>NC_081162.1:15052499-16379999 GCF_012432095.1 Onychostoma macrolepis | reverse complement strand
TGATCTCCATCATCTATGCATGCTGACACAGTGTGTATGTCAGAATAAGCGCTGGTCCATGTTTAGCAGGCTGAAGGCATAGCAAATCACGTCGTGACCCTTGCCTTCACCTATGCTATAGGTGTGAACACACCTCTCTACCTCCGCTGTTGTCATGACAATGAAGCTGTGAGAAAGTTCACCGTGATTTACAGCAGGTTCTAGTGTTTCTGGTAAAGTTAGCACCAACGTTTTCTTCATCGCCTCCCCTCCCCAACCGGTCCAGAAAAACCCATAATACACCCTGTGCCACCCATCTGCTCAGATCAAACCCTCACAATACCAATGATAATCTTGTAGCCGCTGCGTTAAAGACTAGCATCCACCCCCACCCGTGTGTGCCACTTCCTCATTTTTAGCACAAACAAAACCCTCATTTCACTATCCAAACATCCCCCTCTGCACTAATACACCCTGAACGTGGAATTTAATTCATCTCCTTGTTTCTCTGAAAGACCCTCAAGCACCTGGGCATTAAACTACTCTATTCTCAGCTTTATTCATTAAAATACTTGAACTTGCCCTGATAATTAAAAGCACATTCCTAATAAGCTCAATTTATTTAGCATCACATTACCAAGAATCTTTCTCTTCCCGCAGACACATACAAATAAACAAATCCGGACTCCGCACTACAGGATGTGTCCCTGATTCCGTGTTTATTGTTTCCATGGTAGCCTGAAGAGTAGAGGGCTGGAAGAATGTAATCATCAGTGGAGCTCAACAGAAGGTGAGAAATGCAGGTGTGTAGATGGAGACGTGCGTGAGAGAGAAGAAAAGTCGCTATGATTTCAGCTCCAAACTGTCACTGAATTGTCTCTCCAAGTAAAACACTCACAGGATCACTTCCCCTTTTCAGCAATGCACTGCTAACAGGAAAGAGGTCTGACACAAAACATCCTGGGACCCCACAGAAGAGCTAATGGTTGCAAATGAACTGATTTAACATAACAGATTCATCGAGCATGACAAATGTTCATTTGTAAATGTGATTTGACACTGTCCTGTACAGCTGTGAACCAAAAAATATGCATGTGCAAACATACACACATGCGCATACTGTAAACATGGATACATGGGATTCATAGATTGGTCCTGTGAGAAATTTGGTTCCTCTGAGGTTTGTTTAGAGGGCTGATGTGTGCGGTGCTGACTCCATTAGGTACTAAGTGGAGCATCAGTAACACAAGCAATGAGAAAGAGAGGGAAAAAGACAGGGACAAGAAAAGATGATGCAGGTAAAGGCACAGAAGAGAAAGACATAAACTACCATTCACTCGTTTGGGATCAGTAAGTTTTTTTTATATGAGAAATTAATACTAATAGGACGCATTAAATTGATCAAAAGTAACAGAAAGACTCTTACATTGAAACATTATATTTCAATAAATGCTGTTCTTTTGAAATTCTTATTCATCAAAGAATCCAGAAGAAAAGTTATCATGGCAGCACAACTGTTTTCAAAAAAAGAAGAAGAAATGTTTCTTGAGCAGCAAATCATGTGATAGTAAAGACTGGAGTTATGGCTGGTGAAAATTCAGCTTTGCATCACAGGAATAAATTACATTTTAAAATTTACCAAAAGAGAAATCAGTTATTTTAAGCTGTAATAATATTTCACAATATTACCATTTTTACTGTATTTTTGATCAAATAAATGCAGCCTTGGTGAGCATAAGAGACTTCTTTCAAAAACATAAAAGAAACCTTACCCAGCACAAACTTTTGAACAGCAGTGTAGCTCCGAAAAATAATAATAATAATAATAATAACATACAATTGTGCTCTATGGGAATATCTAGTTTACTTGTTACAAAGTGCCTCAAACAAACGTCTGAGTATCTTCTACAAATTTCATGTCACTAAATTTGCAAACTTTGACAAATCCAGTGATTATTTTATCCTCAACAGCATTCATTGTATCAGCACAGCACCTTTGTTTCCTGAAGGACTAACAAAAAAATCCTGTGTGACCCCACTCCAGAAGTTGCGTAAATCCAGCCAATTAAAACTGAGCATGCCAGATGGAGAAAGTGCAATATGCATCAACCAGTCACTGAACAACAGACGGCTGTGTGCTGTGTGGTGTGCTGTGAGAAGGTAAGACTTCTCTAACCATAACCATAACCTATAATCTGAGAGAAATTATTTGTTCATGAGAATGTTGTTTGAGCCCATACTGCAGCCCTATTCCTAACTTTAGCCCTGAAATCTCATTGGTTGATAGGAATGTTGATCCCAGAACACATCCTATAGTTTGGTGAATTACATAAAAAAAGAAGCACTATCTGATTGGTTGCCACGTGACATGAAGAGAAATAATAGTGCTGTCAGTTTTTACATCTCATTTTTACATATACTTATTTACATATTTTACATCAAATTGTGTCTTATTTTGAACATGGAGGACAGATAGCTTTCAACAAATATAACAATCCTAGATAAAGTCACATGTTGTTCAGCTAACCTCCCAGAAATGTCTTGTCTTTTCCTGCTCAGGAACAATGCAACAAATTGTACAGATTATTTTTATTTCATGGAGAGTGGTACAAGAGCGCCCCCTACCCACAGGCCTGTAGGATACCTACTAGTATATACTGTACCTACCCACCTATATTCCTACTGGTATAGGAGTGTTTAATGCCGTTATCAGGCTTGGTTCATAAAAAATAAAAATAATAAGAACTGCCTATTCAAACACATTTAAACGCCAAACAGCATGTTATATTTAAATAAAATATTCCTTAATGTATTTATAATATTCCTTAAAAAAAATAAAAAAATAAAATATTAATTCAGGCCTGTTATGAAGTCTTTTCTGTTTCTCCAGCTCGCTTGATGTCTCTAACCTAAGGTCAGATTCAGTGAAGCTGGACAAGGGTAATGTAAGAGGTAAGTCTAAAGGGCATTTTATAAGCATGTACCTGTGACATGCTTATAAAATGCCCTTTAGACTTACTTCTGTACATTTCACGCATTGCATGCAATATTAGCAAGCTTTCTTAACTGCACTGTCATTTATACTATGTTGTGATATGAGATGAGATGCAGACATGAGTTAAAGTGATCCTGGAAAAGAAAAATCTTGACAGCTTTTCAGAGATCTGTAAATGCATTTTACCCAGTGATGTTCCCTGGTGTATCTTTAGCTATTCTACAGATATTCTACATACATGCTCTTTGCTTTCAGCCATACAATTACATCAATGTACTCCAGTGTATTTCAGTGCTACAAGGAACTGTCTTTCACAAGGATGGGAGTTGTGTATTTACCATCACCCCATTTATATAGCACAGTGACCCACAGACACATCCAGCTCTTGCTATTCCAGGCATCACATACACTGTTGCTGAGGCAACCATGTCTATAAGAGTTTACCTTGACAACCATACATTGCACCATAAGGTCTTGTCGCAGTTCCTTTGAGCTGGGTGACTTTTACATTAAATTCTTTGCCCAGATACTGAGGCATATTTAGCATCATATATTGTCTCTAAAAGTCAGGTTTAGGAGCTGTCAGCAAACTCACAGACTGGAAGCAACACTTCAACACAAAATTATTTTAACTTCAAACTATATGATTAAAAAACAAATTGACATTTTCATGAATTCTAAAACAAAGCAGCTCCATGCTCTTGTACCTCTCACTCTCTTGCGTGGCTTCTGCCTACCTGCTCATTGGTGTTCATGCACTGTAGTTTCATCTGTTTTAGATAGGTGGCAGTCAGAGGCATGTTGTAATCGATGAGGTCTGGGACCAGAGAGGTGGGCCGGTCGTTCTCTGTGGGTGAAAAACAACAAATGAAAGTTCACATTGACTGATTGTTTACACTACTGTTCAAAAGTATGAGGACTGTAAGATTGTTTATGCTTTTGAAAGCCATCTCTTATGCTCACCATTTATTTGATGAAAATGCATGTAAAAACAGAAATATTATAAAATACCTGTTTTCTGTTTTAAAATGTAATTTATACTAGTGATACAAAGATGCATTTACAGCTGCCATTTCTTAAGCCCTTAGTGTCACATGATCCTACAGAAATATTCTAACATGCTGATTTATTGCTAAAGAAACATTTATTCATATTTCTTCTTATTCATGATTCTTCATATTTTTGTGGAAACCAAGATACATTTTGTTCAAAAGAATAGTATTTATTTTAAATGGAAATCTTTTAAAACATTCTACATGCATTTACTGTCACTTCTGATCAATTTAATGCATTCTAGCTGGATGTAAGTATTATTATAATTTTTTTTTTAAACAAGAAAAACAAAACCTTGCTAACCCCAAAATGGAACGGTAAAAAAGCGTATTACTTATGAAGATTTGTGTCTAATTCATAAGTCTCCTTTTATGCATGTCCTACAAGTAATTGTTTAAATTGAAGGCCATAATAGTTTCACTCAATCCTATTCTCAGTAGTGTGCATGACTCAGTTTGGTCCTCTAGAAGGCGCTCTTGAAACGAAGCTCCAAAAGGCCCTGCTGAATCCCCTTGGGTCTTTGTTAAAATCAAACACAATACACGCAGACAGGCTTTTGTTTGGACACAGATCTTCTGACTCTGCAGGGTTCCCAGCCGCTATATAGCGTGAACAGCTCAAATAGCAAATTTTTATTCTATAAACTGCTTTAGAAAGCAGGGATGACGCAACCCTTCAAAACCCCTGCAGGCAGGAGATGATCAGCTAATTCACTATTCAAAGTTTGTTTAACATTCATTCTCTCCAAATGCACAGTTTTGCATTTGCAAATCGTATTTTGTAAACATGAATTACGTTATGAGTTAGTGAATTGCTGTTTGCAAATACAAAAACTTTTTAGTGAATGTGAATTAGCTAACACATTTGTGAATGATATGTTTTCCAGCTCATTTCAGTTATATTTGTTCATAGAAATCAAGCTCATCTGTGGCAGTGTGAATTAGTCACATCAGCCTGTGACTAATGGCAGACCGACGTCACGTCTGCGCAGATAGCTGACTTAAAGCATATATCTCAGCTGTAGGAAAATGACCAGATCTCTACAAATCCCTTCTGATTCATGTTCAAGTAAAGGTGCTTATCGCTGTGCTGCTGATTTAATAAGTCATAAAACACTACGATAATAATAAGGCAGTTTCACTTGTAACAGCACTACTGTCTCTGAATTAAATGATGCAAATATCCAGACAGAAGGCATATTTGAAGGTCATCACATGAGCGTCTGCTATGTCATGTCTTGAAGGATTGCTTGTGTTTTTCCTTTAGCATTATTTTTCATTCTTTTTTTCGTTAATCTGATGTTTACTGTAGGAAGTGCGTGGGTCGGATTATCCATGCATTAATTACGAGGGGCCCGTAGAAGCGCACAATTTTAGTCTTGCCTCTGTGGCTCATCAAAAAGAGTCTGACTTTAATGAAGATTTTGGAAATCTTGTCTTCCTAATTACCGCTAAAGGGCAATGCACTCCCAAAACTTTAATTAATGATAAAATGAACAAAAACAAGCAATTTACTAAGCGGTACATATTCGTGTGCACAGTTCAAAACCATTAAAAATGGCAAATTTAGACATGAAATTTCAAGGATGGCGTCTGACCTTTGAACTCCGCTGTGCTGGGGTTGATGTGCATCCTTTTCTGGCATTCTCCACAGCTCATCAAGAAACGGGTCACCGCCTCACGTGGAAGAAATGCGTAGGTCTCTGCAATCTGACAACCAAAAGAGAGAGTGGAAAGGAGTCAGCAAACATTTTGGGGGAGATTAAACAAACTGTAAAGCTGAAACGAGGGAGCATAATGACAAAAATAGTTTATTGTGTTCTGATCTGCCTACTGAGGATACATTTAAATACATAATAAGTGTGCCTGCAACATGAAGGCTGTTCACTTAGAAGGCAGCTGCTTTTGTGGGGTGTTGGGAGCAAGGCAGCATACTAGTTTTCAGGAACATTCATTTTCCTACTAGGGACAACATAAATGCTACACAAAAATATACAAACTCATGTCTCATTTGCAACGCCTCCGTTTTCTTTTCCTGTTCCTCTCTTTTCTGGTCTCTTTCTGTCGCTGTTTCATCTCTCTTTTGCTCTTGCTTTCTTCTCCTGCAGGCTTTCTGTGTGCGACCTTCACACAGAGAGGGTGATGGAGCAGTAGGAATGGCAGGCCCACCACCCTCCCCCCCTTAGGCGGCACAGAGGGAAAAGGCCACACAGGGAAAACCTCACCTCCCAGAATGCCATGCTCCCAGACTGCCCCCTCCTCCCAGGCTGGCAGGGCTGGTCTCTGTGGGCTGCTCGTGCTATGAGACCTGACAGCAGGGCTCTCCAGGGCACTGGCTGAGGAGAGGAGGTGAACGTTGCCCCAAGGACATTGCGCAGCCCCTGCCACCCCCGCACACACCCAAAACACAGATACACAAACATCTTTTGCATCTTTAGTAATGGGGGTGCTCCCTTTTTTTGTCTGTGTCCAAAGCAATGAATGCCCCCCATCCCCCTCCCCCTCTCCCCCTCTCTCCTTCGAGAGAACAAGCTGAGGTCCAGTATGAGCCACAGAAATGCATTTAATTTTATAATAAAAAGACAAAAAAGTAATGCATAGAATTTCAGGTAATGGTGTGATAGGTGCCCCTTCAGTGGTCGCAATCACAATACAACACCATTGCAGTCCTGTCATGCCACCACTAGAGGGCAGCATCCAGACAGGAGCATTATGAAAGGGTAGTGGGTCAGAACAGGAAGGGTGATCTTGATTTTTTTTTTTTTTTTTTGTCTTTTCTGTAGTCACAGTAATTATCTAGAGCTGATTTATATTCATATCTGAAAGTGCATGAGGGGTTACCTACATCATATTAAATATTATTATTACTATTGTTGTTGTTAATAATAATAATTATACTACTACTACTAATAATAATACTAATTGGAACAATGGTTTTAGATTATGTATTACAATATATAATCAAACTAATTAATTTTTCAGTAATTAATCATGCAATTACATTATTATTATTATTATTATCATCAGTCCCTCTTAAAATATTACAATAAATTTAATAAATATTATTAATTAATAATTAATAAGATGTATTATTAATTTAGATTATATGGTAATATATAATCAAAATAATTAATATCAATTCATTAATATTTAATTTATAAATAAATATTACAATAAATATAATAAATACTTTGTATAATTATTTTAGGTTGTATAATATTTTATTTAATCAAAACAATTAATGTATATATTAATCTGTAATAACTTTGGACAATCTTGAGTCACGGGCATTTGGGACAGGGCCATGCATGTAAAACTGTAGAATGATTCTGGACACCACCAATCAGAGTCAGTTGCAGCTGGAAACAGCCAATGAAAGTCAGTTCAACCAGAGCAAATAAAGCCAATCACAGCTGATTTCTGAAGGTCACAGCCAATCGGGTGAGAACTTAAGAGTGCACTGATCTTTACTTGTCTGACAGTCCAGCAGTTTTGGAGAGGTTCAATGTGTGCCAAATGTCAACAACATGGCTATCAGAGAGTTAATTGCTTTAATTAGGTGATTAGCACAGAGCTTAGTGGGGGCTGGAACCCGACACCTGCTTGCACACACCAAGGAATCACAGCACAGGGGAGCATAATCAAGCATACTCGGTACACACTTACACCCCTACCTACTTCTAGAGGAATATATGTTAAGTCTAGCCTGTGTGTTCTGATTTAATTGGATCAGATTCTAAATTCTGCATTAGGTTGTACTTCATATCGACTTTCTCCCTCCCTCATTATCAAATAATAAGAAACACAATAACTCAATAACACATATGCTGAATGTATGTGTTAAGAAACATAATAGTCTATTTATAATTACACACTACACAAAACACTCCAGTGAAGCCTGATAGAGAAATTACACTGCACAAGAATAAAGGCATGTGATATGAAATCCCTCTCCCAGTGTTGCATGACAGTTCAGTGTGAGTGTATTTGGTCCCTCAGATTCAGTCGCTAACTCATTTATGTTTGTTCCTCCTACTTCATTCACCAGTGTCTCAGATAAAGGAGAGGTGAGTCACACACACACAGACACAACTCTCTTTACAACTAAGAATAGTGGTTGAGAAGCACTCGTTATTATGGGTACCAGTAGAAAAGAAATTGGACAGAGTTGTATTGAAGTAAACCAAAAATGGTCAGTGCTTTTTCTCCACTGAATATCATACAAAAACTCTGTCTGACACTTAAGTATTCCAGACCTCTCAGACTTCTCAGACAGTCAGAGAAAGAAAGAATATGACGGAAAATAGAGAGGTACACTGGAGACAAAAGGTTTGCCAAGGTGATGCACAGGTTGACTCATACCTGCAGTTTGGGCAACTTAAAACGCAGCTGGATATCAGTCCAAAATGAAATCCACTGTCTGTGGCTATGATCATTTTGTAGTCCTACCATAGCGACGAAAAATCACAAACGAGATCTCTGAGATATTAAATAAATTGCTTTTCCTATACAGTAAATTAAGGATCTTCTGCTTCTCCTGAAAAATCATATCACATGAATCTCTGAGTTTCAGAAAAGATCTCTGCAAAGTAAGAAACTGTGCACATATTTCCTAAGTCTGCTATCAAAGTCAGAGATTTCAATATGAAGAGGATTCAATATCTCAATATTATTTTTTCCTGATAAAAACTATGATTTCGGTAAAAAAATAAAGAAAAAAGAAGTCAGTCCTGATTCACGAAAAGGGCAAACTCTGAGCAATACAATTTTCCTCTGGGCTTGGCGAGCCAGGCAGCTTTATATAAGTACCATGATGCAATACTTGTCACTTGGGTCTTGTCATGTTTGACAGTTTGAGAGGTAGTGATGTTGACTTACATCGGTGGGTCAGACAAGTTCAGGTTTAAAAAGATTTTAGATTGCATTGGTTTGTTTTTCACATACGTGGGTGGGTGCGAATCGGAAAAAGCTGGCCAGCATCGCTAGCATGCATTAGTGCATTACAGCATTAAAAACCCAAAGAGTAAATCCACAAAATGTTATTTTATCTAAAGTTTAGACGTTGCTTTATAGTCTATAATGGCTCAACAGGTGTTTCAAAATGGCTGCTGTTGCCCCAGCAACAGCCTCCACTCATTATAGTTGTTCAGATGTTCTATTTTAGAGTTGCCTGTGTGGTCGTAAGAATAGAAACAGAGGGGATTTTTGCACATTGCTGCACAGGAAGACTATGCTGCATGTTCTTTTATAGCAAGAGTAAAGCGCTTTCGCTATTTTTTATGGACTGAATGATTGCTCACCGCCTTATAGGTCTTTTTCTGGCCGGCGTGTTTGGGTGCTCGTCCGGGATCTGCCCCCATCTCGACGTGCATGGCATAGATGATATCAAAAAAATCCTCCACCACAGCAACCCGCTTCAAAGAGCTGTCCTGGGCTGCCCCTCCATCTGAACACTGCAGAGAGACAGAGAGAAAATGTGATTATGAAAAAGAGAAGAAAGGTCAGCATTTAAAAAGTATGGCTACGTTTAGAATACAGGCCAAAATGGCCTTTTGAAGAGTGAAGAGTGAACAGCACAAACCACATGGAATCTTATCTTTCTGATTCTGATTTGGGCCAGCTTTCTGAGTGCCATCTTTGTTATTGTTCTTTTGCACATGCGGGTTATTTCAGTTCACCAGTTCACACTCAAATGTGATATTGGCCATATTTAAAAAATAATGCTAAAAGCCAAACAAAAAAACCTGACCTGAGCTATAAATCAGAATTGAGCACCAAGGGGCCTTTCACAAAAACATGAGATGCAGGCAGTGGAATGGGGAAATATATTCAAGATGTGTTTTTTAAAAGTTGAACTTACTTTAACTTGAGCACCACAACGTAAGCGCAATGGTGAAACACATCTGTCTAGTGTGTTTACATAGACACGCAATGGAAAAGAAGCGTAGAGGAATGGAAACACGCATTCTGTGTGAACGGCCCCAAAGGCTTGCAGTGTGAACACGGCCTATCACTCATACTTTATTAGGCTTTTCACAACCACCGCAAATGGGTATTACTGGGTTTCAATTCAGGTTTCTAGATTTCCCACTGTACATTTGCAGACCCTGGGTTAATGTTCCTATTTGCATATTCATGAGGTCAGTAACACTGATTGTTCAAATAACAGCTCTGTACAAAAACAAACAACATATTCTCATCTTCACTCCCATTGCATTTGTTCGACATTTTCATTTTTCTCTCAAACAATGCCACTAAACAGTATGTGAAGTTTCTGCGACTGTACAAAGCTCATGAATATTCAATGAGGTAAGTGCTGTTTAGTTTATGATAGTTTGTCTCTTGTGAAGCAGCTCGCAATATTAGCCCTGATGTAAAATGACAATAAGTGTAAAAACCTACAATCCGTGAAAGTCCTAAACCATAAATTTGCTCCAAAAAAATCCCCATTACACAATTTCAGCTGCAAAGCAATTCTGTCTGTGTTTTAGACCAGTAAACTGTAGTCTGCTTTGGCAGAATTAGACTTCGGGAGTAAGAATGACTCTGACAGGCTCAAAGGCCTCTGACAGCAGTAATGACACAGCAACCAGCTGAACTCTGCCTGCACCAGTCCACAGACTGGCATCTTTATGGGCACAAATCTTTTCAGCTCATACATTATTTGGATTTCTGAATTGCATTCTCCACATTTATGCTGATCTCAGTCACTTAAACAGCGTCTGTGCTACAGGGCTTTATGGGTACCGCCCCGAGGTTATGGTGGCTATGTATAAGGCTAAGAGAGTCTCTTTGTGCAGTGTATTATTCAGACGATCATTGATCTGAATCTAATATTAAGTCGTTCACAGCTCAAGGGGTTTGTTACAGAATATATCCACTGTTTAGATTTGTGTGTGAGAGAAATACGGTGTGGTTTTTGAACACTTTCCTGCAGCATTTTAAAAATAACTGCTTTCTTCACCACAGACACACACACAACCAGCCCCAGCTCCCATCATCGCCACCTTCAACCCTGCTTTCCATAAAGCTGACCCTGTCGCTATGGCAACTGGCAGCGCACTCGGGCAGGTGTGCAGGGCAGCGGGTCATGTGACACCTGCCGGAACTCTGCTCGCTGAGACAACCTTCTTAGTCCCCCAGTCCCACACAGGCCCGATGTCACCTGTTCCTTGTTGCTTTCACACCTTTTTCTCTTATTATTTCTTTCTCGGCTTTACTTGACACATCGTTTTCCATAGTAACTGTAACTTATTTAACTTCTTTTAAATGTGAAATGTGTAATTGTTGTGCCACTAGCATCAACAAAATGGAATGGCAAAGTACTGTTTTCAAACAGGTTTCTGGAACACTCCTCTTCTCTTTCACTGGTCAAACAAGCAGGTAGCCCCGCCCCATAATCACACCATTGGTTCAGCTGCTCTTGCTTTGCCAGGATATTCTTGAGTCCCACAGAGCTACTATACACTTTTTGGGGGGATTTTTTTTTACTAATAGCTCACCTCTGTATAATGAACTTGATTATTTTAATATTAAATTGGATTTTATTTTGGTTATTTATTTTAACATTTAAAAATTACACTCTCACAAACATCTTTTCTATTCTTCAGTAATAGTTTCTTTCGTTGTGTTACTAGATTAATTTTTAACACACACAACTGCAGGTGTGGTGTAAAAGAAGGAAGTAGCAGTCACTCTCCTTCCTCTTCACTTAATTTCTTTCCCTCATTCTTTAACTACACGTTTCTACTTTGATTCCCAGAGGGCCTGACGTTTTCTTTCCCTCTTTTCTCCACTTGTTTTGCTTTCTCTGTCACCTTTTCCTCAATACATCTTCCTTTTTTCTCTCTTTCTGCTGCTCTCCTTTCCTTTTTTCTCCTGTCCCGCTCCATCTTCCCTCTCTCCCTCTTTCTCTCGCTCCCCCTTTCCCAAGTGCCAGGTAATGAAAGTTGCCATGGCAACTAAAACCAGCGCATAGAGCGGGCTCGCTTTAATCCGGCCCTCTCCATCCGTCCGGCTCATGCATGCGTTCCCTCCTCTTGTCATAATTATCACTCTTATTATGCCATGATCAGTCAAACATGCATCAACCTGGTTTTCATGATCTCGGTCACGAGGTGACCGTGCCACACCTATGCAGAAATCCTCCTGCTCTCTGTCTACCAGAGAATATTCTAGAAATGGTCCCTCTAGGACACCAGACACAGGCTCTTGCAATACCTTTGAGAAAAAGCCTCGGCTACAGCCGTGGGGGGAGGACTGTGTGTGTTTGACTCTCTCTGTCCTACAAACATCTCCATCTCAGCTCGATTGCTCCATTCCAGTTGCCTTCACACATGCGCTCACAGACACAAACATTTCCTCTATCCCCCGCCCCTTTCCCCAATCTGAGGGCACATCACAGTCTGGGACACAAGTGTGTGGGTGACTAAAGTAGGCCAGCAGGATCAGGGTGATCTGTTCAGCTCTACCCAAGGCCTAACTTGGGCCAAACCCGACACACGGTGACGCCGTACTGCACCCACATAGATCCAAATATGGGCCAGTTCAGTGTAAAGTTCACTGAATTGCAGTGTGTGCAATAGAAACAACACATCACATTTAAATCGGATCGCAAAATAAATCCCAATAGGATCTGATATTTCCCTAAGTGGTTTATTTTGCAATAATGACTGACTAACTGTACATCATCTGTTTTATTACAAGGCTAATTTCAGTTTAATTTTTATTATATGAGAAAAGAGCCTGCAGAGTGAATGGCTGACTATTTATTTACTGTAAACAGGAACAGTTCCTCCCCAAAAAGTTAGTTTACTCACCCTTTCCAATTTACTCACCCTTGCCATTTCCAATCCAAATAACTCCACCCCATTACTAGATGATAGAAATGGTCACCTGCTTTGTCTACTGTTTTAATGCACAAGCGTAAAAAGGTGGATTTCTACAACCTAGTGGCCTGGAGTGTGAAGTGCAGAAGAGCAGTGTATCCGCCACGGTTTTACTGTAAAATTATTGAAATATCTGGATGTTTTGCATTAAAATGTTTTCTCTGAGGAAACAAAGTCATACGGAACAATGTGAGCGTGAGTAAATGATGACACAATTTTCATTTTTCACCTATTTAGGAAATCAATTGACTGTGACGATGGTGAATAACACAGTTAAGTGTTCAAATATATTAACTGAATGTAATTAGTATTAAAAAGCCTAACTTGGCCTAACCCGACACAATTAATTGACTGTGACAACAGTGAATAATACAGTTTAGTGTTAAATATATTGACAGAATTCAACGATCGACCAATCAGAATCAAGTATTAAAAATATGAAAAAATAATTTTTTAAATTTGAAAGTGGCTGAACATTACTAATACAATAAACAGTAAGCAATTGTGACAGCAGAAAGTATGACTCACACAGTGAGAGTTTTAGCTTCAGTTATTAACCCTGATCAGGTGAACGCACTCTTTTCTCACTCTTCCTCAAAGCACAAAAGCGCAGTGTTTAGATTCGCAGGTAGAGCTGACTGTTTGTTCCCGACGTGGAGCAACAGCATGTGTGTTTAATCATTAAACCGCTGTAGAGCTGAACTGGCGTGTGTGAGATGCTGCTTTCTGGGCCTGAAAGTGCATGGTTTCATCATCCTCTCATCATTTTAAAGAAGCGCTGTGAATTGTCAGCAGCAGCAATCAGCATTTCCCCTTCTAAAACTCTATCTGTCTCCCTCTTTTCTCGAGACCCTGCAAGCCTTGGCTTTTTCCAGATGTGGCATATTTTTCTATCCCCCTCTCCTCTTCTCTATCCCTCCTATTCTCTTTCTCTCTGCTTTTCTCTCTCTTTCTTTTCCTCTCTCACCCGTCCCGCTCCAAACAGCTCTGTTGCTAGGAGACTGGAGGGGCTGATTCGGCAAGCGGCCACCCCGACCCCCCCCCCTCTGGCAGTCACACACACACACACACACACAGAGACAGAGAGTCTCTGAACAGTCGTACACACACAGGGGCAGTGAAGGGAGGGGGCAAGAGAAAGGAGGCAGCTGGGTCACACACACACACACACACACACACACACACACACACACACACGTATGCATAGGCCGATGGAGAAAAGGAGCCCTAGCAAATATTTACAGTGAAAAAGGTACAGGAGACCTGAGAGACTAGAGCAATGTAACTGAACATGAGCGGTATGGCACCAAACAGGACACATTAGATACGTATACGTCTAAGATGCTTCTTGAAAATAAAACTCTCAATAGCTTGAACCTTATAGCTTGAGTGGTCAGTGGAACATTACTGTGATCATGTCATCACATTGATCTAGACTTTTCCTCACTGCTGCCCCACACATAAACTTTAAAAGTATTTAGATCAACTAAAGAAATGTGAATGAACAGCAATCAAGAGTATATATTCATCATTCCAAAGGAGAAACCAAAACAAGTATATACGGGATATACGCAGATATACACAACGTAAGGCAGCGCTTGCATGCCACTTTGAATATCAGTTATTTTGAAAACTTTCTTCATTTTAAGCAGCTCATGTTGTTATGAAAACATTCACATATTGGAATGCTTGGGTTAAAGATCACAAAACATTAGAACAGCCTTCTGTCTGTGACGCCTTCATTTACTTGCTTGTTTTCATCACTTTCGCTTTAATTCTCAAGGACTGACTCCATGCGCTAAACTGAGCATCCAATCGGAGTTCTCACTCACAACGAAGGCCCCGATGTTGAACAGGGCAAACTGCCGCCGACATGTGGAACACACCAAACAAACCAGCCCAACAGATGCTCGCCGACGGCCCGCCGCTGGCCAACGGCCGACTGTCAGCTTGGTGTGTCCCGGCCTTTAGTGTTTTTAGTGTGTTGCTAGGACTTTCAAAGTGGCTTTTAGTGCTATTGCTAGGAGACTGCCTTCAGTGTAGTTTACTGGATTTGTTTCTCACCCTTCTTTATCCTCCACAAAGGAAAAACTCTAAGATTCCTTTAAAAAGCAATATATTGCACCTCTTCTGCAAAAACCACACATTTTGAGATATCATTCATGTCCACAGCACAAACAGTGCAGGATGACTTATGCACCAAATTTTTATTATAAACCGATACAGTGCTTCTAGCCTTAGCCAACATCGCTAATTTTATTACATTGAGAGCGAACTGAGTGTTGTCTGCTATCAGACACCTAGACACTTAATATCCAGCAGTATATTTATGAATTGCTTTGTTTGTTAAAGCTGCCATAACACATTACAGTGATATAATGCTTGAGGGAAAATGGGGGAAATATTTGTATTACAGTGGAAGTGCCAGAAATGTGTGTGAGGAACTGTTTCAACAATGCAGGCGATTCAGATCAGCCTGCTGCAAATCTGATAACAGGTCACCTCTTAAAGTCCCATCCCCACCCTGTGAGGTCAACAGAAGGTATGAACCTACAAATCGTTGAGACCCGTTTTCTCAGTGGGAGGTGAAGGATTTAGAAGAGAGTTACGGGGCAGGGGAGCTGCGTGTGAATCTTTGTGCATGAAGGTCAAGGATAGATGAAGTGAAATCCCTCCTTTCCTTTCCTCTCCTCTTTTCAATCCTCCGACCCACTCTCTCCACCTTTCCTGCCACTGTAAGTTCACGATGCTCTTCCATTAAATCCATATTACACTTTTCTCTCTCTCCCTTCACTCTTTCCTCATTCCTAACCCTCCCTCTCATTCAGCCACTCGTTCCCCCCTCTCTCTCTCTCTCTCTCTCTCTCTCTCTCTGACAGGGTGTGACGGACGCTTTCAGCTCCTCATACGGGCACAGCTCTTCCCTGAGCTCCATCTGACTCCCTGCACCCACATTACCCAGACACAACTGATCATTAACTGTCATCTGCATTATTCTGTCACTATAAAGCTCTGGCCTCGATCGTGCTCCCCTAAAAATATTTTTGTATGTCTGATATGCAGTTTTTTATGTTTGGTAGTCAAGCAGAACATCGTTGTATAACTGCTAGAGTCAACATTAAATGAAAATTGACCCAATTTAGCATCCTAATACACATTCCCAGTGCTCATTATTCCAAAAAATGATTCCCTTCTTTATTCCCTTCTTAATCTTTACAACATTGTCTGCTGACATCACTTGCATGCAGGCCATGCAAGCTACTGGATAATGTTAAACTACAGTATGTATGCACTATTTTAGCACTTGCATTGATTCTTGCTCTTCACAATCCAATCAATTCCCATCCCTTTTTCTCATTTAAAGGGTTGGTTCACCCAAAAATGAAAATTAGCCCATGTTTCAGTCATGCAAGGTGGCATCGTAGGTGTATATGACTTTCTTCTTTCAGACGAATCCACGAATATAATATGAGGTATATTAAAAATTGTCCTGGCTCTTCCAAGCTTTATAATGGCAGTGGGTGGGTGTTTTTTTTCAACAGTCCAAAAGTCAAATAAAGTGCATCCATCCATAATAAAACATGCCTCACATGGCTCTGGGGGGGTGTATAAAGGCCTCCTGTATTGAATCGATGTGTTTTTGTAAGAAAAATATCAATATTTACAATGTTATAATCACTTTTCTCTCACTTCCGCTAACTGTCATACGTACAAGCCGAAAACACCCACTCACTGCCATTATAAAGCTTGGCGGAGCAAGGACAATTTTTAATATAACTTTGATTGGATTCGTCTGAAAGAAGAAAGTCATATACACCTAAGATGGCTTGAGGGTGAGTAAAACATGGGCAAATTTTCATTCTGAACAAACCCTTTAACATCAAATTTAACTCCAAGATAAGTCACATTACAAAGTAAAATGGGTTTATGAGCTGTAATTCAAGTTGACTAAAGATTTAACTGCTGCATTAAACTAGAAAATCTAAAAAAAAAGTTATCCTATATATTTATATTTATTTGAAATATCAAGCAATATAAAAAAAAAAATTATAATAATTATTTTCATTATGGTTTTTTGTGTCCTGTTCGGCATCAGCCAAGATTTTTCATCTTGATGCATCACTAAATCTAAAGATCTAAACAATAATTCATAACTGGTGGGTACATCATATCTGATAGCCTGTGGGCAGCACTGTGACACATAGCATGGTTGCGTTTCTGGCGAGTTCGAGTCCTGGCTCGTGGTCCCGTCCCCCCTCTCTCTCCCACTTTCCTTCCTGTCTGCTCTCTGTACTATAGCCACGAATGCCAAAGTAAATCTTAAAAATAAAGAAAAGATAAACAGTCATGTCAAAACCCACATCGATCGACCGCTAATCTGAAGACCTCAAACGCTACAGTGGTTACGGCTCCGCATAAGCTCAAACCACAAGAAATAAAACACTTGTTTGCATGTGGGTATAAACGTGCTCTGTTCATGCTCTGAGGTGTCTGCTGGGTCACGTGACCCTGGTGTCATGGTGTAATTGCGTGGTGGGGAGGGGGGGTGCAGACAGTGAGACAACCGGACAGGATCCCAACGCTAATGAGAGACTGCAGCAGTTAATTACAAAGGAGAGAGAGAGTGAGCGAGAGAGAGAGTGGCATAGAGGGTAGGGAGGGTGAATTTGAGGAGGGGGAGATGGAGTGAGACACTCTTTTGTCCCAAAGCTGCATCCTCCCAGAATAGAGATGGAGAAAGCCTTTATTCGCTAGCACACGCATGCACACATCCTCCCTGATCCGCTCAGGGAGGCAGCGTGTACCAGGACCGTGTCTGTGTGTGGTTATCTGTGTAGGTGTGCGAGTGTGTGTTTGTAGGAGCTCTCTCTCTCTTTCTCTCTCTGGTAGGGGGGAGGCCCTGGAGCCAGTTAAAAATGGTGTTAATTTCTTCTCCTATGGGAGAGGAGAACGGTCTCTCCATGGCAACAGAGAGAAGGAGCTGAGGGGAGGAACACCAGAGCAGCACCATCCGCGACCCTCTCTCATCACACACACACAAGCACATGCGGTACACACAAAAACAAGCACACACACACACACACACACACTGACAATGTATACATACACATAGATGTACATAACTTTGCATACTGCATTTATACATTCCTCCTACATTCCTATAGATTCAGATGCAAGGGTTCATGCACGTGGACCCATTCTACTTTTGTGAATCCCAAAAAGCTCAAAAAGACAAAAGTGTAAAAGATGGTAAAGAGGATACTGGATCAGATCACCTACTTCTGAATCAAACATCCATTTCAAGTAGGAGGCTTCTCACTTCTAAGAGACAGACTGAAGTGGGTCAATCAAGCGGTGTGTGTGTGTGTGTGTGTGTGTGTGTGTGTGGTAGCACAATCAGAACAGTTCTTAGTAAATGTAGACAGTAACGTGGTAACATTTTTGTCCTCTGATATGATAGCTTGCAGCTAACGATGCAAACTTTTAGTCAAATAAAATGAAAAATAGGTGACACTGGTTTATTTAAATGCAGAAGATGGACTTCATTAAGCAACTTTTAACTTAATACCACTTCAGCCTTTGGGGTCAGTAAGTTTTTTATTATTAACAATTTTATTCAGCAAGTATGCATCAGATTGTTCAAAAGTAACAGTAAATAAATGTATGTTACAAAAGATTTCTGTTTCAAATAAATACTGTTCTTTGGAGTTTTAATAAATACTTTTTAATTCAAATAATCCTGAAAAGTCATGTTTTCCACAAAAATATTAAGCAGTACGACTGTTTTCAACATTGATAATAATAAGAAATGTTTCTTAAACACCGAATCATTTTAAACTATATTAAAAATTTTTTAAATCATAATAATATTTCACAATATTACAGTTTGTACTGTATTTTTTATTTAATAAATGCAGCCTTAGCATGAGACTTTTAAGTTTAATAAAAGTCTCCTTATTTGAGTTATTCAGTTTTGCAAGATAAACTTAAAGAAAAAGAACTGATTTAAGGACTTTGGGTCAGTGCTAATGAAGTATATGCAATAAAGAGAGTCTTTGTGTCAGCGGACATTGTGGCTGTCTTGTATGTTGTGTGTGGACAGCATAGTGCGCTCTGTGGGCTTTTCATGTCGTAACCTGCTATTGCAAATGCATCATGCAAAACTGTTAGCATTCATGCAAATGACTGGTAGATAAAAGGCCACTGTTGAGGCAGAGAGTGTCTTTGGGTTTGGGGTGGGGAGGGGAGCTAAGGGAAGGTCTGTTCAGATCCCTTTTTCTCCAAGGCTCTCTGCAGATATGCTCGCTAATTAATCACTTATCATAATGAGATTTTTGCCTGATTTTTTTCCTCACTGATATGCTAATAATGGAATCGAAAAGCGGTTTGCTACAGTTTAAGTCCGTCTCTTCTTCACGCATTTGAGTGTGGATACATGTTCTGTTGTCAACAGCAATTTGGGTGGATGTGTGTGTATTTTTGAGATCAGTCGCCAGGAGAAGCAACTCCTTCAGGACAGAGGACAGTGTCTCCTGATCCCTGCAGGCCGGACAATAGCGTCTCTTGAGAGTGTTTCTCTGCACAGATCAGCCTTCTGCTGACCTGGAGTTCTGAGCAAGAGAGGGTAGACACTAAAAAACACACACAAACATGCACACACTATGATGAAAATAGCTGACCGCAATGTTGCATCGGACAAGGTGTCAGTTCTTAAGCTGTTTCCCCCTCACTGTCTCTGATGAAAAGAATTATTAGAGAAAAGCGCATATATAGGTTGTAACAGCTTATTTTTACAACAAATCTGTAATGTAGCTACCATCTTGCTTTTCTTAAAACACATATTTTGCATAAATTATTACCTAGTTATCGTATTACAGTGGGTGCAAGACCATTAACTTCTCTAGGCAGAGTTAAATGTATAATTTTCTTTTTTCTTTCCATTTCTACTTCTCCTAAAATTCACTCTTCTTCTCGACAGATAAGTCACATTAGGTTACAAATATGATGTAAGACACCAGAGGTTTTCTGAAAGTCCTGCTTTTAAAGAACCTCTATCATCCCTCAGTAGATATGATGGAATGAGCGAGTCTCAAACGCTTGACCAGAAGATTTCTCCCAGCTCAGAGAGTCAGAATATGCTCACGGTTGTCTTGCCATAGGCCCATACTGCAGAACACTGACTAAACCTTCCCTCTGTCACACACACATACACGGCAATGAGGATATTTCTGTTTCCGTTGGCATAGCAACAGAAAGCAATCATTTCCCTCACTTAAAATCTTGCAGCATCCTTTTTTCTCCTTTGCCCCCTTAATAAGAAAAATCTTTAAAAAGTCTCCCTCTCGCTGGACTCTTCATCAGTTTTTGAAAATCAACAGAGACATAGATGAAGGCAAAACACGAGTGTGTGAGTGTTAGGAGAGCAGTGTGAAGTCTTACAGTGAGCTGTAGTATATATGTTATTGTCAGCATTCGGTGCAAATGCAGTAGACTGTGGGATGTGTTTTAAAGAATGTTTCAATAAATGCTTAATAATAAACCAGGGCTAGAGTGAGAGATTTTCTGAATGGTTGATGGCCCATTACTGAGTTGGTGGTGACCATATGAGGCTTTATCAAAATTACAAGAATGAACATAAATCTGTAATGTTTTGTACATTATGCAGTTGTTTTCTAATGCATTTGAGCAGAGTGACATTATAGCTAGTAATAATTTATCATCTCTATAATATACTGTAAAATATTCAATATTTTTCATAATGTATTAGGTTTTAAGCTCACTATTGTGATCAGTCATTGCTTAAACATATATGCATATTTAACATAAAAATACATTAATAACATTACTTAACTTGGTGAGAATAAGCATACCACTCAAAAGTTTGGGTTCAGTCGGTTTTAATCTTTTTTAAGTCTCTCATTCTCAGCAATTAAGGCTGCATTTATTTAATCAAAAATACATTTAAAAAGTAATATTGTGCATATTATTATAATTAAAACAACTGTTTTCTATTTTCATATACTTAAAAATGTCATTTATTCCTGTGATGCAAAGCTGAATTTGCTCCAGTCTTCAGTGTCACATGATTAGGGCTGGGTATCGTTTAAAGATTTTGAATGATACTTTTTTCGATACCAATTTTATGAAATCAGTTTTAACAAGATTACACTATCTCAAAAAAACTTTGGTTTTATTTTTTCAACTTGTTGACATTTATGCAGACTCAAAGCCTCATCTCCTGAGCCACTGCACAAAGGAACAAAATATATCCAACACAATAAATCAGTGCAAATAATTTTACTAAAGTTCAAATAGTTTTCAGTTTACACATCTGTTAGGCTACATTTACACTAGTGCGTATTTGTTTTAAAACGCATAGCTCAGACAGAATCATAATTTCTATTCATTTATTCTAGGTTGTTAAAGACTTTAAAATCTTTATCCACTTTCATAAGTGGGTGTTTTATTTTCTTTCACCATATGTTTTATTGTTATTCAATTCTGGTGTAGTATGTCTAATTATTTGAATGCATAAAAACTTAGTTTATTCAAATTTATTCTTAAAATAGCCTTATGAAATGTTTTATTTTTCCTCAGAAATTCTGTGTTCTGGTTTTCAAATGAAGGCATAAAACATTAATTTTATTTATCTTTAAATGATTGAAAATCAAAGTTTATTTATTTATTTTGGCAAACAAAGGGGGTTTACTACTAAAATTAAAACATGGAAGAAATGTTGTGTGATCATTACTTAAAAAAATTAAGTTTTAATAATTTTAATAGTAGCCTAGTAGTAACAGTATGTACATTCTGCTGAACAATAGTAATGTATTTCTGCCGCAGTGTCTTCCAAGTTAAACCTAACGTTTATTTTGACGGGTTGCCGTGAATACCTTTACAGTTCTCTGTGTAGACATATATGATATGACGCTAGTTTTACTCTAATCAAACGGTAAAATGCACATGAAGTGACTCTCAGAGCAGTTCTGGAGATGTTGTTCATGTGTTTATGTCCTCATTTAGTGAGACGGCAGACACTGAAATCACCGCGAGCGTCACGCGCTTCAGTCTGTGTGTAGTAAACAAAACCACGCGATAGAGAGCAGACTGCTCCGTACGCTTTCGAATCGCTCTTGCGGATGTCAAACACTGATCAATCTGCGCCGCGTCGCTTCTAGTCGAATACGAATACACCTAGTGCTGCAGGCTTATTGCCTCACTGACGTTGATGAGATTAACCCCTTAGGTATAGAAATTTGGTACTGAACGACAAGACATTTTTCGATACTCGATGCGAGGTATCGAGGCAATTCGGTCGGTGCCTAAAAACTCGATACCCAGCCCTACACATGATCCTTCAGAAATCATTCTAATATGCTGATCTGATGCTCAAGAACCATCTCTTATTATTATTAATATTGAAAATAGTTGTGCTGCTTAATATCGTTTCATGATTATTTTATGAATAGAAAGTTCAAAAGAACAACAAATGAATGTGTTCTTGCTGAAGTATTAATTTCTTTTTAAAAATTCTTACTGACCCTAAACATTCAAATGATAGTGTATAAAATATGCTACTAAAAATAAAATTGATAAATATTTGTGATATAGGGCCAGTATAAAGGCCCATTCCCACCAAGAACTAACTATAAATATAATGATAAAGATATAATTCTAAAAATCGTTCTCAATATTAAAGAATGGCAGGGTCCACACCACAGCTATAATGATAAACGCACAGCGAAACGATATCGCTGGAATCCCTTTCAGAACGATTTTTCCAGCTGATGAATGATAAAAATATTGACAATCAGAATCACCGCGCTCAAGCTCAAGAATTTAAAGGAGCAGACAAATGTGCGCTTAGAATAAACAGACGATATCGTGTGAGTAAAACCATGAATGACTGACCCCATTTTGGCAACAGAAAAATCCTTAATTTTAAACACCTGTGAACCTTTGGTCACAACTAATTATGATATTGCGTGTTTGACTGTGCATGTGCGAGTGTGTTTTTGCTCCCAGTGTTAGCCACAGGACATAACAGGTGATAAATGAAGTTACTCCCCCTCACTAGAAAGACAGCAACAAAGAGAAAGAGCAGAAACAGATCAAGAGAGAGGGAGAGAGAGAATATTAAAGCGATATAGAGAAAGACTTTGACAGACAGAGAGCAGAGCGAGCTTGTGATGCCCTGCAGCAGAATCGAGCACCACTCTCATGAAACAAAGTCTACAGTAGGCCTGTGACACAACAGATACATATTTAATAGCTTTATGAATGATATGTGCGCTGTGAGCCCAGTCAGCGCTGACAGAATAGCATGGGCTGCTCGACTTATATGCTATTAGTGGCCTTTTTGCTTCTCTTTCTCTCTCTTTCTTCCACAATGACAGTGTAACTCTTTTAAAACCACACAGGATGAAGTGCCCCTGCTCTATCAGGTCCCCCTCCTTCTCGCCCCCACACACTGAAACTTGGCACACCCATGGTGTTGCTGCATCAGAGAGGCCCACTGCCACTCTTCTGCATCCCACACTGCACTGGGGCTTCAACCCACACCATGGCACCCTGCAGCCCTGCCACCCAGGGGAAGGTGAAAAGGAAGACACGGGGGTTTAACAGACTACGAAGATAGAGAGGAGAATGTTCTGTTCAGATGGGAGCTGGCAGGGAGCACCCTGGGTGAAGTCAATTTTGTGTTTATTGCTGATGATAAAGAGAAAAGATGGAGAGAGTAACTGATAAGAGACAGCGTACACTATCTGTCTTCTCACACAAAAAAGAATCAGGAAATAAAAGTAAAACCAGGAATTAAACATGTTAAAAAGGAGCACACAAACCCGACTCAATAAACACACCAAATACTCCCTTTTCAACATGCTGTTTTTTAAAAAATTAACTTTTATATGATTAAAACGATTAGAACTGTGCTAAGTGGAAGCACATAAATATTATGCCACACTTTCTCTGTATCCTATTACAGTTAAAAAATAAATAAATAAATAAAAAAAGGTCCCGGTTGCCTCTGTTCCTCTTATTATTCTGCTCTGTTTTGTTTGTTCTTCTTTCTTTGTTTGTTGTCTAATTTGCGTAGAGCAGGTTGGGAAGGATCCCCTACTGTTCCAGTCCTTAATGAGATAATAACGCTGATGTGAACATCTCGTTCGCTTAGTGTGTAAGTGTGTGAATGTTTGCACTTCCTTGTTCTTGGACACTTTGTGGCATGCTGGTTGGTTAAGAACATGGCGGGGTGGGTATGAAAGGAAGTGACCTCAGCTGCTTGGATTCATTACCCTGCCAGAGAAAGCCATCATGTTCTATATTCTATATA
This sequence comes from Onychostoma macrolepis, assembly GCF_012432095.1. Taxonomy (NCBI): domain Eukaryota; kingdom Metazoa; phylum Chordata; class Actinopteri; order Cypriniformes; family Cyprinidae; genus Onychostoma; species Onychostoma macrolepis. The sequence continues at coordinate 16,355,750 of NC_081162.1, read as the reverse complement.
TATATATATATATATATATGGAAAATTTCTTAATATTAATAGCACATTGTGCCTTATTTAAAAAATGTATCAATGAATAAATAATGAATATTTTTTTATTTAATAATTCAATGATTTACAAAATAAAAATCTTGATGCAGCAACAGGCTCAACCAATGGCATGAGTTGGGCAGGGAATTTGTTTTAGTTACAACCAATGAGGGGAGTGTTTAAAAAGCCTATATATATACTGTATATATGGCCACAGATCAGATATGACCGCTTCCATATGACAGAACTGCTCATCTGTGTGACCGACAGATCGTTTGTGAGATGTAGTGTATGTGTATGTGTCATGCAGTGACAGGAGGCTGTATTAGGATGCACATAGTCTCCACAGAGGGACAGAATGACTGATGAAGGGTAAAACAAATACGGCATTAGGGAACTGTTAAATAATGATAGTGAATGTCAGTGTATACAGACCTCAGATCAGCCACATGTCCTCAGAGAAAGAGAGAGAAAGCGGTGGGTGGAGAAATGTACGTGTATGCTGGGGGGAGGGCCGTATTTCCCAACATGTAATTCATGTGTGTAATCATGAACTTCAGTTTCACATCTGACTTGCACATTCATTCCATTACAGGAGCAATTTATGGATAGAGAATCTGTAATTGCCACAGGCTCACTGGATGTCCTTTGGGTAGTTTAACCCACACATCTGTGTGAAGGGTTAACAGTGGCGGGAGAAGTTATGTTCGGAGTTCTGCCTCATTTCTTCTTAACACAGTCTTATAAATGAAAAGCACGCTGGGAGCTGCCTGTTAGGAGCTGTCAAATGGTTGCATAGCAATTATCTGCTAACGAGGATTAATCGACGCTAATTTAGCTTTGGTTATTTTCAACAACAACAAAAAAAAAGAATGTGAAATTATACTTTTTTTGTACAAAGTGCTCACTTGGTGACTCCCGTTGGCATGATTACTGATCCTTGTTGCGTTTTTAAATGCATAGTCAAACACCTGGGATTTTATGTCAATAGTGAAACAAGTATGAACAGCCATTAAAATACTCATTAAAAAACAGTCATGTCACCATTGTTTCTAATTTGAGTGCTTATTTTTCTCAGGCTGAGGTGTGCCAGTCTCAGGGGGGTCGGTCCCTCCTGGATGGCAGACAAAGGTCTGTTGGTGGGACCCCTTGAGGGCAATACTCAAAATGGTGTCTGTTCATGACACCCTGAATGGCATAATGCACCAGTGGTAGTCGAGGACCTCCTAGTGTTCAAGAAAACAGTCACTTGCCTCATATCTCACATATCTCAGCCTTTACAGTACATTAAATTTGGTTACATTTTTATATTCTAAATTAACAAAAAAGATAAACACCCACTGTAATGATAGGTCGTGATAACTATTTCTGTCCAGTGAACTATTATTAAAACTATTATTCTCCAGACCGGGTCTTTAAATAAGCTTCGTGACCAAATGCCTTCATGCATCGAACAAATGAAACATCGCGCATCCTTGGAGTGCAGAATTTTTGTCCATTCCTTGGTCATCAAACTGATTCTAAATGAGCCCTTGCTTTGGCTGTCTTTCTAATGATGGATTCTGTCATAGTCCTGGGATGTGTGAAAAAAACGCGAGCATTGTAGAGCAGAACAGGTAGGTTACCAGAGCAACGGGTGCCAACCGTCCGCTCCGCCCTCATCCGGTACAGAACAATGCAAGAGCTTGCTTTCCCTCTCCAGAATAAAAACGTACAAGGCACGATGTTGACATAGTTGAGCATTACATGTGATCAAAGTACGCTGTTTTTATTCACCGTTTAATGTTTGTTAAATGTCGCCCTAAATGACACATTGATCGGCGTGCGCGCGAGTGTCAGTGCCTGAGATGCCCACAGGAGGAGCAGACCCTCAAGTGGTCCACGAGAGCAGCTGAAGTCCCCCAAACACTCATTTCTCAGAACATACTGATTCATTTAGAGCAATATAGCTGTATTTTAACGTCCACCATATCGTTAGCCCCTTAGGAAAACTCTCCGTGCGTGCCCCGGCATCCCCAACAATTTGGTACACGAGCTCACCACACACGCGCTCCCGCCTCCAAACGTCCAGTGACATAAAGCAAAGTGAATAAAATAACGTTCTCTCAATCAACATTATCATGATTTGCAGGGATAAAAAAAAAAAAAAACGGGCCATGTTGTGATTTTCTGTGACATCCCGATCCCGTCAGCAGGACAACGTCATGTCAAATCGTCAGATACCATTACTACACCGCCGTTATTGCTAAGAGGGACCGGCGTTGCTATGGCAGCCAGCTCTCAGAGTAAGACTGTTCTGCCCGGTTGGGGTGAGGGATGAATATGCTCGGTCAACCCGAGGTGTAAGATTGAAAAGTTGCGCACAGCAATGTGGGTTGCGCGTAGGTGGAATCAAACGAGCGCTGTCCCGAAGCATATTGAGAAAGGGCTCCAGCATCAGCCGAACCATATTGAGAGTTAAAGTCTCACAATCACACACAAACACACACACACACACACACACACACACAGATACGATTCACTCACATATAGTCAACTGGAAAAAAAGCACTTTACCGTAGACTTGACAGGGACGTACAGGACGGGCTTCCCCGATGGCTCTTTCTTGTTGTGCTCGCCCAAGATGTTGCTGCCGACCTGAAAGCCTTTGGACTTCACCCAGAATTTAAATTTGGCGTTGATGTGGCTGTTGTCGACATAGACACCGTCCGACTCCTCGTTCTGTAGCAGGGTCTGCATGATTTTGTTGTATTTTCGGCGCGTCACGGTCTTTGTTTTACCCGAGTCTCCGTAAGTCCGGAGACACCAGTCCTGAAATTCGCTGAACATCTCTGCTTCCAGCACGACGGGACTTCGGCTCCTTTTTGTTAAATCCGCGCATGGTTTCTTAGTTGCCATCCCTTCCTCTTTGTGAGCCGCGAGCCCCTTTTCGAAACGATCAAATGCAACTACAAAGCCTGAAAACGATAGTAGACTCCCCCTCCTCTCCCTGTCCCGCTACGAGGATGATCGCTTCGACACCGGTGCTGGAGGTCCACCTCCGCTAAACAAGGCGAAAAAAGTCGTATTGTGTGTGGCTGTTTTGGGCAGTCGCACACCTGTTAGCAGAGACGCCTCGCCTAATGTCCCAAACCGCAACGGCAAATGTCACTTGCACGCATCATCCGCTGAGGAACTGAGAGAGGGGGCTGTCCTACCAAGCGGGTATCTCCCACCTGTGCGTAAACGGCTAGAGGACCAGAGCAAGTGGGAAAAACCCCGAGGGTCGATGCCGTAAATGTAAAAAAACAAAAACACACACACAACCTTTCTGGCTCCAGGAAGGGGTAAAAAGAGCTCGGCGTGTAACAGACTTTAACGGCCCACTTTTCAAACGACCGGCGCGAGACAGCGTTCTAAAACGGGATGTGGCACAAGCCTGTTGATGTCATCCGGGCGCGAGAATCTTCAGCAAAAACGACTCGAATTATTTTAATAGCAGTGTTTCAAGCAAAAAACGCTATGCGGGTTAAAACAGACCGCCTTCACGAGCCACCGTCACGCGATAGGACTGTCCCACTCTTTCCACCTGTTTGAATCGGACCTGCGCGTGCAATGCTGCCGCCACCACGCTAGAGACCGTCCCAAATTGACATTTCTCGTTTAGAATCCTCAGGATTTAATAGCTACTGTCAGTTTTGTGACAGAAACGTCTTCCGTGGCTTACAATGAAATAAAAAAGCAGCCGTAACGAAGTACTATGTTTTCTTTGTATGTCAGTCTTTTTTTTTTCAGGAAGTAGACGGTGCAGCGCGTGGACGCAGTGGTTACAAAGCGGGTAGGCAGCATCTGGTGTCGCAATAAAGAGAAAAATTTCCGATACAAACAAAAGGGAAAATGATTTTTATATTTTGATCAACAAAGTGAAAATATTCCTATTGCGTAGGCTATTTACTGAAATATATTGAATGAAATAATCGGCATATACATCAACATGGTTCAGATGTTTTTGTTCTCTTGTAAAATGACAATAATTACAAAACAACAATCGTAATGGGATTTAAGTCATCATTTTTGAGAAGTATAGTGATTTGGGGGTATGTTAAAGTAGGCTACCCCGTTCTTAACCATTTTAAAATAATACACAAAAGGTTCAAATAAAACCAATGTAGTCCATAACAATGTTTACATAAGTAAACAAAAGCCACTAATTTGCCCCATAATCATGCACTTTATAAATAGAGTGAATGTACAGTGAAAAATTACCAGAACAGAAAATAGTTGACTATCCCTTACAAATGATTTTTTTTCTTCTATTTAAAAATGTGTTGAGTAAAGTAGTTTAAAATGATTTATTTCCTTATTTTGATAGTTTGTTAACTTTAAAGAAGGGGTCTTTTGGTCCAACTCTTAAGTGTTCAGGTAAATTGAGCTGAGTGCTGTTGTCAAAGTAACATTGTAATTAGCTCAGAAGCGCTCTGCCCACTTGTGAATATTAATAGATTATATAGGCCTATTGATGTTTATGATAACAATAAAGGATACATAGTGAAAATAGTCACTGTTAATTTCCAAATTGATCATTTTCAGAATTATATGAAATATATATGAAGATTTCATTTGCAAATAAGCTTTCTAATTTAAAAATGTTCAAAAATCATGTTTGTTTATCCTGCATTACAATTAATATAAATCAAACTGCAGTTGGGTTGTTTTGATTAATTAATAATAACTAAAAAAATACAGCTAACTAACAAAATAAAAACTGAGTTACCAGTTTTTGCAAATAAACTCTTCATACATGCCTATATGTGTGGGTATACTTGTAAAGTTAGCTAATAGATCATTCTTGGCATAGCTTAGGTTATTGTTATGTTGTGATATGTGGTGTGTGTGTGGTCCAGTCTGTTTAAAATGTCCTCTGATGTCAGGTTTTGTGAGTGTATTTGGCCTGTTAATTTCTAATATGCTCTGTGACAGCGTGCTCATGTTTGGTCATGTATGTGTACATATTAGTTGCATTGTGTTAGTGCGTGTCCCCATATGTGAGTGCTGGTATGTGAGCATCCTCTCTTTCTCTGTGTAGTGCGAGTGCTCCGGGGCTGTGTCGAGGACCATGCTGGGACTGCTGGTGATGTCGGCTGCTGTTGCTATGACAGCAGCTCAGCTCCAGCAGCTGAAGAAGCAGAACAGGCCGCCTGTATCTGCCCCATCCAGACTGCATTGCCTCACTCCAGAATCTTCTCTTAGTCCTAGAACCTGTTTTGAGTTCTAAAAGGTCTCCCTGGTCTGGAATCACTTCAGCATTTCGGAATCCTCCCTGAGCTCAGGAATTCTGTCGAAAGGTCTGGGATTCAATTGACGAAGCTGACAGGAATGTATCCCTTTGATGTTCTCCGATTCTTAAAGGGGTATTGCACCTTGTTTAAATACCATGTTCATTTTGCCCAGCAGCTAGTATTGACTAGTCAGTTCCAATAAAATGTTTGACTGACAGCACTAAATCCTCTTTGATTGGCACAGCCCTGCATATCTGTCCCAGATGTGACTCCTTTAGTTTGAAAAGATATTAACAAACCAATTACCATCACACGGCAAGGCTATATTTAGATGAAACTGATTTTGGTATAAAATGTATTTAATTCAATCCTTTTTTCTTATTTAGCCTTAATGAGAGCAATCTCATTATTTTTAATAATATATTTCTCAGAAGAAATATTATTTTTGATGGTTTAAATGGCTTGATAATACAGAGAAATTGTGCAGAGGTGTCTGAGAAAATCTTTTTTCATTGGTCTTGCAACTGTATTGCATTAACCTGTGTAAAAGGATAAACAATGTTAGAATATAGCAACGTGTGGGCACATATTAAACTAATTACTTGATCTTTCCAACACCTCGAAGTGCCATAAAAGATACATAATTTAAAGTTGGCTAATTAGTAACTGTCGAGTCAATTATGAACAAGATAGCTAAGTTTGAGTGATTTAGTAAGACAATGGCCCTTGAAAGTAGGCATTTAATTGCTAAAAATAATTCAAGTTATATTTTAGAGTATTTTATGTGATTATATGAATTATAATCATTAGTATAGAATAGTGGAGGTATTTTACATGAATATATACTGTATTATAACAGACAGAACAAATATATGTGCAAATTTTGCAGGTAAAAATTGCATGAATGAGGGACAACCAAAACATTTTCTGAACATGTTTGGTCACAAATATCTGCCTTTTGAAAAAATAAATAAATAAATAATAATAATAATAATAATAATAAAAAAAAAAAAAAATATATATATATATATATATATACTTGACAGGCATTATTGTATAGTTTGAGCTTAAGTTTGAAGTCAGTGTCAAACATCATTTTTCATTTTATTGTATTTTTATGAGACAAATAGAATGTAAGTAAAAACATCTAATTAGATTTTTCTTTTGTTGATGATCATTCAGATGTATTGAATACATTCTATGTGTTTTGGGCAGTCATTTCCCACTTGAAATGAAATTTTGTTATTTCTTTTATAATAAGCCAAAATTAAGCTTACATAACTGTAACCACACTCTAACACAAACTCTCGCTGCAGTGTGCTATTCAGGTGTGAATTTCTCTTAGTTTCATCATTTTGACCGAACTGGACAGAGATGTGCATATTCCAGGTCCAGCCCATGATTGGTCTGTTTCGGGCCTGAGCATTCTTTCTGAGTTAGCAGATCAGCTCACATGACTAATCGCTGACAGGCAGGGAGGTTAAAAGCAGAGCTTACCCTAACATTTCTACATCATGCCTTCTGGCTATGATTAAACGTACTGGCACTGAAGCGAACACTCTTATTTTTGTCCTATTGCAGGTGTTTCTATGAGTTTATGTTCCCCGTGTCATTCCATTTCTATGTTTCTCTCTTCGTTTTGGCCACACGCACAGTGCGCACCACCAGCCTTTGGCTTCAGCATGCCAGGTTTCTGTTACAGCAACAAAGGGTGTATCTCACTCCCATTGAGAGCGTGTGTGTGCAGAAGTGAATGGGAGAGAAGGGATTACGGTGCCAGTGCAGAGGAGGCAGCCGTTTTGTATGGATGTGTGTGTGCACTCTGCTGCTTATATTTGCCGGCTCAGGGTGGGTGTAACTAAAGCTGCGCATTAGCTTAGAACTTAGCTTAGGAAAAAAAAACAGTCACCCTTTTTCTTTTAATCTCTCCCTCTCTTCTCTTCATTTCTCTCGCTCTCTTCCTTCTTTTTTGTCCTCCTTTACCTCGGTTTCTTCCCATCCTTCTCTTCCTTTCTGTTGATTGCTTCAATTTTCTCTCTGTACATCCACAACATCCTTCTGCACTTGTATCCAGTCACGTCTGCGTGAATATAGATTTACGTATTAAATAAACAAGCTATGGAAACAGCAATAAAATAAGATGTTAACAAGAGATATGTGATGCCTGGTGTGTCATGTGGTTATAATAATGACAGTACGTGTGCAGCACAAAATCTCTCTTCTGTCCCTTATAAGACCTTTTGACTTTCTTGACCTTTGCCCCCCTTAGATTGGTGCCGGAACACCCTGCGGCCCAAATTACATCAGGATCAGCTGGTGGGATGAAAAGGAGGAGGGGGTGTGTGTTTTTGCATAGGGAGGGGGTTTATCATTTCACATTGTTAATAAGCCCCTCGCTTCATAATTAAACCCCCCTTAATACTCTCCCCTTCCCCCTTCACAGGAGGACAATGATGAACCTTCAGTAATCGTCTCCATAACCCTGTCATTTAGAACTGGAGGAGGGAAGGAGGCTGGGGAGAAGCAATCTCTCCTCCTTTCAGGTCCCTCAAAGGGTCACATGACTCATCTCAGCCTTACAACGGCAAGCCTTGCTCTCTAACTGTGGTGATTAGTGTCAAGCATATGTAGTCTCATCCTGGTTCTGAGATGTTTAGTGGGATGTACTCTGACTTTGTGTATAAATTAAAGAGAAGCCTCGAAGACTTCTGTCATCATTTACTCAGCCTGCCGTTCCATTCTGAAGATGATGTTGTATTGGACCCCACTGACTTGAATACCCTAGTGAAAAATAAATATACATAAATGTATTTGAAATATATTTATTTCATGCTAAGTATACTAAAAATACATTTTCATATTTATGTACTTAATAAAATGCCCTGCAATTGTACTTTTAGTATACTAAACTGGTATACTTAAAGTCTGCTAAACTTGAACAACTAATTTTGTACTTAATGCACTTTAATTGTGCGGAAGTAATGCTGAAGTACAATAAAAGATATTCTTGCTTAGTATATTTAATTGTACTAAAGTGGAACTATTGCAAGTACACTTCAGGTACACTTTAAACATTTTGCATTTAACGGCTGATATTATTTAAACAACATACAATTTTTATCAAAAGTGACATTAAAACACATTTTAGACTTAATATTAAGAAATGTGCATTGTACACAAGTAGTACACCAAATAAAGTTTAATAATAATTTTTATATCAGCTGATCTTTCTTTGTGCTCCACGGAAGAAAGAAAGTTTGCAACAACATGATAGAATTGTCATCTTGGGTGAACTATGCCTTTAATATAACTTGAAGTCCTTGCTCCATTCATCATATCCAGTGCTTGGTCTGGTTTGGCTCTTTCACATAAAAATGAACATTTTACCAATCTAAGGGGACCTAAAAGAATGAAAGATTGAGAAAGGAAAGCAGAGAGATTAAGAGAGAATATGTGGGCAGTGCTGAATCAGATAAAGTTTAAATGCTGACGACCAACATTAATATTTCTTACTTGATGACTGATGAGAAGTTGACTGATGATCTATTCGCTGCTGCCACCTTAAGTTCAGCCATGGAAATTCACTCACAATGCTGTGTGTTTTTGTCTAAAAGCTGCTGAACTAGATACAAAGAGTTTATTCTATACATTTACTGTAAATGGCAACACTTTCAGAATAATGACCAAGCTGACTTTTTATTTATTTATTAAAAGGTGTACTAAACCAGTCCATCAGAAAAGCACAGAAAGGCTCTCCTGTGCTCTATTCTGAACAGTTTACAACATCAACAACAAAATCAAACTCAGTATCATCATTTGACTTTAAATCAGTGATTTATTCAATTCAGGCCATGGAGGACTCCCAGGATTGCTCATTTTATTCAGTACTGGATCAAAATTCGGATAGGCTGTTCTAAATAACTACAAATTGTTGTTTCCAGTCTCCCTACCTCTGTCTTTCTATGCAGATAAGCCATGAATTCTTCAGCAGTTGTTAAATTGCTTGTACAGGGAGGTGGTCGGTCTGTTTGTCGTCCAAACTGAGGAAGTGGGGGAGGGAGCGAGCACACGAATGCACGCAAGCAAACACACACAGACAGCCTCGTGGGACATCAGTGTAGGGTGGGCCAGGGCCTGGGCGCGCAGGCTGGGGGGCAGTGGGGAATGTCAGGACAGGAGAGCCAAGAGGCTGTTGGGAAACGACAGAATGGGCATGGTCACCATGGCAACGCAATTGGCCCAAGCAGTTCGAGGCAACCGGTAACCAAGTAACAGGAAATGAGCAGTGAAAGGGGGAGAAGCAGAGACAGAAGATCGAGAAGGAGAGAGGTCTTCGCTAATGGGACAAGCTTGAACTCTTGATGGACAGTGTTGTTAATTGACAAAGCAAAATGTTTACACTTGGGTAAATATGTATATTTTCACATCTGTATGCATCTTAAAGCCACAGCAGCTTCGACCTGCCTGTGTGTGGGTGTGTAGAGGGCACCATATGTGAAGACTGGCTGACTGACAGACTCTCTGGACTACAGTACCTACAGTTCCTGACACCATTATAACCAACTGTGACAACTATGACACATGGGGTTAGAAGCAGAGAAACAGAAAGGTGTAAAGCCCACAAGGCAATAAGATAGATAGATAGATAGATAGATAGATAGATAGAAGATAGATAGATAGATAGATAGATAGATAGATAGATAGATAGATAGATAGATATGTTTTCAATATAAATTATACTTGCTCTTTTTTACTTCCAAAAATTGTGCATTTACAGTAACAGTATTATACTGTAAACTATGTCCCGCCCCCTTCGTTACTGTTGCTATGTTCGACAAGCCATGCCACTCTCACGTCACACATCATGTTCTCAGGCAGTGAAAAATACATTGTGTGGAGCAAAGAGCCAACTAAGGCTACTTTAGGTATGAAACAAAATCTCAGCTTTCCAATTTTGTCATTTTTTAAAGAAATTCAAACCATTGGGTATAGTCAACACATCATTTTATATTAAAAACATTTATTTTTGTAGTATAAAAAGTAAGATACGTTTGGAAAAAAAAATACTAAATACAATATTTTTCATTTAATTTGTTTAAAAGTGTTTCAAGGCTTTTTGAAACTTTCTTAATACACTTTACTAGTTGAAAACAGTTATTTCAGGATCAACCTTGTCGTCTTGACAACATGTACATATGGGTTTTAGAGGCAAATATAGTTCTGAACAACCACTTGCCGATGAATCATATTATACAAAGACTTTTGTTAATTAGGACTGACTTCTGTTAATTAGGATGACGCAAACACATAAAAAGGACTCTCTTCTGCAGTTAACAAGGTAACAAATTTTCCTCACACCAGATGTCACATAAACAACATGGTAGTAGTCTATTTAAATGTGAACTATTGGAACCAACAATAAATGAATGAAATGCAACAGACTGTAACATTTCATTTCGTCTTGAATAGCAGCATCACTTTACTCATTTAAGACTGGAGCAGTTTACAAAGCTTTGCAGCAGAATTATTGATACATGCATCAGAAATGTTATCTTCCGGTCCTGAAATTATCAGCTATAGACTTACTTCACATCTTCCATCTATTTCTAAAAGTTTAGTTATATTTGAATTCCATCAAATGTGAGTCTTGGTGTGGAAATGGCCGGACAAGTCTTATCAAGTTTTTGTCTAAGCACTCTTTAGTCATCCCTTATTCATTTGAACTGTTTTGCAGATCTCACAAAACAATATTTCTACCAGACTGAAGTTAGCAAGTAATGTTAAAGATATTTAAAACTAGATGACAAGTCATTTTAATTAGGGCAGGGCTCAGGGCTGCCCATCAGAAGGTTGTTGGTTCAAGTCCCACAAACAGTGAGACTTCAGCTATCACTCTTGAGACCTTGACCTCACTTAAGTTCAGGGGGGGTTTTTTAACAGGGAATGACCTTGCAATAGGCTATTTGCAAGTCACTGTGAGAGTCTTTTAAATCACTGTTTTCTACCTTGCATAAATGTATATTATTCTCTTTGTGCCACTTACTATAATTGGAGTTCATATTGTAGCCTCTGTGTTAAATATACTTTCCATACAAAGGTGTAAGTCTGTATGCATGCCTGTTTGAGTGTATGCATGCCTGTTTACTTAAGTGAAGCTTCATGTGGAGCAAAGAGGTTGCCATGGCAACTCAAGGTCAGTGCCTTGGCGGTGTGTGCGTGTGTGTGTTTGACTCCTGGGGGTGCATCAGAGTATCGTGGCCGGAGCACAATAGGGATCCTGCAGAGGACGTGATCTAAATTACTGCTGAAATTTTTGATTTGTAATGATTTATAGTGATTCATTACTACAACAACAACAACAACAACAACAACAACAATAGCAATAAAAATTATTATTATTATTATTATTTTTATTATTATTATTAGCCTATTAGGATTAGGCTGTTTTGTTTTTGTCATATTTGATCAATTATTATTATTCAATTTAAATAAATGGTTATATGCACTCTTATGCTCTCACACACTCTTAGAATGAAGAACATTAAAAAAAAATTAAGACCTTTTTCCACTAAGTAACCTTTGGTGCAGTAGAAAGGTTGCGTGAATGTTAAAGGTTTTTCAACAAACCATCAAAGCCAAAAAATAACCTTTATTTTTCAGAGTCAACTGAACATCTCGTGAGAAAACGGACGAATGGCTGGCTGCATATGAAGTCGGCTTTATAAACAGATGCTGTAATGGCAATTCATGTCCAATAGAGGTCGCTCTATGTATATATTAACCAGGCATTCTATACATTGTGCTTTCAAAGCACATTTTTCTAGCAGGTGGAGTTGTTCTGTGAGGGGAAGTAACTGGCTACACAAAGGCCATGTGTTTGCCACATGGTTTTAGAGAAAAAATAAATGTCTGTCTTTGGATTTCAAATGATGAAACAAGGTCAAAAAAATAAACACTACAAAAAAAGAGACACCACTTGTGAAATGTAGCCCTCTATGTACAGGTTTTTCTTTAAAGAGGCTCTCAGTATGTCACTGAGATCAATACTCTAAACCACTAAACCACGGGTGTCAAACTTAGTTCCTAGAGGGCCACAGCCCTGCAGAGTTTAGATTCAATCCTATACGCACCTGATCCAGCTAATCAGGACCATCAGGCTTATTTGAAAACTATATGTGTGTGTTGAAAATAAACTCTGCAGGGCTGCAGGCCTCCAGGAACTAAGTTTGACACACCTGCTCTAAACCTTATGGTGACCCCACTGAAGAATAACACAGTGACCTCAAAGCCAAAGTGTGTTTATGACCCTCTTGGCCCCAACTTACACCCTCCCACATGAACCAACTCAGTCACATATTAACAATATTCATGTCTGCTTCAACCAGAAGCTGCACTAGTGTAGTACTGAAAAATACATGTATAAACACTCATGGTGTCAGAAATCAACTATATGTATGCTACCTGGAACATTTTTTATTCTATTTTGTGGCATAATTAGATCATTTCTGACACAACACCCTCATAAACATGAATGTTAGGTTTAAAAATATGTGACCCTGGACCACAAAACCAGTCTTAAGTCGCTGGGGTATATTTGTAGCAATAGCCAAAAATGCATTGTATGGGTCAAAATTATCCATTTTTATTTTAAGTAAAGATCATGTTCCATGAAGATATTTTGTAAATTTCTTACCGTGAATATATCAAAACTTAAGTTTTGATTAGTAATATGCATTGCTAAGAACTTCATTTGGACAACTTTAAAGGCAATTTTCTCAATATTTAGATTTTTTTGCACCCTCAGATTCCAGATTTTTAAATAGTTGTATCTCAGTCAAATATTGTCCGATCCTAACAAACCATACATCAATGGAAAGCTTATTTATTCAGCTTTCAGATGATGTATAAATCTCAATTTCGAAAAATATGTGGTCCAGGGTCACATATGTTAAATCCCACATATAAATTAATTAAATAAAAATACACACAATGTGATTTTGTCACCTTTTAGATTTTATACACATCCAGAGCAGTTTACAACACTTCTAGCTCCATTACACGCTTTGCAATTCCTTCCCTCATCTCTGTCAGTCAAACTCAAAATCAATCAAGATGATTGGCTAGAAAAGTCTAACAGTGAGGAGACACAAACACAGGCAGTGCTCATGCTGTGATTGTGTCTGATTGGCTGTGACAAGTGCAGCGTGACCCCCTGTGGTGGCTGTGAGTTCCCTTATCCTGGGAGCTTGTGATGAGTTTGATCGCACCTGTCAGGACCTGACCTCTAGTATTGTTTTCTGTCTTTTCCCCGTCTCAGTTGCTTACCGCTCTCATTCATCGTCCTTGGTCTTTCTTGCAGGGATTTTATCCCAACCTCACCCTTTAAAAACACACTGCTCAATACTGCCCATGGTAAAAGGAGTTGTAAGACTCATTAAGAAGAGTTTAACTGCTTATCTAGTTGGTCATGTATATTTGCATTGCAGCACTGACCAACAGAAAGTTGCTTGGTTAGAAAGTGACTTCTGTGTATCTGTGCTTAATACATGGTGACACTATTGACAATAAACAGTGGACTTTTTTTCGTGACTGAAATCAACAAAACCCTGTCTGCAGCTATTTTTCAAGCATTTCTCTTTCCTGAAGTAGGTTAGAACCACACTCACTCTTTCTTGTCACTCACAGGGCGTTGCTTCTTGATAACACAAAGCCTACCTTGATCCCTCTGACCCTGCTGTGGTCTAGACCAGGCTTGACTAGCACAGAGTAAGATAGGATTTGTCATCTCAATAGCGAGGTCAGTGTTGTGATGAGCTGTCTGAGATCTTAGGTTCATTTATAGCTGAGGGTGAGAGTGGAGCATTCCTATTAGAAGGCACTTTTTCGGTTTGCTGCTATTTTTGTGCATATTAACACACTATGAAATATTTGTACTTCAAAATAATTATGTTACTCCACTATTTAAAATGAACTACATAATACAAAAAGTTATTTATTATTATTATTTTTTTAAAGTCACCAAAAAATAAAAAACAACCTAAAGGACAGTGACCATGTGAGAGGACCTAGCTACATTGTTTTGACATTTCAAAGGATTTTTACAGTAACATACTGGCAACTGTAATTAAGATTTACAGTAGCAAACTGCATTTGATTTACAGTTGCAAACTGTACTGTTTTACAGTAAATTACTGTAAACAAATCAAATTCATCAGTATACTACTGTAATTCATTCATTTTAATATAGATTTCATTAGATTTGATTTTGTTTTTATATAGAATTCATTTTATTATTACTGTACATAGGTACTACTGGCATTCAGTTAAAACAGACACAATAATTACAAAATATCAATTTTTTTTATTTAAAACATTGTATAACCTTGTACACTTAAAAATATAGTCTTCCAATGCTGGAACAGTGCATCTTCACCATTTCTCCTGTCTTAGGACGTTTTGCAGTGCATTATGTTGTGTCCTCTGGATTCATCCTCACAAAGAATATTTAGGCAACAGAAATATAATGGAGAAAAAAGACAAATTTCTGCAAAACCCAGGTGCTGCTCCAAAACGTGGCCACCACCTTTGCTCACCGTCCACTTTGTCAGTGACAGAAATATCTTCTCTGAAAAACAAGAAGTAGAAATGGCACACTTTTAAAAGGTAAACTCCATATATAGAAAACACAAATGTCTCAAAACCATAGTTGGCCAACATTAACTAACATCTGAACAAAATTTCCCATTTGTTAACCTAATGTTAATAGAAAATAAGCGTTGCTCGTTAAAAATAATTTTAATTCGGTAATTTAATTCAATAAGCTGACAAAAGTCGTTTGAAACGACAGGGCAGTTTACCATGTTACCGCCATGTTGACGGGTAAATGTTACTAACCTTATGCCGAGTTCACACTGCACGATTTTCAAACTCGTCGGATCGCTGTTGTTTTCACACTGCGTGACTATCTGGGGTAGCATAAGTTGATGCGGGAGGGAGATGCAGGGATTGTGTTCTGCAAAGAGTGGTAAATAATAATTTTGCAGTAACTGTTATGCTGATGTTGCGGCTGGTCAAGCGTTTGTGCTCGTTTCTGTATGATATAATTGTAGCTACATATTAAAATACTGATATGGTCTATAACTCCTCACTGAACTTCCCTCTGCCCTGTATCTTTGTCTCTCAATGGCTGAAGGTCATCATGATGTAGTTTTCAGTCAGAAATCATTGCACACAGCGTGACTGTGAATCGCCGACAGCTCCAGATATTTAGCATGCCAAATATTTCACAGGCGTCGGCGACGTGTCGGCGATTCCCTCAGATCGCGTCTGTGATAATTCACACTGCGCGATTCTCACTCGCGTGAACGAGCTCCGATTTGCCTCCGATGTCGGGCATTTGTCGGCGATTTATCAAAACCTGTCGGCGAGTGAAAAATCGGGCTAAAATCGTGCAGTGTGAACTCGCATTAGGTAAACTGGTGTGCAAAAATCTGACACAAACACACAGACAAACGTACATATATTTTTACCTTGCTTGCTGGTCTTATTATCTCGTAAGATGCATGGACACACAGCATAGATGTTCTCCGGAAACTCTCCCACTCTAGCAGGTTCATCCCTGGGAAAACCCGCGGCGCTGCCCCGCTGCTTCCGTGTCTTCCTCGGACGCAAGTGGCGCGGCACGACTCGATAAAAAGAACCCATTATATAGTAATATATATTATATACTATCTACAGTGGATGCGGACGGTAAAGTGATGCCCGGGTATATTTCTGAAGTACAGATGCACTCCAAGTGCTTGCGCTGTTTCTGACATAGTACAAACGAATTTTCCAATCATTACAAGCCATGTAACACGTCCAGTGAAGTGAGTCCCAAGCTGTTGCGGCGTTGTAGACAAGGTGCAGGGAAAATCGTGTCAATCCAAATGTAAGACATGAGGAAAATAAAACAACCACAATAGAATGGCGCCAAAGAGGCCGTTACAGCAAATACAGTAGTATACAGCAATTTTTAAAAATACAGTAAGTCTCTGTATGTGGGGTCTGATGTCACAGAAAATTCCCATGATGCAAAGGGTATTAGTTATTTAATGTAAAGAGAATTTGCATTATTATACTTGGTGATATACAGTAAATAACTGCAGAAATTACAGAAATGTCTAACAGTGTACACACTTTCTAAGACAGAATTTTTATGTCATTTAAAACTTGTTTTACTTTCTCTTTTTTTCAGAGTTCAAGTGGAGATTTTTTGTGAAGATATTTTTGATGCAATTACAATAAACAAACTGAAGCTTACCCTAAAAAACTTTTTTTGACTAACTAAACTAAACCTTTCATATGATGTGCACTTAGTGCTGACTTAAATTTGACATCTGCACTAGTCCTCCTCATTCATGAGAGAAGCACAATGTCTGATTCCTAAATTAATCATTCTTTTAAGCCAAATCATTTTAATGAATCTAGTTTAAAAAAAAAAACTAACTAGTTTCCTTTTGGTGCTTTAAACGTATTGCAAGAGAAAACCAGTCTTCATAATATTTCCTTGTGTGTTCTACCGATAAAAGAAATCATACAGGTCAGAGAAACATGAGGTGAGTAAATGACAACTTTCATTTCACTATTTCTTTAACGTGAAAAACCCAGGTTTTCAGTTCTTAAAAAAATTGGTTCTTCACAAACACAGCTATGAATAATTACAAGAGAAACCGTATGCTTCAAACATAAGTTAAATCGATAGGCCAAATAGGCCAAAAGAGACATTGTGAAATATGCATTAGAGAGATTTATGTGTGGGTTTAAGGTATGTCGTAGTGAAACCGTTATTTTCAGTTTCAAACAGCACACATCTGGAGGGGACAGGAAGGAGAGAAGATAAAGACCACTGTTGTTTTGTCGAGCAGCGAGCATGATAGGGATCACTGACTACCTCTTTCACTTCTGATAAGGAACTCACTTCAATTTATGTTTCCGTATTCCACTGGACAGTCAACGTCAATAATTTAACATAAACATTAAAACACATAGCCTATATTGCCTCTACATCCTGTTCTCTCTTGTAATAAGCTTTTTCAATTTGCTCATTTCCAATCTGTTGTTTTACCATGAGGGTTATAGCTACAGATTCTCTTCACTGCAATGGCTATTAAGAAAGAATAGAGAAGTGGTCTGTAAAACTTAAGCATTTTCTAAACCCTGACAGTTTCTTATTACAGTTCCTATCTCATAATGTATTTCACACCTCAGCTGTAATCACTAAACAGAACTGCAAAAATAGTTGTTTTCAAACAGGTTTCCCAAACTCTACCATTGGCTAGAAAGGCAGATAGCCTCGCCCCAAACTCAATGTTGATTGTGTCAATATTGCTCTTTTAGGCTGGTTGCAATGCTTAGAGTAATGTTTTGACACTGCCACGAAGATTCATTGGAAAATTGGACAAGTATAGCTCTGTAGGGATAAGACACAATTACACAAAACAGCTTCAAAAATGTATTCATAAAAGAAAAAGCAAAAAAGGAGGAAGATTGAATGAAAGAAAAAGTGAGTAAGTGAAAGAAAATAAAAACAATTCATGGTATGTTTGTCATGGGTGGAGGCTCACCTGTCCTGTTTGTCCAGCTGCTTTGCCTTTAAACAAATTACCCATGTTAAAATAAAAATACAATCGCCTTTGGTATTCTCTCCAAACCAAACTAAATTCTCTGTCAAACTGGGTAGAGCTTAAATACTTTTCTCACTTTGTCTTTGTGTTAAACCAAGGGATGCTTTTATCACTTCTGAAACAATAAGGCTATTTCTTGTCAAGCCCAATATAGCCTACTTTATTTACATAACTATTTTTATTATAAAAAGCAGTTTGCCCGATATTGGCTTAACTGTCTCCCAGAATAGAACGGAAAACACTAATCGTGTTGAAGTGTGGCTGAATGTGAACAGCTTGCAAACAGTGGACTAAATTGAGATTTACAAACTTACATGATCACCTTTGCTTTTGTTTAGCAAATATGGAACCAAATCATGGTCTTAAAGTATACAAAACCACACATTCGCTACAACAGACTGCAGAAGAACCAATTCAAACTGCCCCGCCATTTTAGGCGGTGAAAAACAAGCCCCTTTCCCGAAGCTTTTTCTGGCGCCATATCAACATGCTTTCAGCTCACGGCGCGCCGCCCGCCATTTCAGTGTCACTAACCTCCATAGACTGTAAAACCTCTCTTTGTTTGATATTGGTGCCATTCGTGACATTATTTAAATACTTTAACCATAAGCTTTATGTGAGTTCGACAATTAAATAAAAAACACAATTACTCAAATGTATGTTTGATCACTGATGCTACTGATATAAACAATAATCCAAAATTTATTAATGTAATCCATTTAATTATTTACCGTTCACCAACATTTTGCGCGACTGTCGATGGCTTTTGTTTGTGGTCAATTTGCATCACTTCCCGTGTTAATATTGACAGTTCATTTAATAAGATAAAGCAAAAAGTGAATTACATTCTGTGTTAAAAAAAAGTTGTCCAAATGAACATGCATCCAAATAGCAGACCAACAATCAACATTGAATCAGTGTTGATGCATCGATCAAATTATCATTGAATCAGTGTTGAAGTTTAACATCGATTTTTCGTCAAGTTTGCACCCTGAAATAATGTTGATTCAATGATGAAAAATAGATGGTTATAAAATATGCTACCCAAAAACTCAAAAAGTACTTGTATAAATTTGTTACAATTATTTATTTATTTATTTGCATTATTTCACGTATAATTTAATCGAAATGTTCAAAATAGGGTTTATGTGTTTTTAACAGAACACAATGTATAAAATAACTGATATGGATATTTTTAAACTGTGATAATTTTTTTTTTAAAAAGATCGCGATATCCCGTTTTTGACTTTAGAGTCATCGCTAACGGTTACGAATTAAACAACTGGACACACGTTAAGTCAGTTCAAACTTATTTCACATCTGAATCTTGACGTGAAAATACCGTTGTCACCGAAAAACAACACGCTATTTCGTACGTGAGAAATCCTAGCTAGCTAACTAAGCTAATGCAGTATAGGACCTCCTACTTCGGATTGTACAGGCCAATCCTTGTAGCACAATGCATATGTTGGGGGAAGGCACTGGGGTAGATTGGGGCTTACATTGTAGACTGGGGAATAGCGAGGTCTCCGGGACCAAGGTACAAATAAGGTAGGACATATTTGATGTTTTTAAAAGCACGTTTCGATTTGTCATATTTTGTCAAGAGTTACGATTATACTGAAACAGGAACCATTCTTATGTTTCACGGTCCCATAGTTTCGCTGTGTCTGAGCGACCATTACAGCCACACAAAGGCATACTAACAAAGGCAACCGGTCTTAATAAAACGAGAACACGGTTAGGGTTTATAAATGAAAAAGGGTTTACTGAATTGTCGTTATTGGCAAACATGTTTTGTACTGCATGTTAGCCGATTACATCTGGGTTAAGGGACTTGCAAAGTTAAAATCACACAAATTAAATAACATTTTAGTTTCGTTGGGCGTTAATCCAAATGTTTTGAAAAGGTCCAAAAAAAAAGACAGTAAGGGTCACTGACAAGATTATAAAATAATGGCTTGCTATACAATTCGATTATGTCACCCCACCAATAAATCAACCGCTAAATATCTAAATGCATGTCACAGGGTTGTTTTTTTATACATGTTTATTTCATTACTTTCAATAGATTTCGTGCGCTCATTGTTTGCGATCAACGGTGTATCAAGTTGTTGTCACCGGTTAAACCTGTAAAAGTGAAAGCTACTTTTAAGCTTGCATTCGCGGCAAAAATTACCCCGCGAGATTTTCGTGAACTGGGGAGGAGTTTTTTAACTCTGCACACTGACGCAAGAGAGAGGCTGTAGTCTTTTTAGGTTTGAGGAAGTCCAACATGTACCAGATTAGGCTCAGTAGACTTCAGAATACAACATTTTTATTAAACATTAATTTATGCCTTTTAGATTAACCTCAAAACGTATCTCACATGCAACTTTACATTATATAATTCATATGCTTCGGAGATTAACTTCACATTATACATCTCATAAATCTAAGAGTAATTTAAATGAATTAAAATTAAAAGAGTAACTTAGTAACATAAACATATGTATGTGTTCAAAGTTCCTTTGTAACCGCTGTACTGTTGTTTTGTTGTTTTGTTTTTTTTCTAAACGTGCAGTGTAATTACCTTTGCTGTCTCACATACATATTTTTTTGCTTATGAAAGCAAAAGATGGCTATGAATGTTAGTCTGGACTCCAATAACCCTGATGACAAGTGCAGTCGCTATGACGTTTTGTCCTGGATCAATGAAACATTGCAGACAAATTTTACTCAAGTGGAGCAATGTCGTTCAGGTACTGTTTAAATTTTATTTTGTTACTATCTACACATTGCCAGCAGCTGTAAACTGAACTTATACAATTCTTTCTTTTTCCGTGTTTTTTTTGTATTATTATTTTTTTTAAGGTGCATGTTTTTGCCAGCTTATGGACTTGCTCTTCCCAGGGTCCATTGACATGAGCAAAGTTAAGTTTGAGTCCCAAAAGAGGTCTGATTTTAAACAGAACTACAGTCTTCTGCAGACGGCTTTCCGAAAATCAGGCATAAAACAGGTCAGATTAACCTTAATCTATTCTTTTCATCTCATGAATCTCAACAAATATAAATGTTGAAGTTGATATGTGTAAGTTTGGTTATATTTCTTAGGATGTTGTTATTCTGTTTAGTCCAGCAAGTGCTACATAAACTACATGCTAGATATTTAAATGTGAATCTTGTATAATTTGAGAAGTTTGTTATCTGTCAAACTCTTCACAGTTTTTTTTTTTTCTCAATTTTTGATGCCTCTTTCAGCCAGTCCCTGTGAAGCAGCTTCTCACAGGAAAGTTTAGACCCAATTTCACCTTTCTGAAATGGTTCAGGAAATTTTTCTTTGCCAATGAGAGGCAAGGGAGAGAGTACAACCCAGTTGAAGCTCGTAATGGTCAGGATATTGTACAGGCAGATGAACCTGTTAAGTCTCCTCCAAGATCCTGGAAAAATCCACGTGAATCTGGTGAGCCTCCATTATTGTCCATTCAGTTTTTATTTTTAGTTTTTTTAGTTTATTTATTTTGTAGTATGGTGATTTTGATTTTGATTTGATTCATTTTTCCCACAATCGTGGAAAATGTTAAAATATGCCCATATTCATCAATAGTACTGGGAAATCAGTTCATCATTGAAATAAATATAATATTTCATCACAACATTGATGTAACTTGTTTTCCATTTTATACAGGCAGAGTAAGAGACGAGTCTGACAAAGACATGGAATTGAATGGAAGGAGACGGCCTTTGACTTACGATTCTAAATGGGAAAGAACCTTCAAGTGGATCAGAGCCAGCCATATGGGAGATAACTGTGCTTACTGCACTTTGTGTGACTACAATATCATTCTACATGCAGGTTTTTTAGATCTGAAGCGACACCAGCAGACTCAGAAGCATATGAAGTGTGAGATGGGAGGATTAAATTCATCTGGCAGAAGAAAGATTGAAAACTCTATTTCCTGTAGTGAAACCATGCTTGTTTTCATTCAAAACCATTGCCTCTCCAGTTTCCCCTTAAGGATCAAAAAGGTCTCTCAACGTACTGCAAGCTACGTCCTTGGCCTAAATTATCCAAATGATATTGTTTCTGCTTGTAAGATCAATCCGTACTGTATCTACATATATGGGCAGGTGCCGCTTGATGCAGAAAGCAGAGAAAGGACCTCCTGCCATGTGGTGCTAGTGGGCTTTTTTGAGGAAAAGCAAGCAAGATATTGTATCCGTCTCCTTGATGTCTTTCAGGCTGAAGATGGTAGCTCTGTATCTGGATGTTTACACAATGTTCTCCAAAATTTTGAGCTTCCTGCTGGCAACATGGTAGCTTTCTATGTTAATGACCAGGAGCAGACCTCAGGAAGCATTGCGTCGCAGATTCGGGAGCTCAACCCACAGGTGATTGATCTCGGAGGACTTTACAGCGTACCTGACTCTGCCTGCAATGCTGGCCTACAAACTCACTCCAGTCAGGTTCAGGAACTTATTGCCAACATCTATGAACACTTCTCAACTTGTTCCACCAGCAACGATAACCTCAAGATGCTATTTGTGGGCATTGAAGGACTAAAAGTCACCAGCGCTCCCCTCTCACACAGTTGTGAGGAGTTTTGTGTGCTCGTTCAAAGGATGCTTGAAATGTGGAGTGATTTGGTATCATACTTCACTTCCTGCGATGAAAATAATGATAAAGCTAAGCAAATTTGTTCGCAGTTGGAGAATCCTAAAATCAGGATCACCTTGATGTTTCTGGATCATGCTCTTGGACCAATCCGTGCCTTTGAGCAGCACCTGCAGCAAAGCAAAGGATCTGTTCGTGCCGATCTTGTCCAAATCCTTCGAGAAGCAAGTGGACTCCTACGTTCGTATGCCTCCAGCTTTCTTCGCCCTCAAGCAGTCATACGCTACCTGAAGGAACGTGACCCAGCCATCCTGGAGAACTCAACATTCTGCCTTCCTGCTACTGAGCTCAGTCTGGGTGGTGTGGTAGAAGACTTCATCTCTGCCAGAGAAGAAGAGCTAGCAGATTCCATCAATGTGTTTCATGATGAGTGTTTAGCTTTCTACAAAACTCTTACGACCTCCATCGCTGACAGTCTACCTCTGAGCGATAGTGTCCTGAGGGGCATTTCACAGCTCCTCAGCCCAGCAGGAAGATTGAAGGTCACAGGAAAGAGTATAGTTGATCTTGCTGTACAATTTGGCATCTGCTCCAAACCTGAGGATTCTGCTAAGCTCACGGATGAGTTCTTGGAGTACCAGCTTGTAGAAGATGAAGACACATCTTCAACCCTTACTCTAGAGCGATACTGGTGTAATGTGCTCAAGACTTTCCCATCAGAATCCATCTTCAAGAGACTTGTCCTCTATTTTTTGGTTTTGCCCTGTCCATCGCTTGATGCAGAAAAGATATTTGCACAGGTATAAAGTACAAGCTATTTATCTATCTATCGTTCTATCTCAATTTATATTGTTATGTGTTTAAAATGGGTTTACTTGCTCACAGGCTGTTGAAAATGGAGATGTTGCTCATTGGGATGATAGTTCAGAGGAAAGTGACACAGATTTGACAAAAGAGCTGGATTCCAATGATGACTCTTCTTTAGACCACACTGAAGTCAAGATTTCACCTATCAGAAATGGGCAAATGAAAAAAAACAGAGGTGGCACATCAGGTAAGTTATCCTAAAGGCCTGCTTGCTTTTTTACATTAAAAAATGGCAGCAGCAACCACTTGTAAAATATTTGCACCAAAACAATTCACATTTACAATGACATATCCTCAGCCTCCATCAATAGCAAACGTGAAAAAAACATCAACCTACACAGCAGAAAAATGCTCACAGGCCCTCTAATAAAGGACGCACAGGTTTTTTATTAGTCCATCTGAACACCAAATTGTGCTTTCAAGGAAAGGGCTGCTACAATGAGCACTTGTGAGGAAGAACTGAAAACTTGGACTAATTGGGCTTTGCGAGGTTAATGACATTCAGTTTCAATGATATTCAAAGTTGCATTGCTGAGGAAAAAGTTTGGATCAGATCAGATCATGTCAGAGCAGGCTGATAATGGCTTTCCCTTTTTTCATTGTGAGAAGCAGCTCACTGGTCACTGCCAAGACCATAAGAGGCTTCAATATTTTCATAATTTCTGGGTGTATTGGTGATTTGATATATTGCTTATGCAAAGTGCCTATGTGGGCGGATCTTTGCCAGAAAATGCTGTAAAATGATGCCGACTGCCAGATTTCTAGCTCTGCAAGACTAATATCTGGATTAAAGTGTATGAAGATGTAGAAACATCTTCTGGCTTGCACGTTATTAACATGGGTGCCAAAGGGTTCTCCTCATAATACTATATTACTTTCCTAATTAATTGTCATGGATTAATTTAGTGCTGTCATGTACTTTACATAGTAAGAACAATAAAATTATCAAATTGTGATCTATATTCATTTTTTGCATAGCTGTACAGTGCAGATTAAGTTCTATCCAGTCAGATCCAGCAGAGGCTGGTTAGATTGATGTAAACAATGTGCTGTTTTCCAGAGATGGTTCAACACTCAGACACAGTGAAGCCGTGTGTGGTGCGACTGGAGAAGATCACCAGTCAGAGAGGTGTGAATGAAATGCTTAAGATGAGTTTAAGAGGTTCTAGAGCAGCTACAGAATAATGCTTTATGATCTCAATCGCTTCTGGTGGCAAATTTCTGCTGGTCTGAACTTTCTTCCTTTGCTTCCTCCCTAAATGCTCAAGAAAGTTGATTCATTGCATTGAAATTACAAATATGCTCTGTTTGTCTGGGCTCAAAGTAATGTTAATTGTTGCTATCTGTGCTCTTTGTTTGTACACCCCTAAATAGTTAAATTCATACTTGATTGTTCAGTTTAACTATTTAAAACATGTTATTTCCCTACAGAAATGAACTTAAGGAAAGATGGAGCAGATGATGATATCTGGACTAGTAGCACGACACATGAGGTAATAGAAGCTGGAAAACAACTGTGGCTGAGAAAAAAATAAATAAATGTTTTTAGATTTGTTTTTAACCAAAGGATTCATTCCTGTGTGTCAATAGATACTGAGAACAGGGTGACTGTTAAAATGCTAATAAAAATGTTTATATACTAATACAACCATATATATATTTCAGTGTATTGAGTGTTTAATTTGTATACACATATATCTCATTCTAATATGCTGATTTAGTGCTAAAGAAACATTTCTTCTTCTTCTTATTATTATTATTATTAATAAAATCCATGAAAACGGATGTGCTGCTTTATATTTTTGTGATACAATTTTTTTCTGGATTCTTTGATAGAAAGCCTAAAATAACATAGCTTATTTCAAATAGAAATCTTTTGTAACAATTCTTCATTTTTGATCTATTTAAAGTAACAAATGGTTATTGGCAATACTGATAATCTGGCCTGGTCAACATATCAGTCTAACTAATTATAGTCTAAATGTCAGGCTTTTGGCAATGAATACTTTTGCTGAATACTATTTCACATTGTATTGAGATGATGAAGCAAACTAAGACTGATTAGATCCACTAGTTTTCACAGGAAAAAAAAATCACTGGCACACACAAACCAACCACATCATCACACTAACCTCTCTTGATTTAACATCTTTCTTTCCTTTTCTACATATCTGCAATTTGGCACCCTGAAACTGATTACTTCAATGTAGGAGTCATGTGACCTGAGTGACAGCGTACGTGTGTAATTTGTGTGCATATGTATGGGTCTATAGGGCTCCGTTAGGGGAATTTATGGTTGGGAGAGCAGCTTACGGCAGAAACCACAGGAACGCACAGTCTTTCAGGCTGGTACAGGCACCTGGAGCAAACCGGTGAACCCAGACAAGGACAGCAAACCAGAGGTGGTATGTACCTGTCCAGGTCTGGCTTATCGCTGGTGTAGAGGGTCTGCCTCAGTTTTGTCCCTTTCACGCTCTCTGTATTACATTGAGCTGTTTTCATAAGCGATGGATGCCACTTTATGAATGTGTGCATGAGTCCTGTGGTTTCCATTCCGGATGGTAGATTAGTCTTTGGAGTCTTCATTTTCATCTGATGTTCCTCCTTTAGCTATGTGTCTATGTCTGTTTTCCCTCTGTAATTGCATTGCTAACATTCTGCATCTGCTTCTCCATGGTGTTTTTTATTATTATGCTGCTTTAGAGCAGTATGTATTGTGATAAGTGCTTTACAAATAAATAAAGATTTATTGTTGGCTGAGTCATGCATGCTGTACTGATACACTAACATACATGATAAAAATGCTTGTGTGTGTAAAAAATTAAATAAAATAAATAATGCACATCTTTTTGTGGTAGTGTTTACAAATGAATAAAGTTAATCACTTTAAGCTTCAACAAAGCTTCCTCGGTAGTTAGCATTGTGAAAGCTAGCAAAGACAGATCAGCAGGAGACTTAATTAAAATTGGGTGTTATGTGTGTGTGCTTTCCACATGAAATGCTTACGGTCTAATTCAAAAGCATTCACTTTAGATTTCGTATTCTTCCTTGTGTATGTTTGTTTCTCACTAATGTAGGTTAAGAACAACGCTCGTTCATCTGCATCAAATTCGACACCAAGCCCCAGATCTGGAAAGAGAGAACAAGCGTACAATGTAAGTCTTAAAGGTTTTTCTTGACCTCTCTTTAATCTCACTGCAAACCTGACCGTTTGTGTATGTTTGTTTGTATGTTTCACTAATCTAGGACAACCAAGACATCCATGTTATGAATGTAGCATATAGCATATATCTGTCTCTCTGTGTGTGCAGGATGGAAAAGGTTATGCCATTGGAGAGCTTGTGTGGGGAAAAGTAAAGGGCTTCTCTTGGTGGCCTGGACTGGTGGTGGCGTGGAAGGGCAGGGCACTTCCTGTGTCAATGAGGCGTGTGGAGTGGTTTGGAGATGGCATGTTTTCAGAGGTTAGGAGTTTTTACTTGCTTTCTTGCTCCTGATTCTCATCTGAGAGATACCCCATGTTTCATGTTGAAGCATGTTTCTCTTGTTGATCTTAGATTCATACAGAGGGACTGCTGCCCTTTGCTGCATTTGCAAAGTGCTTTTGTAGTAAATCCTATGAAGGTCTGCCTACCTACAAGAATGCCATTTACCAAATCCTAGAGGTACAGCGAAAAGATACTTGACAGTTCTTTTGAAACTTGGGTTGGGTATCAAGAACCAGTTCTTATTTTATTCGTATTTTAATATTGCATTATATTGTTGTGTCCTTGTGTAGTTGGCAGCGGAGCGCTGTGGGAAGAATTTCCCCCCCTCTGAGAAGAAAGGGGAAGAGGTGAAGGCCATGCTGGATTGGGCATTTGGAGGCTTCCAGCCCATGGGCCCTGATGGATTTTTGCCTCCTGTGGGTATGTAAAAAAAACTGTAATTTATAAAAACTGTTGGTGATTGATGGCAACTTTGATGTTCATAATAACAGAGAGTACCAGAGTGACACCTGACTTCAATTGCGTGACTTCACAGTGATCCGAAAATTAGGTCTATACACAGTCATGTCAAAAATAGCAAAAGCTCTTTAATGAATAAAATCTTGATCTGGACTGATTAACAACAGTGCCCTCTGCTTTTCCATTTCACAGACAGCTCTACCAGTAAAACTGAGTCGGATTCCTCTGTGTCTGATTATCAGCCTCCAGCCAAGAGGAAGTATGTCAACAAGAACAGACCGTCAGCTCAAGATTACACCAGAGGTGAGATACATTAATCTGCGTAAAGGCCAGAGCTTAAAGATCATAAAAAACTGAACTGTAGATTATTGATGTTTTAGGTTTTTACATATTTTTTTTTTTTGTAAGAAAACATACCCCTATGTTTTGTTTTCCTCTTTTCAGATCAAATGGTCTATGAGGTAACCGTTAAAGGCAGAAACCTTGAAGGTAAGTCACCTAAAATTCATAATTTGTGTTTATTAATTAAATTATTCTAGGCTGTTTTTTCCTGCTGGGCCAATCAGAAAACCTGGAGATATTAGGAAATGTTAAAATTGTGGCCTGAATATCCCAGCCTGGAAAAATTTAAATTAATTTATAAAAGGTCATGGTAAAATTGTGGAAATATGGTTATGCTTAACTCTGAAATATTTAAATAGAGTTTAAATAAAATAATAAAGTAGGAAAAGGCATGTAGATTCATTGGTCACACTTCAGATTAAATTTGTATTTGCAACTGTCAATATTTTCACAGCTGTCACCACATGAAATCACACCTTTCATTTGATCATTTTATTTTTAGCAACTTATTTTCATTGCTCAGTCATGTATTTTAATTAATTACAAGGTAATTATTCTCTTTCCTCAGATTTCTGCCTGTCCTGTGGAACTGCCAATACTGAAATTTTCCATCCTCTTTTTGAGGGAAGCCTTTGTTTTAAATGCAAGGTGTGAATCAATTCTTGTCTTATCTGTTTAGTGCAAAATCATAAAATTAATATGCTACTTCCTATTTGGTGCCCAGAGTGTCTCTCCTTTATTTAAATTTTTTTTTTAATGTGCATGTTTTGTATTTGTTTAGGAGAACTTTACAGAAACACTGTACAGGTATGATGATGATGGCTATCAGTCATACTGCACCGTGTGCTGCGCCGGACAAGAGGTCATTCTCTGTGGAAATGCCAGCTGCTGCAGGTTTGAGCTCAAACTTATGCAAACTTAAACCTTAATGTGATGTTAACCATCATACAGGTTGTTTTACAGTCTTTCTTTTCCACCCACTGTTTAGGTGTTTCTGTAAAGACTGTTTGAATATGCTGGTGGGACCAGGGACGTTTGATAAGCTGAAGGAGGTTGACCCATGGAGCTGTTACATTTGCCTGCCCTCTAAGTGCTACGGCGCGCTCAAGCTCAGGCCTGACTGGAGTGTTCGTGTCCAGGAGTATTTCGCCAATAACAGTGCCTTTGAATTTGTGAGTGTCATTCTTATACTCCTTGTGTTAGATGTGTACCTGGTCATATTCAGATTTTTTTTTTAAATACACTACCATTTTAAATTTTGGGTTTAATAGGACTTTTTTTTTTTTTTACATTTATGAAAGAAGTCTCTTCTGCTGATCAAAGCTGCATTTATTTACTTATAAATACAGTAAAAACAATATTATTGTTAAATAATGCAATTACATTTTTTAATAACCATTTTATGTTTGAATATGTTTCAAATATTGAATGTATGCGGTTTGAATAACTTTGTCAAAGCTGTATTTTCATCAGCCATTACTCCAGTTATCTGTGTCACATGATGCTTCAAAAATCATTACAAGATGCTGATTACACAAGTATGGAAAACCAGAATGATGTTTTAATATGAAGAACACTGTTTTTGTCCTTATTTTAGGAGCCACACCGAGTGTATCCTTCTATTCCAGCTCATAAGCGTCGTCCAATCAAAGTCCTCTCCCTGTTTGATGGGATTGCAACAGGTATGCTCAGTTGTTTTGCTTTAATATTAAGGGAATACTTCCACCCCCCTCCCCCCAACCAAAAATTAGTTTTTAGTGTAATGTTTTATGATGTCAGGATAGTTTTCAATAATGAATTTTTGTGTTCCCCAAAAGAAAGGGGGAGTAAATAATAAGAGAATTACAATTTTTGGCAGAAATATTCATTTAAATCAGTTTGAATCAAAGGAAATACTGAAACAATGGCATTTATTATTTTTGTCTTTATTTACCTTGAAGTTTGTGCAATAGTGGTGAATTATACCAGGGTGATTTGATTAATTTTTTTGTAGGCTATCTAGTCTTAAAAGACTTGGGCTTTAAGTTGGAGCGCTACATTGCCTCTGAGATCTGTGAAGACTCCATTGCTGTTGGGATGATCAAACATGAGGGCCAGATTGAATATGTGAAAGATGTGCGCACCATCACAAGGAAACATGTATGTATAGAGCTTTTTCGCAAGAAATATTAATTTACTTCACAGACATTCTTCAAGTAGTATACAGATTTTAACAGTTGATTAGATTCAATGGCTAAACATTGCTATTTTATATACAGTCTTCCTAATATCTGTAAGAACCCTGTTGAAAAAAAACAGCATATCCTGGTTGGGTATGTTTTGAAGCAAGGCTGCTGATTTAAGCTGGTCCTAAGCAGAAGCAGTCATGTTTCAAAACATAACTAACCAGCATATGCTGTTTTTTTCAACAGGAAACCAGGGCAAGTCACTGTGGAAAGAACATTTTTAAACTTCCCTTTTGTCGTACCATTATGTAGCTGGCCGAGTGGGGGCCATTTGACCTCTTGATTGGTGGAAGTCCATGTAATGACCTGTCCATGGTGAATCCAGCCAGAAAAGGTCTTTTTGGTAAGAGATTTATCATTTTCTTGCACTTTATGCTACCTATTCAATAGAATTGTGAAGATTTAGCTAGATCCGAGCATGGTCTTTAGTATTAGAAGAGATTTATGTAACTCAGTTTCAGAAAGTAATATTTCAGCATTCTCATGTTCTTTCAGAAGGCACAGGTCGACTGTTCTTTGAATATTACCGCATGTTAACCATGATGAGGCCGAGAGAGGATGATGATCGCCCCTTTTTCTGGCTCTTTGAGAATGTTGTAGCCATGAGTGCCCACGACAAGGCTGATATATGTCGTTTCCTGGAGGTAAAAAAAAACCTTTCCTCTTTATTTTTCCCACCAGGCTAGAGGTGCTGTCACATTAGCAGAGATTTTGCAAAAAGTAGCACATCTCACACGCAACAGAAGTCACTTATTATTACTATTACACATTGTTTGAACTTGATGCAAACTTTGCATAGGAAAATCATTTGCCCTCACAAGATATTGCCAATTGCATGGATTCCTGTTAAAATGGCCGGATTTCACCTGCCAAAAATGGCCAAACAATGCTAAATGTGAAAGCACCTTTATACATGCTGTTTACCAAAGGTGTTCCCATCTTACTCACATGAGCATGTTATTGTTGTCGTTGTTGTAGATGGTTATGAATTATCGTGCTTTTATCTGTTTCCAGTGTAATCCTGTGATGATCGATGCTGTGAAAGTAAGCCCAGCCCACAGGGCTCGCTACTTCTGGGGAAATTTACCTGGAATGAACCGGTATAAATGCAGGGACACACAAATAATCACACACATCTGTAAACATAAAGTGTAACTTCACGGACATGTATGCATGTTCAGTAATAGATGTATGCACAGATTCATGTGAATTTGTGTTTACAGACCACTTGCGACTTCACTCACTGATAAATCAGAACTGCAGGACTGCCTGGAGGTCGGACGAACTGCAATGGTAAACAGGTTTATTGTACCTTCTGACAGAAAAGTTGATATTTCGTGAATGAAATTAATTTCATTTGTAGTTTTAGTTTACAGCAGTCCTAGAAAATATACATATGAGTGCCAGGAATCTAGGCTCAACTAAGTTATATGGTAGAATGTCAAAAACAATTACATCTTATTTATTCCTTTAACAAAAATGATTTAACAATTCCGTTTTTTTTTTTTTTACTGTATCATCAGTTCAACAAAGTTCGCACTATCACCACCAAGTCCAACTCCATCAAACAAGGGAAGATGGGGCCTCTGCCAGTCACCATGAATGGGAAAGAGGACTATCTTTGGTGCACTGAAATGGAGAGGTCAGATATATTTATATTAACTGAATTTTACTCAGAGTTTTGCCTTGTTAGGTTTGCATACAGTAAGTCAGTGGGTTTGTTTAAAAAGCGGCATAATGTGGCTCTAAACAAAATTACTGACATTTTATTTATTTATTTTTTCTGCTCTCAGAATATTTGGGTTTCCAAAGCATTACACCGATGTGAATAATATGGGGCGAGGACAGAGGCAGAGGTTGCTTGGGCGGTCCTGGAGCGTTCCCGTGATCCGACACCTCTTTGCCCCTCTGAAGGATTACTTTGCTTGCGAGTAAAGCCACCATCTGGTCCAGGCAGCACTGGCACTGGAGGTCCAAATTAAGTCTCTCAGATAAATGAATTAGCTTTTTTGTGTTTTTTTTCCCTGCAGATTCTGACCTCACAGAATATTATCAAATTTTAATGTTGCATTTGTTCTTAAGTTCAGAAAGCATGCTATCCTGATGATTTATCCTTGGAATGCACAGACACTTTTGGATTGGATTTTGAACATCTTAAGGACTGTCATTTTTAACTTGTGTACTTTTAAAGTGATTTTAATGCTGGAGAGAGCCACACGATACTCCACCCACTACCTCAGTGCCATTCTGTGATTTGTTCATTTTCTGGAGGAATGCCGCTTTATGCCTATTTATAATTTAATAAGTTAATATTAGTTTGGTTTAGTTTATCAGTTTTAAACTTATGTCAGCTTTTTATATCACATTTTTACATTAAATCTTTTCCATGTTTAGGAATAAACGTCCTGTTATTAAAGATTGCATTTCAGAATTTTTAAAATGATGGTAATGTTATCATTCAACGGTGCTGTTTTATAATACAGGATGTTTGGCCATCATGACAACTGCACCAAGTCAACATTTAAATGTTTTCTTATTTAGGAGCATCTATTTGACTGAAATGAATGTTAATATACACCGTAGATGACTTGGGTTTCAATTAAACGGCGTTTTGTTTATAGGAATACATGAAATCTTGTAGTGCTCCATGTATTTAGAAGCACAAATGTTGTCTGTGCCATTAAATTTTACTCAAAGCCTTGGGCTGATGATAGATTTGAGTTGACAGTAGTTTTCCAAAGCTTTACCGTTTTTTTAAATTACTTTTTAATTTTGTAATCTTGATCATTTTTAATTAATTTGCAGAGCAACACTGCAGTTTTAAGACAATTTTAGCCTTGAGCTAGCATTTTAGTCCACACTATCATTATTTTACAAGAAAGAGGTCATCGACCCTTAGGATTAAGTATTTTGTTTTTAATTTTGCCCCATTATCTGTACGCACTTCCGATTTTAAACTGTTGACTGAAACTGTGGTCACTGCAGCATTAATTTGTGATGTTTTTGGTGAGGATGTAGCATACTACAATATCTAAGTCAGAGTTAACTGAAGCCTTTTTGTAGATCATGCTGCAATGTGATCAAGGGCTTAAACTCTGAATAAGTGCCTACAAACTGATAGGCTATTTTTTTTATGTAGAAAAGAATTGTGAACTGATTGTAACTGGCATGACTTCAGACTACTTTAAAGGGAATAATTTTGGCTACTTTGTCTAATGCAAGTGTCTAAATTATATTGTACCTTTTTGAAATGTCTCCGAATACATTTCGTTAAAAATTGTGGTCCACTGTCAGTGTGAAATTTGGTGCTTCAGAATGGGTGTATAAATACTATGTGTTTTCTTTGTAGTTGTTTAGCATGTGTCTTTTTTTAGCATTATGCGGATCATGGTGATTTGTGGTTCGGACTGTCACAGGTCAAAGCTAGTGTGACCATACATCCTCTTTTTCCCTGACATATTCTGGCATGGATTTCTGTCAATCGATTATGTATTATACCTACATGCTGTTGGTCAGATTTCTTTTCAGTCATTACCTTCATCAAGTATAAATTACAACAGGAAAACAAATCCATTTTAGGTAATTTAGAAATCCCATCCAGGACATGTCTGTGGAGAAAAGAGGATGTATGGTCACCCAGATCAAAGCTGATCTTCAGCTTTTGGTAGTTTTCTAAAACTTACTCAAACTAAGCTTGATTAAACCAGTTTTAGAGAGGCATGGGCCAGCTTGAGGTGTATGTGTGCTTTGGTGAAATATCATTAACTGGATTACATGTCTTGATGCCTTTTGGATGTCTAGGTCTTGTAGCAAAGCTTTAGAAATTCCCAGTAAGAACTGTGTTGGTGCTGTGTTACATGTGATTCTTGTAAAATGATGGTCCATGTGTAATTTGGAGGTGCAGTATTGTGTTATAAAGAATAACTTCCTCAGGTCTTTTCAACACCAGCAGGCCTCATAGGACCGTGATCTTTAATGTCACACTTGATTATTTTTATTCAATTCTTTGTGAACAGAATATACTATATATTTGTACCCTTGAAATTGCCCTTAATACCTCTTCTTTTTTTTCCCTGTTGAATGGGTCATTCAAAACCTTGATGTGTTTTGGTGCTAAATGATATGCTAATGATGTATGTAGATCTAGAATGTTTTTCCTGAACTGATGATTGACAAGACTGGTTATGTTTTAATCTTTTGATATTTGATATAGTCTGCTTACCTAGCTTTAATATTCCATGCTTGTACTAACATCAGTGAAGAAAAATAAATTGCACCAACCTCGTTTTATCTGTCTGTCTTTTTTTTTAAATTCATGTTAATTTAAGTGTTTTATCAACCCACAAAACTAAACAGTCAATCCTTCAGATTTCTGCTTGTTTTGACTTAAAATCTTAGGGGTTTTTTTTATTGCTGGTTTAGAAATGTGCTAAGAAGCGTGAGAAGGATTACTCATACATTAAAATTTAGTTAAATAATAATATTTAATAGATGAGATAAGGTAACAGAATAGGTAACTCAATGATAGAAGCATAACCAATAGCAAATGGAAAATAACATAAATGTTATGTGTGTGATTAATTTAGATTAGTAAAATACAGCCTACATAACATAAATGTATTTTTTTTTATTTGCAGTAAAATACAGCCTACATAACATAAATGTATTTTTTTTTATTTGCATTATTACATTTACCAAAACTGCTGATTTCTTTACATTTAATTTTTTGTTTTATGCGTTTAATGATGACTTTTATTTTGACAAATTGAAGTAGTTAGCAAAATGTTTATTTCCTATAGGCGAGTGCTGACTTTTATTTTGACATCTGTGATTAGTTAGTAAGCGTCTGCTGTGGTTTCAGGCTTACAGCCCGAGTCCCAGCCAGCTGCAGAAGCGGCACTTTACGAACGACACGCCGGTGAAACTGCAGCCCGGTTTACTCACATCCAGAACCAAATGTAAGATAAAGCCGTTGATTTGATCTTTGACACGCACAACAGAGACCCTTTACTTTACAGAAAATCAATACTTTATTGATAGTTTTGGTTATTTGGACGATAACTTACGGGATAAGTGTCATCTAATGTTATGATTTAAATGTTCAACCGTTAAAAAGGTCAAACAACGGTTAAAACGTACAACTAGAGCATAAACTGTTTATATGAATAACGTTGTTGCCTTATTCAAAATTCTGGCTTTGACGTTAAAGCGGAGCGTTAAATCGGAATCCTGAAAAGTTAACAAAAGACAAACTTCTTAAAATAAAGATCAGATTTTTATCCCGTAAGTAATGTAACGTTACTTGATTTAGACCTTAAGATGGATGTAAATATACAGCAACACTGAAGTGACATTAAGTAGGAAGTAAAGATGATGATGTAGCTGGGCTGAAGGGTGTGAATGTGTGTTTAAGGAAATGAGGCTTTAACTCTTTTCTTGCAACCTCTCTGTCCAGCAGCTTCAGCGGAAAAGTGTCTCCAGCAGCTTCAATTCATCGGTTTTGTCCCAGCCATGGCTGTGAACGTGTACTCGACTTCAGTGACAAGTGAAAACCTCAGCCGCCATGACATGCTCACATGGATAAACGAGTCTTTACAGATGAGTCATGCCAAGATCGAGCAACTGTGCACAGGTCCGTGACCAGCTGTCTGGTCCTTTCACTTCACACACCCAACTTGAGCATCATTAAATTACTGACAGAGTTTGAGATGAACATAAAGCCTAGTTTGCATTTTGACCATAAAGCTTACATATATAATATTAGTGGGTTGACTGCCATTTGCATGCTGATTTTGTCGATGCCTGAGTCAGCAGTTAGTGAGGGAATGGACAAAGATAGTAAGTGCAGGGAGGATGAAAGAGGTTTTTGTTTGGGTTGGGACCTGCATGGCCTTTTAATTCTGAAATATTTTATTTTTTACTGACTATGTCTTTAATAATGTGTTTTAAGGTGCTGCTTACTGTCAATTCATGGACATGCTGTTCCCATCATGTATTCCACTGAAGAAAGTCAAATTCCAAGCCAAACTTGAGCACGAATACATCCATAACTTCAAACTCCTTCAAGGCAGCTTCAAAAAGATGGGAGTTAGCAAAGTATGTCAACCACTTAAATGCATTAGCACATAAATCATGCGTTCCGTTTTGATATACAAAATATATTCATAATTACAATTATGTGTAGCGTTACTAATTTGTTACGTTTTACGTCTCTGTGCAGATTATTCCTGTTGACAAGCTTGTGAAGGGCAAGTTCCAGGATAACTTTGAGTTCGTGCAATGGTTTAAGAAGTTTTTTGATGCAAATTATGATGGGAAAGAATATGATCCGGTGGCAGCTCGACAGGGACAAGATATGCCCACCAATCAGAGTCCAGCAGCAGCTACTGCTAACAAACCAAAGAAACCCAGCTCAGGTAAGGAGAAAGACCAAACAGGAAGTTCTCGGTACCATT
Organism: Onychostoma macrolepis; assembly: GCF_012432095.1. NCBI lineage: Eukaryota > Metazoa > Chordata > Actinopteri > Cypriniformes > Cyprinidae > Onychostoma > Onychostoma macrolepis. The sequence continues at coordinate 16,319,370 of NC_081162.1, read as the reverse complement.
TCAGCCTTTTTTTAGGCTTATCCTAATGGTTAAAATAGCATGCATAAATTTCCATCTAATATTCAATGAATGATTTATCATTTAAAAAAAGAATTATCAACATTTTCTTGGTTCCTATATTCCTAGTTCATATAGAGACTAGCATTATTGTCGGAAGCTAGCTGTCCTAATGCTAACAGGTGCATGACAGCTGCAGCTGTTATGGATTATGAGGCCAAAATATGTGGGTGTGACCCAGTCACGCACCAGTGGGCTAGTCCTACATGCTTTAGCTGTTTTAACATGTGTGAGAGTGACTGGAGCCTTACAATGCCTGTGCATGGATTTCTGTTCACTTCAGACACAGGCATCACACCTGCAGTCAAGCCAATGGCCCCTGTTGGTAAGATATTGAGAACTGCGAGTTTTAGTTCAAGCACATTGTTTACAAGGTTGCTTCACTTCTGGGTATTTTTCCTCACATTACAGTGATTCCTACATTTCCAAACACTGCATATTTTAAAAGAACAAGTCATGCAGTTCTCTTTTGGGTCTGTGGCACTTGTTGGTGGAATTATTCTAAAACAACTATAATTTTTCTTTACGTTTCTTTCTTGTTTAATTTCGGCTTCAATATATGAAATAAAACCATTTCATAATTTATTCAATTAGTCAGTTTGAGGATAGAATTGACCCTTTTCCTCAATGCAGGTCGATGAGTATGTATAACAAGGTGATGGATGTGTTCTTGATGTTCAGCTCCACAGCGTTCAGCCACAACACTTAAATCTGCTCCAAAAACAGCTCCAGCTGCAACGCGAGGCACAGGAACAGGCGCCGGTGATGAAGAGAAGGGTGCACTCACTCAGATGGTAAGACTTTACAAAAAATAGTAAATGAAAAGGTTAAATGCATTTACTTTAGAATTATTTTCACTGTGTTCAGATGCTTTAATTTTAGACTTTATTAAATCAGCTTACATAAAACAGGCTACAGTTGGTTGTTATTTTTTGCATAGTTTTTTCAATTATATTTCTATAAATATTTTTATTAATATATTTTAATAATAATAATAGTTATTAGTACTGTTAATGATAGTTGGTAGTTATTTATTGTTGTTGTTGTTTACATTTACATTTAGTTATTTAGCAGACGCTTTTATCCAAAGCGACTTATAAATGAGGACAATGGAAGCAATCAAAATCAACACAAGAGCAATGATATGCAGGTGCTATAACAAGTCTCAGTTAGCTTAACGCAGTACACGTAGCAAGGTTTTTTTTTTTTTTTTTTTTTAAGAATAGAATTAGAATAGAGAGTGCTAGAGTTAGAGGGTCAAACAAAGATGGAAGAGATGTGTTTTTAGCCGATTCTTGAAGATGGCTAAGGACTCAGCTGCTCAGATTGAGTTGGGCAGGTCATTCCACCGGGAGGGAATATGTCATTTAAAAGTCAGTGAAAGTGATTTTGTGCCTCTTTGGGATGGCACAATAAAGCGATGTTCATTAGCAGAATGTAAGCTTCTAGAGGACACACAAGTCTGAAGTAATGAATTTAGGTAAAGGGGTGCAGAGCCAGTGGTGGTTTTATAGGCAAATGTCAATGCCTTGAATTGTATGCGAGTTGGTATCCAGGGCAAATTGATGAACAGAGGTGTGACGTGCATTCTTTTCGGCTCATTAAAAATTAATTTTGCTGCCACGTTCTGGATTAATTGTGAAGATTTGATGGAACTGGCTGGAAAACCTGCCAAGAGAGCACTGCAATAGTCCAACCTGGACAGAACAAGAGCTTGAACAAGGAGTTGTGAAGCATGTTCTGAAAGAAAGGGCCTGATCTTCTTGATGTTGAATAAAGCAAATCTGCAGGACCGCAGTTTTATCAATGTGGTCTGAGAGTCAGCTGATCATCAATCATAACTCCCAAGGTTTCTGGCTGTTTTTGGAGTTATGGTTGATGCGCCTAACTGGATGGTGAAATTGTGATGAAATGATGGATGTTGTTGCTTTATCATTATTGTTATAACATATGTTGTAATTTTTTTTTTTTTTTTTTTTTTTACGCTCATCTGGGCAGATAAATGACCTGAAGGGCACTATTGCTGACATGGAAAAGGAAAGGGATTTCTACTTTGGCAAACTGAGAAACATCGAGCTCATCTGCCAAGAGAAAGAGGGTGAGGGTGATCCTACACTGCAAAGGATTGTGGATATCCTGTATGCCACAGATGTAAGTGTATATTGCAGTCTAAAGTAAGTCTCATACTAAAACTGTCTTCAGCCCTCTGAGTTCTGTGGTTTTCTGTCTTTCAACAGGAAGGTTTTGTAATTCCAGAGGATGAGGCGGGGGAACCAGAGGAGTTTTGACCAATCCAGGGGTGACTGTTTTAAAACAAAAAAATGACCCTGCTGGACACACAAATGTACATACTGGCTGATTCCTGCTGTTGTGCTGCACTTGACTTTGACTTTTGAATGTCTTTTTATTCAGGGAAGTTCTATACCTTGAATTTTCAGCTTTTTTTATTGACCATCAAAACAAAATTATTTTTGTGAATGAAAAATAAAGTACTTATCAAAGGTTGTTTGTATAAAGCAGTCCACTGAGTTCTGACTTGCCAGTGACTAAACATACCCAAGGTATTTTATTCAAACATGAGCAAGCTATTCTGATCCATTCATTCTGTAGTTAAAAAAAAAAAAACATGCAGCCTTCAGGTATGCTTGGTTGTTATCTAGTTTCTGATCTGTACATTTGAATGCTAGTTGACCAGTTGTGAGTGAAGTTCACTTCCTCTAATAAGCTCTGAAGCAGGATGTGTGTTAACTTTTTGCATTTCCCTTTCACCAGCACACGAGACCATGAGGAACCACTTGACATGAGTCATGAGAGGCTTTGGGTTTGTCTTAACTGGCCAAAGCTGTTGAGTTGCAAATACCACCATCTTCAGGCAGCTTTTGATGCAAAATCGGAGCAAGTTAGGCAGTTTTTTTGTTGCATGCTTTATTTTACATTCAGCATCCCTTTTTTGCTATGTATTAAAATCATATACTGCAAAAAAGTACTTAATTTGTGACTTTTGCTTGCAAGCAAAATGTGTTGTAAATCAGTCCACATTTCAGCAATCATTTTTCCCATGGTTTTGACTTTCTGGGCATTTGAGAAACCGTGGGCTGCTCGTGACAAGGTTTTATGTCCAGCTTTTGGAGTCCAGGAACCTCCTCCCCTGCTTGAATCATGCGGAACACCTCTGGAAAAGAGAGGGACGGAGGCTCTGCATTCGCATCTGCTGCATCTCGAGCCGCCTCCACATCAGTCTGCTGCTCCATCGCTGTATCTGCTGATCGCCACAGCCCTGTTTAAGACAACTCAAAGCAATTAATGATTTAACTCACGTCGCTCCTCGGAGATATAGTGATCAAATGTGATGTCGCGTTAATGTACCTGTTAACGTTACTGAAGAAAACCTTTAAGTAGCCTAAATTGTGTTCAGGCTATTGTGCAAAAAATAAAAGTTTCACTTCCAAAATTTCACGATTAAGCCCTTTGACGCAGCGTTGCATTTTACTTAAATTACTAGCAGGTGTTTATTTATTAGATGTAAGTTATTATTATTATTTGGAAATGCTCGATTTTAAGGAATTCTGCCTTCTGTCGTTCGACTTCCGGATACGTCTCCAACCCGTCCTCCAATCACTGATTTATAATATAAAAGTCCCTCAGTCAAAACGCACTACAGGTCGCATCTTATTTTATGCGCGTATTTTACACGCACACACACATACATATTTTTACATATTCTAAACATTACTACTGAAAGTTATGCACACTTATAGTTAAATGCGATATTTGTTTGCTTTTATTGTTTTTATTTGTGTGTCAGATTTCTTTTCTGGGTCATTCTTCATTTGTGGTGGCAAGTGGTGTCCCTCCACTTTACAACAGTTTAAATAAACTTTAAATACCAATAAATCATAAAATGGGGAGTACATTCTTTTATTAATTTTCTAAAAGTTAGCTAAATTTCTGACAATTGACAGTTTCACATTTTATTAGTGTCTGTGGTGTTATGTTGACAACATGTGGTGTTATGTTGTGTTATGTTGCAGATCTGACATATTTTAATCAATATTTTGATAAAAACATACTTATTAATATTTCCACAATGTCCCCTGATCTTGAAATCATGATGATGGCAGCCTCCATTTTATAAAAGTCTGGATTTAGGCTGATTTGTCTGTGGTATTGCTGTCTTTCCTGGTAAAACCACAGAGCCTATAGTAACTTGCAAAGTCTGTGGTGTTACTTCAAAATGACATTGTTTGATTGTAAATGACCAGTGTTTGATTGAAATTATTTAAAAATCTAAATGTTCTTAAGCTTTTATTTGAATGAATATAGCATATTAAACTAATTTTAAATGCATAGCAATACATTTTTACAAACAAGCATTTTTACAAATTCTGCCTCTCATTTGCCACCCCAACTGAAGAATGACCCTTCTGACTTTAAATCCAAAGTATGACTCAAACTATATCAGCCTTTAAGTATGCATCATATTAATTTGTAGTTATTATCCAATATAATTCTTAAAAAATATATAGAAATCAGCTAGGGGTGGGCTAAGGGGGCTACTGCTCCGAATGTTTTCAGTAAAGCCCCGAATGTCAATCGTTTCTTAAACCAGCACTTAAACAGCAAAATGCAGCTGCTTCAGGAATCTGTAGGCTACTATATTAAATGAATAATACCGATATAACCATCTTTCAAAATGAGATTACTGCAGGCCTATAGCAACAAATATAGATTTTTAATCATGGTATTATATGCACTGACTTTCTAGGACACACGCACACATTTAGAGCGATTATCACATTTGGTTAAAATTGGATAAAAGCTTTGGAATTCTAGATTAAGACCTTTTTATCTGTGGAATTTATATTCCTCCATCAGATTCCCCATACTAGACGATGAAGTATTTTACACTTTACAGGAAGAAATGAATCAAAATCAAACTCAGGGGAAAATTTTACTATGTGGAGATCTAAATGCTCGAACTGGTTCAGAATTAGACTATATTGATAACTCGGGAGATAAACATCTGTTCACACATTTACCCCAAGATCTCTTCAGTACTCTACCTAGAAGAAATAACCAGGATACTGGAGTCAATAGCCCAGCACACCTTTGTCAAACTTTAGGTCTTTATATCCTCAATGGTAGAATCAAAGGAGATTCCTGTGGACAATTTACCTATAGCTCAAATCTCGGCAACAGTGTTATAGATTATGACATATTAAATATAAGCCCCTCCCATTTCAGTGCACTTACCGTCAAAGCTCAGTCACCCCTGTCTGATCACAGCCAGATCAATCTTTGCATTAAAGGTGAAAACATCAAATCAAGAGAAATTCATAAAAAGCCAATTCATCTACATAAGCTCAAAACATCATATAGATGGACTCGTAATGCTGCTGAAACATATATTAAAATATTGAAGTCAAATGAAATTGTCAATTCCATAACACTGTTTAACAATTCAACATATGATAATAATTGGAAAGGAATAAATTTAGCAATTAAACATATTAATGACATTTTTGAAAATATAGCAAAAAAGGCTAATTTAAATAAAACTACCACATATAATCACAAGCTAAACAAAAACCTTCTGAAAAGTGGTTTGACCATGACTGTAAAACAATAAGACAAGAGCTACGATTAATTTCAAATCATAAACACAAAGATTCAGTCAACTCAGAATAACGCTTAAAGCACTCAGAACTTCTGAAACAATACAAAAACACACTGAGACAGAAGAAATTGGATTACGGTATTATAACAACACACTTCAGAAGATCGAAAACACAATTGATCAGGGTCATTCTGGAGCACTTGGAACAGTCTAAACAATACAAAGCGACAAGAACTAGCCATGCAAGATGGTCAAATTTGGAAAGATTATTTTGAGAAGCTCTATACACATCAAACTGACCCTCTGAATAATCCCAACCAGTTAAAAGTCCTTGAAAAATTGAATGCTCTTGAATCATGTATCAAAAACAACCAAAATCCACTAGATTATCCAATAACCCAACAAGAACTTAGAGTGGAAAACTGAAATCCCTCAAATGTAAGAAATCCTGTGGCCCTGATAACATAAAAAATGAGATGCTTAAAAACAGCTCTCCTGAACTTCAGATTGCACTACTCAAATTAATTTAATTTGGCTTTGAGTTCAGGCGTTTTTCCTGAGGTCTGGAACACAGGACTCATCTCTCCTTTTTAAAAGTGGAGACAAAACAGATCTTAATAACTACAGAGGGATATGTGTAACAAGTAATTTGGCAAAAGTATTTTGCTCTATAATCAACTCTCGGATTTCATCTTTCCTAAAGCAGCACAATGTCATCAGCAAATCTCAAATTGGCTTCCTCCCTAAACAACGAACCACTGACCATATTCACACACTACACACATTAATAAATTAACATGTACACCTAAAGAAAGAGGGAAAAATATTTGCATGCTTCATAGATTTTAAGAAGGCTTTTGACTCCATTTGTCATAATGAATTGTTTTATAAAATCATTCAAAGTGCAGGGGGTAAAATATATGACTTAATTAAAAACATGTATAACCAAAATAAATGTGCAGTAAAAATTGGACAGCAAAGGACAGACTATTTTTCTCAACAGCGAGGAGTGAGACAGGGCTGCTGCCTCAGCCCGACTTTATTTAACATAGTGTATATATCAATGAATTGGCAGCTCTACTGGACCAATCAGACAGTCCAGGACTACAATTATTCAACACAGAAGTCAAATATTTACTGTAAGCAGACGACTTGCCAATTCTATCTAAAACAGCAGAAGGTCTCCAAGAACAACCTTGACATTTTAATTAAATACTGCCATGATTGGAACTTAGAAGTCAACGTCCAAAAAACTAAGATTATGATATTTCAGGGGAAAAAAACAGAAATCTAGAACATATATTTACTTTAAGCAACACCACACTTCAACATGCTTTACAATATAATTATCTTGGTCTGGTTTTAACTCCCACTGGAAATTTCAATTTGGCAATAAAAACATTACTTGTAAAAGCCAGCAGGGCACTGCACGCCATACGAACAAAATGATTCAAAATAGACATCCCCATCAGAATTTGGACAAAGATTTTCGATAGTGTCATACTGCCTATTACCCTGTATGGAAGCGAGATCTGGGGCCCAACGAGTAATATAGCCATAAAGATTGGCACAAACACCCTTTAGAAGCTCTGCATGTAGAGTTCTGCAGAAGCATCCTTCATGTGCACAGAAACACACCTAATAATGCCTGCAGAGCGGAGTTAGGCCATCTCCCCCTAAATCTAATCATTAAAAAAAAGAGTTTTAAAGTTCTGGATCCACTTAAACTCTAGTTCTGAAGATTCTCTTCATTTTAAAGCACTAAAAACACAAAAAATGTGTAAAAAATGTGTAAACACAAAAACTTTGTGTAATGGTGTCAGATCTGACTAACAAAGCACTCAATATCACCAACCCTGAAAAACCTGGAAGAATCAAGAAATTATGAATGAAGAGAAGGAGACATACAGTGAGGAAAATAAGTATTTGAACACCCTGCTATTTTGCAAGTTCTCCCACTTAGAAATCATGGAGGGGTCTGAAATTGTCATCGTAGGTGCATGTCCACTGTGAGAGACATAATCTAAAAAAAAAAATCCAGAAATCGCAATGTATGATTTTTTAACTATTTATTTGTATGATACAGCTGCAAATAAGTATTTGAACACCTGTCTATCAGCTAGAATTCTGACCCTCAAAGACCTGTTAGTCTGCCTTTAAAATGTCCACCTCCACTCCATTTATTATCCTAAATTAGATGCACCTGTTTGAGGTCATTAGCTGCATAAAGACACCTGTCCACCCCATACAATCAGTAAGAATCCAGCTACTAACATGGCCAAGACCAAAGAGCTGTCCAAAGACACTAGAGACAAAATTGTACACCTCCACAAGGCTGGAAAGGGCTACGGGAAATTGCCAAGCAGCTTGGTGAAAAAGGTCCACTGTTGGAGCAATCATTAGAAAATGGAAGAAGCTAAACATGACTGTCAATCTCCCTCGGACTGGGGCTCCATGCAAGATCTCACCTCGTGGGGTCTCAATGATCCTAAGAAAGGTGAGAAATCAGCCCAGAACTACACGGGAGGAGCTGGTCAATGACCTGAAAAGAGCTGGGACCACCATTTCCAAGGTTACTGTTGGTAATACACTAAGACGTCATGGTTTGAAATCATGCATGGCACGGAAGGTTCCCCTGCTTAAACCAGCACATGTCCAGGCCCGACTTAAGTTTGCCAATGACCATTTGGATGATCCAGAGGAGTCATGGGAGAAAGTCATGTGGTCAGATGAGACCAAAACAGAACTTTTTGGTCATAATTCCACTAAACGTGTTTGGAGGAAGAATGATGAGTACCATCCCAAGAACACCATCCCTACTGTGAAGCGTGGGGGTGGTAGCATCATGCTTTGGGGGTGTTTTTCTGCACATGGGACAGGGCGACTGCACTGTATTAAGGAGAGGATGACCGGGGCCATATATTGCGAGATTTTGGGGAACAACCTCCTTCCCTCAGTTAGAGCATTGAAGATGGGTCGAGGCTGGGTCTTCCAACATGACAATGACCCGAAGCACACAGCCAGGATAACCAAGGAGTGGCTCTGTAAGAAGCATATCAAGGTTCTGGCGTGGCCTAGCCAGTCTCCAGACCTAAACCCAATAGAGAATCTTTGGAGGGAGCTCAAACTCCGTGTTTCTCAGCGACAGGCCAGAAACCTGACTGATCTAGAGAAGATCTGTGTGGAGGAGTGGGCCAAAATCCCTCCTGCAGTGTGTGCAAATCTGGTGAAAAACTACAGGAAACGTTTGACCTCTGTAATTGCAAACAAAGGCTACTGTACCAAATATTAACATTGATTTTCTCAGGTGTTCAAATACTTATTTGCAGCTGTATCATACAAATAAATAGTTAAAAAATCATACATTGTGATTTCTGGATTTTTTTTTTTTTAGATTATGTCTCTCACAGTGGACATGCACCTACGATGACAATTTCAGACCCCTCCATGATTTCTAAGTGGGAGAACTTGCAAAATAGCAGGGTGTTCAAATACTTATTTTCCTCACTGTACATACAGCATTGGAAAGAACAATGCAAAGACCAAAGTTGTCTCCAATGTTATCTGAAACTCAAGAGAGAGTACAGTCTGGCTGACTATCTGGTCTCAGTCAGGAATATAACTCACAGACATTTACTGACGAAGTACAGACTGAGTGACCATAGAAAGAAAACGACAAAAAAAGATGTGGTTACCTAAAGAAGAACGAATCTGTAGTGAATGTAAATCTGAATCGGTTGAGACGGAGGAACACTTCCTCCTCCACTGTGACAAATACACATCCTTAAGAGACGCACTGTACAGTCAAATACAGAAGATTATCCCTGAGTTCCAGTCACTCCATGAAAATTACAAATAAGGAATATTACTTGGTGAAGGACCCACTTCCTCTTTGGTAGCACATCATATTTATAAATGCCACAAACTAAGAAGTAAAGAGTGAACACATCTGCATAATGTTTATATAAATATATATATGGATGTATTTACATGTATTTTGTTTTGTTTATTTATGGATGTATATTATATGTATTTTTGTTTTGTTTTTACTCTATGTACAATGCTTTGGCAATATGTATCTAAGTATGTCATGCCAATAAATCAGTATGAATTGAATTGATTATGTGAAGGGACTGGTTAGCATCGGATGTGGCAGACTTTAATGTCTATTTCTTTGGCGCACCGCACATTTTATTTAGCTGTCCAGTTATCAAAATCTGTGTGGCAAAGCTGCCTAACATTTACATTATAGTGAAGCGCAGACCAGTAGGTCTATTGATTTTATTGTGAATACACAGTAGTCCTAACTTTTATTTTAGACAGTACAGTTTCATTAATAATGAGTAGGCTATAAATTGATTTCATTTTAGACACAACACAGTGTGTTTTATTTGACTTAAAACAAGGCGTTTCATTCTTGAATGAATCCGAGTCTTTGAATGAATCGTTTGAGTAAGTGGTTAAATGAACAAATCGGCATTTTGAACAAATCGGTTGAATTAATGACTCTATGACTCATTCATCAACAAAATGACTTGCTGCCACCTACTGGCGATGTAACCTTCATAATTCAAGTATCCAATTGTTTCATTTTGTCGCTCATTTCATTTTTCTGTAGGCTATTCAAAATGTTTTTATTTAAAACATTAATCTCATTCCGTAATGCACTTGCTGTGTTAATGCATTTACTGCCATCTGAGCAGCATTAATTGTGTAAATACATCTAAATTCAACTTAAGATGCAGTTTCTGTGCCACAGTGCAAAGATGGCTATTCTGCAATAAGCACCTAATATTTGCCATATAAAATCTATGCCTACACAGAAGTAAGCCCTGTCTAGGCGCTGCCCCAGTATGGTTTGTGTCAAACCATTTGTTAGTCTGGTTGTTTGATGAGAGGGAGATAAATGCTTTAACAGCGGAGGACTCTTATTCTGTTGCACAAAATTGAAGACGACGTTTGATCGTTGCTTGACCAATCAGTGAAAAGGGGCGTTTCATTTCCGCCCACACTTGGAAATCGAACATTCCAGGGCTGTATCCGAAATCGTCCCCTACACCCTCATTAACTATTCCCTACATTAGTCCACTCATTCAGTTCACATGAAGGAGTGAATGAAAACCTGTGAGTGAATTCGGATACTGAGCGCACCGGAAGAACTGCCGCTTTTGCATATTTGCTTGCTGTTTAATAATCATTTGAAACGGGCAGCTCCAGTAGTAAGATTGAAGGATTTATCTTGAACTCTGTTACGGAAATTATGTGTAAACCCTAATAGTCAATTTACAATTAATTTGTGCCTGTGTTGTATTACGCTGTATTACGCCTTGGACGAGCGCTTCTAAAATAAACGAATGGATGATTCAGCTGCGTGCGCCATCTTCTGGCGAGACGCGGGAATTCACTTTGCGCGCGACTCTCACAGTGCATTAGGGGTTAACTCTAGCCCTTGAGTGTACATCGGTTGTACACTCGTTTTTGCGGTGCATTGTGGGATTGAATGAGTGCACTCGAGAACGTCCACTATGGTTTCCAACACCACTTAAAATGGCCGTCCCCTCAAATAGTTTAGGGGGCGTTTCGGGGTTTAGGGGGCGATTTCGGATTTCGGATACAGCCAGTTTATCCATGTTCTACCCCTGAGTGTAAAAACGGAAAATCAAGGTGATTTCTTGTTTTTTCATTTAAAAAAACAAAAAACAAACAAAATGAAAATGTTTCTGTTTTCTATTTTAAATCAAAAATCGAATGAATGCAAGGTACACGGTCATTAAGACAGGAGCTTGCTGCCACCTGCTGGCAATTTTAGTCTCATTTTAAAGGTATTGTATTTTTTCTTATTCTAGCATTTCTTATTTCTGCGTTCTAAATTTTATATTTAAAACATTAATCTCATAATATTATTTATGCAGTTTGTTAGTAGGGCTACAAATGATAATTAATTATACGATACATGCCTCTTAAAAAACCTTAAGCCACTTAGCCAATGTAACATTTATTTTATTTGAAGTGTATCCCGTGTATTCTGACACATACATTAATGTCTCGGGGCCCCGGATATCCACTCACCCTAGAACAGCCCTGCCATGTAACATCAAACAATGTAAATTATAAAATTGCAAAATCACTTTTTATAGGCAGATAATGGTTTGCTACATATTTTATCGTTCCTTCAAATTGTTTTTTTTACAATTTTTTTTAAAGAACTGTATCGGTTTACACATTTCCCATGTACTTTATTCCGAGCATAAAAGAAGAGGTTGTCTGAGACAGTACAGACCTGTGGGAAGATGGACTTGGCCCTCTACCTGTCACCTGTGTTTAAGTCAATCATTAATAAATGAGCTCAGAAGGACACCCCTTAGGCAATAGGAAGCCACCTTGTTATAGATTTGTCAAAACTCTTTATACACAATTGCCCATTTATCTAAGCAACTGGGGTTTGCACCTGAACTGATAACAGATAAGTGGGTATTCATTTATTTTGATCCTGACATCTAAGTGCTCCTAATCGAAATTCTGGTGTTTCGTGTGTTTTTCTGATTTCACTGAACAATGGGGAAAGCAGACAACTGCACATTCATGGGAGGTGGAATTCCTCTGTCATCTGAGTTCTTTAAAGGTAAGAGATGTATCAAGCCGAATGATGTTTGCGTGCTTATGGAGCCTGCCTGTGTTACAATGCTGAAAATAATTTTCCCTGGATAATGACAGGAAAGACAGAATGTTTTAATGTAAGACATGGATGATTATACACTGTATTATTTGTAAGTTAAATAATAACTTAATAATAAATAATAAGTTTTGGTTTTGTTTCTTCTGCTTATAGTGGCCAAGAATGATCTCTGGCTGTTCCTCGTTCCTGCTGTGTTTGCTGTGCTTCTTCTTGCTCTCTTCATGGAGGAGATCGGCTTCTTTCTGCGTCATGTCCCCTCTCAGCGGCGTAGACGTCTCAGCCTGTGGATCCTGGGAATATATCCAGTAAAGCAGTACCTTCTCATTCATTCATTTCATTCCTTTAGTTATCCTTTGGTGACATTTTGTTTCTTTGACAGGTCTTCGGGATGACGTCTATCATTGCGCTATATGTTCCACGCTCTTCATCTCTGTGCAACTTCATTGCATCTCTGTGAGTGACTTTTGACTTCTACTGTTGAAATCAAATTGCACATAGTGATCCGAATGGCCGGTCATATCTGTATGGATTGTTTTGTATTTCTTGGCAGTTATCACTCCATTACACTCTTGAAGTTCATGGGTCTTATCAAAGACTTCTTTGGTGGAAAGACTCGCATGCTGGAGATGTTAGCAGGGGAGCAGGTGTCTCCAAACCCCTTCCCTTGCTGTTGCTGTTGCTGTCTTCCTCTCTTCAACATCAACAAGTACTTCACATACACTTGCATAAATGCTTAAGTTGAAGTAAATTTATAATTATTAGTGTGTTTCATTATAACAGTGAAATCTTAACTTTTGTATTCCATTAGGACCAGCGTGGGCTGGATGATGGCTGCTGTTCTTCAGCTCTCTGTGGTCAGAACTGTCTTGTTCTTCCTCACTCTTGTCCTCTGGACTGATGAGCAATACGACTATGGGGATGTGAGTACAATACACTATTGTTCTACGCTTACTATTAGTGCAGTATTTTTATGATAGACCTATAAAGTGAGAAGTTTGGATTCAACTAAAATGAATAAACCTCTTCTTCAAGATCACAAAATGTTTCTTGAATACTTAGTTCCATTCATAAGGTGCTTAAGCATTACCTTTTATTTGGAGTACACTACAGGTCAAAAGATTCAAATTATTTTTTTAAGGTTTCTTAAAGTCTGCGTTTATTTGATCAAAAATACAGTAAAACATCTGTTTTTTGCTTAAAATTTTGTGATATATATTTTTTATGATTTACACAAAAATATTAAACAAAAATGTTTTTTCAACATTGATAATAATAAGAAATATTTATTGAGAGCCAAATCAGTGTATTAAATTATTTCTGAAAGATCATGTGACACTGACAACTGGAGAAAAGCTCATGAAAAATTCAGCAGGAAAAAACTCAATTTTAAAATCTATTATATTACATTATAAATTAGTGATTGACATGACCAGTTTTTAGAATTTGCTGTGAAGCAGGGTTTTCACTGGTTTAGGGAAAAAATCACTCTCGTATATGCAAAGTAGATTTGGCTTATTTTCTGACCTACATTATGTGACTCTTCATAATCTGTTTCTCCTAGGTGAATTCAGTTAATCTCAACATGTATGTCAACGGCATCATTGCCATATCCACGTTTCTGTCTTTCTACGGCTACTTGCTGTTTTATAAAGCCACAAAAAGGGCATTGCCTGGATATAGTCTTCGAGCCAAGTTTATTTGCATCATTGTCATCCTGGTCCTTTGTGGACTACAGAGTGGGATTCTGGAGACCATGGGTGCACTGAATGTCATCCCCTGCACTCCTCCCTTCTCTGACCTGTTTCGGTCTCAATGTAAGATTCATAAAACATTACTATTGATTTCCCAACAGTTTTTGGATCTGGAATCTGGTAAACTTGCAATTTAATTCTCTCATTTGGTCTCTCTCTTTCCTGTGGTCTCTTTAAGTAATCTACCACTATTCTGTAATTGTGGAGATGTTCTGCATCAGCCTCTTTGCGCATCACACATTCCGGAAAGTTGAACCCTGTCATGAAGAGGGTGAAGAAATAGAAGTTGATGTCATAAGAGCTCTCAATGAAAAGGCAATTCAGACAGAAGATGAGCTGCCAATCGCTGTGCAGCTCTCCTCTCAAGAAGATGATCCATGCCATTCTAACCTCGGATACAATAGTGACAGTGAAGACAGCCTCTGTAAAATTGAACACGCACCACTGGACCGCTTCCCGTTCCCCTTACAGCACAGACTGCAAACTGTGGCAAACACTGGGAAAGTGTGTACTTCATCACCTGAGGACTCCATGAGTGTGGACCGGCCGACAATTACTGTCAGTGCTGAAATTAACCATGTTAACAATGGTGATGTTACTGTTGTATAGAAGAAAAAGAGAGAAAAATGTATATATTTGTATAGTCTTATACTTTAGTTGTGACATTATTCCATTTTATTTGTCTGTGACTCCACTGGGGTCAGGAAACTAAATTAAGGTATTTAAAAGTGCAGTGTAATGAAATGTAAATCTCACTAACATAATAAGATTTTATTACTTGTAATCTCTAATATAGTACCTTAAGTTTACTATTTAAATGTACAGTTTAGTACATTTTTAGAAAAAAAGTACACAATAATTTACGATTCCCAATTCTTAAAGTGTAAAGACTAGGCCCCAGATAGACTACGTTAAGAAAAAATAAATAAATTACATATTTATCAATGGTTAAATTGTGGATGCTATAGAGTTACATTTGAGCCTATAAACCTAAAGATGAACCAGGGTAGACTCACTCAATACTGAATTTACTCTGGGCAAAAATTAAATATGACACAACCCTGCTGAAAAAACAATAGAACCCTGCCCAAAACACAATAGAAAATGTAATGGTTTTAATGGTTATAATGGGAACTGTATTGGTTTTAATGGAAACTATTATGGTGTCTACTGGTATGTGAGGGATTTTATTGGTGGGATGTTAAATACTATTGGAAAAATGCCCAAAAACACACTACAAAAAGGAATTTTGTAATGGTTTTACTGGAAAAAGCTAATGGTTTATTATGGTATTTTAATGGAAACCATTGGAATTTCTGTAATGGTTTCTATTGCGCTTCTATTGTTTTTTTTGTTTTGTTTTTTAGCAGGGAACCCTGGCGATTTCTTTGCCGAATTAATTTTTATGCAGACAACTTCAGGACTTGTTCATTAAAATTGTAATGTTTTTGTTCATCTTAAATAAAGTAAAATAACAAATAATACAAAAACAAATCGTGATTTTCAGTTGTTGACACTGGACGACCTTCATTGCGGCATCAAGTTACGCACAATGCCGCGGTCAATGGGATTGACCAATAAGCGTTAGGTATCCTTTTCCTAGCTACAGCTCGACCAATCATCAATGTGAATGCCGTAACGCGTTTTTCCGGCATTGGGAATCCACCACCACCCAGCCTGTTCGAGCCGACCATGGCGCAATGTTTGAAAGGTAGGATTTCGTTTCTTTCTTCAAATGGCGAATAGTGCGCGCCCCAAATACACTACAACGAACAAACGTGCGGTTTTAAATACTGTCATACTAGGGAGCTTTTAAATAGTTAATAACATTACTCGTGTACGCACAGCAAGTGACACTAAGGTGTTTAAGGCTACAGTAGTTTCGTAAGGAATAAACATTATGGAGCCCCTTACATATGGTTTAAGATTGCAGGGTGTCATGTAAACTTTCATGGGAGGACCTCCAGGCTCTGTGCCGCAGAGAAAGAGTTGTTTGCAAGCAGCTGAATGTGGCAAAGAACAACTTTAATGACTACGAAGTGGAGTATTTGTGTAACTACAAAAAACACAAGGTGAGATATTAATTATGCGTTGTATGTACAACTGTGATCTAGTCAATTGTGGCTCCAACTGTTTCAAATACCACCATCTTCAGAACTGTTTCAACTATATCATATTCCCAATTTACATGATTCATATCACTGTAACCTTTAAAATCTCCCTGTTCAGGGTCGAGAGTTCTTCCTGGTCAAGTGGAAAGGCTACACGGAGTCAGAAAACACATGGGAGCCTCTCAGAAATCTTAAATGCCCCATACTCTTAAATCAGTTCCGACAAGACATGAAGGCTGCTCTGCTTCAGGCCAACAACCCGCTTGATCCAGAGTCTTTAAGTGCCCCTATAGTCTCCTTCCTTCTCCAAAAGGCCAAGCAACGTATGAAGCTTCAGAAATGGGAAGACCTCATGAACCGGACCTGCAAGCAGAAGGGCCACATATTCGTCTGTAATGAGATCAACCTGGACGGGCCTCCTAAGAACTTCACCTACATTAATGAGAATAAGTTAGGGAAAGGAGTGGATGTGAATCCAGCGATAGTGGGCTGTGAGTGTGATGATTGCTTCTCTCAGCCAGTTGACGGCTGCTGTCCAGGGCTGCTGAAGCGTCGGAGGGCATATAATGACAGCAGACAGGTGAAAGTGATGCCCGGTGTGCCCATCTACGAGTGTAACTCCAAGTGCAGATGTGGGCCAGGCTGTGCAAACAGGGTTGTGCAAAAAGGTATTCAGTATGATCTATGCATCTTTAAAACAACCAATGGCAGAGGTTGGGGAGTGCGGACGCTACAGAGGATTTACAAAAACAGCTTCGTTATGGAGTATCTTGGAGAGGTAAGCAAGTTAAAGGGATAGTTCACCAAGTAAATGTCATTCCAAACCTGTGTAAACACCAAAAATATGTAATTATGTATTCATATGTAATATATTAAGTCTGACAAAAGGTATTTTGAAGAATGCTTGAACTGTTTATGTATATACAATGAAAGTCAATGGGATCCAAAATAGACAAAAAATGGTACAGATATTTTTCTTTATATTTTATCCCTGTAATTTGTTTTATTTGGGTGAATCCTGTTCTGTGAATGTTGATAACTGACCTGCTGTCAGCTGTGTGTTACACCAGATCATCACGACAGAGGAAGCAGAGAGGAGAGGAGTGGTGTACGATAAGCAGGGCATCACCTACTTGTTTGATCTGGACTATGTGGATGACGTCTACACCATCGATGCGGCTCATTATGGAAACATCTCTCACTTTGTCAACCACAGCGTGAGCACTAACTAGCTGTACACATCATCTTGGCTCTCTATCAAGTAATTTGGAACAGATTCTTGTAAAGTGATTTTTATTTATAGAAGGTATGTTGCATGAATATGTGTTTTCTTGATGTTAATCGTTAATGAATGCTGGCATTATAGTAACCTGTACTCAGATATTTTTGCCATGTTTAGAAACATTTAAAGAGGTCATCGGATGCAAAATTCACTTTTACATAGTGCCAATTTTCCCGGATGTGTCCTGGCCAGGATTTCTATATGGCCTAAAATATCTAGGTTTTGGCTTTGTTTGCGTGCGCAGAGCGATCGGTGTATGACATCAAAGTACCATTCAGATGGTTCCTTATGCTTTCAAAATGCTCTCGAGGTACTTTGATGTCAAACACTGATTAATCTGAGCCGCGCTGCTTTTAAGTCGAACACACTTAATTGAATGGCTTTGACTGTAGATCACACCTTCTCACACACACCATGATTGGTCCATTATGTACAATGCCTGCATGTTATTGGTCAAACTACGTTTCGATCATTACCTTCAGCAAGCATGAAAACAGGAAAACAAAGCCAAAACAAATCCTGGCAAGGACACATCCAGGAAACATGGCACGTATGGTCACCTTATTTTACATGTTGTTTGAACTGAAATGTGTCTTGGCAGTGTGTGTACACAGCAACCCTATAATGATAAAAATCCACCCAGTGCTTTTTTAAAAATCTCAATAAATCCAAACCCCTTTCTCATATCAGGTCGATCTCAGATTATTGGCAGAATGACGTAGTTCTGCACAGGCCCCTCCCACGATTGTTGATTGACACTAGCGTTTTATCACAGCTCCGCCCTGAGTGAGCTGTCATCAGTCCGCCATTGTTTCGATGCCGGAGCGGTTGTAGACAAGAATGGCTCCTCAATAAGTGATTGTTGGATCTGTTGTTGGATGTAATAATGAACATAGTAGTCGTCATTTACTCCCGACATCTGAGCCGCTGAAGACGCAGTGGAGTACGTTTGTTTCTGAAGGGAATGCGCCCCCCCGATCTACCTAAATGCGTCTATGTTCGCGCGAATCATTCGTGATCCAGCTTCACCTACAGAAGTGAACATAAAGGCCTTTCCACACTAAGTGCGATGCGAAAAAGCGAGGCGAATCGCCAACGAACAGTGCTTTCACACCGACCGCGAAACTATTGTTTGCCTTCTGCTAATTCACGCCTGCACGCTAGGTGGCGCTGACCATCAATGCATTTATCCTCCGATATGTATCTCGTATATGATTTAACATCTAAATTAAGATAAACAAAGTTTGGTTCTACACCAGAAACACAAACTATCTATAATGCTTACAAGAATAGGCTACATCCTAAAATATAATTAGAAGTACAATTAGCATCAAGCTACACTTGAAAATGTATGTAATTATTAATGTATTTGCTTACCCACTTTAAATCATCATTGAGTGATTGTAATAACTTCCGATTGTGATTTATAGTTGATTTTGATTCTATAATAGGAAGACACTCTTTGTATGTTTAATAATGCTACACTGCTAATATTTGTCATAAAAATCCTTTATTGTTATAAATAAAACCATGAGCTACATACAAAAAACATAGAAAAACAAAATATATTGTCATAATCGTATGTCTATTTCACATTAGACTTTTTTTTGCTTTCATATATCATGTGTAGAAAAATGTTTCGCTCTATTTTTTTTTAATATGGAAGATCTAGACTAGAGAGTGAACACGCTCTGACTCATAACACGCGCACGTGGAAGAACGGACGGTGCTTTACAGATCACATGATTCAGTAGAGAATTATTAGAAATGTTTCTGTGCATGTGATAATAAATCTGTTCTCCAATACCAATGATAACAAGAACTCAGCATCCACTCTCTTATCCAGGAGACTCTTCTTCTGTTTCTCTGGTTTTCGAAACAGCACCACCATTCTCACCCTTTTGTGCAACAGCAGGTGCTCCGGGCATGTGACGTAATGCTCCAATCTTATTGGACCCTTGTTTTTGCTTTGCGAAACTGAAAAGATTCGTCAGACTGGTCGAAAAAAGAAAAACATTTGCATGTGGAAGCATCCATAGAAATCTATTGTTTTATTCTAGCGTGTCATCGCATCCGATATTCGTTTCAGTGTGGAAAGGCCTTAAGGTTGTTTTTTTTTTTTTTATGAATCTCTGCAAATTGCCTTTCCTATTAGTGTGCTAGTTAGCAAGTTTCATGATGAATGTGGCTTAAGTTTACAGTCTCTCAGAGAGTAGCTCGGAAGAGAGGGGCGGGGTGAGCAGAGCTCATTTGCATTTAAAGGAACATGCAACATAACGGCTTGCTGTAAACAGAGCTGTTTTTGACAGGGTAAAAAGGGTGTTGTTTTACACAACCATTGAGAAATTTTAAGTTTGTTATAGACTTTTCATTAAGACCCTAAAGAATCATATCAAACTGTGGAAAATGGGAATCCGATGACCCCTTTAATAGAAAAAAAAAACACAAAAATATTTTTTATTTTATTTTATTTTTTAATTACCTTTTGGGGTCAGTAAGATTTTTTATTTTATTTTTTTACTTTTATTTTATTTATTTTTTTAAAGTGTCAGGAAAGAATTTTACACAGTTACAAAAAAGTTCAAATAATTATTCTGAACCTTGTTAATCAAAGAATCCTGAAAAAAAAGTATCACAATTTTAACACTTAGTACCCAGAAAAACAGAAAAGACAAATTGCAAAACATCTATCAACAAAAATATTCTGTAGAGAATAAGTTTCCAACATTTATATGCCAAACAAAGAAAAATATAGTTCGTCAATGGAATATGAAGAAAATAGCAGTAATAAAGAAGAATAAATTAAAATATTGAGTATATGAGTAACATAAAACATTAATATGAATATGTAAAATTAGTATAACAACAATAAAAGAATCATAAAGGATAACTCGTATGGAATATACTGTGCGAATGAATATGAAAAATAAGAAACAGAACCACATTGGAAATTTACATACACCAGGTATTAAACAGCAATATTGATAATAATAAGAAATGTTTCTTGAGCACCGAATCACGATTTCTGAAGGCTCATGTGACACTGAAGACTGGAGCAATGCCTGCTGAAAATTCATCTTTGCCATGACAGGAATGAATTAAAATCTATTAAATAGAAAATAGTTGCTTATCCAGTATATTTTTTAAGAAATAAAATTAATATTTTAACATTATAACTTAAAACTTCACAAAGCATGAAATCAGTAAATCTTTACCATTGTTTTTCCAGTGCGATCCAAACCTGCAGGTGTATAATGTTTTTATTGACAACCTGGATGAGCGACTTCCCAGAATCGCATTCTTTGCAAAACGAGGGATCAAAGCAGGAGAAGAGCTCACCTTCGACTACAAGATGACTGGTAGGAAATTTTTTAATCTTTTGCTTTTTTCTTACATTTTAGGCATGGAACTACTTATAACGAAAGGAAAACCCATATCTTATACACTAACATTTGTAGTAAATGCCTAATGAGTATTCCTCATTTTTGCTGCAGTTGATCCAATAAATGCAGAGAGTTCCAAAATGGACTCGGAATTCAGTCGGGCTGGAACTGAAGGATCAGCCATCAAACGGATCCATATGGAGTGCAAGTGTGGAGTAAAGAACTGCCGGAAATATCTGTTTTAATCCAGTTTACACACGAGCATGTGTACTATGACAGGCATCAAAATACATGTCAAGATCTTAATTTTTTTTTTTTGGTTTGTTTATTAATTCTTTTACTTGTGTGTACATATATATATACTTTAAGTAGATTTTAATTTTTTATGTGTGATGCTTGATGGCTTTTATTAATTCAGTTAATGATTAATTCAATCCATTTTCAGCACTGTTTTAATAAAATAACGTTTTCCCACAATAATTATTCCTGTTTTATGTTCTTTTATCAAGTTAATAAAATAAAATTTTTAATACTGTATGAGGTGATATCGATTCTCACGTCAAGAATGTTGCTTACCTCTATAGATGTCTTTGTTTACCACCAGATGGTGCTATTGTATTCATAACACTTTACGTTTAATGTAAAGCAAATTTCTACAGATAAAATGCCAACAAAGCAGTTATAAACACCAAAAAAAGTACTTTTTAAGTTACAGAAGGATTTTGTGAGTGGGATGTTCCATTAATGTGAACTGTAGACACAAGACTTTTGGAGCTGGTCTCATACAGCTGTCTCTATCCATGTAATATACAGTATACATATAGCTATAAAGCTACAAGATAAAACAGCAATAATGTGTGAGTGAATATGGGAACCTTACAGATTGAGTCATCTGGCCTTGCTTGATCTGTGGCCTGAATCCTCAGCTTGGGCCAGGCAGACAGTCAGCTCAGCTCAGCTCAGCTTTAACCTCCCATGAGGAGGTGAGATTCCTCCAGGCCAGCGCTTTTTCTTGTTCCCCTCTCTCTGCTGTTGAAGTCTTCCTTCCTGCTATCATTCTGTTCATTTATCTATCCATACCTCTTTTTCATAGTTGTCTTCTCCCCTGTAGAGCCTACATATATGTTACTCTATACATAACATCCGAATATTCTCCTCTTTCCTTCCACCATGAGTCTGAGGGCGAGTTGTTGCCTTTATTGGATTTGCTGGATTTGTTGTGGATCAAACCTCACTAAGCGCAGACTGGCAAACATTAAACAGTTGACCTCACACATATGGTCTGAGCATCTAACCATGGCCAATCTCACGCCGAGTGGACTAATGTTCACTCACCGCATGCTGCTTATCACTTCACTGTTGAACTCCCATGGAACCTTTAGATTACAATATTACTGAGGCGGCCATAGAGACATCAAGACTTCTACAATATGATGTTATTAGAGGCTCATGCACATATTCTGTAATTGGAAAGATCAGAGGAAAATTGATTTCTTATGAAAATCTGATACAAGGTTAATGTAAATTGTTGAACTATCAAGGGGAAATGTTCACTGTCACTCTGACACATTTTAGCTGACTCACTCTGGCCCTTCTGCAGTGCGGACCATCAGACATAAGTATCAGGCAGATTAAGGTCAAAGGTCAACTCATAATCCAAGCTGTGTGTCTGCGAAATGGCAAAATTCAGGATACAGAAATGTTGACAAAATAATAAAGACTGTAAAACTCAATCAAGAATATTTCTTACTGTACTGAATAAAAGGTCACATAACATTAGGAGTCAAAAATGCAACAAAAGTAAACTTTTATTGTCATGTTGGAAAAAAAATCCTGTTGATTTACAGATCAAGATATCTGAAAGCTGACTCGCGTTTCCTCCTCACCCCCTCCCCAGTTTTTCCTTTACCCTCTTCACTCATCATGCATTCACAAATAACAACTCCCGAGTTGCTCAACTAAAATTTCAGTCCGATAAATTTCATCCCATGATGGATAGGTGCTGTCTATTGCTCTTGTAATAGTTAGCTGTGTGAGTGGCTTGTCATATTGAAGCTGTTTTTCATTCAGATTGTTTCATTCTTTCATCAGTTCAGAGAGCCAGCATGATAAAATCATGTACTCATTCAGGTTCACATATTATGATTTGGCAATTATGAGAGATTAATCATAATCATGATTTTATGATCAAGTCAGGCACTATCAATAATTAATATAAAAGGCAAAAAAGTAAGACACAGGTATAAGTAAAACTTACCACAAATCAATTATGTAACAGGCTTTGCCTGCAAATTAGATGCATTGGAATAATTAAACTCAAACTCATTTTTGTCTAATACAGCTTTTCAAAATAGATGTCATGGTCTCACCTCAACATATCCAGGGTTCTTTTATTTAATTTGTTTACCTAAAAGTATGCAGTTCTTTGTGTACAACCGTTAGTTTTATCAATAGTGGGGTGAAAAAGACCCCAGAATTGCAGATAAAATAAAAAAATGATTGATTAACTAAATTGTTAACACTAAAATGGTCAGTTGCTGCTTAAAATCCAAGGAGCAACTTGAATATCAACATTCATTAGCCGCATATATTTCTAATTGATCCATTTTTTTTTTTTTTTTTTTAACAAAAATGATTTATTTATATTCAGCAATCTTTGTAAGGCTGGAATTGCCAAGCAATGACTGATGTCTGTTTTCATGTATTTCAAGATGTGGTAAACAAGATGCATTCCTCTTTGAGTGTTGGTTGTGATCCTTATTCCCTGTTGATTTTAATCAACATTATGTCTTGTTTAAGGCTCAGCTCTTTGTAATCTTCACAGTTGTGTTGTATCAATGAAAACGGGAATTTTTAGTGGATCAACTACAGGAGTGGTTCCTATCAGATGCTGTGTCTCTGACCTTTCACCTTTGCTTTGTTCCTCATGAGTACCCAGTTCAATCCACACACTCATACTCAGCGTAAACACTCACACACACATGCGTGGTAAAAAGATGACGATCAAGGGTCGTAACCCCACCCTTCACTCCGCCCCCACTTGAAGTTAGTGCGTTGTCCATATAATACACATGAAATTACACAGAGGTTCACAGTTATTTTACAAAAGATAAGATGCCTGAAGCAACTAAAAATGTTCTACCAGGCATTTTGCTCGTTACAAAATCACATCCGTTTCACCCAACCCTAACACCGACCCAAGCAATTTCCTATTCACAAGTGAATACAACAATAGCCCAAACCGTCATTCACATACTCTCCCCCACCCCAGTCCCACCCAAAGACAAGAAGAAGAAAAAAAGTCTCAAAGAAATCCTTAAGAATCCAAGAGGTTCCTTTTAATTCCACTGAAAATCAATATATGTCTCTGTGTCACGTTTTTTTTTCGTCGTAAGTTCAAGTCTCTCCAGAGAACTGAGCAAAATTGTACACTCCCAAGTGTCGCAGTTCGCAAATTCAATAATGCAGCCGTCTTTTTACCCGCAACCCATAGGCTTGTGAAGGGCAGCGAGACATGTCCTCTGATAATCCACAAATACACAGTGTTGTGTTTTCCCCAGCATATGTTTTAGTATGATTTATTGGTGTCTATAGAAGCATACAGCTTTCAGATCATTCTTGCATTGGTAACATTAAACCTTGGTAATGGAGTAAGGCATAAAATGCAGACAACAGAAAGAATTATTCCTCTTTTTCTGTTCATAATAGATGTTTTTCTGCTGTTTTTCAGTGTTCTCGCAATGACAGGTTTCAGAAAAAGAAAGTCTGATCGCTCCTACCAATCCACGCCTACCGACAGAGAGATCTCATTGAACATTCACAGAAATATTACAATCTGTCCTGTCTGCATTGGTCAGCATTCTGATTCAAGTCAAAATATGCCAGAGAAAGCATGTGGCTGATCAATGATTTCTTGAGTTGTGTGCAAAATATTAAGGGAAATTCATTTGACACTGAACGCATTTTGGAATTTAGTTCACCTACTTGTTAGCTCCTAATGAAATGGAATACTTTAAAAAATAAATCTAAACATTCCACTAACAGCTCATTTATTTTCCTTATGTCAAACACATTCATATTTTTATTACAAGATTAAAATTAGATTTTTGTTTGATTTCTGGTTAATAGGAGGCCAAATTATACCGTCAGACTTCAATCCAGCACAAACATTCAACTTTAGGTTCCTTGTTACTACCCGACCAACAACTTCAACATACCATGTGTTAGCATGTAACACATAGTAAATGCAAACTGAAATACCTCTAATGCAACCTACCTTTCACTTACATATGATTGAAAATGTAAAGGCTGAATTCATTAACGTCCAAGATACATGTATGAAAATCACATATAATAAAAACGCTTCGATTTTGTATAGCTCCGATAGGCTAGCAAACTTTCATTCAAGTAATTCAAGACACAAAAGACAAAGTAACTTCTCCTCTACAACACCTCCTGTGCAATCGTTCGGAAGGATAAACGATCGGTTGTTTAACTGATATACATCATTAACAGATCAGTATTTTCACTCAGTCCTGATCTGTCTCTTCACAAAATGAGACAACTTACAGTAAAATACTTCACCTTTTCTTGCTCTGAATATCATAAGACTGGTCATATGTTCAGATTCATTATGGAAATTATAAGGGCATGAGTTTTTTTGTGCAATGCTAGAAAATATTTTATAAATTAATAAATAGAGTTGCGAGAGAGAAAGAGACAAAAAAACAATAAATTACATGTTGCTCAGGGAAAGAGCGCCTACAAACCTGAATAGGCCATATTTCACACAGATTCATATTTTCAGTCAGCTCCTTTCATCTGCAATCCCTTTGAATCAACTTGAGAGGAAAACAGCATTTGTTCTGGAAGTTGCTTTTGTATACACACTGTTTTCATGAGCATCTTAATTCCTGCCTGATGGAGCCACAGGAAGGATTCAGCCCAACCAATTAGCATAAATTTTAGGAACTTTGTCTTTTTTTTGTCAGCCTCATTCATTCCTCGAGGCTTATGCTTGGCACTCATTCTTAAAAATAGTTTAATCTCAAGTTTGTTTCCCCTTAAAGATAAGGTAATACACATGCACATAGAGTATTTTTTGAATCAGTAGTTCAAATAATATAAATTACTCTGCCAGGAGTGCAGCTGTTCACAAGGCATGAACAATATTTTTGTAAATCTTTGATTCGAGGCCCTCAGGATCCTGGTAAAGGGATACAGATACTGAGCCAAACCAAATGGTAATGTTTGCTGAGATCGATCATGAGAAGCCATTTGAAATAGCCTTCATACATTCACCATAAAATAGACCACCAGTTTGGTTGATTTGTACCACCCTAGCGCAAAACATACGGTTCTTCAAACCAGTTTAGAGTTGATTTACCAAACCACACATTAGCGTAGAGCCCATTTCCCCCTTAAAATCATTAAGGTGACAGTAGATGCTTATTCCGTGACATCCACCCTTTTAAAGCATCTTAAACTGAATCAAAGGCCACAACAGCTCTTAAAGTTCGTTCGTGTCTCCATCTTTAAAGACTTCTTATTCCCTCCCCCCTGGCTGTCCACTCTCCAACCATCCAGAAGAGAAAGAAAAAAAACCAAAACATTATGAATGAACACTCATCTTCACATGACACAGTAAGGCTCACGGGGCAGTTGAGGTGGAGTTCTACAGCAGGGAGGCAGGTGGGCCAGCAGGCCCTTCTTCAGGTCCTTGTTGAGGAAAAAGCAGATGATGGGGTTCACGCCCGCTTGGGCGAAACTCATCCACACGGTGGTGGAAAGATACCGATGCGGGATGGTACACGCCTTCACAAAGACCCGCCAGTAACAGGCCACAATGTACGGGGACCAGAGCACCAGAAAAAACAAGGTGATGACATAGAACATCCTGCCAAGCTGCTTCTCGGCCTTAAACTCCTCCATGCCTAGCAGGCGTCTGTTCTGGTTGTGCAAGTTCTGCCTGATGCCCAATAAAGTGGGGGGCATTGGGCCACGGCCGAACCCTGCTATCCAGTTCGCGGCTGCCTGACCTGTGGCTCCAGGTCCGTGAAAGGTCCAGTTTTGGCTGATGGCTGGAACCATCTGGACCGGCTTCATCTTTCGGTGCTTGTATTCGAACAGCAGGAGCTTCATGTAGACCACGTGAGTAGCCAGGATTAGCACAGCCAGCATCAGCATGAAGCCTAGCGTGTCATTGGCCTTGAAGTAGCGATGTTCAAAGATGCACTGGTCCTCCTCGCGGATGAACTTGTAGGTGCCGACGTCAAAGACGGGTGGGAAGGCCATGGCGACTGACAGCGTCCAAACCATGCACACCACCGCCACGCAGGTCCAGAAGGTCATTCGCTTGGAGTAGAAGCGGTGGTGGGCGATAGCCATGTAGCGTGTGACGCTAATGCAGAACAGCATGAAGGCAGCATGGAAGCAAAAAAGGACGGCCATAAAGGCCACCACCTTGCAGCTGAGCACGCTGTAAGTCCAGGCCGAGCCGTTCTTGATGGACACCAGGACAAAGGGAAAGCAGACCGCCGAGCGGATGGTGTCGGCGAGGCAGAGGTCCAGAAGAAAGTAGTAGGGTGCCTTGTGTAGGGCTCTGTCCCGTAACACTAGCAGGGATACCACTAAGTTGCCCACCAGGCTGATGCAGATGATCAAGCCTAGAAGGACAAGTTTCACATAGGTAGACACGGCCGAGGAAGGTGCTCCACCCATCACGCCACCTGTTGTGGACACCACGGCCGCCAAGGGGTTCCCAGGCCCATCGCTGCTTGCGTTTCCGTTGGCCATCCCTTTTGCTGCTCAAATCGCACACCTCCTCCTTCAACTCCTCCTTTACACCCACTTCCTCCACTCCCTCCTCCACCTCCGCCTCCTCCGGCTGAGCTGTTGTCCGTCCTCGTGGTTGCCTTTCGTTGTTGTCTCAAATGGAAGGAGAGAAGCTTGATCTGCATTGCCCCATTTTTGTACAGTTCTCTTTGGAGCGTCCCTTCAAATGTGCCACTTCTTCTGGCCTCCACACCTATGAATAGAGAACAAAACATTTGTTACCCTTGTTTTCTCACACAAACAAATGCTGGTCTTTAAAGGCCACGAACACTACTGATTTTGGGAGAAAGTATAGCATTTTTGTAATTCCTGAGAGAAAGTTTTTTTAGGTCAAGAAGACTGAGATTGCGTAAAGTGATATTGATGCAGGAAAGAAGAGAGATTTTTCTCAATACCACTACAGCATTATAAAGTTTTTGCAAATAAAAATGTATGAATTTGTTGGCATAGTGAGGAGAACACACAAATACAGTAAACTACTGGTGCTGAATAAAAACAGTAACTCTAGTACCTCTATGGCAATTCATAATTGGCAAATTCATAAAGGCAAAAACTGCAAAGTAGATTTTAAAAAGCATAACAATCAATAAAGATAATCTGGAGTTATTTACCATGTGTGGAAACACACAGGTTCTCAAATGTATAGGGAAAATACTGGAAAATTCAGTATTTTTTTCCTAGAAAAACTGTTATTCACATTAACATTCTGTTCTGGTTTGTTCAGGTTTCAGACTGCACTAATGCTGGTCAAACATGATCCCCAAAGTAAAAGATGAGACAAATAACAAAAGTAATTCTGCTTTAATTTGCTTTTTTGTATATTTTTTTCTTTCAAATTTACTGATTTATTGCTTTTACAGGACTGTCAGTATGTTTACAAGCAATTTAAAGGCCCACATTTCAGTCAGAAAGAAATAGTAATGGGTTGTCAACACAAAAATGTGGAATGGAAAGTAACGCAGAGTCTGGAGAAGTTTTTAAATATTAAACATACAACCCGAATTCCGGAAATGTTGGGACATTTTTTTAAATTTGAATAAAATGAAAACTAAAAGATTTTCAAATCACATGAGCCAATATTTTATTCACAATAGAACATAGAACATAACAAATGTTTAAAATGAGAAATTTTACACTTTTATCCACTAAATGAGCTCATTTCAAATTTGATGCCTGCTACAGGTCTCAAAAAAGTTGGCATGGGGCAACAAAGGGCTGAAAAAGCAAGAAATTTTGAAAGGATTCAGCTGGGAGAACATCTAGCAACTAATTAAGTTAATTGACATAAGGTCTGTAACATGATTAGCTATAAAAGAGATGTCTTAGAGAGGCAGAGTCTCTCAGAAGTAAAGATGGGCAGAGGCTCTCCAATCTGTAAAAAGATTGTGGAATACTTTGCAAATCTCATCATCTACAGTGCATAACATCATCAAAAGATTCAGAGAAACTGGAGAAATCTCTGTGCGTAAGGGACAAGGCCGAAGACCTTTGTTGGATGCCCGTGATCTATGGGCCCTCAGACGACACTGCATCACTCATCGGCATGATTCTCTCATTGACATTACTAAATGGGCTCGAGAATACTTCCAGAAACCACTGTCAGTAAACACAATCCGCCGTGCCATCTGCAGATGCCAAATAAAGCTCTATCATGCAAAAAGGAAGCCATCTGTGAACATGGTCCAGAAGCGCCGTCGTGTCCTGTGGGCCAAGGCTCATTTAAAATTGACTGTTTCAAAGTGGAAAAGCGAGTTGGTCAGACGAGTCCAAATTTGACATTCTTATTGGAAATTACGGATGCCATGTCCTCTGGGATAAAGTGGAGGGAGACCTTCCAGCGTGTTATCAGCGTTCAGTTCAAAAGCCAGCATCTTTGATGGTATGGGGGTGCATAAGTGCATACGGTATGGGCAGCTTGCATGTTTTGGAAGGCACTATGAATTTTGAAAGGTATATAAAGGTTTATACATCTATTTCAGGGAAAGCCTTGTGTACTTCAGCAGGACATTGCAAAATCGCATCCTGCAGCTATTATAACAGCATAGCTTCGTAGTAGAAACCTATATCAGGCAAGAATTCCAACACCAAAACTCCAGAAATTCATAACCTCGATGTCCAGACACCTTCAAACTGTTTTGAAAAGAAAAGGAGATGCTACACCATGGTAAACATGCCCCCGTCCCAACTATTTTGAGACCTGTAGCAGGCATCAAATTTGAAATGAGCTCATTTTGTGCATCAAATTCTACAATTTCTCAGTTTAAACATTTGTTATGTTATATATGTTCTATTGTGAGTAAAATATTGGCTCATGTGATTTGAAATTCCTTTAGTTTTCATTTTATTCAAATTTTTAAAAAATCCGGAATTTGGGTTGTATTTTAACTTGTCAGAGTGACAATCCCCATATCTGCTGATTGGCTTCATCACTCTGTCTCCTCTCCACCAATAAGCTGGTGTGTGGTGGGCGTTCTGGCGCACTATGGCTGCCGTCGCTTTTTGTGGGAAAAAAGCATTCCTGTCCCAGCGGGTAAAAAAGAGCACTAGCAACGGGAACATAGCATTAGCACTAGTCAGTCTTGTTAGTTTTTTTTTTTTTTTGGTCTTGGTTTGGTTTTATCAACTAGCTAGTCAAATGTGTTCATTAAACTTTAATCATTACTGCTTGCTATGGCAATATGACAATATATATGTTGGCGATGATATAAAGTGTAAATCAATTTAACTTTTTCTATATCATTTATATATCATTGTGGTATGCAAATATATCTGTGGAGCTTTTAGTTGGCAGGAGCTATTGACATGTCAGAGCGATAAAGAAACATGGATAAATGAGTAATAAGCAGCTTTCTGTGTGTGTGTGTGTGTGTGTGTACCCCAAGACAAAGATAACTAATTAAAAAAAAAATGTTCTAAATTGCACAGTTGCCTTGTAGCTACTAAAGCCCAAGTGCGATTTTCCTTTCGCTAACAGACAGATATCACAGGATTATTACAGAGGCAACTACATTATTTCCTGTTCATCAATAAGATGAGAACCAGACCCATTATAAATCTAAATGTACTCGAAATTAAATTAATTAAAAAGTGTGATATCCAAGTAGTAATAAAGATATGTGCTGTTATAATAATAACAATAGCGCATACAAAAATAGTAAATTAACTGTTTCATGCTACATGTGTACCGCACCCAAGCCACCTCTTCAAGCGGGCTAGGGCATGGTTAAATGAACTGGACACGGTACAGAGCAGTCACACTTGTGAAATGAACTGGACTTTGGGGGTCAATCGCGCTCAAGCATGGATCAGATGCCCTAGTGTGAGTACATCCTAAATCTAAGTGAATAGCAGATAGCACACCACAACTATAACCATAACAGCACAAAAAATGATGAATGATAAAAACATTGACAGTGACAATCGGAATCATTTCTGCTTTAAAGAGCTTGAGCATTTAGTGACAGATGACACAACTGCATTGTATACATAGAATACATTAATATAGTTATCTTCATAATTATCATTCTTGGTGTAAACAGGCCTTAATAGTGCTACTTCACTGGATGGCCAATTTCAAATGTATTTTGTGTATACATTGTGTATAAAACCGTATTTTGTATTTAAATACATTTTTCCACACAGTATTTTGTATTTGTATTTAAATACATTTTTCCACACAGTATTTTGTATTTCTATTTTAAATACATTTTGATGTATTTGTGCCCATCTCTGTGTGCGAGACACTGAAAAACAAGTGGAACGGTCACAAGACTGTTGTGTAGTGCATGTTTACATTGAAAAAAATACCCAAAGACAAAACAGAATTCATTCAGCGGAAATGGTGCCAAGTCCAAATTCGACCTAGATAATGTGGTTGTGTCGCTCGCGCAGCCTCGGCATTGTGCACAATCTGCGTATGCTACTAAAGAGTGTTGGCGCAATGATTTGGTTTCGCATTGTGTCAGAACGATAAAGAATGTGTCTCAGATATGCAAAATCTGCTGTAGCTTGATTCTAACTTTGCATGCAAACGGCAGATGTTAGGAAATAGCTACAGTTTATGTTTGATAAATAATGATTCTGTTAAATTAATTAATTTACATCTGGATTGCATATGCATTAAAAAACAATTTCAGTAATATAAAATATCAGTGATTTTAGATAAAGTAAACGAAAACCAAGGAAAGCACATTTTCATATTTCCATTCTTAATTATTAATATTTCAAATAGATCATGTCACATCAACTAAAATATTATCGTCTTACTCATTTAACATAAGTCAATTCTTTAAACAATAAATATAATCTTCTTCCTAATCACGAGTGCTTGCACCAAATGTAAAATCCTAAAAAAAGAGCTTCAGAAAGAATGGAAAAAAAGCGCACCTTGCACCACAGTAGATATTTTAATTGTGTCCACCATCAGTAAACAGATCAATCAATAGTCTGCTGAATGGGATAAGCAGGGCTCCTGTAAGCATCTGCTGTAACATGCTGAGGAACATCTTCTGCTTCCCCCTTAGTGCCGAGTAGATCAGCTGTTTCCACCACACGCTACATGGCATGCCAGCAACTAGTCTTTCATGGTAATTACCTCATTGTTGCTAGGCTACAACACATCACTTTTTATGTGTTGAGTATAGGCATGTGGACCTAGGATGCGGGGGCAAGGGGGATGGGGTGCCAATGAAAGACTTAGGGGATGGTAAATCTTTTTCAGTCTGCACTGAAGGTGACAGCAGAGCCTCAAGAAAAAGCTTTGGCATATATAGTGATAGTGATGGCCTGAACTATGTAGATATATAGCGTGATTAATTTCGGCCCACTTTTTACCAAATGTTTCTGGAAGTTCCAACTAACCTAGACTTTCTCATTTGCACCCACGTACCAAAAAGCCAGTCTCAGCCCCTGGTTGATGGTATTTAGATGAGGGCATGCATACTTGCCAAACAGACACGTCCCCTGCTGTGGCGTAGAACAGCCAAGCTAGCGTTATCCAACTCTCTCAATGTGAAAGAGCATTGATCCATGAATTCAGGTGTATACTTTCACCTGCTGTGGTGCTATTGGCAGCATTTAAAGAGCCATTTGTGCTAACCCTCACTGGCTAATAGCCTCTGGTAGAGAGAAAGCTAAAAGTAGATGCCAGCTGATGACAAAGTCACCGAATATCCTAGTCCAACAGGAGATAGAACTGCGCCGACCCATTGTTTTAGAGCAGAAACACTAATTCACTTGTGTCACAGCAATTACAGCTGCTTGTTGCTAGGCTACAGGGTCCTTCTGCCTTGTGCGGTGTATGTGAAACTCAGAATTGTATGCGTTGAGGTGAGCTGAGAAGGAAAGTGTCACTCATGAGGAATAATCAGCCAGAACGGAGACTAAAGTGAATGTTTCTGTCAGAGAGAAGATAAAATGTTACAACCTATACCATGACATCCTGTTGTGACCGGTTCACAAATTGTACCGCTTTACATCAGTTACAAGTGTTATTTGAACTGGCAGTTTCACTGTGATTTAATTTCAGAAAGGTAGTTGAAGTTTTGTTATTGTTCAGAAGATGTTTTCAATTGTAGCAACGTTATGACAACTATGTAATTATAAATATGATAAATATTAAGTCCCGTAACGTGCTACATGCGCGTCACCTAACCTTACCTTTATGCAAATAAAAGATGAAAGGCTCAAGGAATACGAAACTTGAACAACTGTTTCCCAAGCGCTTAATGTCACATTTCTCACTTCAAAATAAGCGGTTAAGTGGCCTGGTATAGGGGGAATATTAACATTTTTATGGTCCAAAGATGACAATTTGCATACGGACTGTTCCCACAGTAAATGCTAATGTGCTCGTGCTTTGTTCTGTGAAATAAAGGGCTAAACAAGAATGTGGCTTATTTGGATGTGTCAGAGCTGCTACTGTCGTTCTTGTCACCTACATAAGTGAAAGTTCACCTCTCTATTTTCTCAGCTCTAGATAGACTCGTGGGAGACATGTACGCATTCCAAAGAGGGCGGATGAAAGTTTCATTTTACTCAATGAAAGAGAATTTATCCTCCTATCCTCCACAATTCTTTGATAGGCCCTTAACAGTCTCTCAGATATTCAGTATGGGATGTAGCTATATATTTTGAGCACTATCAGGTCTGCTGCAGCCTTCATGTAATCTAATGAATTTAAATGTGCCTTATGGTCTAGTATGGTAATATAGTCCCTACAGACAAAAATCCTTTTCATTTTGTTTTCTCACTATATAGCAACACAACACTTGCCTTAACACCCATTTATCACTGTTATTGTAGCCCATAAGTGTATTATGTGCAATGCCAAAAGGTTAGATTTGATTATAGATTTTTTTGTACATGTTACATATTTGTTGCTATTGTATATATTTTCAAGCAAATTACTTTATTAAATAATTGAAATAATAGTATTAGGGATTTTTTTAAAAACATACAGTTAAGATAAATGGGCAAATGGGCCCAAACCAGATATACTGATGAAATTTAGGCCTACCTGTACTAATATTGTAAGATACCTGAAAAAAGTAAAAAAAAGAGAGAGGTAATGACATGCAGAAAGTGAATAAAAAAGAAATGTATATTGTGATACATGTTCCCCCTATGTAAAGACCTCCTAAAGGCATTTTACATAACGGTTGAATAATATTTGATATTTACAAGATTTTAAATCAAAATAGACTTTTTTGTCAGACTAATATTCAGTAGAATAAATATTTTTTTCACACACTTAGGAATGAACACATACACACACACACCCACACCCACACACACACACACACACACACACACACACAAACATTAGCTACATTGTACCCATTACAGTTGTCATCCCTTGGGTTATCATTGTGTTAAATTAATTATTCTGAGTCTTTAATATTTCCCTCCAGAGGTTTAGTGTGCTCTTATCTCGCATTAATAGTGAGAAGGCCTTCGATGTCGTTGGGAGGAGTCAGATGTAAAGGGAGTTGGTTGGAGGTAAAAGGCTGGATAGCAACAGCAGTGAATATCGCTACCGTGGTCTCGGTGGGAGGAGGCGACGCGGAATTCACCAACCAAACGAGCCTGAATCATTTCGACTCTCCCACACCTATCGTTTTGATACGATACAGAAAGAACAATGTGATCCCGTCGTTCGTGGTTAGCTTTTATAAAACGTTTTTTTTTTTTTCGTATCTCCTTCATCTTCATTTGCGTTGGGTTATCGGTGCGCTTGGTGATGCGCCACACTGATATACCTACAT
Source organism: Onychostoma macrolepis (assembly GCF_012432095.1). NCBI lineage: Eukaryota > Metazoa > Chordata > Actinopteri > Cypriniformes > Cyprinidae > Onychostoma > Onychostoma macrolepis. The sequence continues at coordinate 16,284,394 of NC_081162.1, read as the reverse complement.
AAATCGTTTATTGAACTAGAGTCTATTTTACAGAGCGTGCGTTGTCGATGGTTTTCCTTCAAACACATGAAAGAATATAAAAATAATGAATTACCTAGAGCTAATGACGTGACCCGCACAGCCAATACGCAAAAGTGCAAATGACCCGTATGGACAGTGTCGGAGCGCATATAGCCTACAGTCCCAGACAGTGTTACACTGATATTTCGTTATCTAACTCTCTTGGGTGCGATTCCCATCTTCTTGGATGTGTTGAGCATTGTGACCTGCATGGTTATCATTAGATATCATGAACAACTACAGCGTCTCTCCCTCTCTGTGTGTGTCTTATTCCGCGCGCGCGCTTTGCGCGTGTTTGCATGAGGGACAATGAAATAACAAATGCATAAAACAGGCCTGCATTTCACTTCAGTACATAGTATGCGTCATGACGAGAGTCACTTATGTTTTTTTTATTATTAGGCTACTATTATTTATTTGTTATTATTTAAATGCTCGCGCATTTGTAGGCTATTCCCCATTTTATAGTTAATTAGCATATGATAAACATCAAATAGGAGGTTCATAATGTGATAGAGCTCTTACCTATAATTCTCGATCTTCCTCCAGACAATGGATGTTGTCTCGATGGTAGGCCTTAACAGGAGCTTGTTGCAAATATATGAAAAAATAAAAATAAATAAAATATAAAAACACACACAAAAAGGTGCAAATGCGTTTTTTCGACCCGACACAACGCGTTCAAGGAATCGCACATGAATCCAAATTGTAATCCAAGATGAACCTCGACGTCCTTTATGAACAACAGAGAATGGGAAAAAAAAAAAAAAAATTAATGAATTAATTAATACAGGGAATGGTCACGTCTGAAAAACAGAAACAATATCTGTTTCACTGGAAAGTCTTTTGCTGAACGGTTTAAACAATATTATGCCAGAAGCTGGAATATTACAGACATACGGGTTTTAAAAAACAAAAAATATCGTTTCCTCTTTTTTCGTGTGCATGTCATGTCTTCGGGTTTTCCATAAAGCTAGGCCAAGCCTTAGCAGTATATTCCCATCACACGGTGACTAAATCAAACAGAGTTTAATAGCACAATTACTCTATTTCCGCTGTGTTTTGTGGTACTGTTTAATCCTGAGACACAGCGTCAGTGTCATTATCTTGTGCGCAGATTTAGATGTGTAAATAACGACTGGCTCTCGCTACTGGGCTACAGAACAAGGCGCTTCTCCCCATCTTCATTTTCTGGCTGGAGCCAAAGACATTTTCTCCCACGCCACACCGATACACATCTTATCTTCGACGGGAATAAATCCGCTTTATCACGCATCATCCCTCGGTATATCCATTGGCATCAGCGTTGTCCTCTCACATACTGTAGTCATTCTATGTGGAGACATGTACACAGTACATGTAAGCGCCCTATATATTTAAAATGCATAAGCCTGGTACGGTCTGTGATGCAAGGCGCAAAAAAGATGGATCACACATGGCAGTCAGACCCGATTCGTTGCTCGGGAATTCGCCATGACCGTCAGTGTCCTGGTGCCATCGCTGAATTAAGAATGTTAACGAAAAATGAACGAAATGAAATGGGTTCTTCTTCTGCGATGGTGAATTGGAAACAGCGGCTCCCGTCTCTGCGCTCTACCTCGGTTTTCTCTGGATCGGATCCCTTCGGAAATGTCTCGGGATTTTTCGGCATCCTCATTGACGCTGTTCTCCCCAACATAGTCACAGTGGTGCACTGAAGTCACATAGACAACTTTTAAATGGCCAGTGTTGTTTAAAAATATATAATTAGCATTTTCACAAATAGATGGCATTTATATAGGCTGTCTTTTTGTAGTTTTGAATTACATTTTCATATTTGTTTACCCTTTTGAATTGGGTGGGCGATGGAGACTGGCATCAAAATAGCCTAAGTAGGCTACATTTTTATTAAAAGTCCAGACTTTACTCGTTTTCATAGCCATTGTGTTGTCTTGTGTTTTAGGGTTAACAATGGATAATATCCTGTCAGAAAATTAGGCTACTAATATGTACTTTTAACTAAATATGTAGCCTACTTTTTGTACTTACACTGAAAAAAAAAAAAAGATTAATTGAATTTACTAAAATTCAATGAATCATTTTATTGAAATCAATTTATTTTAGCTACATTTAAATAAACAAATTTTGTTGAAAGTTAGTCAGCTAAATTTGTTTATTTAAATGTAGCTAAAATAAATGGATTGCAACCACTTACCTTAAAAAGTGGTTTCATCGCAAATTCAATGAATCATTTTTTTTTTCAGTTATAATTAAGAGGTGAATAAGATTTTGTGCCTACCTCGTGGATAAGAAATGTATTTATTAACTATATTTTATTAATATAGGAATATATCGAAGTTTAATCAGAATGTGTTTACAACACTCCCGTCTCTCCTCTGGCTTTTGGGTCTTTGGCACATTTTTGATTGAAGAGAGGAATGTTGTAAGCCAGCTCGCTCAGTAGGCCCTTGGTGTGTGAGCGTTTAATCTATCTGTAACTTCCTGGTAAAAAGGTGTTTTGTCTCTGCGTGACACAGCGATCCGCTGCGTGCCCTCATGTCTGGCCAAACAGCTGCCTGAACCGCTGGAAGCCGCAGGAACAGATGGCCTTACCCGACAAAGGAAAAGCCGACCTGAGGACACAATCAGTCACCTGAAAGCAATGAAAGTAGGCTACAAAACAGGCGTATTTGGTAATATTTTTAAAAGTTGGTTTAATTTGTAATCAGCACAAAAATGTAGATATAAATATTTTATCAGTCAGACTAATGCTTTCCCTTTCTGCTGGTAAGACGATTATTATGTGATGCAATCATGGTCTGAGATGTAAAGATAATTTTTTTGGGCTATAAAGTTAAACATTGTTACCTCATAGAACTATTCCCTTAACTTCGTTGCATATTCTTGTATGTGATTATAATAATCTTTTGTTATGATTGTTAAAATAATTTTATATATTTTTCTTAATAATCATAATATCTTAAATCACTTAGCACTAGACTAGTCTCGAGTAGAAAAAGCTCATTTACTTTAGATGAATAAAGACACTACGTGTCCACTACGCGCCCTCTAGTGGACAGAACGATAGATGCTGCTGTACTTAGTTCAAACACTACTGCTTATTTCACATTGGAGAAAGGCGTCAGTTTGTCATCTATGGTGTTCTTAATCACAGCACAGTAAAAACACTGATGACAATGTGGCGTGATTTTTTATTTTATTTATTTATTTATTTTGTGTGCATGTGTGTGATGTGGTATGGTGACACTTGTGGTGTTAATGGCTGAATAAATAAAAAATAATTATTGAATAAATGTTTTGTTATTTTAAACCAATGTAACAAATATAATAAAATACATTATTTAAAATAATATTACATTTGTTTTATACAGAATCAATTTCTATAGGCTAAAAATATTACCACAATTTCATAATGCTCATTTCATTGCAACGTTGTCATTTTTTAAATAGAATTTTGTCACATGACATAGCCTACTTCTAAATTGAATTACCTTTTGTGATTTTATTTTTAAGTAATAGCACAATGCCTGATTCCTCTTTTGGTCTGTAAGCACAGATGAATCCTCAATATTTACTTTCCTGTGCAAATCAATTTCTTCACCCTGAGTTCTACCTCAAAGGCCAGTTCGGGGCAAAAACTGGCTTAAAACTGTATTTAGACGTGTTTCATAGTCTATAGAAGTGCTTCAAAAGATTTACAATGAATTATCAGCATCAGCATCCATCCCACACCCATAATGCAGTTCACCTGTTCAATGCAAGGCCTAGCGCAAATAACAGAATAGTCTTTAATGACTGAAATAAGTCAATAAAATATAGAAGTACAGCATGGAATTTGTTCACTGATGCTAAAGAGATTTATCTGCGATAAGTTCCTTTCCGTAATTAGAAAGAGTGTTTGTCACTCGTTCCAGTGAAAGTGTTTATCTGTGCATATTTGATGGCGTGTAAAATCGTGTGAGTGTCGACGTTGAGTGACAGGCTTTCAGCGGAAATCAGAATGTAGCTTATCAGAAATCAGAACATGTCATGTGTGACATTTGCTAACCACAAAAATAAGAATTCTCATCAAAACAAACTTCTCGTTTTCTCTTGTGAGGACAGTCCCATTTATGTAAATTTTATTTCTTATGTGTGTGTGAGTGAGTGTCTGTGTGATTGCAGCAGCCGTTTGCTTTAAATGAAGCCAGTTAAGTTTAGTCATTATATGACTTGGATGCATTGATCACAGCTTTATCGCAGTGTGCCGTATTAGAATTAAATAGGTCCAAAAAATTTATATCCTGCTATGAAAAGCAAAAGATTGAAATATCTGCACTAAACATGTCATATAAGGAAAACCCACCTCAGAATAGTAGAAAACTTTAACCTATGAAGATGTCCTCTGCTAGAAAGGTTACTCGCTAACGGTCGGTTATTTGTGTTTATTACAGTGAAAGCTGTGGTAAGCAGAGTTTTTGGAAGCCTTGAAAACAGCGGTTTTGGTGATGAACGCATGCCCGCTGTTAGAATTTAAGATCAAAGTTTCACATGTAAAACAAAACACTGTGAGACCCAGTTTTCAAAATCCCAGACAGTTTCACATTTCAACATCAGCGTTTCAACTTTGGTCAGGCACTGGTTGGTACTTTGTGTGATAATTCTCACATATGAATATTGGGTCATGTTGTTTCAGTGGCAACACTACAATGTAGAATCAGTCTTCTACGCCTACAAACGGATCCGAATCAGCTGAATCAGAGAACACCTACAATAAGAAATACTGAGTCATACTACTTAAAACACATTTGACTCATATTTGTGTAAAAAAAGATAAACATCTACTGAGCAGATATCCGGATAACCAGAAGCATACAGATGCGAGCCATGAAAATGTCATGTTTTAAAAATAGCAGCCTTAGGGTCAAACATGTTGCAGTTCTGCCCATTGCAGCTTAAAGATTTTAATGGTCACCAAGTCAATCAATGCACTTTGTTTAGTTGATCTTCCCCAGAGATTTTCTTCAGCTTGTTTCATTCAGTGAGAAAGTGCAACAATATTCTCACTAAGATATATTTTATATTGTGATATATTACACTGTAAAAATCTAAAATCTGTTGACAAAAACACACAGCAAAGATATTAAATGAGCTGTTGATTTTCGCATTTCTAACTCACCCTCATGACGTTCCAAACCTGTGATATTATGAAGAAAGTTGGGGTTCAAAGAACATTGCTGAATTGATTTTCATTGAATGGGCAGTGGACTTTTTAGTTTATGTCTTTATGTGTGTGTGTGTGTGTGTGTGTGTGTTTTTGTGTGTGTGTTCCACAGAAGAAAGAAAGTCATACAGGTTTGGAACATGAGGGTGAGTAAATGGTGACAGAATTGTCATTTCTGGGGTGAATCATTCCTTTATTAAACACTTGTTATGCAGTCGACTGTCTACATTACTATTATGCTGTTACTGTATGGTTTTGGCTGTTGTAACCTTTGTTCTGCGTAGTGACTCTGCGTCTTCACGTATTGTAGGAGAGAAATGACAATGAAGTAACTTTAATTTGAATTATGGCACAGCAGTATTGGAAACTGTTAATGCATACTTTTCTTCATATAGCAGATGATGATTTTGCCTTCACGGTTCTCTCTTATTTTCCTATAAAAGTGGCACAAAAGGTTACAGTGAATTTTGCAAGTAATGTACATACAAGTACCTGCATAATTTTTAAGAAACATTCATTGATTTTTATGCAATCATTTGTGACCCTGGACCACAAAACCAGTCTTAAGTAGCAATAGCCCAAAATACATTTTTCTTTTATGCCAAATATCATTAGTATATTAAGTAAAGATTATATTCCGTGAAGATATTATGTAAATTTTCTACTGTAAATATACCAAAACGTCATTTTTGATTAGTAATATGCATTGCTAAGAATTAATTTGAACAACTTTAACCCCTTAACTGTTACTCACAGTTTTGAACACAGACATGATAGTGCACTATCCAAACTTATTTTTTTATAATTCATGAATGAAAACATTTTCCAATGTGATTTTGATGTACCATTTCCATGGTAATGCAATGTCTGATTTTAAAATGGGTTTCAAAGGATGAATTTTGAGATTTTAAGTTTTCAACTGATATATAATTTCTTATGATTTTTAAAGCGTGATAGAGAAAAAGGCAAAAAAGAAGACTTTCTGTGACAGGTCAGAACTCCTGTTATGATGTAGATTTTTCAGGTGCACTCTTGTCATAAATTAATCTATTACTTTTCCTACATAATTTTTTTACAAAAAATGTGGTAAAATACCTATTTAGGAGTCTTAGACCTTTCCAACGATATATAGTTTGTCATGATTAGATTAGGATTTAATTGTAAAATAGTGAAGTAAACGTAGGCGTCCCACAGGGTGGACGGTGACAATTAAGAGGTTAAAGGCAATTTTCTCAATATTTAGATTTTTTTGCACCCTCAGATTCCAGATTTTCAAATAGTTGTATCTCAGCCAAATATTGTCCTATCCTAACAAACCATACATCAATATAAAGCTTAGTTATCTCAATTTCGAAAAATTGACACTTAAGACTGGTTTTGTGGTCCAGGGTCACATTCATGTAATTTCCATGGAGCAATTGTTATTTATATTCTGGTTACATTTCTGAATAAAGAAGAGAAAATTAGAGGGAAAGAAATTTACAGTCAAAATGGTAAAGATCATGACACTTTATGATGATGATGTTTATTATTATTAATAAAATTGTTGTTTCTGAAATGACACAGAAACACTGGTAACACTCTACAATAAGGTTCATTAGTTAACATGAACTAAGAATGAACAATACTTCTACAGCATTTATTAATCTTAGTTAATGTTCATTTCAGCATTTACTAATGCATTATTAAAATCTCAAGTTGTGTTTGTTAACATTAGTTAATGCACTGTGAACTAACATGAACTATCAATGAACGACTGTATTTTTATTAACTAATGTTGACAAAGATGAATAAATAGAGTAATAAATGTATTGATCATTGTTTGTTCATGTCAGTTAATACATTGACTAATGCTATCAAATGACACCTTATTGTAAAGTGTTACCGAAACATTTTATGCAATGCCTCCTTCAAACACGAAAATCATATGTATGTAAATCATTTTACTGTATATTTAAAACAATGCACAAAAGATGTTGGAAACTTAAATGGAAACATAAACGTATCTTAAACGTCTGTGACAAAATAATGTGTTGGACAATTTTTTTTCCCTTTAAAAATGATGCTTTTGACATATTAACTGTTTGATGCCGTATAAGTAAGCAAGTAAGCACCTGGTCTTTGGATTGTGGTTGTTTATGAATACCCTCACTGTGTTGTTTGCGGAACGTTTCTTTCTATTTCCTTTGTGATGACACAGAGTATTTTCTGAGTATAAATATGTGCTGGATACGGTCTACTGGCAATGACACATTCTATGTGGGAAGGTGGCAACTTCAGGTGAGACTTAAAATGCACTACAGCTCTGCGGAAACTATTAATTGTCCTTCAACTTAACTGATGGTTTGCATGATACAATTACTGCTCATATTTTTGAAAAACCCTTTTTTGTTTTTGTCTAAGCTGGAAATAATGACCATGAATCATAGAGACCAGTGAATTCATATATATCGTTACAGAAAATCGTTAAAATGCTTTTGCCATCATATCCTATATTATAATTAATTTATGATATTTTTCTTGTAATTGTGCTTTGAACGGGTGTTTTATTTCCATTCTAATAATTATGTCATAAGCTATAAAGTAGTAATAACATTCTATTAAATTATTTTTATTATTTCTTTTCATATGTAAAAAAAAAGCTATGAATCTGTAAATAATAGTCTCTCTCTAAATCTCACGATAACATTAAAATGTAAAAAGAACATGCATTTTTTATCCAGTTAATATTGTGCTTACTTATCCCAGTGAAACATTTAAGGGCACAGAAAGACATAACCTAACATACCTTTTAACCAGTGTACGTAAACTGTCAGACGTTCGAAATCCTTCATCACTTGTATTAAGATTATAATAATTTAATTTTATAGCACAGCCACCACAAAATCAGACTTACTTTGAGATCATTCTGAGGTTAAATAAAGATTTAAAACCATAACAAGAAATAGTTTAATAGCTATGATAATGTTTTTGAAATCAAATATTTTCATAGTTATGACAGGAAACACTGGCATCAGACAATAGCTTAGAAAAAAAAAAAAAGTTAATAATAAAAAATAAAGCAAATACATTAATCCAAATAGGAAATAAATCAGTTACTAAGCATGTGTGCTAAACTCCTGAAACAATGGTATCTCATATTTTAGAGCAGTCAATGCAATTTATGAAATAAATCAATTAAATCTGTATGTGGGAGATGTAACCTCCTTTGTAATTCTTAAAAAAATTTTCTCAGTAACTGTAACTGATTACAATTACATTTATTTAGTTATTAAATTATGTAATTCCGTTACATGTAACTAGTTACTCCCCAACACTGCTTTTAACATAACATAAAGCATTTTTTTCTTTTAAATTGCCAGTGAATTGCAGTAGTTATGCCTTACATCTTCCGCAAGAAAACTTACGCTCAACCTCTGCAGACTGACGTGGTTAGATGGTCTTTAGTCTTAAGTATGTCCTTTGCCATTCATGGAAGAATAATATTGCTGCATGTGATCTTTGACTTTTGATATAAATTGAAGAATCTAACATTGCATTTATTCCTTTGATGTGAGATTTTATCTCTCTTTTTTTTTCCAGATTGTCTCTTTTTTCCAATAAAGAACCTTTCACTCTTGTTTTTAACCAGAACAGCACAGGAAGACAACGTCTGACTACAAAGGCGCAAGGTAAAGAACGCTGCATCTTGGTCTATATTTACTTACAGTACTTGTTTCTGAAATGTGCTCGATTTAATACTGCCTGTCATTTAATGACAACTTTGATGACAAAGTATGTCATGCAGGCCTTAGATGAGACAGCTATGGATTATGATATTTCCAAATGATCAAAAATGTGTATGGATACTCAAATCTGACTTCACATCACTGGCATGCACATAAGATGTATGCTTGTGAAAAAAGTAATTTGGTGCTAATGAACACTCAATTTCCAGGGAAAACTTTGTTGTAAAGCAAATGATTATACATTATGATACAATGAATGTCGCATATTAAAAATTGAGAGTGTTATTACTGAAATTATTTACTGTTTATCTGTACTGCATGTATGCCTATACTCAAACATCTGAAAAAATATAAGAGTGGGAGGATAAAAGAGATCAATTTATGGTCACTGTGAGTCATTTTGTTTGTTTTTTTCTCAAATCTTGGTGGATAACATCCTGATTTTACGAAGACTAACAAAGTTCAGTTTTTCAACTTTCATGTGGTAGAGATGGAATGGAAAGTAGCTGACAAATATTGATGCCTATATGTAGTTTCACTTAGATTCTGTCTTGTGAGAAACTGCATGTATCTGAAAAGAGGGAAAATAATCAATCGTGAATAATATTCCATTGCTGAATGGTGTGAACCTGAAAGCAAAACTACATATAGAGTGACAGACACTCCACACATTGTCTAGAAAAGCGAATGGAATATTAATGAAAGCATTGTAATTGGTCTTGTTTTTGTTCTTAATAGATTAAATCCAAAAAAAAAAAAACGTTTGCTTGCATTTGATGTTTGCTTAAAGTGCAGAGGAGTGCATGAAAACATCCTTTTATTGTTATAGATGCTCTGATCTCAACTCAGGCTCAATAACATCACCGACCACATTCTATCGCTGCGTCTTATATCCCTTATCCTGTTCCTGGGTTGCTTCTTTCGTGCATGTTTTTGCAAAATGCAAAGTGCGTGTCTGTGGTTTCCTGAGAGGTGGGAGAGGTTTGTGTCTTGTATGACAGATAGATGTCACGCATGTTTTGGGTTTGCATTCAAGCAACTCTCATGTTTCCCTTTTCTGAGGACTTAAAGCTAAAAAATAGAGAGTTAGAGATTGTCAGAAATAATTATGGTCTTGTGGCTACTGTAAAATATGTAGTCTGTCCACACAGAGAACACTATAGTCATTCACCTTGCTTTCCTCATTCACCCCCTTGGTGCTTACAGGAAAATTAGGGTCAGTGTTCCTAGAACCATTCTTTATGCCAAATTTCATGTAATTATACCAGCTCCAGCCTTCTGTTCCCTCTTGGTTTTCTGTGAGCTGCCAAAAGTATTTATTTTGCCTTCTCTATAGTGTACATATAACTGTTGCCATTTTTGCACACATTTCCAACAAATGTATCTAATTTCTGTCAGGTGAAAACATTCATGAAGGTAGTGAAGGAGTCTGTTGACTGATATATAAAACAGAACTTTTTTTTTTTTTTTTATGAAAAAATACATTTCAAAATGTAGGGTAAGAGGTATGAAGAGCAATCTGTATTTACCTTTAAACTGAAACATATTTAGATATAAGTTTAGCATGTGCAGGGTGATGTATTATAGGAAATAAATAGAAACATTTGCTAATTTAGGTGTTTTAGCATAAAATGTAATATTATTCAAAAGGGCCATCTTACCCTACTACTGGTGGTAAGAAGGTGTCAACTTTTACAGTATGTATAATATTTAACATGTCATTAATGTAAAATACATAATTAAATATTCTACTTAATATATATATTATATATATGTATATATCTTATCCCAATGGTCTAATTCTTCTTAATTCAAAATAAAAACTGTACAATATTGTACTCCAAAAATAAAAAAACATTAATGTGTGTATAGATCCCTCATTAACAAACAAAAACAAAAAATGTGTTTCTCAACATAATACAATGTTGTTGATCAGTATTTTACAGAAAGAAATAGATCAGTTAACCACAAAACTCACAAATCCTTGGACAAAATTAAAAATAGCATGGACAGTCATCAAAAGTGTTGAGATTAGATTTTTTAAAGCAATATTAAGCGATCATATTTCCTAACAGGAAAATGCAATGTTGAGTTAATCTTAAAGATGAAGTTAAGAAGCTAATATTCAGGTAAATGTTTCATTGTCTCTCCTACAGTATGCATTATGTCAAATTAAAATGTAATGTAACTCTGTACATCAATCTGCAATCGTTTTCAAACTCTTGACTTCAGGAATGCCTCAGTCTGAGAGAGAGAGTGAGAAAAGAGTGAGTGGGAGAGAAAATGAACGACAGCCATCACTAAAAAAAGAGCGTGACACATCTCCCCCTCTGTTAAATGAAATCGCTTCACCCCAGCACGTGGAACGTCTTTCTTCTGGAGTACGTTCTGTGAGTGAGCTTCATTCTGTGGTACTTTCTTTAACGATGCCTTAAAAAAATGACATCCCTTTGTAGGATGTTTGCATAAAATACACTGCATTTTCTGAAGATTCCAAATGATTTTATGTAGCCTATAGAAGTCTTTTGTCTAAACAAATTCTATGTGAGCTGCATTATATTTCTGATACATATATATACATATCATTTTTATTTGTTCTTAATGTATATCATTTTTTCTCATCCTCTATGCCAGGTACATTAATAAACCACTGATGTCTAAAAGCTATAGTACAAATGTGGCGAAAGGCCTTTATTGTGTTTGCCTGATTCTCTGTGTGTTTGTGTGTAGAGAGCTGCTGATAGGGAACAGATGCAGTTTCTTCAGCTGGTGTTTCAGAATTCTCCGACTGGCCCGATCAGGCCGTCTGTACTTCGCTCTACAGCTCTCCTGCTTCAGGGTTTGTGTTCCAATGAATTATTCAAACTCCATATCTTTCCTTGACATAGTCAAAGTGGTGAAATCCTTAGAGATGTCATTATATTCCATATATTTACACGTTATGATGAGAAAAGGCATTTTAAAACAAAAGTTGCTATTGCATATAGCTTATTAAGTGTTTCAATTCAAAAGGTTTCAAAAGAAATGAAACAAAACATGAACTCTGTCTGAAGGATGTGCTGTTTAACAATGTAGATATATTGTATATAAAACTGTGGTTATATGTTTACTTACCCCTTATACAATCTGCAAAATGATAATTATTTTTTTATTTTTTTATTACTAACTGAATAATGCTGACTAAACTTACACAAATAAATCTGCAAACAACAACAACAATTGTTATTAATTATTATTAAATATTTTTCAGATTCTGCAATGGGTATGTGAATGTTTGACCATAACTATCAATATTAATATTTCATTTGACTGATTGCGGTGTAATATTTATAATATTTATATGTACTTTTGGTAACTCTTTACTTAAAGCCTTTATGTATAATGCATTATAAAGGGTTATTAAAGGGTATAGTGCATTATAATTATTCATTATGTGCATTGTAATACATTATAACTTGTCGTAAATAATTATAACTGAATTTAAAATGCGTAGTGTAACAATGAATTGATAAATGTATTAACTGTGGTTACAATTGTACAGGATTGTACAATGAATTATAAGGTGTATTAAAAGGCATAATTAATGCATTAAAACGAAATTTATAATGCATTATACATAAAGGTTTTAAGTAAAGTGATACTGTAATTTTATATAGTATATTATATATTTAGATATACAGGTGCATCTCAATAAATTAGAATGTCGTGGAAAAGTTCATTTATTTCCGTAATTCAACTCAAATTGTGAAACTCGTGTATTAAATAAATTCAATGCACACAGACTGAAGTAGTTTAAGTCTTTGGTTCACATTTAACAAAAACCCACCAATTCACTCTCTCAACAAATTAGAATATGGTGACATGCCAATCAGCTAATCAACACAAAACACCTGCAAAGGTTTCCTGAGCCTTCAAAATGGTCTCTCAGTTTGGTTCACTAGGCTACACAATCATGGGGAAGACTGCTGATCTGACAGTTGTCCAGAAGACAATCATTGACACCCTTCACAAGGAGGGTAAGCCACAAACATTCATTGCCAAAGAAGCTGGCTGTTCACAGAGTGCTGTATCCAAGCATGTTAACAGAAAGTTGAGTGGAAGATGTACAAGCAACCGAGAGAACCGCAGCTTTATGAGGATTGTCAAGCAAAATCGATTCAAGAATTTGGGTGAACTTCACAAGGAATGGACTGAGGCTGGGGTCAAGGCATCAAGAGCCACCACACACAGACGTGTCAAGGAATCTGGCTACAGTTATCGTATTCCTCTTGTTAACCCACTCCTGAACCACAGACATCATCAGTTACCTGGGCTAAGGAGAAGAAGAACTGGACTGTTGCCCAGTGGTCCAAAGTCCTCTTTTCAGATGAGAGCAAGTTTTGTATTTCATTTGGAAACCAAGGTCCTAGAGTCTGGAGGAAGGGTGGAGAAGCTCATAGCCCAAATTGCTTGAAGTCCAGTGTTAAGTTTCCACAGTCTGTGATGATTTGGGGTGCAATGTCGTCTGCTGGTTTTGGTCCATTGTGTTTTTTGAAAACCAAAGTCACTGCACCCGTTTACCAAGACATTTTGGAGCACTTCATGCTTCCTTCTGCTGACCAGCTTTTTAAAGATGCTATAAATAATATATTTATTATGTATACATAAATACACACACATACTGTATGTATTTTGAAAATATTTACATGTATTTACATGTCTATATTTAAACTGATATAATTTATATTATAAATAAATATATTTAATATAAACATAACCTATTTTTCTGAAATATATACATGCAGGTGTGTGTATTTATATATACATTATATATATATATATACACAGCACACATACATATATTATGTAAACAAAAACTTATTTTGGATGTGATTAATAGCGATTAATTGTTTGACAGCACTACACTCTCAGAAATAAAGGTACAAAAGCTGTCACTGGGGTGGTACCTTTTCAAAAGGTACACTTTTGTACCTATTAGCTTCAAATATGTACACTTTAAGTACTAATATGTACTTTTAAGGTACCAAAATGGACCCTTTAGGCACAAACATGTACCTTTTGAAAAGGTACTGCCCCAGTGACAGCTTTTGTACCTTTATATAGTATATTTTACTAATTTAAAAACAATGTAATATAATAACTGGGGAATTTTTTTTTTAAGTACTCACAAGTGTGCACTGTTTTGCCTTATTCTTTAGCAAATGAGAGCCACCAAACAGCCATGAACAGAAGAAAAGACACAGGTCACAGTGCACAGATTTCCATCCAAGCTGTTGCTGGATCAGGCCAGCACAAGAAACAGTCTCCCAGCTTTCATTCTCACAGGTAATTATCACTGGAAAAAAAATAAAAAAATTCATCAGTGTTCATCAATAAGCATCTTGATGTTACTCATGTGTCCTCCTCAGCCCCGTCGAGTCAGAAATCCAGAGATCCAGCTCTCTTTTTGTAAACGGACAATGTCGCTGGCCAGGCTGTGACAAAGTCTTTGAAGGCTATACTCATTTTCTGAGGTACGTTTTTCATCTAAAGTAACATCAGCATGCTTCCCTTTTTGGAATCAATCATTTTCAAACTTTAGAAATCACCTTTTGATTCCGAATCCGTCTAGACATCTAAACCGAGACCACAGCACAGATGAGAAAACGATTGCACAGTGGCGAGTTCAGCAAGATCTGGTACGGCACATGGAGAATCAGGTACAGCAGCGATACAATCTCTTACAGGCAGCACACTCAAGTCATGCTTTGCATCACCGATCATCATCAGTTATCATGAATGAGGCACAAGAAAGTGAATCATGGTTTCATTGGTTTTGAGTCATTCAGTGTGAACCCAAAAGAATCAAACATCTTGGTAAAAGTGGTTTGAGAACCCACTGATTCTAATATGCTATATGTGATGATTTCAGCTCATTCAGGAGAAGCAGAAACTTCACGCCATGCAACTTCACCTTCAGCTGTTTGAATGCATCACGACACATACCGTAAGACTCATCAGGATACTCTTTGACACCGCCAGACGTTTTGTGGGAGCGATAAGAAATAATAATTCTCACAGTGAACACAACATTTCCTTTTTGTGATTTCATAAAACATCAGTAAATTTATAGTAAGTGCAGATGAAGCATTCATGTCTCAAGATGTCTACGGGAAACCATATCTGTGCTCAACATCACTCTCACATGTAGGACTGACTTGTGTGTTTCCATTCAGGGAGCTGCTACAGGCTGGTGGAGGCCGCTGGCACTAAATTTGCCCCCGTTGGGGGAGCCAGATGGCAGGACAGAGAGAGCTAGTGAAGCGCCGGTACGACAGGAACCCTGGCACATACCCCCACCACACCTGCTGCCAGGTAAAACCTGCTAAAATACAAAATACACATCTTGCTGTGCCTCTAAACACACACAGTCATTAAACTAGAAAAATCCAATCAAGTGGAACTGAAATGCAGATGTCGAAGGCGTTGAAAAATATACCGATGAATAAAGGTTACCATCTATACCGCTGTTTACAGTGCGAAGGTCACACTTATCTTATGCTTACTTCCTTGCTCTTTATGCGTTTATGTTGTTGGCCAGAGAGTTGAAAGTTGGTGGTCTACCACTATGACTACAGTTGAAGTTGTGAGATTGCTTGTTTCCTGTTGCCACACTTGGCATGCAGACCACAAAGGAAGCCTAAGATCTGGACCAAATGTAGTTCAGACGCTCTCATCTCGAGTTTTCATCATAAGCCATCTATTATAAAACCTCGATTTTGCATTTGCTAGATGCATTGTGCAAGAATATTATCGAAAATGACTGACTCATAGGCGTTACCCCGACTGAATGTTTTGCACTTGCAGTAAAACACATAGCAACATACTTAAAGCACAATGCACATATGAGTGTTTGCGGTCAATTTCCAAGAATTATTGTGCAGTGTTTTGCTTAGTAATTTGGCTTTCTGGCAATTACAGATTTTGTTAGCAGTGCTGAATACTACAAATATGCTAACTTGCGTCCTCCATATACATATGCTTTCTTAATCAGATGGGTAAGTAAATAAATTATGTTTGCTTTTATTGTATATTTATTCAAATTATATATATATATATATATAATGTATTTATTATAATATTTTTAAATACATTTCACTCACTCTGAATTTTAAATGAATTTAAATAAAAAATATATAATATATAAATATATATAAAATGTATCATTGATCCTACAGTCAATCCTGGAAACTCCAGACAAACAGCGGACGCTAAACGAAATTTACAACTGGTTCACAAGAATGTTCTTCTATTTCCGTCATAATTCTCCTACATGGAAGGTACTATACATGCTGACACTGCCAACTAACCAGTCCCAAACAGTCCCATTTCTGTTCAGTTCAAAACTCCAATATTTTTTAATCATATTGTTTGAGACTGAGAGATTTGCTTGTGTGTCTGATTTAATGACATATAAATTAGCTTAATTGAAACAAAAAAAGCTCCAGTCTTGAGCAGGTTTATTTCTGAGGTTCTGAGATTGGCCTGACATAAGCGCAAAACACTTTGGAACATTATATTTATGTCCACATGGTGCCGCTGTTGGCATAAAATCATGCTGAATAGCCTCACTGAATGCCATAGGATGGTTTCATATGAATAGAAATTATATTCTCTGGTTACAACTGTTTCAACTTTTTTCTCAGAATGCTGTGCGACACAATCTTAGTCTCCACAAATGCTTTGTGCGGGTGGATGGGAGGATGGGGGCGGTGTGGACAGTGGATGAGGAAGAGTTTCAGAAGAGAAAAGGGCAGAAAATCCACAGGTCCTTTCATGTTCTTCTGAGATTTTCAAGATGATCAAAATATGAATTAAATTCACAAAATATGCTCATTGCTTTGAAAAGTCACGTAACGTCTCGTTTGTTGGTTTACAGGGACTACACTTTCAAATGGCTGACACCCTTCCCCCTTTGCCCATCCCATGAAGCCTCAGACGTATCAATAAAAGCCACAAATTCTCAGTGAAACGTTTTCCAAATATTTAGTGTAGTATGCAGAAAAAATATAGACTGTAGAGTTTTAGGTATGATCCTTAAGGATGGGATAGTTCTTAATATTCATTTTTGCATCTCTATCTGAAAAAAAAAGGAAAGTCTTCCTGAAAATATGACGTCACTGTGTTGGTTTATGTAATTGTATGTATGTAATGTATGTCTAAAAAAGTACTTAAATATAGTTAAAAAAAAAAAAAAGAAAAGAAAGAAATACAACAGCAGTAACATATTATAATATTCAAAATTATTCAGAATTTCACATTGACAGACCAAACTCCAACCTGACCAGAAGAGGGCATCTGTGCGCGCGCACGTTTTTGGGTGTGGTAATTCTGGAACAGAGCAGGCAAAGACAAAAAGCATCATCAAAGCTGCTTGAATGAAAGACAAAGAAATTTCCTATCCACATTTATAAATCGTATTCTGATGATATTGATACTGTAAAACAATTTACAACTGAGCCACTGGGCAAACTGTATGTTGTATCAAATATCTCTTATGAAATTCCTCACCATGTTAATTTGAATTAGAATTCCACCCTTTTTCTGCTACTTATTCTTCCTCAGATGTGCAAAGGGACACTTTTTCACCTTATTTTGCACATCTGTGATTCCATGCTGCAGTCTAAAGGTGGAGAGTAAATAAATCTACTGCATCTGCTCCCCTGTGGTTCTCTGTTTTGTCTTCCAGCTTGATGGGAACGCATCCATCCATTATGATGCTTCAGCCTGTGCTTTTGTGCTCCTCTGCCACCACAGGCTTTTGTTCACCCTTACATTCCAGTGCCACTGTATGTGAATTCCCAGAATGCCATTGATGGTGGTTGGCACTGCAGTCCTTAGAAAAATAATAATAATATTTATTAGTATACTAGATAAGGGATAATGTAGCCACTAAGTCAATCATTTGCCATTACATGGATACTTACCAAAAAAATAAATTGTGGAAATAAAATACTGATTTAAGTTGTGTTATTAATTTATAATCTTTCCTGTATTAAAGATTCGACTAAGTAGCCTACTTTGTACGACACAATAAGTGAAAGTAACGGCAGTGTCATGAACAAATGGGTCAATACTTTTTCAAATTTGAATCAAGTGGAAAAAAATTGCTTCACAAAAAAACTATAAAAAAAATGGATAATTAATAATAATAAATAATAAAATCATTGTTTTGAAGCGCTGGAAACACTGCACTCTGGACGGAGAAAATGAACACAACCCAAAAGACATATTTTACAAACCAATTAATGTTATGAAAGTGTAATCAATTAAATGTAGGCCTAATGTACAAATTAATGAATTCCGTTGATTATGAAGTGCATGCATAATTTGTATTCCTTTTTAATTTGTAGTACTTGTTTTATGTTTTTAGGCAGGACTTGGCTAAGAAGGCCAATTAGAAACAATTTCACTCTACCATTTTTATTATCATACACGCATGTTTATTAAAAATTAATCAAATTAAAAATGTTAAAATCATTAGACACCAGATCAACGTCCTCTAGCGGCGAACCACGTTTCGAAACAAGGTTTGAAACATGAAACATTCACGTGAAACATAAACCTCGTTTGCTAAAATCACGTGACTCTAAGTATGTATAGCCTAATTGTTCTTAATTATTCTTAAATAACTAAAAATCAAGTAACAAACTTAAAATTACTTAATTTTGTTAATGACTTATCAAATCTATAAATAATTTTAAGTTCTAAAATTCACTGTGTTTTCCGAAACTAAAGGCAAGAATATTCCACTCGTTTTATTGCTCATATTTTCCAGCTGTCTTGACGGGATTCCTCATGCCCGCTGATAATTTTATTGGTTCAGCACTGATCTGACAAAATATTTCAAACACTGTATTTTTTCTTGTTTCCATGGCCTTGAGTCCTACAGATGTATTATGATGAAAAATAGGCAGTTGACAGCCGCAGGCTAGAGTTAGCTGGACCCTAATTACACTTGGAGCATTTTTTTCAGGACACACCTCATTATAATGGCCTCTGGACAGCCTCACTGTTTCTGACAGCTGCCTCTCTCTGTGTCAGGTGCTTATTACCTGCTCTTTCTCCCCTGTTGACTTCCAGCGCCAAACAGGTGTCTCAGCCCCTGCGTCTGGTGTGTTATACGACTGCTGTGTTTTCATTACCTGAACCTGCCGTAGATATGAAGCGGAAAGGGAAGATGGTATGTCCTCCGGGGACTTTCTTCAGAGTTTTACAGCCAGAGAAAACATTCAGCTGTAATGGACAGTGTCCTTTTTTAGCGTTTTTCCAGGCGAGATAGTTGAGCATAATCATAGCTCTTTTCTATACACTCAAAATAGGTGTCTTTTGGTGGAAAGTGTGTCATCTCTGAGATTTTTTACAGGTTTAAATGTTATGAATGCAGAATGCTCTGTCATTTTGGTTTTGAAGTATTGCATTGGAGCGCAGACAGCCTACCTAATATAAATCACAGACACACATAAATGAAGATATAGAGCAGATGAAAATAGTGTTCAGTGGTTAATCATATCATGAGGGCTTTTTACACTTGAAATGAAGCCTGGGTTATAGGCTACTAAACCCCAGGTAAACTGAACCCAGGGTTATTTATTTGCATATAAGTCAGTGCCTTTGATTGGACGAACGCAGCACGTGTCCTGTGTACCGGCGCATCCTTCTATTGCAGACTGTAGCCTACTGTCAAGTTTTTGTACTACTAGCCTATCAAGTGGACTGTTCGGTGTGGACTATAAAGTTACGAATTTACATGTTTTCAGTCACTGATGCAGTGAGATCCAGGCAGACGAGTAAAAATTAAAGAAGTAAAAGAAAGAGAGTAGAAAAGAAGGCACAAGGAATATATATGCAGGAAAATTACATCCTTCCAAACTGGTGTTTGTCTAATAGACTTATCCATTATGTCACTCATCCATTATGTCATATGTTGTTTTAACGACTATGTCAGGCCAGGCTAGGCCATCATGACCAGTCAGATGTTACAGTTAAAAACAGATGAGTGGTTTTCACACCTTTTGAACAAATACAGAAAAACAAGCACTTTCAAATATCATATTACGAAAACAATTCCAGGAAAAGAACATCTAGTACAATTAATGACTAATTCTGAGAAACATTATTACTCAGGCAGTAGTTGAAAAATGTCCAATATATATTCTTGGAGAATACTACAAGTATACAACAAATATTACATCTTGAATATAAAAATATATATATATTTGAATATGAATAAATCATAAATGTGGATATGAAAATCAAGGAAAATATAATAACATTGATTATTTGGATATGTCAGTCACCACAACACAACACCACAAACGCTGAAATGACATGCGACACGCGATTAGGTGTCTCTTGCTAAGCACTGTATACATGTTTTCCACTGGTTAATACCTCATAAACCCATAGTGCTAACCCCCCTTCTAAATGAAATGAAATGTACCTTTACCTTTAAATGTACCTGGTTTAGAACCAGGGATTAAGCACAATGTGAAAAGAATAGTGCACTTCACAAATTCTGATTCTTCTCCAATTTGTCCCCCAGAACAGGAGAGAAAATAGTTCATCTAGGCATACAGCACAAAGGTGAACATCTCACACTTCATTAGCTGTCGCTCTTTGACAAGAAAGACAGACTCAACAGAGAATTGGGCTTGTAGATTCTGTTTCACCTCTGTCTCGTCACTCCCTGACAACTTCCCATCTCTGAGACGTGCAAACGCTCGACACGGAGCCAGCGGCTGGTATGTTTGACAGGCTGGGACAGAGATAAGGAATAGCATAAATGACACTCCTTCAACTAAACCACATCACAGAGAAGAGCCATAAATCACTCGGCACCTGTACAACCTGATGCAAGCAGCTGCACTATAAAACTTCATTTTTTGGGTTTGCTGGGTGAAAATTGCATTGAAAAGCATCTCGAAGGTGTTAATTCTTTACGTTTCCTTCAATGGTTTGTCAGCTTTTCAGTAACCAAACTCCTTTGTGATTTAAAAGAGATGGTAAAATGTTCCCACTCACTGGGGTTTTGAGAAACAGATGTATATAAAGATATTTGTTAATATCCCTTTTACTGTGTCTTTGTTCTCAAGTGTGACTGAGTTTGTACTGGTGTGGGCCCCACGTGCTGACGTGCCAGCCATCAAGCGTTCATATTCTCCGGTCTCAGCAGGAGGTAGACAGGCAGTGTTTTTCTGGTAAATTCAGCGCTCTCTCTGCAGTGTAAGCAGGATTATGAGGCTAAAGGTCACACTTCACTCTTGGCTTGTCTGTCTATTCATCTTCCTAAAATGACTGTATGCTAACAACACATCCGCACCTTCACACACATGTCGTAAAAACACTCACTTGTTTTCACTCAATTTTGTCCACTAACGATGTTCAAAAGTCTATACAAAAGATTTCTGAAAATCACGAGAACATGTTCATAATGTGACTTCATATATTTTGTTCAATAGCATTAAATGATGGAAATGATGAATTGATTGAATGAATGAGGGATTTATATGGAAATATAGTTTGCATTATATGATGGAAATGTCATTTTAAACATTTTGGTAATAAGAAATGTTTTTTATTTTAATGTCTTTATTTCAAACACAAATTTCTAAACCATTTATATTTATTTTACTCTTTTAGGTTATCATAGTTTTTGTGTGGATAATTTTGCTATGGCTACCCCTAAACAAGAGCAGCTGTAAGTGAGAGAAAGAAATTATTATAGTTTTTAAAATATGATACTTTATACTTTTATGAAAGTCTTGGTCTCAGATAAGGGTAAAACAATAAAATCAATGTATAAAAGGCATTTGAAAAGTAGCACAAATAAATCAAGGAAGAAGAACAGCTTTAAAGTGACCCTTATATAACAAAAATTCTGTATCCTGTAAGCTTTAAAAATCAACCTCTCAGACATGCATTTATTAAAGAAGCATAAAAGTAAATCTAATGCACAGGCACTTGTGTGTCAACGCGCTGCAACTTCTGAAAACACATGCAAATAGAAAAAGCACCAGCAAATCAAAAAAACATCTTCATCAGTTTGACAGCAGGTGCTGCAAATCACAACGCAAATAAATAAAGAAACGCACTGCAAATGCTCACAACACAACCAAATAAAGAATTTTATTTGCAGAGCGTTTCTTTGTTTGGTTGTGTTGTGAGCATTTGTTTGGTTGTGTTGTGTGTTGTCAAATCGATGTAGTTGTTTTTCTTAATTTGCAGGTGTTTTTTCTATTTGCAGCGCGTTGAGCTCTCTCGACCACCGTATATACATGCACTAAAACATTTTTTAACATAGTACTGTCTGTCGCAATGAGACGCTAACAATAGATGACTATGTGCTCTGTAATTTAACTAATCTGATTTTTTTTTCAGTGGTATTTTAATGCTTAAGGAGTCTATTCAAAATGCAAGACCCCCCCCCATTTTGCCCATTTCCATTTAGTTCAATTCAATTTACTGAAATCCAAATCCCTAAGGTCTTCACTCTGCTAAATTTCCTGGTCCATGTTTAATACAGTTAGGATCTTTTGTTCTTGTTTAAAGATGTCACTGATTTGTTGTCTGTGAGGTTTGAGCTGTGTCTACATCGTATGAAGCTTAATTACATGAGTACACAGTTATCTAAATTGCTGCTACTTGTACGACCTTGAAAGAGGAAAATCATATTTAGCAGAGAGACACATTTTAATAGACTCTGCTAGACCTCATTAATTTCTCATCAGGAAAGGCCCTGGTCATCCATTCAGGTTTGTGAAACTTCAAGCTGGGCTTTTCTCCCCAAACACAGACGTCGGTATCTAAATAGACTATCTAAATTCATTACACCAATCCCCCTATGTGTTTGATATTTTCTCACTAATGCTTTGTTCCTTCCAGCATCCCAGTTGCACAGCAGAATTTCCTGCACCGCATCTGCAATCTCCCTCACCTTGATGTTGTTAGACATGTTACCTTTGAGAGAATGAAAGAGCGTCTTTCTGCAGGAGAGGATGAAAGGGCGCTGGCCTCCATCTTAGCAACACGGAGAGACGATCTCACCGCAGGGCACCACAGCTCTCTGATGCCTCCTGACAGCTCAGGACTTTCCTCAACTTTCAAGTCGTGATACAGTAGTCAAATAGCTCTAGGGGAGAGAGAAACCATAATGGGAGAGGCAAGAGAGAGGGAATCTTACCTCCTTTTTTTTTTTTTTTTGCTTTTTAGCTTAACAAGTGCTGTGATCTAATTACCTGGGCAGAGACGTCTGGAGATGTGAGAAGATTCTAGAAAGAGGAAAAATATGCACTTGAAAATCAGAATGGAACAATCTCACCTCTTTGTTTTGACTTAGGATGTGTTCACACATGTAGTTTTGTTCTCTTGGTTCTTATGGTTTTCTTGGTCTGGACCAAAGAAGAAAATTATATAATTAGTTCTGGTTCGCTTAGCATTCACACTACTTTTTAATAGCAAACCTTATACCAAAAAAAATGGAACGTAATGAAAATGTCGCAATCTAATTGGACAGCTTTTATGACATATTTTGGAACTAAACTTATCGAATATTCAAAACAATGCTGTATTCAGCTATATGTGCTTGTTGTATGTATGTGTATGTGTATGTGCACATCCATGGTATTTTAGCAGCTGATAACTCTCAAAAATGTGTTACGAAAGGAGTCAAAACAGCGCCAGGAACTCATCAATTTTAACACAAAAGAAAATCTGCTTCATGGAGATGGCAGTTGACACCTGTACTCAACTATAATAAGAGACATGACAAACTCATATTGCTCATCATAACTCAGATGAGAAGAGAGCGTTTTTGGTCCATATTGCATTCATATTTCAGTCAAAAAAAAGCACTAGAGTTCATTTGGAAGAGGTCCGAGACCCACCTTTTCAGGGGGTCTTGGTACACTTGTTTGATGTACTAACAAAGCAATTGCACCAGAGTTTGATTTACCAAACCAAACATGCCAAGTGTGAACACACTCTTAAAAATAAAGGTTCCAAAAGGGAGTATTGCAGTGATGCCGTAGTAGGAAAACCATCTTTGGGTTCCCCAAAAAACCTTTCAGTGAACAGTTCTTAAAATAACCATTTTTTTCTTAGTGTGAAGAACATTTCAAAAATCGGAACAACTTTCTTTTTCACAAGGAACCTGAAAAGCTTCTGTGAGTGTTAAAGTTTCTTCATGGGACTGTAGATGTCAATCATTTTTAGAGAGCGTAATTATACAGAACAAACCGATCTGCTGCTGTTAATCGAATGCGTACGCACGTACAAACACAGAGAAAGCAGAACGAAGAGGGGATTTGAAGCCTGTTAGATTGGCGATGTGAACACAGGCACAGACATGTCATGCTTAATTCTGGTCCAGGGTTTTTCAATGGGGTTGACTCCGGCAGACTGGTGTTTCTGTTGATGGGACTTTAAATGAGACAGTCTTGTAAAGCAGAGATCATGATACGAACAGCTTCCGTATAAACAATCTTACATGCATGAAGACACACATTCATGTTCAGGCACACACAGTGAAATGTGGGAACACACACACACACATGCATATGCACATATAGCTAAGTATAAGGAGGGAGGGGGATGGAGAGATTAGGATGAAGAGCGAGAAGATGAATAGCAGGATAATTAGCCTCATCTCCCAGGACCTGACAGAAATATGCGGTTGAGATGGATGGAGTCCATGGAAAAATAGAGCCTATAGTCCACCCCTGCCCCCCCATTCACCCATCCCCCCCAAATCCTCCTCCCGTCCCAGCATTCAAACGGGACTACGGAGAGCGGCAGAGCGAGAGAGAAAGAGTAAGAGCATCCCTATTGGGTTGGTTATCAAAAGCCCCTCGTTCCCCAGAAATCCTCTCTGAGAAGTCAGCGAGGAGAGTCTAAAAAAAAGAAAGACAAAAACACAATTTTGAACATAGCTGACAAAGAAAGCCACAAAACTCCAGTAAAAAAATCACCAGAGAGCCTTAGCAGGGTTTTCTGAGTACCACTGTCAATCCTACAGTTTGTTTTCAAATATTTTTTATTAAATATATATATGCTTTTGAAAATCAAAGAAATATAATTACATATAAAAGTTCAACAACAAAAGTTTCTATTTAAATTATCAATGATTTAATCATTAAAATAAATTGTGTAGATTTATTGAGATCTGGGTCCTGCTAAGAACAGAAGTTGATGCTGTTGCTTTGAGCTTTTTGTATCAGGATGCCTTTCGAGATAACCATCACGGAAAGATAACATTGTTAGGCAGAGAAAATCCTTTTAGATATTTTTCAAAAACAAGACACAATCCCTTTCTTTCCCAGACAGAAGGCCCTTTGCTGGTTGTGTGTATCCTTTAGTTCGTCGCCAGTCTGACTTTCAGTAAAGTAGACTAATAACATACATTTACAAATAACTTTAATCCTTCATCAGTACTTAAAAAACACTGACTGAGAGCATCACTATCAATTTATGTCTCTTATTTTATATTTCATATTTCCTTTTTTTTGATGATTGGTAATCTTAGTTGACATAAGTAATGAGCATAGTGTTGCATCTGATAAACGCAAATAGAATCTATTATAATCAAATAGCCAATATATGATCGCTGTCTACACCTGATGCACTGCTTAGCGCCAACAGATGCCCCGTTCCATATCTGACATACTTGCACTACTTCTGACAACTGACAAATGATTGAAAGACTTACCATTGAGATGCTCTTTTTGGAAGTTTTGCTTTGACGTGTCCAGAGTAAACAGTATGCCAATGGACATGCTTGGTGTAGACAATTTTCTCTTTTTTTTCTTTTCTTTTTTTTTTTTTCACTTAAAGCAGCAGTCCGTAACTTTTTCTTTTTTTGGTTAAAAATGATCCGAAATTAATATTTGCGCAAGTACATAACCAGCCAGTGTTCACAACGGTTAGTTTATAATGTTTTCTAATTTGAGTGGTACAGGTAGGTTTTCGCGGGAAATTCGAGCATGGTACTGCGTCATTACGTCACGTCTGTAAACATAAAGACATTATCCCGGCTAGTATGTTATCATATGTAAGGATCCTGCAGGTGACGGATCGTTTATAGCCTTTTCTCACAGCAGCTAGAATAATTAAATGTATAATGTTGATGGTGGATTGTAATCCAGAAAGGATTATGTATTAATGAAACACATGTGAAATAAATTAAATTATATTTCAGTTTTAAATGTGCTTCTGATTACAGATAGCCTGGGATTACACAAGATTTGTATTTTAAAGAAAACCAGTTCGAAGGGAGAATAATGCTTTTTGGGTTAAAATAATTTCTTAATATGAAATTCGAATGGTATGACAATTAGATATTACAAAAATTGAAATCTACACGCTAAAACACACTATAATCATAGTCACACAATGCTGATGTTGTTAACATTAATAATTTGAGAATAAAGTATAAGAATAATAATAATTTGCATGGTTTGATGTTATATGAGCTAACTGATCGTTAGATTTAATTACCATTGGTAGCGCGATTTATGGTAATGCGTTTTTCCTCAGCTGGTCAGAACAAATGTGGCAGACTTGTTACTTACTTGTTCAGATGACAACATATGGTGAAAATTCTTATTTGGGTCATATATTCCAAGACGTAGGCTAGAATCTGTGATTGCCAAGTACAGTAAACATCCACACCGGTGCGGTGACTGACTGCCACACACTCCTCAAAACATTAGATTCATCCAAGCCGTGCGAACTCACAACCCACGCAAGCAAGATAATTCTGCAAGCAGCTGCAGCTTGCAATTCCAGGTTTTCAAACAGAGATGGCGACAAAGAGGCAAAATTTACGGACTGCAGATTTAATAACTGGAACAATTACTTGTGTTGTGTTTGTTGCCTCTTTGAGTTTGTTATTGGGTGTAGGCTATTTCTTTCCTTAAATATGTGGTTGTCATTAATGTTGGTTTATTGGATGTTACAGAATGCCTGTGGTTGAAAATCTTGTTTTAACAAGCATTTTGCACATTGCAAGATGTCGTCTTTTTCCAAGACTACTAGCTCAGAGCTACTAGCTCATCGCCAAAATTATGACTGTAACCCAATTTTATCAAGCAAATATGACTTTGAATTTTAAAAATGAATTTTAGTTTGTGCAGCAAGTCTAGAAGTAATCCATTTAGGATTTTGTGTCTTTCTTTCTTTTTTCTCATTAAAACAAACGATTTATGATTTCCTTAAATGTCTTTACACAATGCTCTGGCGCAGGAGACTTATGAAATCAGTATGACACATGCTGCTAATGTTCAACAGTATAGTGAGTGTCTGCCAAATCACTTATCCAAAATTATGTTAGATTAGATATGAGGTATTAGTTTAGACTAAAGCCTCCGTTATGGATTATCAGAGGTTGGGGTTTTATTAGAAACAGAAACTCATATCTCTTTGACCTTAGGTCAAATTGTTGTTGTGGTAGAGTTCAGACACTTTTTGTATTTGCCCTGTAATCAAATAAAAATGGGTTTCAGGATGTTGTTGGAAAAGAGTGTGAGTTTTTTTTTTTTATGCTTTTTCTCACCAAGGACCTTAAATAACTACAGGTGTTTTACTTGCTTTCAGTTGATACTTTGGCTCACTGTCTGAATCTAGAGACTGATTGGATTTCACATGTTCTCCTCTTTGAGGGGTTGTGATCTTAATGCTTTGACTCTTGATGATCTCAGCAGAACCAGAATTTCTCTGTATGGTTTTCACTGATATAATCAGAGGCTCTCATTGGCCAGAGAGAGAACGGAAAGAGGCTTCTTCTGGGAAAAGCTGACAGTTACAGGTGGGTTTTGTTGACTCTCCCTCTGACCTTCTTCCTGTTCTCCCGTTGTTTGATGGGAAATTGTTCATATCCGTTGGAGAAAACCAACCCTCGCAAAAACTCTGTGGGTCATGCATGATGCATAGCCAAAAATACAGAATATGAAGTTCCTTTAATTCATTTTTGCTCATGTTTGTCATCACGCCATTTTAGAGAAAACCTAACAGCTAAACAAAATAACAGTGAGTTTGAGAATAATATATAGTGAAGCTCACACATTCTCAGTGGTATTGTATGCGTGTCTGTGCGTTCCATAATACATTTGCAAGCCAAGTGAAGTCAAAATAACACATTCTGACTGCAAAATATTCGTAAGTTCCAGTACGCATCTGTGACTCTAGTACACATCTGTGACTCTAGAGTGAATGTAGTACACAGGTTTTGGATAGGGATATATTTCCATGGTATAGCTGCCAAAGCTAAGCAGTTATGCTGGAAAAACCACTGGAAAAGTTCAGAACAAATACGTAAGTCTCATGAGCAAACCAGGAACTAAATTAGAGTAAATCTCCAACAATATAATCATTGCAAACTCCCTGCGGAAGGCAAAAGATGAATACCGTGGGCATAAAACCAATCCCTCATATTTTACAGGTCTTTTAGGGAGTTTTGAATATAGAATCAAAATACAGACTGAATACATAAAAAATTAAAACACTAAAAGTGACAAGAATATCCTGTGTGCATGCTGCACCTAGCTGTGGTAATTTCCTCTTGTAAAGGAAGCATGTAGGTGTTCCACATGCATCTGTTGCATGTGACTGTCAGCTACATCAGATTGGGTGTTCAGAGGAAATCCTAGTGACTGTGCCCTGGGTGGGAAATTACACTTCACCCTTTACTGATACTCTTGTATCCTGTTCAACACCAAAGCAAACAGAAGCACCAAATACTACTGTAGAGCAGAGCTTCATCTCTCCAACTGTCCGTAAGTATTAATTATTTATTATGAGTAACAAAAATTTCAATAAAAACAGCATTACTAAATTCCATCTGTATGCATATGCACAAGCAGGAGAGAAAGATGTTGTAGAAAATCCTTAAATGGACATGATGTGGGCGTTTTATGCAAATTACCTTCATTTAAAATATTCATCATGGACCTGTTCAAAAATGATGCATGAAAACTTTTCCTGCCCAAACAAATACTATGAGTGAGGAACAATATTTCTTTCACTTGCTCAT
Source organism: Onychostoma macrolepis (assembly GCF_012432095.1). Lineage (NCBI taxonomy): Eukaryota > Metazoa > Chordata > Actinopteri > Cypriniformes > Cyprinidae > Onychostoma > Onychostoma macrolepis. Next base: position 16,255,338 of record NC_081162.1, on the reverse strand, counting down.
CCGAGCATGTATCGCCAATCGACTGGACCTATACATGTGACTTATGGCATAAATGTCCACCTTCTAAAGTACATCTATTCAATTCACAATGCAAAACATTTCAAAGCAGATTTACATAAAATGCATGTTTCAAATATTACAATCCAAGAAGCTAAGGTGACCGTGTCAAGGGAAAAAAATCAGCGATGAAGGATTGGAGAAAAACCTTGACAGTCTCTGAACTCATCAGTGGAAGCCCATCCTCTGGCAAAAGGTAATATCCAATGGCAATAATATATGGCTCTAAGGTCATACATGTCATGGTTATTTAATATAAGCAGGCCTAGTGGACTCAAATCAAAGGTTACTACCTCGCCGTCACAGAAAAGACATTTCAGAGTTTATTCCAAAATTTGTTTTAACTGACATAATTCAGTCATTTTAAATGTGTAACAAACATGCAAAAACTATTTGGTCTGAAGACTTGAAACAAATGCCTTTGATTTTTCATTAAGATTTGCTGCATTGTCAAAGACTGCAAAACAACTAGATCTGTGTCATTGCCGGAATGACCTCTCGTTTCCACAGAGCTGCCTGCATTCCCTAAACCCCTTCACCCAGATAGCTGCATACCTCGGTCGGCCGTCCCAAATCATTTTCTCCTTGTGAAAGCAAACAAGACCGATCGATTCATCCTCCCAGCAGGTAGAGGAGCCCTGCAGCATGCCTGTCAGTAAAATCGTGAGCATCTACAGGAGTGAGGGTTGAATAGGCTGTGTGAGACGTGTAGGCTTATGAGTGACTTGGGAAGGTGAAGGGTCTTGGGCTCCACTGGAGAACAGGGTGACCCCCACACAAAAGGCCAAACAGAGACATGGGGTTTGTTTTGCAGGCAGACACACACACACATACACACGTAAGAGAGGAATTTGAGAATGCCCTGATGTGAATGCTGTTCTTTAATCCTTTTTCCTGGTCACCCTGCTTCTTTTGTTGTGGGCCACCGAGGCTGTACTCTCAGGAATCTCAAGAATTTCCAAAGCGCTTTTTACCCTATTCCTGCATGGAGACACCGGGCACAATGACAGCACTGCCCTGTCTGTGTACAGGGTCAGATCCCCCTCAGTGTCTTTCTCTCTCTATCTGCCACCTCTTTCCGCTCTCTTACCCCTCAACTGTGATGTGCCAAAAACCTGTTAGCTATTGTGTTGGATATTGTAACAACATACAGAGAATAGCAAAATCACTGATATGGAGGGACAGTGATTACAGTATCAAGGGCAAATCAGACGCGCATTTAAGAATGTAACCAAATATTTAATAATGAGGGGGACAAAAGATCAAATTTTAGAAACATATTAATTAACCATTTGAATACTAATGAATGAGTCCCTCTCAAATTTTTAAGTGCTAGACTGACTAAATCAAAATCTAGTAAAGTAAAATACAAGCAGCTTTGTTATTGTTAATTGAAACTAAAACGGTTATTATTAGTTTTTGGTAAAAGAAATGAAGTTGAAATACAATAAAATATAGATATTAAATGAAAAACTTAGAACTATTGCCTTGGCAACTTACTGAACTAAAGTTGAAGTATTAAATTACTTAAACTGAAATAAAAATAAATGAAAGCTATTAAAATTAAACTAAATCAAAATGAAAATATAAAAATGAAAGCTAATTCAGAATATTAATAGTATATAAATAATACTAAATTAACATATAATTCAAGGGTTAGATTGACTAAAATGTTCAAATACAAGTTCTAGACCAAATGTTCCTACCTTTAATTTAAAAAAAAGAAAGCAAAAGCAAAACCCATCCTGTATCTTTGTATCTTTTACACCAGATGTAGCATGATGAAGTAATAATCTCTTCCATTTTTGTCCTAAAGAGTCAGGACACATTTTGTTGGTTGCTTGGTTTCTATTTCTGCATTGTTGCACTTAGCCCTGCCCATTGTTCAATATGATTGGTCTAAAATCCGCTCAACGTGTACATTAAACTATCTTCTAATTGGCTGAGATTGTATCACACCTCAGTTTCACATTCACTGTGGACAGACAATTGCTCAAATCACACCAGCACAGCTATAATATGACTGAGATGCACATCTGTTGTTTATAGTGACTTTTTCAGCTCAACCCATATGGCTCATGTAAAGCTACATTAAACACCAACATATAATCACAGTCAGAGGTAAAAACCCCAATAATGCAGCTTTGTCAGGCTGTTTTCAGAATAGTCCAAAGCAGTGCTCTAATAGAAACAACACAGAGTTAATATCGACATAATTTCAGACCAAATTAACTGGCTAAATGTTAAAATGGTAATCTTTTCCGAGTTCTATTCATTTCAACATATCTGCCCTTAGAAGATAAGACTATTATCACCAGAGTGTCAGAGCCGCTGACAGAAACCCGCTCTGTTTCACATCAGAGAGAATTAAATATGAGGCCTCACCCAGACTAGGAGGTTTATTATAACCCATGCAACCTGACACCAAGGGTAATAACTCTAAGTTAATAGGACTCAGTATTGGGAACTTCATGTACTAGCTTATAATTAATGATCCCCTCTTTGTAAGATTAACTAAGAGGCCTGGTTTATTAGCTGGATGACAATCCCTCATTCAGTGCCTCAATCAGGCAGCGGGGGCTCTGTGCAGTTGAGTGCTGGCAGGGAGCTGGTTAACACTGACACGGCTGGCTGGTTTTAATAGGGAGGTAGCGGAGAGAGGGCGAGGTACAGCACACAGCACAGCCGACACCTGCAAACACTTGACTGGACTCGTACAGAGAAGCAGCGCGTCTGACTCTGGAATACTAACGGATTTGCTCCTCATGATATTATGAAAGATGACAGTGCGACTGCAATTGGGAAAGTTTTTCTGAGCTCCGCGTTAATTCTCAAAGAGTGACCGGTTAATGAACGCAAGCTAGTACTTTAACTGCGCCGACTGGAAACTTTGGCAACTGAGAAAGAACGAAGAAACAACCTACAAGCCTGCAAACAAATGTACATTGACGCGTTTAGGTGTGTTTTGTGACTGTTTTGTTCGCATCGGACAGCTGCGTGCCACGGAATGTAACATCTTCCATCTTAAGTTACCTGGACAAGAAGTAAGTGGCTCTTTAAAGAAAGAAACATGTTTGGAACATTAAGTAGTGTGTTTGTTTGATTCGGTTTGTTGATTTGCTCATCTTTGAGTTCTTTGTTTACATTATCCTGTCACCCACAGGCTGTGTCTCAAACAGTGAGGTGCCTGACGAGAGCACTTTTGGGAAGCATTTTTGGGCATCATCACGCGTATATGATCCTCAAAAATGCAGCTGACACGGAAAATGCATATACTGTAAATATGAAAGGCTATAAAACGTTCTAGAAAACCTATAGGAACCCATTGAAAAGGGCCAGATTACTGAGGAAAATACAAAATGAATGGGACCTATAAGTTTTGAAGTGTCTCAAGTACCTTTTTTTTTTTTTACACATATACACATATACACATACATACATACATACATACACACACACATGTTTATATATATATATATATATATATATATATAAAACCAAGTCTTATCTTGGTGGGTTTCTCACAGCCATTGTCTCAGGCTCAGTGGTCCACAGGGTCCTGCGTCTTCATAGATGCCATGAGGTTCCCACATCAGCCTTCATTGTCCCCTTTACACCCACATGACAAAGTTGCTCAGGAATTATCAGTTTTCTGTTAAAACAAACTCAGCAGGCAACTTTAGAGAACCACGAGGTGACATTTTGAAATGCACATTATATGTTCACTGGACTAATTTATTATTCATTCACAACTCTACCTTAAAAAGTAATGCATTATGGATCTGAAGTTAAAAGCATAACAGATTAAAAATAACATCAGATATGGTCCCTAAAATTTGTAGGTTTCTAATCTTAAATTTTGCACATGTAGAATAATAGAGAGCATGAATTATGTATTATTTCCAGTAGTGCTTATTTTAATCTAGCTGAGAATTTTTTTGCAGTTGGTACACAGTTCAAGACAGCTCAGTAATCATAGAAGAGTCTAAAACTGTTGAATGTGTGGTTTATTTGGTCTTTTAATCAGTCCATTGATTGATTTTGTAAAGTGAACTTTGTCTGAAACACTGCCCTGGCTGTACAACATTTGGTGGTTTCTGGTGTCAAAAAGCGATGCTTGATGTGTGGGACACTCAAAATCCTGCACAAAACATGAAAAGGCTCTTAGTGGTTATGATTTTAAGGCTGTTTTGAAATTCACATCCTGCGCTTGTATCAGTTGAAATATAAAAAATGTATTTAATTTACGTCCTTGCTCAGCGAACTTGAGGATGATTTTTGATGCTATGACAGAGGAGATGAATAAGGAATTGATTAGCAACTCAGTTTATGTGCTCCTGGGTGTAAATACTGGTTAGATCCTTTAATGCACAACATGAAGGTATTTATGCAATTCTCTGTCTGTTACCTTGATGCTTATTAAATGCCTCTTCAGTGTTGTTATTCTGGCATATTTGTGTGCTGATTTTTTTATATATATATATATATATATGTTGCTCTAAAAGCTTCTGGCCTTGATATGAAGATGGACTGTTTTAGTGGTGTAGAATTTTCACCAACCTATTTGAAGTTATTCAAAACAAACCTGCTGCTTGAAAGACTTGACAGTGGAATTCTGGGATCCATGTGGATCGTATCTCATCAATTATTGAACAGTTATTGAGGCAGACGAGAAAAGAAGGTCTGAAATCGATTGAGAGGCATCTTGCCCTGAGGGGTTCACTGGATCTGCCTTTATTTTGGTATTGTTGACAGGCCTTAGTGAAATATTAATCTTGCCAATCATAGAATACACTATATACCGACTTGCCTAGAAGCTGTGCCATCCATACTAAAATCTCTTGCTTGTGCCATCATTTATTTATTTAAAAAAAAAAAAAAAACAGGGATTTTCTTTATATTGTTGACAAATTACACGAGTCGGTTAAATGCTTTTATTTATTGATGGAATTGTCATTTTTGAAGTTTTGCATTAGTATATTTAAGTTAATTGTAGAGAAATACAGTACACTGTAACCTCTGATTACATTAGAAAAAAAATATCAAACCACAGATGCTATTTTTTGTGATTTACATTTTCATGCATGTATGAAGTTCTTCTGAAGTTCACTCAGGTGTTCTAGCATATCCACATATGCAATTCATCACATTGTCATCATTTCAGAACTACAAAGTGTCCAAATACTTTGTCTTAATTTCAAACACTATATGTCTTGTTTTATTAATTAAAAACCGTTCTAAAAGTTCTCTAAAAATGCCACTAGGTTTGATGCTTCATTTAATGCAATGACATGTTACGCTTTTTTGAGGCTGCTAGTCTTCAAATGTTTTGCTTCCAAGTTTATCCTTTCTTAATAATTTTTTCGTTTCCCTTGTCATGAGGATGATGATAAAAGACTGAAGTAAATATTCTAAATTGGTCACTTTGTTCTATTCTGAGCGTTCCTTGAAGACATTATGAGGTCATGTTTGGGAAGAGAGTATGTGAGAACTCAGAACTGATGTCTTTGTGATTAACGCACTCTGAACATTAAGAAGAGAATCTTTTTATATAAACAGCCCCTGAAAGACACATAAATATTCACACTGATACTCTTCCAGGCGTATTTCAAAGAATCCAGAGATGGATAATTAATACCTGTACAAACCTGTTGACATAATGTTTCGAGCATAATAGGGAGCATTTGTCACGAGAACAAAAATAGTCTTTTCATCAGCTATAATTTGCAAACAATTTATTGGATGTCAATTGTCAATGTTTGGATGTCTGCCTTTCTTACATTTTTAAATGTTTTTAGACCAGAAGTTCACACAGCCTTACTAGTTTAAATCCCAAACCCCCGACAGCCTTTCTAATGAAAGTATTTTAATGGATATTCTAATCTCTTCCTTTAACTTATGAATATTAAAGCTTTTATCCCTCTCCCCGTTTTGTGTTAATTCAGGGAAACGATCTTTAGCTCAACTTGTTTTTTTTTGCTCATTTCGACATTCATGTAGCTTTTTTGTTAACTACGTAAATGACACACTTAAATTCCCATTTGTCACAAGTGCCTCTCTCTCTCCCACACACAAACATAGAGAGAGATGCACTCATGTATACACTTCTCACTCTCTACACATACAACAAGCCTCTTGAGACGGTTGTCATGACAGCGTCAGTGGTGCTGGGGGGTCAGAGTGGGGTCAGACCGGACTCTAGGGGTTGGTGGAAGGGGGAATCTGGGGCATAAGTGATAATTTAGTGATGTCATTGTGGATATGGGGAGGCGTCCACCTTACGAACAGTGGGTTTTTGCACATCACATATTCTCGATGTTCTTTAATGCATCTGTTCAGGCTTCAAAGCAGAAGCACCTGACATGATTTCAGAATGCTTACCCCCATCAACCCCATCCCGGTCCTGGTGCCACATTTACGGAGAAAGGCACAATGCAGGGGCGTCAATAACAGTGAGCAAGAGTGCCTAATCCCTGCAGCTGTCAGCCCTGGGAGTATTAAGCCTCCATTCTGAAGATTCTTGGGTCTTTGCCAATCAAAGACCAACAGTAGTTGCTGCGAGAGTCCGCTGATGACCAAACAATCTATTCTCTGGCTGGAGAGGACAGTGGATACAAAGAAAAATGAAGTCATCACATCAGAAGGGCAAGAAAAGGCTTGGAGAAAAAAAAAGATGCAGGGTGTTCATCAGTCCAGTGATGCTACACTAATGTCACACTGTAGTGTCTGGTTGTTCTCAGACTATCTGGAAAATGTGACGGTATGACAAAACAATAAAAATAAATGTTGAGTCAAGTGTTGAATGAGGGATGCCAGGAATAGCAAACGGAAACTTGTTAACCTAGAGATTTTAACCCTTTCTTTTCTTTGACTACTTACCATATGTAAGATGATCTCAACTGTTGCTCAGTTGGTTGTACTTTAGGTCTGAATGGGGTTGTGAACTATTGCGAAGTATATCGTTACCATATCTTTTTTTTTTTTACTTTATTGGTTATCATATATTTAATTGTGCATGCTTATTTTTTTCATTTAGAATTATGTGATTTAAGTACAAAATAAATATAACGATTACAAAGGGGGTTATATCTGAATTTTTTCTCACACATACAGATTTGATTGATTTTTATTAATTTTTTTCTAAATTGCATTGACTGCTCTAAGATATGAGACGATGCTTCAGGATTTTAGAACACAGAATAGGACACATGTTTATTCGATAATTGTTTTATTGGGGTTATATATATATATATATATATATATATATATATATATATATATATAATATATATTAACTGTTTGTTTTTTTTCAAGGCATTGTTAGATTTCAGTATTTCCTGTCATATGCAAAGATTTATTTTAAAAAAACAACATCAAAGCTATAAAACTATATCTTTTTATGATTTTAAATCTGTATTTGACCTCAGAATGATCTCAAAGTAAGTCTGTTTTTGTGGTGGCTATGCTTTAAAATTTAAATATTATAATCTTTATTCAAGTGAGGAAGGATTTCAAAGTCTGACAGTAATCAGTTTTGAGCACTATACTGTAAGGTTAACCCTGGCTGGTTTACATGTTTGAAAATGATTTACAGTTGAAAACTTTTACAAAAGTAATCAAAAAGTAATCAAATGTAATCGGTTACATTACTTTAATAAAGTAATTGAAATAGTTACACTATTACATTTTAAATAGAGTAACTTGTAATCTGTAACCTATTACTTTCCCAAAGTAGCCTAACACTCAATTGAAGTACATGTTTAAAAAGAATAATAATTTAATAATATGACTTAAATGGAATCTTAAACAAATGTCAAAATAAATATAATTTTTATACTGTACAGTTTAAAGTTGTAGCATTTAAATATACAATTATTATTTATAAAAATGTAATTGATGAATATTTTATTGGCTTTGTCTGTTTATGTGCATGTATTGATAAGCCAATAAATTGTCAAAAAATAGCAGACATTATATAATATTAAAACTTTTATATTTATACTATAAAACTTTGTCTGTAATTAAATAAAATTGCCTAAATAAAACTACATTTCCTGTACTGAACACAATTTGTTTTGTGCAGTTGATTATTGGCTGCTAAATCTGCATTTTTTCTAAAATTAGCATATTTTTTGCATATATACAGTTAAGTGCAATATTAATATTTATAATTTTTGTTTACTTTTGTATGATGTTTTGGATTATCATTTGATCTCCAATGTAAAATCTTTGTCCTTAAGCAAAGTCAAATCTAAACAAATCAAAATGCCATTTGAAACCAAGAACTAATGGATTAAATCTCCTTTATTCTTTTGATGCAGTGCATAACAACAGTGCATCCTATCATGAGGTCTCCTGATGCTGGAAAACAGCTGTCAGCTATGAATAGCAGAGGCCATGCTGGTGGGGTAATTGTAGAGGAATTCAGTGTTTATCATGTAAATAAAAGAAGAGAGGCCATCGAAACAGGTGTTGGTATGCACCAGGAGGGCCATGTGCTGTTCGCCCCGCTCTGCGTAAAGTCTCACTAATGCTCCTGCTCTCAATTTGTAACATTACAACACACAAGCACCACTTTCAGGGATCTGGTTTTGCCAGAGGGGAGGGGAGCATTGTGATAGGGATTAGAAAAAGAGACGGGCAGTGTTCATGTGTGCGTATTTATGTGTGCACGGGTGGCTTGAGAATGATGGAGTGCATTAATATTGCGTGATGCAAAAGCGCCATGCATTTTTTTGTTATTTCTAAATTAGTGCCTCATTATTTCCCCATTCGCAATAACCTATCATATGTACCAGGCTGCTCTCTCTTTTTGTATGAGGAAATAGTTGTTGCGTGTTGCTTGGTGACTGCACAACACCGCTGACGTGTGAAGGTGAAAATGTCCCTGTGGTTTGTGGGTAGCGGTCACTTCAAAGACCCGCAGATAAGATGTTCGGAGCTTAGCGGCCTTTGAAGACAGGAGCTGAATCCGGTCCTTAAGGGTGGTGAAGCTTAGCCAATGACTCCAAAGCTGTCTGCTCCGCCCGGTTTAAATGCACGGTACTGGACCTTCATGTAGGGGGCAGCCAACATTAGAGCTGGAGAAGGGCCACAATTCCCTCAACAGTGGCACGCACTTAGCTCCCTGACACTAGAGAGCATATGTGCATTTGTGAAAACCTTCCCTCACTTGCTAAGCGCACGACATGAACTTACTTTAGACCTGGCCCTGAGAAAGCCAATCTGTTATGCCGCTTGCCAGTATACTTCAGGACTGGCTGTCAGCCATTTTTGCAAAAACAGGCATCAAAGGCTACAATGGGCAGGTCTGTATGTGTGTGTGTGTGTGTGTGTATATATATATATAACTATGAAAAGTCAGTAAAAATAGGGCCCGGTATACTGTGTTAATAATATGAAGGAATTTTTATATTTATTTTTCACGTGTTTTACTTTATTTTAAATTACACATAAAATTGAGTTGTGTTTTAGGGTTAATGGAAACATTTGTCAAATTAATGGGTAATGGTTTGGCATAAAACTACCAGTACATTTTCATTTTTTTCTTACAGTGTATAGTAAAAAAGATTTTTTTATTTATTTTAAATATATATACTGTATATAAAAGATTTGAAGATATATTTGTAAGGCTTGTCTGAACATCTGCTTTTGAAAAGTGTGAATGATAATATAAAAAAACAAGATATTTTCAATTTAACCTGTGTTTGTCCGTTTGTGCTTCAATTTCAAAAGATTATTGCTCAAATGTATTAAAGCACAAATAATTACAAAGAAACAGCAAGTAATGTATCAATTAAACATGACATTAAGTAGAAAAACAAACAGTAATCTCTTGTAAAGCATGTTCCAAGAACCTACACTGTTAAAAAAAAGTTGTAAATAAAGATTGGAGTATGTTTTACAAGGAAATACTATTTCAGTTTTTTTACTTAAAATGTAATGCTTAATTCAGTGTGTTATTTGCCATGTCTTGTGTATTGTGATATTTGCTATTCATTTCTGAGTGTCTATACCAGATTTTTTTCAGTGTTTAAGCTGCTGGCCTGGTTTGCTGGTTTAAGGGTGTTTTAGGCTCTTGTCTGACTGGAAGACCAGCTAGTGGCCCGCTAAACTAGTGAAAACCACCATTTTTTTTCAGCAGGAAGAAAGTAAAACGTAACCGTAAAGTCTGAGTTCCTGGTAAATGATTATTGTATTTTTTTTCTCTGGTGGATGTTGAAATATGACCCTCTTGACCCCTTTGTACACTTGTTAGTCCCTTGGGGCTGTTTTCCGAGTCAGTGGCAGCTCTATTGCTGAACTAATGCGTCACGCTAATGAGTGCTAACATTGACAGCAGACCGCATTAGCCCCACCCAGCCTGCGTTCTGAGAGGTGATAGGGTTGACTGCTTCACCTTTTCTTCTCCACCTCAGTGGTTTAATTGCTTGGGCTAAAGCTCTTGTTACTTTCCTCTCTTTCTTTCCCATTTTTCTGTTGTTTATTCAGATTTGCTAAATGAAAAGTGGTCACAAAATCTTCAGAGGCCTTGAGGCAATAGAAGGTTTTGGGTGCAGAATATGCTTTTGATTCTCACTTTCTTCACAGTAGAATGAAATTTAGCCTGAGGATTTGGAGGGGATTTCAGAGATTTGGAGTTTCTAGTTCGGCTTGTCATGTAGCCGTATATCTTGAGTGGTGTCATATGGAGTGGTTTATCTACATGCATGCTTTACTTTAGATCTATTATGTTGTTTTACCCTATGACAGTTTTTTTTTAAATGGTATTTTGGCCTTAAAAATGCACTTGACTTTGGGAAAGGAGCAAACTGATACTGATTGGTTCATGAAACTGCTAATTAATTCAACATAGACTCATTGGAAAAGTGTGCCTCAAAATTCCAAACAAACACACACATACATATGCATGTACAACATACAGTATACAACACAATTCACTGCAGTTTCCAGTTGAAATTAACACTAGTGGAATTAAAACAACTTTTATTCCTTTTCCCACAAATTGTAATAGGGCAGTGGGAAATTATTGATTAATAAACACTTATTTTCATGTGTTTCTTTGCACAACAGTTTTGATTTGTAAACTATTGTTTAATGTTTGCATTCAGGGTCGTAACCATCATTTCAGAAATGAGTGGGATGGAATATCAAGCTTCAAGAATATCAATATCAAATTTATTTAATTGATGCGTTTTATTTTTACAATGTAAAAAAATATCAGTGTAATCTGGCATTTCTAAAGGCCTGTTTATCTCCTCTCACTTGTGAAGTTTTATTTTGTTTGTTGTGCATCATCATGTTTTCTGTTTAGCCCTTACAAAAAAAAAAAAAAAAAATCTGAATTAAACCTCAACCATCACCATTTTCAGTTTAATTTGTAATATGTTACAAAAGAGTTATGGTTCATCTGTTTCTGAGAAAATTGCAAATTGTTTTTAGGATCACTCAATGGACATTTTACTTTGAAAAAAGAAGTAACGTAATATAACTTTTTTTTTCAAATGAGGCTGGGTTGAGTTAAATCACATAAGGAGGTCACTTTATAGTTGTATTGAGTTTTTATATGGATTGGTTTTATACATTCTTTTCTTGTTTAGTCATTGGCCTATTTATTTAATGACTAGAGTGAACAAAACCTCAGAGAAGATATGCACAAACTCACAAAATTATTATTCTTTGCAGATGCAACTCATTGTCAGACAGTAACCGCTCCAGGCTAAAATGCAGGACGTCAACAATAGTCTCTGATCGTACCCCTCTGATTTCTCCCCATGGGCCGTTCCCAATATGCCTCTGGAGATCAGGTGGCCCAGATAAACATATGCAATCTGTCACTGCCCACGACTGATAGACAAAAGAGTCACCCTCATGCAGTTTTCCATCCATTTACCAGAAATAAACCATCTAATATCATGTAGAAAACTAGTTTTATGGATGAAAAAAATGACTAATGGAAAATTAACCACATCCTTGAAAAAACTGAGTAAATCAAGTGAAATCAAACGAAAGTGAACAGCATCTCAGCCCTTGATTTTTGAGGAGCTCATGTTTCTGGTTTTCTTGGCATGCAGGGTTTAGCCTGATCATCCATCTTTAGTGATGCTGTCATTGTGTTTTGTGTGTCTTTGGTTAAAGGTTGCTGGCCGCTGTGGTTTAAAAGCACAGTGTGAGTCTCAGTTGAAGCTCTCAGTTAATTGTGACTGTTTTTGTAGTGAGTTATAGGGTTCTAGGCCTCTTCATCACACGGGAAGCCAACAGTAATCCAACCCACAGAAACAGGAATGGTTTTCCTGGTTTCATTAATCTAGTGACTTGTGCACAAGAAATTTAAGATGGAGAACCCTTAAGTCATTTTCGGGTATGAAACAAACATAGATAAAACAAAACAAATGAAGATTATCAGGTTTTTTAAGCCATTTAAAATGCTCCAACCGAATGTTTGGTGTACATAAGCATTAAAAAGATTACATCAAAGGACAAAGATGTCAAAGAGGAGACTGGACAGACGTGTAAGGACGAGTCTTCTGTCACTGCGAGACTGATGAGGACCAACAGGTCTTTGAATTGAGAAATGGCCTGTCTTTTGTGGAGGAATGTGTGGCACAGGGTTATCAGCTCTAGACGATCCCTCAGAGCTCAGAAATGGCCTTGCACTTGATTCTGAAGTTTCTCAGATCCGTTTTACTGACTAGATGAGCTGTTGGAAATGCACCCTTGAAATTCTTAGCCGTATAGTTTGATTTAAAAACAACCGATTCACAGAGATTTAACATTCTTTTAAATAATGGGGGACATGCAGGGTGTTGGTCATGTGATCAATCATGTCTCGCTTTATTCCTTGGGGCTCCCCTGCTAAAAGTCTTTCTTTGTTGGAGGCCTATTGAAGAGGTCTGTGTATTTTTCTTTACTGCAATTAATGACTTACAAACTCTCTTTTAAAAGTTTTAAATCTAGATTCAAAATGACCTCTAAATATCGTCATCTCCTCAAAAGCTTGAGGTTTGAGAAGCATTTTCTTATTTGTCAATTAGAGCTGCTCTAAAGGGTCCTGTGAGTGAAAATGCAGACATTGGTTCAGCAGGAGGGAGCCACTGCAGTTGAATCATTGCGGGAAAGTCTCCCAGAATCCTTTGTGTCAAGTCGCCCCATGACCTACTGTTTCCACATACCCAGGCTTCTTAATGGTAAATGCGCTGCGCTATTGGTTTTCTGTATTCATGCCTGCTGCATGGAAACTAATTTCCACTTGAAGAGGAGCTCAGCTGGAGAGAGAAAAATAGAGTGTTAGAGACTGGGACAGAAATGAGAGAGTCTTTGCCAAATTATATTTTTATTCAGGTTATTTTTCTGTTTTATACTATTTTCATTAAAGAACCACCAAAAATTAAGATTTGTTTATTTTAATTGCTTTTAAAATTTCAATCCATTTGGAATACACATTTTTAGCATAAACATACTAATAAACTTAATTTGATGCATCAGTCATACATAAATGAAACATGAATGAGATTTTTGCAATGGTATTAATGCACTGCATATATTTTAAAGGCACAGTAAACAGGTTTATATATTTATCATTAATAATCCAATTTATTTAATTTTCAGTTCAACAGGAAGCTATCAAACCATGTTCCTACTTTTTAACAGATTAAATGTATTTGTTTTCACATGCCATGATTCATTTTTTTGGGTGTACTCGTTATTACTCATAATTTACTGTTGATTCATATCTGTATGTTTTTTTTAAACAGTGGCTCACAAAAACAGTTTTGAAGAATCTATTCACACTTTCCTCCATACCACAAGCATGACACACTATAGGAATACCATTGAAAAATAATGTAAAAAATTACTACATACTTCTGAAACCATGCAATAGCTTTGTGTTAATTCATTTAAATTAAATTGAATTTGAATTGCATTTATTTATGGTGCTCTTTTATTTCTAGTGTTTTTGTTTCATTTAGTTCCACTGAAAAGGGTGTGTACACGATGACAATTTCGATTTGTATAGTTAATTTTCCATTGAAAGAAGTTGATTCAGTAATATTATGAATAAGCATGCATGACACCTTTAAATCAACTTTAAATCCATATCTAGATAATGTGTTTTTCAGACCTGCAATTCATCCTCGCTGCTGTCTGTTTATATATTTACCCTCTGCTGCTCATTTTATTGCCTCACCCTTGTCCTTGACCTGTGTTTATTCTCAGATTCACTCAGTTTCCTCTCTGTTTTATAAGAACCTCATCATTCTGTCGCTCTGTGTGCAGGTGTGGCTCACTTGCGCGCGCGCACACACACACACAGTGATAATGACACCCCTGTAGCCACTTGAGGCATATAATTAGAGAGCAGACATGTGCTGACTCTTAACGATAGGTATTCTCCAGGCTACGGGACTCACCCATGACTGCACCCTCACATTTACAGTGCATCTCAAAATAAAAGATGCACTCCCTCAAGTTCAGAAATAAAAGCATGATGCAGATTGTTTTGAACTGTACTGCCAAGTGCGCCGTTAACAAACAGAGAAGTCAAAGTGGTGTATTATTACAGTTAATCAGTGCTGGGTTACTAAAATAGTGGCACTACTAATTTAACTACAATTTTCAGTAGCGTGACTGTAGTTGTTTTCAAAATAGTGTAGCTGTTCATGTAACCAAATATTTTGTTCCAAAGCGAGCTGCACAAGCATTTTGGAAGTCTGATTCAATGAACCACTTAAAAATCTTTAAAATGACTCATTTGAAAATATTTATTCATTACATTTTTAAAATGTGTGTTGTCAAATGCTTTATTTATATATATATATATATATTATTATTTTTTTTTTTTTTTTTTACTTTTTTGTTTCTCTTTATTGGTGGTATAGTGTAAATTGAATTGTTTAAATGCTATTCGGTCATTCAAATCGAGATTCATTTATATATGATACTTTTTATAACTACATGTAATTTGACAAGATGCAGTTTCAAAGTAGCTTCTTCAACACAGCAGCTATTGAAGTTGTTATATTTCAGTATTTGTTAATGGTCTTCTTTTGTAATGTGTAGGGTATATTTACATGTTAACAAGACAAGTGAGCCAAAAGGAAGCAAAGCAGACATAATGTGGGAGCGCTCGGCCTCTCCTGTCTGTCTGGATCTGTAAGATAAATTTGACACGATGACAATAATGTGTTTGTGCCAGGTTTTAATCTTCTGAAATATTCACAGACTGGTCATTCCCTCTGGTGCCTTTCAAGAGTAACAGACAGTGGAGAATTCAGCAATGCTATTGTTTTATGAATCTCACATATTAGTTTTGCTAAAAGCTGACTGTAATAAAACAAAATTGGGCCAATTGGTCTGCTTCGACTCTGAAAGCATTTCTGGTCTCTAGATCAAATTAATGATACTGTAGCACATTTATCATAGATAAAGAGCGCTGTCTTTTGGCTATTGTTCCTCTGTCATTTTTCATCACTTGGAAGAGTGTCATTTATCCTGGAAGAGGGCCAAAGTACAGCACTTCATAGCGTGTTACAAAATGACCTCAGTGAAGAGGCAGTTAGTGGTAGAACCACAACAAACCTGTTAAATACCAGCAAAGTGTACTTTTGTGGTGACACTAATTATTTTACAGGATTATTCCAGGTTCAGGTTTTTTTTGTACTTGTCCCTCTTTTTTTATATAGCCACCAGACGTAAACAATATGTGTTAACATGATTTTAGAGAAAATCTCCAGTTTAGTGTCACATGATCTTTCAGAAATCATTCTAATAGTAAAAGAATAGTGAGTGCTTATAAAATAGTAAGCTTCACATTTCTGCTTTTAAATTCTCTAAAAATTGGTCCCATTTTCTTCCATTGTGTTTCATAGTTAAAGGGACAGTTCACCCAAAATGAAAATTGTCATTAATGACTCACCCTCATGTCGTTCCAAACCCGTAAGACCTTCGTTCATCTTCGGAACACAAATTAAGATATTTTTGATGAAATCCGAGAGCTTTCTGACCCTGCATAGACAGCAAGGGTCCTACCACGATTAAGGTCCAGAAACGTACCAAGGACATCGACAAAATAGTCCATGTGACATCAGTGGTTCAACAGTAATTTTATGAAGCTACGGGAATACTAAAATTTGTTTTCTTTGCACACAAAAGTATTCTCATAGCAAAAATATCTTTGTGTCCCGAAGATGAACGAAGGTCTTACGGGTTTGGAACGACATTTAATTTTTGGGTGAATTATCCCTTTAACTTTTATGGCAATCTACATTGCTGTTGATTTAACTTGTATTGAACATGGAATATTCATTTGAAAACAAATATATTGTGCCTCGCTGTCAGCTCCACTTTAAATTGAGTTAAAGTAACTGGCATATTGTACATATAAATCAGCATTGTTCTGAGCTCAACATCTTTGAGCAGTCTCATTATAAAACCTGCTAGCAAGTGTTTGCGTTCCTGTTATGGTTATCCCTCATTAAGCATGTAAATCTGTGTACACAGCTTGCATAGATACGTGCCCGCCATGTTTAGCACCTCAGAACAGGGTGATTTTCTGCAGATACGGAGGCTCACAGTAGGGTTGCCGTTCCCTGCCGGCCGGGACTAAGAGTTTAAGATTTAAAGCAAGACTGTGTGACATGGATTTGCCGTAGCTGGAAGGATTTGGCAGACGTACTTAAGAAACCATTGCTCTCTGACTGCATAGTTTTCTAATCTCTTTTGGGCGCACGTCCCCTCTGCAGAAAGACTTGCTGCCCTCTCCCACACAGTCTAACACTGTTTTCATGGAAAAGGCCAGTTGGCTTCAGATATTTGTCTTTTTTTGTCTCTAGATAAAAAGCTAAAAACAAAACTAGGTTGTGTACCTATGGATAATTCGAGGTGTCGTGTTTAAATAGCTCAACGTTGTGGTTTAACTGGCCTGCCCTTGGGAAGGTGTTTATAGTCCTCACGGTGGATGGCTGTAAATGCTTTGAGAAAAGACAAAGAAACTTACAGCCCTGTGTTACTGTGTGGAAACATTTCAGTAGTCAAATATTAAAAAGCCAACCGACACCTTTAGTATTTTGTTTTCTTTTCTCTGCAGGGCCTCTTTATTAAAGGGTAGGACTTTTCTCAGATTTTCAGTGACCTGTAAACAGGCCTAAATTCGAGGCCGGGCTTTTTAGGGTGGGTGCTTCTATGCTAACAAGACATGAGCATTGTTGAAATCGCTCTTGTTTTATGAGCCACATTTATGGAAACAAATTGGAACTACTCATAAAATGTATACAGTTGCTGTCAGTTACCAATGAATGAACTTGCTAGTGATGTAACGCATGAACTGAATGTGTCTGTCTCTCTCACGCTTGCAGATCTCGGTGGGTTAACTGCTGCTGTCATTATCATGATCACGATGCAAACCCTGCTCCTCATCCTGAGCTTATGTGTCTGGGGTTGTCATGGCAATGCCCGCACAACACCCCGAGTGCACCTGTCATATAAAGGTGAGAAATGTGCAATTTTTCCCCCTGTTTTTTAAAACATGCACACACACATTTTTATTTGTTTGTGTATTCTGTTACCAATACTTTACTGGTCTGGTATATAACACAACAGGCCATATTTACTATGCATTTTTCCATTGTTGGTAATAAAGTGAGCCACTGAGATGATCCTAATTATTAGACCTCATCTCATTATCACATTAAAATCCTTAAAAACACCTGAAAATAACTGCGTCTGACAAAGTACAACCATTCAGGCAGAAATGCGAAACATTTAGCAAATGGAGTTTTTTTTTTTTTTTCTGGATACTGCGTATGAAGGAAATTTAAGTGTCATTTGACTTTGGAAATTTAAAAATGGAATTTGACTTGGAAGTGTCAAGTTAATTAATGAAATCATGGAAATTATATATTCAGTTCTTGAAATTTCTTGAATTACAAAAATTGATTATTTAAAAAAATCTTTTTTAGTTATTTCATAATACCATAATACTCCTAGTTTCTGTAAATAAAATGTTTGAAAACAAGCTGCTTTGTTATTATAGCAAAATAACAAGTTCCCTTCTAAAAAAGAAAATGTTCATCTTCATATTTTTCCAAACCTGTATGACTTCTGTGGAACACTAAACATATTTTGAAGAATGTTTCAACCGTTTTGTTAATGTAATGAAAGTGAAAAGGGTTTAAGACAACATTGGACCCCATTGGCTTTCATTGTCTGGACACAACAAAAAAAAATATTTTGTGAAGAAAGTCACGCAGGTTTGAAACCATTCATTTGAAGGGCTTTTTTAAGTTTTTTAGAAAGTCTGTGGAATGTAGTTATCATGCTTTGTGGAGCTTCTGAGCACTTTCTGTCATCAGTGGCTTTTTAACGCCTCTCTTTTCTTACTGTTCCTCATGTCACACTCTTTCTCACTTTCTCGCTTCCTGTCTTCCTGTGTATGTTTTGAATCTGGCACCAGCATGCCTCATCTCCCAATTAATGCCCCAGAGAGGGGACTACCCATCATCCCCTCTGCAGGGGGATGTGTCACGGCGGGGCACAAAGAGATGCAAGCAGAGCGAGGCAGATGTTTGAAGTTTAAAAGTCAAATCTCGAACACAAAAGCATTAGCATTTTTTTCCCATTCAGCTTGCAAGCGGCGGTCAAATACCAGGCATGAAAAGATACAGTGGCGTTGTTGAAGAGATATTGTTTTATATAATGAAAGACACTAGGCACAGCTGCATGCAGACACATTTATAATACTATTTTGCCCATCCGTCTGACAGAAGCACAGCAGCACAACAGGTCAGAGTCTGACATGAATTTGCTCTCAGTTCTCAGAAACTGTCACACACAAAACCCAGCAGGTACCTCTGCAGTGGAGCCCCATTACTTTGTATAATCCATCAGAAAATATTCTCACACACACACACACACACACACACACACACTTACAGTCTCCTCCGCAATGTATATTTAGTACACAACCTGGTTGCATGTGTCAATTCGGCAAGCTGAGACATGGTTCTTCATGACACCCTACTGTCAGGATGCTGGGCTTTCCTAACAGTGTCCTGACCAGATGCGACGCAACAATATTCCAAAGACAATTTTTCAGACCACACTGAAAATGAAAATGCTGTGCAAGGATTTTGTTCGCAAAGCATCTCAAAGCTGAACACATACTTTTATGACCTGATATGTCTCCATGCAACGTACTTTTTATGGATTTCCTTGTAAAAATTGAGGAATTGTTTGTGAAATTACACAATCAGTCTTTCGATGTTTATTTGTACACTTTTAACAAAGCAAACCCTTTGAACATTTATTTATACACTTTTAACAAAAAATAATATATATATTATATATTAATAAATTATAAATATTATACATATACAGGTGCTGGTCATATAATTAGAATATCATCAAAAAGTTGATTTATTTCACTAATTCCATTCAAAAAGTGAAACTTGTATATTATATTCATTCATTACACACAGACTGATATATTTCAAATGTTTATTTCTTTTAATTTTGATGATTAGAGCTTACAGCTCATGAAAGTCAAAAATCAGTATCTCAAAATATTAGAATATTTACATTTGAGTTTGAATAAATGACCATCCCTACAGTATAAATTCTGGGTATCTCTTGTTCTTTGAAACCACAATAATGGGGAAGACTGCTGACTTGGCAATGATCCAGAAGACGAACATTGACACCCTCCACAAAGAGGGTAAGTCACAGAGGGTCATTACTGAAAGGTGTGGCTGTTTACAGAGTGCTGTATCAAAGCATATTAAATGCAAAGTTGACTGGAAGGAAGAATTTGGGTAGGAAAAGGTGCACAAGCAACAGGGATGACCGCAAGCTTGAGAATACAGTCAAGCAAAGCCCATTCAAACACTTGGGAGAGCTTCACAAGAAGTGAACTGAAGCTGGAGTCAGTGCATCAAGAGTCACCACGCTCAGACGTCTTCAGGAAAAGGGCTACCAAGCCACTTCTGAAGCAGAGACAACGTCAGAAGCATCTTAACTGGGCTGTGGAGAAAAAGAACTGGACTGTTGCTCAGTGGTCCAAAGTCCTCTTTTCAGATGAAAGTAAATTTTACATTTCATTTGGAAATCAAGGTCCCAGAGTCTGGAGGAAGAGTGGAGAGGCACAGAATCCATGTTGCTTGAAGTCCAGTGTGAAGTTCCCACAGTCAGTGATGATTTGGGCTGCCATGTCATCTGCTGGTGTTGGTCCACTGTGTTTTCTGATGTCCACAGTCAACGCAGCCATCTACCAGGAAATTTTAGAGCACTTCATGCTTCCTTCTGTTGATAAGCTTTATGGAGATGCTGATTTAATTTTCCAGCAGGACTTGGCACCTGCCCACACTGCCAAAGGTACCAAAAGCTGGTTCAATGACCATAGTGTTACTGTGCTTGATTGGCCAGCAAACTCGCCTGACCTGAAGCCCATAGAGAACCTGTGGGGTATTGTCAAGAGAAAGATGAGAGACACCAGACCCAACCATGCAGATGAGCTGAAGGCCACTATCAGGGCAACCTGGGCTCTCATAACACCTGAGGAGTGCCACAGACTGATCGACTCCATGCCACGCCGCATTGAGGCAGTAATTCAGGCAAAAGGAGCCCCAACTAAGTATTGAGTGCTGTTGAGATACTTTTCAGTTGGCCAAGATTTCTAAAAATCCTTTCTTTGTATTGGTCTTAAGTAATATTCTAATATTTTGAGATACTGATTTTTGACTTTCATGAGCTGTAAGCTCTAATCATCAAAATTAAAAGAAATAAACATTTGAAATATATCAGTCTGTGTGTAATGAATGAATATAATATACAAGTTTCACTTTTTGAATGGAATTAGTGAAATAAATCAACTTTTTGATGATATTCTAATTATATGACCAGCACCTGTATATATTTCATTCATTTTTTTATAGATTTTTTCATAAATTTGTATATTGTTTTCTTAAAAAAAATATATATATATATTACACACAGAATGAAAAGATTTAAGCAGAAAAATATAGATACTATTAAGAAAAGAAAATACACAAACAAACATACATGCATACAGTGGGGAAAAAAATTATTTGATCCCCTGCTGATTTTGTACGTTTGACCATTGCATTGACAGAGAAATGATCAGTCTATAATTTTAATGGTAGATTTATTTAACCCTCTGGTTGTGTTCGGGTCAAATTGACCCGAAGAAGATTTTTCTTTTTTCCGAAAATACTAGTTAACGTTATCGCATTGGACTCAAACTTACTGACTTTGTTCACATAGGGTATAAGTTCTTCTCATAATTTTTTTTAGAATATTCGTCATTTTTTGTGGGTTTTATTTCACCTAGTAACACTTGTGTTCCCGGTCAAAAATGACCGGACTCCAAACAACTGCTTATAAATCTGTCATTATGCTATATTATCACTAAATATTGGATTCATTCTTTTTATCAACTTGTTTTCTTTCACTTAGGACTGGTTTTGTGTTTCTATTTGCATCTGATTAATCGTAAGCCTCATTTATCTGAGAGTAGGTACTTCATTTTTTGAGTGTAATTTTTTTTTTTTTATGAATAATTTTCGAAAAATTAAACAAAATTATAAAAATTTGCACTGTTTCTCACACTAGTGTGCTTTAATGATTAATCAGGAAGTTTGGTTTTAAATGCTTTTATTTTGTACAAAATTGCAAAAAGTCACACTTGTGGTGTTCCCGGTCAAAAATGACCGGACTCCAAAAAATTGCTTATAAATCTGTAATTATGCTATATTATCACCAAATATTGGATTCAATCTTTTTATCAACTTGTTTTCTTTCATTTAGGACTGGTTTTGTGTTTCTATTTGCATCTGATTAATCGTAAGCCTCATTTATCTGAGAGTAGGTACCTCATATTTTTTGAGTGAAAAAAGCATTTTTTATGAATAATATTCACAATATGAGATAAAAAATTATGAAAATTTGCACTGTTTCTCACACTAGTGTGCTTCAATGTTTAATCAGGAAATTTGCTTTGAAATGCTTTTATTTTGTACAAAATTGCACAAAGTCACACTTGTCAAAAATGGCCGGCCATTGAAAGTGAATGGGAAGGAATGAAAGTAAGAGAAACAAATAGTATTCAGGAGTATGTTGTGCTTGCAAACATAAAGGCCTTGGACCAGTGCGTGTGTGGATGCATGTATACTCACGCTATCTCACACACACACACACACACACACATCTATGCATACAAACTATTGTGAGTATTACACCTATTTCATCCTACCCTGAACTGCATGCAATATGCTTTTTGAATCTGATATTATCTCTCTCTCTCTCTCACTCACTCACTCACTCACTCACTCACTCACTCACTCACTCACTCACTCACTCACTCACTCACTCACTCACTCACTCACTCACTCACTCACACACACACACACACACACACACACACACACACACACACACACACACACACACACACACACACACACACACACACACACACACACACACACACACACACACACACACACACACACACACACACGCTCAAACTGCCTTGTCTTTAGCCTGCACTGACTTCAAAATAATCTTTTCTTTCACCACATTCTAGACAAAACATTATGACAATAGGTTTTGAGGCTTTCGTGTTCTCACAGAGTAGACAAAAGTTTACAAATAAATTCTAGATTATACAAATGCCTAGGAAGGGACAACTGAAGATGAATCTTACAATGAAGATGCATTGCAAGATATATTGGAAGAGGAAAACATCACTGAACAAGCTGAAAACCTTGCAACAACTGAAGAGGAGCAATCTTCTGATTTTGAGGGACCAGCTGAAGTTGATGTAACGTTCTGGTCGAAGGATGGAAAAAATATTATTTTGAAGTCAATACAGGTCAAAGACAAGGCAGTTTGAGCATGTGTGTGTGTGAGAGAGAGAGAGTTATAATATCAGATTCATAAAAGCATATTGCATGCAGTTCAGGGTAGGATGAAATAGGTGTAATACTCACAATAGTTTGTATGCATAGATGTGTGTGTGTGTGTGTGTGTGTGATAGCGTGAGTATACATGCATCCACACATGCACAGGTCCAAGGCCTTTATGTTTGCAAGCACAACATGCTCCTGAACACTAGTTGTTTCTCTTACTTTCATTCTTCCCCATTCACTGTCAATGGCTGGCCATTTTTGACAAGTGTGCCTTTGTGCAATTTTGTACAAAATAAAAGCATTTCAAAGCAAACTTCCTGATTAAACATTAAAGCACACTAGTGTGAGAAACAGTGCAAATTTTCATAATTTTTTATCTCATATTATGAAAATTATTCATAAAAAATGCTTTTTTCACTCAAAAAATGAGGTGCCTACTTTCGGATAAATGAGGCCTACGAATAATCCGATGCCAATAGAAACACAAAACCAGTCCTAAATGAAAGAAAACAAGTTGATAAAAAGAATGAATCCAATATTTAGTGATAATATAGCATAATGACAGATTTATAAGCAGTTGTTTGGAGTCCGGTCATTTTTGACCGGGAACACGACAAGTGTGACAGGAGTCCGAACACAACCAGAGGGTTAAATAATGAGAGGCAGAATAACAACAAAAAAATCCAGAAAAACACATTTCAAAAAAAGTTATAAATTGATTTGCATTTTAATGAGTCAAATAAGTATTTGACCCCTTCGCAAAACATGACTTAGTGGCAAAACCCTTGTTGGCAATGTCAGACATTTGTTGTAGTTGGCCACCAGGTTTGCACACATCTCAGGAGGGATTTTGTCCCACTCCTCTTTGCAGATCCTCTCCAAGTCATTAAGGTTTCGAGGCTGACGTTTGGCAACTCGAACCTTCAGCTCCCTCCACAGATTTTCTATGGGTTAAGGTCTGGAGACTGGCTAGGCCACTCCAGGACCTTAATGTGCTTCTTCTTGAGCTGCTCCTTTGTTGCCTTGGCCGTGTGTTTTGGGTCATTGTCATGCTGGAATACCCATCCACGACTCATTTTCAATGCCCTGGCTGGCTTCAATGCCCTGGCCCTGACGGTACATGATGCGGTGCAGTTGTCCTGTCCCCTTAGCAGAAAAACACCCCCAAAGCATAATGTTTCCACCTCCATGTTTGACAGTGGGGATGGTGTTCTTGGGGTCATAGGCAGCATTCCTCCTCCTCCAAACACGGCGAGTTGAGTTGATGCCAAAGAGCTGGAATTTGGTCTCATCTGACCACAACACTTTCACCCAGTTCTCCCCTGAATCATTCAGACGGGCCTGTACATGTGCTTTCTTGAGCAGGGGGACCTTGCAGGATGCAGGATTTCAGTCCATCACGGCGTAGTGTGTTACCAATTGTTTTCTTGGTGACTATGGTCCCAGCTTCCTTGAGATCATTGACAAGATCCTCCCGTGTAGTTCTGGGCTGATTCCTCACCGTTCTCATGATTATTGAAACTCCACGAGGTGAGATCTTGCATGGAGCCCCAGACCGAGGGAGACTGACAGTTATTTTGTGTTTCTTCCATTTGCAAATAATTGCACCAACTGTTGTCACCTTCTCACCAAGCTGCTTGGCGATGGTCTTGTAGCCCATTCCAGTCTTGTGTAGGTCTGCAATCTTGTCCCTGACATCCTTGGACAGCTGTTTGGTCTTGGGCATGATGAAGAGTTTGGAATCTGATTGATTGACTGCTTCTGTGGACAGGTTGTCACTCTCCCTTTAAGAGAGTGCTCCTAATCTCAGCTCCTTACCTGTATAAAAGACACCTGTGAGGCAGACATCTTGCTGATTGATAGGGGATCAAATACTTATTTGACTCATTAAAATGCAAATCAATTTATAACTTTTTTTAAATGCATTTTACTGGATTTTTTTTTGTTGTCATTCTGTCTCTCACTGTTGAAATAAACCTACCATTAAAATTATACACTGATCATTTCTTTGTCAGTGGGCAGATGTACAAAATCAGCAGGGGATCGAAAACCAGTCAGTATCTGGTGTGATCACCATTTGCCTCACGCAGTACAACACATCTCCTTCGCATAGAGTTGATCAGGTTGTTGATTGTGGCCTCTTCAATGGCTGTGCGAGGTTGCTGGATATTGGCAGGAACTGGAATATGCTGTCGTATACACCGATCCAGAGCATCCCAAACATGCTCAAAGGGTGACATGTCTGGTGAGTATGCTGGTCATGCAAGAACTGGGATGTTTTCAGCTTCCAGAAATTGTGTACAGATCCTTGCAACATGGGGCCGTGCATTATCATGCTGCAACATGAGGTGATGGTCGTGGATGAATGGCACAACAATGGGCCTCAGGATCTCGTCACGGTATCTCTGTGCATTCAAAATGCCATCAATAAAATGCACCATACCATACCATAACCCCACCGCCACCATGGGCCACTCGATCCACAACGTAGACATCAGCAATCATCTGCCCTGTACAGTGAAAACCGGGATTCATCCGTGAAGAGAACACCTGTCCAAAGTGGCAGACGCCATCGAATGTGAGCATTTGCTCACTCAAGTCGGTTACGACGACGAACTGCAGTCATGTCGAGACCCTGATGAGGACACCGAGCATGCAGATGAGCTTCCATGAGACGGTTTCTGACAGTTTGTGCAGAAATTCTTTGGTTATGCAAACCGATTGTTGCAGCAGCTGTCCGGGTGGCTGGTCTCAGATGATCTTGGAGGTGAAGATGCTGGATGTGGAGGCCCTGGGCTGGTGTGGTTACACGTAGTCTGCGGTTGTGAGATGTACTGCCAAATTCTCTGAAACACCTTTGGAGATGGCTTATGGTAGAGAAATGAACATTCAATTCACGGGCAACAGCTCTGGTGGACATTCCTGCAGTCAGCATGCCAATTGCACGCTCCTTGCGACATCTGTGGCATTGTGCTGTGTGATAAAACGGCACATTTTAGAGTGGCTTTTTATTGTGGCCAGCCTAAGACACACCTGTGCAATAATCATGCTGTCTAATCAGCATCTTGATATGCCACACCTGTGAAGTGGATGGATTATCTCAGCAAAGGAGAAGTGCTCACTAACACAGATTTAGACAGATTTGTGAACAATATTTGAGAGAAATAGGCCTTTTGTGTACATAGAAAAAGTCTTAGATCTTTGAGTTCAGCTCATGAAAAATGGGGGCAAAAACAAAAGTGTTGCGTTTATATAATTTGGTTCAGTGTATATACGTGTGTATGTGTGTGTGTATGTGTATGTGTATGTGTATATATATATATATATATATATATATATATATATATATATATATATATATATATATATATATGTGTTATGTATGTATGTATGTATGTGAAGAGTTCAGATGCAAAAGCTTCTAAGTGCCGTCTGAAATTCTAAAAGGAGCATTTTTATCAAAGTGTGTTTAAAAAAAAGTTCAGCCAACTTAACATTTTAAGGCAACCAGCTTCAGCAGATTTTTGAGTTTTCTCAAATTATTTTTGTAGGAGATTTTTGAATTGTCTCAACTTTTTGTTGTATAAACTTAAAACAAGAAGTTGAGAACACAAAAATCTGCAGAAGCTGGTTGCCTTAATTTTAAGTTGGCAGTGTAAGTACAGTGAAGGCTCCTGTGTTTAGGTTCAGTAATTTTACTCTAATGGCAATGTACAGATCCTTTTCTATGCAATTAAAGTGAAATAACTGAACATAAATATAGGAGCCTGGGAAAAAAAAAAGTAATTTTAGAAGAAAATTTCAGATGACACTTAGAGGCTTTTGCGTCTGAACTCACATACATATATAGGCTTGATTATATGTGATTTATAAGTTTAGAATTGATTGTGCATAGAAAAGACGTAGTTGGAACCTTATCAGTTATCCTTTCTTCTACTTTTTTTTCAGTATTTTACTTAAATATCCAGCTATGAGGTTTATGTTAGTCTTTGAAATGTAGTATGTGCGAGTGTCTGAGTGTGTAAGTGTGAATGTCTGTGAGCCCAAATGTTTGTGAGGGTGATTATGACCCTGGGTTGACTGGGGTTATTATTTGCGTAGGTGACAGTGGGATAGATCCCTGTTCTCAGAAACAGGATTGGTTTGTGGCGTTTGAGGTTTATTATTAGCTTGTGTGGTTGCTGTGTTTACCTCGGCCAAAGCACAGGGAAGCCCCCCAAAGCATGACAGGGCTCACTGCCAGCAACCTGTTCCAAAATGCCACAGAGACAACAGGAATGTTAGGAGCTTCAGCCGGTGTCATCCAGCCTGAATCCATCTCCACCCCACAGCAGAGCCACTGGCTTTGTCTGGATCAGGTATGAAGTTTGAGTTATGGTCAGGGTTGGGCTTAAAGATTTTGAGACTCCCATTCAGGAGATTTAACTGGAAATAATTCGGTTTTACGCTCTTCAAATCATTGTTTGTTTATCCATCTATACAATGCCACTCCCATTCCTTCTCAAGACCAAGATGAGTGACTTTAGTGCATTAAGAGAGTAACACTCAAGTTCTGTGAGTTCTCTCTGGAACCAGGCCACTTTCCCAGAGTGCCACTTTAAAACTGACAGCAGTGCTTGCTTATAAATGTGGGAAACTTTTTTGGAAAGGGTATGTGGATGAATTAATTCTATAAACCAGAATTACGAGGTAGAAGATCAGAAACAGGCCTATGGGAGATGATTTTTCTTCTCGAACCTTTCTTATATGGCTTGACCCCTGAATGTCTATGGGAATGAGGTCCACTTTCAGAATCACACAGAATACTTTGCACCGCCCTGAATCTCCAATCATTCATAAAGTTCTCCACATCCAGTGACCCTTGAGTGTTTATTCAGTATTTTTGATAATTGATTATGCATATGTAGCACTCATTTTTGGTAGTACCACATTTAACACCAAATAAATCCATTCTACAGATTTATTTAGCAGATTTGGCACATAAATTGAGAGCAAAAAGTTTACTTGATAAACCAACAAATTAAAGATTAGCTTCTAATGTAGTTACTATAGCTCCTATGTAGAATTATGTAGCTCTTTTAGTCAAGCTTTGTGGTGTTGATTGCAATAGATATGAAGACATTATATTGTTCACATCAAAAATAAATGACATATTGCACTGGAAGATTTACAGAATTGGGCGCCTTGTGCAATAATGAGGTTATTTCTTGAACACGTCTGTCTAAAACAACTGTGCTGCTCAAACTTATCTTTGTTGTTGGATCAAAGCCTTGCAAATGAATACAAATGGGTTTCTCTCTCATATATGACCATCCAAGTTTCTTGTGCAAAGTGTTTGTTGGCAGATGCATTTATAATGAGGTCATGTAGAGTTTTGCATTTCATCTACAATCAACATTTCCTTCCCTGGAGAAACTCGGAGGAATTCCTCACCAATGAGACACTTTAGCTTATGTCCTTTCCTCTGAAAAATGCTCTCTCTCTCTCTTTTTATTTTTATTTTTTATTCCATGTTGGCCTTGAGCTTGGCTCCCATGTCCATGTAATGATCTTGGCCTTTAAAAGAAAAAAACGGGTCAGAGTGGCACAGAGGAATCGATTTTTACAACATTATTAAAAGCCAGATCTGTGAGGATTCTCATGATACTCTTTACCCTTTTTTTCCAATAGTCTGGCATTCAGCCTGCAGAGTTTTTGGCTTGCAGCCACAAATTAAATGGAAAATAATGTTTAAAAACATTGAGGTGGTCTTTTTAAGGAGACACTGTCCACTTGTAAAGAAATGAGTTGGATAAATCATTAGCACAGTGTGGCAGTTTGGTGGAGTACAGTGATCAAATTTGATAGAATCAAACTGTGAAAGTGGCATAGTGGGCCAAACATATAGTTCTTTGCAGTCTAGGGAGCAGTTTGTAAAAATAGCATATGGTTGTGACCAAAGCACGTCAGTGCTCAGCCAGGCCTACGTGCTTATGAAACATGGACGCATGTGAACAATAATGTGATATGATCCCTCTCCCTTGTTATATGTCGGATTAAAATAGAGCTATGCAGTGAAATATGTTTGGTGCAGTATAACGGTTAAGATTTCAATAAAGGTCAGCGGTTCAGCTTGATCCAGAAACTACAGTCAGTTAAAGGGACAGTTCACCCAGAAATGAAAATTCTGTCATCATTTTAAATTGTTCCAAACCGGTATGAGTTTCTTTCTTCTGTTGAACCAATGTTCTTCAAAATATCTTCTTTTGTGTTTAACAGAAGAAAGAAATTCATACTAGTTTGGAACAACATGAGGGTGGGGATGACAAAAATTCTCAGTTTTGGGTGAACTAATCCTTTAAATAATTCTGAATCCATCACTGCAC
Organism: Onychostoma macrolepis; assembly: GCF_012432095.1. Classification (NCBI taxonomy): domain Eukaryota; kingdom Metazoa; phylum Chordata; class Actinopteri; order Cypriniformes; family Cyprinidae; genus Onychostoma; species Onychostoma macrolepis. The sequence goes on along the minus strand of NC_081162.1, from coordinate 16,225,994 downwards.
ATTAGAACATTGAACTTTAAAGGAATAGTTCAGTACAAGTTAAATGGACAGTTCACTCAAAAATGTAAATTCTGTCATCATTTACTCACCCTCATCTCGTTCCAAACTTGTATGACACTTTTTTTTTTTTTTTTTTTTTTTTTTAGATGGCTTTTCACAACATTGAACCCATTGGCTTTCACTGCATGGACAAAAAAATAGCACAGAGATGTTGTAAATGATGACAGAATTAGCCTTTTTGAGTGAACTGTCTCTTTAAATTGTATTGAACCTGGAACATACTTTTACCCAGATTGCTACAAGTGCTCCGTAAGTTATTTTTGAGCTTCCTAAATAACTAGAAATGCAATAAAAACATATTTCCTTATGGAATCTCTGTGCATTTAGGTCATGACCTAAATATTTTGATTTCCTAAAAAAGTCTTTGGCCAGAGGGTTATAAAGTCAGTGAGGTAGAGCAGCAGCAGCTTTTGGAAAGAAGCTGTCAGGGCCGACTCGCAGCAGGAGTTTAGACGAGGCTCAAACTAGAGACGTCCAAAAGAAATATACAGACGTGGATAGTTTGCTGTACTTTTTATACAGTCTGTGTCTGTTTTCTGAGCAGACTGAACTGAACTGCTGACGCAGCTCCTAATATGCCAGTCTCTTCTAGACTTTATTTTTTTAATGAGATGTCCTTGTTCACAGAGGCAGCAACTGCTGTCCACCTGCCTCCAGCAGTTGGGCTCTGATTACTGTATTAGATGTGTCTCAGTCAAATCATGATGCTCCTTTGGAAATTATAATCTGGTTTGTTATAATTTAGAGAAGTTTTCAGATAATTAAATATATATAATTTAAAAGACGTTTTCAGATGTGTGCCTCTTAAGGGATAAAATCCAGTTTTCCACTGCACATTAATTGAGGGGTCTGGCGTCTTATTCCTCCCCACAGCATTGCATAATGTTTGTTTTTTTTCTTCTTTTTTTTTATTTTATTTATTTTTCTTTTTTTTTTTACAGGCAACAGAGGGGCTGTTAATAAATAAGAAGTTTTCCCCAACTCCAAATGCTCAGCATGTTCCACAGTTATTAGCTTGTCTTTGTGTATTAGGCAAGAGATTGGTACAAACTCAGAGTCTCTCTGCAAATCTCTTTGAGAACTCTGGACTCAAGTGCTGCTCTTCACTACTTCTCTGGGACCCTAAAGAGTCATAATGACCCACTAAATTAAACGCAACCTCTCAAACATGTATTGAGATAATCAGATTTGTGAACTGTGTGTGTGTGTCATTCACTATTTCCAGCCACAGTTGAGCATAAAGACAAATTTAGCTCACAGTACTGCCATATGTGTAGTTTGTTGTACCTTTCAGAAGATATTTTACATTTTGACCCCTTTGAATTAAGCATTTTCATAACTGTTTTTTTCTGACTCAATGAGACAGTGCCGTTTCTCTTCAGCGGCGATGTTTTAATGGTTCTGATGTATGTGTCCATGTGCAAAAGACTATAAATTCATAGTTAATTGGAAAAATATACAAAATGCCGTACTTTTCCATTAGAAATGTTATAAAAACTAGGCTGTAACAGTTATTTATCCCCTTCTTGCTTCAAACCTGATCTGTCTGTTGTTGGCACCATTACTATAGTTAGGTTTGGCAAACATTAAATGTTTGCAATTGGGACATTGTGAGTGGAAAATCTGACTGTTTTTGTCCTGCTTAAATGATGCCATTGTGATTTTTATTAAATTTGATTTTGACTCGTGGCAAACACTGGCAAAAGTCACAACTGGTCCAGCCAGCTGGAAAACAACACTAGAAGCAGAGCTCCTCAAAAACAAATAAAAAGATATGCGTCACCTAATAAATGATTCAGAGACACACATCTAATGTACCATGGGAGATTTTACCATTTAAATATTTATTATTGTTGTTTTATAATATAATATAATATAATATAATATAATATAATATAATATAATATAATATAATATAATATAATATAATATAATAAAAACATCAGACACATTTATAATAATAATAATAATAATAATAATAATGAAAAATTTTTTTATATTTATTTATTAGAAAATATAAATTTAATACAGTATACAAATATAATATACAGGTAATACAAAATATAATAAACAAATAAACTATTACATATTAATTTATTCTAAATAAATTTATTCTAGTATATCAAATACTTAATTATTATTATTATTATTTTAAAATATCAAAAACATCATAAGAGATTTTAGTGCACAAGATATTGGTTTTAGTACAAAAAGTTATGTTAAAATAAAATATTAATCTCTCACACAAAAATATTAAATTTTATTTTAAATGACAAAAGAATTTCAATTAAGATATACATCATTAAATTCAAAAAGTCTGGCTGTGGTTAATGGGTACATTTTTGTACTCTTTAAGCAAACCCCCGTTCCCATTAATCTCACATCATGTTTTATTAAAAATTCTTGTTAATTTTTAAAGAATAATTGTAAAAAAAACTTTTTTTGAAGGTACAAAGTCAATAACAAAAAAAAAAGCAGAACACTAAAATCATCGTAATGAAGTGTCATCTATAAGAACATTGCAACATCTATACTAGTCCACGTTCAGCTAAGTAACATGTTCAAAAATCAAATAAAACAAACCAATAAAACATTTAATTCATGGGGATGAACACAGAAACTAGCCTCATTATGAAGCCTTTTTTTAAATGGATGTCAGCTTATCTATAGTCTCTTATGGCTGTTGATTTTCCACAGATTTACAGTCTGGAAAAGTTGGTGCTAGTTGGCAAAGATCAGAGCCAGTCTGCAGATTTGAGTCGACAAAATCCATAGAAAATTGATTTAACTTAACTTAAAGTGACAACCATCAGGTAATATTTAAAGTCTGTTTCTGAAGTATTTACATAGACGTTCAATGTGGAAGAGCTTAATGAGAGCACACTGAGATTAATTGGAGCAGCAACAATTTTAATAAATTTGATGTAATATTTATTAAAATGACAGAATTTTTGCTAAATAAATAGTCTATAAGTCATGTATTAAGTTCATACATATTTTAATATGAACAACTATTATTAACAATATCTATGAAATTATTCTTTTTCTTATTGATGTCACACTGAAGCTGTGTGATTTTCATAGTAGTGCACCCTTTAAGCTCACCTTAAAATAGTATGAAATCTTTAAAAATGATGGCACTGTAAAACCACAGACCAGCAATAAACTGTCAATTTATAATATTATGGATGTAAAAGTACAAGCCAGTAATGCCTGTGAAGTAATATGTTAGCGTAGCACACAATCTTATACAGCTAGTCAGCTAACTGTGTTCTGTAGCATCTGCGCTGTGTTGCTAAAACTATCTTTTGAATCTAATGTAATTATTTCCCACATTCAAGTTCCAGGTTATAATATGCAAAAGTCTGAACATTAATCTCTTAATTTTACAATAAGTAGTGAAACTTACCCAAAATAAAGGCTTAAACATCTAAAAAAACGCACATTTAAGGGGCTCCCCTTTTGGTGAAAGTTTTTAGACAGCTTTCAAAATGGCCGCCAGACAGTGTGAACATATGGAGACTCATATCTCAGTGTGCAATGATCTGATTGACTTGAAATTATAGGAGGTATATAGTAACAAACATATCAATTGGTTAAGACATCAAGTAGGATAATAAATTATTTTTTCTTTTTATGATCTGATCTCAAAAATGGAAGTGTGCTTAATGGGTACATGAGCTTAATAGGTACGTTTACCCTATACATTAACATTTGTTACACTGTAAAACCTGATAAGTTAAGAATACTCAAAAAAAAAAATTGAGTTTGTTTACTCAAATGTTTTTAGTTAATAGAGCTTAAAATTTTAATGACAAGTGGGGCAGGGCTGAGAACAATGGGAGCCAAGCCAAGCCTTGCTTCCATAATCCCACCCCACTTATCAATTATCTTATTATAACGATAATTATATACAACTTGCTCCATCAACAGCACATTTATTCAGATCTTTATAGTTTAGTACTAGTTAGCAACAACACACTAGCTGGCACATGCTAATGTAGTTATCTAAAAGACTCACAACAACACTTGCATGTAAATAGTCAAAAAACATGCAGTATATATAGTCTTGAAGTTTTGCTGTCCATCCTCAACCTAACCACAGGCTCTACTCTTTACCACAACGGGAACACTACAAAACCAACATAACAGAAACCTGTAAATCCTAACATAACACAACATTTAAGTACTTATGTCTGTCTATGTTAATCTTGTGCAAAAACACACAAAATAACACTTAATTTCTACATTTATTTTCCTTGTTGTCTGATGCAAAGCATGATGGGAACTAGAAAATGCAATAATTTTAAGTTCACCTTACTACAACGACATTTTGAGTTTACAGAACTTATTTCAATTAAGTCCAATGAACTTTCATTATTATTTGAGTGAAACTAACTCATTTCATTTCATTCATTTCACTGTTCAGTTTTACAGTTTATAAAATTGCATCAATTCTAAGCTTTTTCTAAGCAAACTCAAACATTGATGACTTTGTGTCAGCTCCTTGACAGCACTTGTTTGCACTAACGACCTCTCAGATGACATTACTTCCCATCACTTCTTTCAGATGTGAGTGCTTCAGATTGTTTGTACAGTGGTAAAGGTCAAGGTCTGACCTGACGTCCACAGGCTGTCAGGTGCCTCCTTACTGAATAAAGCGAGCAGCCCTCGCTTGCCAAAAGATAGTGGATTTTGTGGATGAAGCCTGTTGGACGGGGATGAGAGAGAGCGCTGAGAATAGATCCGTGGCCCCAGTGCGCTGCGAGCGGTCTGGAATCCCAGCCTGCCCCTGTGGATCGGGCCAGGGAGATTCTGTACATGACTGGAGGATCACCCACACAGCTGCCAGAACCACACACGCACAAACAAACACACACACACACACACACACACACACACACACACACACACACACACACACACACACACACACACACACACACACACACACACACACACACACACTCTAGTACACTTCGCCACCTACTTAGAGCCCTGAGGAGCACACCTGTGCAGACACACACATTGAGAGCATATGTGGCATCTCACCCGTTTACATGTGATCTCGTGTATATATATCTGTCTGAATGACTAAATGTTATTTAGGTAGGACCTTCATTCAGTCCATTGCTTCCTTTTAAACATGTATACAAGAGGTTAATCATGTCTTTATTTAATACATTATCTAAAACCTTTTCCACGTACTTCACTCTGACCTTCCTGTCACCGGCCCCGTTCTATTTCTGTTTATCCAATGTGTAACGCTGGACAGGCGTTTGGACGAGAGCACAGTAATACCTCTGAGATCAAAGTGGTTTGTGGTATGACGCTAACATGGAGTAATTTATAGATTCGGTCTGTGTCAGTTGCGCCGTTCCGCTCCGCTAAAATCACGCACTTACTCTCGTACTCTCAGAGGGCAACGATGTCAGCACGTCCTCGTAACCTCAGATTTATGGTTAAAGTCAACTAGCTTCTCCTCATTCCCTGGCCCGACCTTCACACTATTGTTGTGTGATGTATGTGATTGTTTTTGTCATTTAAAGCTATCTGAACATGGACGGAAACACTAAATATTTGGTGTAAACGCACGGCTTTAATTGGTGATGTGTCTTTGGGGAAATTAGTGGCTGAATGTGATAGAGACGGGGAACAGACACTTGGTACACTGGAGCACGGCGTGCTCAGACAGCTGAAGCCGTCTCTCATCTCTGCACCTGCTCTGTTCTCCCTTGTGTCCTCCCTCAGAGAGAAAGAAAAAGAGAGAGATAGAAACCACCAGCACCTGCTGTGTGAAAAATATGACAGATAAAGAAGCCTGGGCTGAAGAAATAAAATATCATTTAATAAAAAAATAAATAAAAAAATAATATATTTGCATTTTATCATTTATTTCTTAATTATTAATGTAAAATATGACAAAGAGGTCTGCATTGACTTAAATTATTTAATATATATTCATTATTACACATATATTGTCTATATTTTCATTTATGAAGTAATATTTAATTAAATTTAAAAGAAAACATTTTGTCCCAGGCTCTGACAAGAAGAAGGGTTGAACTGAAAGGTCCGCAATAGAAGGATAGACCCTTTTCACAAACTTTGAGGACGTGTTTCAATGGTCATCAGAATCGTTCAAAAGTTTTTCATATTTTCATTTTTTAAAACATTTGACATTCTTCTTTCTTCTGACTGCCATTATCAATCTCTGTCTATATTTTCTTTTTTTTTTGAAAGTTTTGAAAACATTCTTTTAGAGTTCTTCTTTTGCTTTGTGAGCTAATGGTAATGCAAAAAATATATTTGATGTGGTCTCCTGTTCACCGCTATAGAAGTTTACCCAACCATGACGACTTCCATTTCTGCATTTCGACTCCACTGAAAACCTTAAACATCCAAACAATCTACTGGATGGATAATTTCTCAAGAATTAAAGCATCCATACATGAACTACAGCTGGTACTTTTAGAAAAGATTTCGTTGATGTTAACTGCTTTGACCTGATATTTTCTTTCTTTCATTCAGAGTTACTGGAGACAAAAACCATAAGGCCGTTCAGTTTCTCGTTCAACACCAGCGACTACAGAATCCTGCATATGGACCAAGACCAAGGCCGGCTCTACCTGGGCAGCTGTGAATATCTGGTCTCCCTAGACATGCAAAATGTCAACAAAGAACCTCTTATTGTAAGACACTATACAGTTATTTTAATAATTTTCTTATAATGTAAGAAATGTGTAAAAACGTTGTGTGGATTTTGAGTTAATTTAAGTGTTCATTTACTGTAATTGAACCCAGACCGTTCCAATTTCATGGTAGTTCAGTGGTACTTTTGCTACTTTTTTAGTGATTATGGTGTAGTATTTTAAATAAGGTTTGTGTGTTTTCAGATTCACTGGCCAGCAACAGTACAAAGAAAAGGGGAGTGTAAATTAACTGGTAAAGGTGGACAGGTACACTTTTACAGTCTATTTTGATTAAATATCGAATCATTTTGGCAAAGAAATAGACTTATTGCTAAAATCCCTCTGTTTTTTCTCATTTGTGTGTGTTCTCAGGGAGAGTGTGCTAACTTTGTGCGTCTGATTGAGCCGTGGAACAGGACTCACCTGTACACCTGCGGCACAGGAGCTTATAAACCCATCTGCACCTTCATCAACAGAGGCTGGAGAGCTGAGGTACACACATAATGTTTATAGTACTGCAGTGTTAATCTTGTGAATGAATTTAGAAGACAATCATTTTATTTAATCAGCAATAACAAAGAGGGTCCATACCAAAATGCTTTTTAGATATTTGTATTTTGTTTGATGCGTTTTTTTAAAGATTTTGAATAATTTGGTTAATATTTGATGTTTTTTACACACATAAAGACTAATTTTATAATTACTAATAAGTTGTGTGTGTGATTGTGTGTAGGAATACCTGTTCCGGCTGGTTCCTGGTTATGTGGACTCTGGAAAAGGAAAGTCTCCTTACGATCCCCGCCAGGAGAACGCAGCAGCTTTGATAAGTGAGACTCTCTCTTTCTCCTGCTCTCTTGTTTCTCTCATAGTAAAAGCATGTAGTCAAGCTCCAAAAAGCACATATGAGATTTTGAAGCCATTACTTCAGTGTCATATGATCACTCAGAAATCATTCTAATATCTAATTTGCTGCCTAAGAAACAGTATTTTATTATCAATGCTGAAAACATTACTGTCTCCTATAAGCGTTTGGAACTGCCTTGGTGAAGGAAATGAAGGACAAAATGTTACCTTGACAACGCTGCACGTGCGTGCAGCATTCAGCGCTCCAACAAGTTGTTGCAAATAAATAAATTTCTTCTTCTTGTTATTATTTTATTCAAATACGGTCTAACTGTGTCTTATTTACTTTTAAACTTTTTCAAACTAAAATTGCTTAAACTTGCTTACAGTAGTCTTAAATCCTATTTCTATCACTGACGAAAATATTTTGTATTGCATAAAAATAAAGACAAATTTAATTCGCTTATTCTACTTACGTTTATATGTAAAGTCAAAATAAACCCCAACTTTGCTTTAAAATGCATCACTAGATCTCCTAACTGAAGATCACATGATCTCAAACGGAAATCACTTCCATGAAGTGACCATCGTATGTTCCCTTCGCTAACGGACTTCTGGAAGGGCCCTTCGTAAAGGGAACCGGTTGTTCACTTTCATTTGGAACGTCCCTACAAACGGCGTCCCCTTCCCGAAGTGCCCATCAAGGGCGCAAAAAAGCCGTTTGGAATTCGCCCAATATGTCTTTACTGTCTTTTTTTGTCAATTTTATGCGTCCTTGCTGAATAAAAGTATTGATTTCTTTCAAAGAAATAATCTTTGTAGAGTAAAACTTGTGCAATTGTTTAGATCTATAAATTCAAATGTTTTATTTATGAAGTTATTTTTAAAAATACTTAACCAGTGACCTTGATCGACTGGAGTCCTGGAAATTCCTTGGTCAGAAGTGTGGGAACTATTCTGTTAAGCACTTAGTTGTATGAGAGACTTCAAGCTGTATAAATGGGCCAGTAGTATAAATTTAGCCAGTCTTCATCCATCATGATCTCTTTCTCTCCACATTACACTAATTCTACCCTCTTCAGATGGGAACCTGTATGCTGGAGTACATGTGGACTTTATGGGTACAGATCCAGCCATCTTCAGAACCTTGGGAGACCGTCCCGCTGTCAGAACCGAGCAGTATGACTCCCGATGGCTGAATGGTATGATATAAGCAGAGGAGTGAAGTGATTAAAATGTGACAAATATTATACTTTTTATCTCTTTACCAATCCCTTTATCTCTCCATCAGAGCCTGTGTTTATAAAAATCCAGAAGATTCCAGACAGTGCAGAGAGGAATGATGATAAGCTTTACTTCTTCTTTCGGGAGAAGAGTTTAGATGCTTCGGGGGGCAGCGCTCCGAGTGTTCTCGCGAGAGTAGGCCGAGTCTGTCTGGTGAGAAAATCCAGATGCTAGACACAAGACTTGATTTCTTAAGCCACACTCTGACTTAATAATCAACTTTTAAGCATGATGATTTTTGTCATGCAAATCATTATGTAAATCAGATGAACCCACGGTTTGTTTAAAGTCTAATCTTTTTTTCTGTCTGTGTACTTTCCCTTTTAGAATGATGATGGAGGTCAGAGGTCATTGGTGAATAAGTGGACAACGTTCCTCAAAGCACGACTGGTCTGTTCTGTGATTGGTGCAGATGGTGTTGAGACTTACTTTGATGAACTGAGTATGGCATATGTTTTTCTCTTCAACATGATCAACATGTTCTTAATCAGCTCTCTGTCTGTCTCTGATGCCTGATGTCTGTTTGTTTTGAAGGGGATGTTTTCATCCAGAGGACCCATGATGAACGGAACCCCATTGTGTATGCTGTGTTCTCCACAGCTGGGTGAGAAAACCTCTCATACACAGATCTAAAATCTAAAATTTTTGTAGTCAGAAAGAAATTGAAACTTTATTCGTCAAGGACACATTAAATTGAACAAAATTGAAAAGTAAAGAGATTTATGTTACAAAAAGTCTATTTCAAACAAATGCTGTAATTTGAACTTTCTATTCATCTAAGAATCCTGGAAAAAAGGAGCATGGTTTCCACAAAAATATTAAGCAGCACAACCGTTTTCAACATTATTGATTTCTGAAGACTGGAGTAATGTCTACTAAAAATATTAATGATTTACTGTATTTTCAATAAAATAAATATAGCCTTGGTAGGCATGAGACACTTTTTTTCCATAACACAATTCTTTTTTTTAAATCTTCCCAAACAAGATTTTTTTTTATTATATACTGCCCTTCAACCATTCCAAACACTTTTGACTTACTTTCATAAAAGAATATATTTAGCTTTTTTCCCCTCAACTTAATTTTCCCATTTAATGTATGGAAACTAATATAATTTGGAATATTACCCTTGAATATCATATGGAAAACTTAAAATAAAATTACTTCTCTGTTACTTTTCTGTCTCTTTAGAGCTTGGCGGTTTGACAATGATTTCATTGTGAAGCAATAAATATTAGTACTAAAGTAAGAAAAATCAATAAACTGACAAAGGTTAAAAATTGTTTTTAAAAAAAATAGACAGTGAAAAAAAGAGTTTTAATGTATCTAACTGATTATTTAGATTTGATTAAATCCCTGTTGAGTGTAACATCTCTATTCCTTCAGATCAGTGTTTATTGATTGTCTTTTGTTAAATGAGTTATGATGCCAATGCTGTTTCTCTGTTTTCCTCTCTAGCTCTGTGTTTAAAGGCTCTGCCGTGTGCGTGTACTCCATGGCAGACATCAGAAATGTCTTCAATGGACCCTTCTCTCACAAACACGGTCACAACTACCAGTGGACACCTTATACTGGCAAAATCCCTTACCCTCGCCCAGGGACTGTGAGTATTGCTTATGAAATCCAGTTTGGTACCTTATTAATTCTTTGCTGATATCTCATTCTAATTTGCTCTTTCTGCATATTTTTATTGCTTAGTGTCCTGGAGGAACCTTCACCCCCGATCTCCACACCACTAAAGCCTTCTCTGACGAGGCTGTAAACTTTGTACGCGCCCATCCACTGATGTATCAACCTATATATCCAATACACAAGCGCCCGCTGGTGGTCAGGACTGGAGTTGACTACCGTTTCACCACTATTGCTGTGGACCTGGTGGATGCTGTGGATGGAAGATACGAGGTGCTCTTCCTGGGCACAGGTTAGGCATTTCTCATCGTATAAGTTTCTATTTCGTTACATGCAGGATGATTTCTTCCTGAAGTTACATGAGAAGGTGTAGCATTGCAACATGAACCACCTAATTTGTACATCTTATAAAGCATGGGCAATCTGATAGGTTTACTCATGGTTCACCTTGAACTTTAGATCGTGGAACAGTCCAGAAGGTGATTGTCTTACCAAAAGACATCAGCACAACAGAAGAGCTCATTTTGGAAGAGGTTGAGGTTTTTAAGGTAAAAAAGTACAGGTTTTTGCTGAATTTTTGCTATTGGGTATGAATTACCCTAAAATACCACAATGCATGATTTTGAATGTTTTGAAATTTCTCCCTCTATTTTTTTCAGACTCCAGCTGCGGTCAAAACTCTGAAGATTTCTTCTAAAAGGGTAAGTATAGTTGTAGTAAAATCATTATTTTAGTATCATTTGGTATATATTATAATTAATTTTAAATTAGATTTTATTTTTATATATTATATTTTGTAAATTGTTGTCCTTTTTATTAGCCTTTTTATATATATATATATATATATATATATCAAATTTGAATGGGAAATTTTAATTTCAAAATATCAATTTGGCTGGCATTGCATTTTGTTCCAATTAACATAAAAATTACTTTTGCAAAGTTTTGAGGAATTCCACTGAGATTTAGGGTGCCACCTAACACATGAACTTTGGCGAAATTTGAAAAATGTGCAATTTTTGTCTAATTGCCAAAAGGTTGACCTGGAAATGTTGAGTACAGTGAACTTTTATACAGTAACATGTTCTATAGGGTTATCAAAGTAAAAGTTGTTTGTTTGCCCTTTGTGCAACTTGGGCATTTCTCAGAATTCAACTTTCAAGATTCTCCATTAATTTGTCCTATAGACAAAATGAATGGAGGTCAATGGGACATGTTCACGTGGTCTTACCCTGAATTTTGTGCAGCAGTGATGGATGTCGGACACACATATAAAGTTTAATTGACTTTATTGTTAAACACAAGGGGCGATACTGACACACTTAAAAGAACAAACCCTCTCTAGTGGCTAACTCACTGGCAGCTAACAGGGCCTAAATGGTAAGAGCTGACACTAACTAAACTTAAAACTTAATTGCTCAGTCTGTGCCAGAGTCTGCTCCAATGAGCAACATCATGTTAATTTACTGTAACAAATACAATGCTACTCTCAATAAGCATGAGACATCTACAGTGGGTACGGAAAGTATTCAGACCCTCTTAAATTTTTCACTCTTTATTATATTGCAGCCATTTGCTAAAATCATTTAAGTTCATTTTTTTCCTCATTAATGTACACACAGCACCCCATATTGACAGAAAAACACAATTGTTGACATTTTTGCAAATTTATTAAAAAAGAAAAACTGAAATATCAAATGGTCCTAAGTATTCAGACCCTTTGCTCAGTATTTAGTAAAAGCACTCTTTTGATCTAATACAGCCATGAGTCTTTTTGGGAAAGATGCAACAAGTTTTTCACACCTGGATTTGGGGATCCTCTGCCATTCCTCCTTGCAGATCCTCTCCAGTTCTGTCAGGTTGGATGGTAAACGTTGGTGGACAGCCATTTTTAGGTCTCTCCAGAGATGCTCAATTGGGTTTAAGTCAAGGCTCTGGCTGGGCCATTCAAGAACAGTCACGGAGTTGTTGTGAAGCCACTCCTTCGTTATTTTAGCTGTGTGCTTAGGGTCATTGTCTAGTTGGAAGGTAAACCTTCGGCCCAGTCTGAGGTCCTGAGCACTCTGGAGAAGGTTTTCGTCCAGGATATCCCTGTACTTGGCCGCATTCATCTTTCCCTCGATTGCAACCAGTCGTCCTGTCCCTGCAGCTGAAAAACACCCCCACAGCATGATGCTGCCACCACCATGCTTCACTGTTGGGACTGTATTGGACAGGTGATGAGCAGTGCCTGGTTTTCTCCACACATACCGCTTAGAATTAAGGCCAAAAAGTTCTATCTTGGTCTCATCAGACCAGAGAATCTTATTCAGGTGTTTTTTATCAAACTCCATGCGGGCTTTTATGTGTCTTGCACTGAAGAGAGGCTTCCGTCTGGCCACTCTGCCATAAAGCCCCGACTGGTGGAGGGCTGCAGTGATGGTTGACTTTCTACAACTTTCTCCCATCTCCCGACTGCATCTCTGGAGCTCAGCCACAGTGATCTTTGGGTTCTTCTTTACCTCTCTCACCAAGGCTCTTCTCCCCTGATAGCTCAGTTTGGCCGGACGGCCAGCTCTAGGAAGGGTTCTGGTCGTCCCAAACGTCTTTCATTTAAGGATTATGGAGGCCACTGTGCTCTTAGGAACCTTAAGTGCAGCAGAAATTTTTTTGTAACCTTGGCCAGATCTGTGCCTTGCCACAATTCTGTCTCTGAGCTCTTCAGGCAGTTGCTTTGACCTCATGATTCTCATTTGCTCTGACATGCACTGTGAGCTGTAAGGTCTTATATAGACAGGTGTGTGGCTTTCCTAATCAAGTCCAATCAGTATAATCAAACACAGCTGGACTCAAATGAAGGTGTAGAACCATCTCAAGGATGATCAGAAGAAATGGACAGCACCTGAGTTAAATATATGAGTGTCACAGCAAAGGGTCTGAATACTTAGGACCATGTGATATTTCAGTTTTTCTTTTTAATAAATCTGCAAAATGTCAACAATTCTGTGTTTTTCTGTCAATATGGGGTGCTGTGTGTACATTAATGAGGAAAAAAATTAACTTAAATGATTTTAGCAAATGGCTGCAATATAACAAAGAGTGAAAAATTTAAGGGGTCTGAATACTTTCCACTCCACTGTATACACTGAATATGACATTGTCCACTCTAGAATACTGTTGATGTTAAGCTATTAAGCTTAGCTAACATAGATAGCTAACTGTGGTTGGCAAACTAACGTTCGCTAGATGTAATGAGCACCAAATACCTATAAATATGACTTAAATGACTTATGATAAATAAGTATACAAAGACACAACTACAGATATGATAGTAATATGTAATAATACATACCCAACACAGAAAGATCACCTCAAACAGAAAGATCACCTCAGTTTTCTTGAGCTGTAGTATTGTTTACCTCAGATCTCAATGGCGACCATTGAGCACTGTTAACCACTTTATCCAACAAAAACAGATGTGCGGTGGCACCCCTAAATCATCATGTACTGGAAAAATATTTTGCATGTGTTGTTTCTACATATATTGGAACACTTTTAGCACCTAGCCATATCAAAATTCAAGAATTGTGTTTTTTGATGGACCCTAATAAATATATATATATATATATATATATATATATATATATATATATATATATATATATATATATATATATATATATATATATATATATATATATATATATATATATATATATATATATATATATATATATATATATATATATATATATATATATATATATATATATAAATAATTCCAAGCAATGAATTTAGTTAATATGATAATAACCCTGCATTAAACGCAGTTTCCGAGCTGTGACACTAATACAAATCAGTATTCAAATCATTCAACATTTTCTCTTTCTCTCTTGTGGTTTACAGCAACAGTTGTACGTGTCTTCAGAAAGGGGTCTTACCCAGGTGTCCCTGCACAGGTGTGCCGTTTATGGCAAGGCCTGTTCAGACTGCTGCCTGGCCCGCGACCCCTACTGTGCCTGGGATGGAGAATACTGCTCTGCTTTCACCCCGGCTACCAAGAGGTCAGACCACATTCGTTTACCCCACTGGGTGGTCCATGGTCCGAATTGTGTTCAAATGAATCTCTTGACTTCATTAACTGTCTATTTTAATGCTGATAAAAGTTAAAATAGTCAATAAGCTCTTAACCATTTGTGAATGAATCCTTAGGAGAAGCAGAAGGCAAGATATCAAACACGGAGATCCTCTACGGCAGTGCAGAGGATTTAATGCTAAAGGTTTGTAAACAGCCTCTCATATGATACTGAATAATGATGCAGGAGATCTTCAGAAACTTGAATGTGGCCCTTCTCTGACCCTCTCAGTAGAGAAGCGTCTGAGGGAGACGGTGCAGTTTGGGGTTGAGGGGAGCAGCACATTCCTGGAGTGCCAGCCAAGATCCCCGCAGGCCTCCGTCAAATGGCTCTACCAGAAGGATGGCAAACGAAAAGCAGTAAGACACTGATTTTACTATTATAAGGCTTCACCCAAAAATGCTAGAAGAAACATTATTTCAGTGAAAAAGTACTAAATGTGAAGTTTCACACAGGGATACACTTTATGCTTTTTCACTATGAATTATAAGATGATTTGTTCTTTTTCACTTTCAAACATTTTTATACTTAAAGGGACAGTTCACCCAAAAATGAAAATTCTGTCATTAATTACTCTCTCTCATGTCGTTCCAAACCCGTAAGACCTTCGTTCATCTTCGGAACACAAATTAAGATATTTTTGATGAAATCCGAGAGCTTTCTGACCCTCCATAGACCGCAATGGAACTACCACATTCAAGGCCCAGAAAGGTAGTAAGGACATCTTTAAAATAGTCCATGTGACATCAGGGGTTCAACCTTAATTTTATGAAGGTGCACAAATACTTTTTGTGTGCAAAGAAAACTAAAATAATGACTTTATTCAACAATTTCTTCTCTTCCGTCAGCAACACCACACACACATATGGTGGTACTCTCGTGAACGCTGGGTGAAGATAGACACGAGAGAGAAGAAATTGTCGTTATTTTTGTTTTCTTTGCACACAAAAAGTATTCTTGTAGCTTTAAAAAAAAAATTACGGTTGAACCACTGATGTCACATGGACTATTTTAATGAAGTCCTTACTACGTTTCTGGGCCTTGAACGTGTCAGTTGCATTGCTGTCTATGGAGGGTCAGAAAGCTCTCAGATTTCATCAAAAATATCTTAATTTGTGTTGAAATTTGACATGAAACATTCCATTAGATTTATTGTTGTATAGTGTATATTAGGAAATTGCTGTTAAGCCATTAAGAGGATTAATATTACAATTTTTTCCATTAAAATTTGAAATTTATTACAGTGCACTCTCATGTCATTTTGAACTTGTATGACTTTCTTTCTTCAGTGGAAGTTTGAAAAATAATTTTTGTCATTATAATGAAAGTGTTGTTTCAAACTCCTATTGACTTTCATTGTATGGACAAAAGCAGTTGAAGCATCCTTTGAAATTCATCTTTTGTGTTTTGTATCATTAATTAAGAAGGCATAAATGACTCCTTTTTCCTACAGCTCAGTCGAGATAAAGATGTCTTGAAGACCGGTCATGGCATCCTGCTGAAGTCACTCACCCAATCGGATGCCGGCCTTTACCACTGCCTGGCAACCGAGAACAACTTCAAACACACCGTGGCGCGCATCTCCCTACGGATCCTGGACCGAGAGATTGTGGAGGCGCTGACTGAGACGGACGTCCTGATCGAACCAGAGCACCGCCGCCACCATTCCCATCACCACCCTCCACCGCCGCCCCCTCCCCCTCAGACCAACCCACCTGCTCTCCAGCTCCACCCACAGCCTGAAGTGCGTCTCATCAACCAGTACTGCCAGTCCTACAGGCAGCAGATACAAAGCCAGCCACACAAAGCCAAACGCAACAACCGCAGGCACACGGGAGAACAGGAAGAGGAGGAGCTACAGGAGCAGTGAATGGAACAGCACCTGGGACCCTGTTGACCATGTCCCGTCCATGTGCCCCATCATTATGTTCTTCCTCTCGGTCCATTTAATAAATAACATTAGATGTATCAGACTGTGTCTGAACTAGATTGATTTTCGTTTTGAGGTACAGTTTGATGCACTTACTTCCCCTATCTAATATAAATCTGGCTGTGATGTGCTCACTTCCATAGCTAGCATTAAACTACACAGTTTTCCAAAGGAATTCCTTAAAACGTCCAGCCATACCAGCAAAACTACTGCTGTTTTATGTTAAACATAAGCTATTCCATTCTAATATTCAGTACACCAATGACTGCAGTGTAAATAATCAGAAACATTTGAAAACATGTACTTTGTAGAGGCTTCAAAAGGTGTTTGGGGTGAAATTGAAAGATCGCTGATTCAGTCAGTCGTCTTTAAACCCCCAGACCGTAAAATACAGTTGTGGACGGAATATTTTGGAGCATTTTAAGATGGTTCGATGTACGTATCTGCGCGCTACAATTATAGCACAATATATCTTGCCATCATTTTGACCACTAAAGCTTTTACTTTTCTTGGCATTTGCAATTGTTTATAGAGTTTTCTGTAGTAAAGTCCTTGTTTTTCTGTAGTAAACAGGTCAATTTGTATGGACAACTAGAAGTGACAATTAAAATGAAAATGAATATAATATGAAAATATTCATTTAAAATTAAAATTAAATAATAAATTCTTAAAATGGAAAGTGTCACTTCTAGTCCTCCGTACATTTGAGCTTTAATTTTAGTCTTGATCCATAACAGAAATTTGAAATCTTAGAACTGTGAAAGTTTCTATCAAAATTTATATTTCAGTATTATTCAAGTTTTTCAGGAAAAAAAATATAAAAAACTACAGATAGATAGAGAATTGAAAATCATTGCAATAACAATATTGGATGTTAGATTAAAAATACATTTAAAAAATGTTTTACATTTCGAATATGTGGATTGTAAAACAAAATATTTATCTAATATTAAAAATATTATATTTTTTTGTCATGGAACAAGCAGTTCTTTGCAACATGATTGGATCATTGCCCTGGAAATTTAAATGTTTTATTTGGACAAGACTGTGGACCAAAATGACGAAAAATAAAAGTTGTTTATAGGGATTATGCATCAGAATTTCTCCTGTGTGATCAATGAAACCAGACGTAGATAGCTATTGATATGCACTTCACATTTCAATTTTGATTGCAACCAAAATACAAGTCCGTTATCTTCTTTTGTCGTCTTGTGAAACAAATGCTTGTCCCCAACTACTATGAGCGAAGGGATCTTCCCTGATTTGAACTGCTGTATATAGATACAGTTTTTCAGTCTGGTCTCTTCTATCTTTGACTCTGGACTCTGATGATAGTCAGACCACTAAAAACATTCTCACTCTCAATCCATCGAATTGATACATTTTGTATTCCACGGTTTGTCAATGGTGATATGTGGTCATGTTTTTTGCTCGTGTATGAACACAGTATCTGTGCTTTGTGTTGTGTGACAATGACACATGTACATAGAAAATGTATGTATTCGACAAGTCACTGGTCAGGATTAAAAACCAACCTCCTCTCTTTCCTCATCTGTCATGTGACCCTCTGTCACAACATATTTATTGTGAGAGTGTACATATTCATGTGAGTTGTGCTCTTTGGTGGTGGAACAGGGCTGGTTTTGATGGAAAATGTCATTGTATTGTATTGTTTATTAACAGGACCAGGACACATAGAGAGATGCTGAGGAGAAAGAGGTAGATGTTTTTGAAGAAACTATAGTCCGTTAACCTGTAGACATATATATATATTTTAACATTTGAAACCTTTAAATTAACCTTGGGATTCTCAAGAAAAAAATATGGGCAAAAATTATTTCTTTTTAGCAGTTGGCGTGAAATATTTCATATTTGCAGTGTGTTTTAAGCCAGAAATGTCTACCTCTTCAAGCACTTTCTATGGAATATCACTTGACACCAAACTAAAGGACAAAAGCAAGGGAAACATGTTGTGTAATTTTCTTCTGAAAACATACTTTGTCTAGCCCACTAGTGTCATTTTTTGAAAGGATAAGAGACTGTTTCTCTTCTTTGGATGTTGGAGGAATATTTGTAATGACTGTGTATAAAAAGCGCTTAAAGAAACGCTCTGTGGTTTTAACCCGAGACATGTTATCTGGTCTTAAAGGGTGGAGAACATATTCTAGAGTCCAAACCACACTTCTTTCCTCTCCACAGAGATGTTATTGTGCAGAATGACATCTGACACAACTTCTCTGAAGAACTGTAATGCCACATAGACTTTCTTTGTCCTGTTGTGTCTTTCCTTTGGTGTTGAGCTAAAGAAAAACTTCCTAAATATGGTTGCTTCCTAAATACTTCCTCTTTGTATTTACCGATGTTTGTGTAGGTTCATGTTAATGTGATTGTTTGTGATAAATATTATTTTATTATCATGGTATTCTGGGATTTGGGAGTCCTAATAGGTGTTTTTTAAAGCAATAACAATAAACTGCTGTTTTTGTTTTTATCGGTTTATTTATTTATTGTTCTAATTGTCTGAACAACTGACATATCCATCCACATCAAAAAGTATCATAAATACTTTTTAGGTTATTTTAATACTCTTTTTAAACTTTTTTGTTAGTTCCACATTTGTCCTGTAGGGGGAGGTCTTGTGCAGCCAACAGATATACAGAACATTGTAGGCTACATGGCTTCAGAAAAACAGATATATCATCTCGACAAGAATAACATCACTGGGTTTGTAGTTAAAAGAGACAGATTTGGAATTAAAACAGTTGTTGAGTCAAAAGTATGTGCACACAGGAGGAAATACCCAACATAAAGCTGTGGTTAAGCTTGGCAGTCCTATGTTTGGATGAAATCTAACACCACTCCTGGTTTGGCTCAACTAAAGTTCCTTCTTCCTAAGTGAACTCACACTGAACTACTGCTGAGCTACTGAAGTGAAAGATGGAGATAAAACAGACCAGTCTTTGAAACAAGGCTGAGACTCTGCAAAACAGACTTGAAATCTACACTGTAAAAAATGGAACGGGCTATTTACTTAAAAAAGGTAACAATATTACACTTAATATTTTTGAGTAGTTTTTAAGGCTTGTTTTTTTAATGGAATCTACCTGAATAAATAATGTAAAATCTCCTAAATTAATTCATCTACGACACAATGAATTTAATATAATTTGTGAAATGTGCTCATTTATTTTAAGTTGATTCTCAAAAGTCTGTTATTTTGAGTGAGGCCTGTTTGTATTTGACTTTGAGTTATTTTGTACATTTAAAAGACTGTTTACAGCCAAACAGCTCAAGTAGGAAAATACTTGAGAAATACTGGTAATGCTCTAGCACTAGCAAAGCTACTGCTCAAGGCTTAATGCCATATAGGAGTAGTATCCATAACCATAAGTACTACTCTTCTGCACAATAGTAATGATTGCACTGCACAATGGAAACTTCAACGTAACAGAAACTCGTTCAAATGTCAAACATAACTGAACATTAAACATTGATAGATGTTTCCCTTCACTCAAAAACACATAAAATAGCATTTAATTTCTAAATTTACTCTCCATATCCAGCCATATGCAAAGCATGCTGGGAACTAATAATCACCTCTAAAATAATTATCTTCAAATAAATAGGTAGCCTTCTTTCCTTACATTTTTTAGTTTAATCAGTTCCTCAATTCAAGCCTCAAAACTGCTCAAGTTTCCTTTTTAAAAAAATTAGGAAAACACATCTCTTGGTTTTATTAGTAACACTGCCTCAATATTTTCTATACAACACTGAACCACAATTTCTTTAATGAAATATACTCACTATTTGTAATTATCACCTTAATTTTTTTAATTAAAATTACAAGACCCATGATTCATTTTTTACAGTCAGTGGGGATTTCTTTAAGACTGCAAGGGAAGCTCGGCTTCCCCTATAATGTCAAAATATTAATTGTCAAATATGTACTATTGTGTTAACATTTTATTGACTAAAAATGCGTTAGAACACGTTAATCTCGAAGACGAGTTCGTTCGGTATCAGCTACATATAGCAGGTCGGACTCGATTTCCTTCTCATACATTCCCGTAGCTTCAGGGTATTTCTCTGTTGAAGCCGAGCGTCCATTGAGTTCAATGGGGCTGCTTTGAACAGTTTTTTTCAGCGCTTCGAAACTAGACGGTCATTGGATAAATGCTGCGATTATGTCCCGCCTCCGGACGCTCTGCGTCTCTGGGGGTGAATGGAGGAGTGGGCTGGCCTGGACTCCGGGCTTCTGTGTGATGATTGGAGGGTTTGCATCTCCTTTTGATTGACAGCGGTTTTGTACTACAAAAAGTCGCTGACGCTGAATCTATTCGAGCTCAGTCCCATAGCGGCTTTGCACTTGGTTCTTATCAATCATTATATATTTTTTTAATTCATTTATAATGTTATGTTTTAATATACATGCTGCTAACTCGGAAATTTCAAGATATGCGAGCAAAAAATGCTCCTGACACTTAGGCAATACGACACGAGCAAGAGTGCTGTTTTTGTTTCGTTTGTGTTCGAATCCAAATCCGCGTTGATTTGGGCGAATCACTGATTCACTGGGCCATTCATAAAAACAGTCATTTGATTCGCTCCTGAAGGATTCAGCCGTTCTGAAAGAATCATTTGAATGACTCAGTGATTCAATCACGAACTTCTGCCACCTGCTGGCCGTTTTTAAGTTTCCCGTCTAAAAGTAGGCATATTACATTATTTTCCAACATATTTCTATATTCAGAATTTAGTATTTAAAACATTAATCTCATAACATTATTTATGCAATTATAAATACAGTCTAAATGTATAAATGCCACATCTAAATGTCACTTCATGCAGCTTCTGTGCAGTGCTAATATGAGTTTTGTTTAGATCATTTCATGGATAACAATAGCCAGTCATTCATTCACATTAAGTATTCAGAGAATAATATTGTTGGTACAACAGGGTCACAGAGCATTTTCTTAGGGCAGAATTTACGTATAAATAAATGGACAATTTTTATGATGTAGGCCGAAAATGAGCTTCCCCTCTTTGAAAGACCAGCAGCCGCAACAGTGTACGCATTATCAAAGTTAGGGTTTTATTGGATTTACAGAAAATCTTCAGATCATTCTGTGCAATTAATCTGGAATAACCTGAAGTTATCAAATAAGCATCAGCTTTATCAGCTCATTTTATGAATTGGTGGATGTCATAAGTTTGTGAACCAAGAACAGAGAGAAGCATTATTCATCCCATTCATCTTCTTCATCTTCATCACCCCCAACATCTTCTTCGTCTTCTGAAGAAAGAAAAAAAGAGAGAAAAAAAGTTAGTATTTGTTTGTATCTAATGATAAAAAATATTATGCAGATGGCTACTAAAACATGCACACCGAAGACATAAAATTCTGCCTTTATAGCCTACAGTTTAAAAAGACAATTGCCTTTTCGATAGCTCGCCTTTATATGCAAGCAGCAACCTGAAAATACATTTTAATGCACTCTTTTCTGTTTCATATCTTGAGAGTATCTTTTTGTGTGTGCGTAGAAACAACCAACCAATCATAAAACTAAACAGTCCTTGTTACATTAAATATTCATTAGGTTTGCGCAATCGCAGAAACGTTGACGAGCCGCGAGACGTTTCGTTTTTGGCGTTTGAGAGAAAGTAACGAGTTAAAAAGTAACAAAAAGCCCCGTTAATTTAAGTGAAGAAATACCGTTTTATTCTTACATGGATGGTCCAGGACAAACTGGAATATACAGTAAGGAAAAATGTAAGTCAAACTGATGCCCATAAATGAGCTATTTAACCAGCTCGAGTGTATGCAAATATACAAATAAGAACATTAAGACGCGATTCACAAATGTGAAATATGGAAAAAGATAACCAAGGATCTTGTTAACCCATGTTTTGAATGACCTGTGGTTGTGAGAATAATTTATTTATTAAATGGGTTACCCGAGGAATGGATAACTTTACTCCTTTTCTGCATCACCATCATCAGAGCTCCCACAATTCCCCCTGAGGATTCATCTTGAGCTGGAGTATTAGTGTCCGGGGATTCAGACACCTGACATAAACACCACAAAAACAATGGTTATACCCAAAAAAGCACAGTAAAAAAAAAAAAAAAACATTTACACCAAGATATATGAATCTATAAAATGATAACTATAAAGTTAAATATAAATAGGCCTATGCACGATAATGCAAAAAAAAAAAAGTGATTCCAATGGTATTAGCTATGGTTATAGCTGTGATGTGGACTTCCCTATTCTCACTGAATTAGAACGATTATTATAAAGTTATTGTTATTATGAACAGCCCTTAATACTTATAGAAACAATTGAACAAAATGCATTGCATCTGCATCTCACGTACATTCTTCAACGCACGTCCACGGCGAATTTCCTCCATTAAGGTTCCTCGTCCTCCACCACCAGAGGAAGGAGGAGGTGGTGCTGAGCTGCCAGGGCTACTGGGGAAGTTACTGGCTGAAGAAGGCGGCGGTGGAGGAGGAGGTGGGGGCGGAGGTGGAGGTGGTGCACCGCCACCCATAGGTGGAGGAGGTGGCTTGTGACTGTGGCTGGGGGGTGGTGGTGGCGGGTGAGAAGATGGCATAGGAGGTGGAGGCTCAAAACGGCCTCCAGGTGGTGCAGGTGGGGGTGGAGCGCGATGCAGGGGTCCAGGGCTGCGTGAAGGTGGTGCAGGACGTCCAGGTGGACCTGGGACTCGGGGAAGCCCGCTGCGAGGTGGAGGAGGTGCAGGGGCAAAATGAGGACCCTCTGGGAAACAAGCATGATTAAAGTCAAATGAAAAAGAAAAAAAAAAGAACCGGGACTTGGTTAAATTAATTGGTTGTTGATTGGATTGAGGCAGATCTGAATGTGAATTTTTGGTCGATTGTGAGAAAGGGGTGGAGTTTATGCAGACTAAATGATTGGAGAAGTCTGTCATATGTCAGCAGAGAAGTTTGTCTTTTTCATCAGATGATCAAGTCATGACATTTTGATGAAAAATCATGAGCTCAAAATTAAAAATAAATAAATAAAGTATGCATGGATTAATTGCTAACAGTAAGATTAAAAAAAAAAGATGCATTTAGAAAATATATCTGAATTTCCATGTCATGCTGACATTAAGGATCTTATCAAGGTAAAATTATCCAAATCAAACAAATATTCCACAAAGAACTTTTTTCATTTTGATTTTTTAATGAGCTCACCCTGTTTTCTCATTTCCTCTTTTACTGCGTCCAGGCCTCCAGATTGCTCGATGAAGTCATAGATGATCTTAGATGTTTCTTTGTCTGCCAGCTCGGCATCACTGATACCAGCACTGCTGAACAAATTCTTCAGGTCAGGGTCAAGATTGTTGGTCTAGAGGGGCCAAAAGTCAGTGTTCATATATACAGGTTTATAATTGCAATTAGCATAAGCATTAAATATCAGTTTATGTGACTAAATTTGCTTTATGCATTTTTTAAGGATTAAGGACATTTCTTACATCAAACCCAGAGTTTGGATCCCACCCAACATGAGTGACATGTCTGAAGAGGAATGAGAGGCAGCATCCCGTCAAACAAATGAAACAAAACACAAAGTGAGTGTCCAACTTATGGGAAAATTCTCTTACTTGAATCCACTAGGAGCTCCGATATCTGCCTTAGTGAGCTTTGGGCCTTTCTTCTTTCCCTTTTTGTTCTTTTTGCCAATGCAGAGTGAGGCTGGTGCAGGGATCGGCACTGGGGTGGAGCGGTACCTTGATGCCACAATATCTGGGTTCTGGATGTCCACTGTGGCCATTACAGTTGGCTGTGAAACTGGA
The DNA here is from genome assembly GCF_012432095.1 of Onychostoma macrolepis. Classification (NCBI taxonomy): domain Eukaryota; kingdom Metazoa; phylum Chordata; class Actinopteri; order Cypriniformes; family Cyprinidae; genus Onychostoma; species Onychostoma macrolepis. Next base: position 16,201,617 of record NC_081162.1, on the reverse strand, counting down.
CCTGGTTATTAGACATATATAGGTTAAATACTTGCATTTGCAATGCGTTAGACCATGTGAACACTGCAGGATATGTTAAGGGGACATTTCAACCAAAAATTAACTTTTTTTCTTCTGCTGAACACAAAAGAAGGTATTTTGAAGAACAGGCACTGTCTAAAACAACACTGGACACCATTTCATTTCATTACATAAGAAAAAATAAAACACTGGGACATTTTTCAAAATGTCTTCTTTTGCTTTCCGCAGAAGAAAGAAAGTCACACAGGTTTGGAGGTGAGAGTGAGTAATGATGACAAAATTGACACTTCTGCATGAAGAGTTTAAAATGTTTAAAAGTGACTCACCATTTGTTGGAGGAGTTTGTGGTAGTGCCCGGTTTTCTGTTAATCAAAATAAAACCAGCCTTAAGATGCTTATCTAACAGTTAATACTAAGTGTACGTTTAACCTTGTGCACACATACCTTCAGACGGAGCATGCTGTTTTTTTTCTAAATATGCATATATAAAAAAAGGCACAAAGAGATACTGAGTAAATATGAGTATTTATGGGAAATGAGCCTAGCAAAAATTCATATAAAATATGAATGAGAATGACAGTAACTGACCCTGGCGATTGAATCTCTGATTAATCTTTTCCACACTGATGTTTCTGAAAAATTCAGCTTCTGTCTCACTGGCAAAGTTCAAACCTACTTGACAGTCCTGAGACACAAGTGCATTCAAATATATTAGATCTCTCAGATTGCGAGATTTGGATTTTCAGTTAAAATTGGCACAGCGTTGAGTTTTGGCTTGAATTGAGATTTTTAAAGGGCCTGTACCCACATCAGCTGAAAAAGTGTGGAAGAACCTCATTGGACAGCAATAAGCCATCTGATTATACAGCTCCTGCTCCCATACCATTTTTCCTTCCTGAAAATAAATAAATAAATAACATGAACATGCACAAATATTATCAAAGTCTAAGTGGTGCTACCACCGTATGACTTCATGAGCTGAACTGAGTTGCTGTGACTCATAACTCAAAGCAGAAGTGTATCTTTATTTAATTTCAGCCTACTTGCCACAGGTCAAGCTTGGTCATGCTAACAGGAGTCAGTATAAAACAATTTATCATAATAATATATAATCTTAGGGAACATCTCTATCTGCAAAGATGCTAGATGCATAAACATTCTGCATAACAATTCTGATGAATTAAAGAGCAGTTATGACATGTTTTTTGCACTACAGATTAGAATTTGAATTTCTAACCTTTATGTCATAAAGCCGGATGTAGTATGAACGTTTAGGATTGTCCTTAACGAAACAAACAACTCCAGTATGTTGCAGACTCCATTGCGTCGGACTGTGAGGAAGAGCCATGTACAACTGAACAACCGCTGTGGCCATGGTCTGCACACACACACACAAATGCAATAAACTGACATAAAAGTGCATTAATAAAAGATTAATGAGTGAAGTATTACAATGAAAGCTAAAGACATCAGCATCCTCTACAACAACAGGAAGTGGCCTCAAACAGCATTTCCTGTCGCTCTCCAGTTAAACTTTGCCGTTACATACATCATTTGTCACTGCAGACAGGCTAACAATGTTGTGAACTAATTCTAAAGAAATTAGTTATGTTTTATAATTAAAATTTTCCTAGGTGGAAATTAATTGACTTTGGATTAAATACTTTGGCTTTTACAGCATGTTCTGTAACAGGTTGTTTTGTATGCATTCTCTTCATCTTTTTCATTCTGCACACAGACAACGAAACAGCTTGAAAAGCTGAGTCTCACTTTGACCTTTAACTGACATCAACAGTAACAGCTCCAATCTCATCTGTAACTTCTGCACCATGTCTGTCCTTTCAGGAATTTCTCTTTTATACCTGATTGATTTATATCTCCAAAATGGGTCCAGAAAATCTGTGGGACAGAATGTCCATCCGTGATTGGCCTTCTAATCAAAGTGACTTCACTCACCATGCATCTCCTTCCCAGCAGCTCTAGCAGGCGATCATTCTCCTGGCTGCTAAGGAGAGAACTGGTCACATTCTCCTGCCCCTTGGCTTTTCCTCTGCTCATCTCTCCTTGATGTAATGGACACTCAGATTTTGGGACTCCACGCCTGGGGCCCTTGCTTAGCTTAGGCAAACGGTTTGAAGGAACTGTTGCTTCCGTGTTCTGTAATCTGATGTAAATGCAGCACAGCAAAAGAGAACAGGAAGAACGAAACCGCTACGCAGATCTGCTCTCAGAATGTCATGGACAGGCACGTGTTCCTTCGCTCACATAAAGAAAGGAGGAGCCCCTTGAACATCCTCATTCACTCATATAAGGAATATATATATAGTCATTAAACAGTACACTTAAGTAAAATGTAACTCGTTGAATATTTATAATGTGTTCATATTATATTTTTATTGTATTATATTAGTATCAGTATATTAAAACATTTTTTACATGTTAAAGATAAAGAGATAATAGGAAAAATAAGTATAGGAATAAACAATAAGAAGTCAATACTGGCAGAGTGCTTTCATATGTCATAAGGGATTCAATAAATTGACATTATAAGTGTCACTGTCCTCACAGGGGTACACAAAAAATAAAAACATACATGTTGCACTTTTTAATACTGACCACACAATCTTTATTGAAAACGGCAAGTATGACAAAGTCAAAGGCCAGTTCAGTTAACCAACAAACAAATGTAAAAGCAGTAGAAAAAGCCACTTGTTCAACTGCCTACTCTCTTTGGTGCATTTGTGTTTCACATTGGAACTGTCAATCTTCAACCTCATACAATTTTGGCACCTGTTTTCTAATTAACTAACAAACACAGAGTCATTGAAACAATATATTTATTTCCCCTAAAACAATAAATAGGCATTGCAGGACAGTGGGAACTTGAAGAGGAGGGGGATTGCCATTCTTTAAAGCTATTTGCAATGGTCTGATACTGTGAGTGGGTGTGCACTGAGATCACTTTCAAGCATTGCCTCACAGTGTACAGGGGACCAGGAGGAAAAGATGTCATTTAATGGCATGCAAAGTCATTGTTGATTTTGTTGTGTAAGGGTTTTCGGCAATTGTTGGAGTAAAAATTTCAGTGGGGTCTAAAAGTTTCCTATTTAATAGTTTTTCCTTTACAAACAGACTATGCAATTACTTTTCCATCATATCCTGGGAAAAATATAACTTAATTAAAATAATTAGAGATGAGTTTGACAATTCATGACACATTATACTGTTGTTAGATTGTGACAGATCAATGAGAATATGTCATGAATGACAGAATTCACAGGTTAGGCTTTGTTTGCATCATTATATGCATCACAGCAATGTAATTAAGCACCTTAACCATAGTTATTCACCTGTTCCTCACAATAGATGGCATTCCACCTCACTGCACCACAAAATACTGCAACTGTACGTACCTCACATTTGTTTGACATAATATATGATATCCAACAGAAAAAAAAAAAAAAAAACCCTGAAACGGTGTAAAGCTGATTGTCTGTTTTCAATTGTAGAGCAGTTTATATCACACAATATTTCAGGACCAATTTTCAACTGAATTTTTCTGGACAATTTCACAAATTCATCAATTTCATTCTCAGATATAACAGACACTGACATATTCAGTTCAGGTCTGCAGCCATTCCGAGATGATGTTGAATTTCCTAATCGAGCAACATTTTTTAATGAACAAATTGAAGCAGGAAAATATATTTCAATTTCCCTAGTATTGCACTCTGGGACTATGGCTTTCATTTGATGAGGACAACAGAACAGATGATAGGCTATGTGACAAACTTGATTGTTTCCTGGTATCCGTCAGACAAAACAAACCTCTCCAGTTATTTACTTTGGTTTCTGCTGTATCTTTTAGCATTATTTTAAAGCTGTTTAGCGGACTTCCATCTCCAACACAAGCATCATTTAACATTACGAGGCCCGTTTATGCCTCAAATTGGCATGACATTTCTGTGTCCCCCAGAAATCCTCCACCATGAAACATCATAGGATTGTTATCCATTTTTATTTTAAAGATGGCAGGACATCAGTCCTTTCCTTACTCAGTGGGAAAACAGATCTGAGGTGAGTTGGGTCCAGCCTAAGTGATGTTTTGGTTTCTCTCAAGTTCAGGAGAGAGGTAGTGATGTTCCTCTAAGAAGGCTTTTTGGACCCTTACGGTATTGTGGTTGAAGATCAGTGACCTCCTCCACTTCGATTCTCCCCGTAGACCCAATCCAGTGTGATGAATGTCAAGCTCATGCTCATAAAGAGGAAGCCCAGAGCAGTGAAGCAGGCAGCCTGAAACACGAGAGCAGGAGCTTTTAATGACTACCATAATAAAATTGCGTTCCCTTTTGATTTATTTTAACCTTATATTGATTCAAAAATGTAGAGAAAGTTTAAGTCATGCCTGAATTTTTGGTCTCGAGTTCATTGGTTCAGTGGAAACGATACGGATGTAAAAAAGACCTGGGAGAATGAAGATCAAGCTCGGAGCAGAGGTTGCACCTATGAAATGAACAAAAAATGTGGTCACATTGGTGATATTTTGGTAAAAAAGATCCATTTGCTGACTGTCAATAGTGGCAATTGTAAAAGAGATAAAGGTAGCGCAGCTAACACAGAAGTCACTTTCAGTCATTTATTATTATTCCCAATACTTGTGTGTGACAGGTATTTTGATGCTTATTAGATTTTCTCGCAACTAAACTAAATCTACAGTAATGTTCTTTCGCTGCATTGCAAGCACTGGTATTTTCTTTAGGTGCATGTCTACAATTTTCATTATTTACTCACCAATGATGCCAAAAATGTCACGAATGTTGGGCACACAAATGACGAGCAGGTTGACTACGAAAAGGAGACACAATGCAATAGAGATGTGACGCACCCAATGGAAGGGCTTATCAGGGAATAGAAGCTGAAGGAGGGCTCTGCGAATCTGAAAACACAATATGACAAAGGAATCGAAATAATTTAAACATCTGCCCTGCATTTAAAGATTGTTTACTGAGTCTTTTAACATTAAAGGGACACTCCACCCAAAAATGAAAATAAATATTCTCTTTTATCATTTACTCACCCTCATGCCATCCCAGATGTATATGTCTTTCGTTCTTCAAATGAACACAAAGATTTTTTTTTTTTTTAAATAACCCATCTCTGTCCAAATAATGCAAGTTAATAGGACCTTAAAATGTGTAATTTTTCACCACAGTTAAGTAATATTTGAAACTTCTTAAACTGTACACCGTGTCTTACACGGGTTCATGAGGTCACACTTGATGTAAGCATGACCACATTGTGATTTCAGCACATTGTGTGAAAGTGCTGACATAGCACTTTACCAAGCTCTCATGAACCAAATATATGACAGTTGGCTGGAAGTGCTGGATTATAGTCCAAAAAGTTGAAAATGTTAGTATTTGTCTCTATCATTTCTCTTCAGAAGACATTGATTTATCAACTTGGGTCATACAGTGAAGATTTCTATTCCTTCAGTTTGTGTGGTTTTTGAAGCATACACTTGCAGTATATGCACTCGCCAAAATTTTTTTCTAAAAATCTTTATGTTCATCTGAAGAAAGACAGTCATCTGGGACAGCATAAGTGCGAGTATCATTTTTGTGTGGAGTATCCCTTTACATTTGACAGTATGTTGCAACACGGTTTTGTCTTTTCAGAAATATAAAGCAGGAAAGCTAGTTGGACGTCACCATATAACTGTCAAAAAAAACCCGTCTCATTACCGGGAAGAGCACAACAGGAACAGTCAGAGTCACAGCCACCAGCACGGCCAGACGTACACACAGGATGAGCGTGTCCAGAGGATCCACCTTGTTGTAGGTGTGTAGAAGTTCTGCCTCTGTGTTTACTGAGAGAGATTCATATATTGAGAATTACTATTATTTCTAGGCTGTGCTTAAATTACACACACAAGGAAACAGATACAGGTCCCAAAACTTGTTTATTTTGAAACAACTATGGCAGAGACAAATGTGAGTCTAGCCTATAACAAGACAGCATCAGTGATGCCTCGCTTGCAGCATTAGACAAAATTTTGAATTTATAATCCAGAGTGCTTACAATAAAAGGTGAGGTAGCCAAAGATGGCAGTGAGTAGATACATGACAAACATCCCCAGGATGGACACGTTGGCAATGGCCTGCATGCGTCTCTTTGTGGGACTAGAAGTATCAAAACAACAATCATAAAAGGAGACTTTTTTTTGACTCATGTCTCTCTTTTTGCAAAAAAATAATAGACTCTTCCTTTTAAACACCCAATGTCTTGATACCATTTAAAAGTTTTAAAACCCGAAGTTTTGAATGGTAGTGTACATTATAAGTATCTGTCAAATGAAATACAATCTGTTTTGTTTTCAAACAGTGACCACAATTATTATTAGTGGTCATGAATATTTTCATAGAGAGCGTGTGTTTTCTGAACGTACTTGCGCAGCTCGGTGTAGATCGGCAGCACCTCAGGGTGGCATACAAAAGCGAAGGCCAAGATGGGAACCGTATAGGCTGTCTGCAAAACAACCAGAGTAACTGAAATTACACAAGGCAGTTCCTTATCTCACACAGTGAGGCGGTCTCACACCTGTATCATCATACTCAAATTTGTAGTTGCTTGGTAGCTTTATTTCCACCTACATACTAAGCATTTCCTGTCAGTTTCTGTCTGACTGCGGTGGAGGTCTTAAAGAGTTAAGCATGTTACTTAGAAATGGACATCCTGAATAGATTCTTGCAATGATAAGGACAGTTCCTGACCTGCTGGTTGATAGTGAAGTATTTGGCTTCACATTCACCATCAAAAGATATGTTTTCAGCAGTGTGGTTGCTGAAACCATCAAAAGGACAAGGGATGTTGAACTTCTTATAGATGACCTAGGGTACAAAAACGTGAAGTTATAATGACAAACAGGAGAGGACGAAAGCCAAAAATGAGACAAGGAGAAAGAGAGCCAGAAATATTGAAGAATGTTAAAGAGTTTATATTAAAGAAATTGACAAAAATCTAAAAGACACTCATGATGAATCTCTAAAAATACACTTTGACCTTCAAAATAGACTCCAATGCTACTCAACCCTATAACAGAACCACTAAATCTGCCAATTATTTATTGATTAAACCATTTAAAGAAAGACAAATCCTCCCTAAATACAGATTAAGTCAGAGGTCCCCAACCACCGGGTCGCGACCCACTACCGGGCCGAGAAAGTTCTGGGGAAAATGTGTATAGATATGACGCTCTGTTATTTATTGTGCGTAAATGATTTTTCTAATTACTCTTTATTTTCGTTGTATGCGATTGATATAGAGTAGCAATTTGACGATGGTTAAATTAGTAAATAAAAGATTGCTCTGATCTGTCATAGGGCTTAAACGGATCGCAGTTGATCCGTGATATACGGACCAGGTCCAGACCCCACCGTTAGGCATGTGATTCGCAGATTAATTTGCCAATTTACACGTTCAATCTATTTAAAACCACAAGAAGAAACGAAACAGAACTCAATTCGTTACTTGCTCTCTGTACTCGCACACACCAGAAGCGAGCACAAGCATAGAGATCTGTTTCAGACAGTGCGGCATACCGAATTGATTCCTCTTTCATGTATTCATGTAGTTTTAAACCATGAAGGTGAGCCAATGGATATCACACAAGCAACGTGCAAACTTTGCGCAATAGTTATGCCGGTGAACGTCTTAACTTCAGTCATACAGAAAGTGAAAGTAAAAAAAAACTGATGGAGTTTTCTAATGCCGAGTTCACACTGCACGATTTTGCAGATTTTCAAAGTTGTTTTCACACTGCGTGACTATCTGGGGAAGCATTCAGTCGCTGCTGTGTTCACATTGCACGATGGATCGGCGACAGGGGCTTTCACATTGCACGATTTCACAATAGAAAGAATCGCCGACAACTCTGTCTGATCCGCAAACTACGTTTCACAACAAAACACACGCGAGAAGTGATAAGGAAATAACGCGAGAACCTGCCCTCAGCCCGTTGTTCTCCAGCGAGACTGGAAGCATTAAAAAAATATAGCCCGCAAATGGTCTGTGCGCTGATTTCCAGCTACAAAAACAAAAACAGATTATGCAGGAGGGAGATGCAGGGAACAGGGATTGTGTTCTGCAAAGAGTGGTAAATAATAATTTTGCAGTAACTGTTATGCTGATGTTGCGGCTGGTCAAGCGTTTGTGCTTGTTTCTGTATGATATAATTGTACATATTAAAATACTGATATGGTCTATAACTCCTCACCGAACTTCCCTCTGCCCTGTATCTTTGTCTCTCATTGGCTGAAGGTCATCGTGATGTAGTTTTCAGTCAGAAATCTTTGCACACAGTGTGATTGTGAATCGCCGACAGCTCCAGATATTTAGCATGCCAAATATTTCACGGGCGTCGGCGACGTGTCGGCGATTCTCTCAGATCGCGTCTTTGGTAATTCACACTGCGCGATTGTCACTCGCGTGAACGAGCTCCGATTTTCCTCCGATGTCGGGCATTTGTCGGCGATTTATCAAAACCTGTCGGCGAGTGAAAAATCGGGCTAAAATCGTGCAGTGTGAACTCGGCATAACGCTGCATTAACAGCACATATTATCTCAGAGACAAGAGACGAATCTACTTCAACATGTGCTGATAACAGTATAAATGAATAGAGCTGTTTTAAAGACCCTATCCACAACAACAACAAAATATGTATTAACCATTCACAATGTTAGATGTTAAACATGATTAACTCGAAACTGACTTACTTTATCTTTTCATTTATTTAGATGGATTTTATTTATTATTATTTATGTTGTTGTTGTTATATATTTGTTAATGCTTTGGCAACATTGTGTTACACAGTCATGCTAATAAAGCTTAAATGAATTGAATTGAATAAGAGAAGTAGCAGTGTTTTGAGTGATCTTTTACAAAAAGCCCACACACAGACCACAGCATTAAGTGAACTTACTGAGATCAGGAAGAAAACCATGCATGTCAGAGAGAAGCCACTGGTGTAACCCAAGTACCCTACAACAACAACAACAAAAAAAAACAGACAATATTCCACAAAATGCTCATATTATACTATATCATCACCCAGCTCTGTTCTGCTAATATGGGACTGTAAGGCATGAAGATCCATAAGATAGAAAATAAATTTACTTGACTTGGTTCTGTCACCAGTTCACTGGTTATTTCTCTGTAAAAAGGATAGATTCACAACAAACACAGAGCAGAATGGCTTACCAAGTTGTCTCATCAGGGCAAGGGGCAAGATGATTAAAATGGACACAATGATGATCAGATAGTTGCCATTCAGGAACCACTCACTTTTTAAAAAAAAAGAAAAGAAGAGAGAATAAGTTTACGTGAAGGAACTTAGCAAATGTTTGTGTATTTCAACAACATTTGAAGGATTTGGATTGCTCTGAGGCTGGAATGTTCCAGCAGTTACCTTGGATGACCCAAAATTGTATCTAATTCTTGGCTAGATTAAATTAGACTCATTAGGAGAACACGGGGATAAGCAGATGATTGGTTTCTCACCCACTGCTGTGCTGAAGGCCAAGGAAAGTCTGAATAACCAGAGGTAATTCATACTTCACAATGAAGAGGTAGCTAGACATAGCTGAAAGAAAGAGAGATGGATTCATCAAACACAGTTTGGTCATACTGACTCCCTTATGCAGTAAATTGCAGATCCTTTTGGCTTGTAGCCTAAGGTGAGTTTTGCCTGTGCAGTATAATATATTATAATACCCCTGGCAGGACAATAAAACTTTAAATAAAACATTACGTAGTGCTGTTATCTTATGGACATATACCATTCCTCATAAAACTCAGGGACTGCTTCTAAACTTATGATCAGTAAAAAGCCTTTATAAATTTACATTTTCATGTCCTACTAACAGACCAAATTGTACAGAGAGAGATATTATTTCAATCTAATGGAGAACAATAAATTATAATCAGTATAACCGGATCTGGTACAGTGTTCATCAAAAGATACAGAGAAAAAAAGGGAGTTTGGAAATAAGATCAGAACTGACCCAAAACTCTAACTTACCACCAATGTTGTGCATTGTTATGACAAGAGCTGCCAGTATTTTTCCCGGGTGTCCAAATGCTCGTTTACCCAGTTGTTCATAAGCGCGAATCCCTGTACAGACAGGTTAGTGATTAATGATTTATCCTGATGAACTAACTAAAATCCTTATATACAGTGGGGTCCAAAACTCTGACATCACACTGAAAAAATGGCATTAAAAATTTTATTTAACCTGGAAATAATCAAAAAGCTTTAAATTAAAGATTTACAGTTTAGTTAAAAGTTTTAAAGTTTATATTGAATTATGTCTTATATCATCATTGTCATTAAATCAGAAGGGTGACAATGAATAAGACATTCTGAAATGTGTATATATTTATATAATATATATATTATTAGATTATTTATTCAATCAAATTGCTATAATGATTTTTAATAAAACTACTGTATTTAATTGAAAAATAATGCAAAATAGAAGCATTTAACCCCACTGTACAAAAAGAAGCAATATTAAAAGTCTTGGGGTGTCCCCGACTAAGGATTTTCATAGTCGAATCATATTTTGGGGGCGGGGCAAAATATATTACCAAGAGTCAAGTCAGACGTTCGACAGTCATAAATACTCAAGTTAAATGTGTAACGGACGCCCCGCAGATACAAACGGCGTAAATAATGTTTTATGTTTTGATTAAAAGATAGTTAACATTAAAGGTCAGCGAAATCCTCCAGAATTCACAACATTTTTTTTTTTTTTTTTACAATAGTGCTCTCATTATAACGTTATGTATATGATCGTAGTTATAAAGTTCTGCATTTCTGTTTTGAGCTGCGCGTGCTGAAGATGACCAGTAGAATGAAGAATATGATAGCAGGTTTTTAATCAATGGGATTTAACTAATTTATCTCACATAGAATACGCTTCGTTATTTATATAACATAACGTTAATATTACAATTTATAAGCTATCTGCACAAAATGCCCCGAATGCACATTAACGCGCGGCTCTGAATGAACTAATTTTGTGGACGCGTTCTTCACGCACTAACATGCAGAAACACAACTAAACACTAAAAAATCACAGCGTTTTATTATAATAGTGTTCTCATTATAATTCTATGTATATGACAGTGCCAGTCATAGTTATTAATTATTCTGCATTGTTGTTCTGCTCGCACCGCGCGCTGAAGAGAAAATCGTATAGTAGCCTACTACAATGAAGCGCTTTACCACAGCGTAACTCAACCAAATGCATCTTATACGAGATAAATAATATATACACGATATAAATAAAACGACTGAAACGTTTTGGAATCACTTGTTGTACCCTACCTGATCGAGAAAAAAGAAGAAGAAGAAGAAGAAGTCTTCCACTCTGCCTGTGTCAATTTGAATCTTGTTAAAGATTTAAATCCCTGTCGCCAAGAATGCTCCTCTGTCCGTCACGGATTAGAAAGTGAAACTTTAATCTATAGGGGAAGTTGGATTTATTCAGGCAGGTTAACATATTTATTTAAAGCTTTTTTCTTTTAACATTCTTATTTACAGCATTATCATAATAGGCTGTATATTAACTTATTGGGAGAAAACCGGTAGTTCGATGTGAAATCAGACACTGAGCACCCCCATGTAGCCAAAATGGTATTATCATAATACCCCGCGAATATTCGACTGTGAGATTGGGAGTCGAATCAGGCTCCTCGAATCGAAGCATCGAATCGTCGACTATTCGGGGACACCCCTATAAAAGTCTCATTTGATTTTTATAACAAACATTTTAAATAATGACCAAATCTCTTGAATCGGCCGTACCTACAACCCCTGCGCTCCTCAGCAGAAGATGGACAGAGTATGATGACAAGACAGCAATGCAGGTCAACAAGATCCTGTTAAAACAAGCAGAAAACACGGAACAGAATGTCTCATGTAAATGATCTATGCAGTTGAAAATATGTGCTAAAAACGATCAAAGATTTATATAATGTTCATTAGATCATTCAAATGGTTATAAATGCCATGTAAGACCACTTACAGTGGGGCAAAAAAGTATTTAGTCAGCCACCAATTGTGCAAGTTCTCCCACTTAAAAAGATGAGAGAGGCCTGTAATTTTCATCATAGGTATACCTCAACTATGAGAGACAAAATGAGAAAAAAAAAATCCAGAAAATCACATTGTAGGATTTTTAAAGAATTTATTTGCAAATTATGGTGGAAAATAAGTATTTGGTCAATAACAAAATTTCATCTCAATACTTTGTTATATACCCTTTGTTGGCAATGACAGAGGTCAAACGTTTTCTGTAGGTCTTCACAAGGTTTTCACACACTGTTGTTGGTATTTTGGCCCATTCCTCCATGCAGATCTCCTCTAGAGCAGTAATGTTTTGGGGCTGTCACTTGGCAACACGGACTCCAAAGATTTTTGATGGGGTTGAGATCTGGAGACTGGCTAGGCCACTCCAGGACCTTGAAATGCTTCTTACGAAGCCACTCCTTCGTTGCCCGGGTGGTGTGTTTGGGATCATTGTCATGCTGAAACACCCAGCCACGTTTCATCTTCAATGCCCTTGCTGATGGAAGGAGGTTTTCACTCAAAATCTCACGATACATGGCCCCATTCATTCTTTCGTTTACACGGATCAGTCGTCCTGGTCCCTTTGCAGAAAAACAGCCCCAAAGCATGATGTTTCCACCCCCATGCTTCACAGTAGGTATGGTGTTCTTTGGATGCAACTCAGCATTCTTTCTCCTCCAAACACCACTAGTTGAGTTTTTACCAAAAAGTTATATTTTGCTTTCATCTGACCATATGACATTCTCCCAATCCTCTTCTGGATCATCCAAATGCTCTCTAGCAAACTTCAGACGGGCCCGGACATGTACTGGCTTAAGCAGGGGGACACGTCTGGCACTGCAGGATTTGAGTCCCTGGCGGCACAGTGTATTACTGATGGTAGCCTTTGTTACTTTGGTCCCAGCTCTCTGCAGGTCATTCACTAGGTCCCCCCGTGTGGTTCTGGGATTTTTGCTCACAGTTCTTGTGATCATTTTGACCCCACGGGGTGAGATCTTGCGTGGAGCCCCAGATCGAGGGAGATTATCAGTGGTCTTGTATGTCTTCCATTGTCTAATAATTGCTCCCACAGTTGATTTCTTCACACCAAGCTGCTTACCTATTGCAGATTCAGTCTTCCCAGCCTGGTGCAGGTCTACAATTTTGTTTCTGGTGTCCTTTGACAGCTCTTTGGTCTTGGCCATGGTGGAGTTTGGAGTTGGACTGTTTGAGGTTGTGGACAGGTGTCTTTTATACTGATAACAAGTTCAAACAGATGCCATTAATACAGGTAACGAGTGGAGGACAGAGGAGCCTCTTAAAGAAGAAGTTACAGGTCTGTGAGAGCCAGAAATCTTGCTTGTTTGTAGGTGACCAAATACTTATTTTACCGAGGAATTTACCAATTAATTCTTTAAAAATCCTACAATGTGATTTTCTGGATTTGTTTTTTCTCATTTTGTCTCTCATAGTTGAGGTATACCTATGATGAAAATTACAGGCCTCTCTCATCTTTTTAAGTGGGAGAAGTTGCACAATTGGTGGCTGACTAAATACTTTTTTGCCCCACTGTACATTATGTCTAGTTGTGAGACTGGGGGATTTGAGGTGCATTCTGGGATACTCACAGAAAGAGGATGATACCAGTGTTGGACATGGCGTAAGACAGTCCCAGAATCCCACTGCCCATGATGGCATTGCTGAGGTTGAAGACAGACATTCCAAATGACGTCTTTCCTTCAAACTAGCAGAAAAAACAGGCACAGAGATGATAAGAGGGGAAAAAATAACCACAGACTCATTAGAAGCATCTTGGTGAAAACGGCCTGTTTTATTAATATGAGCTTGATTTCTGTACTCACATCTGTAAACTGAGGGGGTTTTCCTCCATCACTCTTGTGTGGTAAAAACTCCTCTCGTTCAGGTGACTCTCTAAAACATATAGACAAATGTCACACTCTATAAATGCAGCAATTATCAGATCATCAATTATGATGCTACAGAGTTTAAAAGTCTAATGTGTAAGTATTGGTAGCATGGCCTGCTTGTTCACTATAGTTAACCGTTTGGACCTTTTTCATTTACTCTTTATATTTATTGTCCCCTGATATTCATTTCGTAGGCAGTAAACAGTAAATCAGGTGATTCACGTTCATAAAATTAATTGACGCAAGGACCCTTTCCAAATCTTATGTCAAAGGTAACCCTTTTGCCTTACAAGACACTCATTAAAAAAAATGTGATGTGCTTGAAATTTAAACAGCCCAGACCCAGTTTATCATAGTGTTTATATGTAATAAAATGTGTCAAGGATGATATCACTTAATATGTTGATGTTGAACAGTTAACGCCGATTTGTTCAACCTTTATGGAATGCATTAATGTGACCATAAATCCAAGGATATTTTTGTGTGCTAATGAGGTGAAGGCTATGCTGTGGTATGCTGCTAAATTTCTCACTCCCTGGAAAAAAATATTTTAATGATGTTGCAATGCTCACATTTTCCTTTTAGGTTCATTTTAAGTTCACCCAAATATTCACTTAAAATACATGTAACTGCTTATGACTGTGGTGTTGTTCTAGAAAAGCAATTCTAGGTGAAGCAACCAAATAGCGTGTTTGCTTTTAGCATGAATCTGCAGGCCAATAGAAAATAGAAATGTAGTGACAGATTTAGTGACACGGGAAGCATATTCGCAATTCTGTTTTTAAAGCAAAACCACTACGAACGAATGACACGTACCCTTCCTCAAGATGTTGAAAGTCTTGGTGATGACCGTTTGTTAGTTTCTGAAGTTCCATGATGTATTCTTTCTTTCTTTTTCTCTTTTGAGCAGTGAAATTTGTGAAGTGTGAAGTGAAGCGTTTTCTCTAAAGTAGATCTGCAAGAAATAAATGACAATAAAAGCAGTTAAAGCAGACTGAAATATTACAAAAAGAATGTCACTTAGTTAGCAGCATATATATAGTACTATAACTGCATTAACTGAAAAACAAAACAAAACAAAAAATATAAATATTGTAATGACCCCAAAATAGTGAGCAGTATGTACTCTGTCATTAAAACAACAAAGGAATGCTGCATCATTTACACAGAATCAAATCTTTGCTGGTCGTACAGATATTTTAGTATGTCTATATTAACGTTACACAAACTTTGCAATGACAATCACTACTTTATAGCAGCCTTAACTCAGATACCTGACACTGTTAACTGCACTTTTTGACATATAACTTTCTATGTAGACTCTTTTTAATCATTTTCCTGAAAGTTATCCAATGAGAAGACTGTGAGAGCTGTCAAGGATATAGCTAAAAGTCCAGGAAACATGAGGTCCATGTGTCTGTTTCCCACCACCTCTATTGTGATTGGCTCTTAAGGTTATGTTTCAAGTGGGGAAAGAGCATAAAAATACACAAGAGATCTGTAATTCTGGGTTTATTTTGGATTCTTGCCTTTTCAATTGTGTAAATGAACATTAAAAAAAAAATGATTTGACAGACATGTCAAACACCACACTTGTAGGAAAATGATTGTTCTGGTACATGACGTTCTCTATGTGTGTGAATTCACTGATGAACGAAGAGCTTTGGAACTGTGACCTATAATGTTTGACTTGAAAACCTTCTGTGCTCCATTTAGTCATTTCGTAACTCTAAAAGCGTCGTGTACACCATAACAGTTACCAAAACTCTAGAAGATTTAGTAGTATACTTCCTGTTTTTGTGTTGCTACGACACTCACCCCCAAAGGGGACACACATCCAATCTTTACTGACTGACAAGAGTGGCCAAAACTTGCTCTGAAGAGACGTTGACATTCTGTCTTTTAGCTTTCACAAGGACTAGAGGTCAGTGTTATTTTAGTATCACTGAGAGACTATTATAGCTTTTTTACAATATTGTGTCGTGTTTACGATCTGCACAGTATTGAATTAAATGTACATGTGTACTCCTTCATTATGACTGTCATCAGTCAAACCAACACTATTAACTGTAGTGGTTTGCAAACTACTGATGGTTCAGATTTTGAAATCAGTGGGATCTATTCCATATGGCGGGAATAATGGTCACATGCTAACAAACGTAGCAGTATGTGACTCAAACAGCTCTACTAAGAATGTTTCTTGCCACGTGTATGCGAATTATCTCACAGTGTCTCGAACACGTAAGAAAGTGTAAATGGAAATAAATCCCTCTTCAGTGCGAGGGCAAATCTATCAGAAAAATGTAAACAAATATGAGATCAGCGTGTTTATAAGACCCTGCTGTGGGAAGAAGTAACAAGGTGAATTACTGTTGGATATGAAACTCACAGTCACATTCAGCCACAAGTCTGAATACGTGGCTCAGGCTTCGGAGGTTTGGAAACTTTCCAGCAGCCCCTACCAGCTGTAGTTCCCAAACTGCTTTCCGAGCACAACCTTGTACACCCAAAAACTTGATAAGATTTGTTGTAATAATAACATGCTGCCAGCACATGCTGATTAATGCTTTGGTCTTTCCTCAAACACACAAAATCTTGTAATAGATAGGTTTTTGAAATGAAAAGTAATTAAGTTTAAAAATATAATATGCTTTGAGAATATGCAGTGCGTATTTAGAAAATCTGGAGGATGTATAAGCAACACAACTCTTTCAAAAGCTTGTGACTCTTATTAGCCTCAACTGATTAATGGATTGTCAGTATATTGATTCCAAAATTTAACATTGAGTTGTTGACCTTATGTACTGTGGTCTGGCAAAATTCCACACTGTGTATTAAAAGTCATTGTGGTA
Source organism: Onychostoma macrolepis (assembly GCF_012432095.1). Classification (NCBI taxonomy): domain Eukaryota; kingdom Metazoa; phylum Chordata; class Actinopteri; order Cypriniformes; family Cyprinidae; genus Onychostoma; species Onychostoma macrolepis. The sequence continues at coordinate 16,184,703 of NC_081162.1, read as the reverse complement.
AAAGTGTCTGAGCCATCAGGCTGAATGGTAATTCTGAAGTATCTGGAGAATTATATAATCTGTGATGTTTATGAATGCCTGTGGGCACATGAGCACAATTAAACAATCATGAAGCATTGTGGAAGAATGTTTTGGAAAGTTATAGCAGCTTCTCATAAACTCACAATTATTATTTCTTGCCTAAACTCACTACTGAAAGACTGATAGAATTTTTTTTTTTTTTTTGTTACAGTCATTTACTGCCATACATATGCAAATGAAGAGTAAATTGTACAGTATTGAAAACTGCTACCAGTAGATTAAAACCCTGATCATTTAGTAGAAACTATATAGAGAGATAGATCATGTACAATGTGAACGCACAATTATAGTACATCGTAAACAATCAGTTTTATTGATAAACTCTTAAAAATAAAGGTGCTTCACGATGCCATAGAAGAACCTTTTTGTCTAAATGGTTCCATAAAGAACCTTTAACATCTGAAGAACCTTTCTGTTTCACAAAAGGTTCTTTGTGGCGAATAAACTTCTTCAGATTATAAAAGGTAAGAAAGAGATGGTTCTTTTAAAGAACCTTTGACTAAATGGTTCTTTGTGGAACCAAAAATGGTTCTTCTATGGCATCGCTTGAAGAACCTTTTGAAGCACCTTTATTTTCAAAAGCCCTTTTCATTCATTGAAAAAAGCTGAAATCAAATGAAATATAATTATAGATGAAAAACTTCAGCTTAAATGAAAATATATATCTATAGATGAAAAAAACTATAGTTAAAAATAAATATTACAAATTAATAAAACTGTCAACAGCACAAAACAAAATTACACAAACAAAAGTTAAAATGAAAACAAAAAATATAAAAGCTATTAATACATACTGTAATAGTAGGCTATATAAATTACACTAAAATAACACAGTATCAATTTACCCTATTGATGCATTCTGAGAATTGTATATAGCTGTAAAACATCAATTAGTTAATGCATTATAAACTAAAAATAAAAACACCTCTTCTTACAGGATATTAAGGTAATGTTATATATAAATTCAAATTATAGCTATATTAGTAAAGCCTATGTAGAAATTAACATTAAAGAAGATTAATAAATGGTTTAAGTGTTATTTCATGTAAGCTATTTCAGTAACTACTGTTAACGTATGGAACCATTTTGTAAAGTGTTATTTTAAAAATGTAAGTTTTAAAAGCGAAGTCATGAGTCATAGAGTCATACAAAAACTACAGCCGAAACCAACTGGACAACATTCCTGAAGGGAAGCTTTTGTTAACTTATTAAGTTTACTCTTAAACCAACATACAAATGATCATTTCTCAAATATCACTGACTTTAAAGGCATGGAACTGATTCCAGCTTGCGTAATTCTACAGAGCAAAGTCTTACTAAATGAACACCAAAAACCTTTTCATGGAAAAATCCCCTATAAATTTGTCAGCTGCAAAATGTCACACTCGTGTATATGCCAAGAATTTCACCCTGAAGGCAGCTTGCCTACAGTCAGGAGGAGAAAGAGGTTTTAACCTCTCTGTGATAAGACCACCTCGTACCCAGCAACACTCCCAATAACTGGCTGTTCAAGTGTGAAACACTAGTGTGACCAGACTGGCTGTTACCTGGAGCAGCTTTTCTCCATGCAGCACTAGATGACTGTTGGTAATCCCACGTTCTCTGGATCTGATTTTTTAAATGCTAAATGTTACTTGGCTCAGACAACCTTTCCGCTTCACTCTCAGGAGTCATTGAGTTATTTGTTTAAACTTCTTAGCACTCAGTTAAAACATGCAGGGTGGGTTGTAGACATTATTGAGGGGCTGGGAGAAAGAGAAAGACAGAGAAAGAGGTGGGGGAGGGGGAGGTGTGCTGGGAGTCTGGGACATCGAATAACTTTTAACCCTTTACTCGCTGCTGCAGAATTGAATTTAAGAGATTCTCGAGACTTAACATTCATATAGTAAAACTCAACTTTCGGACTGCAGTGAAAACAATGCAAAATGCATTTTAACAAATCACGTTACTTACTAAGATAACCAAATGAGCCACAGGTAGACAGCCATCATCTTTGAAAACCATTGTAAAAGAACTACATGAGCTAAAAGAATATATATAGCTTGCAATAAAAATTAAATTAGAAACTAAACATTTTAACAATTTTGAATATTATTTAGCACATGTGGTTCATAATTTTATTTAGAATGAATGCTGTTCTTTGATGAATAGTTCTTTTCTTTTCGTCAGCACTTAATCAGCATATCAGAATGATTTCTGAAGGATCATCTGATTCTGCAGTAATCGCCGCTGAAAATGTAGCTTTACCATCACAGGAATAAATTACATTTCAAAATATATTCAAATAGAACACAGCTATTTTAATTTGTAATAATATTGCACAATAGTATTGTTTTTACTGTATTTTCTGCGTGTATATATACCTTTGTGTGAGTATAAAAGACTTTCAAAAACATTACAAATTCCTCGTGAACGCAAACTGTTTAACGCTGAAAATAATGTAAATGTTAAATTGTAAATAGTAATGTAAATATGAGATTTTAAATGGTTATTATAGTTAATATCATAATTTATACATTTTCATTATTTGAATGTTTACAACATTTTTGTTTACTTTAGTGTAATAGTACTAGATTGTAACCACTCTAATCTGGATCTGAAGCAAAACCATCTGAGAAGCATTGACCTAAAACAAATACATCAAATGTATTGTTAAATCACACTGGTACACTAACAAACACCTACATTGCAGCAACATTTGTGGACAAGATTTCACAGGTCCCACCCTCTATACTATCTTCACCCACTGACCATCAGAGCTGAGCAACCATCTCTCCACACATTTCACTGGCATTCCTCTCCTTGCCTCCATCCATTTCCTGTCATTCAACTCTCTCTCTCTCCCTATAAGTCAACATCTCACACTATTGCTATCCATTTGAAGGTCTTGTTTAGAGGTGTATTAGAGTACTCAAATGCTCTTGTTATGGCAGACACTGTGTAGTGTACTTGCCCATACTTGAATTTCCAGAGCATTTTTCAGGAGATAATATGATCCCCTCGCCTCAGAGGCCACACACATCTGTGTGCCAAAATGCAGGCTCGAGTGAACTCGTAGTCATTTTTGCTAATATAATAGCACTAACAGAATGCATTTTCCACATCAGAATTACTTTTCAACCCGAAAGCCTCAAAGAGTGGAAGCCGAAGTAAGAAGCCAGGTCTGGTCATTGTTGTAGACCACACAATGCACTCGCTGATCTCTCTGCAGGCTCATTTCCCTGTTGTGGCCATGTATATTCAATATGTCCAGGACATCCGTTTAAAAAAGCTACAGAAACCTCTTGAGGTTTATCAATTGTGTGGGTCACACCTTTGGTGTGTACATTGTGCCTTAAACGGCCCTTCAAAAAATCTAACACATTCCTTTTCATTTTCCACCTGATAATGATTTCCTCTACTTTTCCTTTCAGATAACAGTGGTTATCTGAAAGGAAATATTTCATAAACAGTGGAAATATTGTGAAAGTGATGTTTTTTTCACACTCTAGCCACAGAACTTTATGTGCTTCAAAGATTACAACACAACAGGAAGTGCTTCACCTGAAGTCAACAGCTAAAATTGGTAAGCAAAATTACATTATATGAAGTCATGATCTCAGACGCATTAAAATGAAACACTGGGTGAAGGGGCTGTTGTTCTTTGTGGTTAAATTTGCTTTCCAAGCAAACAGCGGAAGAAATACTGGACGTCCAGTTTTAGCACTAAGCAACATTTAAGTTAAAGTTCACATTTTGAAATACTTTCTTATGCAGAGAGTATAAATAAGCCATTAACTACTGACGTGCTATCAATACACTCTAGTGAAGCATCCTGACTAACTCGACATAGCAACATCAGCACAACCAATGGCATGAGTTTAGGGTGGGACTAAGTGTTTGGCCGGCAAATTGCAGATAAGTAAAGTGCACAGTGAAACCTGCTGTGTCCAACACCATGTACTTTCAAAATATGTGCTGAATTTAACGAGGAATATACTTCTTGATCACTGATAAAGTATGTTCTTTTGGTATGCATTTGTAAAACAATCAAGCATTGTCCTTTGAGTGCTACATGCTACATAGAATCACCACAAAAATAATGCACTTGGGAGTTAACAAGTATAATTTAACCATGATGAACAACATTCTTGATATCAAATGCAGTTTCACTTGAATTGCATTTGAAAAGAGTGGCTTAAATTCACAGTTCACATGGCCTCATTGGGATAACAAAGTGTCCACAGGCTGTGAAATTCAAAGTCACAGCAGGTGAACATCCGAGTATTATTCACCTATTTTTTCATGTGTATTTGGACAACCTACTCATCTGACATACTGCTTTTCACATACTATATAATGTGACAAGCAAAAGTATTTGAAACCTTTGGAATTGCTTGTTTTTTTTTTTTGCATTTATTGGTCAGAAAATGTTGTTTGATCTTCACCAGAGTGACAAGTAAACTTTTTTGAACAGGGCGATAATGTGTCTTTTTTTCTTATTTCGTTTAAATATCTTTTTTTTTTTTCATTTATTATTGCCCTTCAGAAGCTACATAAGATACAAATTTTTCATAGTAAGAACAATTTACCCTGATCATCATTTTCAAAAAGTTTACACCCTCAGCTTTTAAACCTTCCTGAGCATCAGTAAATGTTTCTACCTTTTGTAATAGTCGTGTAGTCGAGTTGAATCCATCACTGGTCCTTAGTGAAAATATGGATCTTAAAATCATATAGTTACTGTTGTGAAAAACCAAAGAATGTGCAGAACCTGGGCAGTTCTTTAGAAAACTGTTCAGGAAAAACAAGGGATTCATGAACAACTATCAAAAAACAATTGTGGGTCATCCAAGTACTAACAAGTCACTTACTTTTTTCATAGCATTCTGAATGTTTAATTAAATGTGTTCAGTAAATATGAAAGATTATAATTGTGTTGTTAGCTTTAGCTTTTGTCTGTACTTGTGACTTGTGTGTACACTTGTTATCAAGATCAGATGACATTTTATGACCAACAAATGTTTAAATATACATTTTGATGACCACTATAGTTGAAAAGTAAAGCGTATCCCTATAAATGACGCTAAAGAAATTGTTTTAAAAATTCTTCCTTTGAAAAGTTTGCCAATATCCTAGTGAATAACCAAACTGACATTACCAAGTTGAATGAAATTTGATATCTCTATTCCCCGAATACATGACCTGGTTGCTCTTTAAAAGCTTTTACTGAATAAATCTTGGCTTACTTCTCACAATGCACTGGGTGTACTCTTACAAGTTGCGCAACACATTTTTGAATGTTTTGGATATTTTGAGCTCTTCGTAGTCCCAATTTAGTCTGAAACGTATTGGTACAAAACAGTATATAATCCTGTTTTATTGATCAAGAAGACTTTGTGGAACATTTGAAGAACTGAGAGAATGTAAACATGCTTATACTGACAGTTTACATTCAACCTACATGTCTATCAAGTTGATTTTCTTACATTGTCATGGGAGTTTAGCTAAAAAGAAACATTCCAAGCTTAAATTCTATTCTAACAACCTCACATAGAGAGAGTGACTTGTTTATTTTTTGTAGGTATTTTGGGTGGATACACACTGCTCTCAGTCAACAGAAAACATCTCAAGACATAGTAAAAGACATAGGAACATATATATTGCCATCTATTTCCAATCTTTCATAGTCCATGCAAGTCCAAATCAGCTATTGGCCTTTTATATCTGGCTCGAGGTAATTCTAGTCCTGCGATCGGACATATGATACCCGCATAACGTCATGTGCAGTGTGCATAGAAAGATTTTCCTTTGCAGCTCAAACATGCTATTATCTCAAATCATATATAGCCATATTCTTCACAACACTGTAGGGTCATTGAGGGGAATAACAGACTGTAAATCTCACTAACCCAAAGTGTCATAAAAAGCCACCTAAAAGTACAGTTAATTGCAATCAAAGAACAAATTGTATGACTAAAAAACTTGTAATAGAACATAATGAAGGCTGTAATTGTGGTAACAAAACTCTCCTAAGCCATTAAGCCTTTTCTGTCAACAGCAGTTTGATTTTATAGACCATGTGCTCAATCAATACAACAGATACTCAGAAAAGAAAATACTCAAGACTCTCTCACCCTTTTAAAATGGCTGTTGGTGTTTTCTCAAAGGCAGTGCTAATGAAGCATTCTCTGAGAGCTTTTCTTGGTTGAGGTGTTGCTTTTTATCCCAGTTGTTAAAAGGTTTAAGTAGAGCCCAAGAGAGAAAGAGAGAAAGGACAGTGTGGTTCTATTGAAGGGAGTAAGGCAAGGGTGGGAAGCACATGGAGAAAAAAAGGGAGGGAGCTTCTCAATGCAGTCTCAAATTACTTGTGATGTCACATACAACTCAAGCCACTCTGGTAATGCAGGCAGGATTCCATTCAGTGGCTCCTTCACGCTTTCACATCTGCTTGTCTCTTATTCTTCATATTGATGGAGTGTCATGCAATCCACAAGAAGCTCCAAAATTTGAGCAGGAAAAGACACAGAATAAGACGGGTGAATAAAATTAGGTTTTGATTATTGTTTAGAGGGGTTGAGCATTTTGGGTAATTATTATTTATTTTATTTTATTTTTTGGTTATTTTTTCAGTGTCGGGTAGTTTTTCTGCAACCCTTTGGCTGGGTCAAATGCAGGTTGTGGAGTCAGTCACAGCATCTTTTGGCTTTGAGAGACCGGTTGATTACACTTGAAGTACTTTTAAATGTTTACTTTTTACTTCTAAAATGTTTGTTAAACAAGTTTAAATGTAGTCAATATGTTAAAAAGGTATAAAATATGCTGTATTAAACAAGTAGTTGAGTTGTGTATTTTACAAAGATTGAGAAGATTAACTTAATCTGTATTACTAATTCATGCATGAGGTAAGAAAAAATTTATATAATATAAAAATATATAATATTATTGAAAATATCAATGGGTAAAATCAACTCATCATGCTGGGTTACATAAACTACCCAACTTTGGTCAAATTAGCCCAACATGTGTTCTGTCCTATATATATATATATATATATATACTCAGCCGCTGGGCTAAAAACAGCCCAGGTTGGGTAATTTGTAACCCTTTTTTTTTTTAGAGTGTGTCAGTGATTCCACAAAGAATTGTCAAAGAATTGAGTTTGACACCCCTGGTCTAGAGCAGGATTTAAAATAAATAAATAAATAAATAAAAAACACATTTTGGATTTAGGCACACAAAACTATTGTCAGTCTTCAGCTGAATTTTGAAGGTTTGTTTATGTGTTTGTTTGTTTTTTGTTTTTGTAATGTCAAAATTTCTTCATTGTCTTGTAATATTTATTCATTTATTTATTGTTACTGATCAATGTGAAAACAGTATTTCTTGAAGAAGTGACTCAAGTAGCAGCCATATGTAAAACCTGTAGTTTTCCTAGTTTAAAGATCTCTAAAGATTTACTGTATGCTACAAATCATTATAGATTTAAATATTTCATTAAATGTTTAGTCAGCAGCACTAATAATATTGACTATAAAAAGCTTGTTCTTTATGGCTTAAACATCTGCAAATAACACGACTGTTCTAAATCTAATGAAATCATCTGATTTTCTCTCAGACCTACAAAAACAGCGCACGTGCTTACGCGTCGGTCTCGTCACGAGACCTGCCCGCGCTGTGGGTGTCGGGAACTTGAGTTTATATGAGTAGTTCAGTACAGGCGGCTCAAAGATCTAAAACTTCATGTCCCATTGTGCACTGCGTCGGACACTCCTAGGTAATGACTTCCTCTCCAGAAAAAGCAGATTTTGAAGAGACTGTGAGGAAAAAGCCGTAATTTTGACACGCAGATTTGTTGGAGCATGTGTTAAAAAACTATTTACGGTTAATTTGAAGCTTCGGTTTGAAATGTAACCATGGCAACCGAACGGCCGTCCTGGTTAGCAGCCCTGCACAGGCTGTAGAGAAGGCGATGCTGAGGGTTAGCTGAAGCCTTATGATATTCATTTGCCTTGTCCACGGTGGGGGTTTAATTTTGTTACGGAAGACAGTCGAGCAGCTATATCTGACCTCTTTCCGTGATGGAAGAAGTCGACAGGATTTTAATTCACTCTCTAAGGCAAGCTGGCACGTAAGTAACAGGTCTCCTCAGTTGTGACAAGTCATTTCCTCGCTCTTTGGAGTGATTTGTATCTTGGGACATGTCAAACTTATTTATTGTCTATGTCTGCGTGGTTGGGGTCACCTCATCTTCCAGGGACATTGATGAGGATGTTCAGAGTGTGAAGCAGTTCACCAGTGAGCTGATTGTGGAGGCTGTGGTGAAATGCCTGCGTGTGATCGACCCTGCGCTGGGCAATGGCTTGTCCCATTCACTCCCCCCTGGCATGTCTGCCCGCTTCAGACTGGGCATGAGCCTGGCACAGGCCTGTCAGGTGAGAGACACGCTGCCTGGACGTCCCACTGTGTGCTTGAGTTAACCTGACCCCTCACAACTGACAGAGTCAGCTGATAACCGTTCAAAATGCATTACTGCTGGTGAATAAGTACTTTTGTTTTCATTTTAGGCTTGAGTAAAGATATAACAGTGTGGACATTTATAAAAAAAAATAATTCAGTTCAAGTTTATTTGTATAGCGCTTTTCACAATACAAATCGTTGCAAAGCAGCTTTACAAAAAATTTAAGTTTCTACAATATATTTAGTAGTAGTTTATCAGTGGTAGTAGTAGTAGTTTGTCAAGTTGATGTACATTTGGCAGAAATGTACAGTAAAAATCAGCTAATGACGTAATCAAACAGATGATGAACAATATTAACAGCAATGATTATATGTTGCAATCAACTTATAGCAAAATTTGGTAGTTCTGTATGTTGTTTCAGGGTTGGCATCATCTGAGGTCCTCTGAGGGGTTGGCATCATCTCTTCTCAGGTGTTCTGGATCCAGACTGAAGCTTGTGTAATTCCTAGTTACAGAAACAGATAAACAAATAGAGACATAATTAGCGTAGCAGCTGTTCCAACCAAGCAAAAATGATTTGTTCAACCCAAGCTAAAGAATAATAATGTTCATTTGATCAGATATAACTGCAGTACAAGATTATGAGATGCATTATGTGAATGCTTGAAGATGTGTCTTTAATCTAGATTTAAACAGAGAGAATGTGTCTGAACCGTGAACATTATTGGGAAGGATGTTCCAGAGTTTGGGAGCCAAATGTGAAAAAGCTCTACCACTTTAGTGGACTTTGCTATCCTAGGTACTACCAAAAGTCCTGAGTTTTGTGACCTGATGGATTGTAGCATGATAGAAGACTAGTTAGGTACACAGGAGTTAAACCATTTAGGTCCTTATAGTAGTAATGTTTTGTAACTGATACAGAATTTAATAGGTAGCCAGTGCAGAGACTGTAAAACTGAGGTAATATGATCATATTTTATGGTAAGGACTCTAGCTGCTGCATTTTGTACTATCTGTAGCTTGTTTATTGAAGATTCAGGACAGCCACCTAGCAGTGCATTATAATAGTCCAGTCTAGAGGTCATGAATGCATGAACTAGCTTTTCTGCATCAGAAAGAGGGAACATGTTTCGTAGCTTGGCAGAGTTTCTAAGATGGAAGAATGCTGTTTTTGTAACATTGGAAATATGGTTTTCAAAAGACAAGTTGCTGTGTAATATAACACCCTGATTTTTGACTGTAGAGGAAGTAACAGTACATCTGTCTAGTTGTAATCCAAGAGATTCTGTTTACTGTTTTTTGGTCCAATAAGTAATATATCTGTCTTATCCAAATTTAATAGGAGAAAATGATTGGTCATCCAATATTTTCCATTTTTAACACACTCTGTTAGCTTAGATAATTTTGAAGTTTCATCTGGTCTTTTTGAGATATATAGTTGAGTATCATAAGCATAACAATGGAAGCCAATCCCATATTTTCTAATAATATTACCAAGACCAGTTAACTAGACTTTGTAGATAAATTATGAACAAACTGCATTACGGCATACAATAGATTTTGTAGAATCTTACAGTAGATATTCTGTGATTGAATCAATCTGTTGTGATTTAATTCAGATGACCTTTAACTGTTACAAAGACAAATAGTTTTTTATCATTGTAATATCATCAGTAATTATCCTTTTTGGCAGTATTGTTTCATAAGTAGTTGGTACCAGAAACACAGTTATGTTTCATTTGTAACTACATAACTAAATTGGTTAACACGCACTAACAATGAAAATACTTTTATTAATCTTAGCTATTGTTCAACATTATTAATACGTTATTAAAATCAAATGTCGTATTTGTTAACATTAATTAATGTACTGTGAACGTTTTTACAATATAACGATGGAGTAGTGCAAGCCAAATGTTTGTCAGTGCTGGTGTGCCAACCTGCTCTGCTGTGCTGCACAAGTGTATGTGTAGATTATCAGATTTTGCAAATAGTATAATTTCAACACTGACAAAAGTCAGATTTTTCTCCAGGATGTGGAACCACTGGCGTTTTAAGGCTGGAATACACTACACGACTTTTAAAATCTGAACAGATTTTCAAAACACCAGGCATCATACACTTACGAATTTGTAAATGGTGACAAAAGAAAACTGGGCATCATACACTACTACATGACCAAGGATCATACACTACCAGACTTTAAAGTTGTTCTGATCACAACAAACTCAAGCAGAAATGTGCTCCTTGTTGCTAGGAGACGCATGACAAATGAAAACAATGTGTTCTAAACTTGGCTGAAAATATCAAACATGTTTGATATCCTCCGACTGAATAGAATCAAAGTCTGAAGCTAAAAAATTGGAGTCTGTGACCATCATACACTACGCGTAATCTGAACGTGGAATCTGTCAGCTGTAATCTGCAGACTGGCTCTGACTTTCCTCAACTAGCGTCAACTTGTTCAGACTGTAAAATCGGGGGGAAATCAGGGCAAAAATCGTATAGTGTATTCCAGGCTTTAGTCTGTATGTAAATTTATGATGTGGATTCTGTCTGTTTTTAACTAGTATTGGTGTTTATTTTGTCTGTTATATTGTCTGTGTTTTTGGACCGTGTGTGTCCTTAATAAAGTTTTGATGATGATGATGATGATAAGATTAACAAAGGATAATAACTGGTGTAAAAATATATAATTAAGAATTCAATAAAATAAATAAATAAAGTAAAAAATATATAGTTCACGTTAGTAAATTAACTAATGTTAACAAATGTGACCCTGGACCACAAAACCAGTCAATTTTTCAAAATTGCGATTTGTACATCATCTGAAAGCTGAATAAATAAGCTTTCCATTGATGTATGGTTATTGTTAGGACAATATTTGGCCGAGATACAACTGTTTGAAAATCTGGAATCTGAGGGTGCAAAAAAAAAAAAAAAATCAAAATATTGTGAAAATCACCTTTAAAGTTGTCCAAATGGAGTTCTTAGCAATGATTTTTACAAACGATTAATCGCATCCAAAATAAAAGTTTTTGTTTACATAATATATGTGTGTGTACTGTGTATATTTATTGTTTATATATAAATACAGACACATGCATGTATATATTTAAGAAAATGTTATGTTTATATATGAAATATATTTCTAGATTATATAATTTATGAATATAAATATATACGTTTAAGTACATATAAATATTTTCTAAATATATTCTGTATGTGTGTGTCTTTATATATACATAATAAATATACACAGTACACACACATATGTAAACACTTTTATTTTGGATGCGATAAATCGTTTGACAGCACTACATATTACTAATCAAAAATTAGGTTTTAATATATTTACAGTAGGAAATTTACAAAATATCTTCATGGAACATGATCTTTACTTAATATCCTAATGATTTTTGGCATAAAAGAAAAAAAACGATAATTTTGACCCATACAATGTATTTTTGGCTATTGCTACCTATATACCTGTGCAATTTAAGACTGGTTTTGTGGTGGGTCACAAATGAGACCTTACTTTAAAGTGCTACTGTTAGTACCTCTCTACACGTTCTAACTTAACACGGTGACTTGTAATCCACTCTGATGTGATTTTTGCATTCATCTGTATGTTTAGGATGTGGGTTTTAAAGGGGAAATTGGCTACCAGACATTTCTCTACAGCAATGAGCCAGAGATTCGTTCTCTGTTCATGTTTCTGGTTGAGAAGCTGCCCAGAGAGAGTGCAGAGGCTTCGGACCAGCCTTCAGGTACTTTTGCCTACTGTTTTTTGCATTTATGTAATTGGCATATGCTTGACAATGATATTAAACTCGGCATAAAATGGAAATTCACAGTGCTTATTTTATAAATGCATCTTATTAGGATTGATTCATCCGTCCAATTTTTAATCAAAATGTCATAATTCAATCTTCTGCTGAAACAACAGTCTTCTCTCTAGTGAGGTTTGCCAGACTACTGCAATCATTTTGTCTACTTAAAGCTTGCCCATTTCTTAAAATCATCCTCAAGTTCAGATTCAGATCAACTATACCCAAGTCCCTTCCCTGCATTTTTTTTTTTTTCGATAATTTGTTTCATTAGAAAATACGTCACAATACAGAAGAAAAGATGTTGCTATTTTTATTTCGGCTTAAACGGCATGATCTATTAGATGCAATACAGATAGTAAAACTTCAATTTAGCAACTAAGCCTGTTTCTCAGAGTTTATGATTGCAATTCTCAGTTATTTTACACACCATGTGATAATACCTGAGAATAATGACGTAATAATGATTCACCTCATTAAATCTGGTGTGACTCAAAGTCTCCAACAAATTCTCCAACACCTGAGATGAATTTCTGGTTGCATATTAATAAAGTATTGCGGTTGGGCTGCGTGGTCTTCATGCTGGGATCAAAGGGCAATGTGATTAACTAGGGTGTTAATGTAAGAGCTTAGAGTGCTGATTATTCCCAGCTTTCTTCAATAAACTAGAAACGATTATTCTGCCCCCTCAATTCTCCTACATTAATTAAGCGCTCTTGATTGCCTAAAAATGCATTAAAATGTTTTATTATCTTGGAAAGTATCCAGAGTCAATTTCAGTTAATAGCTAGTTAACGCAATTATAAACTCAGTGGGAAACAGTGCCGACTGGTTCAGACTCACTGTCGCAAACATTACTATTATTTTTTTCCAAAGAATAGTTTGCTTGCCTTTGTAGTGTCACATGTTGCTTTTGATTATTGAATTAAATTAATATGATTAATGAGGCTAGTTTCTCAGAATTGTCTGATTTTTGCATGTATCTCTCTTCTTTTAGGGAAGTCTGCGCTGTTGCAGAGAGCAATTGCTGCTCAAATTAAAGCGCAGTTGTCAGTGCCTTGGCTCCCTCCGTCCTGTAGACTCCCCATTCATCGTAAAACTCAGGTACCTCAGCACGCATACATCTTGAAATCCAGGGCTAAGGCTTATATGCAGAACTCTAGAAACTTCTTGCAAGCTACCTAACTAACTGACAAATGTGTGTCAATGTAATTTCAGAGTTCTGGCCCATGTCACAATTTCCACGCCCAGCCACTGAGCCTCCCATATTCAGTGAAGGTTTCTTCCAGGAAACAGCCAAAAGGCATGCTCATTTTCACTTACTCAACTCAATAAGCCCCCTTAGGTTTGGTGTGATATGTCTTATACATTGTGGTATTGGCCTTGTTGCCACCTGCCCCTGAAGCGTGATTACCCCTTTGAGGAATTTGACAAAAAACAAATTCAGCTCTTATGATTCATTCAGCTAACATTGGTATGTCTTTGATGTTTATTTGTGAATTCTCTCAGAGGTGCAAGAATATTGGAGGGATTATTTGCTGCCTGTGACCGCCCAGCCTTCCCAGCATGCCTCAGTGCCAGCGTCCCTCCTGGAGAACCACATCTCTGAACTTAGTGCCACACAGGAGTGGGAGAGTGAATGGAACAGCCAAGGCCTTCTGTCTAGACTTACACCTGAGGTTATTCTCACCCCCCTTAAATTTTAAAGAGAGTTCATCCAAAAAAATTCTGTCATTAGTTGCTTAGTGATAGTTTTGACAAACTTTCAAGGTCTCCATGGCACTTATAACAGTGTTGCTTTAGCTTTGTTTATATGCTATTATAGGATATATTAATATTTCAAAACTTTAATTTTTCAATATATTTTTAGTTTTCATTGTAATTTTAGTATTTTTTGTTATATTTGTTTTGTTGCGTCATTTTAATAGTTTTTTAATAGTTAACAAGGTAGAGCAATGAAATAAATAGTTTTTTTTTATATATATCTTTAATTTTTAATATAAGTTTTAATTTAAAGGTATAGTTCACCCAAAAAGGAAAATAAAATTCTCTTCATTTACTCACCCTCAAGTTGTTTCAAACCTGTATGAATTTCTTTTTTCTGCTGAATTTAAAAGAAGATATTTTAAAGAGGTTAAACAAAGAGTTGTAAGTCCCTATTGGCTTCCATAGACCAGGAACTGCTTGGTTACCCACATTCTTCAAAATGTTCAGCAGAAGAAAGAAATTCATACAGGTTTGGAGAAACCTGAGGGTGAGTGAATAACGACAGAATTTTAATTTGGGGTGAAAGTTGCTAAAGTTGCAACATTTCTAAATTTGTAAAGTTAAAAAAAAAAAAGTAATCTAATAATCATCTAATAATTTATTTTAATTCAGATGACCAAGAACCCTTTGAATAGTTTTAGTTAACAGTGTCCGATTTGTAGATAAACGATTCATTTGAGTTGAATCTAAAAATGAGTTTGAATGATCGGTTTCATTCACGCCTGTCAGTTGTATGATGCTTTATTTGTCATTTTAAAGCTTGACAGCCCCAGTTCTCATAGCCATGATGTTCTTAAAAAAATTACATTTTGTGGTATGTGGGAAAAAAATCTCACAGGTTTGAGAAAACTTGAGGGCAAGTAGATATTTTTAGAAAAACTATCCCTTTAAGAGCTGATTATTATTATTATTATTATTATTATTAAGCTCATAAATTCCTCATTGTGCATCCTTTAACAATGTCTGAAACTGGAATTCATGTTAATAGTATAGTTAAATTGCCAAGCACTTCATTTCAGTTTGGCTCAGTTTACTCATGCAGACAGCCTTTTTTTACAGCCTCAGCATGGCGTCTCTCTACCACAACACCTAGGTTCCCTGTCTTGATAATAACAATAACACTAGCATGTAATTTAATCTTATGTAATATTTTTGCTGCTGTGCTGTTTTCCTTGATGGCGTCTCTGTGGTAAAGGCATGTATCAACACGAGGATGGAACACAGAGATGTCTTTCACACAAGTGTGACATTCAGCATGTATGTGTCCTTTGACTGTACCGCTGCCCCCTCACATCTCAGTTCCACATTCTCACCTCACCTGCCCCTCCAACTAACTTACACACTGGCCTATTGTCTGACCCCTAGATGTTCTCCAAGGGTTCGGCACGTATTTTATTTGTAAATCACACGGCTTTATCTGTGTTTGAGCTTTGTTGTGTTGAATCTGTTTGAAAATAGCCACAGCGCATTCAGAACTGTCATCATTTAGTAAATTAATAAAATGTGATATTCAACTAAAGAAATATAATCATGTTAAGTATTTCATTTGGTGATTTAAAGCCTTGGCACTCTTATGTCGTCTCTTCAGGAGTACCGATCCAGAAAGAAGGCCCGACTGCAGAAGCGTATCGAAGAGCAGCTGAGGGCAGCAGCTCAGCCTCGTCCTGACACACATGGAGCCACGCGCTCGACTTCTGACCTTTCTGAGCTGCTGCAGTCATTCGGTGGTGCTTCCACTGGGGGAGATGTGCTGACCAAAGGCACACGCTTCACCCATACAGAGAAATTCACCTTTACACAGGTACCTGTCAGAGTTTGTTTACTCAAGCTGATGGGCCAGGGTTCCCACATGCTGGAAAATCTTGGTTTTTGTAATGCTGTTTTCCAGTCATGGAAAATAATAGTGACATGACTGTGTTACTAACAAGGTTATTTTCAAAATGTAGACATTTTGGGACTACAGCTATGACTAAGCTTACCAGACATGGAAATGTACCAGAAATGTGGGCCAAAAGCTCAATCAAAAGAAATGTGTGTCTGAAATAGTTTTTTGTTTTGAGTGAGAACCAAAGTGCTAATATGCCACATCTATACAGTAATTTTGCATGTATTGACTGACTGTAGATGTGTTGCTCACAGTAAACACATGGTAAAAATAGTGGTGTGCAAGTAGGCTGTCATGATGTTATCTAGGCTGAGATAAACATAGATAAACTATTAATACTGATAATATGCTTTCTCAGCAGTACTCTGTGATTGGCCATTACAGTTTTTTAAATTTTCTTAGATTGCATGATTATTGCATGACTATAATACAGTTTTATAAATAATACATAAACTTTACAAAAAACAAATTATTATTATTATAAACATAATTATATAGTAGTAATAATAATATTTATAAATCATAAATTATACATAAACCTTTCAAAACCAAAACATTATGTAAAACTTGAGAAAATTGTAGCACTCCGAACAGAAAAAAATAAGGGTGAATGTTGTTTAAGTGATCAAGTGATGTGCTGAAATGTCTGCTTGCTCGTGTCCATCTGTTTTTAACTCACATGCACTTTGCACTTTTTGCACAATGCAATTTATAAAATAAAAAAATGTTTTTGTAGACTTTTCCAGTCTTGAGTGGATCAGTGTGCGGTTAGCCACCCTCCTGTTCAAAACTAAAAAATTATTAATTATAAAACATTTATATAGTAATTAAAAATATGTACTATGTTTATATCACTGCAGTCTAATGTTTTATATATATATATATATATATATATATATATATATATATATATATATATATATATATATATATATATATATGTATGTGTGTGTGTATGTAATTGGACACTTACAAAAGTGCAAAAAATTGTATTTGTCAATCTCTACTTGAATAACTTAAAGCCATTTATTATTATTATTCTTATTTATTATTAAAACTAAAACCATAATTTTAGATTCTTTATCCAGTTAATTTAATCTGCTTGTAATCTGAATTAGTGGATCTTGAGATGTTTAGGCTCTTAACTAAAAAGGCAAATTAAAGAAAAGGACAAAATGATTTTTAGGAACCTGAGAAGGCAGCCCAGCAGATGGCAGCAGCAGCAAGTGCACTTCCCAGCTCTCACCAATCAGAGGAGGACCTAAAGGCCCAGCAGGAAGCAGAACTTTCTGGTCTGCAGCAGCAGTTGCAGCAGCTGTCAGTCCAAATGGAAGAAGTGGGAGGAGACATCAAGCAGCTCACTGTATCCATCCAGCAGGTAGTGACCAATCAGATAAAATGAAATTATATCACATATAGTATACAGGTGCTGTTCATATAATTAGAATATCATCAAAAAGTTGATTTATTTCACTAATTCCATTCAAAAAGTGAAACTTGTATATTATATTCATTCATTACACACAGACTGATATATTTCAAATGTTTATTTCTTTTAATTTTGATGATTAGAGCTTACAGCTCATGAAAGTCAAAAATCAGTATCTCAAAATATTAGAATATTACTTAAGACCAATACAAAGAAAGGATTTTTAGAAATCTTGGCCAACTGAAAAGTATGAAAATGAAAAGTATGAGCATGTACAGCACTCAATACTTAGTTGGGGCTCCTTTTGCCTGAATTACTGCAGCAATGCGGCGTGGCATGGAGTCGATCAGTCTGTGGCACTGCTCAGGTGTTATGAGAGCCCAGGTTGCTCTGATAGTGGCCTTCAGCTCATCTGCATTGTTGGGTCTGGTGTCTCTCATCTTCCTCTTGACAATACCCCATAGATTCTCTATGGGGTTCAGGTCAAGCGAGTTTGCTGGCCAATCAAGCACAGTAACACTATGGTCATTGAACCAGCTTTTGGTACCTTTGGCAGTGTGGGCAGGTGTCAAGTCCTGCTGGAAAATGAAATCAGCATCTCCATAAAGCTTGTCAACAGAAGGAAGCATGAAGTGCTCTAAAATTTCCTGGTAGATGGCTGCGTTGACTGTGGACTTCAGAAAACACAGTGGACCAACACCAGCAGATGACATGGCAGCCCAAATCATCACTGACTGTGGAAATTTCACACTGGACTTCAAGCAACATGGATTCTGTGCCTCTCCACTCTTCCTTCAGACTCTGGGACCTTGATTTCCAAATGAAATGTAAAATTTACTTTCATCTGAAAAGAGGACTTTGGACCACTGAGCAACAGTCCAGTTCTTTTCTCCACAGCCCAGTTAAGATGCTTCTGGCGTTGTCTCTGGTTCAGAAGTGGCTTGGTAGCCCTTTTCCTGAAGACGTCTGAGCGTGGTGACTCTTGATGCACTGACTCCAGCTTCAGTTCTCTCCCTGAGAAACTCTCACAAGTGTTTGAATGGGCTTTGCTTGACTGTATTCTCAAGCTTGTGGTCATCCCTGTTGCTTGTGCACCTTTTCCTACCCAAATTCTTCCTTCCAGTCAACTTTGCATTTAATATGCTTTGATACAGCACTCTGTAAACAGCCACACCTTTCAGTAATGACCCTCTGTGACTTACCCTCTTTGTGGAGGGTGTCAATGTTCGTCTTCTGGATCATTGCCAAGTCAGCAGTCTTCCCCATTATTGTGGTTTCAAAGAACAAGAGATACCCAGAATTTATACTGTAGGGGTGGTCATTTATTCAAACTCAAATGTAAATATTCTAATATTTTGAGATACTGATTTTTGACTTTCATGAGCTGTAAGCTCTAATCATCAAAATTAAAAGAAATAAACATTTGAAATATATCAGTCTGTGTGTAATGAATGAATATAATATACAAGTTTCACGTTTTGAATGGAATTAGTGAAATAAATCAACTTTTTGATGATATTCTAATTATATGACCAGCACCTGTAGTATAACATATCACATATGATGTTGTGATGTAACAATAATAATATGGGGAAATATTTTAATTCGCAGAATCTTCAGCGAATTAGAGAATAAATGCAGCAGTTAGTTTTAATCATTGATATGTCACATTCCTGTCTGCAGGTGTCAGATGAGCTGCAACAGAAAGAGGTTAGTAATGACGAGAAGGAGAATTCAATCAAAATGAAGAGACAAGCCATTGACTTGCTACCTGACGCTGAGAACAACCTGCTAAAATTACAGGTACACCAGTCACACGCCGTACACACCTGTATCACTATCACCCCCGTTCAGGACCAAACAAACAATAAAAACAGGAATAACAGTACAGTGCAGACAGAATTAAACCGTGTGACTAATGACATGTTTGTCTTTGTCCTGTGTGTTTGTGTTTGATAGAGTCTGGTTGAGGCAAGCTCTAAACGAGTGGTTCATTTAGCCTCTCAGTGGGAGAAACACAGAGTCCCGTTGATTGACGAGCACCGCAGACTAAAAGAGCTGTGCAGCAACAGAGAGGTACCTTGTGATCTCACTATAATATGCACTCCTGTCTAAACAGCCAAATATGTCGATATCAATTCAAATCAAATTCCTGAATAATAACAGGCTGATTTATTGATCCTGCATGAGTTGTTTTTGCAAAGTAGTTTTTAAGGTCATTTTTGTGACATTTGCTATAACATTGAGAAAGTATGAAAAGGGCTGCACGATTTGGGAAAGAAGTATAATTGTGTTTACATCAGGTTAAGTTATATTCATAAAAAAAAAATAGTTTGCGATGTCCTAAGAGTAATGTTGTGGTAATATCCTTTAAATTTTTAAGGGTAGTGTACTACACCCATGGCTCACGTCAGCACTAGTCAATGCATTTATTTCTATAAAGTGAAGCATCAGCTTCTGCTTTTCCCTCTGTCGTTTATCCCAGCGTTTACCCCTTACGTCACTAGCTCCGCCCTTGCGCCATAGCTCGTGACCGGAAGAGAAGATGAGTCGTTTTGCACGGATAAATTATTTATAATAAACACTACAGTTTTCCATTAAAAAATACAATTTTTCAATTTGGATTTCATGCCGACTTTAAGTGCTAGGTTTGCTGTGCTTCTTTGTATTGTGCAAAATGCTTGTTTGTGTTGTGGCTGCACATTTTTGCCCAAGAAATGTTTTGATTGTATATCAACATAATAACAATAACAACAACAACAATAACAGTAATGATGATAATAAGAATAATATCTATTATTATTATTATTACTAAATAAAAATAATAAATGAGAAAATTTTCTATGAAAACTCATCTCTTCCGTCATCACATCGGAACCGACTTCATCTTAAAAAAAACGCAAAAAAACAACAACTTTGCTTTCTTTCCTTAACCTCTCCCTGTCTAGCTGGTATTTACTCTGAACAATGCCTGAAACTTAGTATTACAAGCACTTCCTGTGTCTATTTGCCTCTTTATAATGAATCGCTTACTGTATTCCTCAATTGTATGTCGCTTTGGATAAAAGCGTCTGCTAAATGAATAAATGTAAATGTAAGAAATATCTCTATTGTGATATTTCATTGCAAAATAAAAGTACTCCAAAATAAAAATTGTAGTAGGTTAAGGAAAATTATGGAGCATTAATATAAGTAACATTTTATTTTACAGTAAAACTGCAACTTTTATTTATGGCTGTCCTAATTTCTTAATTTTTAAATGTTAAACCATCAAGCTTTTGTTTTGGCTGAAAACTACTGTGTAATTCTCTTTTTTTGACAACAGCCGATTTTTAAGCATTTCTCATTACAAGTTTGATGATTGCTGCATGTTGTGTTCTCAAATGCATGTTAAAAGTGATTCATTTACTGTGAACCAAGCCACTCCGGGACACTGAAAACACTGCATCATGAGCGGCTTACATGTAAAATCTTTGCTATTTTAATAATCTCACTAAGCCATATAGCGTTTTTTATTTTTTTTGTGATTAGTTGTGCAGCCCTTATTATGACTTTGACTGCATCGTGTGCCTTCATGAAGTAACCAGTTATGTAAACTTTTGCTTAGTCTGAGTCCTCCAGGAAGCTGTCAGAGATCAAAGACCTGCATGACAAAATCAGACAGTCTGCTGAGGAGGCCAAAAAGAAGGAGAGTCTGTATAAGCAGCTGGTACGAAATGTTTCCCTCTCCTTTCAGTCATCCAAGACATGCATTTAGCACTTACACCATGTCCTAACCAGTCATACCACTCAAAAACAAGTGCTCAGTGCCATCTGTTCCATGTAAATGAGTTTTTGTCCTCATTAGACATCACAACACATATGATCGTTTGGTTTACATCTGTTACATCTGGCTGTGTAACCCCACTTCCTTTGGGATCTCAAATTTTGTACATTTGTACGAATGTACATTCTGATTGGTTGTGATTGTGTCATGGTTAGGACATGGTCTAAAAAAATCATTTAAAAGTTACGTCTGTCTTATAATATTTATTGTTTGTTGTTAACATTCACTGTGTTTGTTTACTCTCCTTCTTAATATTATTCTACAGCT
Organism: Onychostoma macrolepis; assembly: GCF_012432095.1. Lineage (NCBI taxonomy): Eukaryota > Metazoa > Chordata > Actinopteri > Cypriniformes > Cyprinidae > Onychostoma > Onychostoma macrolepis. The sequence continues at coordinate 16,163,178 of NC_081162.1, read as the reverse complement.
AACTGAGTATGAAACGCTATCTAAAGATGTGTCTCGCTCAGCCTACACCATGAGGATCTTGGAGATTGTAGGCAACATAAAGAAACAGAAGGAGGAAATCACTAAGGTCTTTGTTTGAATTTATCCTTAATCTAGTGCTCAATAAAAAACTTCACCTGAGTTCATGACCTTTGTCCACAGACATTAGCTTTGTGTTTGAAGTTAGCAGGTCTTCAGAAGCCTTTTGACCTCTGACCCTATTAATCGACCCCCTGTAGATTTTGTCCGACACAAAGGACTTGCAGAAGGAGATTAACAGCCTGACGGGAAAACTGGACCGAACATTTGCTGTCACTGATGAACTGGTTTTTAAGGTCAGTCTTATTTCCAAAGGTTCAAAAGATGTTTTTTTAATAAATATGTACACTACTGTTAAAAAAATTGGGGTAGGTTTTTGTTATATATATGTCAGGAGTGAGCGAGTTTTTGGATATGGTAAGATTAAACTTATTTTAGTGAATAAAGTACCACATTTCAGTTATCATTTTGTTAGGGTGGTTACTGGTTACACAAAATGTTATTTTTTTTATCCTTGCTTCTAAGAAATCCTCAATCTATATGCTTTCTAACAGCTTCATGTGGCCGTAAACATTTTATTTTAACCTGGCTTTAAGCACTATGCATCATTAAAGTTTCACTTTCACCACGTAAAGCCGACAAATGTGGTGTTTGTTTACATGTAATAATCGTAATATGAGTTTACCTTATGGTACGAACCCAGAGTCTCCGTATCTGTAGGAAAGCGATAAAACGAGCAACTTCCCTCCGAAGACTTGTTGCATTTTGGGGCAAAGCAAAAAAACATTGTTGAACAACAATATAAAATGCGGGAATGAAAAATGAAAAAACTATTCATTGGTTATTTTACAATTAATTGTATTACAAATTATACTACAATTGGAAAATACTGTAAATTGATAAACTGTTCGGCGTGATGACGTTTAATGTCTCCGACAGCGCCTGTAGTCCCATTTAGCAACTTCTTTTTTAAGAAACATAACAGTTTAAAAAAATCACGAGTGGGATGTAACTGGTGTGTTTTATGTCATAGAATAAAACGTGAAAGTATCTTGAGCCTGTGTGAACCACGGACCTTATTTAAGGGATTTAACCAAAATCCCATTCAAAAAACCCATTGTAACTCGCTAAAATTGTTTATTTTCAATGTGATCTGAGACCCTCTTAGATAAACTGAAGTTATTATTGTTTTGTAATAATAGTTCAGTATTAAAAAAATGAATTTTTTTTTAACTGCAGGATGCCAAGAAAGATGAATCTGTCCGTAAATCCTACAAGTACTTGGCTGCCTTACATGAGGTACGAGTCTGCATATCATTATCACATTTATTCGTAGCTCTTAATGTATACTTTGATGTTGTCTGTGGTTTTGAATGCTTTTTTAAAAAAGTAGCACATTGGAGTCTTAAAATGCAGGTACTGTGTTTGAAAGACATTTTTGTCTTGTGACAAGACCAGCAAAGGGGAAGCTGCTTGTGAACCTACAAAAATGGCACATTATGTGGTGGCTTGTCCTGCTTTAGCTCAGGCCATTAGCAATGCTTTAGTCCATCTGTTCAACCTTTGAACTACACAACTGAACTTAAGAGCTAATGCCCTTGCTGATTCTGGCTGTTTTGTCTTGCCAGAGAATTATCAGTTTAATCATTCTAACATTTTTGCGATCTCAGAACTGCACTCAGCTGATTCAGACTATTGAGGACACGGGAACCATCATGAGAGAAATCCGAGATCTTGAGGAGCAGGTGCGAAAAGATCTAAACAACATTTCATTGTCACTTTTCAACTGTCATCGGTTTAATGTATTTACGTATTTATTTTTTGTAGATTGAGACTGAAAATGGCAAAAGAACAGTTAGCAATCTAGAGAAGATCCTTGAAGACTACAAGGCCATTCGTCAGGAGAACTCGGCCCTTGCTGCGAAGATCCGGGAAGGTTAAGCTGTTGCTCCGTCCATGTTTGATGGTACTGCAGAGTGAAAACCCGGCCTGCTGAAATGAGCGCTGCTGTGAGAGATGTCAGTTTGGCTCCCATCTGCGTCAGCCCTCCATCCGAAATAATCCTCATCACATTAGCAACTTTCAGCTTTTATTGAGGGTTTGAACACAAAAGTTTTTTGCATCAAAATGACACAAATTTGAAGATGTTAGTTAAAGCTAATTCTGATCATTGTGATGAGATTCTGTTTTTTAACAAAAAGCTTGGACTGCAATAATTTGAGAAGGACCAGTACCGGTGCTTTGGATTGATAAAACATCTTTGTTATACGGCGATAACCACATTATGAAAGTGTCCGTTAACCGTGACCTCTGATTGTTGTTCATCATATGGGTTGAGCTGCTCATGAACATTACAGAATTTAAGCAATTTGATTGAGCTTGGAGAATAGTGGGCTGATAACAAGTGAATAATCATAAACAGCTTGCCTGTTTCATATTAAAGCATACATTTGATAACGTATCTGTTTGTTTGGCTCTGATGGATCCATAGAGCTGCTCAAATACTCGTCATTGATAGTTATATTGTCATTGAACCTGTGATAGAAAAGTACTCTTGTCAGGCTGACTGTAGGAAAGCTGTGTAAACACATTTAAGTGTCTGATTGAATAACACTGATGATTGTCCCAATCAAACTGGTTTTCAAAACCGTTTCATAGTTTATGCCTGTTTTTGGAATGTTTAGATGATATCGAAAATAATGTTTTGTAATTTACCATGACTTGTATACATTTGCTCAATCTCTGAACAAGATGTTCTGATATTTCACCATGTTGCCACCGGTTGTTATTGTCCTTTTTTTTTTTTTGGCAAAATTGTTTTGAGGATGATGTGTTGAGTTAAAATGAGGTATTAGACACATTGACTTTATTAAGGCAATTTTCCATCTTCGCTGTTATAATTAGACAATTAGAGTAAGGCTGCACAATTTAAGGAAAAGTCTAATTGAGAATTTATATTGAAATGAATGTTTTGTAATTTACCATGACTTGTATACATGATGTTCTGATATTTCACCAATTTGCTACCAGTTACTGTCCTGAGGAAGTTATCAGATATTCAAATCTGACAAAAATATTTCCCACCCACATTTCCCTCCAATTGAAGGTTGTCCTAAACGGTAGAAAAAAAAATAAGCTTCATTGTCTTTAAGGAAATTTAATTTATTTTTATTTACATTTTGCAGCGAAATATGATCCTACTTGTTGACAGGTTGCGTGAGGTTCAGTTTCTGCATGGTTTTATGAGGATTTTCCTGGGACATTGACAAAACACGTTCCTGTTGCCATTGCAACACCCTATGCTACACATTCAAATTAATGCTGTATGAATATCAATACAAGCAGCTGTAAACAAACAGTTACTTCAGACAAGAGTGGCTATAAAGTGACAACATTTTAGCTATTCTGCACTTCTTATTTTATGTTTCTGAGCTGATTAGCCTAGTAAATACGTTTTGACAACTTGTGAATGTGTGCGAAACGTGACTTTACTGTTCACTGCAACGCCTAAAATCGACTCACTGACAAAAAAACGTGTGCAATCCGGAAGGGCCTCATAAATAAAAATCAATTTTGTCTGTCGGTTAGGATAAGATAGTAACATAAGTCGAACATATGATCAAAAGCGGTAAAATAATTAGCCTACATGAGACTTTTTGTTACTGCACTAAACCACAGTCATAATGCGTCCCTTTTGTTCCAGTGTTTTGGGCTGTCCGGCAGTCCTGAAGTCTGCGATGAAACAAGCGTAGAACAACACCATATAAATACTTCCAAAAAATCCTGTTTTTAAAGTAGAACCAGTGGCTTCTATGGTCACATCTTGTACATGCATGCATGTCTCTAGGAACAAAAAGTACGCTAAGCATATTCAGTCACGTAGCACATGTAGGCAGTTGCCCGGTAGTCTGACCAATCATAAGGCATGAAATGTTGCAAAATTTTCATCAGGCGAAACGTATTGGTTGGACTGGCATGTAAACACGTTTTCCTCCTAAACCAAACCCCTAGATAAGCGACACAGCAGAATCCATGTCTTATTGGTTTAACGAACTGTCAATCATTACAAGTCTGTTATTTGATTGGTTAATAAGACAGCTCGCGCCCGACCAACGAGGATCTCAGCGAAGCTGTATGTATCAGTTCCCACAGAAGCGATCTGACTGGACACGCGGGCAAGCACGAATGAAAGAAGTGAACAACTTTGTTAGTATAGCTTAGACATGGCTTGCAAAAAATTAGGCAGTTTAAGTAACGCAGTGTGGCAAAGAAGCTCCACTTGCAGAGTTTCGCTGTGCGCAGGATTGAATATTCCTGCTTTTGCTTGTGGAAGCTTCGCCTCGGCTGGTGCAACAATGAACGGACAGAACTGCTGCAAAGATGGAAACAACTGTGGACCGACGAGAAATTCAGCAGCTAATCAAAGCCCTGCTGCAGCCGCAGTCACATCGCAAAAACACCAGATCGTGGGCAAAAATAGAAGCGAAGAACCTCTTACCAAATCTGGCAGGGCTTTCTCATCCACGGCCCCGCAGATCAACAATAAAACGTACTTGTGGGCGAAATATAATGAGATGAAACGGCTCGTGCACGGTATGTTGATTTAATTTGAGTTTTCATATGTGATTTTCTGTAATCTCTGCACTCATGGCAAAACTTATTTGTCCACTTTTCCTCCGTTCCAAAGAGGCGCTGGTTTCTGGACAGTTTGTAAACAACTGCCAGTTGCCATTCACGTCCAATGCGTGATCGACATTTTATGTTCATAACTATTTCAAGTGTAAGAGACATGGGTTTTTCATAATTGCCTTGTTTATGCACAGAAGAAACAGAATTTAAGACATATGATGCTACTAAATATTTAATAATAAACTTCAGATCTCCCTTTGCCGCCCCACAGATTTGATTCCTCCTGGGGTGTGCAATCTTTTGAACCCTTCCACCATCTATGCCAACAATGAGGTGAATCTGGAAGAGGTGGACATCTACGGCTTTGACTATGATTACACGCTCGCGCTCTATTCCAGCGCGCTGGACGAGATGATATACAACAAGGCGCGAGAGTTTCTCGTCCAGCACTACAAGGTCCGAGAAAGATATCCAAGTTAATGCCATATTTGCATATTTAATTGTTATTAAACCAAATAATTATAATTACCAAGCGTTATTATGAAGTAAAACGCATAACCAATAAATACTTATGGTCCATTCACACAGAACGCGTTTTGGCGATTAAAAACGCGAGAGGCGGGGCTGTGGAATGGGGAAAAGAAAGAAAAAAACGTTAGGACATGCTTATTTTAAAGTTTAACTTTTATCTATACACGTTTTCATCTGGCCCAAGCTTAATTTCCGGTCTGTATTTGTTTATCGGTCTGGGTTGAGGTGCGTTTACCAAAAGCAACGTTAACGGGAAGCGCGCATGCGCAATAACATTTGTTTGTTGTTGCCGTTGAAACCGTCTATAGCACGACGATTTTAGAACGCTGCAAAAAACAAACGCAACAACAGACAGCGTTTTTTATTTAAAAATGCAAGACCAAAAAAAACCAAAAACAATTATTATTATTTTATATATATATATATATATATATATATATATAAGTCAGCTTCTTTTAATTTTAGTGCCACGTTTTTAGAACACCGTGAAAGACCCGAGCAATGGTCAAACTGGTTTGTCTAGCATATGTTTACATGGACAAATTATGGAAAGCAGTACAGTGGAGTCCTTTAGAAAGTCTAAGAGGCCATATACAGAATGCATTTTTGCTTTTAAAAATGTGAAACGCAAAGCACTGGAATAGGAAAAAAAATAAAAATGCAAGGTCTTGAGACCTTTTTGCTTTTTCTCTTTTTAAAAGTTTTTTTGAACACACTATTGGAGCGTTGTTATGCTTCAGTCGCTGCAAAAGACGCGAGCGCAACAGTCGAAACATGTCCATCTAGTTCATGTTAGCATAGAAAACAGTAGAAAAACAATGCAGAGTAACACAAAAATGTGTTTTGTGTGAACGGCCCCTAATGCAACAAATGTATCCTGGGCTTTTAACTCAAGTCCTCCGATGATATGTAGGTCTGTTATGCTTAATTGTTCTAATGATGGTGACCTGCCTGAGGGATCATGTGGAGTCAAGGTGTGGGGGGTTAAAGGTTGGCATGTTTGAGAGGACTTAACTTTTGTTTCTTTCACTAGTATCCCGAGGGAATCAGTAAGTACGACTACATCCCCAACTTTGCAACTCGGGGACTTCACTATGACATCCAAAAGGTGCGTTTAACCTTCTTTGTTTGAGTTTTTGCTGAATTGTTTAATTGTAGCTGTGCAATAAAAGTAATAACACATTATTTTTTTTTCATTATTTAAATGCCACAGGGACTACTGATGAAAATTGATGCCTTCCATTATATCCAGTTGGGCACTGTTTATAGGTAAATTGACCCTCATTTGATCAATTTAATCAGTGTGTTTGTGTGGAGAACTGTGTTATGTAATTCTCAGGCTTTGTTTCTTGTATTCGCAGGGGTCTGAAGCCTGTCCCTGATGATGAGGTCATGAAACTTTATGGAGGTTCTAATCATGTTCCCCTCCACCAAGTCAGTGGATTTTACGGCAAGGTGATTGTTCCACATTGCATTTTCATTTCATCAAATTTCATTTCAAGTTTACATTCGAGAGCGCAGATGTTTACATGGTTTTATTGGCATGCTTACATTTTTGTGCCTCATTACTAAGAGGTCAGTGAGGCTGAAGTGGTGCCACCCTGTCAGGAGCTCAGATCTGATATTGTGTGTCCAGTCACCATGAGTCAGTGAGTCAGTTTATTATTTGTTCCAGGGTCCCAAAATGAAACAGTTTATGGACGTGTTCTCTATCCCTGAGATGACTCTCTTGGCAGCTGCAAATGATTACTTCATCTCAAATGACATAGAGTACGACCCAGTGCATCTCTACAAAGATGTCTCAGTAAGTATGAAGTCAATATGCCCTTCGTGAATCCTGATCAAACCGCTTGTCTTCCTGGCGATTAGGAGCATTTGCACAATAAAGCCAGGCTGTTTTTACAGACTGTGGGAATAGTTTACAAACTGCTTTTGTCATTTAAAACCGTGAGAGCTGTTTCTTGTCTGTCGTTTTGTAAACTCTGTTGTCAAGCTGAGCGGATTCTTTTTTCTGCCTGAGGTTAAGTGCAGCTGACTGATTTGTTTTCATTCAGCCCAGATCACGGTGGTCCTGAATTGGGTTACAGAGCAGCTTTTTGTTTTTTCATGCTGTTTTGGGTCAATTTACTGGCAGAATGTAGTCTTGTATTTTACTTCTGCTTTTCAGCTCCACTCTTTAATCCTCCTTACTTGAGCTTTCGCTGACTAATAGAAAATAAAATTAGCTGAGCAATAAATGGCTAAAATCCAATTTGTCAGAGCTCCAAAGTGCGTCAATGAGAATCAAATAATTTCTTCTGCGGTATGTGGGTTTGCCTCATTAACACATTCACTGGAGTGCTTGTCAGGAAGTAGAGCGTCATCGGAGCTTGTTTATCTTTCAAGCTCAGCTTTTCGAACTGACTTCTGTCCGCGCTGGTAGAACAGATTGTACTGTACTCGCAGTGTGACGTGTGGATACGCAAGATGTCATAGGGAACCGGAAACCTGGCAGCAGATCGAAGTAAAGTTTTTGAAAGATGTGTTTTAAAATCATTTTTGCAAACAAAGGAAATAATAAAAAGAGAATAGAAAGTGTTTGCCTTGAGCGCTGGTTCATGAAAACGCCTGTTAGAGTTTGTTAAACTCCTCTTATAGTTTGAGAAATATGAGCACTGAATTGATGGACAAAATCTGTATTTTCAGGATGCAATTGGAATGGTGCATATCAAGGGTTACATGTACAAATGGATCATGCAAGATCTTGGTGAGTATGAACAAATTACTATGTGCATTACCCAATCATGTAGCACAAAATGGCTTAAAATCTTAGTTATAGTAAGATTTGCACTGAGCCAAGTACAGATCATGTTATTGAAACCTGAAACTAACGACAACCAGACTTGAAGTTGACGCTCCCCACCCAGTGTGTGTGTGTGGTGTGCATATAGGTGGAGAGCAGTCTTTTGTTTTCAGAGCAGACTGTTGCATAATCGGACCTCTCTGGAGAATGAGATTCTGTTGGGCTAGCCCAATCTCATCTTTGGTTTTAATGTTTGTTGTATCCCTGCGGACAAGCAGGGAACCTGCAAATCCTTATCATAGGTTTTCTATTGCAGTATAAACACTTTTTAGGCAAACAGGAAAACAGATTTGATCAGGCTCTATTACATTCATCAGAGTATGCAAAAATGACTGATTTGGTTTTAGTCAGAATAGAATAGACTTGGTTTTAAAAGGTTGTCTTTTTTCTGCCTTTTGTGACCCTTTTCCTTCCTTATTTGGTACCCAGAGAAATACATTCTCAGAGGAGATGAGACATACGCTGTATTGCACCGACTGGCCAGTCAGGGGAAGAAGCTTTTCCTTATTACCAACAGCCCCTTCAGCTTTGTGTAAGTTTCTTTTCTGTTGTATTATATTCAGCAGATTAATTCATAAAGGACCTCAAAGTGAAACTCAGAATTTCTCCATACAATTTGTTAAAAAAAAAAAGTACATGTTTAAAACGATGGCGATTTTATTTTAAACCCCTAATTCTTTTTTTGTCCCAAATCATTTTCTTACATAGTCATAAATTTAAACATTAGCTTTATAGTGGTGTGAAAAAGTGTTGGCCTCCTTCCTGATTTTAAATTTTTTTGCATATTTGTCACACTTAAAAGATTCAGATCATCAAACAAATTTTAATATTACACACAGATAATGCAAGTAAATACAAAATGCAGTTTTTAAATAATGATTTCATTTATTAAGGGAAAAAAGCTGTCCAAACCTACCTGGCCCTACGTGAAAAATTAATTGCCCCCTCCTATTAAATCATGAAAGAACTGTGATTAACCACATTATTTAAGAAAGCGGAGTTAAATTTCACTAGCCAAACCCAGACCTGATTACTGCCAGACCTGTTGAATCAAGAAATCACTTAAATAGAACCTGTCTGACAAAGTGAAGCATGTTTAAAGAGAAATGCATCATTCCACGATCTTAAGAAATTCATAAACAGATGAGAAACAAAATAGTTTACATGTATCAGTCTGGAAAAGGTTATAAAGCCATTTCTAAGGCTTTGGGACTCCAGCAAACCATGGTCAGAGCCATTAGCCACAAATGGAGAAAACTTGGAACAGTGGTGAACCTTCACAGGAGTGGCCGGCCTACCAAAATTACTCCATGAGCACAAAGATGACTCATCCAGGAGGTCATAAAAGAACCCAGAACAACATCTAAAGAACTGCAGGCCTCACTTGCCTCAATTAAAGTCAGTGTTCATGATTCAACAATAAGAAAGAGACTGGGCAAAAACAGCATCCATGGGAGAGTTCCAAGGCAAAACCCAAGTTCTGACCAAAAAGAACATAAAGGCTCGTCTCACATTTGCCAAAAAATATCTTCAATATCCCCAAGACCTTTGGGCAAATATTTTGTGGACTGATGCGACAAAAGCTGAACTTTTTGGAAGGTGTGTGTCCTGTTACATCTGGAGTAAAACCAACGCAGCATTTCATAAAAAGAACATCATACCAACAGTCAAACATGGTGGTGGTAGTGTGATGGTCTGGGGTTGCTTTGCAGCTTCAGAATCTGGATGACTTGCCATAATTGATGGAACCATGAATTCTGCACTCTATCAGAAAATCCTGAAGGAGAATGTCCGGCCATCTGTTCGTGACCTCAAGCTGAAGCGAACTTCGGTTCTGCAGCAGGACGATGATCCAAAACACACCAGCAAGTCCACCTCTGAATGGCTGAAGAAAAACAAAATGAAGACTTTGGAGTGGCCTAGTCAAAGTCATGACCTGAATCCTATTGAGATGCTGTGGCATGACCTTAAAAAGGCGGTTCATGCTCAAACCCTCCAATGTGGCTGAATTACAACAATCTGCAAAGATGAGTGGCCCAAAATTCCTCCACAGCGCTGTAACAGACTCATTGCAAGTTCTCGCAAACGCTTGATTGCAGTTGTTGCTGCAAAGGGTGGCCCAACCAGTTATTAGGTTTAGGGGGCAAGCACTTTTTCACACAGGGCCATGTGGGTTTGGATTTTGTTTTCCCTTCATAATAAAAAACTTAATTTAAAGACTGCATGTTGTGCTTACTTGTGTTATCTTTGATTAATATTTAAATTAGTTTGATCTGAAACATTAAAGTGTGACAAACATGCAAAAAAAAATCAGGAAGGGGCCCAACACTTTTTCACACAACTGTATATTTATAATTTTTTCACTGTTGTTTTATGTAATTGTGGGTTTTTCTCTGTATTTTTTCAGTGATAAAGGCATGAAGTACATGGTTGGAAAGGAGTGGAGGGACTTTTTTGATGTTGTCATTGTTCAAGCTGACAAACCTCATTTTTTTAATGACTGCGTAAAGTAAGTCTGCTTTATTGTGAATGGAAAATATCTCATTTATTATCAATGTTGAAAACCCAAGTGCTTCTTAATATTTTTGTGGCAATGGTGATAAAGTTTCAGTATTCTTTGATTTAATGGAAAGTTCAAAACAAAAACATTTGTTTGAAAGACGTCTTTTGACATTTATAAATGGCTTTTGATCACTTTTGATCAATTTAACACCCTTGCCAAATAAATGTATTACTTTTTATTATATAATTATAAAAATAAAAATTATAAGTTTTTTTAAATGACTGACCCTAGACTTATATTGGATAATAAACAGTAATGTATTGATTCCTAATAACCTTTTATTTTCTCCAGCATGAGTGTTTTTAATTTTATACTGAGTTACCACTTTGCAGTGGTTTAAAGCATCTCTATCCCTTAATTTTCCATCCAGACCATTTAGACGTTTGGACAGCAATGGAGACTTACAGTGGGACAGAATCAAGAGTCTGGATAAGGGACAGATCTATAAACAGGTAACACAGATTTGTTTTGTCCTGCATCATGTCTGTTCATTCTGGTACGATGATTATGAGCAATACAGGCAGATGAGAAGCTTTTAGATAGTACATCATTTATGCTGACTCATCTCTGAGTCAGGATTAAGTTAGAGATTACAAATACATCTGGTGAATTTTTTTCAGAATTACTGGGACATTTATAAGTCCTCAACTTGCAAAAACATGTTATTTTAAAGTTTACATGGCTAACATTTTCCTGTCCCTGTGAGAATAAACCCAAATCTTTCCAGCTCAGCACTGAGTGTCTGTTAATTGTAGAATGATTTATCCACTTAATTTGACTCTTTAATTTGGAAAAAGTAGAAAAGAAGGTGGCAATGTCAACTTCAGACTGAATGGAAAATCAGTATAACACAGTTCAGTGGTGTCAGGCATGTACAAACAGATTTGGCTGACCAGAACAGAGGCTTAGCCTGACAACATACCCACCCTCAGGCAAGATGAAGTTAAAGCAGCATATGAAAACCATCCTAAATTGGGAAAGACTTATGGGAAAGTTCCTTGGCAGGAAACTTGGAGCAAACTGTTCCTGCCATACAAAACCAATGAAAGGTCTTTCTGTTGACTCGTTGCTTCCAGAAATCCAAATGAGTACGGGGGGAACTGCAACGTGTTGTAGAATCTAGTTCAAAACCTAGAAACTACAAATCAATTGAAATATTAGCAACTGCCATTTGTTTTGCTTTGTTTCAGGGAAACCTTGTGGATTTTCTGAAGCTAACAGGATGGCGGGGATCCAAGGTTTTCTATTTTGGAGATCATCTCTACAGTGACCTGGCAGTGAGTCATCGTCATGCTTCTGATTTGTTCACATTTGTTTTGCACGTCTCTTCCTTTTGTTTTTACTCTTTCAGCTCAGTGATTCCAACAACAGTGGAAGTAAATCTCAGCCTATAGTTTTCATAATCACTGGTTTCCAGAGTCAAGCAGTAACAATGAATGTTAAGGTTCTTGAAGTGGCTTCTAGTCTAAACATCCTGTGTCCTGGCATTTTAGGACCTGATGCTGCGGCATGGGTGGAGGACGGGAGCGATCGTGCCTGAACTTGAGGTGGAGACGAAAGTGGTGAACACAGAGCAGTACGCGCAAAGTCTCACGTGGTTGCAGGCGCTCACCGGAATGCTGGAGCGCATGCAGGTACGCAGTAGAGGTCGACCGATTCATCGGTTTTGCCGATGAATCGACAATCAACTATCGGTTATCGGCAAAAATCCATGCCGATAGTTTTCCGGTTTGCAATCATTGCTGGAGTGGCTGAGAAGGGTCCGCTGGCATTATACAGTACGAGAGCAGCCTCTAGAGGCGGAAATCACTGGCAACACGTTGTTTATTTTGACACGTGACACTGCGCGCTGCACAGAGCGGGAAACTCCAGACTCGCATTTAAATACAGGCGACAGAAAATCCTGCCGCGGAACAGAGCGCCATTCACATAGTTTTCTATTAAATGACGTTATATTTGTCCCAAATTATTGTGAATGTACATAATGACTTCACCCTAGGCTATAAAATTATGTATTGTGCATTTTTCAGCAAAAGTGTCTTTCTGTGGCTCTAATAAAGTCTGTATGCTTCATATAGAGAGCTGTAATAGATCGCGATTTCTCTTTCCGCTTGCTCTGTTTTTTTTAAACACCGAACTTCAAACTCATTTATGCCACATTGTTCATTCTTGAAGCAAACTTATGTCCGTTTGGGGATTAAATAAATTGTTTTAGACCGCCACTTGAATTGAACGCAAAGCGTCTGGTGTGTGTGTGTGATACCTCTTGAGTTCTCCTAGACGCAGCGCTGCGCTTTTGCCCGGTGTGTGACTAACTTTTTTTATTAGATAATTATCAAGTGTTAAAAAATAGAAGCATATAAAGTGTGTGAGTACACATACAATATCCATTTGTATGTAATTTTAATGCTATGGCCTTGTGTAGATATTTAAAGATGGCCATCTTTAAGCATGACTGTTGAAATTAAATGGTAACACTTAACAATAAGAGTCCATTCGTAGCATTAATGAAAACTGTAGAAGTATTGTTCCTTGTTAGAGTGTTCATTTCAACATTCACTATTAGCAACTAATAGGCTACATTTTTAAAATGTTAAAGTTTCTTTTTAACATTAGCAAACTATGAAATAACTTTAATGATCAATACAGTAAATAATATTAATATTTTTATTCATTTACAATGTATGGTTCAGTACTGTTACTGCTTTTTTTTTTTTTTTTTTTTATAAATGGTAAAGCACTAGTTCTCCTTCAGTATCCATTTTGAAAACTATCGGTTGATTAATCTGTATCGGCCAGTGTGGTCCAACCTAACTATCGGTATCGGTAAAATCCATTATCGGTCGACCTCTGGTACACAGTGTGGCTCTGAACTTCAACACTCTTCCTGTTTAGAATAGAAAAATATTTATCCTGATAAGGGTCTACTTTTTTATTCAATTTCATGTTAAAGTAAAAAAAAGAATAATTTAATTATTCAAACTTTCTTCGTTTTCTAATACTGTATTTCTAAGCGAGTTTCTAGAGAACAAATGAGAGCAAAATAAACACATCTGCAGCACATGTGCTTCTGCAGTATATGGTTGCATAGGAATGACCTGATACGTTTGGCAGCGGACCATTCGCTTTACATTGATCTGAATTGATTGTTCTGAGTGTTCGTATGTAAAGTTAGATCTCTATGAAAGAAAAGTTTGGTGTGATCGGTTTTTCTGTTTACATGATCCAGAATGCATTCGACCCCATATTCTGTCAAGGTTTTGGGTGATAATTGTTTTAAATTGTGCTACACTAAGATTTAAGCTTCTCAAAATGCTATATTTGGATGAAAAGGAATAAAATGTTAAGTTTAAACAAACATTTTTATTATAAAATCCGCATCTGTATCACCTGAAGTGATCAGTTTTTCATGCTCACCAAGGTTGTTTTTAATTGATTTAAATAAAAAGAAAAAATACAGGAAAATGTGATATTGTGAAATATTAGTTTTCTGTTTGAATATAATTTTAGAGTGCTTTTTTTTTTTTTTTTTTTTTTTATTCCTGTGATTTTGTAAATTGAAAATATAAATTCAATTTTATGCTTATCCTTTAATATGCTAATTTGGTGCTTAAACAAATCTTATCATCAATGTTTAAACAGTTGTGCTACCTAATATTTTTGTGGAAATGTGATAGTAAAAACACTTTTAAGGTTACAAAATAGTTCTTTTGAAATAAATGATTTTCTTTTATTTATATAAAAAAAAAATCCTGAAAACAAAACTATCACTTGCTGAATAAAAATGTTATTTTCTTACCAAAAAAAATCTTATTTACTCTAAAACTCTTGAATAATAGTTTATTTATATTATATTATATATATTATATTATATTAAAATAAAATAAAAGTATGATTTTCGTTTCATCTTAAGGTCATCTTCCAAAAGTTTTCCCTGTTGACTTGCAGAAAAAACATTTTCTTTGGACAAGTGACTTATTTCCGTCTTGGTTTTCAGATGCATCGGGACCCTGAGTCCAAGAAGGTTCTGCAGGAGTGGCTGAAAGAGAGAGAGGAGCTACGGTGAGTGAAGCAAGACAAAAGGACAAATTCTCAAACTCACTTGATGATGATCAGTGGTGGAAAGAGTACTGAAAAAATATACTGAAGTAAAAGTACCATTACCTTCCAAAAAATGTAGTGTGAGTAGAGTGAAAGTACTTGTCCAAAAAAACTACTTGAGTAAGAGTAAAAGAGTAGCCTATTTAAAAGTACTCATGAGTATTGAGTAGTGACTACTGAGCTGTGGATTCTACCCCCTCATAATAAACGCTGTACACTGCAATTTATGGATTTAAAAAACGCTGTACATTCTGTAATTCACATTATCTTGTTTGTCATAAAGAATGTAGAATATCTATCATCCAGCAGTTTTAATTTTGACTGCCAACTCTTTAAAATACATCAAAACAGCACGGAAACCGTATTCAGTTGAAGAAAAGATGAAAGTTATTCTCAGTACAATCATCCCCATTTAAATCATAAAGTTTGAAAAAATAGATTTAAAATCATGTGTAAGGCCACTGAGACAGCATGCTGTTGTTGCACATAAAATTTTAATGTTTAGAACAGTGCAAATACAAACACCATTAGAAACTCATAGTTCAGCATCACACAACATATGGGTTAAAATGAGAGCCCATTTCTCTCCAAAATGTGCCAGTTTTAGCATTTTGCAATAAAGAAATAAGAATAACTAAACTTGATAATTTATGTTTTAATTTTAACATAAATGCACATTGTTCTAGATTAGAATAATGGCATCATGCCATACCTTTTACACATGTACTCGAATTGTTATGCTGATAATACAATTTGTAAGGAAAAATGCAATAAATAGAGAAGTATTTCTGGGGAAGCTTTGCAAAGCACGTTTCTTTACTGAGCCCCGGCAGTCTCGGTGAATCAGCAGCATCCACAACTGAATGGAACAAAAAGCGTTGAAAATTGTTTATGCGCGAGTGCACTTGTTAAATGAAGGCGGATTGTATAAAATGGATCCAAAAAAAAAAAGTTTATTAACGAGCTGCAGTTTTATTACATCACGCGCTGACACAGATGCAGTAGGCTATATTAACGCCACGGGTCATCAATAAGGTGCAGATTGGTCCTCAATTTGAGTACATAATTTCAAATTGTTTTACAGTGTTTCAACACACTTTTTCACAGCACACATCACGCTGTACACAATACCCGCAACCTCACACCGAATTTCAGGCCGTGTAGATAGGCAAGCATATATACAAATCATTTAGTAAGCAGGAATCCGAAGTTTACCTTAACATATTAGAGGAAGATGCGACTGAATTGATGCTTAAAGAATGCACTTCCAGCAGCCATGATTAACAGCAGTGTGCGGTTAAAGTTTTCTAATTTGATTTGACAAAAGTCAAGAGACCTCTCTACTAACTCTCTATCCAATAGATGGATAAAAATAAAATTCAAATAAGCATGTAAAGACCACAAATGGAGGAAAATAGCGTACCGATAAAAGTACCGATACATCACTTAAAATGTACTGAAGTAAAAGTACACAATTTTTTAACTACTCAAAGTACAATTACTGATAAAAAACTACTTGATTACTGTAACGTGAGTATTTGTAATTCGTTACGTCACACCCCTGTCAAGGACTATAGCCATTGTAACACATCTCCCAATTTCCTTTTACAGGGCAGTCACCAAGAACCTCTTCAACCCTCACTTTGGCAGCATATTTCGTACCTGCCACAACCCCACCTACTTTTCCCGCCGCCTGTGCCGTTTCTCAGACCTCTACATGGCCTCTATCAGCTGCCTGCTGAACTACGACCTCTCATACACTTTTTACCCTCGCCGAACGCCCCTGCAGCACGAAGCCCCCCTCTGGATGGACCAGCTCTGCACTGGCTGCATGAAGACACCCTTCTTGGAGGACATGACCCATATTCGTTAAAACCGCAAAAGGTTTAATATGCAAATATGAACTGAAAAGTGAAATGAGGGGGGCGTGTTTGTGTCTCTATAGCATTGGAGACGTGGCACTTTTTGCATGAACACCACATACAACGGGGCCACCTGTTGGATGTTATGTTACAATGCATCTCAATGTTCTCAAGCCTAGGACAGTTAGAGATGGGCTTGTTGTTGTACTTATCCTTATGTTCTTATCTCTAACTTTTTTTTACATTTGATGCTATTGCATTACGTATTACTAAACGCAGTTAGATGTTAAGTGGTTTACAGTTCTCTTTTTTTGGTTTTGTAAATTTAAACCTTTATGTCATGAGTTTTGTAGGTGCAACAGGGTGATGTTTGTATTAACATGAATTATGGTAGCACGAGGAATGAAACCATACTTGGGGTACCCACATTTTTTTTTTTTTTATTCTGGTAGGCCAAAGTATTAAGCCGCTGGCCAAAAATGCACAATATGAGTTACAAATAGGTCTGATTACAAGTACGATTAGGTCAAATCGCTTCATAGATTTGGTGTTGTAATGCTACTTACCTTCCCCACACTATGGTAATAATGTAGCCAAGCCTCAAAGTATAACATGCACAAGTAATAACAGTCTACACAGCTTATTATTTAGTAGAAAAATTACTTTTTTAATTGACAGCTGTATTTACATACATGGAAGCTCCTGGAGGGCCAAACCAAATGCTGTTGTTATTTTTGCCTTGCAAGCCCTCACTGTTTGTGGCTTTAGAATAAGCTTCTGTACAACCAGAGTATTGTTTGCTTGCAGTGAAATCTGTGAATAGCTATGCTGCTAAATTCAGTTTTCCAGGAACGAGAAAGATGTCATCTTTTTTTATGTACTTGCTCTACAATTGATGAAATCAAATAAAAGGCTTTGTATTAATATGTCGTGTTGGTTGTAATAACTTTAAGGAATGAAACACATAACCAACATTTTTTTCAAAGTAGCGAAATAAAATTTTTTTAAAAAGTGAATTATTACTACAGTAATAATTTTCTATTTAAATATTGTTTTAGAACGTAATTTATTTATGTGATAGGAAAAAAGCCATTACTCCAGTCTTCAGTGTCACATGATCTTTCAGAAATCATTCTAAAAGTCAATGTTACAAATAGCTTATTATTTTTGAGGAAACCTTGATACACTGCCGTTTGGGAGTTTTTAACAAATTGATACTTTTATTCAGCAAAGGCAGAAATGGATCAGAATCGATAGTAAAAAGCTTTATAATGTTACAAAAGATTTCTATTTTAAACGCTTTTCTTTCATCAAAGAATCCTAAAAAAAAAGTGTCCGTATAACCACACGATCATAACACATCGACGAGCTGTCAAGTAGCCCTCAAAGAAGCTGATAATATAAACAAGAAATATATTCCATTTAATTATATGGCCTAAAACTGCCGCGGGTGAGCAGCTGCCGAGTAGCTCGCCGTGATCGTATAGTGGTTAGTACTCTGCGTTGTGGCCGCAGCAACCCCGGTTCGAATCCGGGTCACGGCATAAAAAAATGGCAAAGCTGAATTTTTTTGAGTTATGCAAAACGTCTACCGCTACTTAATGATGTGATTCATACACAAACATCTTTTTGTAGATATATTTGCTCATAAAAACACTTGAGAACATTTTATTTATTATCATATAGCTTAATAGTATTTGCCATCGGTGAGTGTAAGACATATATTTAAAAATCCATTTAAATAATAGCTAAATGTCTGCATCTGTCTGACCGTAAATCATCGTTGTATATTTTGTTTTCTTTTTGTTGCACATGCATCATGAATTCCCCGATGAATCCAATGATGTAATGCCAAAGTGGCGTCATATCCTGTTGCTGTTATCTCACGTAGCAAACGTAATGCCTTCTTACTTATGTCATGATTATTGATCTGAAAAGACGAAGCTCTGGTTCCACGAGTCAATCATACCCGAACTGTCTTAAAATACATTCAAACTTTCCAATTTTTAAGACACGAAAGTATTTTGCTGTCTTGGACCGGGGCTTTTATTTTGAAGCGTGTCAGCAGGATATTGGTTGTTTTTTAGTCTCTTGTTAACGGTGTTTTCATTAAATCTGCCTAGCAGTAAGAGAGGGGTAACGGGTAACAGCATCCATTGTTATTGTACTTTTAATTTTTTTTACTGGATGACAACAACGCATCTCTGAACGGGACCCCCAAAGCGGACTACCCACCATGTCGGCTGAGGAGGAGAGGGGGGTAGTTCGTGTCAAAGTCAAGGTGAGAGATTGTGGGGACCGAGCGGCAGGTACAAACCCTAACTACACACACACACACACACACACACACGCAGCAACACAGCGGGATGGAAACACAATAACACACAGCAGTCCACGTAGTCCAGCCAGGCCAGGAGACAGTGTCTGGTTGCGTGTCTGCGTCTGTCGAGGAGCTTTTTTAATCAGCCCATCATCGCTTGACTTGGCTGGCATCTTTGTTGTTTACAAATCGTGATCGCATCTTAATCATTCGTTCACTGAGCATACGTACATTCTTTAAGGGTGTGTAATAATTGTATTGCTTTAATCCTTAAGTGACACACACTTTTTGTAGAAATGTGTTCATTTGTCGTTCTATTGAATTTGTTTTAATTATGTTTTATTGTTCGTGTCATATAGTTGTTCGACAAATACACGTTAATCATATGCAGTTACGTCGTTATCATTCTGTGTTATAGTAATAATGTTTATGTCTGTATATTTATTTGTGAAGCCACGTCCTAAAAAGAAAAACTTACACAAATATATACCCCTGACCTGATAGTGAGTCATGTTTGCTGTTAAGTGTCACATGATCAACCTGCCATGAATTCCCTCGCTTGTTTTTCAGTCATTTCTCAGGTCTGCTGTAACCAACAGCATGAAAGCATGAACCAACATCATGAAAGCCAGTAGGTATTGTTTTAGATGCAGGCCTAAGAGAACCGCCATAAATGATTAAATGGCACTTGACATGTTGGGCCATTTTAAAACAGCACCTCTGTTTCTTTAAGAAGTCTCTTTAGACGACAATGTAGGTCACCGAATTGTAGTTAAATCACAGTGAACTTTTGATTAATCACTGCCATGACACTAATTCTTGAGATATGGGATAAAAATGATCTGCTATTGTAATGCAAGATTTCACAATTATATAGTTGTAGGCTACATGCATGTTTTTTTCCCTGTCAACTGTCACACAGCTTGTACAGAAGTAATTTGTAATTTTTAGATGATTTTCAGAAAAGTGACAAACAAAAGGCTATTTAGTATGTATGAAATATGGTTATGTCAGTATTTTCAAGATTTTCTGTGTCTGACTGTGGTGACTGAAAATCTGTTTGAAACCACCCTGTAGCATCAGTTCATTAGTTCATGGAAGTGAATACTAGATTTTTCATGATTTATGCCACATAACTTCTGTTTCTCGCAGTGTTGATCCCTAATGATACAGTGTTGTTAACTAAACCTATTCATTTTCAATAACTAAAACAAAGCTAAAATAACACAAAATATAAATATTAGATGTAAAAACTTGTACATTTTAGTAATGTGTTTAAGTTGAAGTACTAAAACTGAAATAAGCATAAATTAAGGCTAAATAGAAGTATATACAAACTAATAAAAAATGACAAACGCATAGAAATTTACTGAAATTAAAATTTAAATATAAATTTAAATAATTTGAAATATTAATAAATGCTATGATAGTAAATAAGAAATACTGAAATAACAAGTAAACCACATTTTGGCAAAGGAGAAAAAGAAGCTGGAGATGCACCTACACATGAGTGAACATTTTGATGCAATTTGAATTATTCCTTGAATAAGTTTCATATCTTGGTTTGTCCCAGCACTCAAGAGTCCGTATCAAATGGCAACTGAAGTTACAAATTTTGGAATAATAAAAGAATTTAGGTTCAGTGTGAACCTTGACAGATGTGCTGCAATATGGTCTGCTTGGGACAGATGACCTTGTGGTGCTGTGTTTTGCAGGAGTTCGGGCACGTGTTAGTAAAGTTCAAAGCAATCTGTACAGCCAGCGTCAGTTTCCCATGGTTGGTTGCAACGCTGACAGAGACTCAACAGGCAGTAAATCCACCTGAATAAATAATGTCACCTGATTAGGTGATTTGCATTTCAGATGATAGAGTGATTAGCCTTTCAGGACCTTGAGATAATTAACAAAGTAGGGTTATGTAAAATAGGCAGTGTTACCCATTTTCTTTGTTTTTCTAAAATTGTACCTTTAAAATCTGTCTGCAGAAGTGTGAAGGGGTGTTACCGGTGGAGTTCCGCTCCTTTGCTGTTGATCCTCAAATAACCTCACTGGAGGTGTTGCAGCATATCCTCATACGAGCATTTGAGCTGAATGGGTGAGTGTGAAATTGCAAAATAGATTTGTTTTGTGCTTATTCTCTTCAGATCCGTTTTTAAAAAAATACAGTGGTAATCCAATTTTTATGATTGTTTAATAGCAATTCTAGGTAAATGAACTGCAGCGAACATAGATGCCGTCTTTTTTCTTTGGTTCCCTGTAGGAAACGCAACTTTGGGATAAGTTACCTGTCCCGTGACCGCGGAGGTGTGGAGGTCTACGTGTCTCTGCTGTCCGACTGGGATTTAGATGCAGCGTTCGTCAGTGCGGCAAAGCCTTTCCTCCAGCTCAAGATGGAAATCAAACCATCAGAAGACAGTGAGTGAACTCCACATCCTTCTATTTGGAGAGGATTAAATGTCTGTCAAACTCAGTAGATTATGAAAATCTTCGACTGCTCTGCCTCCCTTATGATTTCTCCAGTTTAGCCATTCACCCAAAAGTTGTTTTTTTGGTAGTTGCTGTTCATTTCAAATGATTGTGTATTTTCCTGAAAATATGCACATTTTTCCACTATGTTTGTTGTTTTGTAGAGTCTACGTATCGTATTTATTGATTACAAGAATAATTTTAACATTCTGTATTTACCTGTAAATAAAACTTATCCAGTCTCGAATTCTTTTTAAAAAAATATTATCATTGTTCTTTAATGATTTCACACCATATTCTTCCTAAGGTCCTGTTTTGGAGGATTGGGACATAATCAGCCCTAAAGATGTGATTGGCTCAGACCAGTTGCAGGGAGAGAAGAGGTCGTTGGCTTCTGCCGCACTTCCTTTCACACAGACGCTGCTGTCCCAGGTTACTCATGATGTACTTCACCCTATCAGCCAGCTGTTTTGCCAGCTAGTGTCTGTTGCAGTCAGTCAGATTCGCAGTCTACTGCCTTGATACTTTAATTGATGGCAATTACCCCCAAACAGTTGAAGTCATTAGATATTTCAGGAGTCCTTGAAGGCCACTTTTGCTCTTGTAAGAAGCAGCTTTGTTCTGCTTTTGTGCTTACACACTGAAATATTAATTTGAAGATAGAGGGAATATATTCTGCATTTCACAGATAACTAATTAATCATGGGCCAGATATCTTATGTGATAGGAATGTTTCTTTCCATGTGTCTTCCAACTAATACCATAGATTTTTGCTAAAAGGCTATATAAATTGTGAAACATTTCTCACTTTGTAACTACCTTCACATTTAGGTGGGTCGCACACTGTCACGTGTGCAGCAGGCCTTGAGTTGGTCCTATGGGGAGGAGGTGAAACCATTCAAGCCTCCCTTAAGTGATACTGAGTTCCACAGTTACCTGAACAGCCAAGGTCAACTGAGCCGACCAGAGGAACTTAGACTTCGTATATATCATGGTGGAGTTGAGCCATCCTTACGCAAGGTAATCAGACTGACTTGGCATTTTTTAAAGCGGTCAAGAACTGCCTTTGTTTTTTTACTGTTCTCTGAGTTGCACATAATGTTATTTTTTTACCTCAAAAATATCATAATTTAGAAGTAATAGGCTATTTTCTGTCCTGTTTTGACCTCCCTCTTCAGAACGCTCTGTTTGAATAGGTGTGGCAGATTGTAGACTCGGAAGTAAAAGCCCACTGGTACAATTGGCTAACAGTTGTGTATGATTAACAGCGTACATCCTTTATAGATGGAGGATTTTGTGATTTAGGTTAAAAGCGCATAAATACTCAGCACATATCAAACGATCTATAATAACAGACAAAGCTAGAGTGACCACGTAACACTTGTGTGTTTTGCGACATTACTGTCGGATCCAATATAGTCGGCACATCATCGTCTTTCAATATTTCTGAAAATCCTGTGTCAAACTGTGCCTTGTTTGTAAACAAATCCACATAAAGTGGCACATTCCACAACTTATTTTGGTAAATTGGCTTCAATATAAGCTGTTTTTAGACTAATGAGAAAGTTTTGAGTTCTGAAACTTACAGGATGTTTCTATAGAACAATGACCTCTTATGTCAAAAGATCAAGGGAATTTTGATTTCTGAGTTCATGACCCCTTTAACTAATCTACCGCTAGAGGATATCCTGATATTACTTTCTGTATAGAAATATTTGGTTTTTTGTTTGTTTGTTTTTTTATCATATTTATTTAATGAAAAGCTAATAAAACACTTAATTAGCTCAATCATTTGTATTCAGGGCTGGAAAAAATATTTTATATAATTTATTACCATAAATTACATTATGGATTATTTTATATCATATATGCATAAAATAATAAAGTGCACATTTTAAAAAGCTTTTTGAAGACCGATGTGGCAGACAGTCCTCTTTTTAGCTGAATTTTCTCTTCCATCTCTGTATTTTTGTGACAGGTTGTTTGGCGATACCTCCTTAATGTGTACCCAGATGGTCTGACAGGGCAAGAGAGAATGGACTACATGAAGAGGAAGACAAGAGAGTACGACCAGCTGAAGAGCGAATGGACAGAACGGGTCAGCGCAGAGGACCTGGAGTTCATCAGGGGAAATGTTCTGAAAGATGTTCTTCGAACAGACCGAGCACATCCTTACTACGCAGGCTCAGAGGACAGC
Organism: Onychostoma macrolepis; assembly: GCF_012432095.1. Lineage (NCBI taxonomy): Eukaryota > Metazoa > Chordata > Actinopteri > Cypriniformes > Cyprinidae > Onychostoma > Onychostoma macrolepis. The sequence goes on along the minus strand of NC_081162.1, from coordinate 16,139,610 downwards.
CCGCATCTCACCGCCTTGACAGATCTCCTCACCACCTTTGCTATTACACACCCACAGGTAAATACACAGTAATACCCTTCAATAACACTAGGATGTGCCTTTACCTCTGTGGGAAATAAACGGTCCTCTTTTGGTTTCACAGGTGTCTTATTGCCAAGGCATGAGCGACATAGCCTCGCCAATCCTCGCCGTCATGGACAACGAAGCTCATGCCTTTATCTGCTTCTGTGGCATTATGAAACGTCTTGAGGGCAACTTCCGCCCTGACGGACAACTTATGTCCATTAAGTTCCAACATCTCAAGTTGCTTCTGCAGTATTCAGACCCTGAGTTTTATGCCTACCTAGTCTCAAAAGGTGCAGACGATCTGTTTTTCTGTTACCGCTGGCTACTTTTGGAGCTGAAGCGTGAATTCGCTTTTGATGATGCCCTGAGAATGCTGGAGGTCACCTGGAGCTCCTTGCCGCCTGATCCACCTGAGACAGAGGTGGAGCTTCTGGGGCCAGCGCTTGAGGCAGATCAGTCCAATGGCTCACAGAATCTCCATCAGAATGTGGACATGGAGGAGATGGAAGAGAAGCAGATGGAAAGGCAGAGGAGACGTCACATGCTAAGACCGTCCCGAGAGGAGGCAGATGGGGGACGTAACTTCATCGTAGAGGAGGAGAAGGGGCCTCGGAAGGAAGGTGAAGGAGAGTATGGTGTAGATGACATGGTCAAGAATGATGTCAAAGCTCCAGCTCCCTCATTTGAGAAGCAGGCAAGTTTTGGGGAATTCAAGTACTATAGTGGCCGAAACGAGGACAGCTTTGAGATGAATGAAAACGATTGCTCTGATCCTACGTTATCTCCAGTACAGTTTCAGTCTGCACACTCCACGTTGCCATTCTCGGCCCGTCAGTCCACAGAGGAAAGTGAGGATGACCCTGGAGAGCAGGAACCTCTTATCGGTAATCATACACCGTCTTCTCCAGGGCAAAGAGACTCTCCCAATGGTCAAGCAGCGTCCCCAGCATCATCTCTTCCTTCTGGTCTACCAAATTGGAAGAGTAGCTCAAATCATTCACCGGAAGCATCTAATTCTCCATCCAGCTGGAGAACGGCGTCTCCCGATGCCCTTTCAAAATGCACATCCTCTTCCTCTAGTGGAGACAAAGCTGTGTCTCCTGATAAACCTCCTGGGGGGTTCATGTCCTCACAAGCTGTAATAAATGAAACCGGGGCTCAATCCCCATCAGTGGTCCCAGGGAAATCTTTACTGGCGTCTCCATCGCAGGGTTACAATCGTTCGCTTCTCTCTTCGCCTGTTTTATCCTTTGGCAAGTCACCGTCTTTGCCCAAAGCGTTCTCCAGCAATCTTCCCTCGCCATGCAGACCCACCGGATCTGGCGTAACCTCTCCAAACACAAACAAACCAGAAGGAGGCGGAATTAAACCCTGCTCGCTTCCTCCTCCTCAAGAGTTTGGGAAAGGGAATCCCTTCATGCTTTTCCTTTGCCTGTCTATCCTGCTGGAACATCGTGACCACATTGTTAAAAACAGCCTGGATTACAATGAGCTGGCCATGCATTTTGACCGCCTGGTCCGTCGCCACAACCTTGGGCGTATTCTGCAGCGAGCTAAAGCCCTCTTTGCAGACTACCTGCAGAGTGAGGTATGGGACTCGGAGGAAGGGGATGAAGTCAGCTTGGACTCCCCAGTCACAGCGGCAACATCCCCCCAAACACCCACAACTAGACCTCCTTTCCTCAATGTACAGCCCTCTCAGGGTACCTTACCGAATTCAACCTATAATCTGGCCAATACCGTTCCCTCTCCAACAACTCCTGTTGCCCTCTCTCCATCTGATTCCTGATTCTGTGCAGTAGTAGATTATCTCCAGAAACCAGCTCCGGATCACAAACGGACCCAGAAGCAAGTTTTACTGTACCTTGCCGAGTCACAACATACCTTTGTGCTTTACACATGCTTAATAAGACTTGTATTGTTTTATGTTAACAACCAAAGCTTAGTGACTTTCTCATGTCTCCTTTTCCCTGTCCAACAAGTCAAGCCCCTTTCATTGTACTGTATCTTTTTTTTAATTGCACTTTATTGATTGTCCTTTGAAAGGGCAGGCCAGTTTGGGTCTCATTTCACTTTGTAAATAACACTTTCAAAAGACACATTATGGACACGTAAAACCCGTTATAGTAACCTAACTTACGTAAAACAAAGCTACAAGATTATGGTGTTATTTATTTCTGTGTGCAATCTTTATTTTGGCAAAAAGGGTGTCATCAGCATCCTCTGAGGTTATCGAGGCTCTGTTGTTGTAGAGAGGAGAATGTTTACTCAAGTAAAGGTTTTGAGACGCTCTCTGAAATGTATTCATGAATTTGTTTGACATTGCCAGCAGCAAGGGTGTATTTGTTATGCTGATACTTGTCATTTGTGCTTTATGAGAACCTTAAGCCTTGACTTTTGTTTGTACAAAACATTTGACCAGAGATGAAGGTGCTGATGCATTATCCAGTATCCCATCAATGTGAAACCACCTGTTGTAGAATAGGTAACATTCAGCCCCAATCTTGAATTGATCTCTGAACTACCCATTGAAATCTTCTCTAGTGTACAGCAGCTATTTGACCTGTCAGCTGTAGCTCTACATGCAGTGGATGTTTTGGTAAAGCAGCACTCAACATGGAGAATGGCTGGTAATTTGGTTTCACTTATCCTCGCCTTTGTTGGAGAAGTGCCTCGTTTCACTGAATTAGGCATTTTTGTCTGTCTTTCTTCTGTATGTAAATATAATTTCATTGCTTTCATCCTTCATCTACCAAAGGTTTGTCTGTTCATTCGTTGCCATAACGACTTTATCATCAAGAGGCAACAATCAAGGATCCCTGCTGTTAAAAAAAAAAATCTGAGTATTTAATGCCTTTAGCAGAATGCATTTCTTTGGAGACCTTAAGACTCATTCTTTGTCTTAATACCAAGTGTTCTTTTCTCTTTTTTTCTAAGTGCTAAAATGATAAACCTGCACATGGACTAAAAAATGATTTTCCTGGAAAGTAGAACAGTGATGAGTCCTGCATATACTTGTATGTTTGTTTCTCTGATTTTGGTTTGGTTCTGTATGATAGTATTTTACTCATACCCATGGAGAGACTTGCTAGATTGAATGCTTGCAATACTCCTATTTGTACAATAAATTCACTGAATATTAACTGATCAGTGACCTTTCTGTAGACGCAAAAAGAGTTAATGCAATCCCTGCTGGAATTGCATCTTAATCTGTGAATTTTTTATTTTATTTATTTATTTTTTTGGAACATGGTAGCTGGTCTAAGGTGGTAGATCATCTTGGACAAGCAACAAACCTGCAACTGGCCGGTCAAGCTGGTTTTTAGAATATGATAGCTGGTCACTCGGCTAATGACCAGTCACCATGGTCCAAAACACTGCGGTTCAATATGGAAGTGATTACCAAGAGAAAGCTTTCTTATTTAAAATAAATTTTTTATAGTTAATCGATTAATTTATTATTATGTTTGTTGCTACGTCTTGTAACACCATAGGCCGTTTGAGATTTTTGTTGTTGATAGAAATGTGTAGATTTCCAAAATATTTAGTTTGAAATGGTCGGGAAAACGGTAAGTCTTGGAAGCATTGTTGGTTTGATGAAATAACTTCTTTCATGTATCTTTGGCTATTGGATAACTGTAAAAGCAATATTCTTGGCACACAGCTTTTATGTCATTTTATTGTTTTGTTTTGCATGTTTAACACTGTTTCAGTGTTTCTAATATAATATTTTAAGTGTAATTTCCAGCTTCCACTATTGTGCAAAAGTTTCAATCAGGGTAATGCGGAAGTTGTCTACTGGCTTGCAGGATTCTACTGGGATGGTCATAAGATATTAAATAAAAAAATGTTCAAGAAATTTTTAAGGAACGGTAAGTGTGAAGGCAAACGTGATAACCACTACACTACAGAAAGTTGCGTCGCCAAAATGAGGGCGGGGTTTATAATACGTAAACCTATGACGGCTGTGCTTGTTAGAAATGGAGTTTGATTGACAGACTATCTAACCAATCATAATGCCGAATCTACCATTTTTATCCGACAAACAAAGCAGACGGGACTGGAACAAGATTGACGTTGGTGGGTCTGAAATTGATAAATGATGGTGACGTCTTTCCGCGGTTGAAACAAGAAACCTTTCTTATGTTCATTCATGTTTATTTCATGCTATAATTAGTAAAGAGGAAGAGATGATCGGTTCATGTACTGCTTTAACTGAGGCGCTTCATCGATCTTTCAGACACGTTAAAGAGCTATAAAACGTTATGTATTGTTTGGATTTCTTAAAAAAATTTTTTAAAAGACAAAATTTGAGAGCGGCGGCTGTTTCATACCAAAAGTCTTGTTTGTAGGCACGTTGTCGGTTTCCTCTTTGCTCCGCGATGTATTTTTCACTGAATGAGAATGGTGGCTATATCCGAAAACTGAGAAATGCTGCCTTCGGAGGACACATTGCAAGGTAGGAAGGCATCAAGGCACGTCCGAATCCAAAGTTAGCTTCACTTCCTGTCTCATGAGATGCCTTCATCTGATCGATTTTTGAAGGCAGCATAGATAGATGTAACCATAGACATAATATATGTAGACGCCTCATAGACTGACGCTGCCTATTGGAGCTGACGTACAGCGCGGCCGCCATCTTGGATGGGTCTCCAATGCGCCCCCCCTGCATTAATTTCTACTGAGGAATGTGTATCCCCAACTACAATAATCATAACTCCCCGAATTTTTACCGGATTTTCACACGGTTTGGTTTGTTACAAACTGCAGAGATTTAGTTTTTTAGATTTAGACGCTGTCACACATTAAAAAATACGTGCTTTCATGCTAAAAGACTTTGTATTATGCTCTTTAACAAAGACATATGGTAGGCTATGGCATATTGATAAATGAATGAATTTTATATTTTAATAAAGAAACAAGTTTGATTGTTCATTTGAATTTATTTCTCTCTCTCTCTGTCTCTCACTCAAACACACACACACACACACACACGCGTGAAAAGAACTTAAAATAATAGTGGAAACAACTTAAAATACGCCATAATGTTTGCTCATAAAGTTAAGAGTAATACATCATTCGGAACTGTAAAGGGTCTACTTTTATTTGTGTGCATTCACAATATAAAAAAACATTGTGCTTTTATTAAAATAAATAGGAAAACAGATGCGCTTGCCGTCTCGTCTTGAACAGGAGCGCTTCACAATGATGAACTAAAACGAATTGAGTCACAAATAAGATAAATATATCTATAGAAAGCTTTAAATTACTACTTTAAAACGAAATAATTCAAATCGAAAACAAAAACTCTTTCATTATGTAATCCGTAAAGATGCATTTCTCTCTAAAGGCTCGTCAAATGAGGAGATGGCAAGTCATTTTTCATCACCGTCTAAAATATAAAAATAAGGAAAAGCCTAAAACAGGCCCGATTATATTTTTTCTGATTTTTACGTTGCTCTGCTCTTAATTCCTTAACATTTAAAGGGTTTTCTGCAACGAAATTTTGTCTGCATGATATGTGAATTATTTATTAGCCTATTTTTTTATCCATGCAGCAAAATGCTTTAAAAACAGCTGTAAAAATTACTTTAATCCAGATGATTTTAAAGAACTTTTCACTATAAATTTTACGGGTAGATAGTCGATAGAAATACGGCTATAATCTACTGCTGAAATGTTTGCGGGGCAAATCTCAGGTCAGTCTGAGCGCGCATGGTACACACAGTGCGTCCAGCCGTACACCTGCAGGCGCCACTGACCACAAATGACACAAGCATGAAATGATGTCCCCGAGTAAGAACACATCCTCTGAACGTTGAAGAACAGAAAAAAAAAAAACAGCAAGAGACAATGAGAGAGAGTACCAGTTCCTGCTGTAATAATGTTACACGTAAGTAACGTTAGTTACGATGACATAATATTATAAATGGTAAAATAACCAAAATTATTGTTCAATCTTACTTGTGAAAGGTAATCCCACGCGATCTGGTATCTGCGCGGGTTATTGCAACAGTAAACTGCACAAAATACGGGCATAAATTGCTCGCTCTCCATTGACTCCGCTGCTATCGTAGAGCGAGGAGACCCAAGCAATATGGCGGCGACGCTGGAATACGTTCCAGCATGTCATGAGGCGTCTACGTATATTATGTCTATGGATGTAACGTTATCCTTCGCTGCCTTTGATATCCCACAATCCTGTGCGTTCCATTCCGTGACAGTTGAGCAAAAAATAATAAAGATGGCGTCTGAAAGTTGCGCTTGGTGGTTAGTTAATGTGTAAATGTATATTTCAGATTGTTGGTTTGATAACACTTTTGATGTTATTTCTAGCGAGAAATCAGTATTATATAGAAATTGAATATTCGTTTAGTTATCACCAAAACTCGTTCTATTTCGTTGTAGATCATTAAACCGTTGTGCTGCCTCAGAAGCCTGTCCAAAATCAGCTTCGCGAGGTGCCGTCGTGCAAAAACGCTGCCTGCAAAGTCATGCCTAAGTTTTCGGATGCAGCCGTGCATATGTGGCCTGAGAGCCATGATGACTTGTCGGACATAGCAACAGTAGGGGGGCGGGTCTTTGCGGAGTGTGTTGAAATTATATCAAAAAGCCTCTAAATCAACAACCATCATCTTAAACTCAAAGAACACAATTTCATATTGCCTGTTTCTTTCACAAAATAATGAACACATGCACTTCGTTCACGTTACAAGGCACAGGTTTCTTTCTTGAGACATGTGAAGGTTCTATGGCGTATTCCACTAAAAATAGTTTTGGATCAAAATGCCGAAACCCGGGATCGAACCAGGGACCTTTAGATCTTCAGTCTAACGCTCTCCCAACTGAGCTATTTCGGCAGATGATGTCCATGTGTAGGAAAGTTGTGATTTATTTTTTTCAATATGTCTATGTATATGGCAATAGTATACAGCTGTAAGATCATACCGTCATGGTCATGCATTCAGTTAAGTAGACATTAATATGCGATGCTTTCAGTTTGTGATCATAATGATGTCTCTGCCAACCAATTTAATGAAATGAAAACATACTAGTCTTCTAGAAAAGAAAGGGTTGTCTTTCGAACGTCTATACTCAATTTAATTTCAATTTAAAAGTACTTTATTGTGCTTCTACATTCTGTGTTTACGTAAAATATTGTCTCTCATTTCGAAGACTGCTGCGCCCTCGTGTGGTCGCATAACGTACCTCATCGAGGATGTGTCATTTCAGAAAAGTAACTGTTATAAAGTTGGTTGTTCTTTGTCTTGGGACATAACTAATAGTAATTATTTTTTTATTTTGGAATGTAATCGTTACTTTTTTTAAATGAGGCTTAATATAGTTGCAACCATAAAATGCGACCGCAGGAGGGCGCTGCAGTCTTCGAAATGAGGAAGCTAGTAAAGTCATACGATATAGAGTCACGTGGTCCGTTAGCGTATTTGTCGGGCCAGTGGCGCAATGGATAACGCGTCTGACTACGGATCAGAAGATTCTAGGTTCGACTCCTGGCTGGCTCGCATCTTTTCCTCTTCCGAATAACCAGTATGTGTAATTTAAGAGAAGGTAATTTATTTTATCCCATGTACTACATTACTTTCCTCTAAAACTTTATTGTGACAGCAAAGCAGTTTACAAAGGTGTGCATCAATCAACAATCAATTCAATCCATATCACAAAAGCTAATAAAGCAAGTGTTTTTCTTTTAATAGCACATTTCATAAGAGAACAGCTTGGCATGTTGAGGTCCTTCCAGCTGCTGGTGAGTTTACTGTGTAAGGCAGCTGGTCATCTTGTCTTCAACAGCTACTCTGGAGACTGCTCATTCATTCTGGAAAACAGTAAGAATATGTTGTTAAAAATTAAAATGTATTCACTTTAACAAAAAATAATATACATAAGCTCTGAACATAAGATTACAACCTCATTCTGGCATTCAGGAACGTTTTTACATGTTCTTCTTTCTATTTGTTGTTCCAAACCCTGACAGTTAACATTTGGATCCCCTGCAAAAATATCACGGTCTTGGGAACTGTAGGAGATAAAGAAAAAAAAATATGTAAACAGATTTTTAAACAATGCACAACCTACAGTATGAATGTAATGGAATTACACACCTACAAGATTTATTATAGATAATGTCTTATTTCAGTTGAGATGTTTTTCTCCTACCGGTATTTAGAGATGTCACCAACACAATTTATTTCTCTTGTTTGTTCAGAGTTTTGCCCACAGGCAGGTTTGCAAAAACTCCACTCACTCCACTCTGACAAGACGCCCTTCACTGAACACAGTCAGAGAGTCATTTGTTACTTTATACAATACCTTACAGCTGCAATAGTTTGGAAAATCCTAATTTTGTCTGAAACTAGGAACAACCATCCACTAATATCATCATTCACAATATGTAGAGATTATACTATTTGTTTGAAGTGCACTAATCTTAAACACTCACTTTAATTTGATGCTAAACGATAAAAATAAGCATGCTTTGTATTTATGTAGCTTATGCTGCGTGGTTGTGCCTGAATATGCCTACTTCAATACTATTTATAGTATGCGAAAAACAGTATGGCAAAAGAGTATGTCCAAATTCATAGTATGCAAAAAGTATCTGAATGACCAACTACCTCTGAAGTAGGCATCCAATGGACACTATATTGTCCCATGAAACCACAGAAGAGGATTTCAGAATGGCAGTGAAGGCTGGTAAGTCACATACTATTCATTCTATACAGAGCATACTTTTTTTAATGTCGAAAATTACGTTTTAAACTAAATCTATTGATTTTTCTTTGCACTCACTGTCACAGTCGTTAATGTCATAGCAGTTGCCATGTTGAATAATCTCTCCTTCACAGAGGCTTCCATTGTGTCTTCTATCAACACAGTCCCTCTCTCTCCTTCGGGTTCCCTCCCTGGTATTGCATTTAATTTTTCTAGTGCTAGGTTGTCTACATTGACTCCACTCACTCCATTCGGTCCACATCCCATTTACTGACACAAAAAAAAAACAGAGAGAAAAATGTTAAACAATCGGTTATTTTTTGTTTGTTTAGATAAATCTTTCATTGTGTCACTCTACTTACCCGGACAGGGGACAGCAACGATGCAGACACCAGTTTTTTGCTCTTCACCTTGACACCGTCTTCCACCATGTGCAGGTTTAGGAGAATCACACATCCGTCTTTGAGTCTGCTGGCCCACTCCACACGTCACAGAGCAGGGTGTGGAACCTGTCCAGGCTCCCCAGTTTCCATCAGCTGTGGAGCAGAGATATAAAGCTGTGGTTTCTAAAAACCTCTTGTACGTTTTGTTGTTTTATAGAAGAAAACAAATATATTACCTGGGCAGAAAGGTAGTCCACTGCAAGGACGGCCGTCTGTGTTGGAGCCTTCGCAGTCATTGCCACGTGGAACCACAGATGGAGGAGGGTTAGTGCATGTCCTTGTACGAATCTCTATTTCAGGATTGCGTCCTTCATAAAGACAAGTAACTGGACAGGGACCCCAATTTCCCCAACCGGACCACCCGCCATGTGCTAGACATCAAATGAGAGCATGTTCTTAATTATTCTCAGTATCTTTAGTAAGTAAAAAAAGAGAGAAAACTATACTTACTCGGACAGATTACTTCAGTGGCGCAATTGGTGGTTTCTTCCTCTGCACCGCTACAGGAGCCCCCACATTCTGGAATGGGTTCAGAACATGTTCTTCGCCTCTTTTTCAGTCCATCGCCACATGTGACTGAACATAGCTGCCATTTCGCCCACTCTGACCAGCCACCTTCCACTGAACAATATATATACAGAAACATGAGAAAGGACATGGAAACCTATATGTTGAAATGTAACAATTGCTTAATGTTCTTTCTACCTGGACAGCATTCTTTTTTCACACATGGTTTAGTTTGAATTGTTCCTAGATTTTCAGGATCTGCGCAAGCAGCAATTCCATAACAAGATCGTCGCCTTTGGCTGACTCCCTCTGTACAACTCACCGAGCACTCGCCCCAGCGAGTCCATTCAGTCCATGATGGCCGCCTGGAGGTCAACAATCAACATACAAGACATTTTTAAGGGATATGCTGTGCTAATTCAGTAGCCTGAAGAGTTACATTATCTGAAAGGTAAAATAGTGATTGGTGAAAGTCTCCAATATATATATATATATATATATATATATATATATATATATATATTTTTTTTTTTTTTTAATGCAATACTATTTATAAAGATTTCCACAAAAAAAGACCATTAACATTGCATTAATTTAAAGTTGTGATGTAATGGAAGTAGAGACAGATCGTCTCTGCCATATTGTGACATACATCGGAATGTAACAGATTATAGAAAAAGGAAAAATGTAGGGTGGGGACTTTGTTCTATACATCAGTTGATGATTGGATTTTGCGATGTGGGCATTGCACATTGCACAAGTCAGCAGAAAGAAGTCTGCCATTTTAATTTTCACTGAAACAATCTAATAAACAATAATGAAGCTTAATGTGACATTTATCTGTTTTTGGACATGAACATTATAAGCATCACATCACTGAAACTCACCCACAGGACTTACAAACACCATCTGCTTCTTTGTAGCCGTAGTTGGTGTTCAAGCAACAGTCGTTTTTTTTAACTTGACCCAAAAGATCACTACATTTCCCAGTGGACGGTTTAAATGATGAAAAACAGTCCACCATCTCTGAAACTTCAAACACACCAAATTAATGAAAGAATTAAATACTTATTACACTTTTTGCCTGGTATTATTGCCATGGCACAGATGATCAGTATGCATTAATATTAAAAAAATATGTGCATGATTCAGTTGTTTAAGGGATTTACTAACTGATTATAATTTACAAAAACAGATCATTCAAAAAAAAAAAAAGATAATTTGGCAGTCGGTACAAAAAGTACTTGAGAAAAAAGTCAGTCAGCTGTTAATATTTTTGCTTAATATTCATGTAGATATGACTGAATATGTATATATAATCACAAAACATTTCCAACCTGATTGCTGGACATAAATCCCAAGGAGCACAATCCCCCACAAGATCAGATTCATGGCTGAATCAGTGTAACAGAAATTCTTTCTGAATGTAGAAAGACTTGTAAATTAATAAAATAAACTGCAAGTAAACACTGTAAAAATCAGTTAAACAGTATACAAAAACAGAAACTGCAAACAAATGTGGGTGTGGGTTATTGAGTAATACAAATTAATTGATAAATTGATCATACAAATTAAAGGCTCAAATACTAATGTAATAAATTCATACATTAAGAATTCATATTTTAACCAATATAAGATTTAACCACTTACCTTACACACTTCCCTTTATTGTGAGTTTAAGAGATGAGTGGTTTTGTAACTGCCTCAAAAGTGACTTACAAAAACCTCAGAGAGATGTTTATGAAAACAGGAATTTTTCATTGTGAAACAAGTTAACCAGCTTCCCCTATTCGACAATGATTTCGCAGATTCATCAGCATTACTTGCTTGTTTGTAAAAGAATAAAATGGTTTCAGTTCCACCCCTTCAGCAGTTCATCGCAGTTGTTGAGCACAGTCACGTGCGGTCAAATGTTTTTGCCAATTTCCTTAAAGTGTCCTCCTAACCCACTAACAAGCATATAACATTATTTTAAATAAAAGCTGCATAATAGCATTCATGCAATCACGTTGCATGCAAAATAAACTTACCCGATCCGTGCAAATTGTTTTCAGGGGTGTTTCAGGAAAGGGAAAAACAAACAAACAATACAAAACCCCTGCAGAATTTTTTTTTCTCATTTTCATATGGTTGTTATAGGGTAAATAGAAAAGTAATATCAAAGTTAAACAGAAATTAACATTAAAAATCATTGTCATGTGTCAAATCTTTGGACTGTTACACTTGGTACTGAAATATCTTCCACGTTTATTAATTTCTGAATAAACACGGGTAAGTTTGTATGAATGTTTGTTTCGCACAGATATAGGCTACTTGTAACGGTTTTAACATGATTACTGCCAATGTTCTCAGGCCTCACGTCCGTTTCCTCACCAAGTGTCAGTGACTTTTGTATGTAGGCCATGAGTTCGTGGTTTTACAAGTTAAGCAATATCAGAGGAAGAAGAGGGCTGTTTTCCCGAACATGACATTGTAAATGTCAAAAGAAAAAGTTAATATTACTTGACTTACATTTTAGACACAGTAGCCTGTCTGTTTTGCTCTATATCTCCAACGAAAAGAGTTAAAAAGCAAGCAAGTTTTGCGCATCTCCGATCAACACAGATGTTCGTTTCCCGAATGAATCCCATGTTTTGAACAAGCAAATGACTCGGTTATATTACCCATTCATAATCATCAGTCATTGAATCGGTCCTTTGAACGAATCGAATGATGACTCATTTAAGATGGCTCATTTAATAACGACGGCCTACTGGAAGTTTTAGTTTTAAAAATGTTATATTTAAAACATTAATTTTATAACATTATGCAATTAGAATTGCTTTAAGAGCATTCATGCCACCCTTGATCTGCATTAAACAGTCTGTGTAAATAATTCTGATGCCGCTTAAGATGGCCGTCTGCAGTACCATGGGTCGGCACTGACAACACAGCACAGCCAAGCAAGTAAAAGACTGCTACATGAAATGAGAGCTTTGAGGTTATTCCGAGCTGCATATTGCACAATCATATTTTTTATGCATGGTGCAATCAAGGTTTTTATGGAATCTGAAAGCGCAGATTTCTGCACCCAGCAAGCAATTCTGCGTTTAAAATACATCTATTAGCCGTTCAAACTCAGCCCTGACAGCTAGGCTAAAACAAGGACAAATTTGGGCTGTCAGTGAAAATTTAATAGACGTCTAACCATAGCCCAAGAATAGACTAGTCATCAAATAGACGGCTAATGAATGCCTACATACATCTAATAGACAACAAAACAGCAATCCATCCAAACTAATTAAATATCCAGCTTTTAAGAAAAATAACATTAACAACTTAAACACCACAAAATGATAAAAATACAAAAGAATTTAATGACAAAAATAAATTATAATAAATACAATACACTTACATTTTATTATGATAAAAAAAATAAAAGGAACCCTTTTGTTGGTTTACTTATTCTAACAAATAAAACGACTAACAGTGAACTTAAAAGGAAATTCATTATTGGTTTTATTTCTTGTTTAAAATGCTTCCCAACTGCATTTCTCAAGTCCAACTCTGTTGCTGCCGGGAAATTGGTCACCACAGCATCTGCCAAATAAGAAAAAAATAAACGCATAAGAGCTTTTTTGACACAACTTTTTACTTTAATTACACTCATTGTGACAGGGAGTCATTCTCTTTTGCTTGGATGCCTACAAAAAACAAAAACGAGATATATATATTGTGCATCACCATTCAGCGTTTTAAAAAAAAAAAAAGGGGAAAAAAAGAAGCTCTCTGGTAAATGTTGTGGGTTGAACATCTAATGACCGAGAACAGTGCAGTCTTTTCAAATACCTCTTTCTGCAGTAGACCACCCCCCTTCATGTTGAATTTGGACATGAGGGAATTATTTAAAGCCCTAAAATATAATACAGATTGAGGTGGTTAACAATTGTGGAAAAAGTTTGACATTTCAAAATGACCAGTAAAGGAATTGTTTAAATATCGGATTTGCGTTGTAACTTTTGTTTGATTAATGTTGCACTTTTGAAGGCTTTACCTGTCCAGCATCCTTCTGGCACTGTCTGAGGTTTCTTCCTTTGACTCCTGAATAACACATGCCAATGTCAGGCGGGTAGTATTATGCGCGTCAGTGTACAAGTGTTTACCAACCTTAAACACTGATACCCATTGACCTGCAAGTTTTCCATCACTACCCCTTTAGAACTCTTTATTCCAGCAGTTTAAGTTTTTCCCCTATTAGTCTGTCTCTGCCTCAACTGACTTCATAACACAGTGATAGCTGCTGTAACTAAAAAGCAGCCCAGTACACATTAACCTCAAATGTACATGGAATAATACATTCACCCCTACCGTTTTTATTACAATTCTGTTTGTACCGTTTAGGTTTTAATGCCGCATTGCACATCTGAGCTATTAACACTACTTTAATACTGCTGCAAACATTTTATAATTGATGATTTTATATTGTCATTTTAAATCATTTCAATTTTTAAGCTTTACTATCAATTTGGAAGTTTCAAAATAAACCTTACTGTACTTGTACAATGACAAAGATACTCTAGTCTATTCAATTAGCTCGTGCTCTCTCTGGATGTAACAAGCCATTGTTCAGTCAAATTCGATTTAATTAAGATAAATGGACTTCGTCAAAGATGAGCTTTAGTGAGGAAATGTTTTGGATATTTTTTTTTAATTTTTACCATTGATGCCCGGATCTCCTCAATTCTACAGTGCGGTCACTGTATAAATTAATATAGATTAATCTTTGTCAAAGCCGTGTTTGTTCTGTTGTTTGCTCTTTCGCCTCTTCTTGTGCCGTTTTAAAATAGCTCGAGTTTGTAAACACATGCAAATGATAAAACTTTAACTCTTATTAAATTTTGCAATTAATTATCTGAACACATGCATGCTGAACCGTGGGCCTAATCACTGATCACTATCAACTACGATCTGCTCCCTTCACTAAAATTTCACGGTTCCTACACAACAAAATACAGATAAATAATGAACACGTCAAAACGAAAACAGATACTTAAAAGACCAAGTAGGAGTGTGCTTTATCGTTTGTTGTTTGCCCGCTGCTCTCCGACAGGTAAACTTAGTGCTCGCTTTCTCTCTCGTGTAAAAACAATTCAAAACAACAGTGATCTCTACTAACTTTCACGTCTCGCGTTGCCTCTCAGTTGGGCTACGATTGCCATCTAGCGGTTGGGAAATGTAATTACAGTCAAATAATATCATGCGTGTATGAACGTAACATTTAACAGCTTGTGGGATGCATTTGATAATGTCATGCAAGTAAACTTTTGAAACATTTAAATTCGCATTATTTTTGGCATAATAAATAATGATATATTTAACAATGCTGTAAAATTAAATAAAATATAAAATATCTAATTTAAAGGTTTCAAAAGTTTACTTGCATTTGATAAGAAGCTGCTAGGGCGAAAATTACATGTAAACAATTTTAAGGCTATTTTGGCCATGGTATAGGGCTATAGCCAAGCCGTTAAAAGGATTGCCTCGATTTCACCGGTTTGGGCTAAAAGCAGACTACATGTAGCCCGTCCAATTTAGAGCTAAACGTGGCTACATATAGACCATGTCATGAAATGACACATTTTTGTAAATATTGACACTGCGAACATGATGGGATATCAACCATCTCATGCGCTGCCTGACCAAAAACTACAGAGAATCGGTTTTGACTATTAAGTGGGCTAGAAATAGCCGGTCTGACTACAAGCTAAAACGAGGCTACGCAAAGAACAGGTCAAAGAAATGAAACCAAACACCTTGCAATCACTGTTGACTTTGCTTACATGATGGAATATCATACATCTCACAGGTTAGTTTGCGAAAAACAACATTAACCAAATTCAAGGTTATTTGGGCTAGAAGATAGCCGGACTATATCGGGTCTATAGTTAACCAAGACGATGAAATCACAGCTTTGCTTGCTGGGCTGGATTGTACGCCTGTGACTCGCTCAGACTACACATCCTCACCTGCATGATATGGTGTAAAATATTTGAGCTAATTTGATTATGCTACCAATAAGTGCCAATACTTCATGTTACAAAAACAGCATTGCCACGGAACTTGTTACCTGTTTAAGTTGCAGAAAGGCTAATTCATGCATTTGTGACCTCTAGATAGGACTATTGCACTGCTAGATGGTTGTCCTGCATCCTCAATAAACAAGCTCCAGGTAGTATAAAAAAAATGATACATCAAATACATCAAAATACCCTAACTCCCTTACTAACATAAACAGGAGAAAACAAGTCCAGAAAGAAAAATGGCACCCCCTCTCTACTTATCCCCGTCCTAAATTAACAATGCCAATTTAAGTTAAAGATCCAGTTAGGAAACAAAATACAAACAAATATTAACTTACAATAACATGTTTTCTGGTTGTAAAGATGGAAGTTACAACAGAAGGTGGATTAACTCCAAATCACTAAGAGAATCCAGTCAACAAAACATAATTCAAACCCTTGGAAAAACCAAGAGGAGAAAAACCTCAAAACAGAGCCTCCAAACACACACAACCATGCTGTTCTGTGGTGGAAATGCTGCTTAAATCTCCTCTGCTCCTTCGCATCTTCCAATCAGTGTGAACAGCCAATCACTGGTGACAGGTTGTAGCCATGGCATGCATTACCTCCTACTTGTGAGTAGAGGGGGAGAGAAGGAGAGAAAGAGAGAGAGAGAGAGAGCGCGAGCACGAGAACAAAAAAACACATACGTCCTGGGATGTAACACTACTATAAGGACCTAAATGGTTTAACTCCTGTGTACCTATAACTAGTCTTCTATCATGCTACAATCCAACAGGTCACAAAACTCTGGACTTTTGGTAGTACCTAGGAAAGCAAAGTCCACTAAAGGAGGTAGAGCTTTTTCGCATTTGGCTCCCAAGCTCTGGAATAGCCTTCCTGATAACATTCGGGGGTTCAGACACACTCTCTCTGTTTAAATCTAGAATAAAGACACATCTAATTAGCCAAGCATTCACAAAATGTACCTCACGACCTTGTACTTCAGTTATATCTGATCAAATGCACATGACCATTCTTTTGTTTAGATTGAACAGCAGCTATGCTAATTGTTCTCTGTTTGCTTCTCTTTTTCTGCTACGGGATTGGCATCTCGAGGTAACTAGGAATTACTTCAGTCTGGATCCAACCCTTGCAGAGATCTGAGATGACCGAACACCTGAGAAGAGATGACGCCAACCCCTCAGAGGACCTCAGATGATGCCAACTCTGAACCAACATACAAAACTACCAAATTTTGCTATAAGTCTGATTGCAACATATTATCATTGCTGTTAATATTGTTCACTGTCTGTTTGAATAAGCCTTCATGTCATTAACTGCATGCTTTTTACTGTAAATTTCTGCCATTTGGACATCACCTTGACATATAGTCACCACTGATAAGATACTCCTAAATATAAAGTAGAAACTTTAATTTTCTGTGAAGCTGCTTTGCAACGATTTGTGTTAAGCGCTATACAAATAAACATTAATTGAATTGAAGTGCCATTGGCATGTTTAAATCCATTCAATCCCACAAAACATCCTATGTGGGTGTGGCATACGGCCAATATCTGTATTTAATATCAATATTTCATGCTCATTCGTGCAATTGTTCTGTAGTCTTATTTACTAAAAATCCTTATAGGAGCAATAGGAAGTGCAGCGCTCTTAACATCATACAAGGAAAAAACTTGTCCTCAAATGCTTTGTAATCCATATTCAAGAAGAGATTTGAGAGCTAAAACAAGACAAAATCATAATTTTTTTAATCTATTCTATTTCTATCACTCCTGTTTCGTTGTATGGGCAGAGCAGGACATTCAGCTAAATATCTCCTTTGGTGATGCATTATTAACTTGAAGTCCATCTGTTTACTGTTAGACTCCGATCTAATGGCCCCATCTACAGGAGCACTTTGGAACTTATTATTAGTATTTATGTATTAAATTGAGCTCATTTGTTATCATTTAACAATATTTATTACATGGAATTTTCCAGTAGCTCAGAGCACAGAGTAACTAACCCGTTTCGGAACGGTTTCAACCCTCGCGGGAAATAACATTTATGATTCATACAGCAGCATTAATATTCATCCATTTCCTGCTGGCTGGATCTAGCCACATTGTATTACGTAACATTCACGCCATGCTTTTTCTCAGCTGTCAACCACACAACCGGCTCTACACCCTAGAAAGGAAAACAGATTCTGAACTAAACCCCTCCGCTCGAGCTGTCATTGGACAAACGCCTATCACGTGATTAGGTCATACGTCAAACCGCGGTGAGGGACATTTATTACACTCAAGCTGAAAAATCGCTTGTAGATGTGAATTGTTCTACGCGTATTTAGTTCTATTCGCATGTTTATACATTTTAAATACGGCTGTACCAAATGTAAGTGGTAAAATTGAGTTCGACCATTTGTTTTGCGCTTTATGCTCAGTGACCTCAAGGACTACTTTGGGCCGAAGAGCGACCCCTTCAGGCTAAACTATAAAGAATACGCGCATCTTTTCTAGTTCCTTCACTTCTGTCATCCCTGACAACCGAGTAATCAAAGTGAATGGAGTTACTAGACCAGATTGAGCAAAAGTTGGTGTATGAATAACAGCGCGATGGTTATCGCTTGATCCGTTTTCTGATTGGATTTTAAAGCAGAATGGATATAACAGAAATCTGAAATGAAAAGGCCTGTATTTGGTATCTTAACCTATTTAGCCGGGAGAAATCTGAAAGCGTGTACATCAAAATAAAAAACAAAAACATGTTAGCGTTAAGCTAGCTAGCGCTAACCTCGGACTAGCATGTGTGGAATAAGAGACACAGGGACGCAGTGATGTCAAACACGATGTAAACCGACGGACTATGAGCTCAGTTGAGTCTCAAAACAACTTAACTTCACGTACGAAGAGCGTATTTGTATTTTATCGACCGCCGGGAAACTTCGAAGCTGGCCCGTAAACACCAAGGTAAACCAGAACAGCTAGTTAGCCAAAACTCGCTGTTTTGCTAAAAGTCTCATATATGCTTCAACCGATTACTTACAGAGTAAATGTGTCCATATTAGAATAAGTGTATGTTGTAGTCTGTTAAACAGTTGATGTCACCGTTTTGAAGCCATGTTTTTGTCAGCTAGCTAGATTTGTTGTCTGTGAGGTTGATGTGTCTGCCTAGCTTTTTGGTTATATTGAGTTATTTGTCAACGTATAATTAAGGTTAATCAGCAGTGGGCTTCATGTTAGTCACTGTTTCTTAGTTGAAGTTTCACCATCTGTATTATAAATTTGTAAGCTTTGCTTTGATGTTCGTGTTAACTTTTAAGTTAGATTTTCAACAGCTAACTATTAACAATTTAAGGAACAAGGATGCAACGTAAGGAATACTTTAGTAGGCACATTATACAAATATTTTGACTTCATCTTATAAAAAATTTTAGCTCTTAAAAAAAAAAAAAGATGACCAGGCAATTAAAGCAACATATCTTTATTAAACATTTATATGTCAATTTAAGCAATTGTGTGATGAGTACTGTTTTCTGGAACAGACAGTATCACTTTTAATAGACACAAAGAAGCTTTTAAATGTACATTATACTGCTAAAAATAAGTGAATTGTTTGTTTTGTGTAGGCTATTTGAAAGGCTTCATGTCGAAGTATCAAGTGTGACCTTGTGTACACCGAAGACCAACTGCTTTCACTCTGATTACAAGGTTAAGGTTTTAACAATTAATGTGAAGATCTACTATATATAATCTTCAGCAGTTGTTTTGTACAAGTTTATTATTAATTTTGTAGTGCCCAGAGTTTTCCTGTCCTTTAACTCTTAAGGCAAGACATCACAGGCGAAAAAGGTCTTTTTTTTTTTTTTTTTTTACTGATAGATATCACAATGCTTACCCAGTTGATTAATAATTACAGCACAATAAGACATTTTTTTTTGTAAGTTTTCTGAAATATTATGTTTAAATAGGCAAATGAATGATACACTAAATTATTTACTAAATGTGCACTAATTTGCATTTCTAGAACAGAAATCTGAACACTGGATATAGCCAGGTTCAAAATGTATGATTCATTTGTTTAGGTTTTTAAAGAGGGGACATTGGGTCTCTCTTTTTGTCTCTCAGAAAATAAATGAATCAGAGAATACTGTCAAGAGTCAGAAAAAAAAATCATGTTTTCAGGAATACAATGTTATGTAAATTAAGTAAATGATATATGAACAAACCCCTCTGTAAAAACTTCAGAGTAAAGCTAAGTACTACTGAAGTGGAGTTATTTAGGATATTATCAATGGTTTTTCCAGTGGTGTCTTGCTTTAAAAACAAGGATGAAGCAACCGAGAGGTCCAGACACTGGAATGCATGTCTGACAAAAACCTCTGCACACTGACTCATTTAGTTCCTCTGTGCGGGTCGCCTCTAGCATGCAGCCTGAGTACAATGCAGATAGGTTGAGAACCAGAACGACTGGTTGCTGACAAGTCTGAACAGTGGCTCAAAGCATTTCTTATCGCTTCATTTACTGTGCGTGTATATAAGTTAACATGAAGTCCTGTTTTTTTCATGTTATCCAGTGTGGTTCAGTAACTTTTTTTAATTTTATTTTTTAAAATTGCATTGTCTTAGTTAGTAACATTGATGTGGCTACGGCGTAATCCTCTTGTCACAATCCAAGGATTACAAACGTAGTCTGTTTGGTAGGGGTCTCTATCCTCCATATGAACAAACACTCACATCTGTTATCAATGTTCTCCATGCTGAGAGCTATGATGGAAGTGACTGGCTTATTCATCCAATGTCTAATAGTTTTGTCCCTCATGTTGTTCCAAAACTGTATACTTCTCATACATAGTACAACTGTGTATGAATGTTTTTGTTGTTGTTTTTTGTCTATACAATTAAAGCCAATGTGGTTCAATGTTGTTTAGACTCCAGATTTCTTTAAAATATATATATATTTGTGTGTGTGTGTGTGTGTTCCCCAGAATGTTTGGAAAGACACGAGGGTGAATAAACGATGACGGGATTTTCATTTTTTGGGTAAACTATCCCTTTAAGACATTCTGTAAACACCTTGTAGTCTGAGGAAGTACACTGCTTACCAGATGAAACACAATATATCTTGACCTTTGTGTTGACAGACTGTTTTTTTTGTTTGCTCATGCAAATGGGTCATGAGTGAGAGCATGGATCTCTCCAGTATTTTACAAATAGCATTTATTCAGGTCTGTGTTTGACATGGCTGATTGTTGTTGTTCTCTGGTAGGATGTAAGTTATGTGACCTGTGCTTAACATACATGGGCACAGTCAGTTCTGTGTCTCTTGAGGAAGGAAGATCACAATTATTCTTTCTCTTTTCATTCTGTTTTGATACACTATTCTTGTGCAGGTGGCCTGATTATGTAGGTTCTGTAACACCGAAGTCTTTTGCTAGATCTCTTTCTATTGGTCATACAGTCTTCCCACAGCTGCTTTCTTTTCAGGGTTATATTTTTAAGTAAACAACCTCGCAGCGTCTCATAATGGATTTATCACCTCTAACCCTGTATGTGTAGACTCAGTATACCACAGACCTATAAAATTGCTGACGGCACAGTCTGCATCCGACTCCCTCAAAAAGATAAAGGTCATGTAATCGGAAGTGGTGAATGAATGAAAGGCCAAAAAAGACAAAAGCTTCTTTCTGATTCTCTACGTTTAAGGATTCTCTTTTCCAGAAAGCATTTGAGCCAGGCCTCAAACAAGATTGACATTTCACGTGGCTAACAGAGTGCCACGGTAACCACCCACTTTTTCAGCAGGCTTGGTTTTGGAGAATTTTCACATTCATTTACTTCATAGGCATTTAAAAAAAATTTAAAAAGGCATTTACAGTTAAAATGAAAATGATGTGAAATATTTTTGTGAAATATTAATACAAAATACTAATACAATTTTATATTTATGTAGTCACATGGTCATTATTTTCATATGCTGATTTGGCGCTCAAGAAACATTTCTTATTGTTAGCAATGTTGAAATATATTATTGCTTAACATTTTAGTAGAAACTATGATGCATCAGGATTCTTTTATTAAAGGAAAAACAGCTTTCATTTGAAATCTTTTGTAATATTTGAAATCTCTTTACTGTCTCTTTTGATCAATTTAATGTGGCCTTAATGAAAAAAAGTTTGTTTATTGTTAAAAATCTTTATCTTTATGAGGAAAATGAATGATTTTTTTTTTTTACTGACACAACCCTCTTTTGCAATACGTTTTGAAATATCGGACTCTGCACATGAATAATCTGAATTAAAAAATTGTGTTTTTCCTGCAGTGTGAACAAAGCCTTGCTGTGCTTTAAAAATCTTCATGATAAATTTTTTCCCCCTTTAATTTTATTTGAGTCAGCAGAGAGATAACGGGGGTGGGGTGGAGTTAGGAATGACACAAGCAGCACTGGATCTCAGGTCAAACTCAGGTCATCTGTGTTATCTCTGGAGCATGTGCACTAAACACCAGGTCACTTCACCAGAGATGATGGTCATATTCTGATACAGTGTTGTATTAATGCACCATTGCAATAATTCACTCTCTCTACTTGTCTTTTCAGAGGCAATGTCACGTGACGGATGGTTATGAGATTTAGCAGCCATATAGGAGAACCATGGAACAGGTTGAGCAACCTACCTCAGAAAAGAAATGTGACAGCCCCGTAGACGTCGCAGCAGCCCAGGAGGCCCTCGTGCTCACAGGAGTTTCAGAGGGCCGGTCCTCTCCGCAGACGGAATTGAATCCTGTTCAGATTCTTGAAGACACAACATGGATGGCAGTCCAGGAAGGTGAGTCTGCATCCTCAGACTGTGGAGGGATATCAGACCTACAGGAGCCAAGCTCAGCGTCGGGTGAGGAGGTGGAGGGCAGCGAGACGTCTGATGCCGTAGGATTAGAGGTCTCACCCAGCAGCAAGGGATCGGGGGGTGGCACTCCACAGAATGGAGATGGGACGTCGCAGGAGAGTCCTCAACAGAATAGTGACACTCCTGTAACAGCTCAAATGTTTCAAGGTAAAACTGCGCTTACACATCAGAGCCAAGTATTATGATATTGTGACAGATTTTTTTCACCCACTTAACTCTGAAAATATGTATGTGTCATATTTGATACATGGCTTTCAAAGGCTTCTACATCATTAAATACAATCAATGTATTTCTGAAAAGCATAACATTTATTGATATTGAATATTTACTGTATGCAACTATGCATACTTTATTTGTACTTTGCATTTCATCATGTTTATATATATATATATATATATATATACACACACACACAGGTGCATCTCAATGAATTGACTCATGTTACGATCGTCTAGGGTCAGCCATAACATAAATGAAATGTGCACTCACTCCCTTGGTAGCGTCAAACAAAAAGTGCATTTATTAACAAATTTATAAAGCAATACAAAACCAGTAATAAAGGGGACAAATTCAGGAGTGGACAAGGCCAAAATAACAAACCTAACAACTAGTTTAAATAAACCCTAAATTCCCTAACCAAAATAAAACACAAAAGAAAAATATACAACACAACTTCCCTAACTCCCTTAACTCAAAACATAGAACAAACAATATATATATATATATATATAAAAGAAATGGCGTCACACTCCCTACTTCCCTTAAACTAAATATTAACAAACATAATTAAAAAGTAACTAGAACAAAAGCAAATTTCTCACAGCGCCCACATCACATCTGAAAGGAACCCAACCCAAAGCAAAACAAATGGCCCACATTCGGCCTCCTAGAATGCTTGAGGAGGTCCTTTTCACTGAAACCAGAACTAGACCAATTAGAAGGCAGCCAATCAGGATCTCCCATATCTCGTGATCTCCAATCAGGACGAATGCAGACCACACCTTCTCCTGCACAGACACACTCAGAAATATATATACACATTTACCGGCAAGCCGGAGATGTAACACTCAAATGACTCAAATTGTGAAACTCGTGTATTAAATAAATTCAGTGCACACAGACTGAAGTAGTTTAAGTCTTTGGTTCTTTTAATT
Source organism: Onychostoma macrolepis (assembly GCF_012432095.1). Lineage (NCBI taxonomy): Eukaryota > Metazoa > Chordata > Actinopteri > Cypriniformes > Cyprinidae > Onychostoma > Onychostoma macrolepis. Next base: position 16,115,761 of record NC_081162.1, on the reverse strand, counting down.
GTGATGATTTTGGCTCACATTTAACAAAAACCCACCAATTCACTATCTCAACAAATTAGAATACTTCATAAGACCAATAAAAAAAAAAACATTTTTAGTGAATTGTTGGCCTTCTGGAAAGTATGTTCATTTACTGTATATGTACTCAATACTTGGTAGGGGCTCCTTTTGCTTTAATTACTTCCTCAATTCGGTGTGGCATGGAGGTGATCAGTTTGTGGCACTGCTGAGGTGGTATGGAAGCCCAGGTTTCTTTGACAGTGGCCTTCAGCTCATCTGCATTTTTTGGTCTCTTGTTTCTCATTTTCCTCTTGACAATACCCCATAGATTCTCTATAGGGTTCAGGTCTGGTGAGTTTGCTGGCCAGTCAAGCACACCAACACCATGGTCATTTAACCAACTTTTGGTGCTTTTGGCAGTGTGGGCAGGTGCCAAATCCTGCTGGAAAATTAAATCAGCATCTTCAAAAAGCTGGTCAGCAGAAGGAAGCATGAAGTGCTCCAAAATGTCTTGGTAAACGGGTGCAGTGACTTTGGTTTTCAAAAAACACAATGGACCAACACCAGCAGATGACATTGCACCCCAAATCATCACAGACTGTGATGGCTATTATCAACTAGGGCTATTAGCTTCTCCACCCTTCCTCCAGACTCTAGGACCTTGGTTTCCAAATGAAATACAAAACTTGCTCTCATCTGAAAAGAGGACTTTGGACCAATTCTTCTTCTCCTTAGCCCAGGTAAGACGCCTCTGACGTTGTCTGTGGTTCAGGAGTGGCTTAACAAGAGGAATACGACAACTGTAGCCAAATTCTTTGACACGTCTGTGTGTGGTGGCTCTTGATGCCTTGACCCCAGCCTCAGTCCATTCCTTGTGAAGTTCACCCAAATTCTTGAATCGATTTTGCTTGACAATCCTCATAAGGCTGCGGTTCTCTCGGATGCTTGTGCATCTTTTTCTTCCACACTTTTTTCACTCAACTTTCTGTTAACATGCTTGGATACAGCACTCTGCTTCTTTGGCAGTGAATGTTTGTGGCTTACCCTCCTTGTGAAGGGTGTCAATGATTGTCTTCTGGACAACTGTCAGATCAGCAGTCTTCCCCATGATTGTGTAGCCTAGTGAACCAAACTGAGAGACCATTTTGAAGGCTCAGGAAACCTTTGCAGGTGTTTTGAGTTGATTAGCTGATTGGCATGTCACCATATTCTAATTTGTTGAGATAGTGAATTGGTGGGTTTTTGTTAAATGTGAGCCAAAATCATCACAATTAAAAGAACCAAAGACTTAAACTACTTCAGTCTGTGTGCATTGAATTTATTTAATACACGAGTTTCACAATTTGAGTTGAATTACGGAAATAAAAACTTTTCCACAACATTCTAATTTATTGAGATGCACCTGTGTGTGTGTGTGTGTGTGTGTATGTGTATATATGTGTATATGTGGACAGCAAAACATAAATACATTTTATTACTATTATTAATACTATATTTATTACTATTATATGTTATTATCTTCATGTAATTATTATTTATATATAATATTTTTATGACTTATTCATGACTTAGTTTTATCCTTTGTTGGCTTTGAAACTTTAAACAATGTTAATAGGAGATTAAAATCAATAAATCAATAGTAAAATATAGAAGAGAATTGTTTTCTGACATCAAAACTTTCAATAGACATTCATTGTCAGGCTTTCTGATGTTAAAATAAATGTAAATAAATACTTTAGTAATATCTTATCCATAAAATACCGTATTGTCCCGAATATAAGACGACCCTGATTATAAGACGACCCCCCTTTTTCCAGATGTACCTGTTGAAAAAAGGCTTTTTGAAAACCAAATCTTGTTTTTTTTTGTAAAATCTGTAAAACACATTGATTCTTAAATTATTTTCATATTGCATATTTTTCCAATTCTAATTTTTGTTTTGAAAGTATGGTAAATACTGGTAAAATGTATCAACAATGACATTGGAAAATTTTGATATACCATTGAAATAACAGGTAGCCCATCTGAATTATATAACATTTAGGCTATCCAACTCATAGTAGCCTACCAAAATGTTATTATCAGTAGACGTTAAATCTTATTGTAGTCTTCAAATCTGGGTACTGTCTTATGTTTTATAATCACTTACAGAGGAAGTTTGGTCCCATCGGGCTAACATGACAGTCACGATCATGCTGCTGTAAGCTTTTCTTTTTCATTTGTTTTCATTCGCGATCTTTACAACACACATTACATTACATATTTCATGGCACACTCGTTTTATGCGTTTTTGGCGCCACCTATTGTTGTGGGTGTATTATTGACATGTCAAAGTCTAGACCCTGAATATAAGACGAACGCGTTTTTTCAGATGTATTTCCAAGGAAAAAACATCGTCTTATATTCGGGTCAATACGGTATATACTTTTGCAGTGCTCTGATAAGAGATGCTTTAAAAAATTTCTTTCTGTGTCTGTCTCACATTTATAGATCCGTTACAGAACCCCTCTCTCTCGCTGTCAGACCAGTTACGGCTGGGTCGGGATGATCCCAGTAGTATGGGCCTGAACGTTGAGTGCCGCATATGTGGAGATAAAGCCTCAGGATTTCATTATGGAGTTCATGCTTGTGAAGGGTGCAAGGTAATTTTGCTGAACTTGTCCAAACTACTACAGTCAAGGTTTTTCACAAACCGTGGGTGGATTTGTGGCCTAAAATAAACGTCATCTATAATATACCAACATTAAAGGTGCTGTAAGCGATGCTTTCTAACAGATATCACTGAAATAGATTTCCTGAGAAATCACATTTGGCAGTTTTTTTTTTTTTGTTTTTTTTTCAACCAATCATAAGCCCAGTCTGCATGTGCATTGGCTGGAATTTTGGAGGAGTTTTTGTTTAAAGGGATGAGGCAGTCTAATTTTAGCTAAATGACTGAAATCTCTTACAGCATCTTAAATAAAACCACTGGGCTTCCTAATGCTTAAAGTTGCGTTTCTGTGGTGAAATAATTCAGCAATCCAAGCGCATATTTGCCTTGCTGTTTTTCAGTGAGGAAGTGTCATCTTTTTTTAAAGGGGTTTTTCAGACGCACCATTCGTATGAAGCTGGAGTATGAGCGGTGTGAGCGTGCCTGTAAAGTCCAGAAAAAGAGCCGGAACAAATGCCAGTACTGTCGCTTCCAGAAGTGTCTGGCATTGGGCATGTCACATGATGGTGAGCAGCCTGCATATAACCACAATTTAAAGCATTCAGAATTTTGATTCTCATTTTACATCCCACTTAATGTGCAAACTGAATATTAAAGGAATAATTCACACAAAAAAATTAAAATTTGCTGAAAATTTACTCACCCTCAGGCCATCCGAGATTATAGATTCTTTCTTCATCAGAACAGATTTGCAGAAATTTAGCGCTATATTGCTCACCAGTAGATCCTGTGAATGGGTGCCGTCAGAATGAGAGTCCAAACAGCTGATAAAAACATCTCAATAATCCACACAACTCTAGTCTGTGTGTTTGTTAGAAACATATCCGTCATTAGGATGCTTTAATGTTTCACCGTCACTGTTTTATCAAACAGTGACGCATGGCACCCATTCACTTCATCTTTTCCAATGAAGAAACAAACTCATCAGCATCTTGGACGGTCTGGGGGTGGGTACATTTTTGTCAATGATTCCTTTAATAGTCATACTCTGCAATTAATATTTCAGTGTTCATAAATTGTTGCTTTATTTTGAAATGTGTGCTGGGTTATTTTGTGATAAATGGAGCTAGTTTTTGTATCTTTGCCTCAGCGATCAGGTACGGACGTATGCCAGAGGCGGAGAAGAAGAAGCTAGTGGCCGGGCTCCTCGCTGGGGAGAAACTGCAAAGCTCTAGTGGAGCTGACCTCAAAACACTGGCCAAACATGTCAACACATCCTACCTGAGGAACCTCAACATGACCAAGAAGAAAGCACGGAGCATCCTCACGGGCAAGACGAGTTGCACATCGGTACATGCTCAGCTTTCACTGACAATTTCAGTTTTCTCATATGGTCTACTTTAGAAAGTCTAAGGATGCATGTTACTGAAGTTCCGGCAGATACGATAAGCCAATATTTATTTTGATGTTAACTGATTTTAAAATAATGTTTTTGTGGGTTTGTTTGTTTATTTATTTTTACACAAAATAGTATATGATTGATTTGTAGTTATTCCAGTTGTTTTTAAGTTCTCATTTCATCTCCAGCCTTTTGTGATCCATGATATGGACTCACTGTGGCAGGCAGAAAACGGGCTGGTCTGGAACCAGCTTAATGGAGCACCACCCAACAAAGAGATCGGGGTCCATGTCTTCTACCGCTGCCAGTGTACTACAGTTGAAACTGTGCGAGAGCTCACAGAGTTTGCCAAAAACATCCCTGGCTTTGTGGATCTCTTCCTTAATGATCAGGTGAGAATGAACTGTTACTTTGCTACCTTGTAACCTGTTAAATCTATTGTTAGTGGTTTATTCATTTCAAGTAGTGACTGCTAGGATTGATGTTTTTTTCCTGTATTTATTATACATTCTTCCACTAAAGTCATCTCCCACTTTTTCTCTCAGGTAACGCTGTTAAAATATGGAGTCCATGAGGCCATATTTGCAATGCTCCCATCACTCATGAATAAAGACGGGCTGCTGGTGGCCAATGGAAAGGGCTTTGTGACGAGAGAGTTCCTGCGTAGTCTACGCAAACCTTTCAGCGAGATCATGGAGCCCAAATTTGAGTTTGCGGTGAAATTCAATGCCCTGGAGCTGGATGACAGTGACCTGGCTCTGTTTGTGGCAGCAATCATACTGTGCGGAGGTAAGGCCGTGGTGTTTGTTTGATCAGTATGTTTTCAAATGTCCTTTGTTGTTGTTTATACACTTTACATCTACAAATGAGAACCAAACATTAGAAGAGATCAAAAGCTTGTTTATCATAACAAGAAAAAGCACACTTTACACTGGATGTAAACCAATTAATTGTAATGTTCACATGTCAGTAAAATAGCTAAAGAAGAAAATGGATGCTAAAAATGGTTTCTCTTTGCTCTAGATCGTCCCGGGCTGATGAACGTGAAGCAGGTCGAACAGATCCAGGATGGCATCCTGCAAGCTCTGGACCAGCATCTTCAGGTGCACCACCCTGACTCTCTTCATCTCTTCCCCAAACTGCTCCAGAAGATGGCTGACCTCAGACAGCTGGTCACAGAGAACGCCCAGCTGGTTCAGATGATCAAAAAGACTGAATCTGAGACCTCCCTCCACCCGCTTTTACAGGAGATCTATAAAGACATGTACTGACATGCAAGGACCTGACTGAAGAATGGACTTCAGATTCTCTCCTGAACGGAGAGAGTGCACACATATTAATGGCGCTGCGGTGCTGTTTGTTTTTTTTTAAATGGATTTTTGTAAAGGACTTTTACAAATATTGACTTTGAATACTGACATTTTCTCTGATTTTTGCGGAGTGTTTTTTATTTAAAATCAAGGACGCAGAACATCTAGGCACCGTTTACTACTACTACTACTACTACCACCATCATGTTATTCTTCATTTGCTTGATGAGGGCTAACACCTTTACAAGTTGTCTTTTCCATCCTGGTTTTGGTTTGCAAGTGATATCTAGTATGTTTCTTTGAGGAGATCAGAGCACAGTCAAGCTCTTGTAATGCCACCGTATGTGTTTGTAGGGCTTTTATTTTGTAGTTCTTCTTTCCTACTGATTCTGTTTGATTAGGCACTTTTACTAAAGTAAAAGTTAGACTCCTCACAAAACTGTACAGCAGTCAGTTATATTATTTTGGAATTATGTTACTTTGTCAAGGGTGGTGTTTTCAGCGTCAGCTGCTACAAATATATATTGGTATTGAAACTGAAGACAAATCTGTTTAATAATTCACTCTTTGGGATAAACCTACAACAGTGTGATAATTTCAGCTGTATGGAAGGAAATGTTTGTTCACATGCTATATGTTTATATAATTCTTCTGTACTGATCTCTTTGTTAAGGTCTAGTACCTTGATGGTACTTGTATTTTAGCACACTGTCCGGTACCAGTCTTAAAGTCATTTTACTGATTTGAGACATGACATCACTTCGATCTCATTGTCTCCTTAATGAGCAGTTGTATTAAATTAGGTCTTCCATTATATGTTGATTGAACATGTTTTATGAATATGTAATGAGTGATTGAAAGCAAGCAGTCTGTGGTTACATTCAAACTTGAACATTATGGTCAAATTGATTTATAGTACACATCTAAACTTAAATTAATTCTTTAAATCAGATGCATTAATTAATTACTGAATGATCATGTCATGATAGTTGTATGTACATGGATGCATGGATTTTGAGTAAACACATGCATTGTCCTTTATTGAAGTAACTTGGACACTTCTGAGTTTAGAACGGGTCTCGTCAAAAACAGTGCTGAATAATTTGGGAATTCAGTGTACACGCATTAAAAAGCATTTTTGATGTTGAATTACATTAATTGGTATTATTATGATGTGCAACACATCTACCATTTCACATCCAGAAGTCTCTCAGAAATATCTGAGATTTTCTCTTATGGCTGAAATTTGCTTTTCTGATCTGTTTATTCAAGATGGAACTTGAGGTCAGAGTGATGTCTATGATCATGTAGAAACCTGTTACTGTGAAACTAGAGAGCATAATAATATGAAATTATAAGAAATTTTTTTTTTTCTTTTCTTATTTTAAAAATACTTTTTTTGAATCTATTTTCACACCACATGTTCACCAGTATCGTTCTCTCTGGCCCATCTCAGCAATGTCTTGCTTCACTGACAAGATGCACAAGTGTTATGATTTGTGGGATATTATTTGGCTCACAGTAAAACAATTCCAGACATCTCTTAAGTTTTTTGTGATTTATGAAAAGCTTCAGATATAACTATATTTCACAAGCAATTTGCAGTCATAATGAAATATATATGTTAGTGTAATCTTTTTAATCACGGTTTACCAAACTATTTAAAATGTGTGAAAAATTATTAAACATTTTAATAAGGAACAATTGGCGTCAATGAATGACCCTTTATTGTTTGACTAAACCTCCCGTTTTATCCGGTGCAAATATTTCACGATTAGTTTGGTCTAACTGTCAAGCTTAAGTGAATGAAATGTTGCATCGTAACGAATAGTTTTTGTTTTTCGAATCTTTTAAAGAATCGGTTAAAATGCTTCATAAGCGAGTTTGAACTACTGAATAGTGTGTCTGAATTCAGATTGATTAGTTCGCGAATCGAATCGGTCCGTTCGGTTCTCGAGTCATATTGAACAGAGAATCGACTTATCAGAGCCGATTTTAAATAGCATATTTAGTTATATTTATCTCGTTACATTTAGTATATATAATTAGTGTTATTATATTGTTATATTTAGACACAGCCATAATAAATATGAATATGAAGGAAAGTATCGCAAAATAACGCAATTGCACCATGATATACAAGAATCTCTAAATTGATCATCTGAACCAATTGTGTTCGAAAGAACCGTTTGCTGTAATTGATTCGGACCCTCACTGGGCATCACGATTTAAGATGCCTCCCTGTCCATCACACGTCCAAATGGGAAGGCCCCGCCCAACAATTATAAAAGTGTGCGTGCCATTACCCATCCATCAGGCAAAGAGGGACAAGCGCAAGATGGAAAGGGACGCACAATCATCCAAAGGCCCAGAAGACAGCAGTGCAGTTTGTAGGTGGGTATATACGTTACTTCAGTTCTTAGCATTTCCACTAGTATACAAATCACTGGTTCTTGGATTGTTGCAGTACCACCAAGCAAACAATTGGGGGAAAAATAAGTTAAGAAAAAGAAATTAAAAGTTTATATGAATTGTGAGACCCAAGTCTCGTTTGTATAGATGTCACTCTCCAAACTCGCTGTTTATTCTATAGAAATGACACGGGCGCCCCTGGTTGGTCAGCGCGCGTTCTGCGTGACGTGGGTCTCCAGCGCTTCACTCTCTCTCTCTCTCTCTCTCTCTCTCCAACTCTTCAACTCTTTAATCCGTTTACTTACTCTTACAACTGCATTAAATCAAGCTTTTTGGAGGATTTAAAAATGGATCGGTATCGCACATCGTGTAGACGGTCGAGAAAAGGCAGCTCAAACGTGGAAAGAGAAGTCTGCAGGTAGTTTCATCTTTTTGACTGGATGAAAAGTTCGTTTCTAGCCCCGATCATCTGTTTGAAAGAGTGACTTTTCCTGCTTTAACGTTTCTCGGCGCAGATGTTTACATCCGGTTACGGCAGCAAGCGATTTGTTTTTGTTTTCGTAGAAAGATCAGTGCTGTTACAACGAACATCATAATATTTATTATACTCTGAACTGCAACGTAGTTGGAAAAAAACCGTTGCAAGTTTCTTTTTTTTTATAGTTCTAAAGTCATAAAGTTTCCGTGTACTTTGGTAGTCAATAACAACATGAAGTAATGCTCGAGGGTTCAAAACTGCTACTATCCCCCTTTTTTCTTTTTAATTAAATGTTGCAAGTTTTCAAAAACTTGTGAAGGACGTGCTGCAGTTGTCAACAAATGTATGCAATTAGCATGTTGTGTTTTGCAGGCAGTTCATCAATGGATCTTGTCGCTATGGTCCAAGCTGTTACTATCTACACGAGTTTCCTGCGGCACCGTCGTTTCAAGTTCAGTGTAGGTACTTCCAGAAAGGTGGCTGCTGGTTTGGTGACCGTTGCAGGTAAGGAGCCAGCTGGCCTTTTTTTGAACATGTATTTAGAAAAGCGTTTTAAGTGTTGTATGTCTTGCAGGTATCTCCATGTTCCTCAAGCGGGTGAAGGTTCTTCAGGGAGCAGCAGACGTGGTTCAGCACCTGCGGTGTTCCCCTCAGCGCTGGTGGGACATTCTCTGGCTGACCGCCGAGGATCTGAGCCCTCTCTTCCACCTCAAGGAGCCTACAGCCTGAATCGAAGGGGTTCAGAGCCTCTAGTCACAAGTATGAGCATGCTGCAGCAGAACTTTGAGCGCTTGACTACAGGCATTGCAGAGGAGGAAGAGTTCGGGGTTGTGGCAGATGGACCTCCCCAGCAAGGTATTACTGCTTATTCAGGCTTTTCTTTGACACTACACCTCATGTTTTCCTTTTATGAATTTAATTGATGTCCTCTTCAGATGCAATGAGACCGCTACAACAAATCGGTGCTACAGACTCCAGTTCTTCAGATAACTACAGCTCTGCAGCTTTTGTACCTGGAGCAGCACCTGCCGAAGTCCAAAAAGTAACCGTATCTGAAGCCGAAACACAGGTCACAAACACTACACATTTCTGTAGCTCCTAGATGAAGCTATCTGGGTTTAATCGGCCTGGGTTTAATGAAATGTTATTGGATCATAGGTGACTGGTTCACCAGAGAGACCAGATCAGGTTGGCGCTGCAGTATCGACGGAGCAGCAGCATTCAAGGGCCTTTGACCAAAGCAAAGATGTGGCCTGTGGCATCTGCATGGACAAAATTTCTGAGAAATCCACCTCTCAGGAACGGCGTTATGGCATCCTACCCAACTGCAATCATGCTTTCTGCATCAGCTGCATTGTTACATGGCGGAAAACCAAGGACTTCCAGGAGGATGTCGTCAAGTGAGTTTCTTCTTTCTCCCTTTTGTGCACAAAGCCATGTATATTAATTGTAAAAATTATTATTATTTTTTTTTTTTTAAATCTGATTAAAATAGGGGCTGTCCACAGTGCAGAGTGAAATCCTCCTTCTACATTCCCAGCAAGCACTGGGTCTGTGATGGGGAGGAAAAGGCATCATTGATAGCCGCTTTCAAAGAAAGAAGCAGGTTAGAATGGCTTACATACATGCCGTCAAATCTTTTGTAATTGTTTATTTGATCCCTTACATTGACTCTGGAATTTTGTTTATTCTAGTAAGTTAAAGTGCACTTTCTTCATGCGTCACGGATGCTGCCCCTTTAAGTCGGAGTGTATCTACAGCCATGACATGCCCCCTAATCACACACACCGTCGCAGGCGCTCTGCACGCAGGGTAACGATTTTTGTTTGACTAATTTTGCGGAAAAAAATTTTGTAATGCATTTTGTCAATTGTATGTACATCTTTTAACTGTAGTTTTGGTTTTTTTTTTTTTTTTTTTTTTTTGAGTTGGAAAATGTTCACTATGCTGTATTGCAGTGCTAAGCTTGCTGTATTGGACAACATCAGTTAGCCATTTTAAAAGAAAAATGTATACATTTATTTTTTCAGGACACAGCTGAGGTGTTGGAGGACTTGGGCATTGATGGCATCCAACTTTGGAGCTACATTTTTGCCCTAACTCTTTTGGATGAAGATGACGAGGACCTTCTGGATTTTCTTGATGACTAAGGACCTTCTAGTCATGTATATGTTGGCTTAGCCTTGAGTGAGCTTTGCTTATCTTCTGCACTGAAATCTAATAGTCTCTTTTTAGGGTTGGCTTTACTTTAGCTAGCCCTAAATGTTTGGCTAATTCTTTAGCCGTGTAGATTTACTATGGGTTTCTTTTTTGTATGAGTGAAAGTCTTTTGCCTTTAGTTTAAGGGAGTGGGTGGGAGAGGAAAAAAGTTTGAATGCTCAAATCTCAAATAGCGTGTCTCTTCGGGTTGAGGAGAAACTAGGGCAAAAAGTTAATGTTAACAGAATGCATGGTCACTTATTTCAGCTTGTTTTTTCACTTGTTGATCGTTTAGTACTTCCATCTGTGCCGATTCCTGATTGTTGCACCCTTTTGTCTGATACCTTTATATGAAATCAGATTTTAATTTTGTATACTTTGTGTAGTACTTTATAATATTGCCGGTATTTTGCAAAACACTAAATGTGCAACCTGTCAGCAGGCTTTTGTATTGTTCTCCTCAGCAGTGTTAACAGGTTATACCAGGACTTGATATCACATTTTATTACTTTTAGTACATGTTTATATTCAAAGAAAAGTGAAAATAAAAAAATGTTCCACTGTTTGCCTTATCTGATCCTCTCAGTCTCTTTAACTTATGTGAGCTGCCAGTAAGATGTTTTGAGGGTGGTGTGTGGGGGAGGCTTTTTATTTTATTTATTTTTAACCAGTAATTCCATTATAACAATTAAAGATGACACTACAGCAAAATTGGTTCAGAATGTCGCCAGAGGGCTTCTCAATTGTAATTTCGCTCCAAAACGGCAGGGGTCCTCGGTGTACAATAAGCGTTTGTTTATAACCACAAAGAACTGAGGCGAAATTAGTGCACACAACTTCCTACAGCTTTAAGCGGTGTTATGAGCTGTCATTGTTTTGATGGCATTTCGCTACGGCTGTCATTTTGAAATGACAATAGTAGCAAGCTTCGTCGATATCTGTGACTGAGGTCCAGTGATGGATCTGAAAGCTCTGTTGCAGCGTTTTGACGGACGGTCCCGGTTTCTGGTTCATTCGCTGTTTTCAGGAGCAGCTGGGGCGAGCAATGCGCAGACGGTTTTCAATAAACAGCGCAGATCTGATCCAGATTTCACGCTCACTCCGTTTTTAGAAACTTTGTGTCAACAGGAAGCATGTGTGCGCGAGGACACTCTCGTTCTGTAAGTAACGTAACGTTAGACCGTCGAAAACGATCCTAATTCTGTTGAGTGTCACTTGGAAAACTTACGAAATATTTTATTTCTTCACAATAGTTTATTTTCTTTTTGGATTTTCACAAGAAACTGTCTAGTGATGTGTAAAAAAAAAAGCTGTCCTTTTTTGTGTGTTTTTAGAGGTTTAGTATAAATGAAAGGCTTAAATCGACTGTTGTTCAACTGTCATACGTGTCAATATTCGAAAATAACGTTATTTCTTTTCTTTTGTATATAAAATGAAAAATAACACCATTTTGAATTCAGAAGTCATTATGAATGAGTCTTCGTTCATTTATGTTCCTTTCCTTTTAAGAGTTCATTCCATTGTTAAATACACTGACATCGTTTGTATGAGTAATTCTTTTTGTTTTACAGTAAACCTTTGGTGTGCCTGTTTTCTGAAGGCTTTAAGCGAAATTTGCTGTGTTTTCTACATCCGATTCACGCTGGACTGCCCAAAGACCATGTTCTCCACCTGCTTCAGTGTCTGACTCAGGATGATGTGGAAAATCAGTGGACTTTTGCCTTAATCAAGCAGCTCCAAAGAGATATTGAGGGCATTAGGAAAGGGACTCTCCTCACCTCAGATGGTACAGGGAAACTAAAGAGTCTTTGTGAGAGATTTGGGAATGCTAATGCAAAGGGTAAATGGGCTTTTTGTTTTGAGGATCTTGAAGCAGAGGATAAAGAGATCAACATGCCAGTTTTATCTCAGAAAAAGAGGAAAAGTGACAACATGGATCATGATGGAGATGCCCAAGAAGATCACCAAAGTAAAAGGGTAAAGATGGATTTCTGTCCAAGTGAAGATGAAGAGAAGTTGACCGAAGAGGAGGAACATAAAATGAGAACGTCGCAGCTGGAACAGAGTGCTGCTTCTGTATCACAGGCTCGCTCTGATGTGTTGGGGTCTTCAAAAAATCTACCAGACCACCTGAAGGTAAAGTGGAATTCACTTCAGTTGAACTGATTTTTCATGCTCTCACATAGCTTATTTTCCATAATTTGACCATTAAAAGTTCACAAACAGTTTCACAGGTTATTCTCTTCATGTATAAACCTCAGAAAAGTTACTGCTCTTCAGAATGAATGCATTTCTAACATTTTAACATTCCATTTTTAGGCTGCTGTTCATGTGATCAAAGACTTACTAGACACAGAGTCAGCAGTAAGACATCTTTGTTTTATTATGCAAATGTAATTGCTTTTATCTTTTCATTTGTATAATTATTACATATTTATTTTTTCCTTCACAGTGGGATGAGAGCTCCGTGTCTGTTTTGAAAGTATTTAATGAATGTGACCCCAGTGAGGTTTGTGGTGTTTCACTTGAAAATGAATTGCTTGATGGATTCATTACTCCAGAAATGTTTCCATTAGTATGGATTTGTTGTATCTGATCACAGGTGGAGGTATTGTGTTCGATGCTGTGTTTGTCTGAAGCATCTGAACAGAGTTTACCTCAGTTCTGCAGCTGCTTGTTGGAACTGTCGCCAGACCTCAGTCACAGCACTGCTTCTGCTGTGATCTCACACCTTCTGCTGCCAAAAGTTAGTATGTTCACAAACTTCACATTTGTCACGGGTTACCACCTTAAAAAGATTTTAATCATAATATTGAATCAAAACACATGGGGAAAAAATGTTTATGTTATTAAATTAAATATATTTTTGCAGGGGGGGAGGGGGGTCAATTGCATACATATATTAAAGTTTAAATGTTTGGGAGCGGTAATTTAAAAAAAAAAAAAAAAAAATGAAATTACTTTTATTCAGCATTAACTTCAACAAAAGTGACGGTAAGAAAAACTTGAACGTTCTATTAATAAAAAAAATCTTGGAAAAAAAAATGCATCATGGTTTTCACAAAAATATAAAGCAGTACAACTGTTTTCATCATTGATAATAAGAAATGTTTCTTGAGCTCCAAATCAGCATATTAGAATGATTTCTGAAAGATCATGTGACACTAAAGACTGGAGTAATGGCTGTTGAATGTTATCAAACGAATAAATCATATATAAAATAGAAAACATTCACTTTAAGTTGCAGTAATATTTCACAATGTTACCATCTTTATTATATTTATCATGAAATATATACAGCCTTAGCGAGCTTAATAGACTTTTTGTAAAAGCATCAAAAATCATACCAACCTGAAACTTTTGAACTGTTGTGCGTATAGGTGTTTGGTTACTTTAATGGTTTGTTTTTAATTGAATTTGTAAGTATTATGCTTTAAATACAGCTTTTTTTTTTTTATAAGCGTAATCGCACTTATATATATGCATTTCTCTGCCTTAGATTGTGTCCCTTGCAGAACCTGCCTCTCGCTGTTTGGCAACAGCAGTAATGTCTCTTTGCGCTCGTTACCCGAGGCCGACCTGCCAGGCTCTGATAGAGCCAGTTTTACGGAAGGGTCAAACTGGTATGAGTATTTTTTTTTTTCACCTGGATTAGTTTGTAAGATTGTATTTACCATTTTTATTTGTTATATACTTAATTTCAGGCATCTTTTCAGTAAATACTAATTCTATTTTTTCTTTAGGAAGCGCCCAGGCAGAGGTTCTCTGTAGACTGGTAGTGGACTGCCTTGAGCCACATCACAGGCTTCTTGTATTTCGGTCAGTCTGAGGATCACAATTCAGCTTTCAGAAAGAAAGTAGTCTGGGTCATTTCTGGAATATATTATGTTTGAGTAATCGGTTTAGCTGATCACAGAAATTTACTTCTAAATCTTAGAACAATACTCGGAGTGTCCTGGGATGAGGGAGTGTTATCAGTCATCCATGCATTGCTGGATTCAAAGGTACTTCAGAAAGCAGTTTTGAATCTTTAAGGGTCTTTTAGTCCCATGTTAATGGTTTTTGTTGTGATGCTCACAGCTTGAGCTGAGTCAGGAGGATTTCTCTCTCTTCACCGATCAGCTTTGCAGCCAGTCTCCACATTTCAGCAAATCTATGAAGTTTGCCAAGATGTTGCTGAGCGTCTTGACCAAGTATCAGTCACATGTGAGTATAACTGTAATGACTGGAAATAAAAAGTTTTTAAAAACATATCAACAAATCCTCACAGCATCTGGACTACTATGAAAACTACTTAAGCTCCATAGGCAAATTTCAGAGGCATAGAAAGTAACCAATAAACATCACAATAATAATAACTATCTAGATGTTAAAGTGTTTTTTCTTTTAAAGCTAGCATAAACCTGCTGATTAATAAGGTTTTTTTTTTAATTTTTTTTTTTTTTTTTTGCTTTCAGGTGAATCCTGCATGCCACCACACACTTTCTAGTTGCCTGTCTTTCAATGAAACCTTCCTCAAGAAATCATTGCAGGCTGCATTAAAACGGATTTCCCTTTGAATCATATTATGCCCATTTTAAATGGCACTTTACTAGATGAGTTTCAGTCATTCTGATTGTAAAAAGTTGTGAATATGTATTGTAAATGTAATAAAAACTTCTTTGTATTGTATAGTTGTATTCAGATAAAAAAAAAAAATTGGATTTGATATCTCTTCGTATCAATATTTATTTATATTATTTATTAAACGTAATAGTTTCAATTAAACTATCTGGATTCCTATTACCGTATTGTCCCGAATATAAGACGACCCTGATTATAGGACGACCCCCCTTTTTCCAGATGTACCTGTTGGAAAAAGGCTTTTTGAAAACCAAATCTTTTTTTTTTCTCTCTCTGTAAAACATATTTATTCTTAAATTATTTTCATATTGCATATTTTTCCAATTCTAATTTTTGTTTTGAAAGTATGGTAAATACTGGTAAAATGTACCAACAATGACATTGGAAAATTTTGATGTACCATTGAAATAACAGGTAGCCCATCTGAATTATAAATGTTATTATCAGTAGACGTTAAATCTTATTGTAGTCTTCAAATCTGGGTACTGTCTTATGTTTTAAAATCACTTACAGAGGAAGTTTTGTCCCATCGGGCTAACATGACAGTCACGATCATGCTGCTGTAAGCTTTTCTTTTTCATTTGTTTTCATTCGCGATCTTTACAACACACATTACATTACATATTTCATGGCACACTCGTTTTATGCGTTTTTGGCGCCACCTATTGTTGTGGGTGTATTATTGACATGTCAAAGTCTAGACCCTGAATATAAGACGAACGCGTTTTTTCAGATGTATTTCCAAGGAAAAAACATCGCCTTATATTCAGGTCAATACGGTATTTAAATGTTATGACCTGGACACATTTGAATGCTTTAAGAAGAATTATTGTGACTGATTAGAAATATATCAAATTTAATGTAACTGTGCATGGCGCGCGCACACACACTTTTTTTGACACATATAAAAAAAAAAAAAAAGTTTGTGGAATGTAAAGTTCTCTGCTGGTTACATTTCTGTGGCCACAACAATCATGGCGGGTCCGGAAGTCCCTTTTTCTCACTCAGGCGCATATATTCGACGCAACTTCCCTTCATACTTCCTTTTTCGAGCTCCGTGTGAGAGGAGAGCATCACGGCAAAATGAGGCACGTGAGAAATGTTCATATATACATTATTTTAATCCTTTATAACGTTTTATTTCACTACTTAATAGCTATATAAGCAAATATATCATCAAGCAATGCCAGTCGGAGACCTTGAGATTTATTTTCCTTGACGAACTCGAGCAGCTCTTGAGAGCCGCAGCGCAGCGCACCGGGTCATCTGGAATGCAATCCGGTTTAATCTGACAAATATTTAAGTTCATCTGAAATTATAATTATTCTGACGGTTATTATTCATATTGATCTTAAGTAATATAGATATATTTCGTTTTGGGAAACTGAGTTTGGAGGCATGTTAGTGGTGCATTCACCGGTCAGTCTTATTTGCACTCGGAACAAACTTGTCATGGGATTAATTATTTTTTGTATTTATTTTTTATTTTTTTAACAGCAAGGTCTCAAGAGACACTTTGTACGAGGCTGTTCGGGAGGTCCAGGCTGGTGCCCGTCTCAAGAAGAGAAAGTAAGTGTGGTCCTAGTGTTAGCGTTGGCTAACAGCATAAATTTATGTAGTAGCCCATATGAACTTTTAATAGTAAATGTTTAAAAAAAAAAAAAAAAAAATCTACTTTTTTAATTTCTCTTTTAATTCTTTAGTAGTTCACTTGTGTAGAAATCGAGTTTGATACGGGTGTCTCCTACTTCACTTTTTACTATGAACTGCTGTGTAATAAATTCCTATTAGTGAAGCTTAAACACACTTGCAGCTCTTGGTATAGTTTCAAGTAACGTTAACCATGTAGTAGTTTCTAAAGAGTTATTAGTACTTAACTGAATAGGGACCAGCAACGTTTTTTTTTTTCTTGGATTAGTAATTTGGGCTGGTAATTTCTGGTCAACGCAAACTAGTTATTGTGCTCCTTGCTAGTAATTAAATAGCTATTCGTCAAATTAATGTATGTTTATCTGTTTGCCATAAAGAGTAAGGCTATGCTTAAGTATCAGATGTATTTTTGTTAACCGCACCAAGTGTTTACTCTCATTATGTAGCAGCTATTTGTATACAACATTTATATTGACTTTTATATTTAAGGTTTCTTGAGACTGTGGAGCTGCAGATCAGCTTGAAGAACTACGATCCCCAGAAGGACAAGCGTTTCTCAGGCACTGTCAGGTTCGGCCCTTTACTGTATCACCCAGCCTTCTGTCTGCCTGCCCTTTTCTCTGCCTGAATAAATCTGGATATCTTGACATGAGGTAGTTATTCTGTCGATTAAATTGCTTGAGCAGGCAGGTTAAAGGCAGGCAGTGTAGAATAGCCTCGGGTAGTCTGTCTGAACCATCCATTCTCTGGCTTGGTGAAGCAGGCGGACCCCTACCCTGGGTCTTAAAACATGAGGGGAGGCTATAGGTGACTGCGTTCATGCTGTCATACCTAAGCCGACCATTTTATTATATGCCTGTGCTATCAACACCTGATTCCAGCTGAGGTGGTATGGGTAAGACTCTTCTGTTCTGCCTCACGTGGGTCAAAAGGGGTCTGACATGCTTCTGTTTGTCAGTCAGTCTTTTCCGTTGCCCCTTGCAGGCTGAAGACCACCCCACGTCCCAAGTTCTCCGTGTGCGTCCTTGGTGACCAGCAGCATTGTGATGAAGCCAAGGCCGCTGAGCTTCCACACATGGACATCGAGGCTCTTAAAAAGCTCAACAAGAACAAGAAACTGGTCAAGAAGCTGGGTGAGTTTCCTTTTGAGAGAACATTATCAATAAGACATGTTCAGTGCTATTGTTTTATGTTCTGGCTTGAGTCTAAGTGTTGATGCATCTTGTTGGTTCTCTTTTTAGCAAAGAAGTACGATGCTTTCCTGGCTTCTGAGTCTCTGATCAAGCAGATTCCTCGTATCCTGGGACCTGGCCTCAAC
This sequence comes from Onychostoma macrolepis, assembly GCF_012432095.1. Classification (NCBI taxonomy): domain Eukaryota; kingdom Metazoa; phylum Chordata; class Actinopteri; order Cypriniformes; family Cyprinidae; genus Onychostoma; species Onychostoma macrolepis. The sequence continues at coordinate 16,097,722 of NC_081162.1, read as the reverse complement.
AAGGCAGGAAAGTTCCCCTCTCTGCTCACCCATAACGAGAACCTGGCCACCAAGGTGGATGAAGTGAAATCCACCATCAAATTCCAAATGAAGAAGGTATGTTTTTATTCAAGTGCTTTGGACACATTAAATTGATCAAAAGTGACCGTATAGACATTTATACTTTTACAAAAGACTTCTATTTTAAAGAAATGCTGAATCTTTTTTTTTTTATTATTATTATTGCAAATGTATTCTGACAATGTATGACTGTTTCCACAAAAATATGTAAATGAGTAATGGCTTCTGCAAATTCAACCTTGTCACCACAGGAATACATTAGATCAGAGGTCTTCAACCCTGTTTCTGGGGACCCACTATCCTGAAGAGTTTAGCTACAACCCTAATCAAACACACCTGAAGCGGCCAATCAAGCTCCTCTAGACTGCTTGAAAATTGCAGGCAGGTGTGCTGAATCAGGTTGGAAATAAACTTTCCAGGAGAGTGGGTCCCCAGGAGCAGGGTTGAAGACCTCTGCATTAGATTTTAAAATAAAGTAGAAAATACTTTTACTTATAGTATTTTAATATATCCTAAAATTACTGTTTACTGTGTTTTTGTTCAAATAAATGCAGCCTTGTGCATAAGAGACTTTTCAAACGCACAAAAAAAATCTTATCAACCTTATATTTTTTAACTCCTGAATTTGTTACTTAAATTGATAATGGTCATCTCTGTCATGTTCAGGTTCTGTGTCTGGCTGTGGCTGTTGGTCATGTCAGGATGACTGAGGAAGAGCTGGTCTACAACATCCACCTGGCTGTGAACTTCCTGGTGTCTCTGCTGAAGAAGAACTGGCAGAACGTCAGAGCGCTCTACATCAAGAGCACCATGGGAAAGCCACAGCGCCTCTATTAGAGACTCTGTTCCTCAATTTTCTACAATAAATGTGGAGTTGATCCAAATCTCATCTGTTTTTGTGTCTTTCCTAATGTCCTTTCAAATAAATGCTAAATATGCTCACTTGTTTTATTGGTGTAAAAATTGTGCATTCATTGGAACAGTTTTTCAAATGTTTGCATCACATTTATAGACCACAAGGAAGCTGTGTAATGCCATGTAGTTAGAAAAACTTTGATGTGAAACTGCTTCACGTGTATAAATTAAGAATTTTATATTAAATTGGCTACAACACTAAAGGCAATTTTTGCAAGACGGCTCATCTTAATGGTGTTTTGTAGTATGCATACCAAGCGAAATCCATTTTGCCGTTGTTTCGTAGCATTTATTTTTCGCTCAATTCTGGTATTGTCACTAGTGTCTGTGACAGCCATGACTCCTCTAAAACAGCCTCATTAGTCTGCCCGTTTTCTTTACTCTATCTCTTAATGAGATTAAGAGTGTTAGGAGCAGGAATAGAGGTGGAGAGCAAGAAGTCAGCAAATGTCATGGTAAGCAAGCGTAAGTTTATCTTTATTTGGTTTTACTTCGTGGATGTTACGCTGAGCAGAAGCTGTAAATATGAATATTAGAACGACGGTTAATGAGGTTGGGTTGAATTTAAATGTTAGTAGAGGGCTTTTGTTAATAGACGACAAGAATATATTGGCAGAATTAATAACTTTGTGTAGAAAACGTGTTTTTAATGTGTAAAACGTTAATTGTTAAACATTTAATGTTGCTGGGGAATTAAGGATACAGTTGGTTTTTTGCAACTTGGAATTATCAAGATGAACGAAATATAAATATTTTCATTAGCTTTGTTTTTGAGGAAAAATAGTAATTAATCCAATCAGTATATTTATAGTATTATATACTACAGTATGTATTACAATATATTTTGTATAAACAATAACGTCTGATTAGGCCTGTGAAGACCAGCAAGTCCTGACCAACAACCAGACAGAGAACAGTGAGAATGACTCTGTGGAAGGTAATGCCAAAACTATTTACTCACCATACATTCATGCTATACAGGGTATATTAAAGAAGTTTAAGTTTTTTTTTTTCTTTCTCTTTTGAAGGGTCTAGACAGGAGGACCAAACTGCCTTAGAAGAGTCATCTGATATGGTGAGGCTAGGTCCAAACAGGTGATTTATTCAGATATTAACACAAGCTAGTTTTTAATAGCTATCTTTGTTTCAGCCATTCATTTGGTTATCCAGATATTTGATTTTTGGTTTGTGGACATAAATTCCTATAATATCTGTTATTTCACTCCATCTGTATTGTTGGTTATTTCACATTCATCATAGTGTTGACATGACAGAGGAGGAATTGGAGGTCAGTCCTGTTTGACATAGATAGATAGATACATACATACATAAATGGACATTGTGAAGTGATGGTTTTGAAGAATATCAGCTCTCTTTAAAGTCTGGCATGCCTTCATAATTCTGTTCCATGTAGATTGTATTTTTATCTAAATAAATATTTTAAATGGTATTTTAATTTTTTTAATTATTTAATTTAGCTTTTCATTACCTTATAAACCCCCTGCACAGGCTGCTTTCTCTCAGCTGTCTCTGGCCTTTCGCTGTGACCAGTACACACTGTGTCAGAGGCTGGAGACAGAGGAACACGCTCGAGACAATGCCGAGGACAACCTCAAACTGGAAGTGGAAAGAGGCATGGAAGTGCTTGAGGTATGACTACAGTCTGAGAATAGCTTTTGTGAATCATTGCTTTTTTAGATTTAGCCTATGCCAATTATAGAATTGTATTTTTGTCACTAGACACTCAAGGAAATGTGTTTAGATATCAAACGCGCCGGGCTTCTCCAGCGTCTTGAGTTGTGTCTCAACATTATCGGAGGCACCATCGGACGAATCTCCAACACAGCAGAGGTTCTTGGGGCTGCGCATCAGGTATCGGTCCATACTAGATTTTACTCTGGTAGCAAAGCCAGATCCCATTAGATTGGTGGTTCAATCAATGGGCTTTTAATATATTCAATCCCGTTCTGTGTCTGTGTAGGAGGCCAAAGTGAGCCATGCAGTGGAACTGATGGTGGCTCATGTGGAGAACCTGAAGCGCCGTCATGAGAGGAACAGCGCTGAACTGGAGGAGATGAAGAAACAGATGGAGAAAAGCAGCAGAGAGCGACATGTCTGTGAGCAGTGGGGTAGGAAAACACCCATTCAGTTCTTTCACGATGTTAAAGTTACAATTCATCCACTAGCATTTTGAAATAATGTATCTGTGTCACTGCAGAGGAAACTGACGCTATTGAAAAGCTGGAAAAAGACTCACAGAAGGTATTGACTCTGTACTTCGGCTTTATCTTGAAAAATGTGATTTTGTTGTTTGCTTTCTTAATTTATGTAGATATATAATCAATTTATAGTTCAGATGTGTGTTATATGATTTGTATCATCGGTCTCTTTCTTTTGTCTCAGCCTCAGTTACGGCGTAGAATCAGTACAAACATCATTGCAAAGCAAATCCAGGTTGGTGCGCAATGAGTCTCAACTATTCAATTACATTTTAACTACAATAAGCATCTAATCTTAATTTAGTTTAAATGCACTTGTAATTTTCTTTTTGTTTTCATTTGAAGAAGCAAAAAATAAAGGGGTCAGAAGCTATATTATCTTCAGTGACCAATGAGATTTGTGAAGAGATAAAATCAACCACAAAGAAACCAGACCACACAGATGACTGCCAAATGAGCAGAGGGTAATTTTAATACATTTGTATATTTATAGTTGCGATGTAACAGAAGTAGTGACAGATCTTTTCTTCTGTATAGACAGCTTCAGGAGGGACGATGTATTTTTGTAGGCCAAAACCCAGAACAAGTTAGCATTTTAGCACTTTCGGTTCTATCGTTCTGAAGTCAATGTTTGAAGTCAATTTCTTCACTGGGTTTTGGATAAAAGCTTAAAATAAGGTCTGTGGTTAAGACCAGTTCAATTTATTTTCACGTTGTATTCTAAGACCTTAAATATTTGAAAGATTTAAAGCTTTTACGTAGTTTGAAAAAGTCTGAAGTGGTTAAATGGTACTGCAGAGGTTGTCAGAATGTTAAATGCCAACATATCGCGCTGGTAAACTCATCTAATCACTAGTCCGCTTTCACAGCTTCATTGTGTTTATAATCACACTCTTGAAAACTATTTTAACTCAAACTTTCAGAGTAAATAAAGACTGAAAGAGTTGTTGACAGCTTAGTGATTGTGATGCCATGTGATCATGTAGGTAATTTATAGCCTACATTTAGCTTTTTACTTCTGCCAGTTATATTATATACAGAATATTATAATGATGAACAAAATGTGTAAGGATCGTAAACTTGTTTCTACAATAATCCAAAAGCCTATGGCAAAATCCCATTGGGTTTTTGTCCAGGGAAACAGCGTGATGCTAATTTCCAGGTTGGCCTGCAAAAATACCTAATCGCTGTCGTGATGTACATCTGAGGAAACAGATTATCGAAAAAAAATATGTTGGAGTTCTTGATTCAAGTCTTTGTTTTTTTAAACCAATGATATACACAGATGAACCATTCACAATAAAATAATTTATAAAATATATACAGTGAATTTTTATCAACATGAAATCAAATTTTAAACTATTGACTGACTTTATACACATTTCTAATGGATAAAATTAAGTCCTGTCATTTTTTCTTGTTTCATACCCTTTTTTACTTGGGAATACATAACATTTTGGAATAAAATGGGTTGTGAATGCTGTTTTATGCTGACTTACTACAGTATAAGTGTGATTAATAACCACATCCAAGTCTCACATTTCTTTAGGCAAGTAGTACCTCAAGATTTCAGTCCCTCACAAACTGCCACAGTGGATGCTCCTGAGGAGACATCCTCTGCCCAAATTCATCCTAACCAGACTCTGAGTCTTGAGCTGGACCCCTCCTTTGTAAAAAAGTAGGTCACTTTAAACATGGACGCATTATTATTGAAAGTCATGGAGAAAAAGTTTCAGGAATAAACAAACCTTAATGTATCATTGCAGATATAAACAATCCACAAAGATTTATTCTGCTAGTTATCCAGTGGTATATTAACTATTTCATAATTTTGAAAATAACAGACACACAAGTTCACTGCCAGTGTTACCTCATCAAAGGCTGAGGAGGAAGGCGTCGCTGGAGTGCAAGAAATCTGAGCGCCACCTCAGAGACTGTGATGGATGTGTCATTAGCTTGTAAGTTACACTTACTATTAATTTGCACACTGCTTTTTCACATAGGACTTTATTTATTGAATTATTAATCCATACTGATCATTTGTATTGTTTGTGACTCCACCTGCAGACAGCGCCCTCTTATGCAGTGGATGTATCATTGCCGCTGGATAGTCCTTGTCATTTACCTCGCTGTTCTTTGCTCAATCATTATATTAGCCATATTAGTGTGGTTGCTGCAAACCCCTGTCTTATGGATGTGAATATTATAATAAATATCTACAGAAATGTAAATTTGATGAATATGTTAAAAGTAGTGCTGTCAAACGATTAATCGTGATCCACATCCAAAATAAGTTTTTATTTATTTACACACACATACAGTATATATTTTGAAAGTAATTACATATATATACATTTATATATAAACATAACATATTTTCTTAAATATATGTGACCCTGGACCACAAAACCAGTCTTAAGTCGCTGGGGTATATTTGTAGCAATAGCCAAAAATACATTGTATGGGTCAAAATTATCCATTTTTCTTTTATGCCAAAAATCATTAGGATATTAAGTAAAGTGTTCCATGAAGATATTTTGTAAATTTCTTACCGTAAATGTATAAAAACGTTTTGATTAGTAATATGCATTGCTAAGAACTTAATTTGGACAACTTTAAAGGCGATTTTCTCAATATTTAGATTTTTTTGCACCCTCAGATTGCAGATTTTCAAATAGTTTTATCTCGGCCAAATATTGTCCGATCCTAACAAACGATACATCAATGGAAAGCCTATTTATTCAGCTTTCAGAATCTCAATTTTGAAAAATTGACAGTTAAGACTGGTTTTGTGGTCCAGGGTCACATATACATGCGATGTGTTTGCATTTGTATATATAAAATAAATATACACATTCGTATATTATGTAAACAAAAACTTTTATTTTGGATGTGATTAATTGTTTGACAGCACTAATTAAAAGCACTGTTGATAGCTCTTAGTTACTATTTGGTAGGTTTTAACTTTGTTTTAGGGGAAACTGTTTCATGTATAGTTGGAAATGGTCTCAATAAAAGTCTTACACTAGCAATCATGTCAATGTATACTCTCCATCTGTTTTCTATAATGTCAATGTGAAATATCTGAAAATGTGACAATGCACAAGACAATAATGAGGATCTGTAATATTGTTTATTAAAGTATTATAAATAATATAAAATATATTTCATAATTAGTTAGTGTACAAACAGGAAGTAAAACTTCTGCATTTGGTATTATTAAAACTCACAGATGGATTATTCTTACAATGCATATTACAGTAGCAGAGCAACACTTAACTAATTAAAAAAAAAAATGTTAGGAAAGGGGTAATATTAATTCACAAATAAAAAATATAATGGAAAAATAATATATTAATTGTGTTAAATTAAATAAAATCATGGGGAAACTAAGACATTATGTAATACATTAATTATGAAGAATCGTGTACCAGACACAAATATATACTAAATGATGTCATTTCCATGAGGGAATTCATTTGCAAAAGGTGGGCCACACTCTCCTGACATCAATAAAATCACAATTATATTATACATTCATCATAAACATCTGGCATGATGCCTTACAAGGAAGTCTTAGACTTGAAATTTAATCACAAATGTAGGCATATATGGAATTGAGGCATACACTGGCTCAGCTCCAACTTGGTCAAAAAGTCGGTGAGAATGAACATAATCAGACTACATCAGTGAGTCCATTGGCTCAATAAATAAAAATAAAGACATGTACAATGAGAGCACTTATTCTCTGTGTCATCTCCTCCAGGTTTCTTCTACCTGGTTACACCTGACTCACAATCTCAGAGTCTTCCTCTTCGAACCACTGCAGCGGCGTTCCATCCGAAGCCCTATGCAGAATCACCTTCTGAGAAACCTGGATAGAAACAAGTATGTTTATTATTTACCAAGAACGGATTTCAATTATGAAACTGGTACTGATAAACGCACATATTGTTCACATCTTTACCTGTTTATGAGAGGGAATCTGGTGGTAGGGCGGCGGCTCTGGGCGCTTGATTCGAATCGATCCTTGCCGCTCATGTGAGCGAGGTTTGGATATGACTATATTGTTTTTCTGGTGCCAGGTTTTAAGCTCCCCTGATACCACATCTCGAGGAAGCACACGGCTGGGGTGGTTGGGATATTCTCTTAGTGACATTGTGCGGACCACCTTTGTGTATGGCGGGGGAGGCTTGAGCATTCGTTTGGGTGAGGTAACCTCGCCTTGTTGGGGTTTATTGGTATGTACAGGATCAGATTGTGAATTCTGTCTGAGTTGCAGCCTCGCTATGTCTGCCTGAAGTGGTGTCCCATTGCTAATCTTCACTCGATTGGGGCCGGGCACGAGGTTAGGTGGGTTTTTGTTGTTGTTTTTGAGTGTACTGTGGGTGTTGAGCTGGCTTGGTCCGTTATTTGGAGCGGTGCGATGGTAGCCGTATGGAGGCGGACAGGGTTTAGGTGCCTCAGTGGTCGTCTCTCGGCTGGAGGAACTGCTATACGAGGAAATGGAAAGCTCGGAGCTGCTGTCTTCAGAGCTGCACTGATATAAACGTTGAACTGAGTAGGCTAATGCGAAATCGGTCACTCGTCGACGTGGCAGCTTTGTCCGGCCCCGTCCCAGGTCTGAGCTGGCCTTGGTCAATTCTGGTTTGCTTCTGGGAAGCCTATTTGAGAGGAGATGATAACAGATTAGTAAGGCAAGACATTTCCACAGATGGAATAGAATAGAAATACAAATTTTGCTCATTAATAAACTTATCAATCAAAAATATTTAAATGCAACTGTTTCACCAAATATTTTTGTATGTGACAAAGTCTTGTTATCATTTTAAGCCATGTATTTGACAAACAGCTATTCAGACAATCCTGAAGTACCAATACTGTAAATGAATTACCTGAAGGACTGTGAGAACTGTCGGCGCAGTGGCAGCTCTGGGGTGGAGGGGGCGCTGTTTGGCTGATTGTTTCGCACTGGCAGACTCTTAAACACAAACTGGGGCGCTGGAGGAAGTTCTGCCATTCTTGTGTCTGTTGGTGAGCCTGTTGGACTGCTGCTGACACAGAAGCACAACTGTTTTTAATATTGATAATAATGTCTCTGCACCAAATAAGCATACTGGGATGATTTTTGATGGATCACTTAAGACTACTGAAAATTCAGCTTTGCCATCACAGGAGTAAATTACATTTCAAATATTTAAAATAGAAAACAGACTAAATTGTAATAACATTTCACAATATTACTGTTTTTACTGTAAGTTAAATAAATGCAGCCTTGATGAGCACAAGACACTTAAAAAGGTAACACTTTACTTAAAGCATTTATGTATAATGCATAATAAAAGTAGTTTTAATGCATCAATTATGCCTTGTAATGCAGCTTATAATCTCATGAATAATTGTAACCACGGTTAATACATTATAATGCTTATCAATTCATTGCATTATACATAAAGGCTTAAAGCAGTGGTTTTCAATCTCAGCCTCGACTCCACTGTTTCAGACATTTTGCATGTCTCCCTTATCTGACACACTCATTTGAGTTCATGGAGCTCTTTCCTAATGAGCTGATGATCTGAATCAGGTGTGTAAATTAGGGAGACATGCAAAATGTGCAGAGCTGTGGGTCCCCAGGAACAAGTTTGAAAACCACTGGCTTAAAGTAAAGTGTTACCAAAAAATCTTACCAACCCCAAACATTTGAACAGTAAGGTGTATGTTAACCAAATGCTCTATCAAGTACCTTTAAAACAGCTCTGACAACACAAAGTAAAGGTTTGCTTATATTGCAATTAAATATCTACCATGGGACTCAAAGCTAGAATATCCCACAGTACCTTGAGCGGCTGCTGCAGGCAGAGTGAGAAGGTTTTTGTTTCTGGTAGGGCTGGTCCAAGCTGGACTCCTTCCATGGAGAGTTCTGGATGGGTGAGGCATCATAGTCCAGACTGGAACTGGAGCTCGATTGCTTTGGGCCGTTATTGGGCAAGAGAGTCAGACACTGGAAACCGCTGTCTGCTGAAGACCCCAGAACGGCTGGAGAAAAGGGAGCAGAGTCTGAGTCTGTAGATAAAAGACAACTTTTTCTAAATGAGCGAACGCCTAGAGTCTAGACATGAAAAACAGTGGAGTGCGAACATTTGAGTTTGAGGAAATAAAGGGTTGCTTACTTACCATCATCCAAGGCAACAGCATCAGACAGTGAGCTGTCATCAGACATACAAAGATCTGGAATGGACCAACAAATATTTGTTTATTCATATTATATCTTTTTAGTAATACAGTCAATCGCTTTTATAATGCTTAAAATTTTGTTCATGTGAGAATCGACTGGCTGACCTCTCTGTCTGGAAGAACAGCAGGTCTGTGGAGAGACACAGCCGTGGTTGATGCGGTGTTTTAGTATCACATCCTGCAGCTCTTTCAGCTTCTTCTCTTCACGTTTACACTGCTGCAGTCGGCTTTTCCTCACCGGTTTGCTGATGTGCTCCTCGAGGGAGAGCTTTCGGGCTGCCTCATAAATCTGCCGCTGCAGGGCGAGATCAGCCTCGAGCGCGTGCAGCTCAGACTCCTGGAGACAAACATTTCAGGGTGTAACTGCACGATTACAAGCTAGAAATGCTGAAATATGCATTAAACGCACCTCGTAAAAATCTTTTTCCATATAAGTGGAACGGTTTCACCACCATAAATAATATCTTTTAAAACTAGCCAGGTTGGCTCAAATAACAGTCAGTTGCATTAAAGCTATTAAAGTAATCTCTGTGTAGAAACTGTGGCCTATTACCTCGCCATCTTGTGAAATAAAACCCTCATCCAGTTTGAAAGCAGCTCCGATGCGACGCCGGACCTGTGGAGGCTTCTCGTCAGGCAGGAGAGGGTAATCGGAGGGCAGCTTTCCAGTCAGCTCCTGTTAAAACAAAGGGCATTTTAATCTCAAAGAAAACAAACTTTGTGTTTGTCAGTCAATGCAAAACAAAAAAAAATCTTTGAGCGAGCAGATGCTCGTCTTTATATTATCGAAGTGTCCACAAAGAGATTTCTATGGTGTAATGATTAGGCCCTTAAATCTTCTCCCTGCTTGGCCAATAGTGAATGACAGACATGTGGGTTAACATGCAAAGAAGCATCTGTTTCTTGGACATTGCTTTAGTGCCTCTATTGAAGGGCTGTATTGAAGAACAAGAAAAAGCCCAGCTTAATCAGAGCAATCTGATTTACGCTTACGGGCCAGCTGACTTTCCTACTGAAACTTTACTATTCTTTTGAAACTCTGACACAATGTGTGTGCAAAGTAATTTATGCTTGCACGTAATAGAGTACTTTTCAAAAGTTTAGGATCAGTAAGATTTTATCATGGTTTTTGAGCAAGAAAACCATTTTCAATCTTTATAAAAATAAGAAATAAGCAGCAAATCAGCATATCAGAATGATTTCTGAAGGATTATGTGACACTGAAGACTGGAGTAATGGCTGCTGAAAATTCAGCTTTGCATCACAGGATTACATGACAAAATATAATAAAACTGTTATTTTAAATTGAAACAATATTTTATAAGATTACTGTTTCATTGTAATTTTGAAATCACAAAAAGAATGGCTCTTTTTTTCGGTTGATGGCTTAAAACATTTTTGAAATTTCTATGAAGAAAATTAATGGGAAATATCATATTGGCTGCCAGTTTTTCCAAGCAGATTTTTGGTCACAATTCAAGAATTTTCCACAGACCCTCTATTTGTGATGGTTTAATTTACATGTAAATATAAGTCCCATGCTTTAAAATATAATAAAAATAAAAATAATATATATATAATGTATGTGTGTGTGATACATGATGTCTGTGAATTTAGCAGAGATGGCAATACTGATGGCACATTTTTTTGTCACTCACAGCCTCTCTAATGCAGAGTTTCTTTAGCTCCAAGACACAAAGCTCCAGTCTGTCCTCAAGGGCCTGCTGTTTCAGCCTCATGGCACGTGTGTGAGTGTTCAGGTCCTTCACCGGCGACGTGGGACTGTCTGGGCCTGGATATCACAACAGATTTCATTACACAAGAGCACACACATACAGGGGGCTAGCATTTGGCCTACCCTGACACAATGAACTCTAGTGCTCATGTAAGAAACTAGAGTTTGGGTATCTGACTTTCCTCCAATTCCTGTGTTCTTAACACAAAAAAAATACATTTAGATAAAAAAAAAGCTAGAAAACTTCACTAATGTTTATTAACTGGTATACTGATAAAAAAAATCTGTTTTTTGGGGACTACAGCACCAAATTTGCATTCTGCTCCCTCCTAAATATCATTTATCATTAAAAATACAAAAACAAAAAAAAACAAAAGCACTCACCAGAGTTCAAAATGATCCCGCTATCAGAGTCACTGATCTCCTCCTTACAATCCATGTTTATTTTTGTTACTCTGCAGTTTTCAACAATATCCGAGTTCAGTCTGCAGATGTGACCTGTTGATGGGGAAGAGAAAAGACTGAAATCCGTCGTTTGATTTCAAGCGCTATCCATTTACTACTGCTCTTCAGTCCAGCAACCACTAAGTAAATTTGCCTTCCAAATAGTGGCTTGTGGCTGTGCAATTATGTAAAACCGAACCTCCCGAGGAGAACCCTTCACAGGCACCTCAGCGTCTCCTCCACATCTGACAAAGCAACTAGTCTTTCGCCTCATCCACCCCTATTTCAGTCTGCGCACACACACGCACACCCCCCAAATGTTTGAATGTCTCAAAACACAATAGCCGCGCGCCCAGAGTTGACCGCACACATGTGGGGGTCTTATCCTTCCCATACAGCACCATAGCAACCTGGATCACTATGACCAAGCAGGCGTGTGTGAATTGTGATGAAGTGTGTTTGGGGGAAAACTAGAAGTCAACAGATGGCAGAAGGGACTCTCCCCCTCCCAAAGACTGCACCTGTTCTCTCCAAGACCCCCTCTCTTTCTTTCAGTGCCCACTCGCCGCAGCTTTGAAGTGGAACAATGTGTCCATGCTGATACAGCCTCAGGCGGGACATGCTGATAACTTAGATAACCATGTCAGGGATTCTCTTATTACCATGAAGAAAACTTACAGGCAAAGTTTTTCTAAGGGATTGTTAGAAATAATGTTTAGGGATCTCTGACTGTGACATCTCAGATTTCACAGGCCTCAGTATGGAGAAAGTAAGATGAGGAGATACCGCTGTGACATTTACATAAAGTCTTGTTCTGTTATTATAAAGGAACATGTTAATGCATTGGGCAGAGTTTGAATGACAAATCAGATCCTCTTACAGATGTAAAAGGAATCAAACAAGCGGGAAACTTTTCTGTTTAAAGGGGAAGTTTACCCAAAAATGAGAGTGGATAAATCGTGGCAGAATTCAAATGAAAGCCAATGGGGTTCAAAACAACACTGGACCCTACTGACTTGCATTATATGGAAAACATTTTTATTTTAATTTTTGTGTTCCACAGAAGAAAGTGGCCTAAAGTTTGGAACAACATTAGGATGAGTAAATTATGACTGAATTGTCATCATCTTGAGTTTCAGGATTACAAAAGATCCTTTCATATCCAGTAACAAGATTTGAGGAAGATACTAGCTCAATTTATGACATATGCAACACTACTTTTTTGAAGTCCTACAAAAAAGTAAGCGGTTTCATTTCCTGAGAAAATAAAGGCAAGTTACATCAACCATTATCAAACCTAGGCCTCATGTATAAAGACGTGCATAGAATGATCCTAAATGTGAACATGCAACAGTTTTTTGAAATGTTCCTATGACTGATTTATAAAATATTAATATAATATGCACAAAAAAACATTCCTTAAATGTATCCCTCTTACATACACACATATTTATATATTCATTCATTCATTCATTCCAGGAAATCAAATATCTAATTAATGAATTAAATTAAATCATGTAATACCCACAACACAGTTAAAATGACTAATGTGCACATACAATAATATTTAAGCATATTGTGATTGTCTAGTTATTTATTTTTACATTTTCATAATCAGTGGACTATTTGAATCACTGGTATATATGGCGTAAAAAGTTTGTATGGATGTTATGCAACAGTTTTGACATATTGGATGAAATCCATGGAATTTAGGATCAAATCCAATCATGCGTGCGTTTTAGAAATAGGGCCCATGGCTCCTTGTTATATCTAATGAGCGCTGGTGTCAAGCACTCAAAAATCTAGGGCAGACGCTGTATTTATATAAATGCTATTTTGGGGGAAATCTAGTTGCCCACCCACATCACTAGGGACAACATCCCTGCTAATGAGTCGGTGTGGATCCTTATCATCCCTCTTCCTGAGTTCTGAGGAAGAAAATTTAACAGGATGTGATTGTGGAGCTTCTAAAGGCTCCATCCTCATTCAGTTCTGTAACTCATGTGGATGGATGCAGCTCAGCACAATAGAAGGCAGCCTGCTCCATCAGACACTCCAACGACTGAAAAAATACCAGCAAAGCTCTGTGTCAACAAGCCCGAGTGGCCAGTTTGCTGAGAGGACAGTATCTGCTGATACAACAAGACTTACAGAGGGCAAAAGAAAGGCTGATGAAACTGCAGTAGGAATTAGGTCACTGTGACAAACTGTGCTTTATTAAACAAAAAGCAACTCCCAATTTTAGTTCACCCCAAAATTATCATTCTGCCAACATTGACTCACCCTCACGTCTTTGAAAACCTGTATGACTTTCTGCCATGGAACACATACAAAGAAATATTGAAAACTGTGAAATAAGTGTCTTGAATTTTGTTCTTGTTTTCTCGCACAAAGATATTGTTTGACTTCAGAAGACTAACATGTTTTTTAATGCATGGAACTTGTAAAGACAAATGATAACACTTGTGTTTCCACTGCAGTAAGTATTGTATCTAATCAGAATGTAATCATGCCAAGTCAATATAGCACATGGGTCAAAGTTTATGATTAATTTATGGTGCTTTTGCATCATTTTTGATGCTTGAAAGCTTCAGTCTCCCTTCATTGTAAATGAAGACTGTATATATGCACCAAGACAGTTTAAATGGGAGAAACTGCAATGCACAATATAGCCTTCTAAATAAAAGAGCCAGTCACCACATTGCCAGTTGTTCCTACATTTTTTTCAGAATAAATTTTAGTACCTACACTCTCAGAAATAAAGGTACAAAAGCTGTCACTGGGGCAGTACCTTTTCAAAAGGTATACTTTTGTACCTATTAGGTTCAAATATGTACAATTTAAGTACTAATATGTACTTTTAAGGTACCAAAATGGACCCTTTAGGTATAAACATGTACCTTTTGAAAAGGTACCGCCCCAGTGACAGCTTTTGTACCTTTATTCCTGAGAGTGTACGTAATTAGTGAATCATGATTTATTCATGAAAACATTCATTCACACCCAAATTTGCCCAACATTTGTGGGGCAGTTCATGTTTGATTTTATTCCTGATTTGAAATGTGATTTAAAGGTGCCATAGAATGCATTGATACAATGTTTTAAATTGTTCTCTGATATCTACATAGAAGCTACGTGGCTTATGTAAGGGCAAACATTCTCCAGAAACAGTTTTACATGTCCATTTACAACCCTAGAATTTTATCCCTATAATGAAACGGTCTGTTATTGGCTTTGGAAGGGTCATGAATAATAATATTGAGCTCTGCTCTGATTGGCTGTTTCACAGTGCTGCTCATTTCAGTAGCTTACAGGAAGGAAACAGAGAAAATATATATTTCAATACTTTCTCGCGCAGTTATATCGTTGGGTAATTATACTGTAAATAAAATGCGGGCATCAGGGAGCTGCTATTAATATTCTGGGCATTGAAACTGCTTTCAAATGCACGATCGCTTTTTAGTTTCACTTTCGCTTTGGAGATTCGCTATCGCACGAACTCTGTTTATACTATGGAGCGGCAGTACTAACCACACATTTTACAAGATCTGATGCTTGTCAGTGGTGCTCAGGATCTGTAAATCAATCGCCATCATCCTCAGTCATCTCTTCTTACTCTGTTTATGTGGTAAGTGAAATCTTATGTAATTTAACAGGCTACCGATAGCAAGGAGCTAACCATGTCCCTTTAGTGGCTTGCGTTATTTTATTAGAACGCGTTATTTTCTTTCCGTGCCTTTCTGAATACACACAAACCCATCCCTGCACTTCACATCCCCTGCACAGCCTGGAACATAACATTTATTTCCATGATCTGCCATTTTCGCTGTTGTCCTCGCTTGTTTCTTCACAATACCTGCAGAACTTCTGATGGTTCGGCTGGCGGCTGGCCTAGAACATGGGCGTGTATATGCAAATGTTGGAGGCGTAACTATTAGTGATCCTGGCTGTTAAGTCACAGTCGGTGTTATGTTCTGATTCACCTATTTTTCAGTGGTCTTTTTTATTCACGAGATTTACATAAGGAGGAAACAATGGTGTTTGATGCTCATGGTATGTCATTTCCATGTACAGAACTGTTATTATTCAACTATACCAAGGTAAATACAGTTTTCCATTCTATAGCACCTTAAAATATGAATTTGGCAAGCAGTTTTTGAAACGTAAGTATTTCACCATTCAAGATGTCACTACATGCCTAATATTTCCCAAATCGCCATTAAATGAATTTCCTTGAAAGTCAACGTGTTGTAAACGTGTGAAAAGGAGCAATCAGCACAATCTTCAGAACTTCTCTTTTTGTGTTCCAAAGAAGAAATGAAATCACAAGGGGACGGGATGAGTAAATCACCTACTCCTTTCTAACCCACAAACTGTACTCGCAAGGACCTCCACCCTGAAAACACATTAGGTCTGTCATGATTACAAAGCACATTAAGCTCAGAAGAGCAGACAGGACGTAGTCTTCTCGACAGAGATCTCAGCAGCAGAAGAATAACACAACAGATCCACCCATCCTCTCTCGCAGTCAAGCGTAAAGATGAGACATCAGCGAATAAGCCAATTTTCAATAGTCTGCAATTCTCATGTCATCTCCGCCAGATTCCCAAACACCCTTTCCCATGAGTCTGTGGGGCTGTGATCTATTGGAATGCCTACTCGGCCAATTTCATTACCACTGCGGCCAGGTCTGGAATTCCCAGAGAGGGCCAGAGCTTGGAAAGTCTGACGGGAGACTTGAACACGGCCCAGATTGTATGCGGAGCCTGTTATTATAGAGATGCTGAATCGTGTGGATGCAGATGTTATGGGAGCGACAGAATTTGGTGTGTGACTTATTTCCACAGCTGGTGCAAAGCCAAAAACCAGTCGAATGTTAATGAAGCCATGCAAAACATGGCGGAGAGCAAGAAAGAGAGAGTGAGTGTGTGAAGAGACTTGAAAGACAGTCTTTGTGATTCCACTTCTCTCCTTTCATCATGCCACTCAATGAAAATGAAGCGATTGATCAGAATGCATGACAAAACCCTCTCAAAGACGAAAACACCTTTTGCTAATAAATTAAAGAAAGTTTCTCTGCCAGTGTAAACAGACTCATTCTCCTTTATGAATGGACATTCACTTCAATATGTATTCCAGTACAAAGTTAATTGAGATACACCATGGATTTCTGGAAAAAAGATCAACCCTTTATACAAATAATAATGGCTTTAACTGTATGTAAAATGTTCCTTTTAATTAACTTTTAACAGACCTAATGTCTAGAATGGCTGTACTAATACCAGTGGATCTGGATCAGTGGTAAACAACACTTGCAAGCACTAAGAAACATGTCTTTTAAATGCATGGAACTTGTGTAGATAAATATTATTGTAGTAGGTATTCCATTTAATCAATGCAATTATGCCATCAGCATCTAAACCAACTCGGGCCCCATAAATATCATGCAATTCAGATTTCATTTTATTAGTGACGGTCTTTAATAATTTGCATGCTTTGAAAGGGGTTGGATGACCTTATAAGCACCAAGGAATGAAATGGTCAGCATTTATGTCTGTTGTAAATGTAGGTTTAAGTCCCAAAAACATCAAATGCACTCAAAACACATTTAAGAACATGAGTACAGAGCTTATCAAAGAATTAGCGCATGCCTTCAAATGAATGATTTCATGGAGCCTTTGTGCAAAGCTTTAATCAAATGTATTTTATATGTGGAATTACATTTATGCCACAAAAAAAAGATAATACACAAATGTAATATTTCTTAATATAAATATGTATTTTTACCATACCTTTCTTTGCAGTATCCAGCCCAATACACACCCTCCGTTCACTCCATTCCCGCAGATGCGCGTGTGCCGGTGACTCCACAGTGCGGCTGGATGTGGAGTCTTTACTCAAGCCAGCCAAAAGCCACTGGACTGTACCAATCGTATTTGCGCAGGGGGAGAGTGCCATGTAGTTGAAATATTCTCCAGTTTCTATTTATAAAGTAACATACGTATTAACATTAATAGACGCCTACTTAAGATTTTAATGAGGAAAAATTTTAAACTGTGCTTGTTAACAAGTTTAGAAGTACAAAACCGGGCGATACCACTGCAACTGCCCCCTATCGCGAATGTTTGTCTAGATGCTTCGTAAGCGTGCGTGATCTTTTGAAGGCAGCACACGCTTCTTTTGCGATAGGCGTGTCTAGAGCCAGCGGGAGAAAACCGAGACAATAAGAGTTAAACAAGAGGACAGCTGGCGAATAGTCCTCTGGACTGTATGAATTGTGTCCGAAATGGCATGCTGCCACAACTTGATTGTTTTGCTGCATGGCGACATGCCCAACCCTCTTCAAAGTAATTTGCTGAAAGAGTATTTGTCGTAACTGTCGTCAGCCTATAAAGATATATAAATTTTGAGAGCACAACATGGCTCGAGTTTCTTCCTACAAACGTTTCTTTGTCGATTTGCTTCCCATTTGCCTCCTGTTGTTACCTTCCTGATAAAGGCGGGCTACGGCAGATGGTCAGGCTTTCTTGAGTCGTGACTCCCTGAATTTAAAGATCAGCTAATTAAACTGAGGCATTTCCATGTGCAAAGAAGAGTCCGTGGAGATTTCTCTCCGTGCTGGCGAGGTGCAGAAGTGCCACCCATAAATGCAAAGGCAGCGACACACCGAATCGATTTGGGAATTCTAGTGTAGAGGAAAAAAAAAAAAAAAAGACCCCACAAAAAAAACAAAACGAGGCTCAGAGCGAGTAGACAAAAGTTATTTTTCCATTTAAAAAGAAAAGACCATGCTAGGATATTATGGTCCTGAGATTTTGTCATTTGGTTGCTAGGAAGCAACTGACTTTTCAATATGAAAGTCCCATTGAAGTATGACAGTTTGGTCACCTGCTTGACAAAAGTTGTATGTCAAATAGGAAAGTCGTAGTATAAGTCTAAAAGTATTATGCGGTTACTGGTGAAGGAAGGAAAAAAAAAGGGGAAGAGACAGGGTAATATTATACAAGACATTAATAGCTTTAATTTGACTCAAGTTTACAGAACATTTAAATTGAGGGCTTCATTACCAAACTACATTATAGCTGTATGCAACTTAATTTCATAACATTCTCTTTTATTATATGAAAACAGTAAAAATTACAAGGCGCTTTCTTCTGCATCGGCCCTTTCGGTTGTTTTATTCCGTCAACTGTATACGACGCAGATTTTCTTTCACTCTGACAAATTCTGGAACATTTTTCTCATCCTCTATGCGCCTTTGTTCCTCCATCTCATACTGTGGAGAAATATTAAAATATATTAAATGTGCAGGTCCATTCAACAAAACGCATAGCCACAATAATTCAGTTCATCAAAAAAAAAAAAAAAAAAAGTACCGCCTTGCATCTGGCAAAACCCTTTACCTCCATTTCAGCAATAAGGAACGTTAAGTGGACAGAGATTGGTCAGTACCTCCTGCAGTTTCTGCTGTCTCTTACGGAGCTCTTGTTCCAGGTCAGAAGGAGGTCGGAGGGCAAGTTCCTCCTCTCTGTGCAGGTCAAGCCTCCTCTGCTGTAACACACGCTGCAATTCTGGTTTCTCCTCCAACAACAGGCCTCTGAGAAGAAAAAAAGGTCACAGTTTGTATGGATAAATGCAGGTTAGATGCCACTTTAAACTTGATGTTTACTTTGCTTTTATTCTTTGTAAAGTATTGGGTTATGTTGGTGTACACCATCATTTGCAAAGTAAATATCTTTTAGATGTTACTATTCACCTCTTGTGGCTGAGCAGAAGCTCCTTATGGAGATTCTGGCGACTGGGACACTCGCCGGGTGAGCCATTCAGTTTCCGGAGCGGACTGAACTCATCTCCACTGTCTGTGCTTTGCTGGGACACAGGGGAATGACACGCATAATTCTCTGAAAAGATAGGAAACATTTAGACTTACATGAACACCGACAAATCTTCAGTTATGATTTGCATGTTTGAGAAGCAAAATTGTAGGATGTCTAAAATTATGTTTACATGTCAATATGACAGATTATATGATGCAGTGTAAATTAAACGGAGCATCGTCAGTGCCTGTACCTTTTCTGTGATGTCTGAATCCTGGCCGCTGGAGAGAAAGTTAACAAAAATAAAATGGATACACATTAATAAAAAGTAAATGGGTTTACCCAAATGAATGGGTTACTTCTAGCATGCAATTAAAAATAGTGCCAGCATGTCCACCTGCTGATGAAAGCACGGAATCAAATCAGCTCAGTGGACGGAGATGACACATGCTCTGCCTCCTAATGCGTGTTGGCTTGATTTACTGAATGAAGCAAAGAGGGCCATTTATAGCTCAACACTGAGGCTTTCTTAAGTTATTTTTTTCCACCTCCTGACCTCTGAAACATGCCTACAGCCAACAGGACAGAGAAAAGATGTTCAAAATTGGATTTCCTTAGGAAGCATTAAATATTACAGACAAACTTGAGTATATACATAAACTTGCAAAATTACTACCAACACCATTATTAACCAGTCTATCAATCAATAACTATTGACCATTTTGTATGAATTTAAATAACAAACAGACACGCTTCTGCATGAACCCACAAAAAAAAAAAAAAAAAGTCACATATGAAATGTGTATCCTTGTTTTGGCTGTGGTGTGTGTTTGGGTGAGTTAAATGCTTTTATCCAAGTCTACTTGCATTGTACTCCCAGGACACACATTATAGCTCTTTGTGCATTCCATGTGAACCTATAATTTTGGCATGGTTAGCACTATACAGTTTGGTCTACAGGAACATTTTAGGGACCTTGACCAGTCCACCTCTTATTGAGACGTTAATCTTTTGGGCATCCTGCCCACAGCATAGGGTTTATAACCAAGACCGGGTTAAACCAGCTTACTCTGGTCTAACAGTCCAATGCTCAATGGCCATTTGCGGGTCAGCCTCACCAAACACACCCCTATCCCATCTCCACACTCCAACCAACATGACAGATACTGATGGAAATACATGACTCATGCAAATTATGATCATATTCTATCAAGGTTTGTGATAGGGTCATTTAAAAACTACTTGCTGGGACTGACACCATTAAATGGGAACAAAATTTAGTGCGAAGGCTAAGTGCATTGTCAGTGCAACACAATGAATAACTCCAGAAACATTTTAAAATTCATGAAATAGTTTATATTTGAGAGACAGACAAACATAAAACTAAAACCAGCAGCTAAACAAACAAAAACCTGTTGTTTCTCTTAAAACGAACAATGGAAAAGTAACTGGATAATAAAAACGTTTAATTCATATATCATAATTTTTCCCCATTCAAATAAAAATCAAAGCACTAAATTTAGTTAGTGAAAGAGAGTGACTTTATCAAACACCAACAATCATTCACTTAAGATCAATCAAACTACTTTTTTTTTTTTTTTTTTTAAAGAACACTCACCTCCACGCATACAGTTGATTGCTTTTTTGTCGTGTTCAGGTCCAGCATTGTGCGTCTAGTGTCGAGGCTGTGGCCTTCGTTCAGCGTTTGCTCTGTTTATGTTCAGTGATGCTTGTTGTAGACATTACGTTGAAGCTCATTACGCCATTCCAGATTAACCTGAACCTATACGAGGCACGTAGGATGCCAGATTAACTAATTACCGTAGACATCAGTGCTGATTTTAACTGTCTTCCTTCCTTGGAAATATTAGCTCTTGATCTCTTTATTTTTTCCTCAGTAAGACAAATGAAAAGACCGATAGACGTCCGTCTTTGCTAATTAAATAAGCAAATTCCTGTTAATAGGTGTTTGTTTTCTGACAGGGTTATTGTTCTATCAATATAAAATCTTGTCCAAATTATGTAGTTTTACTCTCTGTTTATTCCTCTACATTTAAGTTACATCAACTAATAATCACTAATTTATAAGAATTATAATTTTATAATATAATTAATTGAAATATACATATTGCGCGCATGCTCCTCAATTTATAAAATACTACCGTTGCCAGCCACAAGAGGGCAGTGTGATTTTTAATGGTTGTTTAAACGCTTCCCATGATTCCAAAGTGCTACTTATCGACGTCAACCAGGATGTGAGGTCATTGAGTGAATGTGTTCGCGCGTGTATGGAGTGAATGCTGTGAGAGTGGTTGTCTGTGTTTTGTGAGAGTGTGTGTGTGTGAGTGAATGAATGAGATAATTTTAAAAATCTACACCGTGATCTTATTTGATCTGGTCCGAGTTGCCCTGCTCGGATACAGAGATGATAAGAACCGACTCGAGAGCTTCTGTAGCAATGATCGTGAGGCTTTTCACAAAACTCGGGGCATCCATAGTTGAAACTGTGGTAAGAAATGATGAGTCGATCAGATATACTAGAACAGGCGGGGTGCTGGATCTCGGTCTAGTATGCTCTGCTTGTTCACTGAGTATAACGGCGATTCTGATCTCACCATAACTTCCAACTGTGAGCGAGTCCTTAAAGTCTGTGAGCACCACGGAGCTGCACGCTAAGTTTATTGTATCGTTATTCATTTAAAGAAGAGACCACACCGGCATATCTACGGTTCTTTTATTCTCTTTTTCAAGCCCTTATACGTGGTATTTCTGATATCCATTGTTTAACAACCGACTAGTGGGAGTACGGGCAACCCATCTTAACTTGTAGAACGTGTTGTGTTACGTGGAGTAAAAGCCGCCATCATGCTTACGAGAGTAACCTCGGTTTGTAGAAGCGGTGTGATGAGACTCTGTAAATAAAAACACCGTGTTTAAATTCTGTAGCACTTCTCTTTTTTTAAAAGAATCTCTTATGGGTTGAGAATTAAATATCACCTATGGACCCTTTAATACTGTATATAGAAGCCTTCTGGGTGTCGACCCACACTCTCAGTCCTTTGTTTTCCGTCTCGCACATTGATTCTTCTAATTGTTTGTTTTTCAGTGTCCTGTGTAGGGGGGAAAACATCAAAATGGCTGCGAGTTTTACCCTCACTGAGCCTTCAAACTAAACTCTTTGCTGTTTGGGTGTCTCTTTTATTTCGTTGAAATACCAATAAAAAGAAATTCAAAAAAATAAGTGTAAAATTTTAATCAATATATATTAAATAGTTTAAGAGTTCATTTGCGAAAACGGATAACACTTATTAAAAATGTTCAAAAATCATGTTTTTGTTTTTGTTTTTTTTAAATCCTGCATTCCAGTTAATACCAATCAAACTGTAGTTGGGTTGTTTTGATTAAATAACTAAGAAATACAGCTAACTAACACAATGAAAAACATGATTTGGTGAGGTATCTGTTTTTGCAAATAAACTCGTATATTCAATATAAATTATTTAGAGGCCTTACCCATTATCCAATGCAACAGTTTCCTTCTGCGTCGCGATTTGATTTTTGTTTTGAAATAATCCTAGATGATGATCGTATGTGGATTTTAGATGAATGTCCAGACTGTCCTTTGGTGCCTTGTGACAACATTTTAGCAGTCAGTACATTTCAAAAACACAAAGCTTTGAATGTTAATTTTTAAGTAGCTAGTAGTAACATTAAGCAAATTCAAATCTTCCTTCGAGGTTAGGCTTCATCAACTCACTGTAGTGTCATAATGAAAGACACTTCGCCGAGAGCTGGCTTGTGTTGTCGTGTTGTAGAGTCTCCTCCAGGGTTCATCATTTTGTGCGAGATGGGTTGGCTTGTCATATGGCAGTTTCTGATCAAGCAAGGATAAAAGTAAGAAATATGTAAACAAATGTACTCTGTAATCAAAATGCATACGAACTAGAAAAGCGTGGGCAGTTATAAAGTTTGAAGTTCATCAATTACCTGAATTTCCTTGCTCCCTGTAAACGTATAATCGTTCTCATATTGCGGGAATGGAAAAGGATCTCGTTCTTGTGGCATATTTCCACAATATATCCAAATGAGTCTGGTGGAATGTAACAGATCGATGTTTTGGGATCTTTACTTGCAACTTTTTTTTTGTTGTCCCTCCTACCGTTGCCTAGAGACCAACAGAGAGCGTCAGGTCTGCCGCGCACACAGCTCGAGACGTAAATAGACTAACTAACCTTACAAACGCATTTTTGTGTAAAAATTTACATTAACAGTAGATTAGGTGGCTGTTACAACGTTGTTTTTACAACAGAAAAAAAAAAAAAGCTTTTCATTTTCCCCAGAATTTGCTGCTACGTACTAAAATGTGTTTTCCCCAAATGTAGACCTCATATCATTACTATAATGTTTTGTTATCCAGCCGTGTTCTCGGTGCTTAATGTGATTTTTATTTTTTTTAAACCTTTACGAATATTAATGTCTTGACATTTAGCTTATCTATACAAGAGGGACACGTTTGCAGTTGGAACTCCATCCCAAAGAGACTGACCAATAGGAGAGCAGAGCGCGTTACACGCTTAGTATGTGCAAACAGAGTCTGGATAAAAGCCCAGCAATATTTACAGCACGTCTGTTACTGTCACACGCCTTTCCAGAAGTGAACGTATCTTTTGGAAACAGAAATGTATTCAAGTCATGTGCTTTTCAATGTTGGAAGGCAAAGAGTTTCTGTTATTTTTCTGCTTCACTTACTTTTAACGGGGGCAACGGAATTACCCAGCTGCAAAGAGGTAGGTGCTACTTTACTGTGCATTATACAGATTTTCTGAGACTATAACCTGAGGTACTACAACAGTCTTTTAAAATAACGTAATTTCAAGTGATTTGAATTATTTATTATATGCTGTTTATTTCTGACAGAACTACATAATGCACTGAAATTATTGGCTGACTGACTACTGGCTAAACCCATTAACAGAACACATTTGTGAGCTAATGCTGCTGCTGATTGAATATTGATCATTATAAACACCTAACATTGTGCTGGAGGACTAGGCCAGTACATTCTATAAAAAATATATATCATGTAAGGTCCATTAATAGTAACAGAAAACTTCGTTATTCCCAATTGATTACATGCTGAGAAAATCGTATTGTACACACATCATCATACACACTGGAGCCTGTGTATCACATGACGCCACTTTACAAAAAAAGAAACCATACAAATTTAATGAAAAAAGAAGCCTGACAGCTCATATCATTTAATAAAGCAAATAAGGGATGTGAGCTGGATGTTTTCTTTTTTTTAAATAAAAAGCTCACATGCATCATATCAGTATTAACTTTCAGTAAACTTGTTTCCTTTCTGCTGTATGTTTTAGCTCTCTGTCCTCTTTTCCCTCAAGACAATTATTATGTTTGAATAAGAGTGAACATAATCATGGAAATGGGTGACACACTTACTTTATCATGTCTAGATAAGCTTGTACGTTGGCCCTAGAGAGGGGTGTGAAAGGGGCATCTGCTGTTATGATCAGCTAACAAACGGCTGCATTGTAACTGATACACCTGTCTATAATAATAATAATATAATTTTAAAACATTTTTATTATTGCAAATATAACTGAAAATAGACCAAGTGAAAATTGGCATTAACCTTGTGGAAAAAAAAAAAAACAGCCCATGTTTTCTGTGGGAGTAAGACATTCATCAATTAATCTGACCCCTAAGAGACACCATAGAAACAAATGTCAGTCTGTTCTGTTGTCTTGGTTTCTCGGTTTCTCGGTTTCATCATTTATATGGATGTGAGGATTATGATGTGGACTGCTTGCTCAGAACAACAACTTCTTTCTTTCTTTCTTTCTTTCTTTCTCACTAAACGTTACTAATGTTGCTGCACTAACACAAAGCACTTAGGAAGCATAGCCACTCGTCATGTTGAGGTCTTGTTAACTATTAATCTTGTTTCATTTCACATGGGTCATTCTGATTTGCTCTGTGAAAGTGAAGTGTCTGCTGTTACCTCAGGTGCCATTCTGTCAGTTTAATTTAATAGGTTCTTGTTTCTTGCCAGCTGCCTGTTCTTTGGGGGAGTTAGCTGTCAACATATACAAACCACTTTAAGTCTAAATAATTGTTTCATTTAAACCACACCTTTAAGCATTTAAGTATCTTTTTACAGATTATTATGCCCTTCGTTAAATTAGGATAAACTGATAAACAGGATGTTTGGAGATGTTAATATGTTAATATATATTCAAGATTTTATTTTATCTGGCTCTCCTGCTTTGCATAACGGTGAGAAAATAATACCTGCTAAAGACTGTTTGTTTGGACAAGGATTCGAAGACTTCCTTGAAGTTGATCTTCAGTGGGTGGATCCGCCTATTGTGCAAATATTGATCTTACACAGTATTTTAAAAGGAGATATAATCCAGAGGAACTTTATAAACAAGATGTTGGTAACTACAATTTTATATTATGTCTGTGAAGCACAAAATGACGAGTTGTACATCTCAGCTATCAACTGTAGTGAAAATTGCTTAAAAGCACTCAGAGACAGACTTTGGACCACTGCAGTTTTAATATTGCTGTAATATAGTATTGTAATGAAAGCTTTTTACTTAGCAGAAGCTTTATGATAGTATTACATAATATAAAATAATTCCAACTCAAATCAACATTTCATTTCCATGTATTTATTTATTTGGTGAGTAGCTACCTATTAAACACTCCACGTCAGCTTTTTATCATTAGGGGCCAAGCACCGAAGGTGCGGAGGCACCTATTGAAACCGTTAGATTTCTTCTTCTTCTTCTTCTTCTTCTTCTTCTTCTTCTTCTTCTTCTTCCGCCGCAAAGTCAATGGCAGCCCATAGAACCGATTGCGGGAAAGTTGTATAATTTGGCACACTGATAGAGGACAGTCTCAATAGTAACCACAGCAAATTTGGAGTCTCTAACTCAAACTCTCTAGCGCCACCACTTGTCCAAAGTTTCACTTTTGAAATGCTAATAACTTTTGAACCGTAAGCCACAAAATGAAAATTCCTTTTTACTCGTATTCTTTGGCTCAAGCCGAGTCGAATGAAGTCCAAAATTCAAAAATCGTAAGGTTTAGTTTTTTCGCTATATTGAATTGTTCGTAAAACCTACTTTGTCGAACTCGTCCTAGACGATTAGTCCGATTCTCACCAAATTTGGCTCAGATCATCTACAGACCATGCAGGCAAAAAGTTATGGAATTCAAGTCGATTCGTCCAAGCGTTTTCGAAAAACATGCTAACGAATTTGCCGAAAACCACGCAAAAATGGATCCGAGGCTATATCTCCGCAACAGTTTGGCATATTGAGACGAAACTTGGTGGGTGTTATAACAAACATGACCTGAGGCTACCTGCAGTGTTTCGGCGCTGTGCCCCCTAGTGGTCAGGAGATATGAAAAATGCATATTTTTGCTTATAACTTGTGAACGGTTAGGCTAAAAATCACAAAACTGGTCTCTTTAGATTCGGTGCATCATGCCGAGTCCAACCATATAAAATTTTCCCATGTCAGCCATTTTGGCCGTCGGCCATGTTGAATTTCGTCGTAAAATGCTATATTTTACGAACGCATTAACTTATCGTTACGAAACTCAGTGTGGTTCTTCGGCCCCATGCCCTGATGGTACTCAAAAAGTTTGGGGACAGCGCCACCTTTTGGTCAAAAGTTATAATGAAATTTCTAAAAATGCTAATAACTTTTGCTTACATTAGCCTATTGTAATCAAACTGATGTTGATAGATTCCTTGGGTCATGCCGAGATCATCGATACCAATTTTGCAATAATTGGCTAAACTTCCTGTCCGCCATTTTGATTCATGTTGAAAACCTACTTTTTCGAACTCCTCCTAGACCGTAAGTCCGATTTTCACGAAATTTGACTCGGATCATCTTCAGACCATGCTGGCAAAAGTTATGGATTTTGTGTCGATATATTTCACGGTTTTCGTTTGGCGCATCAACGAATTGGCTGGAAAGATGCTACACTGCATCTGAGGCTGTATCTCAGCGAAACTTTGACATATTCGCACCAAATTTTGTACGTGACATTGTGACCTCACACTGACCACGCTACATAAGTTTGGTAACGGTGCCACCTATTGGTCAAGAGTAATAAACCATTAATTAATCATTAATAATGAAATTTCCAAACATGCTAATAACTTTTGACTGCATTAGCCGATCGTAATGAAACTGTTCTCAAATTATTCCTTGGGTCATGCCGACAACATACATACCAATTATGTCATAATAAGCCGAACTTTCTTTCCGCCATTTTGATTTATGTGGAAAACATACTTTTTCGAACTCCTCCTAAACCGTTTGTCCGATTTTCACCAAATTTGAATCATATCATCTCCAGACCATGCTGACCAAAAGTTATGGATTTCGTGTCGATAGACAAAACCGTTTTCAAATAATACAGCAACGAATATGAGGCATGATGCCAAAATGACACTTGCGACTGTATCTCTGCAATGCTTTGGCCTATTGACACCAAACTTTGTTAGTGCCATTGTAAACTCACACAGAATACATTACTTGGATTTGATAACAGCGCCACCTATTAGTCAAACGTGATAAGCCAATAAATCATATTGCTATAGGTTTATATGTGATTTTTCTGCCGTTTTCACTAAAAATATCCTAAAATGGCTTCAATTACTCATGTCTGCATACAACAGCAACAAATTTGTGGCATGACGCCATTATGACACTTGAGGCTGTATCTCTGCAATGCTTTGGCGTATTGACACCAAACTTTGTGTGTGCCATTGCCACCTCACACAGAACACACCACATCGATTTGATAACAGCGCCACCTATTAGTCAAACGTGATAAGCCAATAAATCATATTGCTCTATGTTTATATATGATTTTTCAGCCTTTTTCACTAAAAACATCCTAAAATGGCTTAAATTACTCATTTCTGCAGTTGGTCTGTTGTTTGCTTCTGTAGTGCTTGGCCCCGTGATTGCTGCTTGCAGCTATATTTTAATCTGTTTTTCTACGTTAATTGGATAGCTATACAATATAATTTTCTTAAACACTAAATTAATCGGTAACACTTTACAATAAGGTTCATTAGTTAAATATTAGTTAATGTATTAACTAACATGAACTAACCATGAGCAATACATTTGTTACTGGATTTACTAATCTTCGCTAACGTTAGTTAATAAAAATACAGATGTTCATTGTTAGCTCATGTTAGTTCACAGTGCATTACCTAATGTTAACAAGATTTTAATAATGTATTAGTAAATGTTGAAATTAACATTAACAAAGATTAATAAACGCTGTATAAGTGCAGTTCATTATTAGTTCATGTTAACTAATGTAGTTAACTAATGAACCTTATTGTAAAGTGTTACCAATTAATCATTACTGAATAAGGTTTACATTTACATTTATGCATTTAGCAGACGCTTTTATCCAAAGCGACTTACATTGCATTCAAGTTACAGTTTTTACATTTTATCAGCTCTTGCTTTCCCTGGGAATCGAACCTTGGCGTTGCTAGCACCATGCTCTACTATTTGAGCTACAGGAAAGCTTTATGTGGTTTATGTGGTTGATATCTCCAATCACGCCAACAAATATATTACCCTGCACAAAACTCCATTTTACGGTATTCCTAGTTTTGTCTTATTTTCAAAATGAATGACATTTCAATGCAGCTGTTTTTGTATGTTTCAATATTTTGCAGTCCGATTATCATTTTGAGTACACAGACTGTGACGTTTTGGGCTCTCGATGGAGAGTAGCGATACCCAACAAGCCTGAGACCTGCACTGGCCTGCCTGATCCAGTCAAAGGCACCCACTGCAGTGAGTAACTGCAACACACACACACACTGCCACTAGATAACGGTCTCTAGCATGCTATGTTACCAGGTGAAGGGTTTTCAAAACTAGAAATGCATTAAGATAATTTAATCGTTGTTGTTGTTTTTTTTCTCTTTTGTCAGCATTTAGCTGTAATGAAGGTGAATTTCTGGACATGAGAACTCAAGAGTGTCAGAAATGCGTTGCAGGGACCTATTCTCTTGGGACGGGTGTTGCTTTCGACGAGTGGGACACTTTGCCCACAGGCTTTGTCAGCCATGGCATCAGTATGAACTTAGGAGACACTCACACAAATTGCTCCAAGTGAGTGACTCATGAATTTGAGCTACAGCATTTCAGGATATGCAAACAGGTGCTAGTGCTTAAAATTCAAGATCAAGTGGATGGCTGAGCCATTCAACTTTCACTTAACAGTAATTGCATGCTCAGAATGTTTATGCAAAAGTACTTGACGAGCCAGGACCTTGAATTTTTTGGAATTAAAATGAAACTGAAGAATGGACATTTGTGGAAATTTGCTTTAATGGGGACCCATTGCATGTGTCTCTTGCATCTGCGCAGCTCAACATGGATCCCAAAAGGTGATTATATTGCCTCTAACACAGATGAGTGCACTTCAACTCTTTCATATGCTGTGAGTCTAAAGAAGCCCGGATCTGTGTCCTTCCAATACTTCTATCCAGACAACCACATGTTTTTTGAATTTTATGTAAGTACTGTGGCTATATTTTCTTATATTTTCCCCCAAATATATACATATATAGAATTAAAAAAAATTATGGTTAGTTAAATTGAATTTGTATATAGCGCATTTTTATGTTTAATATATAAATAACGTATAATAAATTGAGTTTCATAACAACCACAAATGTGACAATGTTAGATACTGGATGAAATGGGATATGATATGCATGTGCTAACAGGTTCAGAATGACCAGTGTCAGTCTACAGACTCTCAGCGTCGCTGGATGAAGATATCAGAAAGTGATTGGGATTACCATTATGTAAGTCTGTGTGTGTGTGTGTGTGTGTGTGTGTGTGTGTTTTGAGAGAATATGTAGAAGCCGCAGGCCTCAAAACCTTTTCTTCTTGCTATCTATCCAGGTGCAGCTGAGTAGTGGTAACAATGTCTTGTACTGGAGAACAACAGGTTTCTCTCTGGCTGCCAATACTGCCAAGCCAGTTCTACTGAAGAACATTGCCATCTCAGGTATTTATCCATCACAAATCATTGTGCACTACCTTAAAAAAAAGATGGCTTGAATTTGAATGCATGAAAAAAATTGACTTAGTATATAACAATTGACCTTTTCTTCAGGTGTCTCGTATACATCTGAGTGTTTTCACTGTAAGCCTGGTACCTATAGTGATAAACCAGGGGCTGCCCGCTGTGTGCCATGCCCTGCTAATTCATATTCTAATAAGGGAGCCACTGCGTGCCAACCCTGTGAGGCAGACAAATATTCAGGTGTGTGTCTCAGCATTTTTAAAGCAATGTTCATGTTAATTCAGGTCAGTCATCAGCCGCTACTGTTATCATTTCACATTCATTATTTCTCATAGTAGTGTTATTTTTTCCTCTGTACTTAGACAAGTATATGAGTGTTTACAGGATGTTTTGTGTACGTGGAATATTGGAGTACTTACAACATATTTATATTCCTTGTGTAGGTGCATAAATGATCCTGAAGTCTTTCAACTGAAAGAATATATATATACTGCATATATAAACATTACATTAATTGTACAAATTAAAATAATTCTATAAAAACATGAAACGATATTGAATTGTTGATATAATTATTGAATGATTTTGTGGTTAAACTAACATAATCAGTCTTATACTAGAAAATCATGATGCATGTAAGCATAGTTATTTTAAATGACTGGTGGTCACCCATCAAATGCCTTATAAAGGGCTTTAAACATTACATCTGCATAGATGTGATCAAGCATTTAAATGTAAGCTCATGAAAGTAAATGTTCATGTAAATGACCTGCACGCACTAGCGCCTGTACCCTATGGGATTTGCCTACTGTGTTTTATCACTTTATCTAAACGAGTGTGTGTTTTTCCTAATGCCATGGGCGTTTTCCTCTGTCCTGTGTGTGTGTTACTTCAGGAAATGGATCTGGAACCTGTCTACAGCGACCACCCTGCACGACAACTGATTACTTCCATACTCACACACCATGTGACTCCAGTGGTCAGGTACCACAAACAATCCAACAAATCTAGAGATTTTTATTTTATTTGATTAATTAATTTTATTTTATTTTATTGATGTAACATCTCCAGATGACAAATGACTGTTTATATAAATATATTTAGACACAACTGATGTATAAGTGGATGGAGCCAAAGATCTGCAGTGAGACTGCGGAGGGGGCAGTGCAGCTTCCGGCTTCAGGGGAGATGATGGCCTGCCCTCCGTGCAATCCAGGATTCTTCTCCAACAACACTTCCACCTGTGAACCCTGCCCACAAGGCTTCTATTCAAATGGGACAGGTAGAGAGAGCCAGGCAACAGACAACAATTAATGATTTCTCATCTCTAGATGGCAACACTACATGTTTATATAAGTACACTATTGTAGTGCATCAATAACAGAACTCACTGTTATAAACAATCATGTTACATGTGTTCAGAATGCTCAGAGTGTCCTGCTGGAACGGAACCAGTCGTGGGTTTTGAATATAAATGGTGGAACACAATGCCCAGCAATATAAGGAGTTCAGTCTTCAGCTCAGAATACAGAAGCACTGAGAGGAACACAGGTAGGCCTAAATATCTCCTCACTAGCTCTCCACACAATTTGATACAAATTTGATATAACTTTATAATTTAATATATAATTTTAAGTGAGCCATTGATTTGGGCATACAGTTTTTGTAGACAGAGTCATTCTGTCATAGATGTTTGTGAATTATGGGGGTTTTGCTGTAACAGGCTGGGAGGTTGCAGGCGAGTACATCTATACCACACCAAGCAATCAGGACTCTGACTACATGATGCTAGCACTCACAGTACCTGGATACAGGTGAGCACATACAGATGGTAACGAATAGCAACCGCATCTTATTAATGGTCTCAATAGCTCATATGAAGACATCATTAATGCTAATACAAGAGATTGATATTTTGATCAATATATTTTGTTTTTCCTTTTCCAGCCTGCCTCATTCCCTGAGTGAAGACAACGAGAGAGTTCAGCTTTCCAGAATAACATTTGTGTTTGAAACAAAGTGTACAGCTGATTGTAAACTGTATTTCATGGCAGTGAGTTTGACTGTATTTTATACCATTGTATATGACATTTACAATTAGAGCTTGAAGAACATTTTTTAAGTGTCTTATGTTCACCAAGACAGTACATACAGTAAAATTAGCAACATTGTGAAATATTAGTATAATGTAAAATAATTTATATTTGAATATACTGTATATTTTAAATGTCATTTATTTTTGTGAGGGCAATGCTGGATCTCTAGCAGAAATAATTATAATATGCTTGTTTGGTGCTTATGAAACAGTTTTATTATTAATATCGAAAAGAGTTTGTGCTTGTTAATATTTTTGTGGAATGTTCAAAAGAATAGAAATAGAAATCTTTTGTAACAATATAAATGTCTTTACTGTCACTTTTGATCAATGTAATGCATCATTAATGAATAAAAGTATTATTCTTCTTTTAAACCTTACTTACCCCAAACATTTAAATGGTACAATCATTGTAATTTCTTAATTCCTTAATTTAAGGAGTATCAATGTCTAAGATTTGTCTACATCTCTTTGCAGGGGCAAAATGAATGGAGTAATATCGTGGAGAGTTGGTCTGGCACTATAGGGAAGCAGTCTTACTCTTACCTTATTAAAAGCAACAACACCGTTAGCTTCACCTGGGGTTTTCAGCGTACTGGGATCTTCAGTATGGTAAGATTAAACTACAATCTTTCACTTCTTTTCCGTTTTGTTTTTACTTTTTTTAACTGTTAAGTAACAGAGATTTTAGACTCCAAAAAGCTTTGTGTGCCTGTATTACAGAAAAATGAATACAGCTCTGACTATGCTAAGATCTACTCTGTCCACCTCACTAATGTGATTGGGGGTGTGGCATCAGAATGTCGTCAGTGTGCTCTGGCTGCCGTTGACTCTGAGTCTGCCTGCGTCCCATGCCCTCCAGGACACTACATGCTTAACGGCACTGGAGTGTGTAAAAGCTGTCCCTCAAATACCATTATCAGGCCCGAGCAGCCAATCGGAAAGCAAGCCTGCATACCTTGCGGACCCAATACTTACAGTAATGAAGTAAGCATTATTTATTTACACAAAAGAAGTTCAGCTTTAAAACTTGTCTTTAGACCATGTGCTCTTTTCCATTCCAAAAACACATTCTGTGTGAATAGCCCCTGTTCACTGCAGTTTAAAGCCTTTGTTTTTAAGTGTCTTGCATTGATATAGCTAGCTTTTGAACAGTACCTGTTCCGGCCAGTAGGTGGGACTGTTGTCAGTCGACAGGTTTCAGTAAACATTATTGATTCAAAGAGCTGATGAGGTAATAATAGAAGTGTTCAGCAACCTTGAGAACTTATGTCTAACCGCTGTGCTTAATACATTTGTGCACAGTTTGAAATGTGACCTTGTAAATGT
This sequence comes from Onychostoma macrolepis, assembly GCF_012432095.1. Taxonomy (NCBI): domain Eukaryota; kingdom Metazoa; phylum Chordata; class Actinopteri; order Cypriniformes; family Cyprinidae; genus Onychostoma; species Onychostoma macrolepis. The sequence goes on along the minus strand of NC_081162.1, from coordinate 16,063,750 downwards.
GTAATGTACATACTTTCCCAAATCATGCACTTTCCAGCTCTTTTATATATCTATTCACTTCTGTCATATGTTTGTCCTCTCTGTTCACAGGGCCGTTCTGCGTGCATGAGTGACTGTACATTAGCACTGCATCATAAAGGAGATATGCTGAATTATGATTTCTCTACGCTGGCAAATGTCACTGGCTTCCAGAGCAGCCCACTCTTCACCAGTAAAGGGCTGCAGTATTTCCACCATTTCAGTGTGGCGCTGTGTGGGACAGAAGTAAGAGAATAAATTAGACCAGATTCATTACTGAACTATGTAGTGAAGTTTGAGTTGTAAAAGTTCAGAATGAAACATTAAAGTGTGTCTTTCTCTCATTTAGAACAGAGCTCTTGCATCCTGTGTGGAAAATGTAACTGAAAGCAAGAGGGATGTAAAAGGCTACATCTGTCAGTCTACCGTAGTGCCTTCTGAGGTCAGGGATCAGAGTGTTGTGTCCTCTCAGCCCTTCAGTATTGGAGATAGCTTAATTGGTGAGTGCTTTGAAATCTCTATCAAATAAACCTATCCTGCTGGGTCCATCCTGTGGATTCATCAAATGTAAACTTTTTATACTCAGGAGTGACAACTGACTTCAAATTTGATGACATCTCGTCATTGGATGGCAACTTTCCTGTTGAATCAGAGCTGCCTGATGTCATATTCTACTACAGGTGAGTGTACTTGCAATGATCTGTGTTTAGTTTATTCTAATGCTTTTAATATGACCTCAACTCAGTATGTCACTTGATTTAGTTCAGACTGATCTGTAATGACGTTCTTCCTCTTATGGTGTCAACAGATCTAGAGAAACGACACAAGCGTGTAAAAATGCAAGATCAGCCTCCATTAGGCTCCGATGTGATCCCACTGTAATACTGAAGAACCATGTTTCCCTACCAAGGTACAGCATGAAATATAGTTTTTCCATCTAAACAACACCAAAATTGCTTAGTGCGATTATCAAATCACAAAGGCTGTGATTTAATTAAAGGGATAGTTCACCCAAAATAACCCTCATGTCGTTCCAAACTCGTAAGACCTTCGTTCATCTTCAGAACACAAATTAAGATATTTTTGATGAAATCTAAAAGCTTTCTGACCCTGCATAGACAGCAACGCAACTGACACGTTCAAGGCCCAGAAAGGTAGTAAGGACATCATTAAAATAGTCCATGTGACATCAGTGGTTCAATCTCAATTTTATGAAATTATAATTTTATTCCCCGCAAATGGTGCAGCCCTACTTTTGGGGCACTTCCAAGGAAAAAACAAGACCAATCAAGACCAATCTGATTTGAAAGTGTGTGTGTTGAATATTGCATGGTTTGGGACTGAACTGTAATACTGGTTTTATGTATGTATTCCAACTCAGACGATAGAAGAATATTGCTGTTTATTACTTGTTTTCTTTGTGTGTGTGCATTTGGTATAGCAACTGTTCAGAGGGCACCTGTGATGGCTGCTCGTTTCATTTCCTGTGGCGCTCCCAGTATGCCTGTCCTCTCTGTTCTGAGAGGAACTATAAAGAGATTGTGAGCGCTTGTATCCAAGGAATTCAGGTACATGTCAATTCACATCATGACAGACCACACAGTTTGTGAATGAGACTATTTTCCTGCTCTGAATGTGTTTATTTTACCATTTATTAGATGACTTAATGTAGCTAAAATGTGTTTATGTTTCGCAGAGAACTACCTATGTGTGGCAGCAACCTCTGAGGTGCACAGGTGGGGTGTCACTGCCTCCTCAGAAGATCAGTGCCTGTGTGACGCTGGACTTCTGGCTGAAGTTTGGTGTCTCCATCGGAACTGTGGCTGCTATATTGCTCATTACTATCAGCTGCTACTTCTGGAAAAGGACACGCAAGTGAGAGTTCATTACTTAAAGTGACACTTGAAAATGGGACCAAAAACTGGTTTACTTACTTTGACAAGAAGTAATAAAATTGTTGAGGTAGAAAACAAAGCAGCATACAGGTGAAATTACCTAGGTTTAATTTGATGTAATGAAAATGTAAATAAATATTGATGAATTATCGATGGAAAAATATTTTTTCCACATTATTGTTAAATAAATAAAATAAATTAAAATCCTATAGATGTTAATCGAATAATGCCAACTTAAGGAAAAATATATTAGTTTGGTTATTTCAAACAAAAATACTTTTTAAAATGTTTGTTTTTAGCCCATTGCATCTCGAATTGCATTTTGGCCAAGACATTATCATATATCTATATTGATAGATTACATACATGAATTTAAGTGTAAAATCATAGTGGATAACTGTATCGTACAACACTGACTTTGTGAGGGAAAGAAATTAAGACAAAAAGAACAACATACAACTTCATGCTGCCACAAAGATGGATGTGAATGTGTTCTTTTATCTCTATAAGCCTAATTGTAGATAAATTGGGGATAAATGAAGACTGCTGTATGTATAAGAGTATTTATGCCCTCTCTTTAGGCTGCAGTATAAGTACTCAAAGTTAATGATGACTGCAGGAGATAAGGAGTGTGAACTTCCGGCTGCAGATAGCTGTGCCATCATGGAGGGAGAAGATGCAGAGGATGACCTCATCTACCTCTCCAAGAAATCTTTCTTCACCAAGATCAAGTCATTTTCCCGAGAGGTAAGGAGGTCACAAGGCAGACTTCAGTTTGGCCGTACTATAAACTCTATAGCTATATTCTTGATGGATGCTATACATGTTTTTAATGTTACAGTAATAGTAGCATTAACAGGCAGATACAGACATTTTCTTGACAAACTGCTGATATTTTACAGAGAACGTCAGATGGCTTTGATTCTGTTCCTCTAAAATCATCAGCTGCACAGGAGATGGAGATGAACTAGAACTTCTGAGACACAGAGAGAGCCAGCAAGAAATGTTTGGCCTGTCACAACACATCCTTGATGCTATATCTGACAATATAACATCCATACTTTTATTCCCAAATAGACTGAGCGAAGAAAAAAATATTGAAAAACATGTCTGCCTTATTCAAGTCACTTCATAAACCTGTGATTTCAAGACTGGCATAAGAAGATTTTTTAAAACTTTTTTTTTATTTTTAATGATGTGAGGTTTTTTTAAAGACCTGTAACATATGTGTATAGGCTAATAAAAATGTATCACCTGTATGCTTGTGAACGATAATGCTGGAAAATTTACATTGGATTTGTTTGACGTCATCTTGTGATATTATCAAATATTATCTTTTTTTTTCTCTCTTATTTTGGGTCAGTGAGATGTTGTTTTCATGAGTTGAGTGCTTGCAATATGTTGCAGTTTTCGTTTTTTTTTTTTAATCATTCAAATGTTTTGGCATATGTTATTTGTATTTTAGGAAATGTCATCTTGTTTGTAATGATTTTCTTAAAGAATAGAGCCTACTTGATAAAGCTAATGTGTCCATTGTTTATTACATCTTGAGATCAACTGTAATTACACCAAGCTACAACAAGAAATAATATCAATAAGGACAATAATAATAATAAAAATGTCTAGCTTTTATTTGCTATTTAAATCATTTCTCTTATGTTGCGTCAGTTTGTTCAACGGAGTGGCTCAGACAGTGACCGTCTCCATAGTAACGAATGTAAACAGAATGAAACTATGGGCCCGTGCAGCTCCAAAATCATCCGATAGCTAGTTAGTTGTCTGAAGCGCCGAAACATGCCGAAAAAGAAAGGAAACAAGGGCAAGGGAAAAGGGTAAGGATGAAAGATGAAGCCTACTTTTAGGTTTGATTTATACAGTAAGCCTTTGAGGTACTTGCTCTCTCTAATTGTCTTTACACTTAACGTTTTTACAGAAAAGGTAAGAAAGAAGGCAAGCATGAGTCTAAAGCCGACAAGGAGTCAGAGATCGAAAAGTTCAAATCAAACGCTGATTTATGGGAGGCGAAGTTTAATATCACGGAAATTTCGCGTGTCGAGTATCGTGAAGCTACTCGCGCGCTCGCTAAAGCCAACGAGGAGCTCGCGAACCAGCAATATAGAGCCGAGAAAGACACAAACGATATTATTGCTTTTCTGAAGAGAACAGACCGTGAAAAGACAGCAACGGTTAGTCTGCTTTTGTCATTATACATCTCTATCATACACATTTCAGTTTATCCACCTGTGCTGTTCTTTTCCTACTAACGTTAATTTGCCTCCTGTAAGATTGCTGCATTAGAAGAGCAACTAAAAAGAGAAAAAGCGAAGGCTTTACAAGAGAAAGACCTTCTGGTAAGCACTGATTGAATTTGAGTTATTTTTCCAAATGAATTAGCATTGTGTCAAGCTGTTACAAGTGAATTTCAAGAAGCTGTTATCATGCAAGACTTAAGTTTCACCCCTCATTGGTTTCAACTGACTGGATGTTGCAGGTGGCTGAATACATGCAGAAGATTGATGCTTTAGAAGACAGGTTTAAGCAGAGGTCAAGCGACTTCCAGAGGATGCAGGGCGAGCTCAAAACCATTAAGCATTTTCGCAAAATAAAGGCCAATCTGGAAGAAGACCTGATCAGTGTACAGCACAGTCATTACTAATAACTATTTAATGTAGTAAGCAATGTCGATGCATCAAAACTCCAGAGATTTAACATATAATGTATTTCTTGTGCTTCTAGATGAGAGAAAAAATGTATATTGCTGACCGTGGACACCAAGAGAGTCTGGCGAGAACAGAGTACAAGTTCTACACAGCACGAGTGAGAAAACCCAGATGCCAAATATATTATGCATCCATTTATATGAAAGACATAATGGAAAGACACATGTTTCAGAAAGTGCATCAAAATCCATTTGTTATGGCTTTTTAGATACTTTGTTTAAACCAGATGTGCCATTAAAATACGTGCTTGAACAGTCAGCGATATCTTCTTCTATATAGATTCACCTTGAGAAGGAAGCGGAGCAAAAGATCACTCAGCTTGCACAGCAAGCACATCATGAAGCTATTGCGTGAGCAGCTATTCTTTCAATACTATTAATGAAGCCATTATTCATTTCTGTCATTATGGTTAAAGACTGCATATATAACTTTTGTATGTGTATCATTGGTGTTTATTGGTATATATGAGTCGAATCTTCAGTTTTTGCTCCTAACAGGCAGCTCGGTACAGCGTCACATACTGTGTTCAAGGAGAATGTACGATTGAATGAGGCACTGAATTATTACCTGAAAGAGGCGGAGGAAATGAAGCGGACAAATGTAACCTTGACAGAGAAGAATGCTTCCCTTGCTCTCTTAAAGGTGCTACCACTAACAGACTATCAGTCATTTTAAGAGACAGTTTCTCTGTAGAGTATTTAATTAAAGCGTAAGCTTAATGAAATGGAAGTACAATTTAGCCTTGTAAAACCTGACATTTGAAAAAATTGTCTGGCAAATCAAATTTTTTAGAAATGGAACAGTTTATTCACACTCGAGAAGGAAAAGAACACACCAGCTTTATTAAGAGGCCCGAACTGCACAAAATATGCAATTGGGTGAAGATATTGTTATTTATATGAACAAAAGTATGATTTTGAAATTCTAATAGCTTGTAATGTGAACAATATTCTATAGACTACTTACATAAAATGCATATAAATATCAGTTGTCACTCTGTATATCCCAATAATATTTCTTAGTAAAATTATATTTAAATGCCTAGGTTCTGTAGTTATTATTGTGGAGGCAAAACATATAATGAAATAGAATTATGACTGAAAGAAGTACAGATAAACGTTCCTCAAAAGCCTGATGTATCATATTTGATACTCACTTTTTAACTTAAATTTGTGCATCAAATACAGGTGCTGGTCATATAATTAGAATATCATCAAAAAGTTTATTTATTTCACTAATTCCATTCAAAAAGTGAAACTTGTATATTATATTCATTCATTACACACAGACTGATATATTTCAAATGTTTATTTCTTTTAATTTTGATGATTATAACTGACAACTAAGGAAAATCCCAAATTCAGTATCTCAGAAAATTAGAATATTTACATTTGAGCTTCAATTAATGACCATCCCTACAGTATAAATTCCGGGTATCTCTTGTTCTTTGAAACCACAATAATGGGGAAGACTGCTGACTTGGCAATGATCCAGAAGACGAACATTGACACCCTCCACAAAGAGGGTAAATCACAGAGGGTCATTACTGAAAGGTGTGGCTGTTTACAGAGTGCTGTATCAAAGCATATTAAATGCAAAGTTGACTGGAAGGAAGAATTTGGGTAGGAAAAGGTGCACAAGCAACAGGGATGACTGCAAGCTTGAGAATACAGTCAAGCAAAGCCGATTCAAACACTTGTCAGAGCTTCACAAAGAGTGAACTGAAGCTGGAGTCAGTGCATCAAGAGTCACCACACTCAGACGTCTTCAGGAAAAGGGCTACCAAGCCACTTCTGAACCAGAGACAACGTCAGAAGCATCTTAACTGGGCTGTGGAGAAAAAGAACTGACTGTTGCTCAGTGGTCCAAAGTCCTCTTTTCAGATGAAAGTAAATTTTGCATTTCTGGAGGAAGAGTGGAGAGGCATAGAATCCATGTTGCTTGAAGTCCAGTGTGAAGTTTCCACAGTCAGTGATGATTTGGGCTGCCATGTCATCTGCTGGTGTTGGTCCACTGTGTTTTCTGAGGTCCAAGGTCAACACAGCCGTATATCAGGAAGTTTTAGAACACTTCATGCTTCCTGCTGCTGACCAACTTTATGGAGATGCAGATTTCATTTTCCAACAGGACTTGGCACCTGCACACAGTGCCAAAGCAACCAGTATCTGGTTTAAGGACCATGGTATCCCTGTTCTTAATTGGCCAGAAAACTCGCCTGACCTTAACCCCATAGGGGGTATTGTGAAGAGGAAGATGCGACATGCCAGACCCAACAATGCAGATGAGCTGAAGGCCACTATCAGAGCAACCTGGGCTCTCATAACACCTGAGCAGTGCCACAGACTGATCGACTCCATGCCACGCCGCATTGCTGCAGTAATTCAGGCAAAAGGAGCCCCAACTAAGTATTGAGTCCTGTACATGCTCATACTTTTCATGTTCATACTTTTCAGTTGGCCAAGATTTCTAAAAATCCTTTCTTTGTATTGGTCTTAAGTAATATTCTAATTTTCTGAGATACTGAATTTGGGATTTTCCTTAGTTGTCAGTTATAATCATCAAAATTAAAAGAAATAAACATTTGAAATATATCAGTCTGTGTGTAATGAATGAATATAATATACAAGTTTCACTTTTTTAATGGAATTAGTGAAATAAATCAACTTTTTGATGATATTCTAATTATATGACCAGCACCTGTATGATACAGTAGGCTTTATAGAGAGCTGGCGTTCAGAGATGCTCGTGTTTGCCATTGTGTTTGGCACATTGCTTCTGTCCAGTGATTAGACTGACTCTCAAATTCTGCAGGAGACAAATGAACTGATGAGAAAAGAAGGCGATTCCCAGCTGAGGTCCCAGCAAAATGAGATCTCCGAGCTGAGGGCTAAATTGGTCACACTTGAGCAAGCTCTGGGCATCATATCTGGGGAGTTTGAGCAGGAGAGAGAGGAGGTGGAGCGGCATGCCATGGTCAGTATGCAGGCCAACAGCGTAGACCTCGAGAGGTTGGAAATGCTTCTAGCTGCCCGCGAGAAGGAGCTGGGCCAAGTGAAACGGCTGGCTCAAAGCATCATCGAGCAGCGCAAAGAACTTGAACTCTTTTTTCATGAAGCTCTTGACCATGTGAGGAAGGAAATAAGAACACAGCAACATCTCTACAGGTTTGCTCAAGTTATGAAAACTCTGTGAAATATCGTTTAATAGGGGATTTTGGATGATAGATTCATTTGGGAGTGCTTCACGCATTTGAAGATTATCTTGTATGTAGACAGGAGGCTCTGAAGGCCTATCGCTGGAGGATGAATGAGGCTCGGGCTGGAAGGTTGGAGTATCCTCGTATACGGACCTTCTCTAATGCCCCACGCAGCACCAATGATGTTCAGACTGACCTGGAAGAAGCTGACAAATGGTGTGAGAGCTTTTAGCACAGAATTACTAATTGCTCTTAACGTGCATCACTAATCAAGATGACTATGATGTTGAAAATGGTCTGGTGTCATTTTAGGAGCAACTTGAAAAGCTCCAGTGTGGATATTTCTGATCTAACATGGGAGCAGAAAGAGAGACTACTCAATCTGCTTTTTGCTAAATTGAATGGGCAAAAAACAAGGTAAATTAATTTATATTTGTATTTATAGACATAAATACACACACACATTACATATATGTTATTTTCAGAAAACCTCAACTAAATAAGTTGTAATGCAAAATTGTTGATTAGATTTTTTTTTTTTTTTTTTTAATGTATACTAATGGTTGGAATTCAGTATTTATTTTCAATGTTATTGTTGTTAAACAAAACATTGTTATTTTATTATTAAATATAAAAATTAACATTAAAAACGAAGAAAGTGATGTCCATTGGAATGTGTGCTGGATCCGAATGAGTAAAAAGGGATTTGAATATTGCGTTCTGTTCTGTATGGAAGACATTTGGTTGAAATGGCAGTACCAAATAAAATAAAATAAAACAGCAACGCTGCAACGTGTTTTTAGCACTGCCATGCCTTCACTCAAAGAAACGGCATCCAGAATTCAGATTTTGATTCTCTTAGGCCTGGATTTCTTTGCATTTCACAGATTCCAGTGAAATTCAGGGTCCCAAATGCTTATTCATTGTTTCATCCTTGTGCAGGGGTGCAAACTTGTCACTTTTCGGCGAAATTCGCCGTTTTCACCTTGAAATTGGTCATTCACGTAAATCGTGTAGATCTGTAAAAAAATTAAAAATGGGGATCGTATCTGCGCGTCATCTGTGTCACGACACCTGTAGCGTTTTTTCCCCCTGTTGGCAAAGGAATGGCCCCGCCCTACTCTGCCTCTGATTGGCTTACCTTAATGTTCTTTCCCTCAACCAACCAATCTCACTGCTGAAGCATAACTTTTAGACGCTGCAGGCAACTGTCCATATTTCCAGAGGCTATGTAAAATGTGAAGGAACAAGCTAACGGCAAGCAACTTATTTTTGAAGTAATTGGGCTATGTTGGTGGTTAGATTAGCCTGTTTGTAGCTAGCTAAATTAAGTTCACTGTAGAGCAGGACCGAATGCATTTGTATCTGCTGTAAATTATGGTGTTCCAGTATAAATGGTGATTACCGCGTGAGGCTGCTGTTTTTTTTGTTTGTTTTTGTTTGTTTTGCATGAGGCTGCTGTTGCAATAGCTATGAAGATTGTAAGTTACGTTATCGCTGCATTAGTTCGCTACCCTTTGCAAAATGCTCCTCAGTCTCATTTGTCTCGGTCTCATTTGTCTCGCATATCAGCTATTACTCTGACATGAAGTCGATTTGAGAACTGTTCGACCTACAAGTAAAGCATACTGTTTAATGTACATTAATATTAGTATCACTCAGCTCAAGTGGAGGCAGCGCTAAGCTAGGGCTGGACAATAATTCAGTATCAATATGTATCACGATATAATTTTTTTCAATAACGGTGATATGATTTTTAAACACATTTCCGATTTACATTACCAGTGTTTCCCATACAATGATTTATTTGTGGCGTTTGACTTCGTTGAATAAACATGAGCACTGCACGTTTCAAAAAGCGGGTGATTTATATGAATGTATCTCTGAAGGGAACATACTGTCTTCAGAATAGTTTTGATGTTATTTTCATTTTATCTGATAAAGTAGCGTTCATGAGCGGAGCTGCTTAGATTACAGCCGTTACCGGGGAAACCGCTAGTTCTTCCGCTCTCAAAGCGCCTCCTACTGGCAGAGAATCAGATTCTACTCCGCTGTTTTCGACATAATAATAAATGTTTTTTTGAGCAGCAAATCAGAATATTAGAATGATTTCTGAAGGATCATGTGACTGGAATAATGATGCTAAAAATTCATCTTAGAAATCACAGGAATAACTAGCATTTTAAAATATTTTCAAGTAGAAAACAGTTATTTTAAATGGTAAATATTTCAAAATGTTACTGTTTTTGCTGTATTTTGGATCAAATAAATGCAGGCTTGGTGAGCAGAAGAGAATTCTTTAAAAAACTAAAATCTTACTGTTCAAAAACCTTTGACTGGTAGTGTATGTTAGCCTATAGTTTGGTTTGTCACCTTTTTCACCCCTGACGAGTTTGCACCCCTGCTTGTGTGAAAGTGTCCTTGTTTCTGTAGTGACAGACAACACAGTGCCAAGTAGCTTTCGTGGCCCAATTCAACTTTACAATTAAACATATTTTGTTTTGTTTTTTCTTGGTTTTTTTTACTCCCTGACAGGAAACCAGCCCATCTTCCAGCTCTATCAACATCTTCCTCTGAGAAGATCCAGGTTGGCAGTGATGCAGGGTAAGGCCCACTGTGATGGATAACACTTAGGATGTTCTTTCACAAGAATAATTATAATGCTGTTTTGTGGCCTTATACGTGCTAAGTCAAACCATTTTTCCTTCACAGGTTTACTGAAGAAAAACGTAGCCTGACCTTTATAACCCAGATGCCAATGTCCAATATGACCTCTGACTCCTGTGTTCTACCAGCCCTTAAGAGCACATGACTGTAAATCTTTTCATATTGTGTTACAGTCAAATATTTCATTTAAAAAAATATATAGAACAAGACTGTAATTCCCTGCAGTAAAATCTTCAAAATATATTTCATCCATCTTCAGACAAAAATCTTCCACTTCCTTCTCCATCCATTGATTTATTTTGTTATTGTTCTATTAGGTTCAGTCTGCAATGTTAATTTATGTTTTTTTTCTCTGCTCATTACTGCATTCTGTGACTATATTGTTTTTTTTTTTTCGTTTTATGTCAATCATGCTATATAACAATTTTTCTTATTTTTCTTTGTTCTTATAAAGTGACCTTGAGTGAATGTTTTCATGTAAAATAAAACTATAAATGATTATAATATTATAACTATAAAAAATATTATTTCATTAAAAACAAATGTAGAAATATCTTGGAGAGCTTTACACCATCTTCCATTATGTACAGAAGTTTGTTCTCTGATGTTATTGTGCATTGTAAAGTTCAAAAAACCGAAAACGTTTTAGTGTGGTATAAATATCGAATTCAAAGACTTGCATTAAATGTTGCATAAAACGTTGTAGTACATCAACAACCTGTGTGTGTTGCCTTTGTTAAATCCTCCTGTGTACGTGTAAATGTGTTGCAGGGGGCGCGCTTGGGAACTCACTTTGCATTTTTTTTTTTTTTTTACGCTGTGACTTTCATTTGTAGCAGCAGGGAGAGACGCAGACGGGATAGTGCTCGAGATCACCGCGACCCGGAACCGAGCAACTTCTCAACACTCACATTCCAAGAATATTTGGAGCCGCTGGCATGAATTAAACACACCGAGTTGGTTCGCTCTTGAGTATCCGCGTGCACAGTCGACTTTATCGGTCGTTTCCTTTCCATTTTTGATTGTTGCAAGAAGACTCGACCGCCTTGAATCACAGGCAGGCTAGGGAAAGCAGAAGTCTCTCAACTCGCCTCGGGCGCTCGTTCTGCAGGCATGTCGCAGAAAGAAAGACCCACTTTCTATCGACAGGAGGTCAACAAGACGATATGGGAGGTCCCTGTGCGATATCAGAACTTGTCTCCCGTCGGCTCGGGTGCATACGGATCTGTTTGGTAAATATTTAGCTGTTGTTTCGATGGCGGAACGATGTGTCCCATTCATTCTTACGGGCCCGTACAAGCATTGCACTGCGTTAGCAAACTTGCTAATAAGACCAAAGTCCGTAGTTTGTTATGCAAGAGGTATTGCTAGTTACAAAAAGCGGGTTAAAAGTGCTTGTAGTGTTGCAAAGTGTTTTTAACGTGTGTGATTTATGCTTTATAAACATTTAAAGTCACGTATGTTGCAAATGCCACCTCGCGTGCACGCACGCATGCCACTTCAGTTGCAAAGTGATAAACCTTTTGCGGTGGATGAGCAACGTGATGCACACGTTAAAATTGTCGAAGATATGAACGCGGTGCACTGCAAAGTTGTTTTTCTTGTAAACTGCGATGTTTGTTGGTGATCGAGAACCACACGTTTCTTTATTCGCCCTACTTAGTGGTGTAGTGTGGTCTTAATGCGGACATCTGGTGGGGTCTGTCCTGAATGAGGTCACCCCACAGATGATGCATCATGACTGTGTCTCCAGAAACAAGGGAGCTGCCGTTTTGGGCACCTTAGTGTGCTTGTGAGGCGCTAAATTGCTGTCTTTGTAGGTAACTCGATAGGTTTTGATACGCAGCCGGTGAGTCAGAGCTGCGTGTAATTTCAAGACTGTTGTCATAGCACTTAATTTTCTCGTTTGCTTGTAGTAACACCACGGATGAGGTGAAGCACTGGGTTTGTCTTATGTTATTGTCTTAATCTCGTGATTAATTCCTGTGGATTGCTCGTTTGGTTTGTTTAGCTGCTATGAGGAAGTTTGTCGGTGGTTTTGTGCTTGTTTTCTGACACAGTTGGATTTATGATTCACTTAAAGGTGCACTCAGTAATTTGTTGCTAATTAACAAAACATTACAGGTAAATAAATGAACCACACGTTTGAGAAAGATCATTACAAAATGTAGTCACACTCAAACGAGGTGTAGACTCCAGACTTAACAATATTTTTTATTCTACGTGGAGCGGGTCGCCCCCTCATGATGTTTACATCACATGACTTAGTCTGTCATGCAATTAAAACTAAGTTACATTTACGTTATCTAGCACTTTAAGTCAGCACTCAAGATAACAAAGAATTAAAAAGACTAAACAAAAGATGCTTAAACAGATTGGCTTTTGGTTATGAAGTGCAAAACTACTGGTATTATTGAAATGAAAAAAGAGCAACTCGCAGCCATTGTGGTGGCAGATGCTCAAAGAAGCACTCTGATGTTTCGAAAGCGACATACTGTTTTTAGGGAAACATTCTACAAATTGTTATATATTAAAGAGGAAGTACATTTTTACATTGTAAAAATTGCACATTTCAACTTCTGAATTATTGTGATCAGCAAACACACTTGTCACGACACAATGTTTTTTTGAGATGTGGCCTTTTTTTAACTGGTCATGTTTGTGCACATCCAGAGACTTCTTTGGTTTCTCAAACTCAAAACAAGTGTTACCTCACTCTTTAATGTTTGCAAATGATTTTCAGAAAGGGCTCTGTGATATTAAACAGACAGGTGTTTGAAGGCCAGGCTCATTTTCTAAATTACTCCTACTCAGGGCAGACAGGTTGTTTATGCACCAAAGTGACTGTTAGAAGTTGCAATGCTAGGCAACCGTGCTATCTAGATTATATTTCATGGGCCCCCTTATTGTGTCTGTGTAATTGAATATCTAATGAACAGATTGCACTGGGTTTGAAGTGCCAGGCTCATCTCTCAGCTTATGTAGTGGTTTCAAAAAAAGAGAAGCTCTGAGATTTTCTTTGATAAGATCTGTTAGTTCTCTGTCAATTTATACACGTAAAACAAATATCCTGTGGTTCTTGAAAGGTTGTTTCTTGACCCTTGCAGTTAAGACTACTTCATTGTTGTGGTGGTCAATGTGTGACAAATTATTTAACTATTTGTCCTTGAAAAGGTAGTTTCTGATTGGTTGCAATAGGTATGTTTTACTGTTTAGTTCCTTCTGTAAGCCTTGGTGGTTATTTCCATGAGGAAGTGAGAATCTGGACGGTTTTTGTTTCAGTCTGAAATGCATAGCAAGTCAATTCAGTGCCTCTCATATGCTGACTCCTACTTCCAACTGTCTTTAACTTTGGTCCTGTTGTAGCATGTTGGAGTTTCAGTTGTGCAACAAAGTGAGGGCATGTTTGAATCATGTGTTTCAGCTCTGCGTATGATGAAAAGACAGGATTGAAGGTCGCTGTGAAGAAGCTGTCAAGGCCGTTTCAGTCCATCATCCATGCCAAACGGACCTACAGGGAATTGCGTCTACTCAAGCATATGAAACATGAGAATGTGAGTTTGGATCGCAGGTATTATCAAACTGACAAGGCTAATATGCACAGTGGTGTATGGTAATCCCAATGGTTAAAGGCTTAGTTCATCCAAATATTTAAAATTCTGTCATTATTTACTCACCCAAACCTGTTTTTCTCTCTTACACAAAAGAAAATACATTGCAGACTTCCATTCATTTCTTAATTAGGAAGACTGAGCTAGTCAGGGTAGTGGCATATTTAATTTTTAAAGTGAAACACACATGCCGTTGTAAAGTCTAACCCTCATAGCCTTGTTTTCATTTGCAGAAAATTCAATATGGCTTCTAACCTTATTAATGTCAGTGGGGCAACATAATGACCATGAGTGAACTGGCAAACTAGAATTTCTAAATTAAGAGAATGTTAACTAGTTACTGCACAAGATAAAAGTCCTCTTTCCATTGGGTCCCCAACATAATTCACAGTAAATAATTCTTGTTGGAAATCATAAAATAGAATAGGTCAATAATAGGGTGTTTACTGTAAAATAGCAGTGATGTGCAATTGGAAATGTGGGTTATTATACTCTTAAATCAAGCCCTGTCATTGAGCTATTGTTTGCTCCAGGGGCTCTGGAGAATCATTTTTCTCACTGTATCCTTGAAAACGCCAGCAAATTCTAAACAGCTCTCCTCTGCTATTAGAGTTAGCCATTATTCTGTCTGTCAGAATCAAACATAGTAATTCCTCTCTTTTTCTTATTAGAAATTGGTTTATACAGGGAATTCTTTAACTGCTTAATTCTAGATTTGTCAGGTTACGCTATGAAATCTTAATGCAAGACTGTACTTGCTGTACTAAATGATACTGATTCGTGTTCTTTGCACTTTGTGCTTGTAGGTGATCGGCCTGCTGGATGTTTTTACACCTGCCACCAGCCTGGAGGAGTTTAATGATGTGTGAGTCAGACAATTACTTCCTCCCTAAGAGATCTTTTCACTGGACTTGATTCATTTTTTTTTTCTTGAATATGATTATACTTCATGCAAACTAGTCCACTCAAACATTTGGGTTGAGTAAAATTATTTTTGAAGAAATTAATTCAACAAGGGCACTTTAAATTATTTAAAAGTGACAGCAAAGACATGTATGTTATAGAAAAATTGTGTCAAATAAAAGGTGTTCTTTTGAAGTGTCTATTCTATTCAGAATCCAGAAGAAAAAAATGCATCATGGTTTTCACACAAATGTTAAGCGGCTCAGCTGTTTTCTGCATTGATGATGATGATGATGATGATGATAATAATAATAATAATAATAAATATTTCTTAAGTGCCAGATCAGCATTTTAGAATGTGTCACTGAAGACTGGAGTGATGACTGAAAATTCAGCTTTTCCATCACAATAAATTATGTTTTAAAGTATAGAAGTTATTTTAAATGGTAATATATTTCTAATATATTATTAAATATCAAATAAATAATACTGTTTTACTGGATCAAATAAATGTAGCCTTGGTGAGCTTTTTTTAATAACATGAAAGAAAATCTTGCTTACTAAAAATTTTGAGGGATAGTGTAAATTCATTCAGAAAATCATTTTATTGCAGACAGGTGGGCAAAATGAAGTGGCCACTGCACATCAAAAATAGAAACTCTATGTCTACCAACTGAAGTTGTGATCAGACGCTTCCTGTGTAAACAACGGTGTTGATCATAATTAGAGCGATTTGATTTTGATGCGCTGTGTCCTTTAGTTCAGCTTTAATATAATCCCATAATATAATAGTACAGTTTAACATACCCTTGTGTGTTTACCACTAATTTCTAATACCGAATACTGCATTATTTATCTTGTGCCATTTGTTACATGACTAGAAGCATGTTTTCGGGCTCTCATGGTTTTATGGAGCTTCGGGTTTCCACAGAGACTGAGCTTTTTGTGCTGCCTGGCTCCAGCCTAGCAGCTGTGGGTTGGTGGGGAATGCTAAGGATACGGCCAGGTTGTAAAACCAGATGCTGCTGTGACTTAACATTGATTCTGTTGCCAAAAATAGACCTGACGCACAGTGATGGATGAAGGGCATCCACACTTTGCTTCAGTTTTTCATTTGTCTGTGCAAGGAGAAGCGATGTATGTTTGTTTACTGTCTCTAATCTGTGTTTTTTTCCCCTCAAAATCTTTGTGGGGGTTGGATGTATTTGTTGATTATCTCTAATGCTGAGTGTGCCTGTTGGGTGGAGAGTGTTTCTGGGATTAAGTAGGGTTTATTTTAAGCTCTGCTGTGTGTGTCGTACCACAGTGGCTCTGTTTGACCTGTAGCTCCACCCTCTCGCCAAGAGTCAGTGCTTATTTAGACTCTACTGTTGGTTACCGTGAAGTGTTTGCTTGATAAATTGAAGACTGGAATAAAATCTGATTGTTAATGTGCCTAAATATACTGTGAGCCAGGTTCAGTGGTCAACACAGTTGCACATTGGCAAAATCAAAGGACTTACTCATTTAAATGAACCCTTACATATCTGTTGTTTCTGTTCTACCTTTAAGTGACTACTTGAGTATAACAGTCCTTCTTAAGTAATAATATATATTTATTATACGTACACTACCATTTAAAACAGCAGTCTGTTATGCTGCCCAAGGCTGCATTTATTTAATTAAAAATACAGTAAAAACAGTAATGTTGTGAAATATTATTAGAATTTAAAACACAGGTTTTCTGTATTAACATTTTAAAATGTAAAATACCAGTGTCACTTGATCCTTTAGAAATAATTTTTTAACAATGTGAAAGTTTTTACTATCACTTTTGCTCAATTTGATGCATCCATGACAAATAAAAGCATTCATTCATTTATTTAAAGAAACAACCTTACTGGCCCCAGACGTTTTTTAATGGTTGTGTAATTTCATGTAAAGCGCTTTGAATACTCAGAAAAGCAATATATAATTTTAATGAATTATTATAATTACTATTATTTAAGGCTGGGTTTTGACACATTTCACGATTCGATTAGATTCTCGTTCACAAGCTTTCGATTCGATTACCAATTTGATTAAATTCAATAGCGATGATTTTGGATATATATCAGGTACAGTACATGCCAAATTTTCTCAAGGAAAAAAAACCTCAACTAATGCTGTAAAATATACATGAGTCAGTTGGTACTACATAATATTGAAAGTTAAAATTGACTAATTTGTTAAAATTGACTAATTTGTTAAAATTACACCTAATGAAGTTTTTAAAATAATAAAGTTACAATTAGCCTACATAACATTTCTACTTCAATTTGTTTTTTTAAAATGTAAACATAATGGTGGCAGTCATAAAAACTTGATGGATTTATTCAAACATAAATTAAACATTGAAGAACAGTAAATTAATGTTATATGATGCATATATTTAGCAAAATGCCCCTCTCTGCAGTTTATTTCTTTATTTTTTATTTTATCTGACTAATGTGTTTATGGTCACCAAATATGTTTTCCTGAGGTAACGTTAAATGTGACGTTACGTGACATTGTTTACAAGCCGTTATAATATTGATGTCTTTGCGCGGCTGAAACACTGATTGAGCGATTACATGAGACAAGATACGGATTGTAAAGTTGTACTCTTTCTATTTTAACTTACCTTCGGATGTTTATTTCGTGCTGAAACTGGTATTAATGTGGAGGAGATGAAGCACTACGCGCTGCCGCGTCTGTTGAACTGAGGCGCTACAGCAATCTGTCACTCCACATTAAACAGCGCCAAAACGGCATTTATTATTTGAATACTGCAATACAATGGACAGAATTTGAAATCTGAAACTTTTTCATATTAAAAGTACCAAAGCACAATGCTTATTGCGATATATTGGATGGGAAGTGCCCTTCAACTTTCCTTCCATTAACTGAAAACAGACTAACGTTAGACTGATTCTTGGGATTTAAGAATCGGTATCTTCCGTAAAAATGAGAATAGATTAATATCGAGATATCGATATTTTTTACCCAGCCCTACTATTATTATTATTATTATTATTATTATTTATAAGGTCATTCTGTGAATGCCCAAATATTTAATAAATAAATATTAAATAAGTATCTGAAGTATTTAATCACTATTGTAAGGAAAGCAGTGAAATATTTATTATATGATTGTATCAGCACAGCTCTAGTTTATATCTCCCTGTGGCTTCCTGTTTCCTCTCTTACAGTCCCAAAATAATCATTAAAATATGTGCGAACAACTACCCCAGGATATTTACATGAAAACTGATCCAGTCGCACATCTTGATGTTGACAGTAGTTAGAAGTTCCCCATGGCCAAAATTTGTGTTAAGTTGCTGCTTCACTTCGGAAGCGCAGTCAGCCTTCAACCAAAACAAGATTATTGGATTTATCAAAACAGAACTAAATGTTCCCTACGTTTCAGTCTATGCTGTCACTCCCAACACCGGGTTAAACAGTTGGCAGGAGAATAACATTCCTGTGTTCTGTTTGGCAGGTACCTGGTGACTCATCTAATGGGTGCTGACCTGAATAATATTGTGAAGTGTCAGAAGCTGACCGATGATCATGTTCAGTTCCTTATTTACCAGATCCTGCGAGGGCTTAAGGTGAAACTGCACTTTTTCAATCCTGTTACAAACACAAACAGGAATCTCTTAATTCTGATGTAAATAAGACTTAATCTGGAATTTGATACTCTCACATAACCTAACCTAACCTTATCCCCCCCTCCCCCCTCCCTTATATTTCTTTTAATTTTACCAGTACATCCATTCGGCTGACATAATTCACAGGGTAAGTGTTCACTCAGGCATATGAGAAATGGCCTGCAGGTTTTTTCCCCCTTAATTTTTTTTGTGTTTGTTGCCCCGTGGAGCCAATTCTCCCTGGCATCACCATGCTGCATGCTCAGGCCTGCTGTTGTGCAAAGACTAAAGCCAGAAATTGCTAGAAATGAGTTCTGACTTAAAGGAATAGTCTGTGTTATTTTCAGCTTGATGCCTGTGGACAGCATCGTTGCCATATTGTCGATTACCACAGAAGATATTTGTGATTTAATTTTTTTATTTAGTTTCTGTTCCATAGAAGTCACATAGGTAATCTGAAAGATTTTGACAACATTACAGCTCACATAACGTTTTTGTTTTAAAATCTATTCATGTTTATGTGTTCGCATTGCTTTTAATTTAATTTGTTCTAATGAACTTGAAATGTTTTGTCTCTGGAAATTGAAATGTGAAAAAAGTGTTACATCTATACATTTAATTCATAAATTGCTGCAAATATTCTTTTAAAACAGTAAAACTGATTGTCACTAATTATTTCCCAGGACTTGAAACCCAGTAATCTGGCAGTAAATGAAGACTGTGAACTTAAGGTGAGTCTGTTTTTTTTTTTTTCTTCTTTTTTTTATATAGTTGTTATACTTTTGCTTGTAATGTGGTTACTCAAATCATCCTGTAAACAATAATAGTATGTTTTTCCCCCAATTTTTTTTTTTTTTTTTATATTTTTTTTTTTTGTATCTCAGATCCTTGACTTTGGTCTGGCGCGACACACAGATGATGAGATGACAGGTTATGTGGCCACAAGGTGGTACCGTGCTCCAGAGATCATGCTTAACTGGATGCACTACAACATGACAGGTAACACAGCTACACCCACATCTGATACAATACAAATCAACTCATTTTGAATCAGTGGAGAAAATTGCTTTTTAGAACAAGATGGTGTAGATCTTTTATGCACAACTCTCTTATAGAAATATAATTCTATTTGAATATATTTTTAAATGTAATTTATTAAAGCTGAATTTTCAGCAGCCATTACTCCATACTTCAGTGTCACATGATCATTCAGGAGTGTTGAAAACAGTTATGTTTAAGCTGCTTAACACAATGTTTTTTTTTGTAACAATGTTTTTTTTTTGTAACAATGTAAGTGTCTTTACTGTCACTTTTGATCAAGTTAATTCATCCTTGCTGAATGAAGGTATTAAAAATAAAAAAATAATAGGCTTTAAAAATAATTTTACTGACCCCAAATGCTTGAATGGTAGTGTAGTTATGACAACTACCAAGCAAGCTGACTGGCCCATGCTAACCAGCCAAATCTTGATGGGTTTGCCTAAATGTCTTTTGAGGATTGTGGCTGTTGATCCATGTTGTTTTTTTTTTTTTTTTTTTACAGCTCTCTGTGACAAGATAGCTGGGTCAGGACACAAGAGCGGGAACATGTGCTTGCTTCCTCTCCACTAATGTTGTTTCTTGATTTCTTTCAGTGGACATTTGGTCAGTGGGCTGCATCATGGCTGAGCTGTTGACAGGCAGGACTCTGTTTCCTGGCACAGATCGTATCCTTTTCCTCTCATTTCCCCCCCTTCGCTGACCTACAAAATGCTCTCTGTAAATTGCACCATGGCTCCAAGCCAGAAAATGCGTGATGTAGTGTTTTTAAGTGTGTATTTGCTCATGGATAAATGTTTTTTTTTATAAAGTTTCTCCCCTTTCTCTGTCCTTGCAGTGTGTATTTGTGCTACGGCAGAAGCTCTTGTCTTAAACTGAACTTTTGTCCTTTCTGCTTAAGCTCCGCCTTTAAGCTACGCCCAAAGACGCAACAGTGATTGGAAGGATATATCATCCATCATTATGAGAACACGATAAACTGCCCTGCAGGAAATGACATGCCTCTTTCTCGCTTCTAATTGCCAATGACAAATGTTTTCAGGTTTCAGCACTTGCAGTGTGTTTTCCCCCCTGGCTTTGCATATTTGACACACTGTATCTTGAACGGCTGCCACTCTAAATGCATCTG
Source organism: Onychostoma macrolepis (assembly GCF_012432095.1). Classification (NCBI taxonomy): domain Eukaryota; kingdom Metazoa; phylum Chordata; class Actinopteri; order Cypriniformes; family Cyprinidae; genus Onychostoma; species Onychostoma macrolepis. The sequence goes on along the minus strand of NC_081162.1, from coordinate 16,042,923 downwards.
GATCCGCAACCTATGGAACAGAAATACTTGCCAAATATTTTCCCCCTCTCACAGGCAGAGAACACCTGTGCAGCGTCTTCTGACCTGCTTTTGCTGGGCAGGCTGAAAATATTCAACCTGTGCTATTTTTATCAGCTTGCTTGTCTTTCCACAGATGTGACCAAAGTGTCTACGCTATCCTGTTCTTTAAGTAATGAACCCAAAATAAGCGTTTCATGCTTTGTTTTTGTGGCCTGTTCCTTGTTGAGCCACACTAGTTTTCCTTCATCTCATTTTATTAGACATCGATCAGTTGAAGCTTATTATGCTTCTGGTTGGAACTCCAGGACCTGAGCTGTTAATGAAAATTTCATCGGAGTCTGTGAGTTTGATATATTTAGGAAGTGTGTACTTGCTAAAAACGCCTGTCTATGTTGATTTTCAAAGTGGAAAATCCATTTGAAGCTGGCAGCTGTAATAACTTTTCTCTGGTCCGGGCTGGATGAGGATTCTTTGAAAAGGAAGTTCAAAAGAACAGTATTTATTTGCAATACATTTTTTGTACTATTATAAATATCTTCACTGCCATTTTTTATGAATATAATGAATCCTTGCTAAGTTATAATTTCTTAAGTAAATAAATGCATAAATACTAACCCAAAATTGGTAGACCATCTACAAGACTAGTTACCAGATCTTAAAGTGAAAAAGCTAGTTTTTGAAACATGGTGGCTGGATGACCAGCTAATGATCTGCTTGGACCAGCTAGAAATCAAATACAGTTAACACTATAAGCTGGATTTTCCAACAGGGAATGTGTGTTGATTGTCGCTAATTGAAACGTATGCTTCTCCAGTATTCTCTAACTAAACTTTGACCTTTTGGCTTCACTTTTAGAAGAAAGACTGATTTGAGGTTCTGTTTGGGACTGAATCATCATGTAAACTGAAATTTACAAGCCTGAGTTTTGTCTTCCAGCTCTGCTGATGTGTTTCTCAACTGATTCTAATCCTTGTCAAAATCTCTAAAGCATGACATTCTTCTCTGCTGTATATGAACACAATTTGCATGCCGATTTCTCCTCTCTCTTTCTTTGATCATGTCTTTCTCCCTAGAGCAGTGGAGAACCACAATGTAATGTCTAGATAACATTTGATAAATTTGCATTACACTAAATTTGTTGACCGTGAGCTCCTTGACCCGGCCTTCAAAGATATAAACCAGCTTCAACAGATAATGCGACTTACAGGAACTCCACCTGCCTCTCTAATAAGCAGGATGCCTAGCCACGAGGTGAGCTCGCTGTCGCCCAGCCCCTTGTTTGCAGAATACCCATCATGCCCTTTAATTAGCAGACCTCATTTTGGAAATACGGACTGCATTTAGAAGAATTTAAAAAGTCCTATTCACGTATAGTAAAGTGATGTCACACGATCAAGAGAGATGTTTTTATGTGCCGGATAAACACAGCCATGCGTTCTGTAATCACTCCAGTTCCAAGCTTGAGTGATACAAAAAGCGACGTTGGACTAAAAACCCCACACAGCAAATCAAATTAGGGAAACAGAGCAAACTGATACAATATTCATTAGAACATTTTCAAGTCCGGTTAAACCATTATTTTTATATGGAGAATACAAGCAAAAGTAATAGTTGTAATAAATTTAACCCAAAGAAGTTCCTTTATCTTCTCCACTTTCTCCTTTGCTCACTGCTTGCCGCTGAGCCGTCATGCGGTTATTCACTGATCTATGCGAGCTGAAATCACTGTCCGTCATCGCCAGCACAAGCACAGACCCCTCTGCCTTCTGAAGCTGTTTGTTTGCTGCATTATTCAAATGGCACTGCATACTAACACCACAATGTTATGATTCACAGGGTTAGCAATGTGCAAAACGCAAGCAGTTGTCATGGTGATCAAGTCAAGAATTGCATCAAGCTCAATTCTTAATTGTAATATTAACTTTAAACGAATATAGCTGATACTTTGATAATGACAGTAATCAACATTATTTCATTGCCTCTGACTGCTTCACCTGGTTCTTTCCACAGGCTCGTACTTACATCAACTCACTTCCTCAGATGCCCAAGAGGAATTTTGCCGATGTGTTTATTGGAGCTAATCCACAAGGTAAAAGTGGTCATTTTTATCATTTTTGTGGAAAAAAAGGATACTTTTTATTTATTTATTTTTAAGAGTTCTTGATGAACAGAAAGTGCAGAAAAACAGCATTTGAAACATTCTAATTGTCTTTACCGTCACTTTTGATATATTTAATGCATCCTTGCAGAAAAAAAATTGTAATAGTTGTGCATGTGCAAATACAGTGTTTGGTATATTTTAGTATATTTTGTGTATGTGTAAACATTATAAAACCAACAGGACAGTAAAATATTTAGAGAAAATAAGTATTTGTTTTTGATTAAATATTTAATCCTTTATGTTTTAGCTGTGGACCTTCTAGAAAAGATGCTGGTTTTGGACACGGATAAGCGCATCACGGCGGCGGAGGCTCTGGCTCACCCATACTTTGCTCAGTACCATGACCCAGATGATGAACCCGAGGCAGAGCCTTTCGACCAGAGCTTTGAGAGCCAAGAGCTTGATATTGAAGAGTGGAAACGTGAGTCAAGGGTTTTTGCTCTGTTTATAAGGAGAATGCCAAAAAGTCTTGAAGCAATGAAGCAGTTTTGTTCACTTGAGGCATTGAGTTAGATTCCCCCCCATCCTGTCAACAACACATTGTCCCCCCCAAAACCCCCATCCTCCCACCCTGAACCAGAGTTATTTTATACTATTATACTATATTTATTTTCATATATTAATTTACTGTTACTTTCTGAATAAACCATTACTAATTGAATTGTTTTATTTTATTTTTTTAATTTTTTAATTAAGTCATTTTGTTATGTCAAAAAAATTAAATAATTTAACAACACTGCGTCGTTAGCGTTGGTATTGTATCAGACACCTGCACTTAACATTATATGAAAATCAAGCTCAAATGGAGTTAATAATGTTTTTGACCAGAGAATGACGGAGATGGGGTGTTTTGTCTGTCGTTAGAACGGCTGTAACTGTTATGCAGTGCATAAGTGCATTATGCTTTCATCAACTTTTACAGGTTATATAACTTTGATTGTAGCTATATGGGCGCTTAGTTTTTTCTTGTTGTTTAATACACTTGGCCAAAATCTCAAATTAAGCGCTTATGCACATAATGCACAGGATATTTAAAACGTATATAGACAGCAAATAACTAATTCTTCTCCACTCTTCAAACACACAAAAACATTATCCTTTACTGACATAGTGTTTGAGTAAAGAAAACGCTGTACTATTCAAACACCAATTATTTATTCACCCTTGCATTGCGAAAAAGCAGAGATCTCATCTTCTCCAGGCTGTGCGCGCGTCAATCTGAACGGAGGCGGGGTGAAGGTACGAGGTCTCGCTGAGAGCTCGATGATCCAATGGCGTTACAGTTTTACTGACAAGTTATTTTAATGCTTATCATTGGTTTACTATTTTTAAAACTCTCTGATTTAAAATAATAAAACGAATTATAAGCGACTCAAGTTTGGATAATTTTTCACAGCACCTGACTGGGCTAGGTATGGCAACTGCCATACTCTGCCATACGCAAACGCCGCCCCTGCTCCCACACCTTGGATGACTTGGGTCGCACGGATTTCTCTGCCTCCGCCATGTATCTTTCCTCTACCTCCGCTCGTTTTTTTTTTTTTTTTTTTTTTATTTATGAGGCGCCAAACTCTGCTAGCATCCGTGAGCGAGAGAGACCGAGTGTGTTCACTCCGCTCCGCCCTCAACTAAAGGTTTTTTTTTTTTTTTTTTTTTTTAATAATCAAACGTCTCCGCGTCGCGCGACACAACGAATCGATTATGAAATTCGTTGCCAACGCTTTTAGTAATTGATTTTTATCGATTTAATCGATTCGTTGTTGCAGCCCTAGTAATTTTAGTGCTTCAACAAATTATTTCAGTTAGTTGCATTGGCACTATTTCTAATTTGTTTAGCTGTTTTTCATCTAATATTTGTATATCTTTTTTCAGCTTTATTTCAATTAATAAAATGTTTCCGTTAATGAAAATAACGGGCAGTTTTGATAGCCATTATTTAGGATAATCTAGATTTATGTTTTAATGTATGTTGCAGTCACAACCTTAATTGTTTGTTTCTGTTCCTGTTCAGGTCAGACATATGAAGAGGTGATAAGTTTTGATCCGCCAGTCTTTGAGGGGGATGAAATGGAATCTTGACCTTCTCTTCTGGATTGCAATCAAACCAACTGTACTATTTTTACAGTAATGCTGTCATTTTGCAGTATTGTAATCAGCCAGTCAGTAGGATGTTTGACTGTTTCTTTTTTTTTTTATGTTGTCTGCTGGGCCAAACGGAAGGAATAATTTAATAGAAAATCATTATTTTACACATTGAAACTTTTCAAAAGATTCTGATAGTAATAATATCAACAATTGTTTTTCATGCAAGTCCACTTGTAAATGTAACATCTACCTGAAATTTCTTAGTATTTAGTTGTGCTGTTATAATGTTCTTTTTGTGTACAATGCATCACATTTGCAGTACTTTTTAAAATGTTCAGAAAACATTGTTCATTCAGTTTCTGTTAATATATATTTTTTTCCAATCAAATAATGAGCATTGTATTTAAAGATTTACAGTACGTTCCTCATTAATCAGTTTTCATAAAGATGGGATTTATTGGAGTCTCCTTTGATAGAGCTAGGATGAAAAATGTAAATTTTTGCATTGGGTATTGGTGATATGTTTAGGCTATTTGTAAATATATGTTCCATAAAGCTTTTCGAATCTGTAGCTGTTTTATTTCTGATCTTTTTCACATTGTTTGTGTGCGTTTCCTAGGGAGAGAAAGTGTGTGTGTGTGTGTGTGTGTGTGTGTGTGCGTGTGTGTGTGTGCGTGTCCACCTGAGGTTGCTACTATGAACTGTATGCGATATGATTCTGCCTCCAGTAGCTGTTTTTAAAATGCTATTAATTGAATGTTCAAATATGAAAGTAGAGTAAAATATTTATATACTGTTAAGGTGGTATTTATGAACCTGAAAAGCTTCAACTGTCTTTAGCACCTGACATAGAAAACATGGAATCAAACACACCATTGTTTACTGAAAATAAAGGCCGATATTTTTCAGAAACTTCTGCTTCTTTGTTTTGTTTGTTTTATGTTGAACAATAGAAAGTGAGGTCATTATTGACATTCTCCACCCTAGGTCTGGATTTCATTTAAAAATGTATTAAAATGCATTTTATGACCAATGCACCTTCAAGAGTTTCTTTAGTCTCTTATAACAAATTACCACAGAAACCATAATTTACAACAGTAACCGCTGTAACTATGGCTACCATGATGCATTTTGTCCCGTAGATTTACCTGTGCTTTGTTTTCGTGTTAAGATGTGCTCGTCTGGCTACTTCTGTCACTGTCACATCTTTCTTCTTTCGATGTATAATTGCGAAAGCACATACATTTAAAAAATGTGCTCTGACAAATAAAAAAAATATATGACAGGTCGCACCATGAACGCGCAATAGTCAAGACGCTCGTGTCCGGAGGTGCGCGCATGCGCAGGGCCACCCAAGCCGCCAACTAAGGGGCCAACATGGAGAGAAAAGGTAAGCTCTTCCTTGACTTTCTCTGAATAATATTTGCCTTGTTTGAAGCTATAACGTTTATATATGAGGCAAGGTGAATAACGTACGTTCTGACTCAAACGAGTAGTGTGATATTAAAGCATAAAGGCGCATTTTGCTTTGTATTGGGACGCATGGGCTGGTGTCTTTAGCGTTAGCATGTAGCCATTCAGTCTGCAGCTGAAGTGAGCTAAATTTATTTTTATCACGCCCCAGAGGCATGTTTTATTGTCGGTTTTTATCGCCTTCACTTTAAGCGATTTCGCTTTTCGTTTGTTTTAGATAGACGTTAATCTTCTGAGTAGGCGCGCGCACGAATCAACTGGATGAGAGTTGAAAGCGTCTGTTTTCCTCTTTGCTGTCGTGGAAACTTCAGGAATTCATTTCCTACAACCTCGTTTCTGCATCCATGTTCGTGGCGTTATAAAAACAGATGAAAAAATGCATGTTATTAAAGAGCCACGTCTGCACTCATGTAAAGCGCTCAGTTCCTGTCACACTGTAAACACTCAGCTGTGTATTGTTTATGTGCATTACATAAGATTACATGAGATTACTATCACCGGTCTGTGTTTCTCCTGTATTATTGTCAGGCTATGTTTGGCTGTCTTTGAGTAACTGAGTTTAAGCTATTTAAAAAAAAAAAAAAAAAAAAAAAATATATATATATATATAACAATGAAACCACTAATATACATATATATGTTGTACTTCATTTGTCACACCAGTTCTGGCACTTCAGGCGAGGAAGAAAAGGTCCAAAGCCAAGAAGTCGACCAAGAAGTGAGTTTGTGACTTATCCTCTTGTGTTTTTTCACCTGTTAGTATTTATTTATTATATTATTTATTTGGGTGTCAATTTTAATTTTTAAAATGAGTGTTAGACTAGACCTAAGAAGGACTGCCTGCATGTATACTACTGGGTTGTGCACAGTTAAACACTTTTCTGGGACATTATTGGACATTAAGATATTAGGAACCATAATATGGAATTCTGTCTTGTTGACTTTTTTTATGATGTTCTGGAAGTTGCTTAGTTAGTAGGTTGTTAAACGCAGTGTCTGTTAGGCGCCACTGTTTTGATGTGTACAGAATGAGTCATCTTGAGTTTATTCTGATTATTCTGTCTTAGTTGTTGAACCGTGTTCATTTGATATCTTTAAACATTTTGGTTTAAAAAATTTGCAGGATGCATGCAGTCAGTGAAATGCATTGAAACACTGGTAGACTTTTTTTTTTTTTTTTTTACACAAGAGTGCGTCAACATTGTATTTAACAAAAGATCTTATGCGATAGAAAACAAAAAAAAACACTAGCTGTGTGCATATCGTGTTTTTTGCATTAAGATTCAGATGACTGATTCAGATGAAGTTAAAAAAAAAAAGAATGTTTTTTTTTTTTTTTAAACAAGTCAAGTTTATTTATTTTACGCTCTTAATAATAATGGTTCCAAAAGGGGATTTTGCCATAGATTCATATTTTTGGTTCCCCAAACAACCTATCAGTTCAAAAGTTATTAAAATAACCTCTCTTTTTTTTTCACTATAAAGAACCTTTTGTGGACTGGAACCAACAATGCCAACTTTTAACAATGTAGTTTTTTTTTGTTTACAATACAGGTAGTTTTAAAGTAGATTTGCAGTAGTAAACAGCAAAACAGCACCAGCAAGTTCTTCGATCAGGATTCTGTAATTTTAGTTATAAAGACAACTTCTGTTTCACTTATTCTAAGATTATATAGCTGCTTTATTCAGGTCAATCCAGTTCGGTTATTCATTGAAGGCGTTTTTATGTAGGTCCTTTTGAGTGTAGCGTGTCAAAAATTAAAATCACATGCTGAAACGGTTGTCAGAACATTTAAACCATGTAAAATCAGCATCAAAGACTCTTTCATGTAAGATGATGGCTCTATGAGTGTTTATACTGTAAGAGGGCCGCCCTATATAGACTGTGCTGTAATGTGTGTCCATTGACCTAAATGAAATGTACTGTCATCCCTCAGGCCAGCACATCCTCCACGCGGGGCATCACAACAGCAGGCCCCTACAGAGACCCAGATACAGGAGCCCGATGAGGAAATCCTTGGCTCTGACGATGAAGAGCAAGAAGATCCTAATGACTATTGCAAAGGTTGCAAACAAAGCTCTATAAGTTCTTTTTGACAGCAGAAGCTACAGCTTAATTATTATAGACTAGACTTAAAATTGCTGAAATAAGTTCAATCTGAGAAAGCTAAAAAGGCTAGAAGCACTTATTTTTCACAGTTGTTTTTTCTGTTGGTGAAACAACAATTTCGTCCTAGAAGTGCAACACATAACTACTGTAAACTGCAAAATAAATTGATCTTTTGTACTGTAAATACAGGAATGTCATCATCCTCTGTGTTTATACCCCTATCGCTGTATGTTTCAAATATCTATGTGATTTTTTTTTTGTATTTAATGTAAAAGGGAAGTGATGTTATTATTACTCGCTTTATTATTTTTTTTTATTTTTGTTTTATTATTCACTTTACTTTTAAAATGTCAAGAATCTGATCAAATTCTAATTTCTATTTTTGGTCTAAACATACTTTACATTGATTGCTCAAAATCAGTCCCTAACAAAATAACAATCAAACTAGCCCTAAAGGACAATCGATGAGCTGTCCAAATGCAAATTGAAGGATTGCTGTTCTTCTTCGGTTAGGAGGATATCACCATGTGAAAATAGGGGACCTATTCAATGGTAAATACCATGTGATCCGGAAGCTGGGATGGGGGCATTTCTCCACTGTGTGGCTGTCCTGGGACATCCAGTAAGACCTTTGTAATTTTGAATAACATAACACAATAATGTGCCAAAATCACATATGCATGATACAGTTTTTTTTTTCTATTCCTTCTTTCCTTCTCTGCAGAGGGAAGCGGTTTGTTGCCATGAAGGTGGTAAAGAGTGCAGAGCATTACACTGAAACAGCTCTGGATGAAATAAAGCTACTCAGATCTGTAAGTATCCAAAGAAACTTCTGAAACTGATATGATTTAAATAATCATTTTAGAAAAAAGGGAAGGTAAAAACAATGAAGGTGAAATATAGATTATTTATTTTTAATGTAAATATTGAATTACCAAGTAAGCATATTTTGTAAGCATATTTACAAAATATGCTTACAAAAATATGCTTACCCCCAAGTAAGCATATTTTGATATATCACTAAACCAGGATGCTTAATTAATTTTATTTTATGCTGTTTTGTTTTCAGGTCAGAAATACAGACCCTGATGATCCAAACAGAGAGATGGTTGTGCAGCTACTGGATGACTTCAAGATCTCAGGGGTCAATGGGACTCGTATCCTTGAATATGTGTTGTGTGTGTGTGTCTGTGTGTGAGAATGAAAATGGGTCAAAAAGTCTTCAAGCAGGTGTCCCGTGCTATTTTAAGATACTCCAAATTCTTTTACAAGGGCACTTGTGAATGCCGACTTTGAAACAGTTGTTGCATGGTAGTGATTATACTGAGAGAAACTGTTCTGGTATTATGTTTTTCAGTTAGAACTTCTAGACTTATTTCTATCAAAAGCAGGTTCTGTTTTAAAAGCCTTGGACCTTCACTTGACCTTTCAGATGTCTGCATGGTGTTTGAGGTTCTAGGGCACCACTTGCTTAAATGGATTATCAAGTCCAACTATCAAGGCTTACCTCTGCCCTGTGTCAAGAGCATCATTCGACAGGTAACACGGCACACTACTGCACAACTAGATCAGTGTTCACATAATTATGGTTTGACTAATTAACTGCTGTCCTGGATTCAGTGGATCAGGTACAGATTAATTATTATGGGTTTACAGTCTTGCTTAACATTTTTGGTTTTATTAAAAATTCAGAATGATTTGATAATGACATCATGTTTAGTTTCTGTGTCACATCTGTTTTTTTAATAAAACCATGAATACAGATATGTTTGTAAGGGATAATGTACAGTGGGGCAAAAAAGTATTTAGTCAGCCACCAATTGTGCAAGTTCTCCCACTTAAAAAGATGAGAGAGGCCTGTAATTTTCATCATAGGTATACCTCAACTATGAGAGACAAAATGAGAAAAAAAAATCCAGAAAATCACATTGTAGGATTTTTAAAGAATTAATTGGTAAATTCCTCTGTAAAACAAGTATTTGGTCACCTACAAACAAGCAAGATTTCTGGCTCTCACAGACCTGTAACTTCTTCTTTAAGAGGCTCCTCTATCCTCCACTCGTTACCTGTATTAATGGCATCTGTTTGAACTTGTTATCAGTATAAAAGACACCTGTCCACAAACTCAAACAGTCCAACTCCAAACTCCACCATGGCCAAGACCAAAGAGCTGTCAAAGGACACCAGAAACAAAATTGTAGACCTGCACCAGGCTGGGAAGACTGAATCTGCAATAGGTAAGCAGCTTGGTGTGAAGAAATCAACTGTGGGAGCAATTATTAGAAAATGGAAGACATACAAGACCACTGATAATCTCCCTCGTTCTGGGGCTCCACGCAGATCTCACCCGTGGGGTCAAAATGATCACAAGAACTGTGAGCAAAAATCCCAGAACCACATGGGGGACCTAGTGAATGACCTGCAGAGAGCTGGGACCAAAGTAACAAAGGCCTCAAATCCTGCAGTGCCAGACGTGTCCCCCTGCTTAAGCCAGTACATGTCCGGGCCCGTCTGAAGTTTGCTAGAGAGCATTTGGATGATCCAGAAGAGGATTGGGAGAATGTCATATGGTCAGATGAAACCAAAATATAACTTTTTGGTAAAAACTCAACTTGTCGTGTTTGGAGGAGAAAGAATGCTGAGTTGCATCCAAAGAACACCATACCTACTGTGAAGCATGGGGGTGGAAACATTATGCTTTGGGGCTGTTTTTCTGCAAAGGGACCAGGACGACTGATCCGTGTAAACGAAAGAATGAATGGGGCCATGTATCGTGAGATTTTGAGTGAAAACCTCCTTCCATCAGCAAGGGCATTGAAGATGAAACGTGGCTGGGTGTTTCAGCATGACAATGATCCCAAACACACCGCCCGGGCAACGAAGGAGTGGCTTCGTAAGAAGCATTTCAAGGTCCTGGAGTGGCCTAGCCAGTCTCCAGATCTCAACCCCATCGAAAATCTTTGGAGTCCGTGTTGCCCAGCGACAGCCCCAAAACATTACTGCTCTAGAGGAGATCTGCATGGAGGAATGGGCCAAAATACCAGAAGACTTACAGAAAATGTTTGACCTCTGTCATTGCCAACAAAGGGTATATAACAACGTATTGAGATGAAATTTTGTTATTGACCAAATACTTATTTTCCACCATAATTTGCAAATAAATTCTTTCAAAATCCTACAATGTGATTTTCTGGATTTTTTTTTTTCTCATTTTGTCTCTCATAGTTGAGGTATACCTATGATGAAAATTACAGGCCTCTCTCATCTTTTTAAGTGGGAGAACTTGCACAATTGGTGGCTGACTAAATACTTTTTTGCCCCACTGTACATTACTGTCAAAACTTTTTGTTTTTTTGTTGTTGAAAGTAATACTTTAGGAAGGATGTATTAAATTGGTCAAAAGTGACATTAAAACACAAGATTTGGAAAAAGAATGCTATTCTTTTGAACTTTCTATTCATCAAAGAATCCTGAAAAATTTGTGCCTTCAGTATTGATAAGAATATTTTTCTTAAGCATCAAAATCAGAATTATTAGAATGATTTCTGAAGGATCATCTGACACCGAAGACTGGAGTAATAGCTACTGAATTCAGCTTTGCAATCACATGAATAAATTACATTTTAAAATATATTGAAATAGAAATAAGTTATTTTAAATTGCTGTTTTTTTAATCAAATAAATGCAGCCTTGGTGAGCATAAGAGACTTCATGACAATTCTACAGAGTGTTGTTTCTCAATTAGAATCAGAAGCAAACAAAATCATCTTGTTTTAGAGAGCTGTGAATAACCAATAGTGTAATGTTGTGTGTTGCTTAAGTATGTTTAGAAAGATGCTAATAGATATTTCTATAGTTGTTTGAGTGTCTGTATTTATTTATTTTTTTAAATCTCTCAGGTTCTTCAAGGTCTGGATTATCTGCACACGAAGTGTCAAATCATCCACACAGATATTAAGCCAGAGAACATTCTCATGAGTGTGGATGAGCTGTATATCAGGCGGTTGGCTGCAGAAGCCACTGAGTGGCAGAAAGCTGGTGCTCCCCCTCCATCTGGGTCAGCAGGTATGGCAGCTCTGCTTAATGACACACACATGATGAAGCACACTTATTACACGGCTTCAGTCAGTTTCGAATGATTATGTGTCAACTTTTCCCTACTATTTTTTTTTAATTTTTTTTAGCCAATTCACATTCTCTCATTAACTTGTTGGTTAGCTTTCTTACCCTCTAGCATACTGCTCTTAAAATTGGTTTACTTTGCAAGCTGTCATTGTGTTGTGTTGTTCTTTATCTTCCAGTGAGCACTGCCCCAGCACCTAAACTGGTATGTGTTCCTCCTTTAGCAGATGTTTTTATGCATTTCATTTAGAAAAATTAAATTATCTTTTTCTTTTCAATTAATTTTAATGTCCTGAAGAAAACTATTCAGTTATTCTCATTCTTTCTGTAGTTCTCGGAATATAATCTTGAGCTGTTGTTACCAATTTCAAGAATGTTCTGGGTTATTTACAACTTAAAATCTTGCCACCGTGACTGTGAAGACATTTATAATGTTACAAAAGATTTATATTTTAAATAAATGTTCATCAGAGAATCCTAAAAAATGTGCCATAGTTATAAAAAATATAAAGCAGCACAACTGTTTTCAACATTTATAGTAATACATTTTTCTTGAGCAGCAAATTGAGCATATTATAATGATTTCTGAAGGATCTTGTGACTCTGAAGACTGGACTATTGGCTGCTGAAAATTCAGTTTGCCATCACAGGAATTAATTACATTTGAAAATGTTTTAAAATAGAAAACGGCGCTTTTAAAATTGAGCAATATTAATGTGTTTAACCAAATAAATGCTTCCTTGTTAAGACTGCGAGTCATGATTCAAAAACATCTTGGGAAAAAAAAAAACAATTCTAAATGTTTGCATGGTAGTATAAGTTTATTTGTCAAATAACCGGGAATATTTCAGTTGTCATCAAAATGCTTTTGCTTTTTAGCATTACCATGATTACCCATCTTGCTCTTCCTCAGGCACCAAAAATGTCAAAAAACAAGAAAAAGAAGCTAAAGAAGAAACAGAAGCGTCAAGCGGAGCTCCTGGAGAAGTGCATTATGGACTTGGAGGAGATGGAGATTGGGCCTGAAGGCAGAGAAGAAGAGGAGGATGACCCAGAATCCCCCAAATCCCCCTCCTGTGCCCCACTCAGACAAGCGTCACTGCAGGACATTGCTTCTGAGGATGCAATAAGTTAGCTTCTATTTGTATAAATAATCTTTTATAGTGCTAGTGTTAATTAAAGTTGTTTATGCCATGGTCTGTCTGAATACTCGATTCTGATTGGCTGGCAGGTGTTGATTAAATTTGTTGAACTGCACAGGTAGTTCCAGGTCAATTTAATCACGTTCTATATTAATGCGCTTCCTATAAACATTGGTAACCATAGTAACATGGTTACAGTTGAATAGTAATACAGACGAAAATAACCATCATTTTTATCGTTCCGGTCAAATATTGCAGCACAAATATTGTTAACATCTTTAATATGTGAATGCTGGGAAATGACCATGGCATAAACAGGATCCGCTGCGCGTCGGGTGGTTCTTCGCCTCCACGTCGTGCATTCAAATCGTTTAATGCACAGCAAGCCGTTGATTATCCCTTACTTAGAATTTGCTATTATTTGTGATTCCATAGTGGAGACCAGAGAGAGACTAACCTCAGATGCTTCACTTGAGCTCAACTGTAACGGCTGTATACACTCCAGTCAAACACAACCTGAAGAGGATGATCAAGTAGACCAGCGACATGGCCAACTGCTACAGAAGGGCCAACTGCTACAGGAGGACCACCATAATGCAAACACAGGCCCAGAGGACACAGCTCAAAGCATGTACGAGTACTGTAATGGGGCCGAGTCCCCTGATCTGGACCAGGCCTGCTACAGTAATGGCACCTCAGGCCGAGAGCAGCCGGAGGAGGGAGAGTTGCCATCCAGAGAACAAGATCAGCAAAAGACTAGAACCAGAGCCAGGGAACAGAACAAGGATAAGCTAAAGAACGGTCAGTGAATTTTCTATGGCTTTTTAATTCTTTTAGTGAGGATTTTCAGAGATTATATGAGTCTTACATGCTGGTAACTGTTTGTATTAAAGGGGTAGTTCACAAAAAAAACTAAAGTGTCATTATTTGCTCACCCTCATGTCGTTTCTAACCTGCAATGCTATTATTTTCAGGAGAACACATAGTGAGCATTTTTGATGAGTCTCTTTACAATGACAGCTCATAGTGACCACATGCGTCTGTTTTTGATTTTGAGCTTTTTCCTCCTCTTTCAGATAAGTTGTCATCTGGAAGCCTATTGGTCAATCCACTGGAGCCATTTAACGCAGACAAAATCAAGGTCAAGATTGCTGACCTTGGCAACGCCTGCTGGGTGGTAAGAATCTTAATAATCTGATGAAATCCAAATTGTAGTAAAAACGCAAATTAGAATGATTTCTGAAGGATCACGTGATACTAAAGTAATGTAATGAGTAATGAATGACGAAAATGATGCTTAACATCACAGGAATAAATTACATTAAATAGTTATTTAAAATTGTAATAATATTTCACAATATTACTGTTTTTACTGTATTTTTGAGCCTTAGTGAGCACGAAAACATAAACAATCTTACTGGCCCCAATGGTTTGAACTTTAGTGTAAGTTTATTTGGTTGTGTGTGGACTGATAAATGGTGCACAGACGTTTATTAAATATAGAAGTTGATTTCATCTTTTTATAAATTGAAGAATCGCATTTTTTCCAGAGCTGAGTATTGCTATGATTTTTCTGCCCTTCAGCACAAGCACTTTACTGAAGACATTCAGACCCGGCAGTACCGCTCCCTGGAGGTGCTGCTGGGATCGGGGTACAGCACACCCGCTGACATATGGAGCACAGCCTGCATGGTGAGAAGCTACACGTGATCTTTCATCAGTTTGTTAAATCTGCATTACTTCTACATAAATCCACAGGGACCATTGTGAGATCAGATAAATCAATTTGGTAACAATTCAGACCTGATATTGGAATGCTCTTTCTCTTTTTAGGCGTTTGAATTGGCCACTGGTGATTATTTGTTTGAGCCCCACTCTGGTGAAGATTACTCCAGAGATGAAGGTAATGCAATATTTCTTCTTTCTGCCCGAAATACAAAAATGATGAATGTTTCCTGCATTACATTTATTAAGAAAAGATGGTACTGTGATAATTAATCCGGATTACAGATGCATGTGCAGTATATGCCAACAGTAAAGGACATACCGAATGATTTCAGTTTTAATATGACTGACAATTTACTTTGACATTTTAATGTCTCACTACAGGCACTATGTAATAGAATTTAAATAACAAATTATTTATTGTATGTTGTTTTCTTCTAATATGTATTGAAATTTCAGTGCTTTAAGAGCTTGAGTAATCCTGTGGTTATTTCCCCGCTAACAATCAGAGCCTGCTGTTTAAATGCATGTCTCTTCTATAAACTTCCTCTTATATTCACTTCCTCCTCCTCCACCTTTCGCCCACTACTTCTGCCTCTTTTATTGACCCATGTTTCTTTGTTCCTCCTAGTGTTCTATTCTTAGTTGATGCTGTAACTAAATGGACTAAAACAGAAAGATGCATATTTTGCATGCCTTGGAAATTGAGTGTGGGAAGAATTTGTAAACGTAAAGCCTAATTTATTACACATCAGTCAAGCTTCGTTTGCAGTTTCTAAGGCATTCTGTCATCTGTGATCTAATTGTATTTACACTGGAGTGTAAATGCTATTTAAACAGATCTTGGGAGTTATGTTAGTCATGATCAGAATTTGCATGTTTTGAGCAACTATGTGGTTGTTTTAATAGATTCCTATTAGGGCTGCAACAACGAATCGATTAAATCGATAAAAATCGATTATTAAAAGCGTTGGCAACGAATTTCATAATCGATTCGTTGTGTCGCGCGACGCGGAGACGTTTGATTATTAAAAAAAAAAAAAAAAAAACTTTAGTTGAGCGCGGAGCGGAGTGAACACACTCGGTCTCTCTCGCGCACGGATGCTAGCAGAGTTTGGCGCCTCATAAATAAAAAACAAAAAGTAAAAAAAAAAAAAAAACGAGCGGAGGTAGAGGAAAGATACATGGCGGAGGCAGAGAAATCCGTGCGACCCAAGTCATCCAAGGTGTGGGAGCAGGGGCGGCGTTTGCGTATGGCAGAGTATGGCAGTTGCCATACCCTAGCCCAGTCAGGTGCTGTGAAAAATTATCCAAACTTGAGTCGCTTATAATTCGTTTTTATTATTTTAAATCAGAGAGTTTTAAAAATAGTAAACCAATGATAAGCATTAAAATAACTTGTCAGTAAAACTGTAACGCCATTGGATCATCGAGCTCTCAGCGAGACCTCGTACCTTCACCCCGCCTCCGTTCAGATTGACGCGCGCACAGCCTGGAGAAGATGAGATCTCTGCTTTTTCGCAATGCAAGGGTGAATAAATAATTGGTGTTTGAATAGTACAGCGTTTTCTTTACTCAAACACTATGTCAGTAAAGGATAATGTTTTTGTGTGTTTGAAGAGTGGAGAAGAATTAGTTATTTGCTGTCAATATACGTTTTAAATATCCTGTGCATTATGTGCATAAGCGCTTAATTTGAGATTTTGGCCAAGTGTATTAAACAGCAAGAAAAACTAAGCGCCCATATAGCTACAATCAAAGTTATATAACCTGTAAAGTTGATGAAAGCATAATGCACTTATGCACTGCATAACAGTTACAGCCGTTCTAACGACAGACAAAACACCCCATCTCCGTCATTCTCTGGTCAAAAACATTATTAACTCCATTTGAGCTTGATTTTCATATAATGTTAAGTGCAGGTGTCTGATACAATACCAACGCTAACGACGCAGTGTTGTTAAATTATTTAATTTTTGCACTCCCAGATGTAAAGCATACATGTGTATGTTTTTTGTGTTAGTCCATTTTTATTTTATTTTATTATTATTATTATAACAGCTCAGGGATGTTCAAGGAGCAACATGTTTGTGCACTTTCTAAAGATTTTAGTTCTGTTTTTGAATAAAGGGTTGGAAATGAATGCTTTTTTTTTTTTAAATCCGATTCATCGATTAATCGAAAAAATAATCGATTATTAAAATAATCGTTAGTTGCAGCCCTAATTCCTATTATTTGTCAAGTGAAATTTCTGATTATTCTATTGATTTTAAAAGGCGAATTATTTAATGGCATTTGACAAGTATAAGGATACATAGATTTATCATTTGGTTGTAAATTGTGCATTGTGGTGCTTAAATTTATTATATTTGTATATCTGCATGGTGTTTAGCAGAATCTGGTCAGACAAGAAGTCAAACTGGAGAGACAGCTAGAAACCAGTTATGATTCATTATGCTTCTGCTTAGGACACACTGTGTTCTTACTCTTGTGGTAGACCACATTGCACTGGAATCAGCTGATGTAATTTTCATAAATATGGAGTGAGCAGAATTAGATCACACTTCAACCTTCTTCCAGTTTAAGTCATCTCAAAGAGGAAGGTAGCTATTGAATTTTCCTATTGGCATAGAAAACATTGCCTATCTGTGTCTCATGGTTTTTTCTGTCACCATCCCATCCTTCATGTCCTTCAAGTCATGTCTCTGTGATTGGGTTGGGTATTTTTTATTTTATTATATTGTTTAGTCCTATAATCGCATTTACATTTATTTTTTTCTGTATTTTATCAGTTGAATGATATATAAAAAGTTCAAATTAAATTTGTGTGTGTGTGTGTATAAATATATAAATGTGTATACACACACACACTTTTATCTGTATCTGCCATCAAAAAAATCCATATCGGTCAACAACTAGTGTCTATCTGTTTGTTTGTTTGTTTGTTTGTTTTTGGGGTTTTCTGTCGATTTTGTTTATCAACCTGAATTTTAAAATTTAATGCGTTCCCTTTATGGGCGGTGTGTCCCAAAGTTTTAGTGGTCATAATGCAAAAATATAACTCCAAATTGCCGTCTGAATCAAATATTCCATAGAGCCATGAAACAAATATTTATAAGCTGAGACTGGAGACCCTGATGTAAGCTTGTAATCTGTCATTCTGACCCACTGTTATTTGCCTTGAGTTTGGTCTTTTTATTTATTTATTTATTTTTAAGATTCTCTTCATGTTCTTTCTGCTTGTCCCCATTCCATTATCATGTTCTCTTTCTGTCTCTGTCTTCCCTGTGTGTCTCTCTCTCTCTCTCTCTCTATCTCTCTCTCAGACCACCTTGCTCTGATTATTGAGCTTTTGGGGTATATCCCCCGTCACTATGCTTTGAGCGGGAAATTTTCACAGGAATATTTCAGCTGTAAAGGTACGCCTGTCAATCAGGAAGAGCCCTGCCCTGAGGGAGGGGTTTGAAGGGAAGAGAGGAGATCCAGCAGCTCCATTGACAGCACAGCCTTGTGTTACACTTTTTTTTGAAAACATTTTTCTGAAGGTTTTGTGAAAATCCTCTTCAGCAAATGTCCAGTTGTTCACAAGGAGGCTTTTCTTACAAGTCTAATCACAATAGACGAACTGTTGTAGCTTCAAAGCCACTGAATTGCGGCATGACTGAATTAGCTTGAAGCTCTAGAGGCAGGAGAATCTCAGAAACACTTCTGCATTACACAAGTCCAATTCTTCTTGAAATCTTTAATCTGAATCTCTGATGTGAAAATAGTTCACTATGTGACTGCCATCTGTGCTGTCGGGACATGGCTGCGCCTCCTTGTTTTCCCTCTTGTCTCTCTGCTCTCAGGATGGGTGAATGACTGTATTAACACTGTCTGATCAAGTTGTCCAATGTTTGGTCCTCCCCTTCACCTCACTACCCCCTCCCTGCTCGACACTCTCTGTGTGTGATGGTAGACCACATTGCTTTGATCATTGAACTGCTGGGGGCCGTCCCACGCAAACTCATATTGACCGGAAAATATTCCAAGGAGTTTTTCACCAAGAAAGGTAATGCAGCCATTATGAATACATTTTATACCTAGTCATGATGCTTTTATTTCAGATGATTAAATTGCAATGTAAACTTTATAAAGTAGTATGTGCACTCCTATTCAAATGTTTGGGGTTGATAACATTTTTTAAAAGTTTTTCACCAAGGCAGCATTTACTTGATTAAAAAGACAGTAAAAGCTACAATATTGTAAAATTAATATTAGAATTTAAATGTTTTAAATTATTATATTTTAAAATCTAACTTATTTCTGGCCATTACTCCAGTCTACAGTGTCGCATGATTCTTCAGAAATCATTCTAATATGTTCATTTGGTGCCCAATTATCATTTCAGGGCTCTCGAAATTTCCATGGTAGCCTTTTGGGCAGGCATCCTTCAGATTTTGGTAGCCCAAAATGAATTTAACTAGCCCGAATAAAAAAGATAAATCAGCATAATTGAAAACTTCAGTATTTTTCTTCAAATAACAAGTCAACAAGTCCAGACTGTAGGGGTGCAACAGATCACAAATCTCATGGTTCGGCTCACATTACGGATATTGAGTCACAAATCAGATCAGATTCTTTTGGTGAGCAAAATTTTAACACTTTAAGTACTTCTTCGATACCACAGGAAAAACTTGTAGTATAACTAATAAAGGTCAAGCATTATTAAAGACAAGTGAACACTCCGTAATAAAATAAGAACATGGATAAATAAAAGCATAGATAAAATATAACAAAGCTACTTTTCTAAATAAATTAAGTTCTAACATTAGTTTTCAGGCACTGAAATGTAATTAAGTTTAAAATAACACTGCATGGTGTTCACTGTATAAATTAGTTTAATCTTTGCTAAAGCTGTTTTGTTGTTTGATTAACATTACTGACACAGACAGCATCCGATTTCTTTCTGATTGTGTTTGCTTTACTTAAGACATAGCCAACTGTTTAAGATGATACTTGCTGAGACAACTATTTTGAGGTCATTTTGTGTGCGTGCGCACTTTGAGTAACAGCGCGTCAGTACTGAATTCTTTCACTTGAAACGCTTGACTTTTAAATCAGCAAGACAGAAATGCATGCAAATGATTAATTAAGATCTGTTTCAACACTACAAGCGAGTGAACAATGCAAATCAAGTAAGGGATTTTATGTCACTATTCAAGATAGAGCAGTGATGCATTTTGGTAGCCCGACTGGAAAACACAGTAGCCCCAGTACATCAGGCTAGCGATTTTGCAAGCCCTGCATTTATTATCATCAATGTTGAAAGCAGTTGTGCTGCTCAATATTTTGTGGAAACCATGAAGTTTCAAAAGAACAGCATTTATTTGAAATGGAAAGCTTATGGAACAATGTAAAAGTCTCTTTTGATCTGCATGTTTGCTGAATAAAAGTGCTTTTTAAAAAAATGTATATATATATATATATATATATATATATATATATATATCACTTTGAAAGGCATCCCATTATCAATTTAAAATGAAGTTTTAAGGGGTTTTGTGTGGCAAAATGTTAATGCAAGAAAGTTGCAAGGAAAAAAAAAACGGTACTAGAGTACTGCATGGAATGAGAAGCCTGGACTCTAATTGTGCTTTCTGTAGGTGACCTGAAGCACATCACTAAACTGAAGCCGTGGGGTTTGCTGGATGTTCTGATGGATAAATACGAGTGGCCTCGGGAGGAGGCCGAGACCTTCACTGATTTCCTGATTCCAATGCTGGAGCTCCTGCCAGAGAAAAGAGCCACTGCTGCAGACTGTCTGCGACACCCTTGGCTTGCCGTCTAGTGGCCTCTTGCTGTCACTGCACATACTTCAGGCCATCTCTCCCTGAACTCTAGAGACTGCAACAGATCACTTTCCAGTTTATAGAGCATATCGGCGTAGTTATTTTTCTTCTGTTAATCTGAGTGATCTCATTTGCTTGGCTCACCAGAGGAATAGTAAACCTGTCTGTTTTTGTTCTAGATGCTTTCTTCTACTTTCTTTTTTCTTTTTTTTTGTTCGTGAGGATTACACCCGCCTTGCTCCCACTGCCGTCCCTGTTATTTTGGCAAAGGATGAAATTTAGACCTAGGAGGCGCCTGTTTAGGTACCTGGGGTATTTTCTGGAGTCGTTAAAAATTAAGATGGAAGTCTGTTTTTTTGCAGTACTAACATGAGATGCAGTCCAATCCTCCTGAGCACCGATGACCCAGACTGCAGTGCAATGTACAAGAGATCATTTTGTTACTCATAGTTTTCTGAGTGGGAAAGGAATGGTGGTTTATGGAAAGGGAATTGTTTGGTTTACCTTTATGACTGTAGAGTATAAATTAAGATGTTCTGTTCTGCGTCAAGATTCGCCACACTTCTGTGTTTCTCCCAACTATACAAGTGTCTTTTGTGTGTGTTTGTGTGTTTATTAGTTCAGTAGGTTTTGATCTTGTCTGTCTCAGATTAGATTTTAAAGAGCTGAAGTCTTCTCACTCATGGTCAGTACATTTTGTGTACAAGAAGCTTCCACATAAAGTGAGTAACTGTCAAGGGCCACCAAAAGTGATATGGGGGGAGGGGGAGAAAAACATTTGTGAGTGTGTGTTGTACGTATGATTTATGTGTGCGCGCATGTGCATGCGTGTGTGTCTGTATATATGTGTACCAAAGAGTTTGCCTTGATCTGTATATTACAGCCATGTACAGTTTTTAAAAGAAATCCTACTATTGCATCTAAGCTAAGATTACTTAGCTGGATAGAAGTGTTTTAATAAAGCATTTGGAAGATGGGTGCACCTGTTGGTCTGATTTGCTGTTTTCAAAAAATTTAAAATTTTATAAAATGGAGGTGATAAAGCAGAGTATTTTTCATTGTAATGTACGCTGATCTTTTGTACAGATGAAAGTTAAGATTAAATAATTGTTGTGTTACTAAATCAGTGCAAAACAATTAGAAAAAAAGGTAAAGAGTGCCGGAAAATGTGTATTTTTTTTTTATTTGGTAACATTTTATGAAATACATCAGAACCAGGGGCTGTCGATCTGGATTGACAATTTTACATTATAGCCTTATAGCCTGAATATATATATATATGTATATATACTATAAAATATGTATGCAAATTGTATAATATCCAAGGTACACATTTCTAGTAATTGTGCAGGTCATTCTCGTATTGTATTTTCAGAAAGTTTTGGAATATTTGTCCTCTCCCCAAATTTGTCACTACTGAAACACAGTAATAAAAATTTTATTAGAAGGGTTATATTGATCTATTAAGATTTTGCATCTACATTGTGTGTATGTGTGTGTATGTATGTGTGTATATATATATATATATATATATACACAGTGGGTGCGGAAAGTATTCAGACCCCCTTAAATTTTTCACTCTTTGTTATATTGCAGCCATTTGCTAAAATCATTTAAGTTCATTTTTTTTCCCTCAATGTACACACAGCACCCCATATTGACAGAAGAACAGAATTGTTGACATTTTTGCAGATTTATTAAAAAAGAAAAACTTAAATATCACATGGTCCTAAATATTCAGACCCTTTTCTCAGTATTTAGTAGAAGCACCCTTTTGATTTAATACAGCCATGAGTCTTTTTGGGAAAGATGCAACAAGTTTTTCACACCTGGATTTGGGGATCCTCTGCCATTCCTCCTTGCAGATCCTCTCCAGTTCTGTCAGGTTGGATGGTAAACGTTGGTGGACAGCCATTTTTAGGTCTCTCCAGAGATGCTCAATTGGGTTTAAGTCAGGGCTCTGGCTGGGCCATTCAAGAACAGTCACGGAGTTGTTGTGAAGCCACTCCTTCGTTATTTTAGCTGTCTGCTTAGGGTCATTGTCTTGTTGGAAGGTAAACCTTCGGCCCAGTCTGAGGTCCTGAGCACTCTGGAGAAGGTTTTCGTCCAGGATATCCAGAGGTGGGTAGTAACGAGTTACATTTACTTGAGTAAATTTTTTGGGTAACTAATACTTTTAGAGTATATTTAAAAATGGGTACTTTTACTCTTACTCAAGTATATTTTTAGTGAAAAAACGGTACTTTTACTTCGTTACTGTGGGCGACGCTCCTCTCGTTACTTTATCTTAATGCATACAAGTTAAAAATCCTTCAGTTTATTCCAAGCGCGCCATCTACTTTTTTTTCTGGGCAATGAGCGATGCCCGTTCGCGAATGATTCATTCTTTTGAGTCAATTCTGTTCGAAGGCTTGATCAAACCAGTTGGCAGACCAATGAATCGGTTCGCGAATCAGTTTGAATGATTCGTTCAGTTCCCTGCCGCACGCGCTGAGTCGTCTGAAGCGGTTCTCACTCAGAGTTGTAACATCAAGAGCGCTGAAGACGTGGCTCTGGATCAACAGTCAGTTGAAAGCAAATCTGCAAAGGCTATGTTTACTAGCTATGAAGATCTTTATTAGATGAACGCGTGTGCTGTCGGTTCCACAGGTATAGATTCGATTACAATACACGATACCACTATGACATTACCAGTTTGTTGTACATGTACCTTACACATTAAATACAATGTATAATTGATTCATTAAATAAGCTGTCACAGAGTATGAAATAAACACCCGCCAAACCCGCGTTAGTTCCAGGAGGAATGCCTTGCCTAGACACAATTAATATGGAAATTTTCACAATATTTACGCTTGCAGAAATAAAGGCTACATTTGTTTACATTTTGCAGAACAGACGGAAGAAGATCCGTCAATGTGCGTTTGTTTCGTTATGTTCAGATGTTCTGTAACGTTAGCGGTCGTGTGAGGAGATTTCACTCTTCTCCGTGTCAGAGGTTAAATACATTTATAATACATAATTAAACTTTAAAATATAATTTAATTTAACTCAGTGATGCAAATCAGAATTTGTATCAGCTGTTACTCCAGTTTTCGGTGTAATATGATCCTTCAGAAATCATTCAAAAATATTGTTTTATTACCAGTGTTGTTGAAAAAAAAAAAACAGCATATGCTGGTTAGGTATGTTTTGAAGCTGGGATGCTGGTTTGTGCTGGTCATGTGCTGGTCTTGAGCTGGTCGGACCAGTTTAGGACAAGCAAAGGACCAGCTTAAATCAGCTCAAACCAGCATCCCATGCTTCAAAACATACCTAACCAGCATATGCTGTTTTTTTCAACAGGGAACAGTTTTGCTGCTTAATATTTTTTGGAACCTGTGACAGTTTGTTCAGGATTCTTTTATGAATAGAAAGCTAAAAAAGAACAGCATTGATAATAAATCAGGCTGATAAAAATTATGATTTGCATCACTGAAATAAATTACATTAAAAAAAATTAAAGGTATTTTGAATGGCAGTGTGTGTGTGTGTATAAAAATGTATCTAAATATCTATATATCTAAATAAAAATCTCATCAGACCAGAGAATCTTATTCAGGTGTTTTTTAGCAAACTCCATGCAGGCTTTCATGTGTCTTGCACTGAGGAGAGGCTTCCGTCGGGCCACTCTGCCATAAAACCCCGACTGGTGGAGGGCTGCAGTGATGGTTGACTTTCTACAACTTTCTCCCATCTCCCGACTGCATCTCTGGAGCTCAGCCACAGTGATCTTTGGGTTCTTCTTTACCTCTCTCACCAAGGCTCTTCTCCCCTGATAGCTCAGTTTGGCCGGACGGCCAGCTCTAGGAAGGGTTCTGGTCGTCCCAAACGTCTTCCATTTAAGGATTATGGAGGCCACTGTGCTCTTAGGAACCTTAAGTGCAGCAGAAATTTTTTTGTAACCTTGGCCAGATCTGTGCCTTGCCACAATTCTGTCTCTGAGCTCTTCAGGCAGTTCCTTTGACCTCATGATTCTCATTTGCTCTGACATGCACTGTGAGCTGTAAGGTCTTATATAGACAGGTGTGTGGCTTTCCTAATCAAGTCCAATCAGTATAATCAAACACAGCTGGACTCAAATGAAGGTGTAGAACCATCTCAAGGATGATCAGAAGAAATGGACAGCACCTGAGTTAAATATATGAGTGTCACAGCAAAGGGTCTGAATACTTAGGACCATGTGATATTTCAGTTTTTCTTTTTTAATAAATCTGCAAAATGTCAACAATTCTGTGTTTTCTGTCAATATGGGGTGCTGTGTGTACATTAATGAGGAAAAAAAGAACTTAAACGATTTTAGCAAATGGCTGCAATATAACAAAGAGTGAAAAATTTAAGGGGGTCTGAATACTTTCCGCACCCACTGTATATCTATCTATCTATCTCTCTATCTATCCCTCTCTCTCTCTCTCTCTCTCTATATATATATATATATATAAATTAATTAATTAATTTTATATATATATACATTTGCTCTTTTATTTAAGTTTTTTCAGTGGTAAATCCATAATTACATTTTCAACTGTATTTTACTCGTAATTTTGAGATTTTGTATTGATTTTGATTTTGTATTTTGAATCCATTTTTTCTTTGTAAAAGGCAAAAAGTTTATCATATACTGATCTCAAAGTTAAGGATTCATTAGTTTGAATATACATTTAACCAAAAACTATCATAACATCTTGTGACAGTAAATGCTTCAGAAGTGACCACATCACATTACAGAATTTTAACTTGCACACTAAAACACTACAAAAACATAGTAAAATACAAAAAAATTGCATTACTGTACTAAAATTTAGTTAATTTCCCCCAAATATGAGGATTATGTGCTCCCTTTTCTCACCACCGAAACAATGATGACATGTTTTGGTCGTGACCGTTTCAGTAGCAATTCTATGGGATTAATACCCCAAAAAAACAAAGACGTCATTATACTGAAACTCCACTTTCGAGTTTCGGTAGTGACAATTTTAGATACTTTTGAACCTAGCTCAAAGATTCTAATCAGATTTTTCAAATTTAGTTACATTTACCCCAAAATGATGGGACATACTCGCACTTTGTAGCTATGAGAGAGGGGGACGTAAGAATATTTCCTGCTCATAAATTTAGGGCTGTAGTTAAAATAAGTCTCGGCCAATGGACTAAAACATACAATGGTTTTGGTAGTGACATGAAAAATGTGGGACACATTTTTTTTATTTCATTTTTTTTACATAATTGACGAAGGAAATATAAAATAAATATTTTTTTAACTTAACTTTTCAAAAGAATCAAAAAGATAGTTTTAAAAACAATAGAAAAAAAATACAAAATTTATTTTAATATCATTTTCATAAGTTGAAATTTAG
The DNA here is from genome assembly GCF_012432095.1 of Onychostoma macrolepis. NCBI lineage: Eukaryota > Metazoa > Chordata > Actinopteri > Cypriniformes > Cyprinidae > Onychostoma > Onychostoma macrolepis. The sequence goes on along the minus strand of NC_081162.1, from coordinate 16,016,857 downwards.
GGGTTAGGGTTTGGACAGCCACCTCCCAATTGAAAGTACCCAATAAATGATGATTTTATTAAGCTTACTAATATTGTAAATATTATTGTGGGTTTCAATGAAATCTAAGATTTGAATACTTAAATGCTTTTTAAATGTTTTTTGGTTGTGGGACAACAGTTTGCATCAATTCTGTAGAAAAGTCCATATATAGGCCTATATATATATATATATATATATATATATATATATATATATATATATATATACAGCCTTTGCCAAAAAAGTACAAAAAATAAAAAGTTTATTTTTATTTTTTTAATATAATTTCCTTTAACTTTAAAGAATCTCCAGTTCCATGTCCACTGCAGTTCAAATCTGTTGGATTCAGGCTTTATCTATAAACAAATGGAAACAACATTTCTACAGGTTATTGCATCCTAAATATAGTCATGAATAATTATTTAGTAGGATAGAAACGTATTTATTATTTATCCATATTATTTATGGAAAATTAAATTAATTATCAATTCATTGGCACATTCTGGCTGTGTTTTCAAAGTGAGAATCTATCCAGCTCATAGCCAGTGTAACTTCATGTTCTGCTCTGAATTAGGAGTAATAAATATATTCTAATTACTCTCCAAATCATTCCTTAATCAGTGCTTCTCTTACCATTATTCTCCACCTCGAAGTCATCTGGCAGCAGTTTGTCTTGCCGGTTGCCCAGAGTGAAGGCAAGCAGTGCCAGTAACGCTGCGTCCAGGATGCTGATAATGCCTAGAATATAGGCCCACCGAACGGTGCAGTTCCCCAGCGTGTACTTGTCCGTCCTCTCGCCACACATCCGCTTTACCTCCGGAGCATCCCAGCCGTCCGGATAAATCATACAACCCATCACCATCAACACAGCTACAACATCAAGTGCAAAGATGACATTTTTCGACTTCTCCCTCTTTATAAAAAAATTACAATATCCATTTATTCAGGGTAGAGGCAATATAAAATTTTTCACGAATGAAAACGAGTTTGTGAAGGATATACGCACAGGTAAAAATGTTTTTAAATTCGCTGATGCAACAAATGCACTACCAGTCAAAAGTTTTTGAACAGTAAGATTTTTTATATTTTTTTAAAGAATTATCTGTGCTCACTAAGCCTGCATTTATTTGATCCAAAATACAGCAAAAGCAGTAATATTGTGATATTTTTTGTACTTTTTTTTTTTAAATAACTGCTGTCTATTCGAATATATTTTAAAATGTAATTTATTCCTGTGATAAAAGTTATATTATAAAACAATATTTAAAACAGTTGAGTAAATTTTTTCAGGATTCTTTGATGAATCTAAAGATCAGCATTTATCTGAAATAAAAAGCTTTTGTAACATTATACACTATACCATTCAAAAGCTTGGAGTCAGTATTTTTTTGGGGGGGTATTAATATAAAAGTATTAATAATTAAAAATTAATACTTTTATTTTGCAAGGATGCTTTAAATTGATAGAATATCTAGATTTCTATTTCAGATAAATGCTGTTCTTCTGAACATTCTATTCATCAAAGAAACCTGAAAAAATCTACTCAGCTGTTTTCAATATAATAATAATAAATGTTTTTTTTTTTTTTTTTAGCAGCAAATCAGAATATTAGAATGATTTCTGAAGGATCACGTGACACTGAAGACTGGAGTAATGATGCTGAAAATTCAGCCTTAAAATCACAGGAATTAATTTAAAATATATTCAAATAGAAAACAGTTATTTCAAATAGTAAAAATATTTCAAAATTGTACTCTTTTTGCTGTACTTTAGATCAAATAAATGCAGGCTTGGCGAGCAGAAGAGACTTCTTAATCTTAATATAAACTTTTGACTGGTAGGGTATGTCTTAAAATACGTCCTTCCAAATTATTCTCTGGTGCCAGAAAACTGAAAACAGAAATTAATCGAAAAGTTTAAATGGATTCAGGCCAAAAAGGAAATTCTGTATGACTTTATTTCTGCAGAACACAAACTAGTAAGTAAATAAATAAATGAATAAAGATTTTTCCCCTTTAAGACACTACACTACAAGACTGTTATTGAATAGACTGTGTGAGTGTCCCTCACAGCTTGCTGATCGATAGCAAGCAAACAAACAAATAAATGTCTAACCTTATTCAGGTCTCTACCCTTAATAAATATATTAATAAACAATATTTCACATTTGGTTATTTTTTTAAATGCTTTAATATATTTATGCTTATTAGCAAGGCTAACTAGATACACTTTGCTCACCTGAAGATGTTTGCATCCATGCGCATATCTTATACACACTTGCGGAGTTGCAGAAGAAGAAAAGACCCAAGCACACAATGGTGCCCACAATAAGGAGCATTGAGGTGCCTACAAAAAACATAGCAGTCCTGAAAGCCCCAGAGGGGATCGAACCAAAATCAAACACACTTCCTTTACAGACCAATTCGGAGGTGATGGGGTTGCCAATACAGTAGTGAAAAAGCCCAAAGTATCCAGCCTGCGGCGTGTTAACACTGTCACCGATCCAGTAGGGCTGAATGAAGACCACCACCGTTATGATGGCGAAGAATATGGTGAAAACAGCCCACAGGACGCCGATGGCCCTGGCATTTCTCACATAATTGGTGTGGTAGATTTTGGCAGCCTCTTGGGCTGGAAGCATCTTCTCATTCGCCATTATTAGACTTTCATTTATCCAGCGAGGTTAGAAGTCTGTGGATATTTTTCAAGAAGAAACCAGACCAGATGAAAAGCTAGTTCAGAATCCAATGCCACGGACAGCTCTTATTATTATGTAGCCATTTAGTTCAAAGAAACAAATGAAATCAGCTTTTTTCAAAGATGTCCAAAGGCTAGGGAGACCGTCACCAGTGGAATAGTGTCTGAAACAACGTTGTTGCCAACAAAGGTGTCAGTTTTTAAATTATTAATGGTAAATTAAGCTGAGGAATAAGGTGGCGACAATAACCTGTTCTCTTAGATGCTGTAATCAGATATGTCTGTTACTTCACAGTAAAAGAACAGCTGTTGTGTTCTAGGACCAACATGGATTCTTTATCTTTTGTGAAAAGATGCATTATTATACGTATATAATTATATATTATATATAAAATATGCTCCTGCCAAATCTATGAAACACAGCAGATTAATACATCTTTATCTCACCAAAACAGTTTAACTTTTTATTTTTTATTTTTTTTATGCAGGAACCAACTATGTTGTCAAAGTTTGTTCAGTGTCTGTGTGAGGGGACCCTTGGCATCATGTTCATAGCTTTTTTATTGATATCTCTGTGCTTAGTGGTTGTCCTTTCCGAACCTAATGGCTTTATTACCAATCTTATGATCTTTATCAAATTAAACATTAAAACACTACATGGCCAAGTGTGTCACGGTCCTGCTGGAGCCAGGGAAACGCGGGGACCAGGAGTTACTTCCAACATAGACTTTTATTTGGAATAGCAGGAATGCAGGACACACGAGTAACAATTAACAACCGACAAGATGACAGGGAAACACAGGGCTTATGAACAGAACGAAATCAAATGAGGAGAACTGTAACAGGTGGGGAACAAATCAAACACGGCTGGAGACTAAAGAACTCATAATGACAGGAACAGGAACAAACCAAATATGGGCACGAGAGGAGGGGAAACACAAGACAGGACTGACAAAGTGTTTGTGGACACCCCACAGGTCACTCTTTTCTGATAAAATGTTAGACAGCAGGGAAAAAAACATGCTTAATGCAATTGCTAAAATCGTTTTTTTTTTAATAAATGTTTTGATAATAATAATAATAATAATAAAAAAAGTATCTTACGCTCACCAAGGATGCATTGGTTTGGTATTATTCATTGATAAAAAAATCCAGTAAAAACTATATTGTGAAATTTAAAATAAATTTTTCTATTTGAATATATTTTAAATTATAATTTATTCCTGTGATGGCAAAGCTGCATTTTCAGCAGTCATTATGCCAGTCTTCAGTGTTCATATTGATTCATTTAATTCATCCATGCTAAATAAAAGTATTAATTTCTTTGAAAGAAATCTTACTGACCCCCAACATTTGAACAGTGGTAGTGTATAATGGTGAATAAATAGGATAGGAAAGTAAATAGACTTACCATCTTTTAAAAGAAAAAAAAAAAACACATCTTTTATTCATTTATTGGTTTGGTGGTTTACTTTTTTTGAAGATTTAGTTTACGTTCTAAAAACAACAGTGTCCACCAGGACAAGCGGAAAGAGAGCATAAAAGAGAGATCATTGCTAATGAGGTTGGTAGTGATATAAATAAACAAATGTATCTTTTGTAAGGAATTTATTGCTCAAAAGGGAATTTGTCAGACAAGACAGTCAACAACAAAGACTGCACTCTGATGTTTGCGTTCCTCTTGGGCGTGATGTGAAGCCTTTGCTTTGTAGGTCAAGAATTACAAAGATATCAAAGGCGCTGCAAGCCTGATATGTAAACAGCACAACTGAGCATCACACAATGCTGCAACAGCAATGCAACATCTGTTCAACTGCAATAGATGCACAAATAGTGCACAAAGAGATCTTAAGATACGTTTACATCTATAAATGCTTTGAAGAACTTATGTTATAAGCCTTTCATAACTTATACCTTAATGCACAAGCTACATTTTACAGCATCATTGCCTGACAAATGATGAGATTTTTTGAATATACTTTCTGCATTTCATGTTTTTATCAAAAAGACCAAACAAGCCACATGCCATTTCTGCCTTGGGTGTCCACCAGAATGTGACAGATCTCTGATTAGTGACACACAGGCTTCTGCTGCCTCTCTGCTACTGTGAAACATCAGAATCAAAGTGGAGAAAAGGAACATGTGCTGGATCATCTTAAAGCACACAGAAATGCAGAAATGAAGGTGGGTTGCGACAAACCTGTTAAAAAAATAAAAAGAAATAAGCCTTTGGATTTGTCCCAACACAAATGTCTCTGGTCCAATAATAAATAGGCCTACATGGCACAGGTCAAGCCATTATATTGGGGCTTTAAAGGAAACCTCTGCCAAAGCTAAACACACATAGGCTATACCTACATGGAGGCTATTTTTTGTATCATTTATCAAGTGCTGTTATTTAGTATGCAGTGAGGGGCTTCACCACCAGATGGCTGCCTCCCATCAGAACTCATACTGTAGAATGCCCTATAAATAAAATTACACAGCCGCAGTAAATATGCCAGATGAGTTTTCCCCATGAGCGCAGCATCGTCAAAGCACACCAGCAGAGAATTCAATGAGGATGTGTGTTCACAGCAGGCGTGGAAGAAATCAACTTCCACTAGTACACTTCCATTGTTCTGGAATATAATGATGTTTTCTAGCATGCGATGTATGTGCTTCACAGGCCTGAACTAAAACTTGCATACAAATCAGGCACAAGCTTTACTGTGGTGCTGTAAATGTTGCATTGCGTAGTTGTGCTCGTGCATCGGATGGAACCCCTAGAAATCCAGTAGCTCTAGAAATCTCGCGATTTTACGGTGGCGCACATTGAAGTAACGCATTTTCACGCAGGTTATCCGCTGCATGTGCATTTGCATTTTTATCAAAATAGTCCATTAACTTATTGTATGTTGTTTATTGGCCAAACCTGACGTGTGAGGGACTATATTACTCAGACACAGCAGTGTGCTGTAAAGGTATTTGATAAATATGATCCCTGGGCTTTGTCGTTTTGCATATGCAACATGATTGATCTTGTTTACTTTGTAGCCGCTCCACTGCGCTCTTCAGTTTGTCTTCAAACACACACACACACAAAGAATATGGAATATTTGATTAGCGTTTGTGAAGACTGTAAGCTATAATGAATGAGGTAGGCTAACGTCCAACATCTCCGCCATCTGCTAAATTCACTTATTTACTTCATTTTGGTGCGGAATATAAAGCGCGTCACAAAAAACCTCGATTTGGACAGACTTTCTGAAACAAGCATTTAAATATAGTTCAGATAGGATCTCTTTTAATTACATGTGGGTTAATGGTAGTTTACATCTAATCTAATCTAAAATCTCAATTTTAAGGTGTATAGCCTAGCCCTTGCCAAATATTAAAAGCCCTGGTTCTCCTTCGTTGGGTTTCAGTGGGAATTGATGTGCATAGAAGCAGCAAGGAAGCTCATTAGTATATTTAATTAAGTTTTTATTCACAGAGAATATTTGCAACATTTATGTTTACCAAACGTCACTAACATTTTAGTCAAAATCTACTAAATCAAATTATCTAATCTAATGATTACTAAATGTATCAGAACCATAGCATTTTCAAGTTCATTCCTCCACAAAATTATGGCTTTTGTGGGAATGGAATAGTACTGTATTGCATACTGCACAGAATGAAGTGTAGACTACTTAGCAGTATGCTGGTGTGACCTCATTTTGTTGCCATCTAGTTTTCATCACAGAAAAGTGTGTCAGCGGGTGTATTCACGCCTATCTTGTTTGGTTCAATTGAATCGAACTCTGGTACGGTTGCATGGATGAACCAATGAATGGATGACCTGAGCACACGTGTGGTTTTGTTTACATACTTGTAAAAAGGGCAGTGTGAAAGCGAACCACACCAAAAAAAAAAAAATATATCAAAATTGTATTTGGTCCGGACCAAAGCAAGTGAACTAGCGGACTTTCCTGGTGTGAATACACCTTAATGGTATAAAATTAACCAATAGCCTGTTTGCCCATTGATCAGCAAACGGTTACCATAGAAGGCCCATGAACTAACGGGTAGCAAAAACACTACTGAATGTGGCGAGGGCTGTTAATGTTATGTTGGAGTATAAAGTAACCTCTCATTAAAAAAAAATAAAAACCTGAGGCCAGGGACACTTATTGAATTTAAGACCAACTTTAATCTTTATTGCAACCGTTATTTCATTTTTTCATTTTATTGTTTTTTGATTGGGACTGTAACAATATGTCATATTTGGAATGTGTATTTAAGAAATGTGTATTTCATCTTGTGGCGTATCTTTGATTTCCTTACTTTAATGTAATTGTACAGCCAGTCTCATTTACAGAGTGCTTTATTGGATCAGTTTGAGCACTTTCAGTCTGTTCTGTTAACAGTGAAGTCTGGAGATTTTCAGTGTCCCCAAAAAAGTGTTTGGACACTTAACTCACACAAAAAACGAATGAATGTCATTGTGCTAGTTGTGAAATATCAAACCAAATGGCATGTGCTAACAAATGATGACCTTTTCTTAGACCTTTACTTTTCTTAACTTCACATCGTGCCATTTTAGTTATTTTAAGATCATGGCTGTATCTGAAATCACATACTCTCTAAGAAGGCACTTCTTTTGAATAAGTCATTACTTTGCGATCGTTAAAAAAGTGCATTCTATAAAGTATTTAATCCAGAAGAACTTTTTGGACAACCTATTTATTGTTGTATGACTTAAAACTACCTTCTTAAATGTTTTGCTTAAAATGTGTGTTTGTGCTATTGTCACAAACAGAGACAGAAACCACAGGTGAGTGAAATGGCAAGAAGGTTTATTAACAGGAAGGGGAAATGGATCTTGGAGAGAGAGTCTTGGGTGAGTATCTAGGTGATAGTAGATGTCCAGTGAGCCTTAGCTGACAGCTGATCGAAGCCTCTGGTACAGCGGGAACCAGGAGACTGAGAGATCCGTCATGGAGATTCGTAGGAGGTAAAGGTCTGCGAGACAACAGGTAAGCATGAGTAGAGTCAGGTAACTGTTCATGTGGTGAACCATAGACCGGATGGTGAGTGTCAGAGAGAGTGAGTACTTATGGGAGTGCTGATGAGGGTTTGCAGGTGCGGGTGATTAGAACTCAGGTGATTGTGATCTGGTGATTGCTGTTGACAGCTATGTTTCTTTGAAAATATGGTATGATATTTTGATATATAGGCTAACGCATTACCATTCAAGTCAAATACTTTTTGAAACAACTGTATTTATGTGCCTCCTCCTTACTCAGTTGTTGCCAAAAAGAAAAAACAACCAATTTTTTTTGTGCTTTTTTTCATCCTGCTCTTGATCATGTCAAGGGCTTCAACAGTGTTTTTTCAAAGAAATTTATTCCTCACTCATATCAACGGTCTGTTCCCTCTCATCATCTGTTCTGACCTCTGACCTCTGTTGCAGCTCTCTGTGGTGTGATTGCAGCATTGTTTCCTCAAACCTGTGTCGATTTTCTCTCACCTTGCAGGAGGTGAGCGAACTTGCACGCCTCTCTTCATCAAACCCACACCAGGAAATTCAGAGATGATGATAAAGCTGCCTTGTTTGGAGGGATCAAGGGGTCAAGGTTTTGGCTGGTTAGCATGACTTATCCCATGCTGGTTGATGCCCATTCAGAAGCAACCGTTTATTCTGACCCAGTTTTTGCAAATAACAAGTATATCACTCATATTTCATTGTAGTACTGTAGATATTTTATCAGTTACATTTTCAGGGTTTCTGTGGGTCTTAAAAAGTACAAGGTCATAAAAAGTCTTACACCAGTTAAGGCCTTAAAAATCTTAAATTTGTTAAGTCTTAAATTCATTGCATTAAATGTTGCATGTATTGCAAGAAATCTTCCTCTGTATTTTTGTTTTTCAATACAACAAAAAATCCTTAAATTCAAGCAAATGTACCTTAAACATTCACTAAAATAAAGTTAGTTTATGCTTAAAACAAGAACAATTATCTGTCAGGTTATGAAACTTGTTTTCCTTTTGAATTAAGTTGCTTTTTCTGAGATCATTGGCAGATATCTGTTCTCGTTTTAAGAATGAAGTCACTTCATTTTAAGCAGAAAACTAGACTTCTTATCTTATCTTTTTGCATCTCAAGTAAATGTATCTCCATTTAAGAAACTTTAGACATTTGCACCAGAAAACAAGACAGAAATACTGAGGAAGCAGTACATTGATCAGAATCACTGATCAGTAGTACAGTAAAAGTTCCATATTCTAGCGTTTGGGAGCAGAGCTATCATTTTTCAAAAAATAATTAAAAAGTACTGGAGATTGGTTGGAAGTTGTGTATTTAAACTTTTAAGTGTTGTTAATACAATTAATTGTCCCTAGACTATGATTCCCTGCTACCTAGATATATTCATTAAGAGAACATATTGACATTCCTTTAAATTTATCCCATTTTTAATTACTTGGTCATTAGAATGTCTTTACCTTCAAGTCTGCAATTTATATTATATTATGTTATGTTATGTTATATTATATTATTTTATTTTATTTTATTTTATTTTATTATTTTATTTTATTTTATATTAATTATATTATATTATATTATATTATATTATATTATATTATATTATATTATATTATATTATATTATATTATATTATATTATATTATATTATATTATATTATATTATATTATATTATACATTGGTGTGGAGGTTGAGGCTATGTCCAGAATAATTGGTCACAAATATGAGGAAGTAATTAAGAACATATCAGTGATAATTTCATTCTTTTGTTTGACTTTATTTCTTTATTTCTGGCTTAATAGAGATAATAAGGGAAGTTAATAGAAAATGGTTTGCTGCTTTTTTGGTATCCATTAGTGTTGGTTTCTTTCATGGCATGTGTAACACTTTTGTGTGTGCTAATGGCTTTGTTTGAGTTTGGGCTTGGTGCCCAGACTTCCCTCACCTCCTCTACAGCAGGTCCTTGGGAAACAGTGGCCCATCCTGTTTATGGACAGCTGCTGGTGTGGAGAATAGAGCAATTTAGCATAATTGCTGATGGGTATTAAGTGGAGGGCTTTGTCCGGGCAGCGCAGGGCACTGCTATCATTAAAGTAAACAGTCATTATCATATATGCTGTTCACCTGCTTTACTGCTGCCCTTTGCCATACTGGGATCTTTGGTGCATAAAATCTAACACCATTGTTTAGCTTTGCTCCGGTCATATCACCACCATTTGCTAATGTCAATGTCACAGACAGTATGAAATCCGGAGATTAATTTTTCAGTTGAAGCATATAAGTGTGCACACGCATATATAATTTATTGATTGATTTATTTAGTGTTTCCCCTCCAATCCGTTTTATCAACCAAACTGATAAATGATACACTGCACGCATTGGCAAAAAAAAACGTACTCTGCATTTATAATTCTTAGGTAGGCAGTCGTGGTAATTCTGTCCTGTAACAGCTAATTGAGGGTTAGTTTTGTTTGTTTGGACTGAAGTGATTATGATTAGTTATGAAGAATTGGTAATTAAGCTGTTTCTAATGCTTCCACAGAATACTGTGCTTTAAAACCCATCAGCAATCTCTGTATATCTTCTTACAATATCTGTATATCCTGGTGAACTGCAGTGAATGTCAGTCATATCAGGCCATGAATGCTATTGACACAAGAAGACAAGTCCAAATGTTACAGAAGCAGCATTCATAGTGTGGCATTAAAATGTGCCGTCTTTGGTGATTGTCCTTGATGTTTCTTCACTGTAAAAAACATTCTGTAAAATTTACGGTAAAATAAATGTTGTATAAACTTAAAACGACAAGTTGAGAAAACTCAAAAATCTGCTGAAGCTGGTTGCCTTAAAATTTTAAGTTGGCTCAACTTTTCTTTTTTTTTTTTAACAGTGCCTCAAATGCAGGTGGTGATGAGAAAGTCACATGATGAACCAAAGCCCATCACAAGCAGCTTTTAAATAATAACATATATAGAAGGTGCACAGTGTCGTTCACACTAGAACTAAACACCATCATGGTGAGACTCATTAAACTAATGTATGCAATAAACATTAATTTAACAACATTGGATGTAACATACAACCCTAATAAACATAACTGATAAGAAAACCTAAGAAGAAACATAGTTATTTAAAAGAAAAAACATCAAATTCAAACAAAATTTGAAATGCAACGCAGGCAATTCTGAGAACGTCAGTTTACGTTTTCCCTGTAAATTTTACAGAAACTTACCACTATCCATTTAACAGGTTTTTACTGTAGCATTTTCACAGTTTTATTACCGTTAAAATCACGGTATTTTTTTTACAGTGTTGTATTGAAGGCACAGACATTCCCAGCCATGTGAAATTGCATGGCTTTTTGGGCAATCTGTGAATGCCCAGCATTTGAAGCTGATAAAGTGGTTTTCATGAAAATGAAGGAAATACTGAACCATATGAAACAATGTAATGCTGAAAAGATCATTTTAAAATCAATCATTTTAGAGTATTTTTTATGCGTTAAGTTGCCTTTTGGCTACAGAAAGATTAGATGACAATAAAACTATTAAAAATGACATGCTTCTACTTGCCTCAGCCACTTTGGACACAAGTATAAGCTACATGTACGGGTGCATCTCAATAAATTAGAATGTCGTGGAAAAGTTCATTTATTTCAGTAATTCAGCTCAAATTGTGAAACTCGTGTATTAAATAAATTCAATGCACACAGACTGAAGTAGTTTAAGTCTTTGGTTCTTTTAATTGTGATGATTTTGGCTCACATTTAACAAAAACCCACCAATTCACTATCTCAACAAATTAGAATATGGTGACATGCCAATCAGCTAATCAACACAAAACACCTGCAAAGGTTTCCTGAGCCTTCAAAATGGTCTCTCAGTTTGGTTCACTAGGCTACACAATCATGGGGAAGACTGCTGATCTGACAGTTGTCCAGAAGACAATCATTGACACCCTTGACAAGGAGGGTAAGCCACAAACATTCATTGCCAAAGAAGCAGAGTGCTGTATCCAAGCATGTTAACAGAAAGTTGAGTGGAAGGAAAAAGTGTGGAAGAAAAAGATGCACAACCAACCGAGTGAACCGCAGCCTTATGAGGATTGTCAAGCAAAATCGATTCAAGAATTTGGGTGAACTTCACAAGGAATGGACTGAGGCTGGGGTCAAGGCATCAAGAGCCACCACACACAGACGTGTCAAAGAATTTGGCTACAGTTGTCGTATTCCTCTTGTTAAGCCACTCCTGAACCACAGACAACGTCAGCGACGCCTCTTACCTGGGCTAAGGAGAAGAAGAATTGGTCCAAAGTCCTCTTTTCAGATGAGAGCAAGTTTTGTATTTCATTTGGAAACCAAGGTCCTAGAGTCTGGAGGAAGGGTGGAGAAGCTAATAGCCCAAGTTGATAATAGCCATCACAGTCTGTGATGATTTGGGGTGCAATGTCATCTGCTGGTGTTGGTGTGTTTTTTGAAAACCAAAGTCACTGCACCCATTTACAAAGAAATTTTGGAGCACTTCATGCTTCCTTCTGCTGACCAGCTTTTTAAAGATGCTGATTTCATTTTCCAGCAGGACTTGGCACCTGCCCACACTGCCAAAAGCACCAAAAGTTGGTTAAATGACCATGGTGTTGGTGTGCTTGACTGGCCAGCAAACTCACCAGACCTGAACCCCATAGAGAATCTATGGGGTATTGTCAAGAGGAAAATGATAAACAAGAGACCAAAAAAATGCAGATGAGCTGAAGGCCACTGTCAAAGAAACCTGGGCTTCCATACCACCTCAGCTGTGCCACAAACTGATCACCTCCATGCCACGCCGAATTGAGGCAGTAATTAAAGCAAAAGGAGCCCCTACCAAGTATTGAGTACATATACAGTAAATGAACATACTTTCCAGAAGGCCAACAATTCACTAAAAATGTTTTTTTTATTGGTCTTATGAAGTATTCTAATTTGTTGAGATAGTGAATTGGTGGGTTTTTGTTAAATGTGAGCCAAAATCATCACAATTAAAAGAACCAAAGACTTAAAATACTTCAGTCTGTGTGCATTGAACTGATTAAATACACGAGTTTCACAATTTGAGCTGAATTACTTATTTTATTAAATTACTTAATTTATTGAATTACTTAATTTATTGAGATGCACCTGTACATTCTCATTCATGTACAGTCTTATTTTGCTGAGCATTATTCCTATTTTTATAAACCTGCCAGAAAAGATTTAATTTTCTGAATATGTGAATGTAGTGAAACTGTTTACATAATTTTATAACATTTAAAATTTTCTGAATTTGGATGCAAAGCTCACTAATGGAGCCGCTTACCCTGAAGGATCTGGCACGCTTTACCCCACAGATACCAGTTAAGCAAAAATGCATTATTGAATAATTCATGTCTAATCTGTAGCCAAAACAAAAGACAATGTTTTATATCTTGGCAATTCACCATCATATACACTAACGAGCAAAAGTTTGGGGTTGGTAAGACATTTAAAATATTTTTGAAAGACATCTCTTATGCTCAACAAGGCTGCGTTGAATTGATCAGCGTCACATGATCTTTCAGAAATCATTCTAATATGCTGATTCGGTGCCCAACAATTTATTATTATTATCAATGTTGAAGACAGTTGTGCTGCTTAATAATTTTGTGGAAATCATGATACATTTTATCCATATTCAATGTATTTAATTAAAATAGAAATCTTTTGTAACAATGTAAAAGTGTTAAATTTTTTGATCAATTTAAGGCATCCTTGCTAAATAAAATATTAATTTCTTTCCAAAAAAAAAGTTCTTAACACTTTTCTAAAGTTTATCTCTCAGTGCTAGACGGTGACATTTTACCCCACTCTATTTTTTGAGTTAGCTTTGTAGGTATTTGATAACTGAAGACGCAAAGTCAACAACTTTTAACTCTATTACGTCCTTCACACTGACACTCAAGATGTTAGTTTGAATTCTGTGCCACAGCAGAGGGCATCTTTGCAATGAGTTTGTTTAACATGTGTTATTGACTGCAGAGCAAAAGTGGAAAACTAGTTTCTCAGAAACAACATTCTGCAGCAGCCCGTACTCTATTTACCTCTGTCATTATATACCCTTGCTGAAACACCCATGCATTTTCCATTGTGTGGACCTCAGATTAAAACGTGTTCGGTTCGGATATTGATGTCAAGATAAGTCGTTATTTAGCGGTCAATTCCCTGGAGGGCTTTTTATTATTTGTGCCCTGTCAGTGGAGCAGTCAGTAGGGTCAGAAAATGAGTAATGTCTGTGATGGCATCGATTAAGCTGGAGAACGGGCAAGAATCATACACAATCCCTCCCATAATAAGAGCAGTGAAATGGTACTTTCATCTTCAGATTCATCTATCATATTCAGCTAATGCCTGTTATAGACCTGACCCGCCACTCGGTTGCTATTGATCACTGTTGTGAATTTCCTTAGGGGGTAAAGTGAAGGATTTGGCAGTGACGGATGCCGTTTAACCGATTCCAATTCTTTATGGTTGCAGTGAAGATGATACAGTCGGTGAACTAGACAAATTCCTGTTTTATCTTCCCTGCTGCAGTTTTTGGAGCTGCTCAGCCTCCCTGAGGTTATAGCTGCTCATCACCCGATTGGATGGAACTGGATCTGAAGTTTGCAGAGCTTTGTGAACTCTTTAGTTCACACCTCTGTGAGGTGTATGGATATACACACTCATTCGCTCGGTTGTTTCCTCTAATGATGTCCCTAGGCACATGTGTATGGATGTACAGTGATAGGAGATCATAATACCATATGATGGTATAGCACAGGACTGTGTATGTGTGTGTGTGTGTGTGTGTGTGTGTGTGTGTGTGTCTCACATCCTTGTCCACACTGTCATCGAGGTTTGAGTGATATGGACATATATATGTATCTGACCTTTCAGTCTATTATAAGCAGAGTGTAATTCATCACTCAAAAGGAACAATGTGTGCTGATGTAGTTTATTGCTTCTCGTGGTTTTACAAATAGCTACATTTAATGTTTTCATTGTAGACATTCATAAACATAGTTTAGACCCCAAAATTTGAACAGTAGTGCATATTAAAAATTATTTGAAATTTTTGTGCATTATTTTATTATTATTTTTATTTAATTTTTTTTGCAGTTTTGATATGAGTAAACAAATCATACACATGGTTTAAAATGTCCACTCACATTTATATTACAATTAGCCCTGTGTTAGTTTGTACTAGTCATTCCAACATTTGTGGGGTTTTTTTTTTTTTTTGTGTAGCTGAAACCAAACATTATACAGCTTTGATAAGAAATACTTCTCCAGCATCTCTCATTGAATTCCCCACGGCCTCAAATGGAATTATATTTACAGGATTATTATTTTGTCCCACACATGAATTTAAAAGTGATCCAAAAATGTTCCTTTGTAAATCAATAACAAAATATTGTCTTTTAAATTGCTTCATATTTTTTTTTCATGAATATTTTTTGATGTATTTTGTGTGAAGGAGTCGCCGCTGTGTTTACATCAAACCACATTAGCATCGGTTGGTATCCTAGAGTAACAGGATTAGCATTTGCTGTTGTCTGTGGGATAATTCCTCTATTGTAGCAGCTCAGTGCGTTGTTGACAGCAGCAGGTTTGTAGAGGAACTAGGAATTAAATGACTTAACATTTAATAGTAATTCCATAACACTGAAATACAAAACGTTAGAATGCAAAAGAGAATGTAAAACATTGCTGATTTAATGAAAGATTGCAATAAGGCCGCAGTTTGTATACGGTGTAGTGCGTGTTTATTGTCTTGGAAGCATCTTTGGAGGTTGGGTGTTTGTTTACAAGAAGGAACATCTGACATTTCTGACTCTGCGTAGGAGTTCACATAATGCTTTCGAGGAAACCGGTAATTTTTTAAAGCTTCCAACTCGTCTTCCTGTTTCCTGCCATTGCCCTTTTTCATAGCAGATGATATAGGCCTATCTGCTGTAGAATGGCAGCTGGCATTGAATTGGAAACAAGTTATGATTTTGTGAATGTTTCTGTGCGTTTGGCACCTCATGGAACCGAAAAGGAAAATTCATTGCAACAGAAAGTGAATATAATCCTGCTTGGTTGCCTTGAAATCTTACCTAACATTTCACTTCAGTTTGTGTTTACGCTTGTGCTGTACTGAAAATCCTTTAATTTGGTGTTCCTGGCTTTTGAAAAAAATGCTTGTAAATCTCTCATTAGTTTAAATCCAGTATTTGGTAATAATATAGCATAATGTGAGATTTACAAGCAATTTTTATAGGTTAGTTATTTTTGACTGGGAACACCACAAGTGTAACAAGGTGGAGAAAAATCCTTAAAAAACTGCAAAAATTAGTTATACAATAGATCATTTGTTATACCCAGTCCATTGCATTAATATTTACTAGCATTTTCGGGAAAAAGAAAATCCTGTCCAGGTCAAAATGACCAGAACACAACATGAGGCTTATTTGTGTGTGTGTGTGTGTGTGTGTGTGTGTATGTCTTCCATGTGACATTTTAGTTAATATTCTGAATATTTTTGAATCATTGATGTCATCTGTATTCAATACTTTAAATATTTCTTCTATACTAATAGGGTATTTAAAATGCAATTTATGGCACTGTGCCTTTCCTTCCTTGGTATCTCTCCAGGTATCTCCCTCCAATTAAAAAATAAATATGAAAAACATAGTTCCAGCACTATGTCATTGTCATACACGTACATCTCTTTATTTTGCACCCAACCCTTAATGAGCACTCAGTGCTCTTTGAGCTGGCTGGTAATAATTAACATCTCCTCTTTCGCGCATGCATATGGTTGGTCTCTGATTAGTGCGTTCATGAATATGTATATGTGCGCTGAGAGTAGAGGTTGAAATTAGGTCATAATGGCGTGATATTCTGTTCCAGCGCTATAAGCGATGCATAGCTGCACTCTCTGACACTTTAAACCATCATAATACCTTTAACCTTCCTGACCGAAGAACACTGTGTTCTAGAAGGTTCATCGAAACTCGACAGAATCCTTCTGACTTAAAATTGGCTACTAGAATCTTATGTCAAAGGACACCAGCTTTTTCCGTATTTATGGAATACACCTTCCTGGCTGACAGTGTCACGTGTTTGAGTTCCTGTTTGTCCTTATTTGGTTTGTTTCCTGTTCTCATCATTTGTTAATCACCTTCAGTCTGTTCACCTGAGCTTATTAATCATCTCGTTTGCTCCCTTGGTTTCTCTGTCTTTTATAAGCCTTCAGTTTCTGTATGTTCTTTGTCTAGGTTTAATGTTATTTGAATGGAATACGTGTGTTGATGAATTTGTTCTCCTGGTTATTCTCCTGTTCTTTGTTTTGGATTACAAGTTGGAATTAAAGAATCTTTATATTTACTCCTTCGTCATGCACTATTGCTATAACAACGTCCCGCGACAGACAGATTCCTCCTTATTGGGCTCTGCTTTTACTTTGCAATAACTGAATGTACCTTATCAACCTCAACTTGCCACTTTTAATGTATCTTAGAGCAGCAAGACTTTAACATCATTTTTTGTTATTATTATTTATTAAGTAATCTTAATCTATATTTTATTTATTTGTTTTATCTTATTTATTTTTCTATTTATAGATCTCCTTGCACATGTATTTATTTATGCACTCATTTTAATATTCTTTCTTTCTTTTTTTATTTGTATATTTATATTTAAACTATTTTTGCAGTTTTCCTCCTCCATTGTCAATCACTTCAGTTCAGTTATAACCATTAAAACTCTGCCATTTTGAGTGGAATTGAGCAGATTTCATAATACAGCTCCCAAGGTCTTTGATTGACCATTGGTTGCTTAACACGACCGTGATTGGTTAGACCACTCAATGCCGCTAAGAAATTTAAAATATTTGATGAGATCAAAAGAGAATGTTTTTCCTGATTAGTTAACTGATTTGTTGATTTTTTATTTATTTATTTTTTTTTTCAGAAGGACCTTTGCGTGATCTTCTGAAAAATTCAAGAATCTGACTTGAAAATTGTGCGGAAAATCTTCTGAAGGTTTGAGTGTTGCTTGACTTCTAACCATAATGTTTGTTTTGGTTTTCCAAGTACAAAGGGCAATCATCTCTGAGCCCAAATATTATTTTGACAGCTCTCTTTTCCATTTTCACTGCGTTGGCTTGTTCTTTTGTTATCAAAGGTCATTTTTAAAGGTTTTTTTTAGAGAACTGTTCAGCAAAGATTGCACCTGCAAAATACACAGCCTTTTCTGGTAGGAGTGTGCAAGGTGAAGTTCAGAAACCTTTTTCTGTGTTAGTGTGTTCTTCTCTTCTCTTCTTTAATTCTCACAGAATTATTAAAGAAATTATTCACCTCCAAAATTTCAGCATTTGCACATTTTAGGTTTGCTATTAAAATACCAGAAGGCCTGCCAAGTGAACATTTCCACAATCTACTTGACTAGAGTGTGAAGTGCAAGATGCTGGACACCACCATTTTACTGTTAAAATGCTTTAATTTTGTGTTGTGGCTGGTACACATGGAAAATTATCATCGAGCCACATGTAAGTTTTGCTGACATGTTTGGTACTATATTATGTGCTAAAGTGAGCAGGTTACTGCCTTTGCATTGAATTCATCCAAGTGGATACTTATTAAATCTCTGTATTTGTCCCACAGAAGAAAGAAAGTCATGCAGGTTTGGAACCATAAAAGAGTAAGTAAATGAAGGCCTCAGTCGACCATGTTGTGCTCAGAGATTTATTTAGTTGGGAAGTTATTATAACTGTGGAAAAATGACTTTACATAAGAACATTAGAGAAAAAGACAGCCCTCCAGTCACATAACAAATCACCTGACCCCCAAACCTACTTGTTACTATGGCATGTGTCACCATATCTGTCGTCTGTGAGAGAACTAGATTTCTCACTGTCTTTTATATTGAACTTTTTTTTTTTCAGATCCCTATACAGGGTGACAGCCAGAGCACTGTGGACAATGACTGATCTTTACAAAGCTATAACTTTGCCATCTACACGCTTTCACAGACCACTCTTTTATTTAGCACTTACTTTACCTTTCAAACTGAAGTTGCATTGCAGTTTGTAGGCTTACTGTAATCTGTTTCTCTGAGAACTTTTTTGACCTAGAAACCAGTGGCTTCAAACAAGCTGTCTGATACTCTTCTTTTTCTGCTGAAACACTAAATGCCTTGCTTCTTTCTCTAATGGAAAATGGCATTTGTAAACAGACTCCTGCCTGAGGAGTACTGAGTTCAATTTGACTACTAACAAATAAGCCGTTGTGTATCCGTTGAGCCAGCAGTGACAGAATTCACCTCGCTGAACTGAAGCAACATGTGGCCAAACCCAGAAGGAATCCAGAGAGGGAATCATCTGTGCAGGGTAGATAGACCACGTTCTCACAGCTGCTTTCATCAGCTTGTGGCAAAATAACAGACAGATGAACTGCTAAAAACAAAACGCTTTAGTAGTTCGGAATATAGTGTGCAATGACTTGTCGTTATCAGCTCAAATCATGATTTTAACCTCGGTCAGGCTATTTTTACTATATTTTCACTGGAGTACTATAGAGATAATTTTTGTGTTATGTTTTGCAGTAATCCAAAAGCCAATGGAGAAATGCTGTTGCTATTTTGTCTAGGGAACCAGGTTGATGCTAACCTCCGGGTATACGATAACCACCCCCCATAATAATCTCAGGAGGCTATTTTGTAAATGCATGCTATTAATCTTATTGTGAAATGTTCATCCATGCATATGTTTCATCTTGTAATGTTTAATCATAACATTACTTCTCCAATCATTTTGGAGATTCACATTTTGAGTGGAATGCCCACATCTCAAAATCCAATGAACAACCGATGCATAAAACTAAGTCTCCACCCTACATTTTTTTCTTTTTTGAAAGTCTTGGATTTCTGTCACAATATGGAATAAAAGATCAGTTGTTACTTCCTTTACATAGTGAACTGTAAGAAAGAATTGTAACATTTCTTTTTCAAATCAGAATTAACATTAAAGTAGCTTTGGAAATGGAGTAAATTTAACAATTGCGCTAGCTGTTTAACTAAAAACACCCACCTCACACTGAATCCCATGACCCGAGGTTGAAGATAAAGGATATGTGACCGTTATTTCTTTAGGAAGTGATGGATGAAATAATGTATTGGGTTGCATAGAGGGTCTGTGAGCCGATATGGCAGGGATAACCTGCTACGAATGTCTAGGCAGATACTACAGGAGTTTTCAGCTTGAGAAAGCACCGAATCTATGACACACTCTCCCATTACTTTGTGTCCAGGCCGGCTGGCCTGTGGATAAATGTTGTCATGTTCAGGAAAGCCACTTGACTAATGGTTTCCACCATGCATGAAGCCATGAAATTACGTAGCAATGACTAGTTCAGTGATGGTGCCTTGTTTTCCATTTGGTTTCTGCTTTATTGTGCCGAGTGATTTTTGGAGATGGAATTTAACGGAGGCAGTGAGAAAAGAGGCGTCTGTGTCTGATGCTTCGGTGTGTGTGACGGAAAGGCAGGGCTGGATGTCAATCTGTGAAGTCCTCTGTGGAATTGGATCCAAACCAAGGGGAAAGACTCTGAATGAAGTGTCTCTCCATTTTCGCTCTCGACTCAAGAGGAACAATAACAGATGCCATTGATAGGAAATACGCATTCTGAGCAGCAGAGTAATTCAAGAGTTTGAGAGGGTTTCTATTGTCTTTTTCACACACATTCTAACCACGCCTCAAAACCAGTGCAAAAACACTGTTGTGTCAGTCAGGCCCCCCACTGGAGCATGGATCTCTGTGACTGTGGGACTAGATAGTATTCCAGCATGCCGTCCTGTCAGAATGCAGGCCACACGCTGTCACCTTCAGCCCTCCACTAGTAACACCCATAATTACCCACTGGGTGATTTGGAGGAAGTTGGGTGTGTGGGGAAAAAGCCTTGAAATGGGTGAGCAGGGCCTTTGGGTTCAGGGTAGACAGCAGCAGCTGTATTTAAATCTGACAAGTGATTAACTTTGATTCTAAGAAACTTTGGTGGGAATTTGTCTGTACTAGTAATTTTTTTATTTATTGATTGATTTATTTTCAATTAGTGTTTCTGCATGGCAGGGAAAGGGATGACGGAGCTGTCCAATACTGTGGTGCTGAAATGTAGTTGCAGCATGAAGAACTCTGGGTGGGCCGTCTCATGCTGTGCTTTTTATCAGCTCTAACTCAGATTCCTGTCATCCACTAGACGTAAAGGGATTTTATGTTATAATTATTCTAGCCCTTTCAAAATATTTGCTGATAACAAACCACTTATTTTCAGCATCACAAAATAACTCTGAAATGTTGTCTTATCAACAAAACCCTCTGTTGCCTAAATAGATTAAATTAAGTTTGTTTTAGCTAAATCAAACAACTTTTAACATTCTTTGTAATTATTTATGACTACAATAAAAATACCATTTTGCCTGTGAACTGTAAAATATATGTATTAGCCTATACTTCTTCAAAGCTAGGCTAAATTAAAAAAAAAATGTTTTAGCCTTTCCACTTCAAAATTTCACATTTAATTCAGTGTAATGTAATTTTTTGCAATGCAATTTCTGAGCAAATTGTTTCTACACATTATTTTCAGTAAGGTAACTTATAGTTCGAGTTAACTGCCCTGCTTCTATTGGATGAGAACAAAATTTGAACTGAATTGAGCTGGATGGTGACACTAGCATCGGTACAGTTGTTTAACTGTATTGAATTAACATTGAACTGACATGAGCTGAATAATGACCCTATTTCCTTGTGTAGAGTTTCGTAACTGATGACATATAGGCTACAACATTGGCATTGAACTGAATTGAAGCAACACTGCACTGAATGGAGCTGAATAACGACACTGTTGTAAAGCTGCAACTGGATTAGTTTCATAACTAGTTTTACATTTACACTTATATTTTCCTGTTTATTCACGTGAAGCTGCTGTGAATAAATCGTATTTTATAAAACGCTATATGTGACTTTGACTTGACAGTTAACCATTTTAATGCAGCATTTCTGCGTTAAATTCCTCTCGTTATTTTTACAGTGGGCTTTGAGGGTATATTTCAGAAGTTAACCGCCGTGAGAAATAACTCAGTTATGAGTAATGAGTAATGAGTCGTATGGCAGTAATGAGTCGTATCTGTGGATCAATAGCGTGATGCTGCGCCGAGCGAATATGTGAAAGAATGCGCGAGGGGTGGAGTTCTGCTCTTTTACTTTGCACTCTACACAGTGCAGACACAGAGATCTCACCGCTGTCAGAAGAGTCGCGCACTTGTACTCTTCCTTGACTTTTTCCATTTAGCAAAGCAAACCCTTTATGTAGTCATCTTTTTTTCTTTCTTTCTTGTAACATTGCTGGTTTCTTCATTTGAGCGCATCACAGTGCATCCGCGGTCTCCAGCGCGCCCCAGCACAGACGCTGATTCTCTGTCGCCCTGCTGCGGTCCTCGCTGGAGCTGTGAGATTTTAGTAAGCACCGCAGGACCCAGAACTGCAAAACTGTTTGAAGTAGAGAGCTTCCTCTTGTCCCGCGCGCCCATGGAAGGCGACGTTATGGATAAACTGGAGGACATGGCCTCAGTGTGCGAGTTCGACCCTATCACGGGGGATATTCCCGCGACCAAAGTGGAGATCACCGTCTCGTGCAGGTATGAGGCAGAATCACTGTACATTGACTCACTCAAGTTGAAATCACTTTGATTTCATGGCGTTTATAGTTCATGTTGACCACATAATATCATGTTTGATTTGTTTGATTATAGATTCTTTTTTTTTTTTTTTTTTAGGTTCAGCAAAGAATCCTTTTCTCATTTAAAACAAACAAACAAACAAACAAACAAACAGTGTGGTCTTAAATTGAATATTTTTGTTCATTGGAGAAAAAAGTTAGATTTGTATTCTTTCTAGGGTTTTTCCGACCAGCATACTGGTTCTGTTAACTGAGAGCATCTACATCAGTATGTAGATGGTTTTGGTCTAAAGAAGCATAAAATGTTCTGCTTCGGGATCAGGCTTTATTTTCAGCTTTATAACCTAGTGGAATACATTTTTGGGGTAGCACGTTATTTTAAGGTCCTTATTACAGTGTAATTATACATTTAAATACTGACTAATATTAATTAACCACATGTACCTCCTATATGGTTTGGGCTAGGATTAGGGTTTGATTTAGGTTTACTTGCATGTAATTATGCATAATTTATTATTATTATTATTATAGTAAGTACATATAACTTGTAACAAGGTCACTTAAAGTGTTACCATTTTTGTTAATGAGCTGCCATGAATTATACAATTTTTAAAAAGTTTTAGAAGTAGCAGTTCACATGCAACAATTTTGATCCCAGACTTTCTGGCTCCACAGTATTGATATGTGCGTAAATATCTAATATATCCGGTGAGTTACATCTATGTAGGCTGCTTGCCCAAAGCACTTGATGTTGCTGCTCAGCTGTTTCCATATAGAGATGCCATAAGTTGTCAGATGCTCTGAACGTCAAGGACAGTGAAGATAAACCTCATCTTTGCTTTCCATCAATAATAAATGTTATGTTTGGGTATTTAGTTGTGTTACATGAACTGCTTGTTAGAGGAAATCCATCTTCAATTTCATGACTAGCTTGTAAAATGTGATATTACTAGTTGCCAAATCATAGCACTGTATTACTGAAGCAAACAGTGAATATTCATGAGAGGCAGCATAAAAACCCCACCCAGATATCCTCACATCAATGCATACAGCCTTCACTACAGTACAAAATAGCAGAGAGGGTTTTTTATGTTGCTTGCAACATAATTCTTGGGTGAAGTTTTTGACGGATGCTTATATCATCATCGTAGCTTTCAGGGCAGACAACGTTGCTCTTATTAAGAATGAATCACTAAAACGCTGCTACTGGAAAAACAGGTTCTGAGATGTGGTGAAAATGAATTTCAGTCATGGGGCTCCGCAGCCAAGACCACAGCCGGTTCGTTGCTCAGACTGATAGGTGGGCTATTGGTTTGGGCTTTCAATCATCTTGAGGAGTAATGGATACGGCTGGCGTACTCAACATCTGCTATGTCTTTAATAGTCGCTTATAGTCAATTATACACGCTCCAGTCCAATTTAGACAAAATGATTTTACTGAATTTCCCAACTTGACAGTCAGACCATTTATTTAATGAGAGCAATTTTCTGTGCAAGTAGCTAATAACCATAAGCTCGCCAACTTCTCAGCTGCAAGTTAATATTGCCTGCTGTCTACATAAAGAAAGAAAGAATACTGATCTTGGGTGTAATTTGGTCTGATTGTTAGCTGAATAAATTTCTCTGTTAAAGACCAAGACTTCATCACATTAGCTAAAAGTGATCTCAACTGTTTTTAATGAACTAGATATAAATTGCTTTTTAAAAATGAAATACATTTGCAACTAAATGATTATATCAAAATACAAGCAATAGTGCCAGTTATACAAAAACTCTGCAGTCTTTAGTCAGAAATTGCATTTTAATTTGAACTTGACATGACATATATTTGACAAGTATCATGGACGTATAAGAGCATATTTTTGCATTTTCTTTTTCTACCCGTTTCTTCATACTTTCTCTTTTATGTTCCTTGTAAAAAAAAAAAGTCCCAAGGGAATGCTAATGGGTTCATTATCCATTATAAAGGGATTTCTGTCATATATCTATATAGGTAATTGGTTCAAATAAGATTCTAATGGACCAAAAAAAAAAAAAAAATCTGGAGATTAAACTTAAAATAGGAATATGAGTTTGTTTAGTAGGATCTCATTTGATTCTAAGAGAATTTTTAGAAGATTCTTGTTTGATCTTATTAGGATTGGTTCGTAATTCTAATTGTGAAATTCCATTAGCTTTGCTTTATTGGATTTTTATTTTTTACTCTTCCCGCTTCTACATCACAGATAAAAAACCTCATTAGTGTTATCAAATATATGGTCAAATTATAGATAAAAAATAAAATAAAATACTGCTTTTATTGTTATTTTTAATTGAATTAGATTTTTGCCAGCTCGTTGCTCTTGTTATTGAGTCAATGAATAAATAAATCTATTGGCCCTGAACCGTTATGGCCGCATCTGTCACCGCAGAACATTCTCTCAGGTCTGTGATGAGACTCGGTGTGGTGGTGCTGGAAATCATCACCTGCGTTTGTTCTCTGTAATTGATTTAGTTTGGGCTGATTATCAGGGGATTGTGGCAGACATGGAATTGAATTGCTTCACTTCCCCCTCCAGATTCCCTCATAACCTGCTGATGTTATTGGAGAGCAGAAAGTTGGGTCTGACATACCAGAGGCTTTGTGATAAACCTTATCACAAACAAACACTGTCCTGTGGGTGGGAGATATACGATTGATCCAGTTGTCTGGCACTAATTGGGTTTTGATTGGTTTGTGTTTTACTAGTCAAATGGCAGAGAAAAAGCTTTTGGATATACTTAGTGGGTCTTAAGCATTAGAAAGATATTTTTTGTTATACACTACTGTTTAAAGGTTTGCAGGAACTGAGAATGCTTTTCAGAGATTTTTGATTGAATTTTCATTGATTTGAAATCAATTTTACACTTCATTTTCTCTGAATCTGATCATTCATGAACTGAACACATCTGTCAGAACAGATCATTTTGCTCATAACTCAAATGTGAACATACACACACACAATGTGTAGTTACTGCTTTTTACTTTTGAAACTAAAGGGGTAATGCTAAAAATCACCACATACTTTGTTTATGTTGGATTTGTATTCACCCTTTCTCCTATCAGCTTTGCGGAATTCTGATAATGCTTCAAATAACAAATATGCATTTTAACTAGCAAAACCTTTTTGGATACTGCTGCGTTGCGCTATTAAATATGCTTGAAATGGCTCTTTAAAAGCACATATGTTTCTTCACCTAAAACCATTTAATCCTAAATATACTGGACTGGACATCAACAAAGCTGCTTGCTGCTCGGAAATATGGTTTTAGCAAGGGTGTCCTTGCCAAAAAACATGTGTCCCTGCTGTTACTATCCTCCATGATTAGCTCGCTGTGTTGTAAAAGTGAAGGAATAAAGTTGCAGTTGTTGGCAAGCTTCAGTTTCACTGCCGATCCACGTCCTCCTCTTAGTTGACCTTGCAGGTGAGGAACCAGATCATGGAATACATCTACATTCACTCTGCACCCCTCTGCTGCTAGACTCTCTAGGCTCTGCTCTGCTGAGAAGGGCTCTTTCTGGTGGGCATTTGCAAACCAGGAGATGATTTACGGCTGGGGTTCAGCTCCATTCTCAGCATGTGACTTGATTCCAAATGGAGCCGTGGTGTATTGTAAGCCGTTATTGTTCTTTTGCTATTCATTCAGCTCCAGTGTCTTTTATTGCTGGATTTCCTCATCTGATTATATATGCTTGAAAAATGGAGCACCTTTAGTCCCAGAGCTGTGAATAGTAGAACAGATGTTTACATATTCCTTAGTGTCCTGCTTCCAACATGTCTTCCTTCCAAGAGTTAAAGGTGTAGTTCTCCCCAAAATGAAAATATACTGACCAAAGGTGTACTTAGATGAGTTTGTTTCTTCATCTGAACAGATTTGGAGAAATGTAGCATTACATTACTTGACCACCAAAGGATCCTCTGCAGTGAATGGGTGCCATCAGAATTAGAGTCCAGACAGCTGAAAAAGCATCACAATAATCCACATGTAATCCACACAACTCCAGTCCATCAGTTAACATCTTGTGAAGTGAAAAGCTGCATGTTTGTGAGAAACATATCCATCATGAAGGCATTTTAACCGTAAACTGTCGCTTCTAGGCAAAATAGAGTCCATAATCCATAATAATGCTTCCTCCAATGAAAAAGTCCATCCTCTGTTGTTCTCTCACATCAAAATCCACCAAAATATTTGTTTATAACTGTTTTGGACTGTTTTCTCTTATAAATAGTGCTTGACCTGTGCATATTTCACCTCTGATTTAGACAAGATGACTTTTTCACTGGAGAAAACAATATTATGGATATATGGACTTCTGTATTTTAGCTGGAAGCAATTTTTTGAAGTTAAAACGTCTTATTAATGAATTTATATATTACAAACAGTATTAGCTTCACAACACATTGTTTTATGGACTGGAGTTGTGTGGATTACTTGTGGGTTATTGTGATGTTTTTATCAGCTGTTTGAACTCTCATTCTGATGGCACCCATTCACTGCAGAGGATCAATTCGTGATGATCAGTTCAAGTGATGTACTGCTAAATTTTTCCAAATCAGTTCTGACAGAGAAGCAAACTCAGCTGCATCTTGGATAACCTGAAGGTGAGTAAACCTTCATCAAATATTCATTTTTGGGTGAACAATCTCTCTAAATACAAAATGAAAAACAATCAGGGCTGATTTTGCAGATGCTACTTGAACTTTAACTGGTGATGAAGGAAGTATCCAAAGTGAGACTGAGAGAAAGAGAAAAGTAGAAAGATGGATGGTGAAGTCTTCAGCGTGTAATAAAGATGCAGATTCAATGCCAAAAGATGTGAGAGGCCAAATGAGGCTCAGAGATTTACAGTCATTATGTATTCACACTGTAATCTACTGCAGAAGTGGTTGTGTGTGTGTGTGTGTGTGTGTGTCCTAGTTTATGCATTGTTTTCATCCAGTCTCTATTCACATCTTTTTGTCCTGTTTTTGCAGTGATTTTTGTCTGTAGATTTGATTGGCATAATTGACATCTGGAAGAACCGACCGATATTACACTGCGGCAGTAATTTTGAACCTTTAGGAATTAACAAGTCTGTGATATGGCCAATATGTGATTAAAATTAAATCATAGGTTGGTAGATAACAGTTTTTAGGGGGAGGGACTGAGTGTCTGACCTCTGCGTGTCACTGAGGGAAGCGCTTAATATGGTGAATAGTCTAACAGATGGTTGAGGAAAAAAAAAACAGCTGCTGAACGGATGGATGGGCTGGGTGAGAGCTTGGCCAGTTGTTAATTGAGCTGGCTGATTTAGTATGCGTATAAATGTGTTAGTAGAGCGAGTGTGGGTATGCCTGTGTTTTGACAGAGGATAGAATCGAATCAAAGAGCTCAAAACGGCTGTCTCACAAACCCAGAATTCTCTTGTGTGCTGTTCGGGAGCGTTGTGTGATGTGACAAAGATACTGGGAATAACAAGAGGCTTGTCTACACTTGCAGTTCAACTCTGATCATTGTTGGGCTTATTCAGTCGAGTGCAGCTGACCCTTTGTTCAAATGAAAACACATTGATTGCATCACAGTTTTTAACGCCTATGGTCAAACTCATTGTGATGTGCTTAATATCAGCATTGATGCTTACACATCACTACTAGTAGCCTAGTTTAAAAAAAAAAAATGTATCATCACCAATTTGTTCTTGGTTGTTATTGTAATATTGTTGTTGGTTGGTTGGGTGGGTGTGTAACATTGCTTAAAAGCAACATGGTTTTTTGTTTTCTTTAATCAAAATATAATTACTTGCTCCAAAATGCTGACATCTTCATGAAGGCACTAACATGGTGGACCACCAGAGCAAACACTATTTAGTGTAGCAAACAGAGATGGCGGGAAGGTCAGTTTTTGGCTTTTTCCCTGCGTGACTTGCATCACTTTTTAAAAAAGATTTTCCTTTTTGACCTGGGTTTACTCTGATCCATTTCTTAATAAGTTTTTCAGTAAATATTATCTGATAACATTTTTTTGTGTTAATTATAATTTTGCATTCCTCTACCTCTTTGTGTAAAAAATAACATTATTTACATACGAAACAACACTGTGCTCTGTTATCACATTAATTTACTCTCACATAACTTTATATTGTGCATCACATGTTTTTAGGGATGCACAATATAGTCGGACCTTATACTTTATATACACTGTAAAAAGTGATAAGTTGACTTAACTTAAAAAAATTTAGGAAACCCGTTGCCTTAAAATTATTAAGTAAATAATAATAAAAAAAAGTTAAGTGGACTTGACAATTCACTTCACTTATTTTTTAAATGATCATTTACTTAAAAATTTAAAGGCAACGGGTTTCCTCAATATTTTTAAGTTAAGTCAACTTATCACTTTTTACAGTGTACAGTACACTTTCGTGCAAAAGTTTGTGGTTAAGATTTTTTTCTAATGTATTTAAAAGTGTCTCACCAAAGCTTTATTTTTTGTTCAAAATACAGTAAAACCAGTAATATTGTGAAATATTATTACAATTTAAAATAACAGTTTAAACAGCTGAATTTTCAGCAGCCATTACTCCAGTACTCAGTGTCACATGATAATTGAGAAATTTCTTCTTATCATCAGTGTCGAAAACAGTTGTGCTGCTTAATATTTTTTGTGGAGACTGTGATGCATCTTTTCAGTGTTCTTTAATTAATGCAAACTTCAAATAAAATGTATTTTTGAAAATCTTTTGTAACATTATTATGTAATTACTTTCAGTTTTGATCAATTTAATGCATCCTTGCTGAATAAAAGTATTAAATTCTTGAAAAAAATTTTATTGACCCCAGTGCATAAATATGCATTAATATTGCGTCAGAGCTGTTGGTTATTCAGTGTTACCGTCGGTTAAACTGAGTCATATAGTTCTTACAAGTGGTGTAGGCTGATAACTAATGTCTTGTGACTCTAATTACTTAATCACACCATTACCAACACTTTAGCGTTTTTTTTAATTAGTTTTTTTTTTTAAAGCAATTTTCATTTTATTGTGCAATATGACACTTCATTAATAACTGACCCACTGAACCTGTGTTTTATTATTTGTACTGACCTCTGTAATCAAGTACTCAACATATCTATCCTATAAAGAGGTAACTCAACTTAAATGAGCAACATAGATCAGGATTTGCTGTTTAACAGTGATTAACCGTCACATTAGTTGCATTTACAAGCTATTGAGCGAGAGACATGCAAAACGAGATCGTTGGCCCTGTGGATTGTGACTTCACTAAAGGTCTTTTGTCGAGATTTATGCCTGGTTTATGAACAGCGTTTGCCAGGATTTAATTACACTGTTTCATTGTTGTTGACGAGCTGGAAAAATGCTGACACTCCTGTTCTTCTATAATTACTCCTTTAGGAGAAGACAGAGGGATTGTAGGTCATATTGCATTTAATGAAACACTATAACAGGACTTCCTAGGTCTTAGAAGTGGCACAGGACCTTTGAGAGTCATTGTAATAATGTTCTGTTTGGTTGCCAGTGCCCAGTGTGCCTTTAGGTGACAGTTAGATGGAGCCCTAGGACGGTAAATTACACCCTGCTGGCCATCTTTTGTTTTGACTCATGGGAAATGTTTTGCCTGGTGTTTTTCATACTCGGTCCTGCTCTTGGCTTTGTTCAGAGTTCATCAAATAGCCATGATGATAAGGACTCTCCATTGACCTGAGAGTCTGTCACGGTGGTAATACCCCTGTCAGGGTGGCCAGACTACAAGAGTTTTCATTCCAGACGACATGATGAGCGACATGATCCTTTCCTCTCCTCCACCTCCAGGTCTGTGACTTTGGGCTGAGATGCACTCTGAAATTTCTCTTTGCCCCTCTTAACCAGATAGCAACTTGAATTACTTTTTTTCTGCTTCTTTGAACCAATAAGGATTCATTGGATGGCTGAGGAGTTTAGAATCTATTTTGATCCCTCCGGCTGAAATAGCTTCTCCCGCATGAGGGTGCCAATTACAGTGCCACTGGGTTCTGGGAGAGCGTGGGTGAGAAGGGGATTGGATCACAAGTCCAATAGTGTCAGACCACTTCCTTAGCAAAGAGAAAGAACTGATCTGTGGTGCTAATATCACCAAAGTGTTATAGCATCACAAACATCAGCAAAGAACACTATGATCCAGTGCAAGCATTCAGGAGAGTGTTTACAATGAATGTTTATTGATCAGAGATAAACACAGAAGAGGGCCAAATCGCGAGGAACTCAATCAAATGATCTTTTACAAGAGATCATTTACACTGTACTAGTTCATTGTACTGTTAAAAAATACTACAGGCCTAACTAAAAATACCTCCTCACTGAAAAAAGAACAGTTATTAAAGGGGTCATATAATGCTACATGCACTTTTACAAGTTGTTTGAACTGAAATGTGTGTTGGCAGTGTGTGTACACAACCACCCTATAATGATAAAAATCCACCCAGTGTTTTTTTTGTAATCTCGTTAAATCTTTACCCCTTTCTCAAATCGAGCCATCTGTCCGTGTGACGTCACACGGACAGAGGCACCTCCCACGATAGTTTGATTGACAGCAGTGTTTCAGCACAGACTGCACTGGTGTCTTACCTCAGACCCGCCCTGAGAGAGCTGTCATCAGTTGTTTCACCGCCGGAGCAGATGTAGACAAGAATGACTCCTAAACGATTGAGGTGTTTTGTTGTTGGATGTAATAATGAACATAGCAGTAGTCATTTACTCCCGTCATCTGAGCGGCTGAAGAGGATTAGGTTTGATTATGAAAGGGAAAGCGCCCTCCATCTACCTAAATGCATCTATGTTCGCGCGAATCATTCGTGATCCAGCTTCACTTCCAGAAAAAGTGAGTACAAGGTTTTTTTAATGAATCTTTGCAAATGGCCTTTCCTAATAATGTGCTAATTAGCAATTTTCACAATGAATGCGACTAAAGTAAACAGTCCCTCAGAGAGCGGCTTAGAAGAGAGGGGCGGAGTCAGCAGAGCTCATTAACATTTAAAGGAGAATGACACAATACCGCTTGCACTGACAAGAGCTGTTTTTGACAGGGTAAAAAGGTGTTTTTTACACTACCAATGAGAAATTTTAACCAAACTATGTAACAGACTTTTCATTAAGACCCTAAAGATGCATTTGATCTCGGTGGAATTGATACTGAATTGTTGCTGTTGGTTAACTTGCTACTGCCAATACAGTGCTGTGAGTATGTAAGACATACTGCTGCTGCACAAGTAGCATATATAATAGCAGGTCTATACAGGTGGAGCTGGGGAAGGTGGAGGTTTCAGAGGAACTCACTAATGCTCTTGTAATGTAAAGCAGCAAGCTTATTGGCTGTGTATGCAATGATCCAGTCAGCTTGTGCCAAGTAGTTTAGTGCTGTGAATAACAGTTTGCATTAACGACCCATCTGCCTGTGCCATCTAGCGTTTCATGACAGAACTTGGCATGAATGTGAATTATGCACATTAATAGGTATACTAATAAAAAATTATTTTCATTGTTACTTTAATTTCTGAGATGACGCTGCCTTTCTTTCCTCCTCTTTCATCCTTTTTTTGTTTTGAAGAATGTTTTAACAGTTGCCCATACCTTGAAAGTCCAATAACAGCATATATATTATGTGTGTGTATATATATATATATATATATATATATACTCTCTTTAGTAGTATATATGTAGACCTCCGAAAGAAAGCATGACATGACAAGCAAGGCATTGATTAATGATTTATGTGTAACTGTATGATTAATGTCCTGTCTTTTATGGCTAAATTTAAACCTTTCTTACACACTTCTCACATTTAAACTGCAGTGTTCTAGGATTCCTCTTAAGATGTAGTCCTGCCTCAAAGCCCAGAGGAGTTAATTTGAACTTACGGTCTGTGTTTGAACATCAGACATCTGTCAGAGCCTCTATACGTTCAGACAGTTAAGCCCATTTTTAAGACTATAGCGTAATAGCTCTCCAGACGCCTTTATTTCAGTTTTATTTCAACAGTTTTAACAGTAGGTCACTAGTCGTAGAACATTGTTGATTCGCTCTTAGTACTGCAAATTTTCAGCTTTTCAAACTTTCCAAGGTCTGTATAATTTATTACATGCCTTTTTAAAATACAGACAGAACAGAAAAAAATCACATGGCTTCAAGTCAATTTTTAATGTGAGTTTATCCTGTTTTTATGAAACACTGCTTAGGTGCAGTAAATGTTTGCTTCTTGCATTAAAGCGGCTGCTTCTGTCCCTATAAAGGAACTTTTTGTTTTTTGGGTTCTCAAGGGTCTATATTAAACTGGTGAAGGATTGCGAGACTAATTTAAAATGTTTTCAATTCCAGGAATGTTTAATAGCAGAAGTGACTGTTTTTTTCTGTCTGTGTCTATTTGATACGACAGCACGTATTAGCAATGTGTAGTGTAGCTGACACTCATTGGTGTTGGAGAACACAGTTTCTGCATTTTCAAACAGCCATTATACAGTCCAGATTCCAGAGCCACACATAAAATTTAATTAAAAGCCAGCTGCTCTGACATTGATATTGTGACAGAAATTAGATATTTTTCAAGCCTGTCGAATCAAATCAAAGGTTTTTTTGATTGTTTTCATTGAGCCCGTCTCAATTTTCTAGGTGTTCAATGATCTATTTATAGTGGTTTCACACTCTCAGAGAGTTTATTGAAACTGCATGCCAGAATCACTTTCTGAATCAATCTGCTCTGATTCAACAATCCAGTTCATCGCAATTAAATAGATGCCAAGCGCTGAATGGATGCAGAACTGTTAAATGCTGCCAAAGATACAGTTTTTGAGCATAAATTGTACATGAATTTTATGTTATCATGTAATAAATGCAAAGATATGGTCTTTATGTTTTGAATCACGACTTGTCATGTAGTCATTTAGCAGACTGTTTAATTCAGCGGTCTCCAATGAGCAGTTAAATGAAATCACAGCGGTGCACTGAGAACCTGTCATTTCAGCTCACTTTTGAACCCAGGTTCATTAATCAAGTAGACATTGGAAATGATCAGACTAAATTTCCAGTTCAAGATGGACCCCTACCTGGAATCTAAGTGGTACCTCTTAAATAAATCCCCAAGAAAGGCCCAACCACAAAACTTCTATAAAAACCATGGTCCAAAATCATTAACTCTTACAGCCTGTTTGCCAAAACCCAATTCATGATTTTGTGCAGGAAAACCCAAATAAAAATCAGCATGCTACAGCGATATATGAGAGATATGATTGTGAGAGATGAAGCGATATGAAGATGATAAACAGGTTAAAAATAATAATTATAGATAGTTTGTGTATTTATAATGCAGATAAAGCTGTGTTTCCAGCATCTGCATAATTTGTGTACGTGAATGTATATGTTTTATGAAGCATTGATGGTAGAGATTCTTCTATTTTGTGTTAGTGCCCTGCTAATGTTTTTGTAGCCATATGCTGCTCCTTATGCGTTTGAATGGATCACTGAATTTTTGGAGTGACTGGAGAATAATGATGAAAGTGTATCTTGCTTCAAAACACAAAGAGAAAATGACAAAAAATGTAATGTCAAGAGATGTTTTTGTGGCTGCTAATGGAAGGCAATGGATGGTTTCTGAAATAACATGTGAATGAGAGCTCCATTAGGTTTATTTGTGAGGCCTTTGTATCATTTTATGCCTGAACTGTTTGATTGGAGTGACCTACTTTATCAGCCCTTAACTGACTCTCTTTTTCTTCCTGTTTCCCCAGAAACCTGTTAGATCGGGACACGTTCTCCAAGTCTGATCCTTGTAAGTACTTCTCTTTTTTTCATAGCTGAAGCACTTGTTTTTTTTAACCTAAAATCATATTTTTTTTTTACACACATTCAGTCTCCAGGCTTTGTACCCCACTGACACATTGTTCTCAGGTCCGGTCTCTTCCACACACCTCTTCGACTTTCTTCCGCTTTCCACACTTTGCCTGCAATTTGTCTACTCTGCTATTTCTCCAAGTTGCCTAAAACACATGCATAGAATTTGCATCACAATGTGACAGCTTTTCTTCCCTATCAACATAAATGCAGAGCATGAGCTCAGCCCCCTGAATACAAATTGTTCATGAGCCATGGGGACATTTAGACCTGTGTACAGTAAATCTCTTGCTGAAGACATGAAATGATGAAATAGAGAGCAATGGGTCAAATAGTCTGGCCACCTTTGCAATTCTAATCTTTGCAAGAAGAACATTTATTGCTAAGACGTTGCTCTTTCATCAAGGAAGCTTAATGTTTAACATTAATATAATTAAATTATTAGAATTCTGTTAATCTTCATTTAACCCTCATGCTCCAAAATGTTGTATGTGTAAAACTAATAACTTTGAAAATAACCTTTATATTTTCCTTTCAAACATTTTAGTATGCACCCTTGGCCCAATAAAAAACCAGTAGATAGATATTGACTCTTTAACCTGATGGTAAATCACAAAGCAAGTGTGAACTTTTGGCTCCAAGATAATCACAGTGAATTTCTTTTCCGTTATTCGTTTAGAGGTAAAAAAAATAAAAATTTAATATATGCAAGCCATGCTTTACTGTTAGCAAACATCCCGATGCTGCCCGCACTGCTGAGAGTTCTGTTCAGATAAATATGTGCTGGATTTCCCTCTCAGTAACAAAACAAACACAACAAAAATTACAGCGGAGAGAAAGCAGCAGTTAAGAAAGCATCTTATCATAACAATGTAGATGTTTGCACGAGCTCTGCAATTCAGCACTCCAGTAAAGTCCAGTCATGTTCTTTTTACATTGCACTTTTTTTTTACTAGCAGCATCACAGTACTAAATTGTCAGTGTCACTTTCAGTTATAATTACTAAGCAGCTCCTCACTTTGAAGATAGGTAATGTTAAATCTCTTTACTGGTAAATGCAAGGTATTCAAAATAAGTTTTTTTAGAGGCAATGTTTTGTTTTTTTTAAGATAATGTTGTGAATAAAATAGTTCACCTAAAAATAAATATTGTTATCACTTTATTGTTCCATATCCACATGTCTTACAAAAGGAGATGTTGGGCAGAATGATGTGTCAGTCAGTTAATTTTTCACACAGTTAATTAAATGGTGAATGAGAATGTTTCTCTGTCTTTCATTCCATTTTGTGTGCCACATTTATTTATTTATATTGTAAAAAACAAAAAAACATTGTTATTGTATAATAGTAATGTAATTGTTTGTAAAAGCTTAATAAATGAAAGCCTAAAATTAAATGAATCAAAGCCTACTGCTTAATCAGTGAAATAATTAATGATTAGTCGATTAATTATTCTAATAATCATTAGATTATTAATTATCAAAATAATCATTTGTTACAGCCCTACATTCTATAAAATAATTTCTAAATATTGTATAAGCCTAATAATTTGGCTTGTGATTTCTTCCAAAATTCTATACACAAATTATAGGAAATTATAAAGTCTATTTCACAGGAGAAAAATGTAAGCAGGAAACTCAATTTATTCTCCGTAAAAATTGAGACATTAACAAAAGACCTTGTTTGTGACGTTTCTTTTCTGTGGGCTACTAAGCTACTCATTGTTCAGCTGTTCTTCAGAGACGCATCTACAGTCAATGTAACATAAAAGCTTTTTCTTAAAAATTAAATAGATGCTGATTTCTCTCTCTCTCTCTCTCTCTCTCTCTCTCTCATCTTCTCAGTGTGTGTTCTGTACACTCAGGGAGTGGAGTCTAAGCAGTGGCGTGAGGTAAGTGTCCACGTTCAGGAACAAACCTACAATCAGCTCTGACAGAGACTCCCTCATTTGCCCTAATCAGCTCTGCATATCCTCTCTGTCTCTCCGCCCCGTTCAGTCTCTCCGCAGCGCTCTGGTGCCCATCACTGCCCATTGATTGTCCTGTTGAATATTCATGAATCTGTCCCCATGGCCCAGAGTGATTGACTGTTAAGATGATTGTACACTTTCCGTTAGCGATTAGCATTAAAGTCGATCTGGCTCTAAAGTTACAGGCCAATGCATTTGTAATGCTTCCCAGCTCACTAAATGTGATTTTTCACACTTAAATTGCGTTGAGCTGGAGGACCCGGCCCTTGGATTTGGCAGGTCATTGCAATCAGCTGAAAATCGGACATCCTCGGGCTATCATATCCATTACTGAGCTAGCAAAAAAGACCTTGAGTATGAAAAATCGCATTGCGATTCTCTTTTGCAAGTCTTGGTTTGTGTTTCAGACCCTTTTAATTGAATCCCTTATTAGCGGGTGACAGTTGTTCTAGCAGGTGTTCTCAAGGCTGATGTGAATGCGTCAAAGCGGTCGAAAATGTCAAGATGTGCGCATGAGGTGCTGTAACAACTTTTTGACCCAAAATAAAACTGGTACCAGTGTCGATTTTTTTTTTCTTCACGGATGGTTTTGATGGAACACCTTTCTCCTACGATGAAAGACGACGGCTTACATAACTCTGAGCAGGTTGCTAACTCTGATTAGCTGCGTCGACTCTTTCTCCATGCCTCTGCCCATGTAAGATGCCTCTTGTTTGGGTATAATACCAACCGCTGTGGAAAAGAGGCAGTCAAGCTGTAAGGGATTGATAAGGATGGAGTTTTCTTTGTGCGTTTTTCTGTCTCAGCAGGAGATTTGGGAGTATGTGTGTCTGTCTCTTTGTTACTAAC
Organism: Onychostoma macrolepis; assembly: GCF_012432095.1. Lineage (NCBI taxonomy): Eukaryota > Metazoa > Chordata > Actinopteri > Cypriniformes > Cyprinidae > Onychostoma > Onychostoma macrolepis. The sequence goes on along the minus strand of NC_081162.1, from coordinate 15,979,692 downwards.
ACAGCATAAGCGCCTTACTTTGACTGAGTGATTGTGTCCATGGTTCGGCTACTGTATCTCACATTCTTGTTTTCTTATATTTTTTTCTATATTAAATTGTTTACAAATTAATAAGAAACTAACCACTGAATTTTATGCATTAGAGTGATCTTACCATGGATAATAGTTGTTTTGAATGTATAGTAAAATTGCTGTAACACAGTCTATAGAGTAGGTTAATGCTTTGAGCTAAATTGTATTTTTTTGGTAGTTAAGGAATAGTTCTTTAGATAAATAGTTCAGCAAAAATAAAATAAAATAATAATAATAATAATTGAACCATTTGTCGTTCCAAAAAACCTCAATGACTTGCTTTCTTCTGTGAAACATGTGTGTTTTTTCTCTATACAGTGTAAGTAAATAGCAGCCAAATTTGTTTGGTAACCAACATTATTCCAAATATCTTTTTTATGCTGAAAAGAAGAGAGAAATTCATTCAGGTTTGGAACAACATGAGGATGAGTAAATGTTGACTTTTATGAAGCTGAATATGATGTTAAACATGAATGATACGCTTCAACTACCACGCTCTCAGTTTCCTGCTTCTCATATATGAGCTGCCTATGATTGCATGGATTGATGGACAGGCGGAAAATGCATCAATGAGTTTTGCTTGGCTAAACAAAAAAATCCAATAGGCACTGTGTCATTCCGATAAAAAATCATGTACAATACCTTTAAGATAGTTTAACATGATTTGCAGTTGTAAATATTTCAAGTCTAAAGACCTATTCACACCAAGAACAATAACTTTAATGACGGTAATTGATAACACTTATTTTAAACACGCTCTGCAGTTATGTTGCATGCCTCATCAAATGCTCAAGCTCTTTAAATTTAGATGGATTGTGATTCACTATCAATGTTTTTATCAGGCATTATCTGGAAAAAAAAAACTTTTTGAAAGTGATTTCAGCAATATCACTCCAGTTTTTTTGGGGTCGGTATTGTTATTGCTGTGCTGCGGACTTCCCAATTCTTATGGAATTAGAACAAATATTAAAATGTTATAATCATAGTTATCTTCCTTAGTCTGGATGCTGACATAGTTATCCTTGGTGTGAATGGGCCTTAACATAAAAGCTCTTCATGAAAAACTTCTCGAAATCCCAAATATCTTATCTGTGACTTGAGAACAACAGGTTTCACCTCTTTTTCACTGTGATTTGGTTACCTCTTTAACACTCAATGGGAGGTAAAGCTTTTTCAAAAGCAGTTTGGAGATTTAAGTTGAATGTTTTTCTTTGCATCTCCTCTCTCCGATGGGATTTCTGTCCAAAGGCAATTTTGACAAAAAGGTTGGAAACCAGTGCAATACTTGCAGAATAATGCGCCATATGAAAAACCATAAAAGGCTTTGTGTGCAGCAGCAGGTTAACAGAATGATTTATAGCAGATGTAAAGTCAGACTGTGAGGTGGTATTAGCAGTGCATAAAGCATTATGTTATGAATCCTAATGACTTCGTGCTCTTTTATCACAGAGCTTTGCTTGAGAAGGTTCAGTCATTCCTAGCCTGTGCAATCATCAATGTGTATGGGCTTGAAATCTAAATTCATTCTAAATTTTACAGATTTAAGAGTGTTATTTGTGGTTCAGGCTACGTGATTTGGAAATGGTCTTTTAATACGAAAGTTTATGCATCTCTAAACTACTGCTGAGAACATCAGACATGCCTCAGGCTTTAAGCATACACTACACTGAATGTTTGTGAGATAGTCAGTCTGTGATGATACTATGTCTGTCTTTATCATTAACAAGAGCACTGTGGGATGGTCTTTACTGTATGTTTAAATCACCTTATCGTTCCCTTATCCCTCATAAGCCATCTCCTTCATTTCTGCACGGCCAGGGTGTTGTAACACCCTTCTGGTGATTCATTTATTTATGCATTTCTCATCTGCTTCATCTTGTTTAATTATTCATGGGAAACACAATTAGCTGAGGGAACCGACTGCAGAGCATCCTTCAAAAATACAGTGAAAGACAACAGGCTTCTCTTCTCTTCTCTTCTCTTCTCTTCTCTTCTCTTCTCTTCTCTTCTCTTCTCTTCTCTTCTCTTCTCTTCTCTTCTCTTCTCTTCTCTTCTCTTCTCTTCTCTTCTCTTCTCTTCTCTTCTCTTCTCTTCTCTTCTCTTCTCTTCTCTTCTCTTCTCTTCTCTTCTCTTCTCTTCTCTTCTCTTCTCTTCTCTTCTCTTCTCTTCTCTTCTCTTCTCTTCTCAACACATTACTTTCACTTCCTTCCTTTCATCCTTCCTGCATTCCTTCTTTTCTTTCTTCTTGTTTCCTTTTCCTTCTTCATTTTCTTTCCATTGGCAGAAGATTCTAAAATGTTCACCCACCCTGATTTACGTTTCTTACATAAAAGCAGCAAGGCAGACATCCTTACAGAGACAGTAGAAGACGAAAGGAGGATCATTAGTGGATCGAAGGCCTTTTGCATTTTCAGAGGATGTTACACAAGGAATGTATTGAAATGTCAATGTTTATGGTTGCACAGTAATTCAGATATAGCATAGAGAGCTGGAGCCAAAGTGTTATTTGTACATTAACATAGAAATCACAGTTGTTTACAGTACTGCATTTGTTCTGGTGGATGAATAGATTGTCATTAAAGTGGCATCCCAAGCATGAGCTTAGAACTCATGAATATTCCTGAATATTTATTACTTCATTTGCATGCAAACACTCACACATACGTATGTGCCACACATATTTACACATTACTGATTCTGAGCAGGGGTTTCTGTTATTCACCAGTAGAAGAGATACTTCACCTCTCAAAAAATCACCTCTTGCTGTCCTAGTTTTTCCTAAGGCTTCAGAGTCACAGGAACAGGGCAGTTAATGGACTGAACAGAGATGTAGAATTGTCTGTAGCTGCAAAGTGTCAACTTTTGCATTCCCATGTAGATGTTCTCTCTCTCTTTTTGTGTAGTTTGGGAGAACTGAAGTCATCGACAACACCCTGAACCCAGACTTTGTGAGAAAGTACATCCTGGACTATTTCTTCGAGGAGAAGCAGAATCTGCGCTTTGACATGTGAGTTATTCCCTTTGATGCTGACACACAGGAATCTGCCTCGCTCTGCGATGAGCTGTCCCACTCCGGTCTTTCTGCTCTCGCTCTGTTTGTCTCCCTCTCTCCCAGCGCGTCCTCCTTGGTAATTATTGATGCTGCCTCTCTCTTGACTGTCATGTGTAAGGGGCTGGATCAGTGAAAGGGTGATAAATATTTCAGATGAGTTTTATCCTCAATCTTCACGCAGCCGTTCAAACGCAAATGTGTGACGCGGGGTCCCAGATGATTTACAATGTGTTCTTCCCTTCCCGCGCCCGACTGTCCATCTCGCTCTCATTCACCTTCTTAAATGGGCTCTGCTGAGTTGAAAAAGGCCTGCTGCACTGCAGGCTGGACTTAATTGGAGAGTTCAGAATGCTGTCAGCGAGAAACCTTCCACGATTATGCGAATTCCTGCTTATACCAATGCAAATATTCACAGAGCCAACCAGCTGTGCCCCAGAACAGCACTTCCACTCAAATTTTAACAGCATCAAGAATTTAATGCACACTAAGAGGGATCTGATTTAAAGGGGAATGTATCTTTTTTTTTTCACTAGTGACGAAATGAAATTTCAAAAATTACAGTATATTCTATTGTTTGGACAGAATTATGGTAACAACCAGATGTAAATTAAAGTTTTGATTTTTAAAGCCACAATGCATCTGAAGGAGTGACAGATCTTTTCTTCTGATATTGTCTCATACAGCCGAGAGTAACATTTTCATTATGACATTTTGATTAAATATTACAAGGTCATTAAAAAAAAAAAAAAAAAAATGAAACATGCACAGATAAATTGTTCTCAATATCTATGACATGGATTTAGAAAATAGATGTGAATAGGCGGAATTTTCATTTCATGCTGACTTAAAGAAATGTTCTCTATAAGAAATCAAAATATTAACTTTATGGATGATTTAGTTCATAGGAATTCCAGATCAAATAATGTGAGGATGGTGGAGCAAATTGAGCTGTTATTCAAGAGAAAATGGGTCATGCCATCATATAACAATACCAACTGAAGCTGTTTTGTTGGATTTCAGATATGACATCGACTCCAAAAGTCCTGATCTGGCCAAACATGTGAGTGTATAGAAGCACTTTGTATATGCTTTTTGTTTATATGTGCATGTGTATTTGCTTGGATGTATATGAAAGTTCTTTGTGTTTATTGGCAATTGCACTCACATTTTGACATGCATGCTCTTCATTCTGCGGTTGGTTTTGTGCAATCTAAAATGACTGAAAAATGACATTTTGTATCAATATCAAAGCTGTGCAAAACCGCAGAAGAAGTGAAGATAAACTCTCTCTTTGACTTCTGAAGGTTCTGAATGTATCCTGCAGTGTGCTTGAATATCTTGGGAAATATAGACAATTTGTTCCCTATTAAACTGATGAAAGGCAAGCTAAAACATATAATGACAAGATATTGAGTGATATTAAGTGTTGTAAAATAATAGGTTGCATCATACTTGGTTTCCATAATTATATTCCATAAAACATGTACCAAAACTAAGCGGACAGGGTGAAAATAAACAACTCTCAATAGGGGCAAATTATGAATTATGATTTTGTACAGAACCACCCGAATGTTTTGTGTGTGTGTGTCTATCTGTTCATTTTCATTTTTCAGTGAAATTCAGATTTATGATTTGGTTTTCTCGCTTTCTTTTGTAATCAGTGATCATCGTAGGTGTTTTTCCCTTTCTCTCTTCTCCAAGATCTTTTCTCGCTATTCTCTAACTCTCGTTTTTTCTCTTCTATCCTCTTCGGCCTGACTTCTTCAATTCGTTTGTATTTTTTTTTTTTTTTGTCTTTTTGGTTACATGATATGCTCTGTTGTTATTGTTATATTTGCGGCCTCACCTCCCTACTGGAAGCCCTCCGATTTCAACGTACGTCTCTGCCTTGCACTCCTAGACTTTTCTCTTTACCTGTACAACTCATTTATGCCCAGAACCACCCTGACTCATTCTGCTGTCTCTTCTTTACTTCCTATGTGCCTATCCCGCCTCCTCTGGGCATTCTTTTGTTCGGGCCACCCTTCTGTAGGACTTCCTGGGTCAGACCTTCTGCACTCTGGGTGAGATAGTGGGTTCACCAGGCAGTCGTCTGGAAAAGCCTCTGGGGTAAGAAGCTAATGCACTGTTCTATGAGCCAGGCTTACATACTCGATCAGATTGGGATGTGTTCAAAGTTGGAGAAGCTGTGGGTTCAGCAACTGTGCCTGAAGCCATCTCAGATAGATTACTGGCCATAGGAAACAGAGAAATGAAATATTTATTCCTATTGAGTACCTATCTATCTACACTGTAAAATTGGGGAATTACATTTTCTGCAGCATATTGGTGCATATTGATGTTTTTTTGGGGCACTAGGACGTTATTTTGACCCATTGTTTTGTACAGTTTCAGTGTGTCGGCCCTTATTGTTTTAGTTTATTTATTGCTGAGCTACAATGTGTGTGCAACCAGTGCCAAAGCTTGTTTGACTAATGAGTCATCTTTTGCTAATTAAGTCATAAACATGTGATGCATTTTTTTCTTAATTAACTTTATAGCTGTATGAAGCACACAGGCCTTGTATATTTAACCTTGGCCAAAAAGCTATCATGCACTTTAGCTGATCAGTTTATTAACCCATCTTTCTGTTCAGATCTTGCTGAAATGAGCTTGGTGTTCTCCTGTCGTTTAGAGCATTATAGCTGTGGAATGATGATGGATACTCCCATCTATCCCTCACCATCTGTGTCTTATGTCAGTGTAGCAGATTAGGCTTGTCGGTGCAGATTGCAAGCGTTAATGGAACACAACCAGAGACTTCCATTTGGCATTTATTGCTAAAGTATCCGTCATGCAACCCTAGAGGTGGAGAATTCTTTAACTACTAGCCATGGTATTTCTTAACATAATCTCTTTAACTTTTAAAAATGTATTTAATTGATCCCCAACAGCGTCATACCGTGAAACCACTTGCATCTAATTTCATGGCTAGATATAAATGTACTCTAAATATACCCAGTTAAATCATATTTTTACACTTCTTGATTTGACAATCACAGATTGTGTTTTTTCTTTATTGTCTCATATTTCACCTGAAACAAGCACTTAACTGAGATATTTGTTAGGTAAACTACAATTTTATCTTTTTTTTTAATTTGTTGGCTGTAATGGAAAGGATGCCACAGCTGAGAGACAGTCGTAATTTGTGTAAAAATGGCAAAATAATAAGCTTTTTTTTTTTTTGTAAGACTATTTAATACTGTGTATTTTGTGTAATTATCATAGTTATTCATTTCTTATTTTTAATTATAATCCACCCATAAAACTAAAAGTGCTTCTAGTTGAAGAAACACACTGGTTCAGTTTACAGAGACATTTTCCCATGAGCTGGAACTGTTTTAAATCGGTGCTGCTTGGACACAATGCTAAGAGAATACAAAAGAGCTGAAGTTTAGGAGGGAGATGTAATAATTGCAGGGTTTAGTTGGCCTGTATATACACTACACAGCTGAGTGAGTGCTAGGGGTGGAGCAGACCCTATTGATCAACCTCAAACACCCACTCAATCTCATACTGCACTGAGGCGTGTGAATTGCTTTCATTTATGGGCATTATCTGTGCAGAAAGGAGGGTGTGATTGGAGGTATTTGGTTGTGGAGAAGAGATCGGCCAGTAATGATGAGCTGTTCTGCTCAAAATCTGTGGGAGTTTAAAAGCTTTAGGGGTGAATTTGAGCCCCTGATCTCTGTACAGTTTCCCCAGACTGTGTTAAGTTAGATGAAGACAGACAAAGAAGGGTGAGGGCTGGAACACAGAGAGGCTGCTTTCACACAGCAGCAGAAAACGCTTGTCAGTGCCGTTTTAGAGAGCTAAATATGGTTGTGTTTGCACAGAATTCAGTTAGTTGTCAGAGTAACAACTGGTTTCTACGATGAAGTGACTGTCTTAAATTTTTAGGACTCGCAAACGCAGTCTGACAGCAGGTTTGTAGGATAGCATGAACGGTACTGCAGTCACTGTTTTCTGCAGTGTCACTGACATACAATGCTGTGCAAGTCTAGAAGTTTCACGAAAAATATTTATTTTCTTCTGATAAGAGTTACTAAGTCAGTAGAAAACCTGATTTTTAGTGCACCAAATGTTCCTTTTGCAAATTCCTTGTGTACAAACCAGTGAAAGGCAAAGGGTCTCACACCAAATATTGATTTGATTAGTTCATAGCAACTTAATAGAAATTGTTTTAAAAATTAATGGCATTATTTCATAAGTGGCTACACAGTATTGCACATATTGTATGAGGCACACATACTGTGTATTGCTGTGGATCTGATAATGTTAGATAAGGATAATGTTAATAAAAAATGTGATTAATAAAATTCATTTATTAATAAAAAATAAATGAGCAATACAAAATCTATAGTTATCTTTCACTGTGGTTATAGGCATTATTCCAGGCTTTTTCAAGATTATCGTTTTCCTAAATAATATTCAAATTAGAATTAGTGTATCCCAAATAATGTTGAAATTAATATCCCTTTAGATGGTCTACTGTTTTTTTTGGAGATTCAAAGTGCAGATAGCTCTAACAATTAATATTGCACACAACCCTACTTTGGAAAATTGGACAATATTGGTTCAGAACTACAAACACAAGCAGAAAAATGTCAAATGGGGCAGATGTGTAAGACCGATGATTGAGAGAGAGTTTAGGTGAAGTGAATTGAGTGATTAATAATATCTAACTTCATCCATGTTATATTTCATCTGCAAAAATATTGTGAACTTTTGTAAAGATACACAGAGAAGATCATGTGAATGGAGTAATGATGCTAAAAATTCAGCTTTGAAATCACAGGAATAAATTACATTTTAAAATATATTAAAATAGAAACAGTATAACTATTAGTTAATATTAGTATTTTAAATAGTAAAAATATAATTTAAAAAAATTATGCTGTTTTTTTCTGTATTTTGGATCAAATAAATGCAGGCTTGGTGAGCAGAAGAGACTTCTTTTAAAAATCAACTTGAAATCAACATGCTGCTATTTTCTGTCCGGTAAGAATGGTTGACTGTAAATGAAATGAACTGAAATGTGGAGTGTGTATAAGAGGATATTAACTGTGGTAAGTTGATTGACAGGCCATGTAACTATGCAACAGAGTGGTATATTACACTTTCTTTAATGGCTTAAGTATAAGTAGATGAACTGGGATGCAGCACTTGACTTTGGTTTAATTTATTTGAATAGAGAACATAAGGAAGAAGAGAGCAACAGAAACAAAGTAACTTTGTGTGCAATTGAGGAATCAAAAAATACAAAAATTGTGTAAAATGCCTGAATGCAGGATGACCTGCTTTTGAAACAGCCTGTCTGTATTACACACACAAACTCTCTAATATCGTCCTCTTTCCACACCTCAATAATTCCCCATAGCCACAGAGCTGTCTTTGTGTATCTATTGCAGGAAACAGACTATAGCTTTCCCTCCATCCGTCCTGTGCAACTGATATAGATACAGTCATCTCTTGAAATGTATCCCTCCATTGTGTTGAAATAAGTAAATCAGAGACTACACACTTGGCAGCTGAATACAGAGAATTGTATGTTTGGCAATAAACAGGGTGTAAGGAGAATTTAGCCGCGGGCTGAACTGCTTTAAAACACACTGCAAAACTAGTCTTATTGGATTTGAATTTCAGCAATGTTAATTCATCATCTCCCCTTCCCTGGCTGTGTGCCGAAAGAACACAAAACATTGCCCAGCTTTAGATTCAATTAGAGTTTTCTACTGTTCATATAGGGGATATAGGAAGGGAAGTAACATAAGCCTTATTGAATACAGTGCATTTGGCCCATCTGTGCCTTAAAAGCTGTGCCCTTAGTGATACTAAAGGCAATTTAGCTTATCAGTTATTTACATACACACACACACACACACACACACACACATATATATATATATATATATATATATATATATATATATATATATATATATATATATATATATATATATATATACAGTATACATATAAAATTGTTGTTCATTTGTATTTAATAAGTCAGCTTATTTTGCATTTACGTTGTATGGTAAAGGGCAGCTTTGACGTTTGGTTCTTTGTGTGTTTGAATGGTCATGATGCTTCTGGCCCGTGGCATTAGGTTATTATGTCATACTGATGGATTGGGCCTGTGCTTTATATCAGCGTTAAACAGGACTTGTATGCTTTGACTCTGGAAATACATTATGCTGAGCTGCATTGACAAATAGAGAGGAAGGGGGTGGAAAAAAAGAAAGGGAGAGAGAAATATGGGCCAGCGAGTCTTATCTAGGCCTGAGATTCGATACTCTGGTGGGACATCACAGCCATGTGTTTCTGACTGCGGGCTGTTTGAGCTTTTTACTGAAGAAAAAAGTCTTTCAGATTTAAATGGTAACAAGGCAGAAAGCGCAAGTAACTCTGAGCTGTAAGAGAACAACAATAGATTGCAAGCTTTTGCCCTCAATGATGGACCCAGTCTCCAAAAAATCACCCCATGAAATACAAACAGGTTGTTGCTCTGATACACTGGAAGTATTTCCACCTGATCTGACTATTACAGTCTAGTTTCATTGGAGGAATATCAATTCAATCATATAAAGTATATATAAACCAATTAAACTGGTCTTTCTCCAGTGTTAGCAGCTATAATAGAATTATAAATTATATTTATTATTTCTATATTTATTATTAATTCTTACTTCATTATTATTTAAATAAAAGCAGTTTTATGTGTTTTATATACACACACACTGCCAGCCATATATATTATTATATATTTTATGTAATATATATTATGTAATGTATTATATATATATATATATATATATATATATATATATATATATATATATAATTAATTGAGCAACAAATTAGCATATTCAAATGATTTCTGTAGGTTTATGTGATACTGACGACTGGAGTAATGACTGCTGAAAAGGAATAAATTAGTTTTAAAATATATTCAAATAGAAAACAGTTATTTTAAACTACAATATTTGTTTTTACTGTATTTTTGATCAAATAAATGCAGCCTTTGTGAGCATAAGAGACTTTGAGACTTATTATTAAATATTAATACATAATAAATATTAAACAATAAACTAGTTTTGTTTAAGTAAATAGATATATTTTTACTTAAATGTGTTGATTTATGTATATTTATTTTATTTATTGCTTTTAAAATCACAAATCATAGCACAGTATGTCAGAGCCACAGTACATGAAGTTGCAACAGCAGGTCAGCAAAACTATAAAGGAGTAGTACAATTTTCACCTACATTTATGCATTTGGTAGTTGCTCTTATGCAAGGCGACAGAGTCAGACCCATGACCTTGGCGTTGCTATTGCCTTGCTCTATAGTTTGAGCTAATGGAAGGAATCACGTATGGGAGAATATTTAAATACATGTCCCATCTAAAAGGTCATATTGAATATGAAATCTAGTGTTAATCCATCACTGGATGAATTAAATTGGAGTTCACATATTCAGCACAGGAATCCGTGATGGTCTAAGCCGCTCCATATTATGCAAATACACAAACGTTCACACTGAAGGATAGGGGTTTTCAGTGTGTGTGTGTGTTTTTTTTTTTTTTTATAGGTCCCCATCACAAAATGAAATTTTAAGCCATTCTGTCACATTCAGAGAGCTCAGGACAGGAAATGCATTTTCCATTCCATCTAGCGCAGCACTCTGGGCTAGGGTCGTTTATGAAAGGTAATTGTTATAATAATGTATACATTGAGTGCTTGGCTGAGTTTTTAAACAGCTGACAGACCATGTAAAATGTCTCCAGTGCTAGAAGCAAATTTTACTTCATTGACATTCATTCTGTTGTCATTTGGACAGTAGCTGATTTGTTCCCTTAGTGGTCAACACAAGGGCAAGACAAATGTCTCAGGAGAGCGCACTGCCATCTCAGTGACCTCTGACTTTCCTCTTTTGACTACTCTGACATGCTAACAGTGCCATATTGTTAAACAGACTCCACTATAGACGGCAGCATAGCCATAAGGACAGAAGCAAACAGTATTATAGATATGAATGCTATCACTCACTATGCACGGTCAGGTAGCAATGCTAGAAAGAAGAAAATGCATCGCGCAAATGACTCACTGAAGAATATCCCATTCAAGGGTATCCAGATACTCAGAGTAAGCACAATTTCAGGTCTGTAACAAACAACCTCTTCTCTCCTGCTAGAAGAATGGCTTGCGTTTAGCAGAGGTAGACTCTGTGCTCCGTCATTATGTTGAATCGATTGCCACATCCAAGATTTGTTTTATGAATAACATTTAATTGCAGACATGCATGCATTCTCGCACAATAGACAATAATAGTTCATTTGAAGCTTGTTCGACTGCGATGCTTCTTAAGTAGCTCTGGATGCTGCAAATGAGTCTTCATTATGGTAAAGGCATGGTCGGTTAGCCTGGAGGTTTCATATTAATTATGTATTATACAGCCATGTGCAAATCATATGTAGAGCTTCAGTATTCTTTGGTTGGAGCTATTTTGCAGGTGTTTAGTCCATTGAAACACTAAAATCCACAAGTGGTGGAGAACGGTGCACCAATCTTAATTCAAATCCGGGTGTATTTAAGGATTATGGATGCCTGTCTAAGTATGAAAAGCAATTGGATTTAAGTTATAATCTCATTCCAACCCCTTGTGGAGTTCTAGAGCTTTATGTAATGCAGCCTGACTGCGACTCGCTCGCCGCAGTGAATCAGCGATCCGTCATATTTCACCCTCCGCTCCGTTTGTCTTAGTTTCACATGAAATGAGTCTGGATAAACTTATTCACTTAATCTCTTTGTTAGACAGATGAATGTAAATGTTCCTAACAGCCCAATGGTCTGTGAATGCACAGCTTATCACTCTCAAACAGGGCTGTTTATTTCAGGTACTCTGGTTACATACACGCTCACATATTCAGAGACACATGAATAATTTAATCTGCCTTTCTCTGTTTTCTCTAGTTCTATTTTCTTTTGCATGTTCGATGCATGTTATCTTATATGTTTCAACTCTTTTGCGCAACACATGTTTGAAAACCCCTGCCATAGAGGACATTAGTTGGCCACTCATTGTAAGGCCTGATGAGTACCATTGTACGAGGGGCCTGTTTGTATCTCTCCTTCGCTGAATCTCCTCCATTTCTTTTTCCCCCTCTTTCACCTGTCAGCCTGTTGTCTGCTTAAATACCAACATAATTCTTCATCCTAATGATGAAATGTGCAAATATCTCCAGAAACCTCACTACCTGCTGTGTCGAATGATAATGCTGGCTAGCGTTAAATACTGTTATACATCTTCCTCAGTCATGTGGGACAACATTTAAGCATTTTCAATTACCCAGAGGGCTTTTGGCAGGTTTAAGACATGGGACTCCACATTTAATTACAGTGCAGTTTATTTTATTCTTTGGTACAGTATACAATGTTCCCTGACTCATTATAGAGGGCGGATATGAAGAGAAATCTCCCTTTATTGTAAATCCTGGACTCTTTGTCAACACTTTGATGAATAGCTTCTGATATAGCATGTAGAATTACCTCACAAGCCGCAAGTAGCGAGCAATTTGTTAGGGTGACGAGTAGCTCCATAAATCACCTCCTCTTCTCACATGAATTGATCAAATCAGGCCTGCCCGTGTGGAATGAGACGCTGAGCAGCTACGAATGCCATGATGAAGAAAAGGCTGCAACAAAGTCTGAAAATATTCTGCGTAATACCACCTAACTCCTCTCCCTCGACCGACTTTCTTTCATCTGTGATCAGTATGTAAAAATATTCCCCCTGTTCCTTAAGGACAGGACTTGGTGCGCATACTTTGTTAAAGGACTGTTTGATCATAGCGAACAGGTCGGGCTGTGTGATGTTGACTTATAAGTCATTTGGCTTTGAATGGTGGATTTGGGACAGTATCATTGATCCTCTGAATCTCCGTTGGCTCCATTTAAAGGTTAGAAAGTTGATATCAAGCTCTCGGCTATGTGCAAAAAGATGCCTTGATCTCCTTCCTCATGCTGGTGTGCACTCTAGATCATTGTTATTGCTTATGTCAACATTATTGAGCTTTCCCTTGGCAGGTGCAATGCTGTAAATGCCAACAGAATCTGCCAATAGTCAAATCAGTTTGTGTCTAATGTATGCTTAATCATTGCATACTAAATATGAATAAAAATGAAAAGGTTTTGTACTGTTGAAATGTCAAAAGTTAACTTTTCAGTAGTCTGTTTGACAGCTAAGCAAATCAAGAATCAGTGGAGATAGTTTAACTTTCAAAAGTTTGGGGTCAGTAAGTCTTTTTATTCAGAAAGAACTAATTAAATTGAGTAAAAGTGACAGGAAAGACTTCAAAAAGTTAGAAAAGATTTCAAATAAAAGCTGTTAAAATAAACTTTTTTCTTCATCAAAGAATCTTGAAACAATGTATCATGGTTTTCACAAAAACATTAGGCTGCACAACTGTTTTAAACGCTGATAATAATAAGAAATGTTTCTTGAACAGCAAATCAGTAGCCTATTAGAATGATTCCTGAAGGATCGTGTGACACTGATGACTGGAGTAATAAATCTGAAAATCCAGCTTTGCATCACAGGAATAAATTACACTTTAAAATATATTAAAATACTAGAAAACATTTATTTTAAATTGTAATAATATTTCAAAATATCAGTGATTACTGTATAAAATTAATGCATCCTTATTTAATGTAATTATTGTATTTAATTATATATATCTATATCAAGAACCCCAGCTCTCATCACATGAGAGAAGTCAATCTGAACTGACAGTGTCTGTATTCTTTCATTCCACATTGCATTTGATGGCTGAGAAATCTTCATTTTCTGCCAATGTGAACCTTAACCAGTTTAGATGATTTGGCTTGGTTCCAGGCCATGATATTGCTTCAATGGCACTACTGTATGCAGTTCTATTTGATTTTTTGATTTTTATAGCTTTTTCAATTTAAACTAGATGAAAGGAAAATTAAACTCTGGTGAGTTTGCACTAATAAGAATAACAGCGTGCAGTGTTCAATGTCAGCTGAAGGCACCAAGGGGTTCAGATGTTTGATCAGACGCTAATCAATTGGAAATGCAGCAGGGAGAGGCGTGAGTGCCATTGATTTTGCTCTTCTGCAGAGCACAGCTAACACACAGTGTTAAAGGGGACATCGGATGCCCAATTTCCACAAGTTGGTATGATTCTTCAGGGTCTTCATGAAATGTCTGCAAAATACTTTTTTGGGGTATTTACAAACTTAATCACACTGTTAATGCAACAGCATGACTGAATGCTCTTAAATAACCGTTTAACAAGTGACATAATGAATCATCACTGCTTCAACTGTTAAAGTGTAAAATAAGATAAAGTCAGTGAATTTGAGTTTAATGTGTGTATATTATCTGTAAAGTAATCATTAAACATTTGTAATCATTCAAAAAATTATTAGCCATTTATATTAATGTAATTCAGAGATAATGTTGTTCACACGAGGGAGCCACAGGAAAGTAAATCCTTCAAGATAAAGACTGTGAAAATGGTTATTTTTATAAAAAATGCATATAAATTCATTATATTTTCATAAGGTTTAATAAAGTCCAGTGTAATAGGTATGCAAAAACTGTAATCTCCTAGAGACTTATAGACCATTATATATTTTTTTATCTTAATTTTAATGTTATTGACAATATATTATTCAAGTTGTCAGACATAACTGAGTATGTCCAACTGAAGAAGGGACACTATATTATTTATATATTTGCATAATAAGCCTTACATAAAAACTCATAATTTACTTGAAAAGAGACATCCATTGTATAACTATATCATCTACACAAGCCAATTGTTTTTGGACCCCGATGATCAGCTCAAGTTAAACTGTGTTGTTTTAATTACCTTCTGTGTCATTGCCAACGCTTCGGTGACAGGACTTTGAAATAATAATCAGGAAAAACAATAAAAGGCATGACTTACATCACATCCAGCTTGCCAACTCCATCCAATCTCCATGATCTGTATTTGTATTTAATTTTTTTTCTTCATTTGAATGCCTTGTGAAAGGATTTTTTGTAAAGTTAAAATCGAATTTACTTTCATCTCGGAAGAGATATTAGGCTTATTCAACTTCATGCGGCGCCGCAAAGATCGGCTGCCGCCTGACAAAAGCAATGCATTCTGTTTAGAACATTTGCCCAGCTTTGATTGGCGCTGCAGTCGCCTTACGATCACATATGCCATCAAAGTACCGCGAGAGCAAAAAGAGACCAGCCGCCTTTGCTCAAAATCGGCTGCGAGAGCCTTGATGACGACACACTTTATTCTCATTGGTTGGAGATTCTGTGATGACAAGCACGAGGTGTGTTGCGTGTTTATTCTAACAATTCAATTCCAATAATGCTCACAAATGTGTTTTTATAACAGTAAAAGCTTTTTTAGTGTAGTCACACTGTTATCTTGAGTCATTTTTATCAAAAACATTGATAAAAGCATATACCCCCACTTTATCTGTATTTAGTAGCCTATATGTTTATGCTGACTTTTATTCTTGAACAGATGACGCTTTATTAAGCAGTATATAAAAAGTGTTTCTGTTTCTCAAAAAAAAAAAAATGTTTCTGTGTATTTGACAAATATTGCATTTTATTCACTTTATCTGTGATAAGAGTATGCAAACACCATGATAGTGTTACTACCGGGAGCAGAAAGTGGCTACAAGCAGCTACTCTCACCAGCTGGTGGCAGGCTAGTATAGTTAATCTGGAACAAGCCTATTGTGCCTATTTGACGATCGAGAACGGACCCATCACATGAGGCCAAAATATATAAAAACATTGATTCGCTAAGATCAAAAGTGGGAGGGCCCGAGGACAATCGGAAACAAGCCAATTAGAGCTCAGCCTCAAGTCACATGTGTTTTAAAAGTTTACAGACCTAATAGACACCTATTAGTCCGGCGCCCCGCACACACAAAATAAACGAAATACAGTTGTGATTTTTAAAATTTTTAATAGGTGCTAACTGCTAACATGATTACCAGTCGAATAAGACGATTTTGCAATGTGTATTTAACTTATTTTAAACATGTTGATGTAGGCTTCTTCCCTGGCTAACTTGAAGGTGGGGCGGCACCCCCTATTGGCCAGCCGCCACTGCTCAATGGACGTGTAAAACAACACCCTTTTTACCTTGTCAAAAACAGCTCTGTTCACAACGAGCCATTTCGGTGCATGTCCTTTAAATGATAATGAGCTACTGCTTACCCCACCCCTCTCTTCTGTTTTTTTGTGTATTCGATGGTGCCTTACCTTCAAAAACAAAACTAATGCTAGACTCTTATGTTCACTTTTACAGTACGTTAAACCAGTGTTCGAATTGTGTCAAAGCTCTTGGGGGTCCCCCTAACCCCCCCCCCTTCAAAAAATGAAAAATATAAAACCTTGTATAGCCTAAATATGATTCATATTTTTTGTCTTGTTATCGTTGAGAAAACCTAATTCTAAGATGAAAGTTTATTTTAAGATGATCAATGAATTATGTGCAAACAATCACTAAGCAAAGAAGAATTAAATATCTATCTTAGGGGTGTGCAATATAGACAAAAAATATATATTTTGGGTATATATATATATATATATAGATAGATAGATAGATAGATAGATAGATAGATAGATAGATAGATAGATAGATATTTTCTGGGATTTTATCGATAACAGACAATATTTTACTGAGTGTACTGAGCTGCAGGACTGCAGTGGGCAGCTGACTCCTAAAGTTTTTGATATTCTTAAAAATAAAGCCTTTTTTCCCTAGAATATCATTATCATTAAAATCATTATCAACAAAATTCATCTTTGCAATGCAGAGGAAACACAGAAGCTGCATCTGAAGTTCAGATATATTTACACATTATTTAATGCAAAACATGAATGCATTTAACCTGCAGTTACAAATGCATAAATGTTTTGATATTTTAATCCTAAAACACTGAATACTGATATTTGAAATTATTTTAAAAATATATACTTTAAATGTGAAATTAAAACCGCCAATAGGTGGCAGTAAGTCATTGTTATTAAGTGATTCATTGCGATTGAACCGAATCATTTAAACGGTTGATTCATTCAGGAACGAAACACGGTCATGTTGCTCAGAGACGCAAAACAGTGCTGTGGCTGTGTTTAGAATGTTTTTTTGTTGGCGAAATAGAGCAAAAATAGGCAATATGGTGTCTAAAACGTAAGTCCATTAATACCTTATTGTTTATTGAACTGTTGTATAATATCACATTTGTGATTTTTGCGGGGGGAAAAATGGCACTCTTCGTGTGATATTGAATAACTTTATGAAATTATATAAATATACATATATTCTGCCGCATCTTAAATTTTGGGAGCATTCTGCATTTTATTAGACTGAATCATGCAGTGAAAGAATGCACTCAGTCAGTCTAGCTATAATCTGTATGATAAATGAATCTCTTACTTTTATCGTACGTAGGTCTGCACTTTTATTGCTTATGCGCAAGTTTCAGTCTTTTATAGTTTTATTGAAAAACCAGGGGACCCCCCCAATTTTATATTTTGGGTGTTATGGGGGGTCCCTTAATGCTTATGGGAGGTCCGGGACCCCCCCAGCCCCCCCTCAATTCGA
Organism: Onychostoma macrolepis; assembly: GCF_012432095.1. Lineage (NCBI taxonomy): Eukaryota > Metazoa > Chordata > Actinopteri > Cypriniformes > Cyprinidae > Onychostoma > Onychostoma macrolepis. The sequence continues at coordinate 15,961,871 of NC_081162.1, read as the reverse complement.
ACACTGCCTCAAACTAGAAAACACCTGCATTGCTTAAGAGACATTATTGTCACTATAGCTGCAGCTGCTCAAGCATGGAGAAAATGGCGGACAGCGTACAATGTGCTGAGGAAGGAAATTTGCTGATATGGGACAGTCCGTCAGCGGACGTGGGCGGGGCCTGAGCAGTATGACGTTATTGTGCTCAGAAACTCAAAATGGCTTGATAATTGAGACTGTTTCATTTTTGGGGGGGTTAAAAAAAGGAGTGAATGGATTTTTAGCATTATAAGGTGGCTGTGTTCACACACTGCTAAGACACATTTATATATACAAACACTGTATAGAAGTGAATTTTGCATCCGATGTCCCCTTTAAAAGCAACTTTCCAAATAAACAAATGGCCATGCCACTGGGGTTTGTAATAGGAGACACTTCACACAGAACCACATTTCAAACAGTTTCATCATTTTTATTCTCTTGTCACAGTGAACGGTTGTATGTACAGCAACCTGTGAATGAATATAGTGATAAAAGACTGCTCCACTTGTGTGACAGTTGTCAGTTTGTTCATGTATTTGCAATTACAGTCCAACATGTTTTAATATTGCTGTCAGTTGTTAGCTTTCATCTTTTTGGAAGCCTGTCTCTGAGAGCACTAATCAGGGTATGACCCTAGAAAATGAGTTGAACTCCATCAGTTAACCCTGTTTACTTGGTTCATGTTCAAGGATTGGATCAAAGAATTTGTTTAGCTCAACATCTTGCCACTCTGTCATTGATTCAAGAGCAATTTGTTCAGACACTACAGAAAAGTCTCTGGAGAACACGTAACAAACCAAAGTTTTTTTTTTTTCTTTAGTAAAGAAGTAGTTTCTAAAAAAATAGGTTTCATCTAACAAGTCCTCTCTAATACCTAAGGGAAAAACATGAGCAGCAGCAAACACTGACCTTTCTAACCTACATTGTGGAGGCAGTTCAAACCAACTATGGTGATCCAGCATCTTCAGAAGGTTAATGGGGAAACTGGCCTGAAATCCATTGTGTATCTAAATTATTCACCAAGTGTAATTTTTTTTTTTTTACAGAAGTGTCTCCTATAAAGGCAGAGGGTAAATTGCTCCCTCACTTGTCCTGAGGCCAAAAGCTCATTTTACATCCTTTCAGTGACTCGAGTGGAACTGGCCTGCTTTTAATTGTCTCAGCTTCAGATTGTGAATGTGTTTTCCACTAGCTAGAACTCAAAGCTATTTAAAAATACTAATATAATATAATACTTTTTATTCAGCAAGGATGCATCAACATTTACAATAAAGACATTTATAATGTTACATAAGATTTCTATTTCAAAGAAATACTGTTCTTTTGAACTTTTTATTCAAGGAATTCTGAAAAAGATGACAGTTTTCACAAGAATATTTAGCAGAACAACTGTTTTGATCAGTTATGACAGTAAGAAATATCTCTTGAGCACCAAATCAGTTTAACTGATTTTTGAAGGTTCATGTGACACTGAAGACTGGAGTAATGATTGCTGATAATTCATTTTTGCCATCACAGAAATACATTGTATAAAATATATTCAAATAGAAAACAGTTATTTTAAATTATGAATGTAATTCACAATATTACTTGTTTGCTCTCTGTTTGATCAAATAAAAGCAACCTTGGTGAGAGACTACTCTCAGAAACATAAGAACAAATACACTTTTTTGACTGTATGTGTGTACTGTCATGTGACGGTGTTGAACTGTGGTTTAAAGTAATTAATTTTAAAGGGAAGTTACATCCTTTTACAATACACACATATTTTACAACAATTCCATATCATTTTTTATAGCAATACAAAACATGGAGATATGCAAATGAACTGAGGGGCATTTCTGCACCTGAGCTGAGCACTTTAATGCATTGTTACTTGTTCATCTGTAGTTGGCAGTAACCCTAAAGACACATGAGAGGATGCATTTTCTTTACACATAGAGGGGTCAGCATAAAATCCTCTACTTGATTGTGCACCAGTTGATGCCTAAATTTAGGATCTTGTGTGATTGATAGAGATAAACTGGTATGAATCAGCCAAAGATTTAAGCTTTACAACATCCTGAACACTTCCTGAGGCGGAGGTTTATTTTAACACTCGATGGTTGCTGTTTGTTGACTGCACAGGATGTATTCAGGGCAAAACAATGATCTGAACTGAAATATCTAGTTTTTGTCAGCATACAACATGACTGGGATCTCCAGCTCCCCAGTATATCATCTCGGCTTTGAAACAGTTCTGATATTACTATTCTGAAATTCTGCTGCTGTTATATGTAGCCATATGCAGTCATGAAATGTCTTTAACCGTAATTATATGGGAATCAGGTCATTATTAGGAGGATTTTTGACACTATTCCTGCCCTACTGTTCCCAATAACTCAGAACTGTGCACTAATGCACCATATGTGTTAATTTTTTCAGTGGCATCCCTGGGAAGAATTGTGGTACCATTATTCTCACTGCAGAGGAACTTGGAAACTGCCGGGTAAGTCAGCAGTTTTACTTTATCCTCCAAAGAATAGTTTTACTCTGAAATAATTGTTTTTTCAACCCCTTTTCTCTTCGAAATGCTTGCAACTATTCAGCAGTGAAAACCTTTACTGAAATGATTCACTTTGATAAGAAAGCTGACTGTTATACTCTTCAGATCAGACCATTCATTGCCTGGCAGCCAAATACATTATTCCAGAGAAATGAACTGGATTGTGCCTATATAAGTTGTTTCCACAGACAAAAGGGGTAACAACATTTGAACACCAATGCTACCTTTAAATACTTTTATTTCCATCTTAGTGACAAAATGTTATTAAAGCATAAATAGTGGAATAACAGAAGCCATGGTATTTGTAGTCAAATGTTTGCATCATTATTTAATACTTCTAACATGCATTATTAACCGTCTTTTACACTGGCTATTTGCGTTATTCTGATTAACTAAATAAAGACCAGAACAGGCTTGATGTAGCAGCAACTGAAAAATTACTGAGCATTCAGTAGTGAAGATCACCACAGCATTGCCCACAGGGTACTGTTAGAGCTTTTGATCTAATACACAATGAAGGCTTTGTTTGTCTCCCCTGTTCTTCTGAATACTTTCAGCTGGTATTTTAAGACCAGCACTTATTAAACCAAAGGATCATGGAATTGGCATCAAGGTTTTCAAGGAGGAATAAACACACAATGGAATGTTTCAGCAACTGGTATCACAGCTTCAGTGAAAATAATCTTAAAATTGCTTTCAAAAAATCAAAGTGAGACATGGATTATGTGGTCTCTCTGAACCAGTTCAAGAGTGAAGACGTCTCCCCCTTAGAAGACGCTTTCTAAGACCTGTGTGCTCATAACATGTTTTGTTAGACTGCATTGGTTGTCTGGTCCTAAGGACCTGGAGAGGACCAAGTATCCTGCATCTAATATTCTGTTTATGCATTTTAAACCTGTTCTGACGTCAGTCTTCATTGCTGTTGGACCAAAGGGTCCGATATAATATCAGTGAATAGCACTAGATGGATATGAAAAGAGGGTTCTTATGAATGGGAGTGATGGCTTGGAAAAATGATAAGCAATAAAATACTAATTAAGAGGCATTTGAAGATATCTGGTTATGTAAACATTCATATGGTCTGCTGAAGAAAACCAGACCATGTAGTTTTTCCTGCAGAATTATTTTTATATATAAATATATTTTTAATAACATTTTTAAATATTGAATTCATCATTTAAAAGTTCAATTTAATATGTACAATTTTAAATATGATATATTGCAAAAAAAGAAAAATCTTTTTATATGCTTAGCCAGTAATGATACTAATTAAAGTTTCATGAAATTCTTGAATTCTTGCTTCATTTCAAGTCAGACAGATGTTAATTCAGAATCCACTTTGATGGATTCAATCAGTTTGTTCAGAGTAAAAGAGTTGAAAAACCCCTTTTAAATCCTTTTGTGGGATTCATTAAAAGAACTGACTCATTTGTTTCGACTACAATAGTTAGCCAACAAAATGCAAAGAATATCATGTTTAATGTTGCAGTTCTCAGTCACTTTATTTCATCATATTCTCTTTAGACTGCATGGTAAAATATAACCATTCCATTTGTAGATTCAGTGGAGGAGGTCAGACAAAAAAGTTTCTATCTCCATCCCTCCCATCTCTTTATCATGTCTTCTCACTGGAACATTCCAGTTTCGTCCCTCTGTCTAGTAAAGTTTACTCTGTCACTGGTGATAGTACTCATTAAATCACTGAAATAGCAGTGCAGAGTAAATTACAGCTTTTCCGGGTTGTAAATGGCTATGTTGTGCTGACTACAAGCTCAAACACACACAGAGGACTGCTCATTTGAGCCATCTATTGCACACACTCACAGCCTCACTCAAGCTCATTTGAAATGCTCAAAAAGCTTTTCCCCTGTGTGAGAGTAATATATTGGTACATCTGCTTGATCTATATATATTTCACATGGTAGATCAAAAGATTTTACAGGATGTTATGAAAGGCTGGGTTTTGATCAGGTACATGCAAAGAGCAGCTATGAGGAAATGCACCACGTGGAGACAAACCCTCCGCTTAATAGCAGGAATGAGGTTTGCAAATTTCTTCAAAAGTCTGTCTCTTTCCAAGAAGTTACATAGATGAATCCCATTCAGAAACCAGATAAAACCTGCAAACCCAAAATAATGAATGAAATGTTTCATCTCTGAAGTACATTGTGGCCAAAGACAGGCAGCTTTAGCTGTGATGTGAATCGCTTTGACTGACTTTCATTTATATAACTAACTATGCTGTCATTTAAGTTGTTTACTGTTTCTGAAGAAAGAATTGCAATCCGCAAGAAATGCTCGATTGCTCATAGATGCTGGATTCAAAACTAACATAGGCTGATATTTCGCTTTTCTCTGCCCAAATTGTTTTCAGCTCAAATTGACCTTGCCACTAAGGTCTATTCATGGGATCATAGTCGCTGTGAATGCTTGGTTTGAATGGGGTTGTTAATCATGTGCAAAGTCCTCCACACACTATGGTTTAGTTTCAGTCAAGAAACAATTCAAGCAATGTGTAATGAAAGGTAGTGCTCCCTCGGTCATTAAATATAAGGTGAATTGTGCCTAGAGCGTGGAAAGACCACTGGCCATGTTCATCAGTGGATATACCATTAAGACTAATGACTTCGTATCAGTTAGACCGCACACCATAGCATTATGGCTAATGAGGGTTGTCTCCATTGTGTTGATAACATCCCTCTGGCCTGAGAAGCCCTTAGCAAGCAGGTTTACGATGATGTCAGTCATTACTGGAGTGTAATTTGCAGTATCAACTGCACATCACGTGAAGGATTCCTTTGGAAATGTTCTAGATCTCTTTCAATCTCTTCTCTCACTCACTCTTCGTCTCTCCTCACTGACTCCAGCCTACAATTTCATCATTCTCCAAATGGCACTCTAAATGCAAGATAGTGTTTAGCGGCTAATTGGTTCAAATGGAATTGATGCTTGTTGATGCCAGGCACAGATTAACCATTTGGGTCACAAAATACCCATTTAGGGGCCACAGACGGTTTTTCTTTTGTATCCCAAGAAATTGCAGGTAATAATAAAAATGAGATTGGTATCTTGATTCATGTGGACTGTTATTTTAGTATTATTTTTATACTATTGTTATTGTTATTTATATTTTGAATTAGCTTTTAGTTTTATTTTAATTTTAGTAAAGATTTTAGTAATTTTGCCACTTTTTAATATATCTATTTTTGCTGCCATGACAAAAAAAAAAAAAAAAAATTATGTCAGCTTTATTTTAATTAATGAAAAATAATTTAATTAAAAATGTAGTTTTGGTTTAACAATAACAACACTGTTCATGTGTCAGTGAAGTACATAATTATTATATAAATTCAATGATGATCTAATGACATTCTATACAATATTACAGTTTGGTCCATATATATTTGGACACTGACACAATTTTCATAATTTTGGCTCTGTGTGCCACCAGAATAGAATTAAAATGAAACAATCAAGATGAAATTGAAGTGCAGACTTTAAGCTTTAATTCAAAGGGGTTGAACAAAAATAACATAAAATGCTTACAGCCATTTTTATACACAGTCCCCCCATTTTCAGGGGCTCAAATGTAATTGGACAAATAAATAGAATAATAAATAGAATGTTCATTTTTGATATTTTGTTTAGAATCCTTTGTAGGCAATGACTGCCTTAAGTTTGGATCTCATAGACATCACCAAAGACTGGGTTTCCTCCTTTGTGATGCTTTGCCAGGCCTTTGCTGCAGCTGACTTCAGTTATTGTTTGTTTGTGGGTCTTTCTGCCTTTAGTTTTGTCTTCAGCATGTGAAAAGCATGCTCAATTGGGTTGAGATCAGGAGACTGACTTGGCCATTGCTGAATATTCCACTTTATTATCTTCAAAAACTCCTGTTGTTTTTGCTTTATGTTTTGGGTCATTGTCCATTTGTACTATGAAGCGCCGTCCAATCAACTTTGCTCCATTTGACTGAATCTGGGCAGAGAGTATATCCCTATACACTTCATAATTCTTCCAGCTGCTTGTGTCTTCTGTCACGTCATCACTAAACATCAGTAACCCAGTGCCATTGGAAGCCATGCACGCTCATGCCATCACACTGCTCTACCATGTTTCACTGATGATGTTATATGCTTTGGATCATGAGCTTTTTTCTTCCCGTCATTCTGGTACAGGTTGATCTTAATTTCAGCCCTCCAAAGAATGCTTTTGCAGAAGTGGTCTGGCTTTTTATTTATTTTTTGGCAAAGTGTTCCTGCCTAATGTTCCTGCTATCTATCTGATGGATTTGTTTTGTTTTTGAAGCCTAGCAATTGTCTGTTTCACTTGTTTGGAGAGATCCTTTGACCGTCTGATGTGGGTTCAGAGCAACAGCTTCCAAATGCTAATGGAACACTTAGAATCTTCTCCAGATCTTTTACCTGCTTAATTGATGTAGAAATAATGAAGGAATAGCCCACGCATGTCCATGAAAAAGCTTTTGAGTCAATTGTCCAATTACTTAAGGTCCCTTGAAAAAGGGGGGAGGTACATATTAAAGAGCTGTAATTCCTTAACCTTTTCTCTAATTTTGATGTGAATACCCTCAAATTAACGATCAGAGTGTGCACTTTAAGCCAATATTATATAACTGAAACTTGAATATGTTTTGGTCAGCAGCAAAAATAATAAAAATTGTGCCTGTGTCCAAATATATATTGATCTAACTGTATATACGATAAGACAATAATTATTTTCATATTATGGTCGTTAATCGTGTATTTTTTATTGATGTTTTTTTTTTTTTTTTTTTCGCCCAGATTTTTATCATTAAAGATGATTTTAGGTAACCCTACCTCATGATAAACATAAATCTGCATAAAACTACTCCACTAAACAAAAACATTACATTCTACCATTGAGCCCTTGGAATGTCCATCAGAATGAGAAAATTACAGTCAGTGTTGTAGCGGGATGTCAGTATCGACAGTAGTGTGAAATATTGTGATTAAAAAAGAGCCAGCCGTGCTTTTTGAGAGCTAAATATTGAGCCACAGTCAGGGTCAGTAGAAATTGTGGGAGGATTTGTTCATTATCAAAGTTGTTCAAAGAAGAGTTATTTTACCTTTAAAGCTTTTAATGGAGTGTGAGTCTGAAGCATATGGCTTTAATAAATGTGTGTACACATACAGTATATGTCTGTGCTGTATAGACATGGTGGGGGGTGAATTGTGCCTAAGGGTCCAGAATCTCGTCATTCATCTAAGCTGCACAAGAAAAAGCAATGTGCCTCTGATTTCACTAGATTTAGCTGCTCTCTGTGCTATTTCAATCTTTTGCCTTTCATTTTTCCTTCCCTTTCCCCCTTGTTTTTTGTTTCTTTCGTTCTTTCTCTCAACCTCTCAGGACTGTGCAACAATGCAGTTCTGTGCCAATAAGCTGGATAAGAAAGACTTCTTTGGCCGCTCTGACCCGTTCATGGTGTTCTACAGAAGTAATGAGGACGGAACGTGAGTTAGCTGTCTTTCTCACTCAAGCATGTCTTCTTTTCGTGATGTCCAAGGAAAAGTAATGTCTTAGGAAAATTGTTCTAGCCAATAAAATTCTCTTAGTACTCAGTTAAGGCTTACAATATGCAAACTTCTAACTGTAATAAAATATAATCATGCAATGTATACTGCTTTGTCTGAGTTTAACATCTTTGTTTTTGCTTCTTAGGTTCACTATCTGCCATAAAACTGAAGTGGTAAAGAGTACGCTGAACCCCGTCTGGCAGCCGTTCACCATTCCTGTCAGAGCGCTGTGCAATGGAGATTATGACAGGTGCACTCACACATACAAACACAGTCATGCATATCAGTATGTTCTGATGCTTGTGTGCCTGCCGCCAATGTTAACAGCTCTCATTCACTAACAGTGCATGTGCGTAAAACCTGTGGGCAAAAGCTTTCACACAGTAATTGATTTGTCAATGTATTTTTCAAAGTATAGGATTATAATTTTTTAGATAAAACCCATAAACAAATCACAAATTGTAATTTTCTATTTATTTTGACGTATTTTTTATTGAATAAGCTATTTAAAAAAATTATAAGTAATAATAGCAACGTTATATTATATAATATTATATATGTTAGTCATTTAAAAAAATAATATACTTACTTTTTTAGAGTATCAAAATTATTTGATGCAGTCAATCACGTTTAGTCTAGGACTATATAAAGGTGTTTAGTATATGTCGATGTTTAGGTGTGTATTAACCTGTGGACACATGCTTCCTTATTTAGAATCATTTTAGCAGTGAGGGTTTAACATTAGAATGAGGATAAGAGCCTATTTGTGAGCACGCAGTGTTGTGAATCCTGCAGAAATTTACCATGAGAAGGCTGTTGTACCCGAACAAGACCCTCTGTATGTGTGTTGAGAGGAATCGTGTCCCTGTGCTCTTTGATTCAGTCGCACATTGAAACCAGACTGCTGGTACTCATTGCATCAGCATTATTTGATCACAGACAGCCCTGTTCACGGTGCTGCGCTGTTGTGATTTATGTGCTCTACAAGGACACATTATTTTTGCTTTGTACTTTCTGTGTAGCAGATATTTGTGTGTTCGCACTGCACTGGCTCTTTGTTGGTACTACTTTGTTTTGTACTATCCAGTGTGTGTGTGTGTGTGTGTGTGTGTCAATCAGTGTTCATGAATATTTGGTAGGCTATACTTTTGTGTGTGTGTGTACTGTTTTTTGCGGTTTACGGGGACAAAATTTGTATAATGACATGGGTATGACAGAGGTATTACAATTTGAAGGTGGTTTATGAGGACACTGCCTATGTCCCTGTAAAACAAAAGGCTTAAAAAACATACTAAATGGTGTTTTTTTTTTAATCTAAAAATGCAGACAGTCTCCTGTAAGGGATAGGTTTAGGTGTAGGGTTGGTGTAGGGCAATAGCACATACAGTTTGTACAGTATAAAAACCATTACGCCTATGGAGAGTCCCCGTAAACCACTAAAACAAACATGTGTGTGTGTGTGTGTGAGAGAGGTGAGGTTTGCAGACATGTTGGCAGCTGTGTGTCGTCTGAGAGCTGTCATAGCCAATCAGGACACAGGGAATAGAACCACCTGCCACCCAGTCCCCACCTGGCCTCTGATCCCGTGTGTGAGAGAGAGACCAAGCGAAAGAGAGAGAGAGAGAAAGAAAGAGGAAAGGGAAACTCCAGCTGTTGTGGTGCTGTGCTAATTATTACCTGCTGCAATGATGCCAGCAGAGAGGAGTATTTATATTGCAGTTGGGATATGTTTTTCAACAAAAATGTCTGTAATTAGAGTTTTATATGTTATACAGATCCTAATATATTGGATTTAAATCAGAATAGGGTCAGTCTGTAAAATTGCACAAACTTCCAATAATATAGAATGACTTTTGAAAGATGGCAGCATCATTGTTATTTTTATACAGATATCGGTTGCTTTGTGAGTCAAATATGTTGACTTTAGCAATCTTTGTTGCATTAAATGCCAATGGTGACAGTTTCCATGCCTCATTCGGTGAAGCCTAACTCAAGAAGAATTAAATAAATCTCAATAGTGCCTTTTCCCCATTTTTGAACTGTCACTATTGGCATTTAATGCATCAAGGATTGAAAAAGTCAGCATTTTTTACTAATAGACCTATCAATCTCTTTGTAAAAATAAAATAATGATATTTCTGAAATGATTTCCCCCCCCCCCTGTAAATGGGATGAAAAGTGTTATTTGACCCCCTTTCACAAAATAGTGGTTTACTCAGTAAATATTTATCTATGGTATTTAATATTTTGGCTTTCTTCTTCATTTACATATGTGCTGTATTTTACAGGAAAAGCCATAGACTGACTTTCAAGCAATAATGTGGCAGAGAGTATGATATTTTGCCATTATTTTATTAATTTAAGAAACAACACATGTGTAAAAGTGCTGCTGCACTGATGATCAGCTTAGGTTGTGTTGATACGATCCAAAAGCTCAAGCTGAGTTAGTTTTTAACAGCTGTGACCATCAATGTGCATCTTCTGGGTGTTTGTCTCTTTCTTTTCACAGAGACAAATGTTTTTGTGGAATCAGGTTAGCAAAGAGGGTGGCGCCTCCTTCAGGGGTCTTAAACAAATGAGAGCAAATTTGGTTTGATTGACATGAGGGGAAGCCATAATTTGCCCATAGTGTCACAACTGATCTGCATCTGTCCTGTGATCTTGGGGAGAGACAGGAACAGCACTTAACCCTGTCAATCAGCCACGCTCCTGAGGGAAACGTCTCAGACTTTACAGAGGAAATTACTGCAGGGCTTCCTGATGTTATAAGGCACCTCTGGGTGGTTGGTAGAATGTTGTGGAAGTTGTTTTCCAGTGGAATGTCCTATAAAATAGTTATGTTTAGCACTGGAGTTTTTTCTTACCAGAAAAAGAAATTCTTATCAGACTACACATTTTCCTATATTTTGATGTTTGCTGGTTTGAATTGTGAAGAAAATGTTTTTAAGATAATATTTTTTATTATAATAAATTATATGCTACTGTTCAAATGTTTGGGGTTGAAAAGATTTTTGAATGTTTTTGAAAGAGGTGTCTTATGCTAACTGAGGCTGCATTTATTTGATCTATTTGATGCATATATTTTTTATTATTATCAATGGTAAGAACGGTTGTTCTGCTTAATAATTTTGTGGAAACTATAATATTTTTTCCAGGATTCTTTAAAAAAAATAAAAAGAACATAATTTATTTGAAATAGAAATCTTTTGTAACAATTTAAAAGTTTCTTACTGCCACTTTTGACAAATGTAATACATCCTTTGCTGAATAAAAGTATTAATTCCTTAAAAAATCTTACTGACCCCCAAAAATTTGAACAGTAGTGTATATAATATTTTATATAATATAATAATTTTCTCCACTCTAGTCTATTATTGTGGTGTAATATATTTCAGAATAAACATAAAATAAACTGTGGTTGGTCACTTTACGTATCAGTCAGACTCTTGGCTAGAACAAGCTTCAAAAGATGCTTTTGGGGAACGCAGCCCTGGACCTTTTGCTATTTAGTTGAAATGATGTGAAACTACTGGTTGCCTGTCTGTAGGGAATCTGAGAACTGATTGACAGGATGTGGGCCATATGATCTCTGATGAATCTGCTACATCTGTTCTCTTACACCAGAGCTGAACCAGTCGGCTTTACCAACAGATGGAGAGTTTCCTCATGTACTCTATGGAATTACTCAGTAGAGGCTCTGTGTTTAGGTCCATTCTTTCATTCCAACTCAGATGATGCTTCTGTGCCTCTGAGATTTCATTACTACCACTGCAGCGTAAACAACCAGCGAATGATTCTAATCAAACAACTGTACAAAATCATAATTTGCATCCTACGACGGTGGATTTCCACTTTTTCTAGCGTAATCATGTAGAAAAAAAATAAACAAGTCTGCTGAAAAGACATGAAGTTCCATCAAGGTATTTCTTGTGAGACTTGTTGACCAGTGGAGGCTTTCTGTTTAAGCTTGTAGTTAAAGGGCTAATTCACCTAAAAATGAAAATGTCAACATTTATTATGATTTATAAAAATATTTTGAAGAATGTAGCAGTTTTTTTTTTTTTTTAATTGTCCACATAATGAAAGTCAATAGAATCCAATGTTGTTTTGTCATTTGCGCCGTGGACACAAAAACTGTGTTTTACATATTCTTCAAAATATGTTTATGCTCTACAGAAGAAAGAAAGTCATACAAAATTTGGAACAACATGAAGGTGAGTAAATGAAGACAATTTTCATGTTTGGGTGAACTAGGAACAACAGCATCCAAAACACAACATACATTAGGCTAGTTATTAACAGGGAAGAAGAATGATTGGCTGAATTGTGTGTAATCTTTGCAGTTGCCTGATCTTCTTTTTTTTTTTTGTCATTTTGTGGTAACAAGTGTGTGACATGCTTTCGCGCCAAATACCGTTTAGAGCTATTACCCTCGAAAGTCACTTTTATTAACGAGTCTACAAATCTCAGCTGCCTCTGTGTAATTGATCGCGTTAACTTGCTTTGAACAGAATGAGTTTCTTATTATTCAAAACTTCAGATGTAATTAATGTTTAAATGAAACTCGCCTGCGTCCTGTCAGGTGAAGTGACGCTCCACGGCTGCTCCGTGTCACAGCCCTGGAGTTCATTCCCTGCCGACCGCTGTTTAATTCCGAGTGCACTGTCTGGATAATGGCCTGTAATTGGTTGGTTTTAGCATGGAGATGAAAACCACAGTGAGACAGTCTCTCAGCTCTGTTTTAATCAGAAAGCATCCATCAGCTCAACTATCATTCTCTTTTCGGTGTCTGAAATATAGCAAGCCATGTTTCTAAATGCTCTGTTTTGAATCTTTCAGGTCAATTAAAGTGGAGGTGTACGACTGGGACAGAGATGGCAGGTAGAGAAACACACACGTTTGTTTTTTTTCCACACTACACATTTATGTAATATACTCTCTTATGTATGCATTTGGTACACCCTACACAAAGTCACTTTATTTTTTCAAGTCATATTTTCTCCTTGATAACGTAGCAGCAAAATTTCCCTCTAGCTTCCTGCAGTGCTGTCAGCTCTGCTGTAAAATGCCTAGCAGTAACAAATACTGATCACTCCAGATCTCATAAAATAGTTGAAATCCATCTATCTTCATCATCACAGACAGTAAGAGTCTCATTGTTGTTCTTTGTGCTTCAGTCATGATTTTATCGGGGAGTTCACCACCAGCTTCAGAGAGCTCTCTCGCGGTCAGAGTCAGTTCAACGTGTACGAGGTGAGTTCATTGAAGCAGATACTGACCCATTGATCATCATAGGATTTATTGTATTCGGATAAAGGTGTGATTGTAGATTCATGAATTTATGATTTCAGAAACTAAATAAAAATGTTTGTGTATGTAAGCTTATCTTTGAAAAAAAAGAGAGACTGTGAGAGTTTGAACATCACCTTGATATTCAGAGTGGTTTTTCACCAATAAGTTTTACGTGCTATGACTGGTTTTGTGGACCAGGATCACACACACACACACACACAGAGCTGGGTTACATGATTATGATGAAAAATGTAGTTAGTAATGTACTCATTTTAGGTAATGTATTCTGACTACTTTTTAGACAACAACAACAACTACTATTATTATTATTATATTCTGTTATAATGTTGATGTTATTTTATATAATATTAATCACACTGTAATAATACTGTTTTAATGCTGTGCTGACCAAACCGACAAATTGGACCAGCCATGTTGGAGCTGGTTTTAGTTAATAATGAACAAAATGGAGGAATATGTTGTCCTTGTTTTATCTAAGAACTGGATTTTCTTAATATCTGTTTCATTAGAGATTCAGCAAGCAATGAAAATTGCACCATTTCAGGTCTACCTTATTTGCTCTTTTTGATTATCACACTTTGTCTGCCAGCAAGTACAGCAGCAGCAAATGAGTGTGAGAGATTGTTTTTGAAGGTTTATGGAAGAGAGCAAGAAAAAAACAAAACAAGGACAATGAGTCAATGCACGACAGGGTACAAAGCGTGTGTTTATGTGAGACAGGAGGAGAGAGTAACAGATAGCTATGTAAAGGTGAGGAGTGTGTATAAATGTGTGTTTGTGTGTGTGTGTGTGTGTGTGTGTGTGTGTGTGTATTCACCCTAGCATTAGCCCAGTGGTTGGGTGAGGGGGTGGTGAGATGTTCTACAGGAGTGTGACAGTCCCAGTGGTGTGCTGAAAGGATCTGGGGTTTCCTGGGGATTGAGTTGGACAAACAACACTAGAAGCTGCGGTGTCGGTTCAGTTAAACCCCAATCCATACAAATCACATCATCTGTGTCCTGGTTTCCAAACTGTCAGCCAAGGTTGTGTATGTAACCAACCTGAACTGGATTTCTCAAAGCATCTGAACACTTAGATCAGTTGTGTCTTTGAAAGCAAGTGGAACAGAAATGACTGGGAATGATCCAGCAGCAGAGCTCTCAAACTTCTCTTCCTTTGGACAAGTAACGGCTCTAATGAGAACTATTTACTCCCATTCTCCGTCTCTCACACACACTCCCACTCTTCCTGTAAATTATGTGTAATTTCAAAATTTTGTATTTCAGGTGGTAAATCCTAAAAAGAAACTCAAAAAGAGGAGATACATCAACTCTGGCACAGTGAGTAGAGAATTTGCTTTCCTAAAATCCTGCACAAAATCAGTACTTTTTGTCTTGTTTTCCAGTACAAACATTTAAACATGCTAAACTTACCTTAGAAGTAATACTGCATAAGATAATAAGATTTATTTTCAATATATCTTAAATTAAGTTTACATTTCTTATCATACTGTCAAATAGTTTTTCTTGCTTGAAGAAAATTAAACTCAATTCTGTGAGAGTTATGCCTAAAACAAGAAAAAGGAATATTTGTTAAACATAAATAATAAAAATAATTCAAGAGATTTTCACTAAAAACAAGCTCTCCTTTTTCAGAACAATGCAACTCTCTCTTTAGCAACACTTGTTATTTTAGTATTATTTCTAGTACTTATTCATATTTTAAATTAGCTTATATATATAATTTATCTCAGTTTTATTTCAGAATTATTGTCGATTTCAGTTTTAGTTAACAATAACAGCACAATTTTGCATCCAAAGTTAATTTTATCCTGTTCTTTGAGGATGTTTATATATTTTATTACTAGAAAACTAGACAAAACCGTTGAAAAAAAAACAGAGCTTTGTGCATTGCATTCACTGCATTCTTACATAGATTAATTTTGTCCAGCTGTATTCCACAAGGACTCTGACGCCTGGATATTATTCAGATAAATTACTCGACAATCTGAGATCCAAGTCCCCTGACTGAATAGTGCTTTCTGTTTTACACTCTGATAAGGTGAGCAGTGAGGAAGTAATATTGGAGGTCCAGGTGGATAACAGTGATTGATGATCCACAAAGACTCTCCGCATTGACTGCCATGAATTGACTTTAAGATTGTAATCAAAACTGAAATGAATAGTCCATCACCTGTCTTCCTCCCAACATGGAAAGATTCTGGTTGTCTAATGACAGTACTAATGAAAAAGACTGTGTGGCCCTGACAGCTGAGAGAAGAGTCTTTGCATAATGCCATGATGGATTGTTTCGTGGCAGATGTGGTTTGTGTTTATATGCTGGTGTAAACCGTCTGTTCTTTGTTGCTCAATTACCCAGGTGACACTGCTTTCATTCTCGGTGGAGGCCGAACACACGTTCCTGGACTACATCAAAGCAGGGTACGGACGAAAATACACACAATCACCCTCCTGTAAGCGTATGTGCTGTATTTAGACTTTTCTGAAATGCTTCTGAAATCACAGCGTCACAACATGTAATTTTTGTAAACATTCTCAACGGATGTAAAGGTCAGAATCTTACTCAACCCCTCAGGATGTTATCACAGTAATGGCGTCAAACAGCTCATCAAACAGCTTTGAGAAAGAGCTCTGGTAAACAAGACCGAATAACCCCTTAAATGTTAAAATAGAACAACATACACGGCTATTGTAGTAGTTACTGTAATCAGCATTCAAGGGTTGCCAGGTCCTCTTCAGTTTACACTGATGAAAGGCTGGCCAGTAGTGTGGAAAACATCTCAAAGCCGTCGACCTTATACTGTGGTCTGATCCATTGATATGTCTGGCATTAGGAAGTATGACCTGCTGCCCCTCTGTGTCTGTTATCTCTGACTTGAGCCTGCTTCCTAAACCTGAAAAAATGCTGCACTGACAGGCAGTATCTGGAGGTAGGAATGCATCAGAGCATGTCCGAATCCAAGGTTTGAATAAAAGGTATTTTAAGATACCTCCATCTGATCAGGTTTTAAATCTAGTGATTTATCCTTTCTGTACACTGTAAGAAAAAAAAAAAAAAAAAAAGTGGTTAAAAGTACATTTTGTATTAAAAGAATTAATATTAATATTACAAATAATAATTATTTTCACTATTAATTATATAATAATAATAATTAATTACACTACTTTTGAAATGTTTGGGGTCTGTAAGAGTTTTTAAACAAAAAATTAATGCATTAAACTGATTAAACATAACAGTGTTGTTATTAGTATTTTACATTATTATTATGTAATTAGTATATTTTTAGATTTACAGATCAGAATGATTTCTGAATAATCATGAGACACTGAAAATTGCCTGCTGATAATTCAGCCTTGCCTATCACAGGAATAAATTACATTTTTAAATATATTAAAATAGAAAACAGCTACTTTCATTTGTTATATATTTTTTTTCATAATATTGCTGTTTTTATTATACCTTTGATCAAATAATTGCAACCTTGTTGAGAATAAGACTTCTACCAACCCCAAACTTTTGAATGCTAGTTTATACATCCATTTATATTAAATAAAGTAATATTAATTGTTAAATAATGTTTTTGTTTGTTTGTTTACAGAGAAACAAACATTGTTTTTATTAATCATTTGCCTGGATATTTCCAAGGGCCAGATGTACTATCAGCTTGTGCCAATGCAAACAGTCTTTTGCCATTAAAATAGTACTGTCAGAATTTACTTAAGACACACAGTGAAGAATTACTGCTGAAAACATTGGAAACAGTTATTTTTGTGCCTGACCTTATTGAATATGCATTTGTAGGAGCTTCCCTTTCAGAAGCAAAATTTATGGGAGGAGAGTATTAAAATGAATCATGCAATATGATTTACTAACGTTTGTACTCGTTCTGGTATTACTGGTATTTGAGCCATTATTTAACAACCCAAAAAACCCATCTCAAAGCAGGTGGTAATTTGCGCTGCTCTTGCTATATTGCGTTGGTCGTTATGGAAATGATCTGGCTGTGTCTGTGTTCTTTAATGTGCACATTGTTAGTAAATCACCCACAGAATTTTCCCCTCCCATCGGCACTTTTATGGAATTGCGCTCTAGCACTAATTTGCCCTGTTTAGTCAATTTGGCCATATAGCTTTCTTAAATTTGTTCTAGATCATTATTGTGATGTTATCGTTGCTATTAGAGGAATCTTCATACATCATTAGGCAGTAGTTGGTAAAAGAAAGAAAACTGGCTTACAACCTGTCTGTTGTGTTGAGTTAGTAATTCCCGGCTCTTCTGGATGGTTCATGGATAAGATTTTGCAATCAACTTAAAATCAGACTCACCTGCTTTATCAGCTGTAATGTGTGACTACAACAGCAGGCAATTAATTTGATAACCTCGCTTAATGGTTTGAATGTTCTGCTCTCTCCACCCTTTTGTAATCCAATATTGATCAGCTCCTGCCATGGTTCCTGTCCCACACCTAAAGATACTAGTGTGTCTCATCCTGCTGGAGACTGATATCACCCAGTATCTCTCACTCTGTCAGTCAGGCTGTGCAGTTTAAGAGATTGAGTGAGGAGGTGAAAAGACTCTAGACTTGACTTTGGTGTTGTGGTCTGGGTGGCTAGGACAATTACTGTTTTACAGTTGTGTTAATATCTTGTACTGTGGCACTTCAAAACACAATTATTCAGCTACCTGTTGGCAAACGTTGCCAAATAGTCCCCCTTGTTTTAAAGAGATTTATATATTGATTTAATATATTTTTGTATGTATCTACACTCTCAGAAAAAAGGTACAAAAGTTGTCTTTTCAAAATGGACCATTTAGGTACTAATATGTGCGCTTTAGGGATAAATAAGGTACAAAGGTGTACTTTTTCAAAGGTGCCACTCCAGTGACAGGTTTTGTACCTGAGAGTGTCGGTTTTAAAATAAACATGGCAAAAGCCTAAAAATAAAAAACAGAGAGGCAGAATAATAAAGCAAGCGAGAGCGTAAACAGTCTGTGATCTGTGACTATCCAAAGACGTGGCTGACCTTTCACACTGGAGTAATCTATATCGCTCTGACATCGCCCTGTGTGCCACGTTCAGTTCACACTGACTCAGATCACTCTGTCCACACTCAAACTGCTTTCTGTCAGGTTTTCACCTTTGTTATTTTTCTCCATCAGACTCTGACCTTTAATATTGACGCTGAAAGCAGACCTTTGTATCGATTTCCCATTGCTACACGTTTCATTCACTTTCCTCTTTACAAAGAGGACTATATATAACCCTACTTCGTTCTTAAATCATCATATCCTGGTTCAGAGAGTGAGATGGATTCTCTTTTTACTGCTGCGAATGAATGAAAGAATCATGTCTTAAGAGAGAAGTGTTAATTATAGTGCAGGTCATAAAGGTAGCTCTCAGAGTTAATGTAAAATTTAAAACCTTTTCTGAGGACCTTATTAAATGTTTAATCATGTTTTTGAAAAGAAACGGACTGCATGGAAGAACTTCTGTCTAGACTAGTTAATCAAATTTACATTAAGCTCAGCATTTATTCATCGAAAAAATTACTCATTAGACAGGTTTTTAAAATTAGAAACAAGCTGGACACAAATGAGATGATTGTTGACAAAGTAGAAATAAAATAGATTCAAGAGAAAAATAATTTGTTGAGAAATCTTCGACTTTTGAGCAGTTAAACTGAACACAGTTTGTGATATTGTTGAGATCTCTTCTGAAACCCTAAAAGAGACACGTAAGATTATGGGGACTTTTTCTTAGGAGTAAAACCTGAGAAACAGTCTCCATTGATCTCCATTATTTTTGATCTATTTCATTGCTGTCTAGGTGAAATCATTAAGATTAGATTTGTGATTCATTTCCAGTGGGAGATACAGTAGAAAGAAACACAAGTATATTTTCATGGAAATGTGATGCTTTTGTTCTTTACAATCTTAGTAAAGCCCTTTTTATAGGTGATTAGATCTTTAGAGGTCTCTTGAACTCATCAGATTGCACTTCATCCTGGGCCAGAGTGAGACATTGTGTAAAATGTCATTGAAGAACTCATGAGAGGAATCTAGCTTTAGAAAGACACAAGACACTCATAACCATACAGCGTGGAAATACAAAACTACCGCATTGCAGAGATGTGTGTGTTTCTGGATCAAGCTACACATTAGTACATTTACAAAATATATTTACATAAAAAAAAAACTGTCAGTGCTTTTTGCATTCATTGGATCAAAATGTTAATTTATCATGAATGTAAAATACATCTGT
This sequence comes from Onychostoma macrolepis, assembly GCF_012432095.1. Taxonomy (NCBI): domain Eukaryota; kingdom Metazoa; phylum Chordata; class Actinopteri; order Cypriniformes; family Cyprinidae; genus Onychostoma; species Onychostoma macrolepis. Next base: position 15,942,178 of record NC_081162.1, on the reverse strand, counting down.
CTGCACTGTTGCTAATGTGACAGTCGCAATCCCATCATTCTATATCATTCTATTCTAGCTGGGGGATTTTTTTCCACTCCTATAGATGACACTCAGAATTCCAGCATTAAGATAAATGTTCTTCATATAAAAGCTCCGGTCCAAAAGCTCTCGGTGGTTTCTTGTCTCCACTAAAGGAGCTGTTGAGCTTCCCGGCATAATGCAGATTAATGCACCAGCGCTGGCTTTGTGCCTGGAGATATCAGTGATAATCAAAAAAAAACAAAAACTTGAGATGGACGGAAAAAAAGGAATGAAGATAAAAGAGCATAAACAGAGCTTGTTAATCACCATTGTGCTCCCCACCTTCCTGTTTATATTGTGCTGAGTTAAATATAAGATAAAAAGGATTCAGTTTTTTGGTCTTTACCCAAGGTCTTTGCATAAACACAATACCCTTGTGTTGCATATGAATATGATTTGGCCCGAATCACTCATTAACAGATGTGTGGTCATGCTTGCGGATGTACAGTGGATGTTTAAAATACATAATTACTCTCTGCTGACCCATCACTGATGAATCAGCGCTTAGGAAAACATCTCGCCGCAGGGGTTGCGTATGAATGACAGCTGTAGTCGCATGTTGATTGGGGCCTTTTTTAAAATGTTTTCCCCCCTTTTTGTTTTTGTGTTTTACCCACTTGCATCAGAGGATGATTTCTTTGTGTGTGCAAATGTTTCTTAAATATTCACTAACTTCATACTCCACGTTTTCCGATATTCTCGTCCAGAGCTCATTTCTCATTTGCACTGAGAGCACAGAGTTCATGCTGAAAAGGGAAAGCCATTGAGATTCAGATATTAGATGTCATTATATTTTTCAGTGCTTCAGAGGTTATCTGTACAAGTGTTCTGTACTCCCATCAGCAGCAGAAAAACTTGTTTGTTCCCGTATAATCAGTTCTATTGTGCAGGTGTTCAGATTAGCCATTTATTTTCTGTGGGCTCAGTGATTTCTATTAAAGCATTTAACAGATATAAACAAAAGCAAACTAAACAAAAACGTTGGTTATCCAATTAGATAACCATTTTTTTTTTTTTGGCCATTTAAAAATGGCAGTATTAGAATCTGTAACAGATTTTTATATATTTTTCTTTTCAGTTTCAATTTATTTGTATAGCACTTTTCACAATAATTACTGTACTGAAGCAGCTATACAAAGAATAATGCTTTATGAGTGAGACTAAATCTGGGGCTTATGTATGCTTACACGTTTATTTTATTTTTATTTTTGTTTTTTAATTGTATTACCACACGCTATTTTATCTGTATGAGATATGGTAGTGGAAAACAGAACTGGGACATTTTTATTTATTTGTTTATTCATTTTTATGCCATGAACATTGCTTTAATTCTAATAAAATTAAACTTGAACTTGGAATAAACTGAAACAGTGAAAATAAAAAAAAGAAATAATAATAATAATTTTATTCTAATTTTAAAACATGTTTTTAATGAAAAATCATAAAAATATTTTAACTTTCATCCAGTTTGTTAAAAATATATTTTGTGACTAATAAGTTATTAAAGTTATTAAATGACAAGTTCAATTTTAAAAATATGCTATTTTTACTAGTAGGTTTTGGACCGCATTGTATATAATACATTGATATACGTTATAACATTTCTTCTTTGGATTGCTTGAATGAAATTGTATTTCAAAGGGCTGTTATTTAAAAGACATGTCCCTGCACTGTGCTCTGATGTCCATTGAACTCTAGCTATCAGAAACGGTGGGTAATCACTGGCTCCATACTGTGTCTAGTGAATGTACTGTCCTCCAGCCAGTCTTCTCTCTGCACGATAAACATCAGTTATCCAGGACTAAGCTGGAGTTCCCACTGATTTGAGTATAGAAACAGAGTTGTGAGCAAATCTGTGATGTTTGGCGGTTTTGTATGTGGAAGTCGTCCTCGACTGCTGTTCTGAGACCAGTTTCACTGTTGCCCTAATTAAAAAAAAATGAGGAAAAAGAAGTGGGTTTACACAGATGTTGGATCTGCCCACCAGGCAGAGTTGATTGTGAGGAACGTCTGGCTGCTGAGCAGGAGGTTGGCTGTCTGCCTGTCAGGTGAGAGAGACGACACAATGCAGGGCTGGGGATGGTAATTACACCAACCTCTCGAACAGCGGGAGTGGAAACATTGGAGTGTTTTGAAACTGGAAATGTGATCTGTGCCACAGTTTGGGGTGTATCAGGATCCATCACCTTTGTTGAGCCTCACCGTCAGGTTCTCACATCTGTAATGTGTGAAAATGTTGGTTTATATTAAAATGCTTTCATTTGATATTCTTACCTTCTCTCTTTCTCTCTCTCTAGCACTCAGATCCATTTCACAGTGGCCATTGATTTCACTGCGTCCAATGGTAAGGATTGTTTTTTTTTATTTTTCAGTGTTGATTGGATTTGTTCTCTATGCTGTGTTGACCAACAGATTTGAATCAGATTTTGTCTTAATTTATGAATTGTCTCTCTTTAAACTCTAGGGAACCCTTCTCAGTCTACCTCCCTGCACTACATGAACCCCTATCAGATGAACGCTTATGCCATGGCGTTGAAGGCTGTGGGCGAGATCATTCAGGACTATGACAGCGATAAGATGTTCCCTGCATTGGGCTTTGGAGCCAAACTTCCTCCTGATGGCCGGGTTTCCCATGAATTTCCCCTGGTACCTGTTTCCTAGATATGATAGATTATGTGGATTTCACAGCTAGCTGGCGCACATCCAGAGTCATTTCTGTTCGAATCCTAAGTGCGTGCTGTGTTTTTCAGACACTCTGAATAATATTGCTTTGTGAAATTTAATGTGTGAGGGTATGTATGGTTGTTTTGAAGTATTTATTTAGTTGTTTGCACATATGTTGATGATATTGTAATTAGTAATGCTCGGTAACATCTATGTGTAATGTGTAAATAAGGCTCTCCTGACACTCCTGCTCATTAACGTTACCCAAGCATTCATCCTGAGTGTGTGCCAAACCCTCATCTCGTCAAGCATTTTGAGTCTCTTAATTAGTTTTTGCTCGCTCTTTCTCTTTTTTCCTCCATCATCTACTCCTCCTTCCACCTCTTTTTCCCTGTGCTGGAACTTAGGATCATGACTATTCATTTTCATTCTTGCTGCTTCACTCTTCAAGTATCACTGTCCTTAGAGCATGAATAATTATCTAATGATGAATCAGAAAATACTGAACAGATTCTGAGATCCCTAAGGGCGACACACTTGAGAAAGTTTTGACGTTACGTTTGAGGAATATGAATGTGCAAAATGGGTTTTTAGTATGCAGAAAGAACCAGTTTTTGGTTGCATGACACTTTTGCGTCCTTGAGACGCACCATCGCCAGTTTAATCAATTGATTCGCAGTTGAATTAACTGATGCGCCGCAAATTCTAGTGCGTAGACTTACTATTAGTAAGTTACTAATAAATACTCTATACCCTATAGAGTTTTATATTCAAATGAATAATGACAGATATCTTGAGAAATGTAAAGTATTATGATAAATCTAGTCTGCTGATTTGGCTTTGACATAGTATTGATCGATCTCTGATGTTCTCTTTGAAGAATGGTAATGTAGATAACCCATACTGCAACGGGATGGAGGGAATCCTAGAGGCTTACCACGACAGTCTGAAGACTGTCCAGCTCTACGGACCTACCAATTTTGCTCCTGTCATCAACCATGTAGCAAGGTAAGAAAAATGCAACAGCATTCGCTCAAAGGAGTTGAAAACTTAGAAAGACAGAGCTGAGATTGATTTCTAGACTCAAATGAATAGAAAATGGTTCTATTAAAATCACAGTCTTTGCTCAGTCAAGCAAAAATGTTTGTGATGACAGACTTTATTTTGAGTTTCACCTTTACAGTTTTGGAAAAACAAAATAACACTTTTTCATCTTATGTTTTGGGACTCATCGGCTAAAACTTCATAGCCAGAGTTGGCATCCTAAATATTAGAAAAATAGGAGCTCATAGAGCACAGCTGTTGCTCTTTTGGAGATGTTAAGGCGCGGTCCCATTTACTATTGTTTGATGAATTTTCAAGGTCAAATATACAGGTGCATCTCAATAAATTAGAATGTCGTGGAAAAGTTCATTTATTTCAGTAATTCAACTCAAATTGTGAAACTCGTGTATTAAATAAATTCGATGCACACAGACTGAAGTAGTTTAAGTCTTTGGTTCTTTTAATTGTAATGATTTTGGCTCACATTTAACAAAAACCCAACAATTCACTATCTCAACAAATTAGAATATGGTGACATGCCAATCAGCTAATCAACTCAAAACACCTGCAAAGGTTTCCTGAGCCTTCAAAATGGTCTCTCAGTTTGGTTCACTAGGCTACACAATCATGGGGAAGACTGCTGATCTGACAGTTGTCCAGAAGACAATCATTGACACCCTTCACAAGGAGGGTAAGCCACAAACATTCATTGCCAAAGAAGCAGAGTGCTGTATCCAAGCATGTTAACAGAAAGTTAAGTGGAAGGAAAAAGTATGGAAGAAAAAGATGCACAAGCATCCGAGAGAACCGCAGCCTTATGAGGATTGTCAAGCAAAATCGATTCAAGAATTTGGGTGAACTTCACAAGGAAGGTCCTAGAGTCTGGAGGAAGGGTGGAGAAGCTCACAGCCCAAATTGCTTGAAGTCCAGTGTTAAGTTTCCACAGTCTGTGATGATTTGGGGTGCAATGTCATCTGCTGGTGTTGGTCCATTGTGTTTTTTGAAAACCAAAGTCACTGCACCCGTTTACCAAGAAATTTTGGAGCACTTCACGCTTCCTTCTGCTGACCAGCTTTTTGAAGATGCTGATTTAATTTTCCAGCAGGATTTGGCACCTGCCCACACTGCCAAAAGCACCAAAAGTTGGTTAAATGACCATGGTGTTGGTGTGCTTGACTGGCCAGCAAACTCACCAGACCTGAACCCCATAGAGAATCTATGGGGTATTGTCAAGAGGAAAATGAGAAACAAGAGACCAAAAAATGCAGATGAGCTGAAGGCCACTGTCAAAGAAACCTGGGCTTCCATACCACCTCAGCAGTGCCACAAACTGATCACCTCCATGCCACACCGAATTGAGGAAGTAATTAAAGCAAAATGAGCCCCTATCAAGTATTGAGTACATATACAGTAAATGAACATACTTTCCAGAAGGCCAACAATTCACTAAAAATGTTTTTCTTTATTGGTCTTATGAAGTATTCTAATTTGTTGAGATAGTGAATTGGTGGGTTTTTGTTAAATGTGAGCCAAAATCATCACAATTAAAAGAACCAAAGACTTAAACTACTTCAGTCTGTGTGCACTGAATTTATTTAATACACGAGTTTCACAATTTGAGTTGAATTACTGAAATAAATTAACTTTTCCACGACATTCTAATTTATTGAGATGCACCTGTAGTCAGTTCAATAGGAATCTGTGCAATCTGGAATTTGGCTTGAGGGCGAAAGATTTTCCCACACAGATTTCACATTGTGTTCAAGTTGGTCACGCATATAGTGTCACTAATGTGTCCTTACATTTAAGCTCACTGTTTAGGGTGTTGCTTCTGCTTGCATATTCTTCAAGATGTCCTGAGTACTGATGTATGGGGAAAAAAGTTTTCACCTTAGAGTAAAAAATAAAACTGATAACTGTCAGATAAAAATAATAAATAAAACCATATTGTAACATGTAAAGTCGCAACTCTGCTAAATAGTAAGATGTCAGAAATAACTGACAAAGTCACAACTGTTAGATATAAAAATCACAATTATGAACAACAAAGTCACAGCAATAAAGTCGAAACAAAGTCGTAGTTGTGAGGAATAAAATAATAATGACAAAAAGTCGCACTTGACTTCTGTTTTGTATTCTGAGGCAGACACAGGCTTCTATACTCACGAACACTGTAGCTAATGTGATAATGATTGTATGTATTATCAAAATTAACATGTAGATGATTTAACAAGCATGAAGTATTTGTTTCATGTTGCTGTGACCGTGTGTGGACCTCCGAGAGACCAGATCTCCTGTCATAGCTTCTGTAAAGTGTTTTGCATCACAAAGAGCATTATGGGATTTTGATGAAGGCAGAAGAGCTGTGTCAATAGCACAGGGACATCCCAGAGCAAATATATATGTATGCATGAGGTTCAGCGCTGAATACTAAGTGTTCATTGAAGATGCTCATTCTTTCATTATTCATCCGCCATGTTAAAACAAACAATCATCAGTACCAGCATGAAGAGATTTTCAATTTTGGGTTATGGTTCATTTGGGTGATTTGTATCATGACGGTTTCTGCTAATATGTTTGTTAATGTGAAAATGTGATTGTGTGTGTGTGTCTTGGCACAGGTATGCTGCAGCAGTTCAAGACGGCTCGCAGTACTTTGTGCTTCTCATCATCACAGACGGTGTGATATCAGATATGGCTCAGACTAAAGAAGCCATCGTCAATGTGAGTTTTCCTTGACCTTTCTCTCTCTCGCCTACTGTCCTCAAAAACTGTTTACATCATCATATTCTGGTGCAACACTGCATCACAAGTGCCCCCCAGGCAAAGCCTAAGAAGAGTTAATGTGCTTTTTGGGTCTTCCGGAGGTCCTCTCCGCACCTAATGGGATTCGCCTGTCTCCGTTGCTATGGTTACCCAGCAGACTGGATTTAAAGGGAATTTGCGACTGTTTAGTCACATTATTAAAACAGCCACACCTTCCTTTTAAGATCTTGCCTGCTGCTCTGTCTCTTCTTCACCCTCTACCCATGATGCTTTGGATCTCTTCGGTCACACGGTAACATTTCTGCACTGACTGATATGGGTTCATGCACTTTGAATGACTGAACACTTCATGTGCGTTATGCGTTTTTATGACTTGAGTGATTTTTATTGAAGTCCACTATGGAAATTCCACTCTTGTGCTCTTTTCTGTTGGTCTTTTTAAAATGATTAGATAAAAATGAGCACTTTGAAGTGTTTCTCATATGCACTCTCTCACTCTGATTGCTGATTCTCAGCACTCTCAGCGATTTGGCTTCTTATATATATTCTAGCTGAAGTAGCTGAAGCGAAATGTAGGTTAATTCCATGGACTGAATGGTCATTGGTTTTGTCATCAGTAATTTTGACCATTGGTGTTTTTTGAACAAGAATAGTTACTCTGAAATAACCGTTTATAGTCACTGTTTCCCAATAAAAATATCTAAACATCTTTAAATAAATAAATTTGGGAAGCAAAGGTAATTCTTTTTATAAGTCTCTTATATCTATATTCTTATAGAGCAACTGAAGTTAAATGTTTTCATAAACAAAAATCTAATATACTACATCTACACTGTAAATATTTTAATCAGTATTTCTGTCTTGTTTTACAGTAAATACAATATATTTATTTTTAAAACATGTAAATAAAACAAAGATTATTGGAGTATGTTTTACAAGAAAAGACTATTTCAGTGTCTCTACTTCAAAATTTCACATTTAATTCATGTTACTTCCCTAGTAAAAAAAGTAATATATGCAAAATACATTTATTAAGTTCAAATTTATTAACATTTACTGACATATCGCTTGGGACTTACTGATATAAAAATTTAAATTAAACTTTACCTCGGAGTACTACTTGTGCACAATGCACATTTCTTAAAATGTAGCCTAAAATGTGTTTTAATGTCACTATTGATGAGGATTGTATGATCTTTGAATAATATCGGTCTTTAAATGCAAGATATTTAAAGTGTACCTGAAGTATACTTGCAATAGTTCCACTTTAGCACATTCAAATATACTTAAGTATATCTTTAGTTGGACTTCAGCACTACTTCCACACAATTAAAGTGCAGTAAATACAAAATTAGTTGTTCCAAATTAGCAGACTTTGAGTATACCAGTTTAGTATACCAAAAGTACAATATCAGGGTATTTATTAAGCACATAAATATGAAACTGTATTTTTAGTATACTTGGCATAAAATAATTGTATTTCGAATAAATTTTAGTATATTCATTTTTCACTAGGGTCGCCATTTGTTTGTAATTAATTGGAAAATTTACCAGCAATTTCTGAGTGAAAAGTTTTTCTACAGTGTAAAAATTTGTTAGATTTATGCTTAAAACAAGAAAGCATTTTCCAACTGAAATAAAGAACAAAATAAATAAACTGAAAGATATGTGATTTGAAAAGTCTTATTATCTTTTCCAGTTTTGCTTCTCAAGTCAGTGTATCTAAGGGTATTTCAGTATTTATGGAAAAACATGACAAGAAATAATGATTACAAGAATTCCAGTGTATGTGTAAAAATGATGGATTTAATATTTAATAAATCTATAAATGACTCCAAAGACATTTTATCCTCACTGATACCAGTAGATATGTGCATGTTCAAGCAGTCACTGAGAATCTAAGAATACACTGAAGCCAAGCAAGGGGTATGTGGCTCAGCGGACAAGAAAACACTGTAATTCACAGTGTTTATTATAGGCTAGCTGCAAATGTGTCACAGCACATAACTCTCAGTAATTGCACTTATTTCATGGCTGAGAGAGGTATTTGTTAAAAAAGTCAGGAAAACAGGGAGAAACAAGAGGGAGAGAGAAAGAAAACAAACAAGTGAGCAAGCAAGATTGCGAGAGAAACACTTGAAGTAAAGACCTACAGGAAATAGAGCAGTGAATACATGAAGTGTGTTTGTTTAGACTCATCTTCCCAGCTCTATTTCTTTCAACACATGACCGCCTCTGTCCCCCGTGAGCATTTCCGGGAATGCTGACCTACTTCCAACCCCATAAATATGTTTTTATAATCCTTGCCCATTGGCACCAAGCACTCAATGTCCGGTCTGCACAATGCATACAGACAGGGATGGACTGGTAGACAAAAAACAGCCTGGGACCAATACCATCCCCATCACAACACAAGTGGATAGAATAATTGCCTGCTTTATTTAAGTGTATAAAGGTACTGTACATGTATTCAAACCAAAAATTTACAAGAGATTTACAAGGGAAAATACAGTTTATATTCATATATCTTGATGTTACGAACTCATCTGAAAATTAAACGCAGAAAACAAAGTCAGCTGCAGCGGGAAAAATGACATGCTTTATATTAAGAATTTCAAACTAACTCAGTATAGAGTTTAGAGTGGCTTTTCCTCTTGTTTGTAAGTTGTTTGTGCTGCTTAATGCATTTGAGATGTGTTTTCCTCAGCTCATAACTTTCATCTTAAGATTTTATCCTTATCTGTAAATATTAGAAAGTCATGTAAGTACTTCCATTTTGCTAAAAAGCTCGTCTTGACAGCAAATGAGTTTTCATTAGAGTTCGCAGACTTCACATAAGGAGCTCAGCATGCGCACGCTCACACACACACACACACACACACACACATCCAAATTAATATTTTATTTATTGAACAAATGTATTTTAAAAATACTCACTGAAAGCAAAGTCAGATGTTTCAGAAATAAAGAAACATACAGTGAAAACCAATATGAATAGATTTCATTTATTCATACTGATTTCCACTAGATGTCTGAAATGCTAAAAGATGCAGTCAGCTGTTTCTGCTTTAGAATTGTTGACAATTTATAGAGTCCATCTTTTGGTTTCCCACATAAAGCTCAAGGGTTATTGAAGGAATCGATCTGTGAATCGTAGTAATTAATGATCTAAATCACTCATTTGGTTTGATTAGCTCTCCAGGCCCCACAGTTTAGGGTTTGTTTGTGCTGTGTGTGTGTGTGTGTGTGTGGCTCTTTTTCATCTTGTGTGATGTGTTTTTGTGTGGCCCCCGGTGAAATTCCAATTCTAACTCCATTACAGCCCACAAACTTATCAGTGTGACTGAGGGTGTGTGGCCAGCCAGCTTTATTCGACAAATTATTCATTCCTCTCAACAGGCTTTCACGGGCCCTCTGGGGAGTACATTCAAAATTCAGACCCTCAGGAGCCTTTAATATTTCTCTCTTTATGTATTTGATATATTAAAGGTATATTTCATTATAAGCTCTTCAGATTACATTTCATAGAAATCATGTTTCCCCTTGTATGTATTTCTTGTATTTTAGTCTGTGTTCTGCTGTGCTCATGCGTAATGCATTATATGCAATTACTTTTCATTTCGAACCACCGAGAAGTCACTTTGGGAGAAAGTGAATTTTGTTTCTCTGAATATCCTGTAGTTTTCTGGTTATCCGTTGTCACTGTTAAGCAGCCTCTGAGCTAGCTCACTCTTTACTTCTCTGATAAAGGGGATTTTACCTGTCAGTCAGGCATCATATCAGGACAGTGGACAGTTAGCACAGGAGAGAGAATGTTGATTCAGGAGGGTCTGAATAATGCATACCTTTCACCTCACTGTATGTGAAAAAAATCACGCTGTCAAAATATTTTTTTCAAACCATCACAGTCAAAATTCAAACCCGACTGGCTTAACATGTTCTGAAACAAACAACTCATTTTCTTTTGTTACCTTTATCACAAGCTGTGTAATAAATGTATAAAACTGTATTTGACCCCCAAAATGATTGTATTTTATATAAGGAGAGTTTTTGTTTTGTGATTCACATTAGATTCTTATGATTGTAAAACAGCAAAATGATACAGTAAAATACCAAGCCAATGCAAATGTTTTTTTGGGATTCTTTTTTTTTTTTTACTGTACTGTTCGGTGTATCAAATAGGTCAGTCCACCATTACAGTAAATCTGAATGATCTTCACAGAAATTTTGAATTCTGAATACTCAAACAGTAAATTTAGTATGTAAATTTTTTATCATGAGGTAGAATTTGTCTTCTCTGTTTTCTATTCTCAGGCGGCAAAACTACCGATGTCCATCATTATTGTTGGAGTTGGCCAGGCTGAGTTTGATGGTAAGATGTGAAACTATTGTTATTTAGTTTAATCTGTATATATTCTTCTATATACTTTCTTTTCTCTTACTATATTTAATGTACCGCAAACATAAGAAGAAAATGTTCTGCATAACCCTTTATTGATTGTTTATATTGTACTCAGCATCTTCCTAACTGTTTCGTAACTATCAACTCAGCTAATAATAGTATTCCCACATGGAGGTTTAAAACTTGAATGCATAAGTGCGACTTCACAGTTTGCACTCCCGTAAAGTAGAGTTTCTGGATGAAAAGTCACCTAATTGGGAAGGTTTAGGGTTTCGGACTGATAAGCAGATGTCATCACGCAGATCTCACAGCTGTTCAATATAATTAGCATGTCCCACCATCTGCTATTAGTATTTGTGTTTGGCCTTTCATAATGTTCCAGCAAAGAGGTAAATGTTGGTGTCATGCTGGGGCGAAAGGCTCCAGATTGTTTTATTGGCTGGAGGGCAGATAACATCATGATCTCACTTTTTAGCCATGGTTGAACTGGACGGCGACGATGTAAGAATATCCTCCAGAGGAAAGCTGGCGGAGAGGGATATTGTACAGGTACATATCTCTAGATATTTCTATATGTTGTATATGTATGAATTCATATTTTTACATTATTTACATTTACATTTAGTCATTATCCAAAGCGACTTACAATTGGGGAATACATAAAGTGACCGACAAACGAAGTGCTTGTAACACCAAGTCTCAGGCATTGTTTAAATAAGTACAAGCTAGCAAGGGAAGGAATAAATAAGGAGAAAGATTTTTATTTTATTTTTATGTGTAGGGTGAAGTCAAGTAGTGTCGAAAGAGATGAGTTTTCAGCTGTTGCTTGAAGATTGACAGGGATCCAGCACTCCGAATATGGGTGGGAAGATCATTCCACCAGCCAGGAATGGTGAACGAGAATGTTCTGGAGAGTGATTTTGAGCCTCTTTGTGATGGTACCACGAGGCGACGCTCACTAGCAGATCTCAGACTTCTGGAGGGGATGTAGATTCTTAATAGTGAGTGCATGTAGGCGGGTGCTGAGCCTGTGGTTGTTCTATAAGCAAGCATCAGTGTCTTGAACTTGATGCGAGCTGCGATTGGTAGCCAATGCAATGAGATAAAGAGAGGTGTGACATGGGCTCTTTTGGGTTCCTTGAAGACCAGTCGTGCCACCGCATTCTGAATCATTTGTAGAGGTTTGACTGTGTTTGATGGAAGTCCAGCCAGAAGAGCATTGCAGTAGTCCAGCCTAGAAATTACAAGGGCCTGGACAAGAAGTTGTGCAGCATGCTCCGTCAGAAAGGGCCTGATCTTTCTGATGTTGTGTAGTGCAAACCTGCAAGATCGAGCAGTCTTTGCAATGTGGTCTTTTTGACCGAAGTTGATGATGTAATTGTTGATGAACCTAACTGGATCGTGATGTCATGCTGTAGAGTCGGAGCGGCGGGAAAGACAAGAAGCTCAGTCTTTGCCAGGTTGAGCTGAAGGTGATGTTCTTTCATCCATGCCGAGATGTCCGCCAGGCAACCTGAGATCCTTGCAGCTACTGTTGGATCATCTGGTTGAAAGGAGAGATGGAGCTGTGTGTCATCAGCATAGCAGTGGTAGGAGAATCCATGTGCCTGTATGATGGGACCCAGTGATGTAGTGTATGTGGAGAAGAGGAGGGGTCCAAGAACCGATCCCTGAGGAACCCCAGTGACCAGTGTATGTGCTTTGGATACCTCCCCTCCCCAGGCCACCCTGAAAGACCTACCAGTGAGATAGGATTCAAACCAGCGAAGTGGAATTCCAGCGATGCCCAGGGATGAGAGGGTGGAGAGGAGTATCTGATGATTGACAGTGTCAAACGCAGCAGATAGATCCAGCAGAATGAGGACTGATGATTTGGAATGGGCTTTTGCAATTCGCAGGGCTTCAGTGACCGAGAGAAGCGCAGTCTCAGTTGAATGGCCACTCCTGAAACCTGACTGTTTAGCGTCCAGTTTGTTGTTCTGTGAAAGAAACAATGAGACCTGGTTGAAGACAACACGTTCAAGTGTTTTCGCTATGAATGGAAGGAGAGAGACAGGTCTATAGTTTTCTATAAGAGAAGTGTTTAATGTAGGTTTTTTGAGCAGTGGGGTTACCCGAGCCTGCTTGAACGCAGTGGGGAAGATGCCTGTGAGGGATGTGTTGATGATGTGTGTGAGTGCCGGTAAGAGCGTGGGAGATTGCTTGCAGAAGGTGTGAGGGGATTGGGTCAAGAGGACATGTTGTAGGATGGTTGGAGAGGAGAAGTTTGGATATTTCAGCCTCCGTCAGGGGACAGAAGGAGAAGATGGGAGTTTTAGCAGTGGATGTGGTTGAGAACTGATCACTGATCAATCACTGATCGATCTAGTTTTGTCTGTAAAAAAAAGTTGCAAAGTCATCAGCTGTAATAGAAGTGGTGGGAGGTGGTGGAGGGGGACAGAGGAGAGAATTAAATGTTCTGAAGAGATTACGCATGTCTGGAGCGCTGTTGATCTTGTTGTGGAAATGTGAGGATTTGGCAGTGTGGACATCAGCAGAGAAAGATGAGAGCAGAGACTGATACCTACTCAGGTCCGACGGGTTGTTTGATTTGCGCCATTTTCTCTCTGCCGCTCTGAGTTTAGTCCGATGTTCACGAAGAACATCAGATAACCAGGGGTTGGAAGGGGCAGCCCGTGCTGACCTAGAGGAGAAAGGAATGTGGTGGTGAAATGTGGTCAGTAATTCAGGATTCATTCTGATTCGTTCGTAATCTCTGATTCGGTTCGGAATGCCATATACGCATATCTCAGCAAAATATTTATGTAGCCTAAGCAGAGTCAAAGTAATATAACTCTTTGGGGAAGTTTCTTAAGGAATAACTTTGGGTGACCTACATTTACAGACATCTCAGATTCAGAGAACACTGCGACATCACACATGAAAAAAATAACTCAAGCTAACAAACAACAACAACACTTGTGCAGCCTATAAATAATGAAAGAATCCAGAGTATTTTTTTGTGTGTGAAACAACCAAGGTTACATTGTTTACATGGATATTTCAGTTGCCTAGACTTAAAAAAAAAAAAAAAAAGCATAAATGATTCTGAGAATAAATTAAACAACTATAGCTAACTGCTTTTTAATCTAATCTTATCTCTGCCTGCAGTTTGTACCATTCAGAGACTACATGGATAGGACAGGAAACCATGTCCTGAGCATGGCACGGCTTGCCAAGGATGTCCTGGCCGAGATCCCGGATCAGTTAATTTTATATATGAAGTCAAGGGGCATCAAGCCCAACCAGACACCACCAGACTACAGCCCACCTGGGCTCAGCCCAACCCCCACCGTATGAGTTTACCCAGCCTGCTGAAAGAAAACAGGCGATGTTATGTCACCTCCAATTTGGATCTCGTTCAAAGCCAATACAGCTGATTCAGTGTGAGGCGTCTAGGAGAGCGGATGGTTTCAATTCCCGGTTTTTGGATCTCATATACTGGAGAAATTGAAAACTCTATCTGTGTTCTGGAGGTTGAACTGATAAGAACGGTTCTTATTGGTCTGTGAGTTGGTTTCCTCCTCATAATTTCTTCACAAATTAGCCAACATTTATAGTTTGGGTCAGTCTCATTCAGATTCATACGTCTGACTTTGCTGGATATATGGAGAAGATCTGCGCAAGCAATGCAATATTCTGCTTATTTAACATCTCTAACATCTCAGCATCTATAAAAACGCTATAGCTATTGTTTGTCAGCATGTGAGGACTGTGTGTTATATTAGGAAAATCTTCCTTGTATCTGCCAGAGGAGGCAAACGAGCATTACTAGAAAGTGTGATTTAAAAAAAAAAATAGTGAAATTATAAGTGGTTGTTTGAAATATTAAATCCTGTACGGGTGATCTGTTTAGTAAAACTGTTTGATTTGTTTCTAGAATTTGTAGAGAGTTTGTGTTATGGTGGTTTTATTTTTCCATGGGGTTTGGGCAAAGTCTTTTTAGTACAAAGTTATATTTCCCATTGCATTTCCCATTTATAGCTTTTTAGAGCTATGATAAACAAGATTTTCTATTCTAAAGCATGAAATCCAGGTAAAAGCAATTGTACATTGCATTAATACATTGTATTAAATGCATTTATGTACTTTAGATGAAATCAGTTAGGAAAAAATCCAATGTTAAAGTCTAAGAGAAGCACAAATATTTTCTTAAAGCTGTAAAATCTGTAAATGTTAATCAGAGGTCACAGATTCAGATTCATTACACTGTACACAAACTGAAATTTCAGGAATAATCAGCTCACAAGAACACAACATTTACTTTAATTTGCCCCTCCAATTCCTTAATGTTCTGGAGCCGGTATATCTTGATATTGTACAGCAGGTCCTCAGACGCATGCGAGCCATCAGGGGAAACATGAGAGATGCCTCGCCGCTCGCTGCTAAAGATGATTGGAGATGAGGCAGCGTCTGCTGTTTTTCTCATAGCACTGTCTGACTCACCTGCTGTCATTGTCCAGCCACGCTGAACCTTAGCTCCCTCATTCCTGGGATTTTCCCTGGAGTTTAAAACACTTTTCTATTCTTCACCATGACAGGAATTATTTTACTGGTTTCAAAAGATGAAAGACACATTGCATGTAGCTGAAATTGCATTACCCACAGTGCAAACATAATGCCATTTTGCTTCAGTGTTCTAGCGATAAATGATTTATAGCATTGGAGTAATAACAGGACAAGCATCGAACACAATTAATTTCATAAACTTGCCTTACGTACAGTAAGTTTACATTAATGGTTAATAGTAAGCATAAATTAGAAGCAGTATTTTATATGCAGTATTATTTCTAAGGAAGCGCATGTTGATTTCCTTTTCAATTTTAGAACCTTAATAGGCTTAAGACTTTCAGTTAAATCTCAGAAAATGTTAGCTATAAGATTTACTCTTGTTTAGCATATACAGCCTTTTTTGTCTGAGGTCCATTTTGAAAATTAATAATCACTATCACAGACAAATCTGTATGTGTTAGTAAATACTGACTGACTTGCTTTTTTGGACAGCAGGGGCGTTTATACTTGTTCTTACCCACAGTTTTGATACATTTTCTCCTTGTCCGGTAAATTTTGACATCTTTGCTTGTTTGTGCCAAGTTGTACCAATGTTTTAGTTTTAGGACATTTATCTGTTATTATAGTGTAGATTATGAACTGTGAAGATGAATTGCAGTTTTATTTTTAAATCTCCATTGGTCCTGAAGCTACAAATTTGTGAGCACAGATGTTTACAAAATGTGATTTCCTCTTTTTTAACCCACTTTTACAACAAGAATGACAATATTCTTTTGCAAAGATTGTTAAATTTGGAAAATCTGCTCCCGGATAACAAGACAATGTGTTTAAACGCACCTTTCTTTTACTGTGAGTTATTAGCACACCTGGTGTTACTGAGAACGAAGTGATCCATCAATCAATTAGGAGGTGAAGATTAAGTCTGACAAAGGGAGCATTGGGTGAAAGGTTTTTTTTAAGGTGTATTGATTTTAAAGGCTTATTTACTCTTCACTTGATATTATTAATGGCTAGTTAATAACTAGAAGATAATAGTCCTTTTACTGTTGAGAAGAACATTATTTTTCATGTTTCTTCCTTATATATATATATATATATATATATATATATATATATATATATATATTTTTTTTTTTTTTTTTTTTTCAAGGGGCTTTTTAATGTATTCTGTTTCTCAAATGTAAACCTGAAATTTCTACGTGCATAAATGTAACCTTTTTTAAATCCTGTTTAATATTTATGAACGCATTGCTGCTAGGTGGCTTGTAAATCTGAAGAACAAATTACAGGCATCCTGAAACACATGTATATCACTATCCAGAGAATGTTAATGGGTTAATTTTATGGCATGGTGTAAATTTAGCAAATACTATTTTTTTTATCCCACTTTAATAAAGCCAGTAAGTCATATAGTAGTTCACAAAACCATTGCAAAGAGGTAATAGTAAGAAAAAGTGTAAATTATATGTCAAAGATGTGGCCCTTGTCCAGTGCCAACGTTCCCTCTGTGAGATATGCATGATTGTGCCAAAATGGCGAATGGGTTCAGTGACGAACTGGCCTATTGCTCTGCGTTAAGCCTCTGCCGCTCGTCTCATAACCGAAATCCAGAGCATGACGCATCCCATCCTTGCTATATTCCTTTTCCTTCTCTCTTTTTCCTCTTCTTCTTTGCCTCTCTTTATCTCAGTCGATATGCATGGTGAGCTATTTCCAAACCGAACATAGAACATTGCTGTTGTCATTCCTGTGGTGTGTGAAATTTGTAATGGATTGCCTTAAAAATGACAATGAATAAAACAATGACAACGTTTTTTGAGAAGATCAGAGAGAGATTTTTTTGTATGCATGAGTTTCTTCTTCATGAATAATCCAGCAGTTACAAACTGTTGCAGTCTATTACAAACCGAAGCAGCCTTTAATGGGGGAGCAGAGAGATTTTCTCATTAATTCATGTTAGATGCCACGGCTGGGCCCTCCAGAGACAGGTGTGCATTTACATAAGTCTATTCGCTTTAGTTCCTTTGGGTTTGTCACATTCATTCTGAACGATTAGTCACTAGTCTCTCTGGT
This sequence comes from Onychostoma macrolepis, assembly GCF_012432095.1. NCBI lineage: Eukaryota > Metazoa > Chordata > Actinopteri > Cypriniformes > Cyprinidae > Onychostoma > Onychostoma macrolepis. The sequence goes on along the minus strand of NC_081162.1, from coordinate 15,924,615 downwards.
CGCTGTGTTTTGATGATGTACATGGGTGAGTTTCCTCTCCTCAAAGGGTAAAATACCATTAAATGTCATTAGCTAGTTTTTTTGTTTTTTTTTTGTGCGCTGACACTGCAGAAGTTCCAATCTATGCTGTGTTCATTATGTTTACTTGCTAGTTGCTAAATGCTAAACAATTGCTATTTAGTGTGTGGTCAATTTTATTTATGTGAAAATAGACTGACTGCAAAGGGCCGTCATGATGCAAATTGAAAAGTAAACTCTAGGTTGAGAGATGGGTAGAATTTTAACTAAGTCTCAAGTATTGTTCAGACTTGTCCTTTAATCAAAGTCTTTTTGTCATTGCCGAACAGCGGCAAGAAGAGAACTCGCCGTCCAATCAGTTGGCTCCCTGGGGCCGGTTGGTGTGTTTCCTTCCTCAAGAGCACCTGCAGCATTTAATAAGATTCACTTCTGATACATCAGCTGCATCACCTGAATTGAAGGAAGGAAGGATGGGGGAGATGTATTGCTGATACCAGTGTTGGGGGTAACGCATTACAAGTAACGAGAGTTACATAATCAGATTACTTTTTTCAAGTAACTAGTAAAGTAACGCATTACTTTTTTAATTTACAAGAAAATATCTGAGTTACTTTTTCAAAAAAGTAATGCCAGTTACTTTGTTTTCCCATTTATTGACTGACAAGTCTCCTGTCCCCATGTTGGGAGAAATTGGAAGCACAGAGCCGTTGTGTGTGAACATGATGTTACTGTAGTTCTAGACTAAATGTGAACGTGCATCTCACTAGCAAAAAAACAGTCAGTATTCATCAAAACAGTGAAATGCAAACTCAGAATATGACCTGCAATAATTAAATATATTAAATAACACAAATGTATCTAATCTCATTTTATTAACCAATGTCTTTGCTGCTGACCTTTGATGATCCAGTTCAACCATACTAATAAGCAAAAATGACTTTAGATGAACTAACAATTGTGCTTCATTGTTTTTTAGTGTTGAAGAGTGTTGAACCTTCTTCTCCTGCATTCTACTGTACAGACGTGAATTTTCTTTTCCTTCAGCCTGAGGTTTATTCATTACACTTTTTGGTGTGAAAGGGCTTTTACATTTGCTATAAATAGAACTTTTTATATTAAAAACAAACAATCAATGAGCCCTGCTCATATTTAAAAAGTACCGCAAAAGTAACGTAACGCATTACTTTCCATGAAAAGTAACTAAGTACCGTAATTAGTTACTTTTTTAGGGAGTAACGCAATATTGTAATGCATTACTTTTAAAAGTAACTTTCCCCAACACTGGCTGATACAGAGTTTATTTGTTTTTAATATAGCAAAAATGTATTTGCTACTTGCCGTCCTGCTTCTTGAGGCCTTCAGCTGCTGTATAATGAGTGGAACCCTTTCAAAATGTTACCAGGGGAGATAGATACTCACAATTCTGACAGACTGATTGATGGTCCCTTCAAAGGCCACATCCCGAACAATCTGGAAGAAACAATCAACATCAAGACAATACAGTGAACAAAAGAACAGAGCTGTATGTATAGCCTACATACTGTCATGGGGTTCCCAAACTTTACACATAGGCCTATATATAGGACCCACCCAAGTAAAATCACTCTCAAGATTTTTTTAGATTATTATTTTTCTAATACTTAATATTGTTACTGTAAGTATTCCTCAATTTCATTTCCTGTAGACCAAAAATGAGGAGCAAAGGTACCGAGGTTACACAAAGCTTTAAGCAAAGATTCACGGACTTGCAGTTCAGTAATGTTGATTCAGTAGCGGCTCTGAAAGATTTGTTTAGTTCAACAAGTTAAGGATTCCTCAAAGTGATTCAAATAACTCCATAGGTTCGTGTGTTTTTGAACGATTCATTTAAAGAACCACCTCATGAGAGTAATTGTTGTGAATCTATTTACAGTGGGTACAGAAAGTATTCAGACCCCCTTAAATTTTTCACTCTTTGTTATATTGCAGCCATTTGCTAAAATCATTTAAGTTCATTTTTTTTCCTCATTAATTTACACACAGCACCCCATATTGACAGAAAAACACAGAATTGTTGACATTTTTGCAGATTTATTAAAAAAGAAAAACTGAAATATCAAATGGTCCTAAGTATTCAGACCCTTTGCTCAGTATTTAGTAGAAGCACCCTTTTGATCTAATACAGCCATGAGTCTTTTTGGGAAAGATGCAACAAGTTTTTCACACCTGGATTTGGGGATCCTCTGCCATTCCTCCTTGCAGATCCTCTCCAGTTCTGTCAGGTTGGATGGTAAACGTTGGTGGACAGCCATTTTTAGGTCTCTCCAGAGATGCTCAATTGGGTTTAAGTCAGGGCTCTGGCTGGGCCATTCAAGAACAGTCACGGAGTTGTTGTGAAGCCACTCCTTCGTTATTTTAGCTGTGTGCTTAGGGTCATTGTCTTGTTGGAAGGTAAACCTTCAGCCCAGTCTGAGGTCCTGAGCACTCTGGAGAAGGTTTTCGTCCAGTATATCCCTGTACTTGGCTGCATTCATCTTTCCCTCGATTGCAACCAGTCGTCCTGTCCCTGCAGCTGAAAAACACCCCCACAGCATGATGCTGCCACCACCATGCTTCACTGTTGGGACTGTATTGGACAGGTGATGAGCAGTGCCTGGTTTTCTCCACACATACCGCTTAGAATTAAGGCCAAAAAGTTCTATCTTGGTCTCATCAGACCAGAGAATCTTATTCAGGTGTTTTTTAGCAAACTCCATGCGGGCTTTCATGTGTCTTGCACTGAGGAGAGGCTTCCGTCGGGCCACTCTGCCATAAAGCCCCGACTGGTGGAGGGCTGCAGTGATGGTTGACTTTCTACAACTTTCTCCCATCTCCCGACTGCATCTCTGGAGCTCAGCCACAGTGATCTTTGGGTTCTTCTTTACCTCTCTCACCAAGGCTCTTCTCCCCGATAGCTCAGTTTGGCGGACGGCCAGCTCTAGGAAGGGTTCTGGTCGTCCCAAACATCTTCCATTTAAGGATTATGGAGGCCACTGTGCTCTTAGGAACCTTAAGTGCAGCAGAAATTTTTTGTAACCTTGGCCAGATCTGTGCCTTGCCACAATTCTGTCTCTGAGCTCTTCAGGCAGTTCCTTTGACCTCATGATTCTCATTTGCTCTGACATGCACTGTGAGCTGTAAGGTCTTATATAGACAGGTGTGTGGCTTTCCTAATCAAGTCCAATCAGTATAATCAAACACAGCTGGACTCAAATGAAGGTGTAGAACCATCTCAAGGATGATCAGAAGAAATGGACAGCACCTGAGTTAAATATATGAGTGTCACAGCAAAGGGTCTGAATACTTAGGACCATGTGATATTTCAGTTTTTCTTTTTTAATAAATCTGCAAAAATGTCAACAATTCTGTGTTTTTCTGTCAATATGGGGTGCTGTGTGTACATTAATGAGAAAAAAAAAAAAGAACTTAAATGATTTTAGCAAATGGCTGCAATATAACAAAGAGTGAAAAATTTAAGGGGGTCTGAATACTTTCCGTACCCACTGTATATACGTAACAATGTTTATGCGTGCAACGCGCAAGGAGCGCCGTCTCTTAAGCTTAAAAGCGGTGTTGGAGACCAACAATTTTCACCAACAAACTTGTTCACTTAATTTGAGTTCACTTGTTTTTTTATGTCTGACACACGACACGATTTGAAAACCGCTGCTATAGTCATTCATTTGGCGCGCGCGGGCAAAAAGGAATTGTTCTCCCCAATCATTTGTTTTTTTTGTTATTTAATTAACGCTAAAAATAATATTAGTTGCTGGTAAATTAAGTGTTGGCCATTAAAGGACTTTGCAGAAATAAGGAGTCATAGCTCCAATTATGTTAAAATGCCAGTGGTACAGACAAAAGCGCTATTCGAGAGCATCTCTAGATTTGTTTGTTAGTATCAGGCTTTTGTCTGTTGTCTGTCTCTATTTCTTTAGAGATGTCGGTCTCTTTATGAGACACATGGCTGAAGGGAAGACAAGGGCACAGGTCATCAGCATGCTGAAAACACTAATGCTCCTTGTCAACATGCCGTAAGCCAGCCTGGCTTTTAAAACACAATACAAAAAGTCACTCCAGTGAAAAGCATGAGCCTGAAATAGATAAACCAGGGAACATTTTCACAAATGACATCTGAAATCTGGGGCATCAGAAGTCTAGAAGAAATCCGGCCCTCAGACACATCTCATTGCACCTAATAGGCTACACATTTTGAAATAAGTGTGCAGTGTACGGTTTTGACATTCATCTGTGTTTCAACAAAACATAAATAATAACACCTTTGGCAGTGTATTCAGAGCTGATCAAAATAATCTCCCCGAACGGTGGAAATGGAATAAAATAGAATAAAATCTACATATTCACAATCAGAAATACATGAATGAGGGGTTTTTGTAAATATCTAATTTGTGTGTTCATTTCAGGCATATTTTAGCCAAACAACAGAATTCATTTGCAAGTGCAGCGAGCAGTTAAATATGTTTTTCTGCTCCGAAGATTTGACAGACTTGCCATAACACATTCACTTTACTCTAAGGAAAAACAGAATAACCTCATGCATCATCATAAGCCGACTCACTTAATCATTGGATTGGTGTTCTGAGCTGTGAGAATAAATGAAATTATGCCAGGCTAACCTGAAATAAAATGAACTAAGCTGATAAAACTGTCAACAGCTGGCACTTTTCATGAATATAATACACTTTGGTGTCCTTAGAGTTTGACACCCAAGAAATAACATCATTTGAATTTTTTTTTACAGCATGGTGGAAGTAATCTTTTTTCCCAGTTTTACGCAAATTGTTTTATTATTATTATTGTTGTTGTTTATGATAAATCTTGTATACTCATTGGTTTTTATGGATGTTTATTTAATATTTCTTATTATATTGTTTGAGTTTGTTGACTGCTAAAAAAGAACAAATCGAACAAATCAGTGCTTTAATGACCAAGATTTTATTTTAATTTTTGTTTATAATTTTATTTATACCAAATGTTCTTAATTCCTAAAGTCTGCTTGATCTCCAGTCTGACACTTAGAATTTCTCAAATATAATAACATTGGTGCAATAATAAACAGAAAAAGTTCAGCAATGCAATATCAAGTGAAATGAACAGAACATGACTTTGTGCATGTCTTCAGCTTTACTTGAATAAAGTCTCTGATTTGGTTTTTAATGGCATTTCCAATAAAGTTGTTCTACTTTCTCAATTGCATACCCGAGCACACATACATACTTTCCCTCTTTTTCTTTCTCATTAAGCTGTCTTGGCTCTTGGTGTAAAGGGAGGGACACCCTGTCTGGGGCACATCAAAGGCTTTTGCAGTAGCGACAGGGGCTGATGAAATGCTCCATGCCTAATTTAAACCCCCAGCAGCACCACCAGAACTTGTCTCAAACGTCCCAGTAAAAGTCACTGTATGGATGGCCTACTTCAGGAAGCAGGCTCAAATCACATGAGGCTTTGATTCTGACAACACCAACACTCTGTCTTAGAGAGGGAAGAACTGTATTTTGCTTAGGGTGATGATGATATCCTGTGCTGCAGATGCTGATCAGAGAAACGTAATTATGCAATTTGAGGTCAAACTGAGAAGGGAAGTGTTCAGAAGAGAATCAAAATCAAACACATTTCCAGCTGCATTTAGCCCTACATTTGCTATATCTCACAAACTCAAATATAGCTTCTGCAGGCTCAAGCTTTTCAAAGGTATGCCTTAATAAAGTTCAACACAACTTATGTTTAAGTAATATCGCATGAACAAAAGTGCTGTTCTGAATAATAATGAATTGTTCAGACAGCTGATTCGTTCTGAAAGATTCATTTAAGAATGAAACACCAGTGCATTTTTCTTGGTGATATGCAATGCAACCAATCATAAACGTGGTGACACTCTGCAAAATGATGTGTGTGATATTGATTTTATTCAACTGTTCAGTTTAATAAGAAGTTAATATTGATTAGCTTACATTAGCAGTTTAGTCTATTTATGCTTTGCCAAAGAAAATCAGAATCAACAGTTCTGCAACTCCAGTATTGGCAATTAGTTCCTGAATGAATTGCAGTTTTGAATCAGTTGACTGAGTGAATGATTCAGTGGTGCTTGCTCATCATTTGTTTGGTTCCTGAATCAATCTGGTTGAATGAGCGATTCTAATGACTCACTCATAAAGCCATAACTTTCCTGTAGCTCAAATAGTAGAGCATGGCGCTAGCAACGCCAAGATCATGGGTTCGATTCCCAGGGAAAGCAAGAGCTGATAAAATGTAAAAAACAACTGTAACTTGAATGCAATGTAAGTCGCTTTGGATAAAAAGCGTCTGTCAAATGCATAAATATCAAAAAAATCACTTGTCATCATGCACTTTACTTGTGTAACAATGTAAGAGTCACTGAAAATTCCAACCTGAACATCTTTGCAGACCAACAGGAATGCACACAAACACAGACAAGTGGAGTGATACTAACAGTGTTGGGAAGGTTACTTTTGAAATGTAATAGGTTTCAGATTGTGGTAACACTTTATTTTATGGTGTCCTTGTTACACGTTACATGTACTTACTATAATTACAATAATAAATTATGCATAATTACATGCAAGTAACCCTAAGCCAAACCCTAATCGTAAGTACATGTAGTTAATTAATATTACTCAGTAATTACACTGTAACCAATAAAGTCACCCTATTTAAAATGTAATAAGTAGTGTAACTAGTTCAATCACTTTATTTACATTTTTGATTACTTTCCCAAATTTCTAATGCATGTTTTCAACTGTTAATCAGTTAATCAACTCTCAGACAGGTTGTAGCCTAAAGCTTTCAGCAGCAATGTGGATTGATGTAATTGTCAGACGTGGTTTGCTGCAAATTCAAACAAGAGAATCAATCAAAAGCATCATAATAGCATTGCTAAATGGCCTTTAAATGGCAGGAGGCACCGTGAACATCAAAAACAGGCAGAACAACAAATTAATATTATTCAACATATCCTAGCTTTTTACAGAAAACATTCAGATGTAACCCTCTTCGTAATCGTTAACATTTTCATAAGTGACTAATTTAATGTAATGGATTACAGTTGCATTTATTTTGTAATTAAATTATGTAACACCACTGCATGGAACTAGTTACTAACCAACACTGGATACTAACAATAAAAAGTCCCAGTGCTGCTATTGAAACACCACTTGGCCAATCAGATTTGAGGACCGAAACTGTTGTTTGTTACCTGTTTATGTGGATGGACCTACAGGTCAAATGGATAAAAGAGTAAAACAAAATTGTATGCCACCCAGAAAATATCATCCCACTCCTGCAGGATGGGTCAGTGACATTTTAGCAAGTTTTTTCCCACCTCAAGGCACTCAGTGTAAATACCTTGCCCCTGTCCGACTCCTTCAACTGGCAGTGTCCAACATGGTCTAATGGGATGTACAAGTAAGCTATTAGGTCTATCCTGCTGACCTTGTGTAGACCATGAGCAAATGTGTTGTTTATTTCTGTTTGTCTTTTGCTTCTCCTACAGACACAAAAGTCAGAGGCTTTCATCGGTCGGCAGGGGTTCTGCTGTAAGGTTGATGGACTCGAGATCAGGCAGCTACATCTGTGAGAAAACTGCATAAAGTTCATAATAGTGAAATTTCAGCAGGATTTTGCAGGCTCAAGGTGCCATTGCCTATTGTCAGAAGTCTTGCAATGTATAAAGCACAGCTCACACAAAAGTCACTTTCAAACCAAAAAGTTTTCTGTTAGTCAACGCAGTAAGTTCATGCAACCAACATGTAGGAACAGTGGTAGATGTGATCAAATGTTAATAATGTGTGTGAGCTCAAGTGAGTCTCCGTTTATAAAAAGCGAGGGAAAGAAAGCAATCTGCTAGTACTGTAAATTTGGTTCTTTTTCTTACTCTATACACCAACCATCAGTCAAATCATAAACACTCACTACTGCTGCTGTGTTGTTCCTCTTCAAGGCGCGGCCCAGATAACAAAGTCAGGTACAACTTGTTAGGTACAAAATAATTCACTTGAATCGCAAAATAACAGGATTTGATGTCGATAATGGTATTACATCCAATCTAACATTTTTACCATCCAGTGATAACTCAGAGGGACCGATTGAATTACACATTTAGGCTGATAATTCTCTCATTGGCTTTGGTGAGTCAGTCTGTTGTTTCCCTGTGGCGGTTGAGCCAGCGGTTGGCCGTCAATCCAGGATGTTAGGCTGATGTAAGGATGCCTGTGCTGGATCAGCTCAGTCTGGAGAGTGTTTTTAATGTGGATTTGGCCTCATCTGGAATGCAAAGAGTCCCCCTGATGCATCAAACCATTCATCCTTTATGAGCATAGTGAGCGTGTGCAGAAACCAGAGGTGAATTAAACATCACAGCTATAGGACAGCCTGGCTTTAGTCATATATTTCCTCGCACAGCAGCATGCAAGCCCAATCACTTACACACAATCCCTCAGTACGTGGATACAATGGTAAACAGAAGTGTTTGGAATGCCTAAATATGTATTACAAGGTATTGTCACAAGCTGGTGAATACTAAATCACAGACCTCTGACTTCTCTATCTGAGGTATGATAGAAATAAATTGGACATTGATCTGCTCTTATTTTATTCATATCTCTCTGAATATGAGGCAGTGGTATCAGTGACATGGACAAATCCTCGTGGATAATCTGTTCACACAGAGGAATTGTTTAGGTGAAACTTTCAATAGGCTGTCTCTTCTTTGAACATATATGTTTATCTGAGGAAACAGAAATATCAGATAAAAATGTGATGAATCTGTCACAGACGTCAGTATAGTTGATTGTGGCTTTTCTCTGTGTGTAACTGTTTGAAAGTTTTTTTAGACTCATACCCATCTGTGAGGAATGAAATTCTCACTGCTTTTCTAATGTCTGCTAATCTAATCAGACTGTTAGTGGGATCTTAAATTACTACAAACAGTCATTTCAATTTAAAGAGAAATAGTATTTAATTAGATTTTGAGTTTATTCAAAATTGAATAGAAACATGCTGTGCACATAATCAGTACTATCATAAAAACATAATTTCTAACTTTTTGTAGGCAACTGTAAAATCAATAAGATTAATTCACTATATCTTCCTGCATTAATTCCACATGACTGTATACAAGATATGGCTGTGTTTTAGAGTATTGAACTACTCTGCCACCTGCTGGTTAAACCAAGAGCCTATTCAATTCACACAGTCTAAAACAGTGCTGCTCCCTCCCTGTTTTTTTTGCTTTCGGAGATAAAACACAAAAAAAGAGAATACTAAGATGAGAATACGCTGCACACAAGCTTCACTGATTCTTGTGGACAGGTCTATGTGTCCGATTTGAATGGTACAGAAGTGAATTCTCCCCACACTTTGAGAATCACTGCAGTAAAGAAAACTTTCAACAAGAAATTAGATGGCAGATTAATCAAAATATTACTTAAGGGCATTTTATCCTATTAATGTTTAATGCCTTGAGCAGCTAATAAAGTCACAGGCTGTATGATTCAAAGAGAATATTCCAAAGCTATTAATTTAATAACCTTGAAATGATTGGTCTGTTATGTGTCCCAACATGCACAGGATTTTCCATCTCATGCCCATCGGCTTCAGTCTGCCAAACATTTCTCACATTAAATAAAAGGTTATTTGGATGTATTTGGGTGTTATTCTACACAAAAACTGAAATGTTTATTGTTCAGAAGGTCTACAAAATTCTTATCGTTTAAATAAAATTTAATCACAAGCAAAAAAGATGATATGTACATAAAACAATGACCCAGAAGAACAAGAAACACTTTTAATAGGATTTTTTTTTCAATCTGCACAGTAAGGTGCTTTGTGATGCTACATAAGATAACAAATGCATGCAAAACATGTTAAACCTCAGCATCCACATTGTGAAACTAATACCATTAGTATTATCAATAATACCAACAGTTTTTGTCTCAAAAGAAATGCAGAAAAACAATGTGAAAAAGAGTAAGTACTTGGCACAGTGTTAATGATTTGTACATTTAACCACAATATTGTTGACATCTAATTTACAATGATACATGATAATAATTAAACTTTCACATAAACATTACACATACTTTAAGTGCTTGCTTAATCACATTTAGATTTGAATGTCTTTATAGCTGCTTCTAGGGGATCACCAGCTGGTTTAGAAAGATCAACCGGAGTAAGGCGAATCTCTTCATGAACTCCCCACAACATCTGCTCACCTTTAAGTTGTTCAGCAGGTATGATGAAGTTCTCAAGGAGCAACTGCTCAATCTGCTCTCGCTGTAATGTGAAGGTCAAGGCAGCGGTCACCGATCGTGTTTCAGGGGGTGTGAATGCAGCGGTAACACAGGTTTGGTCGTGAATACTGATGCTGTCCAATGAAGAGCACCTCTCTCTAGAATTAGTGCTGCCCATTTGAGGACTCTTCTCCTTGGATGACTTTGTTGGACTTTCATGCTCACATTCGTACACAGAGCTGTGGTCAGGTGATCTTACATCTGTAAGTGTACTAACAGACTCATTGTCATCTGAAGGAAGGCTGCTGCCAATTGTGACGACATCTTCTGATGCAACTTGGATGGGTTTCAAACGTTTGTTGTGTGGGCCGTTCTCTCGGGAGTAGGAGTTGGTGCTCAAGTCTAGAAGAACGCAGTCGGAGTCTTGATCTGTCTCAGAATCCCCATCATCGTGACTAAGTCGGCTTATTTTTGACTCTGGAGATTCAAACACCACCCCGCGAGACTCTGGCCGCGAGGTTCTTTGAAGCATGTTTGTAATGCCATTTGTGGAGCTCTGAATATTAGAATTGGTCATCATGTAGTGCTTGACCGACTCTGGAATCACCACCTCTTTGGGCTTTTTCCTGCAGGGGTTTAGAAGAGAAGAAAAATAAGGCAGACAGTTGCCCACAATGGGCACCAGTGAGATGGGACGCAGGGCAGACACAAAGTCCTCCAGCTCCTGGTAGGAAGAATGGTCCGAGTAAGGCACCACATACACATTAGTGTGACAGGAGATCATGGGGCGGCTGGTGGGCAATATAGCGATGGTAGGCTGCACTTTATTCCACACCTGCAGGTTGGAGGCATTGATCATTGACTGAGAGACCACACGAATACGGCCCGCACCAGAGTCAGTGGTGAAAACATCAGGGAGCTCCAGAACACGCAAGGTTTCCAGACGCTCTCTATCCACCTCCACCCATGTTTTAAACTCCATAGCCAGCTCCACCATCAGAGACTCTTTACCCAGAGAGTAAAGACCTAATAACAGGTAAAAGCATTAATTAATAATTATTACAGTGGGGATTCATTGACATTAATTCAGTCACTTTTCACAGTATGTTTTCTATCAGCACAACTAAATAACATTAATGGGTTAATTATTCAATATGACATGTATAAGATACATATAAAAAATGAAAAATATAATATGAAAAATAAGTATTTTAATTAAATTAAGTTACATTAATACAGTTACATATAAATATATTTATAATTATATATACAAAGATATTAATAAATGTTTGCACTACCATTTAAAAGGGGTTTATATTATTTTTGTTTTTTCATGTTTTTGAAATAAGTCTCTTATGCTCACCATGGTAAGTAATTCAAGTAATTTATTCCTGTGATGGCAAAGAATTGACAAAATGGCAAACTGAATTTTCAGCAGCCATTACTTCAGTCTTCACTGTCACATGATAGTTCAGAAATTATTTTAATATGCTGATTTGGTGCTAAAAAAAAAAAACTTGTCTTATTATCAGTGTTGAAACAGTTCTTCTAATTAATTATTTGTGGAAAATGATGCATTTATTTTTAGAACGAATAGAAAGTTTTTCTTTGAGGAGTAAAAAAGTTCAAAAGAACAAAATATGTTTGAAGTAGAAATTAATTTTAACAAAGTGATTCTAACAACATCATTCCTCTTATATCGTTATCATTACAGCTGTGGTGTGGACTTCCCAACTCTCATGGAATTAGAATGATTACAAAAACCTAGTTATCGTACTTGATGTAAACAGGCCTTTATTGCCCATCTGATTTAAATCTGTTTCATTTCTCGTAGGCTGAACATAAAACATCCCATTACATGAAATACTCTTAAAGTTTTGCAAATGTGAGAGTCTCACCAATAACCACAGCATATCCAGGATGAGCCCTAATGATCTCTTTAATTTGTTGAGTGGCTCGTTGACGAGAAGGTACGGCTCGAGTGGGGTCACAGTTTGTGTTGTCCAGATACAGCACATCAATAGTAGTGGTATTCCTCAGACATTGCTCTCTGAGCATAGATGGGGTGTAACGGAAATCACCTGAGATAAAACACAATAACAGTATCATTAAAATGTAATCTCTGTATGCGACAGTGAAATTCAATAATGTTCTGTCTTAAGAAAAACTATTAGATTATAGCGCATTTCCATAATATTCATTTTCTTCTCCCACACACACCAGTGTAGAGTCTGGTGCCAAAGTATCCCTCAAAGAGAAACATAACCGCCCCAGGACAGTGATTGGCATCTATTAGAGTAACGGTCAGGCGTTCTTTTCCAAGATCATCGAGCAACAGCATGTGAGCTTCCCCAATCTCCAATGGACGAATCCATTTCTCTTTGACCTGCGGAACACAACAACAGGACACAATTAACACACACTCCGGAGCGGTATTTGAGGCTTAGTTTATCCCATCGTGCATCATGTTCTGGAAATAATTCGTGAGACTTTGTGCCAAGATCTCGTTAGAGGTAAAGGAAACCTTTCCAATGCAAGTTAAATATTAATAATAATTAGATATTACATATAATTTGATAGAAAAACAAAGTATTGCACATTTTATTGGTGCAAAGATGAGTATATTTATTTTGTACAACATTTGCAACTGCTTTTAATCACTTAATTAGAAGCACCACAAATTAAATTGCCATCTGTTATAGGGACTACTGAGCAAACATTTAGAAGTTCATTTTAAAATGCAGAGTATTGAAAATAAAAATAAAGCTCTGTAAACACCTGCAGATTTACAACCCATCAGGTAATGAGAAGTTCTACACACTCTTGTGGTCTTCATGCTTACTTGAACACTTAGGCCAAATACAGGAAACACATAAAAGTAGTCAGTGCAAAGACCACAAGTGTGGGTATTTGGACAGGGCATTTGTTTAGCATTTTTCATCCACTGTTTTCTAGATCAGAAGTTTTCAAACTTTTACGTGGGGACCCCTTCCTATTTTAAATATGTATAGATCAATTTATACTGAGTGAGAAAAAGCGTGATATTATAGACAAGTTTGTTGTTTTAATTTTTGACTAACTATTATTTAGAGAATCTACACTATTACGTAGATGCACATTTATTTGTAAAGCACTGTTCACTATAAATATCATTCCAGTTGAGTGTTTTTTGTTTTTTTCAGTTGACTTGTATAACAGTGTTGTTATTGTTAACTAAAATTATAAAAGAAATATAAATATTTTGAAGGCTCAGGAAACCTTTGCAGGTGTTTTGAGTCGATTAGCTGTTTGGCATTTCACCATATTCTAATTTGTTGAGATAGTGAATTGGTGGGTTTTTGTTAAATGTGAGCCAAAATCATCACAATTAAAAGAACCAAAAACTTAAACTACTTCAGTCTGTGTGCACTGAATTTATTTAATACACGAGTTTCACAATTTGAGTTGAATTACTGAAATAAATGAACTTATCCACGACATTCTAATTTATTGAGATGCACCTGTAAATAGGTTTAAGTACTAAAATTACTGAAACCAAAATAAAAATAAACCAATACAGAATATTTAAACAAATCTGATTAAAGCATATAACAAAATTAAATAAGTAGGCTATATTTATATTCAGTTCACTAATTTTATGATTAATATGTTACAGAAATAAAAAATTTAAATGAAAAATAACAGCACCACCTCTCTTGTACGCATTCAGTGTTTCGGAGCAGCTCAAGACATTATTTTTGCTAAGTAGTCACATTCTTGCTAAGCATTTAGCATTGTGTTCTAAATATAGAACACTAGTGTCTATCTTCAATTTGTTTACAAATAATTACATGGAATTAAAAGGTAATAACACTAGAATACATTTTTTTGTTTGTTTTAAATAGAAAAGTTTGGGGGTGGGGGGGCTTGAAGTATTTATTCGGAGAGGAGGGGGGCCTTGGAGTAAAAAAGGTTGAGAACCACTGCTCTAGATAACCTCGTACTGACCCTAGTCAACCTCGTGCAGACCTCAGTCATAGCCGCTTGGCCTCACCTTGAGTTTGCGCTGGAGCAGTTTGGCAGTGAGAGGAGAGCAGTATATGGGCCTGTGACTCCAGGTGGATGACAGGCCAGAGGTGTGATCCGCGTGCATGTGAGACAAGAAGAACAGACGGACGTGATGGCACTTGCGGAGCTGCCAGCAGTCTACAGCTATTGGAGTGTCTGGTAGGACTTTCCCGTTCATTCTGTGCTGCTGTGAAGAGTTCAGACGGTATCTACTGTTTATTCCTAAAGGGATCTGTTAACAAAAGCTGTTTCAGTTTCACTGGATTTTGTTGATGTTTGAAAAGCGTCACTTCTCTAGCAGAGCTGTCAGAAATGTAAATAAACACAATATTCAGTATGCACTAGCAAGGGTTTGTAGAGTAACAATGTAACCGACAGCTTACAAACAAGCAGCGCTAGTAGTTAACGAATAGCTGCATCGCATTGTTTCGTGTTAACACACACAGATTCAATCGAAAAGGATAAATGCACGCTTGCCAGTCACGGTTCATCCGAGTGTGTTAGCCGCAGGCCGGTTGATGGTGCGCTGTATTTGTGCAGATGAGCGCCATGCTGAACTCGCGAGGGTCGCGGTATGTTTACAAATTCAAACGATTTCAGCGCGCGTTGAAAGGCACTCCTGAGCTCCGGCATTTGCGGCGCGTTTGTCCGCCAAAAAATACGTTTACTGTCCACGCCTCCAAGTCGCGCGCGAGCTCATGTGACGTCACTGGCTGCAGATTTGGTGATATTTATTTGAGATCAGCTCACCGACTGCTTCAGCATGGCATATTTTTATTTTTCGATTATTGATCACAGTGGATGATATTACGTGGTGCCATTCTTTCAAGCTTAAAAATACCGTTTCGGTTCATTTGGTATTTTGTTTAATTTATGTTTATGGTGGTTTTCTTTCTTGCTTGATTTTTTTTTTTTGCTTTCTTTTAGGGTCTTTCTTCGTGTTTGTTCTTGGCTTTGGTGGACAGTTGTAGAGAGATGAAATAAATGAGATAAATTCACAAATAATGCGGCTATATATTTGTTTTCACTTGAAATTAAATTCTGTAGCTGACCGCAGAGGGGTGCTGTTAGCTTAACTATTTTCGCTTTACGTTTAGTCAGTGAGTTATGTTTACTGTATACTGTATATTTAGTTTTTTGTTGTGTATTTTGATTTTTGTCATTATCTTTATTCGGAAATACGTTTTATTTTTATTTTAGGCTTGTTATGTTTTAACCTGGCAAAATTGCCCTATTATTTACAGCATGCTTTATTTATTTATTTATTTTTTTTAATTCGGCACCCATTACTTCCACTAGAGGTCAATATAAGACTGATACGATGCAGAGTATCCTGGTTTATTTTTATTATTTTTTTTGACTAGGCATACTAGAAACAGACACCCACCTCAAAACTATAGGATACTATAAATTTGGGAAAACTATAGGTTGGCACAGGGTTAATTTCTGGTTAATTACTGAATGCTCACATTAATGTAGCATCTGACATTTGACCTCTTGAACCACTCATTGATTACAGATAGTTATCTAAAATATATAATCAGAAATTAAAGATGGATCTAAATATATGTTTTTAATAGAGATATGAACCAGATTTGGAAGTCTGTGATAAATGATGTTGCATAGCTAAACTCATTTATCATGTGCAATTATTACCTTTTAATCAATCATTAGTAGCTACACATAATTTACCTCACTTACAGACACATACACACATATAATAAAAATAAAACATAATTTGTTAATATGTTAAAAAGGCAACTGGAAGAACAAAAAACAATGCATCATATGAATCATGCTTTATATTTAGTTTTTTATATTTTTGTTGTTAACATCTCAAATCTATAGCTATTATCACTGTGCCAACCACTTCCATAATATTTATTAACTAGTGCTGTCAAACGATTAATCGCGATTAATCGCATCCAAAATAAAAGTTTTTTTTTTTTACATAATATATGTATGTGTGCTGTGTATATTTATCATGTATATATAAATACACACACATGCATGTATATATTTCAGAAAAATAGGTATGTTTATATATTAAATATATTTATTTATAATATAAATTATATGAATATAAATATAGACATGTAAATACATGTAAATATTTTCGAAATATATACTTTATGTGTGTGTATTTATATATATACATACATATATTATGCAAACAAAATTGTTTATTTTGTATGCGATTAATCGTTTGACAGCAATAGTATTAACACAAATTTAGTCATGAATTAACAAGATTTATAAAATATTTTATTACATTTAATGTGTATACCTTTACCTAACTACTTTTGTTTGCACATAATTTGGTTAATATTGTTTTCACATATTCAACAAAAAATCAAAACTGTGCCAACCGACCCACTACCCACACATGTGGACCCCTGGGACCTGTGTTATTTCTACTAAGAATCTTCACTGCTTTCTTGGCTGCTTTCTGCTCATGCATGAGAGGAACATTTGCATAATAGAGGATTATTTGGCCATAAATATATTAATTAACACAAGAGTAATTTTTAAATGATTTTTTTTTAATTGTCTTTCATTAGCATGAGACAAACAAAAGATGATATCAACAGCTAGAGTAAGGCAAATATGCTGACAGTAAAAATGATGAATGATGATGAACTATTTCCATTGATAGTAAAGTGATATTTTCAATCATATTGAGAATGGATGGGGTTCAGGGACAGGAAGCTCCCACCTCCTCATTCAGGCAATGCAGTGCCACTCATTTATACCATGTCTGTCTGTTGCAGTGAAGTAAAAACAAGATTGCAAAATGAATTAGCCCATTGTTCCCATTTACTCAGAAATATTTCATGTACAAATGATTGTAATTACACAACCGTCTGTTTAACAATTATGAACATAATGTACTTGGACATAGTGCATAACATTACTATGTACAGATTAGATACATGTTCAGCTTTGATGTCAGTATAGACCTGGTATTTCATCCGCATGTGAGATCAAAAACCCCACACTAGTGTGACAAATGAAGTGTGTAATTCGTGCGCCACTAGAGTGACCAAACGGAATTGCAAAAATAATTCCCAAACACTCCCCCATGTGCAACTGGCGCCCCAAACTCACGGTCAGGATGTCGGTGTCAAGCTGGTCAGGATGCTCAAACAAACAGAGCAATGTTTTGATGGCACCTCAGAGCCACAGAGTTTAAACTTTTCAGGGAAATCAACCAACAAATGGCTTTATTATTTGTTGTTGGGACAGGAGAAAGCATTTTATCATCCCAAAAATTACACATTTCACCTTTAAAGGGGTTACTTCACCCAAAAAGACGTCAAAATAAACTTCAGTAGTGTAGCATACTTTTGTTTTAAAACTGATCATTATGATTCTGGAAAAAGTATACCTAAATTCTGTTATAATACTGAAAGGTAATACAGTATTGGTTTTGATCATTTATTAACCCTGAATATGTTCAAATAGTGGAGATTTAGACTTAGGTACTGACAGTTTCGCTTCTGTTTTCCAGTCACCAAAAAGGATAAATACTAGGACTTCATTGTATCTTCATATCCTCAAACAATTCCAGTTTTGTTGTGGCATGCAACCAATCATACGCTTCACACACACACACACGCACACAATTTTGCTAAAAGGCAAGAGAACCTCGCTGCATCTGTGAGTAAAATCCAATGTCAGCTGCCTGCAGTGCCTTTTTTTTTTTTTTTTTGTCCTTTACAATAACAGACCTGCGCTGAGACACTCCATAATAGGACAAGAAAAACCTGTGTCCACCTCCATGTCACTATTTCTGACATCCTCTTCCTGTCATTGTGCACAAAGGTTCAGAATACAAGAAGAATATCCAAGAACCTGAGAGTGTACAGCGCTCTGATATATGTTCTGCATACATTCATACGGAACCAGTAACTGGTGATGATATATACTTTTATAACCGCACAAAACACAATTGAGTGCAATTCTTTTGATTCATTATACTGATGTTTTTATAATTTAATTGTATGATATGTACTGTCAAACTAATTTGATATAAAAGCATCCTTCAAGGCTGCTTCATAAAGCAAGATTTCCTGTGGTTCCCCCTCGTCTTCAAAATGATTTTGACTCATTTGGGCTTTTTAAAGTGATGCTGTCTCATTATTCCAATAAAGGGACATTTCAGCCAGAAGAGTCTGTGGTGAGCTCTGATTTACATTCAAAAGAGACAAACCAAGACATGACAGCTTTGGACGTCCAGCCAGCAGAAGTCATTCAACCTCGTTAGAGAATCCTGGGATGTCAGTCAGACGTTATGTTCCAAAGCCGGTTCGGGAGCAGCGACGGCGGCAGCGGCAGCGATGTAGTGGTTGTGATCCAGTCTCTCGCTCAGCTGGCTCTCAGGGGGAGGAGCCTCCTTGCAGCAGAAGTACTGCTTCCAGATCCGTTGGAATGCAGTACGAAATTTCTTGATGCGGAAAGCATAAATGATAGGGTTGACAGCAGAATTGCCATGCGTGAGCAGAATGGCAATATAAATGAGGAACATGGGCTTCTCACACTTCGGACAGAAGAGTGTGATGCAGTTCATAATGTGGAGAGGAAGCCAGCTAACAGCGAACAAGAAAAGGACTAGTGCCAGGGACTTCGCCAGCTTCAGTTCTTTGTCGTAATACTTGTTTGGTTCAGAGTGGCTGGACACCTTCTTATTTAGCTGCTTGTGGATCATGTAAAAGATTTCAGAGTAAATGATGAGCATGAAAATCAGAGGGGGAAGCACCCAACCGAAAAAGTTGAAGTAGACCATGTACTCCATGCTGATGACGTTCTCAAACTGGCAGGTGACGATGAGGTCAGGGCCAATTGAGCCGTTGTTATTATGTTGCAGGTTGTGTAAATTGTTCCAGCCCAGCATGGGAGTCAAGCCGACTATGAAGGCCACCGTCCAACACACGAACACTGCAATTCCAGCTCGTTTGGGAGTGACCACTCGCTTATAACTGAAACACAAAAACAAGATACATTATAAATTATTATTACTGCAATTTCAACATAATTATCACTCCAAAATGTGCAATGTATCTCCACAATATCCATTTTACATGCAAATAAAAGGCTAAATTCTGTATAATTACTTCTGGTACAGAATCAGGGTCACTTGATGACCAGGGCCAGCTGCTTTTACCTGCTGTCTAACTTTAAATTAAGAGCTAAATTGTGACAAAGTACCACCACCAGAAACACCCATTCCGTCTTGTCCTTCCATCGTCTTTGAGATGCTGTCTTTCATCTGAGATTCTAGTTCTCTCTCCAAACTCCTTGTCTTTGGTGTGAATGATATCAGAACAAAGGTACCTGTGATTTAATGGCAGACTTTCAAGTCTCTGTAGCTGTCTGATTGAATTCCACACAAACGTGCAGTGAGTCAATAGACCCTGTTTGTTCAGGGATTCAGTAGACAGTTTTTGCTTGAATCATTGCTTGGATGTGCTTTTATTAACTGCAATACGGTAAAAACATAAATGTTAAATGATAAACAGTTTGTTTCATCTCAATATTAATACTCTTTGCATGATTTGTGTGCAGCCCAGGACCACAGCGTATTACTATGTTTTTACTCACGCATACAGTGAAGTGCTGTTTGCTTTGTTTTTAAGTTGCTATGATTAAATTAACAGTTTTCAGATTGTACAAAAATAGATGGTTGTGTTTGGAAAGCTGTGATGCATGACTACACTTTATACAGAATAAAAGCCATATGCATTATTGAAGAGTGGAACAAATAAAATAAAATGGAGTTCAAATGGATTCATTTGTCCCTGTCTTCTGCCAGTAGGTTGTAATGCCACGTTACATTCTGTATCAGTAAAAGCCGTAGACCGTAGAACTTTAGTCTGTTTTACTTCAGCTCACCCTTGTATTATTCTGGGATCATGCTGAGATAACAGGGATGGAATGTATGGAATTCACACAGATTGAGCACTGCTGTCAATGAGATATACTGATGATACACACTTTTGGACTCCACTGTAGGCCTTCAGTTCAGTTTCTTACATTCTCATATTGTGCACAGTGGTTGATCCTGGTAGAGCGGACAGGCAGTGCCTCAGACACACTTCACTTCTCTATAGCTCATTCACGACAGTTTCATGGGATTGTGTTCGCTCTCCAAAATAAATTGTTTTATAGGAGGTAACTTTTTCCTTGCAGCACCCTGTGCTAATCACCTAATTTTTAACATAAGAGCAACTACGGCCATTTGTAGCTTGAATTTGCAAGGTTTCTTGTGTCATTCGCTTGCACATTCAAAGAAAATAGCTTACTTCCGTGTTGAAAGGAGTTGATTTTATGTTAATTCTCTTATGTAGTACTGGTCATGGCAATCATTCCAGTGAAATCACAGTATTAAATGCAAAATTATAGAATAAACTCATCTGGGATTTGAACACAGGACTCCCGTGTTTTATGCATTAAATTGAGAAAAGAGCACAGAACACAGAAGTGGCTACACTGTCCACAAAAAGCATCTTTAAAAATGGAATGGCTTTTACATAGCTGAGTATGCTGAATATGTTCATCTCCACTGGGGACAAAGAGTAACCTAGCAATAGAGTCTGCAAATAGGATGTAGCTTGAACTTAAAAGCACACAGTGTATGCATGATGGAGATGTTATTCATGGAGATCTGGCTGGGACAGTGTATTGATGTGATAAAGAGTTGGAACATGCTTCTGGAATTTTTCTTCTCTCATGAAACTTGACATTAAGTGATACACAGCAAGTATAGAGAATTCAAGAAACAATAAAAAAAGAAAGAAACTGCAACAACAACAAAAAAAAAAGATCACAAAAGGAAAAAAATAAGCATATATACCAAAGAATACCTGTGCTAAAAAAAAAAAAAAGCATGTTCAGATCCATTAACCTGTGCCTACTTAAAGACACATTCCTTGTGCCATATAAGTGTTGCGACTGAACAGAATCATTCAAACTGTCGATTCATTCAGGAACGAAACATTGTCATGTTGCTCATTATTCTCTCTGAGAATAATATTCTCTCCGAGTTTCCATGTTCCCTTACAAAAATAAACACAAATAAAACCAAAAATCATGGTTTTTGTAGCCATGGTAACCACAAATTAACCATGGTTTTGTTACTTCAAATAATAGGTTACAAAGAAGTATTAGGATAATATTTTTTGTGGCTATAAAAACAGATCTAAGCCAACAACAGCTTTTAAAATTACTTAAAATTCATTATACAAAAACAATGAGGCAATGATTGGTTAATTAATAATTATATGGTTTCATTGAATAACACTGTTAAAATACATAATGTAGCTAATACAAAATAAACAATGCACATTACATAATATTACAAATGCCAAAGGGTGCCTGTAATGCTGCTGTTACACTTACAGGACGATCAAATCCTTGTTTAATATTGACCAAACATTTAGGCTAATTCAAATATCCACTTAATCTTTCATTTTAAGCCACCTTATTGTGATAGAAATGCTACAGCATTTATAATTTATTCAACAAAAACATGTGGACATCACAACCCTTACAAAAATTAACCAAATTTTCTTTTGTATGATTTCTGAATGCTAGAGATTTTAAAATCAATCAAACAACTGTATTAATAAAATCAAAGCCATAACTGTCTAAAGCTACAATTGTATTTTTTAAATAATATAATTTAATTACAATTTATTTACTTTATATTAAAGTTCTATTTTGACCCATAGTAGGTGTTTTATTTTAATTTTATTTTTTTTAATTCCATAATATTTGACAGAGGGGGCACAACAATACAATTCTTCTTCCATTTGGCCCTGCGTGCATGTAGTTTCCTCCATCTGTACCCCTTGAGCAACATAAACAGCATGTTGCTTGAAAACAGTCTGGCCAGACAGTAGCCAATATGATTATTATTATAAATTAACTTATTAATGGGTCAGCAGAACTTTGATTCATTGTAAAATGACAATCCCCATAATTTACATCTTTATGCAAGTGTAAGTGGAACTTACAGTACAGAATAGTACAAAATTAATCATTTTTATTGATATTTTACATGATGTATTCCTATTTATTCCCTTTATTATATCTTATCCTTATTATTTTGTATGAAATCCTACAGCATTTTTCTGTGTTCTCAAGTGACTGGACCCCATAGTTGGAGACAGTAGGCTATATATGTATCAGGACTGGTAGATGGATCATGTTTTGTGGGCACCAGCCAATAAACACCACCAGGAATCTCTAAAAATACAAAAAGGTATATCTGAGGGGTATGTTTGAGGTAGGCTTAGAAAATACCATTAGCTCATATAAAAACAATACATGGAACGCCGTCAAACGAAAGTAAAACCTTGTTTGTTTGTTTGTGTGTTTTATGTGTGTGTGTGTGTGTGTGTGTGATGTACTTCTTACAGAACACCAGATGGAATGAGGGCATGATAACTTTACCTGGTTGGGATCTTGACCCTCAGGTATCGGTCGATGGCTATAGCGAGCAAGGCGAGGATAGAACTTTGGGTTAGAACCAGCACCGTGCACGCCACCAGCAGACAGCTGTAGAAGTGAGTCTGGAGTCCGATACTTATAGTTATCGCCAGTGGTATGACCAGCGCTCCTACTGCAATGTCCGCGAGCGCCAGAGAAACGATGAAGCAAAACGTAGTGTCTCTCAGAGATCTATTAATTTTTACCGCCCAAACCACCATCACATTTCCTATCACGGATGACACGGCGATCACAACCTCCATGCCCATGTAGAGGGCTTTGGCCGCGGAGAGGTCCTCAGGCATTCTTTCACTCGACGCCGGGAATCGATAATACGATGAATATCCACGCGACAATGGGGATTCAAGTGAAAGTGATGCGTAAATGGATAAACTGTAGCAGTCCAGAGAAAAATCCTCCCGTTAATACGCTGTCCCTCAAAAGAGCAGCCTTATTCCACACATGCCTATTTACAGTTGGAATTGGACGAACGGGAAAAAAATAAGCCCAACAAAACCACAGAAGTGACTTACAAAATACTCAGCTGAAAATATCGCTGGGTTTTGCGCGTTTTCTTTTCGTTCACTACAGCGCCTCTTCATTAGGTCCACCTGCGCTCATGCGAGAGATGCGCGCGCCACTTATTCATCCCAAAATCGTTCAAATTAATTTCTCCGTGTCACCTACAACAGTCAGGCAGTTCTCTGGACGTCCAAAGAGTCGGAAAATAAATTAAAAGACGCACCATATTTGTTCCTTGGATATGTGAAACCAGATATTGTCCAGAGCGCGGGTCGTTCTCAACACTCTCGTGAGCTATGCGGTGCCCCAGAATAGCCGTCGATGGGTAGAGCCCTTTGTCTCACCCATACTCGCCCTGTTATCAATTTCAAACACCTTTGGGAGCGAAAGAAGTCCAACTAACCCTTGTAGATTCTTGAAAATGTCAAAACAAAAGGTCGTTCCGTTTTCCTCAGAAAAAAGACCATCCCAAACATCACGCCGTCTATTTTGGTTCCCTCCTTGAGAATGGCTGAGGGACAACCTGCCTTCGCTACTTTCTTTTGTAGAGATCCCGAACTCCTTTTCTCGTCATTCTGTTTGTCTTAAGTGAGAGTTTAACTTAAGCTCGGGATAAAAAGTGGGGCTGACCGTGCCCCGCTGTTCGTGTAATATTAGTCTGCTCTATATATGAGTGGAAGAGAGTAGGAGGGGACAGCGCCTGATGAGCAGTGATAATTTAAACTCTCAAACGACGCCCCATGAAAGATATAAAATGTAATAAGAAAAATATTTGCAACATTTCAAGGAAAGTAATAGGTTTAATAATGTACAATAAGCTTAATGTGCCAGCTGAGACATCAGTTAAAAGAAAATCACAGTATCAGTTATCTCACAGATGAAGCCAGTCTAATGTAGCAAAACAAAATGATGTAGTAGCCTATATGACACACTTTGCAAGGTCCTTTTGATGTTTAAGTTTTAAATAGAGAGGAGACCAAGCCTAGATGTTCCAGTTTTACTCCACTGAATATTTATCTTTATAGGTTCATTTTTGAAAGTCAATTTTTGTGTAAATTGTCTCAGTGGAACCTAGATGAATAAATCTTTTAGCAAAATGTGAACATACAAAAATATCAAATAAATTTTTTTTTAATAAAATTATCATTTTAAATAAATAATATTTGTATTGCATTTGTAATTACAAAAAATAAATAATTACAAAAAAAAAAAAAATTGTAGCTATAAAATTACAAATTCTAGAGACCATGTTATTTGTGTTGGTATTGTGGATCAGTGACTTAGCCTCTGTCTGGCTGACAAAAATCTCCTGTTTTTGAGGTGAATCATAATGAAGTCTTCCTCCTTCTGACACGTCCCGATAAAAGCCCGCTCAGTGCTTTCAGTCGTGGTCTCTCCAGCTTTTGAGTGTGAGCTCAGAGACAAAGCACAGACCCCTCCACGCTAGATGCAGGTGATTTAGCAAGTAGGAAAATTCATGGTGTGAGAAAGCTGGCTGCACCGCAGTGCCTGCCTCATTTCCATATGAGAAATTTCTGCATGATCCATCAAGGGCGGTGAATTTGTTCATGCACACAGAATTACGACATGAGATTTATCCCGCCAATTCTGAGGAAAGAAACTATGCTATGTCATGCTATGTTATGAAGTAAGTCTTATATGAATACACGGGAATGGCTTTTATATAGCAGCCTACAGTTTTAAAGTGCTTTTTTGGCATGAAAAAAATATGTAACAGTATTTGGAGCTGATCTGCATGAAGATGAAACAATTCAAAACATGAAGAAAATAAATTAAAAATAAATTAAAAAATAAAAAGCACATAAAAAGTGAATTTGTTATGCTTGTGCTTCATGACATGGACTACTGTCTGGGATTCTTGAATTATCCAATGTCCTCTAGGGAATAATATCAATAGTTAGACCAATGCACAGCTGTGCAGTAACTAATTATCCAACCATACCTGCAATAAAAATAATAACGACTGCATATATTCTGTGGCCTTTTTGTGTCCTATGGGAGCAGGTTCAACGTCCCTTGGAATGGTAAACGTCTTTTTTGCGTACGTAGTACTGGCACTAGTTCTGTACCAAAACCCCAGTGGAGCAGAACCACACCAATGAATCTCACTCAAGGGAGGACAAAATCAACAAACAATCGAACAAACAGACTGTTTAGGATTATCGGGATGATAAGGGTGTTTGTTTTGTCTTGCATGTCTGATCACAATTAAAAATCTGCCTGGCTCTTATCAAATCTGTTTCACTGTTTGTTTTTATAGAGTTCAGGTCAAGAGGTCATACATGAGGGGTGAGAGGTCACAGAATTAAACCAAAATATCATTGCAATAAATATTTTTACACTGTAAAAAATGGCATAATTAATAGTAAAATTTACAAGCTATTTCAGTTAAAAACTGCTTCTACACCATTTTTTCAGTGTACAGTATGTACAATAATATTATTGCTTATTAATATTAAGATTATTACTATTACAATGTTTTTTTTTTTTTTATCTTTCATTTTATTTCTGAATGTTTTGTCTTTTGCATTTTTTTTAATGCAGTTAAATTGCAAAGAATTTGGCAATAAAAAATTGGTCATAAAATTGTGCTGCAAGAAAAATTGTGAACCTTAGTTGCAACCTAAATCTTATGCATTCATTGCTCAGATGTAGTTTGCTAAGTGACAAGAATGGACAAACACAATTTACTTAAACTAATAACACCCAAACAATTGTAGTCCTTGTCAATACTTAACACACTGTCTAAACATTTACCTTACCTGTGACCAGCTTTTCTCAGGAACCGGTAAACATCTCCCAGACTGATTCTTCAGAAAAACATGCGCTGTTTTAACATGCCTTTCGGTTGATTTAGTGTTGCTAAATGAAGCAGAAATCTGTGTTGCATTTAACTCAACCTGACCACATTCTTGGCATGAATATGCCTCTGATTCACCTTGAATATCTCTTTTCTACCCTGAAGTGGTTTCGCACCCTAAGAAGGCACAGATTAAGTGTGGTCCCTGAAAAGAAATATGATGTGGTAAGCACTTTCGATCTGACTCATTTGTGTAGATTTTTTTTAATGGCTGAGCCATTTTGTGTCCATTTCCTTATCATCCACACGCATGCCTAAAATCTCTGAGGTTCACGATCATAATGCTTTGAGGGTGTGTTGTAGTAATTAAGCAGACAAAGAGATCTTTGTGTGTTTCACTCGCTTGCAATCCTCCCCAAGGAACATTCGCTGTGTCCACAGTTTGAGAGCAGCACTTTACCAACAGCAGTATTTGCCTATGCACCTTAATGACCCACTCAGTGTCTGCACTGCTGGGTTTTCTTGAGAAAACATCTGGGCTTTGCGCAGCTGAAGTTGACATTATTAAACTCATGCCAGCTGGTTCTATTACAGTTTTCTTAGTCAAGACACCTTTTAAGACCTATTCACACCAACCATCCCCCAGAAAGTCTGTCTTTAAAAGCAACTATCAAGAGGGAATCATGCCGTAATGGATCGACCCTTAAATGTCACTAAGGAGTCCTGCGGGTACTTACACAGACCCTAAAATCGTGCCATTAGGACAGGAAGAAACAAATGTGTTTGTGACCAAGTGATAGATACTCCTTGCTTTATAAAATGCATATTTTGGTTGTTCATGATGTTTATTGGTCAGCATGATACCATTTTTAGACCCATTTTTACTCATATTTATTTATTTTAGTTAATTCCAGTCCTCAAATCTGATAGGCTGAGCCAATATTGACAATGCTACTGAGACGCATCTCAGTTTGTATCATTCCACTTGTCCATGTTTGCGAAGTGAGATAAGTTTCATTAAAGGGGTGGTTGATTGTGATTTCACTTTTTTAACGTTAGTTAGTGTGTAATGTTGGTGTTTGAGCATAAACAATTCAATTAAATTCAATTCAAGTTTATTTGTATAGCGCTTTTTACGATACAATCGTTGCAAAGCAGCTTTACAGGAAATTAAGTTTCTACTATACACATACACATATATATACATATATACATACATGCATGCACATATGCACACATACATACAGTGGGTACGGAAAGTATTCAGACCCCCTTAAATTTTTCACTCTTTGTTATATTGCAGCCATTTGCTAAAATCATTTAAGTTCATTTTTTTTCCTCATTAATATACACACAGCACCCCATATTGACAGAAAAACACAGAATCGTTAACATTTTTGCAGATTTATTAAAAAAGAAAAACTGAAATATCACATGGTCCTAAGTATTCAGACCCTTTGCTCAGTATTTAGTAGAAGCACCCTTTTGATCTAAGAATCAGAGAAACAGATAGAGACGTAATTAGCGTAGCTGCTGTTCTATTCAAGCAAAAATTATTTGTTCAACCCAATCTAAAGAATTATAATGTACATTTGATTAGATATAAATGCAGTACAAGATTATTATGTGAATGCTTGGCTAAAGAGATGTGTCTTTAATCTAGATTTAAACAGAGAGAGTGTGTCTGAACCCCGAACGTTATCAGGAAGGCTATTCCAGAGTTTGGGTGCCAAATGTGAAAAAGCTCTACCTCCTTTAGTGGACTTTGCTATCCTAGGTACTACCAAAAGTCCAGAATTTTGCGACCTTAGGGAGCGGGTTGGATTGTAGCGTGGTAGAAGACTAGTTAGGTACGCAGGAGATAAACCATTTAGTGCCTTATAGGCAAGTAATAGTATTTTGTAATTGATCCGGAACTTAATAGGTAGCCAGTGCAGAGACTGTAAAATTGGGGTAATATGATCATATTTTCTTGACCTGGTAAGGACTCTAGCTGCTGCATTTTGGACTATCTGTAGCTTGTTTATTGAAGATGCTGGACAGCCACCTAACAGTGCATTACAATAGTCCAGTCTAGAGGTCATGAATGCATGAACTAGCTTTTCAGCATCTGAAACAGGTAGCATGTTTCGAAGCTTGGCAATGTTTCTAAGAAGAATGCTGTTTTTGTAACATGGGAAATATGATTTTCAAAGGACAAGTTGCTGTCTAATATAACACCCAGATTTTTGACTGTAGAGGAAGTAACAGTACATCCGTCTAGTTGCAAATTGTAATCCAAGAGATTCTGAGTACTGTTTTTTGGTCCAATAAGTAATATCTCGGTCTTATCCGAATTTAATAGGAGGAAATTATTGGTCATCCAATCTTTTACATTTTTAACACAATCTATTAGCTTTATCTATCTGGTCTTGTTGAGATATATAGTTGAGTATCATCAGCATAACAATGAAAACTAATCCCGTATTTTCTAATAATATCACCAAGGGGCAACATGTATATTGAAAATAGCAGAGGACCTAGGACAGATCCTTGTGGTACTCCATACTTTACTGGTGATAGTTGAGATGGCTCCCCGTTTAAAAAAACAAAGTGGTAGCGATCGGATAGGTAGGATCTAAACCATCTTAAAGCCTGCCCTTGAATACCCGTATAGTTTTGTAATCGATCTATGAGTATGTCATGATCTATAGTGTCGAACGCAGCACTAAGATCAAGTAAAACTAGCAATGAGGTGCAGCCTTGGTCTGACGCAAGAAGCAAGTCATTTGTAATTTTAACAAGTGCAGTTTCTGTGCTATGGTGAGGCCTGAAACCTGACTGAAATTCTTCATAGAGATCATTTTTTTGCAAGAAGCAGCACAATTGAGCAGACACAACTTTTTCTCAAATTTTAGACATAAACAGCAGATTTGAAATGGGTCTGTAATTTGCCAGTTCACTAGAATCTAGTTGTGGTTTCTTAATAAGAGGCTTAATAACCGCCAGCTTGAATGGTTTTGGGACGTGACCTAAAGATAACGATGAGTTAATAATATTGAGAAGCGGTTCTTCTGCTACAGGTAACAACTCTTTCAGTAGTTTAGTGGGTACAGGATCTAATAAACATGTTGTTGGTTTAGATGCAGTGATACATTTATTTAGTTCTTCCTGTCCTATAGTTGTAAAGCACTGAAGTTTTTCTTTGGGAGCTGTGAATGAAACTGAAGTACTAGACGGTGCAGAACCTACATTTGTTATTGTATTTCTAATGTTATCTATTTTATCAGTGAAGAAATTCATAAAGTCATTACTATTAAACTGTGAGGGAATATTTAGATCGGGTGGCGTCTGTTTATTTGTTAATCTAGCCACTGTGCTAAATAAAAACCTTGTATTGTTTTGGTTATTATCTATGAGTTTGTGGATATGCTCTGCCCTGGCAGCTTTTAGAGCCTTTCTATAGCTGGACATACTGTTTTTCCACGCAATTCTAAAAACTTCCAAGTTAGTTTTTCTCTGCAATATCTGCAAAGTTGCAGCACTGAAAGTTCAATGCAAATGGAGATATCGTCTTTTAAAATTATGTCAGTTTAATGCCTACAATAATGGCTCGTAGGGACTACAACGAGCTACTTCCGAACGTCACGAATGTCACGAACCCAGAAAAACCCCGCCCCCGGGAGCATGCAGCAAAGGGGGCGAGGCCATGTTGTGCTGCTTTAGATGAAGAGAAAACTAGGGGTGCAAGTTAAAATCTATTCATATATGAATCACAATTCTGTCTTCTAACGATTCTAATAGATTCACAAGTTTCAAAATCAATATTCTAAAGCAGCAGTTCTCAATCCTGTTCCTCGCGTCGCCCACGCTCTGCATCTCTCTCTCTTTCTCTCTCTCATTCAGATCGTCAGCTCATCAGGTCAGCTCCAACAATAAACTGTTCCTCATATATGAGACAACAACAAACAAAAAACATACCATTACGAGCCGTGCTTGCACAGGTTCTTCGCGATCCTCTTCATATTCTCTACGTCTCAATCAGGCTCGAATTGATAAGCAATATAGACAACGCCATTGTTTACAATACAACTGGAGCACATGCTGTTGAGGTGAAGGGCGGGACGTTTAGAGGCACTAGAGGTGGTTTAGCCAATCACTACACACTGGACCGGCTAACCAATCTGAGCCCATTGCCTATTTCTGAGGGAGGGGCTTCATAAAACCAGGAAATGATCAGCGCGTTTATAGGAGAAGGGACAGAGCGGTGTGGAATAAAGGTAAATTATGTGAAAAATAACATGTTTTTTTTTTTTTTTTAAAACAAAGCATTAACACATGTTAGACTGCACCCCATAAACACAATCAAGCCTAGAAAAAAAAACAGTCAACCACCCCTTTAATCATTCCAACTTTAAGAAAACAGAGTCCACAACACAACTATAACAATATTGTTGGAATCATAGAGCAATATTCTATTAAAATATTTTTTCTTGTTAATTAATTACCTTTCATTATCCCCACCTGTTTTGTATTACGTTGTTTGCTCTTTTGTTCCTGTTCCTTTATAAGCCTTCAGTTCTCCATTTGTTTTTGTCGGTTCTAAGTTAATAAAGGGAAAAGTGCGTTGAAGCCGTTTCATACTCTCGTCATTCATTTAAGTTTGGGTTTGCTCACGCCACAACCACAACCCGTAACATTCACTTATAAACAACCGATTTGTTCAAAAACACCAATTCATTCAGGAATAAAACAACAGTCTTTATACTGCGAAGTCACTGAGTCATTCACTCAACTGATTTGTTGAGAAACTGAGGAACACTAGTCTGTGATATGCAGCAGTGAACTCTGCTTTGGTTTTGTTTGGGCCTAGTTTCTTTGACGGAGCGAAAATTACTTCTAAAATGTGAGTTACTCAATTTTAATTTCTTATTTAGGGAACTGTTGTATAAATGCAAAGCTGTGTTGGTCACAAAGTTTCTCATACTGTATTCTGTCGCAACAGCAGCATTCTTGCATGTGTGATTTTACATTCATTTTAACTTTGCTTATATTACGCATTTGAAAATTTGCCTATGAACAGTAACTAACACTGGCATAATCCTAGATGGGGTATTTTCCCATAGTGACTGATATTAAGAGTCAGTATATGATGATTTGACGTATGGCAATGACTGTAAATGATTGTTTAATTACACATTCCATTTTTCGCTTTTGAAAGTGAAGCCTCTGTGAAGAGCATAACCTCTTGAAGACCTGCCAACTCTCCTCTCCACTGGCCTGAATAGAGAAACTGGCAGATTTTCTTCTACGCAGAGCGAGAGCAGCTTGTCATCACACTCCTAGATTTTTAAAGCTAGAAATATCAGCAGATGGTCCCTCAGCAAGACCGCTGGCAGATAAAAAAAGAGAAAGATGAATTTTTATTAAGCTAAAACAGTGGGGAAAAGAAAAGAGTGCTTGTGCATGTTTTTGTAGAGAACATTTTTTCAAGTGCATTGTCAGAGTCAGCCTCAAAGTGTATTTAAAACATTTCTGTGTGTTTTTTTCTCGATACCTCCCATCTTTTTTAAGTTAAAATTGTGAGGTAACCATAGCTTGTTTTCTACCCTATCACTCTAAATGAACAGCACGTCTTGACTGTGTAAACTTCACATTCTAAGTGAGATGTTTTTGTTGCTATTGCTGTTGTTATTTATCTTATTTTATTCGTTTTGTGTATTTGAATTTATATTTGATTTAATTTTCTCACCCCAGCCAGGGCTCTGTTCTAAATGGCCAATTTTCCACTTCAATCTGTCCATAAGAGGAAGTCGGATGACATGGTTTTTCGAGGCCATTACCGCACTTCATCTCTGAGATTCATATAATTCGTGGTTGGGGGTCTATGAGTGGGCTGCATTTTTCCCAATAGCACAAAGAAGCAGTGGGAAAGAGAGTGAGCGATGCTGTAGGTCATCATGCAGAGCTTCGTTATCGTGTGCCATTCACCAAGAAAGATTGTTGCCTTAAAAGGATAGTTCACCCAAGAATGAAAATTATGTCATTAATTACTCACCCTCATGTCGTTCCAAACCCGTAAGACCCCCGTTTGTCTTCGGAACACAAATTAAGATATTTTTGATGAATTCTGAGAGCTCTCAGACCCTCCATAGACAGCAATGTTATTACCATGATCAACATCCAGAAATGTACCAAGGAGATCGGTAAAATAATCCATGTGACATCAGGGGTTCAACTGTAATTTTACGAAGCTACGAGATTACTTTTTGTGCGGAAAGAAGAACAAAAAAACGACTTTATTCAACAATTCATCTCCTCCGCATCACCCTGGCGCCATTTTGGAGAGTATCCACTGAATGTAAACAACGTATGCTGCTCTGTGTCAAATTGCTGAATAAAGTCGTTTTTATTTTCTTTGCACACAAAAAGTAATATCATAGCTTTTTTGTCCTTACTACGTTTCTGGACCTTGATCGTGGCAATTACATTGCTGTCTATGGGAGGGTCAGAGAGCTCTCAGAATTCTTCAAAAATATCTTAATTTGTGTTCCAAAGATGAACTGAGGTCTTACGGGTTTGGAACGACATGAGGGAGAGTAATTAGTGACAGAATTTTCATTTTTGGGTGAACTATCCCTTTAAGGTCTGTTCCATTAATGTTGCCTCATCTACAATGCTTCTTTCTTCTTTTTCTCTCTCTGTAACACGCATACACGGATACGGAGACGCTCACCCACTTTGTCTATTCATGAAAATCAAATATTGTGCTTAAATGCTGTTGCGGATCAGAAATAGCAAATTTATGTTTTAGAATGAATGTGTTTACATGCACGATCATACACTTATTTGTATGAGGCTATATAAACACATTAAACTGTGCTCTTTCATCAGGAAAAGGTTGTAAGCAATACCTGCTGGATATGGTTTTTCTTATTACCCGATTTCAATAAGCATTCTGTGTGATTGAACATTCTGTATAAGTGTTCGGTATCATCTACTCAGAATCTCTCTGAGACAGACACTCTTTATATGGAGTACCATTTGTTCAGAGCCACAAGAAGCATCATGTCGCACTCTGCAAAGAGATTCATTAGTCATTATAGCCCATGAAGACCATCCTCTAGCAGTCATCCCGTTCGTTTATTAGCAATAAAATCTGATCAGATGTAAAAAAATGGGAGCAACCTAACAAATGTCTCCTGGCTGCTTAAGAAACTTGTTAGCAAAAGAAGAATTGCTGAGATGATGAACTATGCCAGGTGCAGAACAGTGCATTTCTGTTTCAGTTCCTGCCTTCATGTGGAGTCGTGTCTTGACATAGAAGCAGATGAGTAGTATAGCACTTCTGTGAGAAAAGTGGACCCTGCAGACCATCTGCAGGACATTCAGCAGGGAGGAGGGTATTATTAGACAGAGACAGCTAGAGAGAGAGTATGGAAGATAAAGAGATGATGGAGTTAGCAGTAAGAGTAATAGAGAAGTAGGAAGCTAGTTTAAAAAACAGGCATGAGGTGAGGAGGAAAGATGATAAAAAGTTTAAAGGGCTACAAGGTGTCTTGGAAGCTGAGACATGTCGGGAAAGAGATTTGTTGGATTTCCTGTTCCATTTGAATCAGACGGCATACGGAGGATTGTTGTTAAGAAAAAAAAATGAAAAAGAGAGCAACAAAAAAAACGCACACGCATTTTGTTTATCAAACTGTTGTTTATATATACAGAATACATATATGTGCTCACATTCATTAACAGTGGGGTCCAAGTGAAGATACAGTTTTTTGTTATACACATTTGTATCAGCAAATTAGATTATGAACATAATTTCAGTGAGAAGAGCTATTCAAAAAATACATGAATTTTATAATGTCTTTGTATTTGGTTTGTACCGCTTTTGCTTTAATGACATCAGCATCATTGACCTGCATGAACTCCACAAGTTTGTGTAAAATTATAGAACTGATATTCTGTTTTTGTTAATTCCATTTTTGTTAATTCGAATTTTATGTGATATTTAGCATTTTTTTAATTGAAATGTACAAAATTCTAAATATGTATTAAAAAATGACACCTTATAATTTTTAGTCATTTTTTCTAGCTCCATATGAATAATTTAAAATGTTTCAAGCTTCTTTGTCTTTAATGGAGGATTGTACAAAAGAGTTCACATGCTCAGTGTCACAAATTTGTGACCTAGAAATAGTGCAGAATCTTAAATATTCAAAGTTAATTTTGCATCATAAAATTTTAAATCCTGAAACTTAGAAGAGTTAACTAGGCTAAAACTTAAAATTAGAAGATATCTGTACCTGTTTTTCTATTATTTCTCACGTTCATACAGAATCATTCTCTCTGCTTTTCACATCTTTTAGAAAATATTCAAATCCTTTTCTTTTCCACATTTTTTTGGGAGAAAAAATAGGTCAGATGTATTTTGTAGAGGATGGCGTGGGGAATTACACTGTACTCTAAGTGAGATGAGCAAAACGAGGAAGATTAAGAAAGTTGCTCTGGCGAACAATGATTGCGGGTTTCTGCTGTTTAAACAAAAATGGATTATTAATGTGATCAGAGGCCCCTACTGTTGAAAAGAGAAGATAAGAAAGAATGAAAAAGGAAATGATCAGCTTTTGCAGGTAGTGAGACTGACAACATACAGCATAACCCTCCCCCACTGCACTATACACTGCTGAAGCTGTAATTCCCTGATGCATAAGGAGTACTGCAATAGCTGAGATAAACCATCTGATCCTCACAAAAGTTGAGATTATACCAAAACAACATATGAAAATAAAAATGGCCTTGGGAGAGGAGAAATAGTGCACTAAACAGTGCCTGAAACTCAATTTTCAGAAATGAATATGTCTTCGTGGAGCTCGTTTCAGATTTAATTAAAGCTTGTGTCCTTTTAGCAAAAAGAAATTACATTTTCTCTGTGGCTCTCACTCCTTTTAGCAGTCTACATTTGTTGAAAGTCACTAAACAAAGCAGCGCTCTCAATCTATTACCACCTGAGCTTTTCATACACTTTCGCTTACTTCATTTAGAGGTCTAATTAACAACACACATCTGAATATTAACGGGGTAAACAGAGGTAATATATTGCATCTGAGCACAGTCCTGAATGACCTCTGGTGCCCTTTTACTGCAAACCATTGATTTGTGTGTGGTTTTTGTGTGAATGCACATCTGTGTGTGTTTTAACACCTTTAGGGACATGGGGGGCATGATGTTGCATTATTCATTGAAAATCAAAGAAGTTTACACCTCTCTTCCCCTTTAACGTCTGCTGTTGCTTCTGCTGGAAATTGCAGTTTGTGGAATAGATCTGAGAGATCAGAAGGTATGAGCAGCACTCTGAGGATGGATTGTATTTTGAAGAGAGAGAGAGGTGTGGATAAAATGTGTTTTCCACAGTTTCTGCTTGTGGCTGTATAGGTGAATTGAGCAAAAATATGCAGTGACCTCTCCATGGCTGTGGGGAAATACAATTTTTAACTGTTATCGTTTAGTAAACCGTGATCGGAACATGAAATGAATTATGCATTCTTTCATGATTGCTTTGTGCTGCTCAAGATACACTTGAAGATTACGTCTAAATAAATAAGGTGATGTTTGTGTTACGGCGCAATCAATTTTGCGGCTCACAAATTGCTTTCTGACCCACTATTTAATTGCAGCGTTTTCTCTCTGAGGTAAATGTAGAGAGTATGTTGAGTTATAGGATTTGAATAAGCTCCGAGGGCCTGATATCTAGCTAACCTCCCTTTTTCTGCTCAGACATCCTCATAATGGCCTGAATTAGTCAAAGCGATAAGAATCCAAGCTGTAGATATGGAGAGCCTGATGGCAGAGGACGAATGCACTGGCAGTAGTCTAGGAATGTTTTGTGCGAAATGTGGGATTCTTAGTCAACTCAACACCTCATCATTGTCTATAGCGATACAGGCATCTGAATGCAGACTATATACCAAACCACACCGCAGGGGCAGTTTGACCCCTGAATTGGTTAATCATAATGGCAGTGCATGAATGATACATGTCATACACCATGCCTGAGTGTACATGTCTGTTTCCATGGCAACTGCAACAAGCATGAACTCTTTGCACAGCTGACCTCCCATGATTCCCATAAATTACTCTTCCCCACCAGAGGGGAATAAATTGGAACTGAGCCTGGTATGATACACATTACAAGTGAGGGCACTATGATCTGTGTCATTTACTTGTCAGTCCTGCTGTTCTCTGCTGAACCTACCACAGTCCGTGAATGGATGATATCACACACGTCCAAAGTGATAAACATAGCCTCAATGATTCCCAGTCATGACATCCAATTGAAAGCTGACATGGTTAATTCATAGGAATTTTAGAATTGCATGCTTTGATTTATGAGACTGATATTGACATTACTTTGTGAGCTTCTTAATTTATTCTACAGCATATAACACATAAGCATATGAGATTGAGATTGACATTACGTTGTTTTGTGAGCTTCCTAATATAACACATAAGCATATATCGAATGTGAATTTTAAAACCATTGCTTACAAGTTTCTACAAGGACTACACTCTTAATAATATAGCTTCTTTTTTGGCAATTATGGTTCTATGAAGAACCTTTACCTTACATGGAAATTTTCCATTGCACAAAAGATTCTCAATAGTGAAAAGGTTCTTTAGTTTATTACAATGTTATTCACACTAAGAAACTGTTTATTTTAAGAACCGTTCACTGAAAGTTTTGTGGAACCCAAAATGGTTCTTCTAGGGCACTAGTGAAAATCCCTTTTATAATCTTTATTTTTAAGAATGTAATTGTCTGATGAAATCCATGTCATATGTGAAGCACATAAACTCACATTCTTATTCTGCACAAATAAATTTGCAAGTACATAACTGAATATGTATTCAAGATTTGAGAGAAATACAAACCACATACAACTTACTTATAAAAAAGTAATCCTCTAGGATTCAAGGCTGTTTCAGTTAGTGTGTCCTCATCCTTCAAAGACAATCAGAAGAGTGCTGTGGGAGATGAAAAACACTACAAACATGTTTCAATGACTTCCAGAGATCTGCTTTGTAGAGAGTTAGATGTGGAAGGACTGCATG
Organism: Onychostoma macrolepis; assembly: GCF_012432095.1. NCBI lineage: Eukaryota > Metazoa > Chordata > Actinopteri > Cypriniformes > Cyprinidae > Onychostoma > Onychostoma macrolepis. The sequence goes on along the minus strand of NC_081162.1, from coordinate 15,887,343 downwards.
GGCAAGTTTTTTCTTAATGTTCCTAATTTCTTATCAAGGAACATTAACCACAGACCATATTTTATTTATAAACAACTTAAAAATGCTATTTAAAATAACATTAGAATTTCCCGACAGAACCTATGTCAGAACAGCTCAGTACTGAAGAATCAACTTTGTGTTTCTCAAAATTTGGGCTAGTCAGCAGAGAAACGTATGGGAGTGTTGTTATTGTTCAAATGTGTTTGATTTCTGTAGTGCTATTGGGGTCAACTAGGACTTTCAAGTACCTCTTTAAATAGTCGAGATCATCTGATCTCAAGCTAATTGTCTTGGAGTTACATTAACATCCTCAATAATTAATGTGTGAATGCTAGTGTTCTAAATGAGTTTGTGTAATACATGACCGAAGAGAAAATATGAGAAATCAGTGGCTCATTGGAGCAGGCAGGGAAAGAATATACCGTACCAACATGTAAAGATGCTGACATAGACAGAGTTACAAGATCTGCAATCACTAAATGATGTGTGTGTGTGTGTGTGTGTGTGTGTGTGTGTGAGAGAGAGAGAGAGAGAGAGAGAGAGAGAGAGAATGTGTTTCAGACCAAGAATAGCAGTTGATTTGATTGAGCCTTCCTGGATTCTGTTTCCGTACCACAGAGCTGTCCAAAAGTGAAAAGACATGTCATTGTTTTAACATTGTTTTTTCCTTTATTCTAAATTAAGAAAAACATAAAGGGCATCAAGGAAGAAAAACACCTCTAAGAATTGCCTTTCAGGTTCGCAACATTGATCAAAGCCTCAAAGAATATCAGTCTGTTTAGACCAGTCATTTTTCAGTGTCTTGTAAGTTACATATTTCCACCAGTACACTGTAAAAAATTTCAGACCTCCCCAACTCAAAATTTTCTAGTGACTGATTACATCTAAATTTTGCCATTGGCCCAATTGGATTTCTGCTAACTGAATTGTATCAATTGTGGCAACAGTCTGTTAACATTGGCACAATGAGAAATAATATGTTGAGCCAATTGAAAAAACATTAAATCTACAAAAGCATGTTATTGGTCCAATTAAATAATTTAAATAGTAGTAGCATACATTTTTTGTTTTACCTAATCTAAAAATGTATATTGGCAAATTTATATAGATAAAGCAACCTTACTGAATTGTTTATTCCCCGTTGTCCCAAAAGAAAATGATAATAAAAAAAAAAAACATTAAATGATGATACACTGAACACTGACACATTTTAATACATATTTTAATAAAATCTACAACAATATTGTAAAAAATACCTTACAATGATAAATACATTGACATTTTCTACACAGTAAACCTTACAAAATCATGCATTTTAATTCTCATAAGACACACAAAGTTGATGAATTGCACTTTAAACATTAATACATTCACAAACATGCAAAAATATCAAAAACACCATAAGATGTAATAATTTATCTGAGGTTACTTCAACCAGTGTTTAGTGTAATGTCACCTGAATATTACCATTCTCACTAAAGGTACTCTGAGCTCATGAAACTTACACTTCAAATGTTTGCCAAAAAAATAAATAATAGTAATAATCTCATAAGAGGTAGTTTGAACTTGAAGGGTTAGTTCACCTAAAACATGAAAATTCTGTCATTAATTACCCTCATGCCATTCTACATCTGTAAGACCTTTGTTCATCTTCAGAACACAAATGAAGATATTTTTGATGAGATCTGAGAGCTTTCCGTCCCTCCATAGACAGCTACGCAGCTTACACATTCAAGGTCCAGAACAGTAGGAAAGACATCATTAGAGTAATCAACGTGACTCCAGTGGTTTAAACCTCAATTTTAGGAAGCAACGCGAGTGCTTTGTTTGTGCAAAAATAAATAAATAAATAACCACCTTATTTACTAAAACATCGATCTGCAACCCAATAGGGGAGCACCACCACACTTTGGATATTATTTTGTAAATAAAGTAGCAAATTGTTTTTTTTTTCTGCAAACAAAACTCTTGCGTTGCTTCATCAAATTTAGGTTAAACCACTGGACTCACACTGAATACTTTACTGATGTCTTTCCTACTGTTCTGGAACTTGAATGTGTAAGTTGCATAGCTTCCTATGGAGGGTCAGAGAGCTCTCTGATTTATCAAAAATATCCTAATATGTGTTCTGAAGATGATTGAAGGTTTATTGGTTAGAGTACAACATGAGGGTGAGTAATAATCACAATTTCCATTTTTGGGTGAACTAACCTTTTACTGTAAATGCATGTTGAGTGCATACAATAATCCAAAGAGTACAATAAATACATTTTCAAAGTCTCCTAATTTGTCAAGCACCACCTCCTCTTCCAGGACAACGGAGACATTTAGAACACTTGACAGGGCTCTTGAAGTGCAACTGCTGCTGCTTACTATTCCAATTTTCATTGCAGTTGTGTGGTTCTCCAATGAATCTGTAAAAAAATTTTTTTTTTAAATAGCAATGTTAATATAAGTCTACATATAACTTCAATAACTTATGCAGCCTGCATTACACAGAGCCACGTCACACAAATTACATCTAAGAGGTCATAGTATTTGACACTAAAATGGAATTAACATATTCAATAAGAACTGAGTTAAATACTCACTGTGAAAATCATAGTGGTTCCTTTTCTACACTTCTGACTAAATGGTGCCTCGTAAGCTCAGACCTAGCAATGTTGGGTTACATTGAGGGGAACAAAAAAGCTTTGTTACTGCAGAAACGTTTTCCTTGGGTCTCATACATTTAATATAATAATCATAAAGTGAAATAAAAATAATTTAGTTCAATAAATAGTAACTTTAGGTAACCGAGAGATAGGGGTGTGCTATATTGACAAAAATGATATATCAATATTTTCTGAGATTTTATCGATAACAACAATTAGACGGACAATACAGGTGCTGGTCATATAATTAGAATATCATCAAAAAGTTGATTTATTTCACTAATTCCATTCAAAAAGTGAAACTTGTATATTATATTCATTCATTACACACAGACTGATATATTTCAAATGTTTATTTCTTTTAATTTTGATGATTAGAGCTTACGGCTCATGAAAGTCAAAAATCAGTATCTCAAAATATTAGAATATTTACATTTGAGTTTGAATAAATGACCATCCCTACAGTATAAATTCTGGGTATCTCTTGTTCTTTGAAACCACAATAATGGGGAAGACTGCTGACTTGGCAATGATCCAGAAGACGAACATTGACACCCTCCACAAAGAGGGTAAGTCATAGAAGGTCATTACTGAAAGGTGTGGCTGTTTACAGAGTGCTGTATCAAAGCATATTAAATGCAAAGTTGACTGGAAGGAAGAATTTGGGTAGGAAAAGGTGCACAAGCAACAGGGATGACCGCAAGCTTGAGAATACAGTCAAGCAAAGCCATTCAAACACTTGGGAGAGCTTCACAAGGAGAGAACTGAAGCTGGAGTCAGTGCATCAAGAGTCACCACGCTCAGACGTCTTCAGGAAAAGGGCTACCAAGCCACTTCTGAACCAGAGACAACGTCAGAAGCATCTTAACTGGGCTGTGGAGAAAAAGAACTGGACTGTTGCTCAGTGGTCCAAAGTCCTCTTTTCAGATGAAAGTAAATTTTACATTTCATTTGGAAATCAAGGTCCCAGAGTCTGAAGGAAGAGTGGAGAGGCACAGAATCCATGTTGCTTGAAGTCCAGTGTGAAGTTTCCACAGTCAGTGATGATTTGGGCTGCCATGTCATCTGCTGGTGTTGGTCCACTGTGTTTTCTGAAGTCCACAGTCAACGCAGCCATCTACCAGGAAATTTTAGAGCACTTCATGCTTCCTTCTGTTGACAAGCTTTATGGAGATGCTGATTTCATTTTCCAGCAGGACTTGGCACCTGCCCACAATGCCAAAGGTACCAAAAGCTGGTTCAATGACCATAGTGTTACTGTGCTTGATTGGCCAGCAAACTCGCCTGACCTGAACCCCATAGACAATCTATGGGGTATTGTCAAGAGGAAGATGAGAGACACCAGACCCAACAATGCAGAAGAGCTGAAGGCCACTATCAGAGCAACCTGGGCTCTCATAACACCTGAGCAGTGCCACAGACTGATCGACTCCATGCCACGCCGCATTGCTGCAGTAATTCAGGCAAAAGGAGCCCCAACTAAGTATTGAGTGCTGTACATGCTCATACTTTTCATTTTCATACTTTTCAATTGGCCAAGATTTCTAAAAATCCTTTCTTTGTATTGGTCTTAAGTAATATTCTAATATTTTGAGATACTGATTTTTGACTTTCATGAGCTGTAAGCTCTAATCATCAAAATTAAAAGAAATAAACATTTGAAATATATCAGTCTGTGTGTAATGAATGAATATAATATACAAGTTTCACTTCATTAACTTTTTAATGATATTCTAATTATATGACCAGCACCTGTATTTTGCTGAGTGTGTTTTTGTGCTGACATTTTAAGGACTACCTCCTAGAGTTTTGATATTCTGCATATTCTGTGTGGTGGTCAGTTCACAGCAGTCATAGAAATTAATCTTTTCCAGTACGTTTAAATTGAGTTTTACCTTTTATGGGCATTTTTACCTTCATAAAGACATTTTTCTATAAATGTACATCATCTTTTGAGTCAAATTCTTACATTTTAGTACTCAATTAGAATAAGACATTTGTGCTGTTACCAAGCAAATGAAATCAGTATCAACAAAATGCATCTTTGCAATGCAATGGAAACACACATGCTGCATCTGAAGTGGCATTTAGAAACATTTACAAACTGTTTAATGCAGAACATCAACCATTTAAGCTACAGATACAACTGCATAAATAATGTTCTGATATCTTAAACACGAATACAGATATTTGGAATTATTTAAAAATGAAGATACTTTACATGTGAAATTAAAGCCGCCAGTCACTGTTAATAAGCGAGTCATTGCGATTGAACTGAATCATTTAAACAGTTGATTCATTCAGGAAGGAAACACCGACATGTTGCTCAAACATGAGACGCAAATTGTAATTATTTTTGTTGGCGAAATAGAGCAAAAACAGGCAATATTGTGTCTAAAATGTAAGTCCCTTAATATTATCATCTTGTTTATTGAACTATTGTATAAAATCAATATCACATTTGTAATCATGTTGCCAAGGTATTCTATAGTCTTTGATGTTGCTTTGTGGTAGAAAAAAAACGTGACTCTTCGTGTGATATTGATTAACCATTTGAAATTATGTAAGTATATAAATTAGGGTTGGGCCGATAGACGATGCCATTGTCCGTCGCCGATGGCTGATAGACATCACAATGTTGAGCTGGCATCGTGATTCCACGCCTCCCCAACCCCTTCAGACCTTCAGCTAAAATTCACACCAGGAAAGTGTCTGATGATCAACAGCTGTAGAATCCAAGATGGCAGCACTGTGTTTGTCTTGTCTGATCTGCTGAACTGCAGTCTTTTTTTGTACATTTAAATGTTGCGTGTTTTATTTTAAGAAGGTGTTTTAAAATTGGGCTCTATCCTGTATCGAGTCTGGAATAAAGTCAGACCTGTTTTAATGGACTTTTAATTACCTACAACCTGTTCTGTGTTGGGTGAAGCGTGCTTACCTGTTGCACTATCCTGGGTCGCCATCCATCACTACGTTTTCGCTTTGGAAAGCGTTTGCGTTAATAACGGCGATCGGAAATTCACGGCTGTTCCTTGAAGAAACCCCGGATATTAAACTAACTGGAGCTCACAGACCATCGCGGTGGGGATACTTGCAGTTAAGGTCGGTGATGTTTTTCTCGCCTTGTCTGATCTCTCCAGCTGTGGCTCGCCCGTAAACGAGGCCTACATCTTCCACACTATCGCTCTGCTGTCTGCTCTTCTGTTGGGGTCGTGGAGCTGTCTGTGCAAGCTTGTTTCGGAGCTTGTCTGTGCGATTTTCACTTCAACGCTGGTATCATGAAAGTGCTGCTTTTCTGTGCGGTAATCTATATGCTCGGACTATGGGACATACCAAGGATGACGGAAGACAAAGCGATTCAATTGTCGCGTCTCCATATGCATCTCCCATCAAAACATACGGACACTACCTTCATATTTCGGGTTGTTATTAATTCCGTGTTAATGGATACAGGGATAAAGAACTCACTCATCTTTATTTTCATCCCTAAGAATCCTCTTTTCTTGTCGAACTCTATATTGGACACTTGTAATGAACAATGTAGTTCTCCACCAAAAAATCTAAGGCAGCGATATCTAATAATGTTGCTGCTCTTAATGGCCGGTATTAATCCAAATCCGGGTCCTGTTGGAATTGTTTCAACTTGTACACTTAAATGTTCGTAGCCTGTTGCCAAAATTAGATCAAGTACAAATATGGGCCAAGACGACCAAAGCAGATATTTTGGTTATCTCTGAGACATGGCTTAAAAAATCAATCTCAAATCATGACATTGCATTAGAAGGGTACAATGTGTTTCGAGCTGATCGTAAAAGTAAGGGGGGTGGGGTTGCTATGTATATTAAATCAAAATTCCATGCAACTGTTTTTAAATCAGTTTCTCTCCCTAAACAGTTTGAGTTTTTGGCTATCGACCTGGAATATGGAAAGGATTGTCATTTTTGTATAGTTGGCTGTTATAGACCACATGCAGCTATCAGTGATGCTCTCACTTCACTGTCAGCTATTTTAAGTGACCTGCTTTCTAAAGATCTTGTATTAATGGGTGATTTGAATTGGAATTGGTTGACATCAAACTCAGATCAGTTTAAGGCATACTGTGATTCTGTGAATCTTACTCAACTTATTGAATCGCCTACACGACCTAATTATAAGAACCCAAGCAAGTCCACTCTAATAGATATTATATTAACAAATAAACCACATAAATACACCTATACAGGGGTTTTTCCTGATGACGTCAGTGATCATTGTACTGTAGTTGCTATAAGGAATTGTAAAATTCCCAAAGTAAAACCTAGAATTATTACAAAAAGGAGTTTTAAATTGTTTGATATTCAAGGGTTTCTGCATGAGTTGTTTGCATCTGATTGGGATAGACTGCTTTTAATATCTGATGTGACCATTGCATGGCAGTATTTTCACACTTTGTTTTTGAAGATTGTGAACAAGCATGCACCTATCAGGATATTCAGAGTAAAAGGCAGTGATAATCCATGGTTTTCAAATGAATTATCTGAACTCCTTCATGAAAGAAACTTGGCTTGGGCCACAGCGAGGAAATTGGGCATAGAAAGAGATTGGGTAGCATTTAGAAAATTGAGAAATAAATGTACAGCTCTTATACGCAGATCAAAATCTGAATATTATCTAAATGAAACCTCACAAAATTTAAATAATCCTATTAAATTTTGGAAAACCATCAAATCACTTTCTCCTTCTACGTTATCTAATGATTTTCCTAAACAAATTTTAGTAAAAGATAGTCTTATTACTAATGGGACAGATATGGTAAATAGCTTTAATAAGCATTTTATCTCTTCAGGTTCTATTTTTAATGAAGTTTCAGTGAGTGATATATCAAACCCATCTCCTCTTCGGAGAGAAGATAGCCCTACTTTTAGCTTTTCGCCAATCTTAAGAAGTGAAGTTTTAAAGGCCCTAAAAAATCTGGACATTAAGAAGTCTGCAGGGCCTGATGAAGTTGAGCCATATTTTTTGAAAGTAGCTGCTGAGATCATTGCTGGCCCACTAGTTCATATTTTTAATTTATCATTAGAACAGAATGTTGTCCCTGATGTCTGGAAATCTGCTCTGGTCGTACCCCTGTTGAAAGGTGGTGATCCAACCAACTTAAATAATTATAGACCGATTTCTAAGCTATCAGTTGTAGCCAAAATTTTAGAATCTATTGTTAGTGAACAGTTAAAGGAATTTTTGGTTAGTAATAGCATTTTGTCTAGGTTTCAGTCTGGTTTCAGAAAGAATCATAGTACGGTAACTGCCACTATGAAGGTTCTAAATGACATTACCTGTGCCTTAGATAATGGAAGATCATGTGCTGCGGTGTTTATTGATTTGACTAAAGCTTTTGATACTGTCAATCATGGTATTCTTCTATCGCGTCTATACAGTATTGGTCTTTCTGAAACCGCATTAGGTTGGATTAGGAACTACTTAAAGAATAGGTGCCAAAGGGTGCAAATTAAGGGGTCTTTTTCTGATAGTCTCAGTATTGAATCTGGTGTACCACAGGGGTCCGTTTTGGGTCCCCTGTTATTTACACTATATATTAACAACCTTGGTGATAACCTATCAGATGCATGTATTCATTTATATGCAGATGATACCGTAATTTATTGTTCTGCATCCTCTATTGTTAGTTGTATTTCTAAGTTGCAGGACGCATTTGTAATAGTTCAGCACAACCTTCTTTCTTTAAAACTAGTTTTGAATGATAAGAAAACAAAATGCATGTTTTTTTCTAGGAAACATAAGTGTGAATCTTCTCCACCACCTCTTTACACTCTGCAGGGCAAATCTGTGGATTTGGTCTCCTCCTACAGATACCTAGGCTTTGTGTTGGAAGAGGACTTATCATTCAAGTTACATGTTAAACAATTGCTATCTAAGTTAAGGCTACAGCTGGGGTTTTATTTTCGGAATAGTGCCTGTTTTTCACAGTCTGCTAAGAGAAAGTTGGTGGAAGCTACCTTCTTACCTGTATTAGATTATGGAGATGTTTTTTATAGAAATACTACTAAGGCTCTTTTACAATCGTTGGATTCTGTTTATCACTCTGCTCTAAGATTTATAACTTGTACAAATTATACTACTCATCGTTGTGCACTGTATGAAATGGTTGGTTGGCCTTCACTTCACTTAAGAAGGTACAAGCATTGGCTTATACTTGTGTACAAGGCCATAGTTGGCCAGCTTCCTCTGTATATGATTAGTCTATTAACTGTCAAAAATCAAGGGTATAATCTGCGTTCAAATAGATATATTCTTTTGGATGTTCCCTTGATGAAGACAGAGTTTGGAAAAACTGCTTTTATTTATAGTGCACCAACTGCTTGGAATGAGATTCAAAGGACATTGAAACTTACTGTATTTATTTCAATCAATGAGTTTAAGTTATATCTTAACCAATCATTCAAAACTGTCTGCACCTGTTCTTAACTTTGAATTTTGCATTATTGTTGTGTGTGTGTATGTGTGTGGTTGTGAGTGTGTGTGTGTTATTAGGGTTGTGATCATTGTTTTATGTATTTAATCTTACTTTGTTTGTTTTATTATGTTTATTGTGTGCTGCTACCTTGGCCAGGGCTCACTTGTAAATGAGATAATTATCTCAATGTGATTTTCTTCCCTGGTTAAATAAAGGTATAATAAAAAAATAAAAAAATAAAATTAGTACAATGTATTTTTTTGTTTGGGGGTAATTTTTGGGAAGCAATTTGTTGAGTCAATGTTTATTTGCAGTTTCCACAATTTTTCAAAATGTAATTTTTTTACAGTGTAGGTGGCAACAAGTGCATCATTGACCTTTTGTTTGAAAGCATTGCTTCATCAGGAATGGAACAATGATGATCTTTATGAGTGATTCATTAATCATTCAATCAAGTGATTTGTTCAGAACACTGATGTATTCGTAATTGAATCAATTATCCTCTGAAATAAACAGAAATAGGCCTATGTTCTATATAGAATTTATGTGTATTATGAATGTAATCTGGATGTGCTATATTCACCATGTTGTCATTATCATGTGATCTACCAGTTGCATCACTTCACTGCAATTCACAAATCCTCTCATGGGAAGTGAAGTGTCCATCAAATGCACACTTCAGATTCTCTGAAGAGACTTCTTCATTCTAGCTTTGGCTGAAGTTAACTTAATGTTGTATTTATATTTATGCACCTTTTCTCTTTTTTTCACAAAAAATAAAATAAAATAAAAAAATGAGTTTTTGATAATGCTATGTTGTTTGTACCTTTTGTACTGACATCTAAGTTGTTGTTCCAAAAGGAAGTGTTTATAGGCACAGGGCTTTTAAAGCATCCTTGATGTGTAAACAGCATCTGGGAAAACAGCCAGATTCAGGCACAGTTTAGCTGCTTATTTCACATATAGGCGATGTCAGTTCTCAATATTACTCCGCCAGCACACTATCACTTCTTCAGCATTGTTGTCTTTATGGCTTGGTCGCGCCAAGCTCATTTCATGACCCAGCAGACAAATAGATCCTCCTGAGCTGTTGTCAGCGGTCTATTGAGTCAGATTGGAATAGCACAGTGCATCTCTGAGCTGAGGCTGGCATGTCAATCCTACCATTGTCCTGCCTCTGATACTTCATTTCACATGCCATTTGTTCTTTTCGTCAGAATAAAGACAGTGCTAGTATGGATTCAAGCTATCCATCTCATTAAATAACCTAGACATGCCTAAATTCTGCCTGAGTGGAGGTCAGTATGAGTGATTGCAAGAATCTCTCTGCATTTCTATCCCTCAGGCATCCAAACAACCTGATTTTTCTTCATATTTTCAGCGTCTCATATCTTTTTATGTTATGAATGATCTTACATTGCCTGTCTCTCTCCTTTGTGTGTTGACGGCCATATTTATGCGTGATGTGATAAGTAATAGCATTCATATACAAAGATCCATGTGAATAGGTACTGGGAAGCTTGTTATTCATTTCAGGAGGGTTTTTTTCAGTGAGAAGACATCAAAGTCAAGTCTAACGATCGTGGCTTTAGGCAGGGCTGATGTCTTTTATCCTTTAATACCAATTAATTTCCTTGATTCAAAGTTAGCAGCTTTTCCACTGCATGGTAATAGATTATATGACCGTAATGGATCTTTTTTCTGCAAGGTGTTGCACAATTTTTTTACAATACAAGCTTTTATGAAGAAACAAAATGCTGGTGCGAACTACTCACCCATTGTTTCAAAAAGAAAAAGACATCTGCTGGGTTTGACGCAGGAGCCACACGCATGCATGCATACATGCAAACACTTTTTATGCATTAAATATAGCAGCATAGAGATCATTTAAGCAGTTTATTCCTTAAGTTTGAAATTTGGGTTCCATTCATTTTGTAAATCATTTTGTAAATAATATACATTTTTGCTGCCTCTTGTGTTTATGGGTACTAAATTCAATATAATTGGGAAGCATACATTCTTGTTTCATTATAGGTTCTTCATATCAGCTTAATGGTTTCTGGGTTCTGTAAAGCAACTAATTCCTAAAGAATTAAAGAGTAAAACTTTTTCTGTTGAACAAAGTGTGCTCTTACAGCATCAGGATGTAAAACTCTTTTTGGTTGGTACTTTGCGAGATATATATTGGGTGCTGTTCTTTAAAAGGCTCTGTGTATCTAAGCCTGCAGGGAGACACAGTGCCAGCTTAAGCATTACATGAATTGCTCTACTCTACTTATTGACTTTTTGTGGGTTTGATTTGTTTTAGAGGAAAATGTGGATAAAGAGCATACGATTCAACATATTGTAAAGTTTAAGTTGTACACTTCAATTTCAGAATAAGCCTACAGGCAAGTAAGCAGATTTTATGAAGATTTTACATTGTGGCGTTCGACTGGAAAAAGGCTGAGAGATATTATGCATGCACACTACCGTTTAAAGGTTATTGGTCAGTAAAATTTATTTATTTATTTATTTTGAGAAGCTGTTATTTTTGAGCTAAGCAGCAACTGTTTTCAACATTTAAAATCGATTACTTGGACAGCAAATCAGCATATTAGGATGATTTCTGAAGGATCATGTGATACTGAAGACTGGGGTAATGGCTGCTGAAAATTCAGCATTGCCGTCACGGGAATAAACCACATTTTAAAATGTATTCAAATAGAAAACAGTTAATTGTAATAATGTTTCACAATATTATTGTTTTGCTGCATTTATAATTGAATAAATGCAGCCTTGGTGAACACAAGAGACTTCTTTACTGACCCCAACGTTTTAAATGGTATGTTTAACATCCAGTTCAGACTGTACAAATATAGAACCTTCTTGTTAAATAGTTTAAACCTTCTCAGTGTGTGGTTTATATTCCAGCCAAGATTAGTCAGATTTATTTTGATTGATTTTAATAATTTTACCAAGATCTGAGGATATTTGTAACAGTCTTAAGCATACATCTTCTGTATGTTTAATTTCAAAGGAAGTTGCTTCTGGCATGTTGTCTTTAACGTAATGGAGATTAAACCTTGAAATTGCAAATTCCATCATCTTCCTTAATTTTCATGGTCATTTTATATGGAGACTTGAGTGATAATTAGTTTTTTTTTTTAATGCATTCACTAAATTCACAGCATCGGGATTAAACAAGGTTATAAGGTTACTTGACTGGTTTGTTTCCTCCACAGATCTATTTATAGTTTTCTCCTTAATTTAGTCTTGCTCACTCAAGTACAGTGCTCTTGGCGCTTATCTAGAATTGCCCCATTGCATTGTGGGTGTGAGTGTAATCCTCTATTATCGAAAGGTACAGCTGGTAATTCAGGTATAGTGCAGAAACAGATAATTTCACAGTGTGTTCTCATTTGGAATAGATTTGGCTGCAAATAGGTTGATGCAGCAGGAGAGATGAACAGACATTTTTCTACCTCAATCATCTCAAACACTAAAAGGTTCATTTAGATGTATTTTTTTCTTTATTCTCTTTATACTTCTCACTCCATTTGCCTTCTCACTTATGCTTTCATCCGTATTTCCATGAATATTTCATAAATTTAGTGTCCTTTATATTTTTTAACTCATCTAATAATTCTGAAAACTTTTTTCCTCTCTTTGACATAATTAATGTGAGCGAGTAATGTATTGTGGTGTCATATTCTGATATTTAAAAGATACAAATAACCTCTTAAAGATAAATAATAATAGTTCTCTTCCTTTATGAGACTTGTGGAGTATTTGTAGCTACTCAGCAGTACCAGAACAATTGTTGTCTGATGAGTGGATGCCTGATTTAGACTCACCCAGATGGCTCACAGAGGTTGCATAATCTCGCTATAATCCTGCTGCCAGTGAGGCATCTGTGACATTTTTGGCAATATTGTTTTTCCTCCAATATTCTAACTAGTTAAAAGTCCTGTAAATTCAACATAACAGATATCACTGAAATAGATGTCCTGAGAAATCACACTTGTATGTGCGACAGCCCTTAAGGCTCTGTAAACAGCAAGAAAGTATCAGGGGAGCAGCCCACGCTTTTCAGCCAATTACAAAACTTCTAGCAGAATTTAGAAAAATTCCTTAAAGCTCCTTTAAATTTCCATTGAGTTTCATTCTGTAGTTTAAAATAAGGAAGGATCCATTAGAATAAGCCCACATGGAATTTGTGCCCTCGTGATTTTGAAGAAAACTTTGTGCATTTGCTGATGAAATATGAATAATTTGAAAATACTTTCAGCTGCGTTGAACTCATTCTGCGTTTTAAATGAATCAGTGTCTGTTTACTCTGAATGCAAATAGCCAGAAGTGTTGGAAGAGACTATTTTCAGTAACCATTGCTCAGATATTTACATATTACTTCTGTTTACAGTTTGTATGAATAGCATCTATCACTACTGCACTGTAACCAAGATGTTAATTGTTGCTATTTATACTAGATGCAAACAATACCTGCCACTGTTTACACTAACATCTACATTTGTATGAGTGTAAACAGCATCGCCTTTAAATCCATTGTGTATAATTCCTTAGATGTTCTCCTTACAGTCTGCACTACTAATTCCATGTGGACCTAAATATGAGTGGTAGAAAAAACATCTATCTTTCTCTACTTTTCTGCATCTCACTAACTTCTACACTAGCTTGGAATTGTTTGCTACAAATATTGTTACCTCTTATAATAAATTGCTTGTGATGTTCCTCATTGGTCGCTTTTGAATGAAAGCATCTGCTAAGTGCATACATTTAAAGTGTATTTAAATTTAAAATGTAAATACATTTAGAGCAAAGAAATCCTGCTACTGAATTATTCATCTGAGCCACTGTATATAATAACTATGGATAATTAATACAAAATTATGCCCTGTTGCTGCAGGGAGAAAGGAAGATTTTGAAAGCTTCGAAGCATAATCGGAATTCAAGATGGACCCAAAGCAGTGAATGTCAAGAACTTGACGGTGCAGCTCACACCCTACTTTGACAGGTCAACTCTGCAGGGCTACTACCTGCCTGTCTGTCCAATTACATGCCAGCAACAGCACAGAAGAGTGATCCAGTGTTTTAAAACACTAGATTCACTGGCAGCCTCAGGAAACCCAGGGTGAAGGAACAGCGGGTTTCAAAATTTGTAAACTACTGCACACAGTTGGTAAGTTAAAAGATGCCCTAAGCGAAACAGTTTGACAGACATTGAGAACGCATTATACAATGGGAAAAGTATCTTGCCCAGGAGATGAATTGGAAAGGAAAGTAAACACCAAGGTCAAGGTCTTCATTTAATCCATTGGGGCAACGACTTATTCAGGGTTGTGCAATATTGCAAAGCAAGGGCAGAGAATTTAACACTTGCCTTTATGAATACCAAGTGTATCCCAAGCACCTTTTGTCATATTGCTTTCAAGGTGTACAAAGAGTCTTTTTTTCACCTATGGACATATAAATTATGAACTTATTTATAAGTTGCATTGAAGTAATGTTCTGCTTTAGATTTCTAGATTAATTATATAATATACATGTTTTAATTTATTTAAAAGTTATTGTTAATAAGATTAATTTAAGAAACGTTATTCCTTATAGCCTCATTTTGGCCAAATGTAAGAAGATTTTCCTTCTGTTTGAACTAATATTTGCTCAAACAGCAACTGGAGCACTGGAATTCTGTTTCCATACCCACTGACCTTTTCAGGCTCTCAGTTATCTGAAAATTATAAATCAGTATTCAGGTTTCGGCCTGAGACTGCAGCCTGATCTTGAGATGGGAACAGTAATCTGTGATGCTGATATGAAGCTGATATATTTGCAGGACCAACAATGCCAAAAGCTTATTTCCACAAATCTGAGGCATGACATGCATAAAAGCTTGTGGGTGTCAGGCTGATGTGAATCAGACTGAACTGAAGATAGTGTAGCTTACTCCTTTTGTTTAACCAGAGATCTTGTTGAAATGACCAGCAAACATTTTGCAGAAGTTGTAAGCTAACAATACCATTTGTCGAGTCAATTCAGTTTGTGAATATTTAATCGGAGCAAATTTGATGAACTTGTTTTAGAAAGCTTGTTGGCTCTTTGTACTCTGTTGTGTCCACACTAATTCCCCTCTGGGTCCAATTAGGGGTCAAACAGCACACAGTGGAGCCTCTTGATTGGAGGATAGGAGTAAATGGACAATCAGTGCAAGAATGAATGAAAGCATTGGAGGATACACTTTCAGATGATGGAATCGCTGTACTGAATTTAATATTGAGCTAATGTATTTAGTATGGAGAAGATGCTGTAAGTATTTAAGGGAGTTCAAGGTTATTATTATATTATATATTAATAATTACTTGACCGTGTGCAATTATTTACAATATTATGTGGCACAGGCACACAGTTAGTTGTGACTGTATAGCTATTTGTTATAATAAACATGAACAGATGTTTCATGGTTTCATGATGTATTGTTTACACCCAAGAACAGTCTAACCTTGACTACAGTCCTCATAAACATGCAGAAAGAAGTGAGCAGCTGAGATTATGTAAGATACAGCTCTGAAGCTTTTCTTGCATGTTGAAAAATTTAACAGCCATCTGTGCTCGTCCCAGAACAGTGCAGGAGAAAACAGGCCATTTCTGAGCTGTTCTATAGGACGTGACATTACATCTTTTACATTACAGCCTTTTACCTGCTGTGGGCTAGTCGGGTTTTATAGGCCTGACGATATTTTAAGAGCACTTAATGAAATGGTCAATCAGGTCATGCTCATGCTCTTGACCTCCAGTAATCAGAACCACCGCACCATTTAAAGGGCCCATGAACACTCATCTGCTGCTACTTTAACCACCTGAGTCTAGGCTATTTGCCTTGTGTTTGTCATCTTGTGTGACCAGACATTTGACAGCATAATGCCTGCTTAATATTCTGGCTGAGAACCAGGCACTTAGACAGGAAGAGACTGACTAACTAACGTGTAAAGCAACCAATAATAGTTGGTTTGGTTTTGACATACCATTTAGATGTATCTAAAAATGATAATGGCTGCGTCCAGTAGCTTAGGCAACTGACTTGTTGCCTTTCTTCTCATTTAGGCAACAACTTCGCAGGCAGCATTTGCGCACAACCTACTGAAACTTATTTCAGACAGACTTCTGATGCAGCATAATTGTTTAATGATCTACAACAAATTAGAGAGAGCTTTGGTGATAACTAAGCACATATCTATTTCCTCGTTAGAAATAACATCAAAAGTGGAAAAAAGTTGGTCAAAGACATGCATTTATACACAAACTGACCACCAAGTAACCATCTTTATTTTTAATTAGCTCAACTGTCACAGAATGAGAACGCACAGGATAGTAGGATATCATAGACAGCGAAGGATACATCTGTGCTGCCATCAAAAATCGATCAGATGAAGGTATCTCAGTTGACTGGATGGACAGTAATTGGTTTCGGACATGCCTTGTTGCTTTCTTACAGCCATATGCTGTGTGTGGTGGCAAAAACATTTTATATCACAATAATAGGTTAACATGGAAAGAAATAGATAAATGAAAGATATAAAATGAAAAAAAAACAAAACATAAAATGTCTTTTCAGAAACAAGAATGGATTATTACACAGCCATATAATAACTTGTACAAGATATTTATACAAAATACTTATACAAACCTATACAAGAAAATATCTGTGTAAGAAAAATATACATTTCTATTTGCAGATATTCTCAAAAAAATCCCTCAAACAAAAGTGTAAATATCTTTGTGTCAGTCTGATTGGAGCTAGTAATTTATATTGATTTTTGAGTTTAATATGGATCAGAAGGTTTAGCGTGAAACTATAAGGTTTGCAATCAGCACACTTGAAGCGTGTCAGACAAACAGACCTGAGAGACCAAGATGCTTCTTTCAGTCTGCCATCTATCAACATCAGGATTGACTGACTTGCTCTTTGAGGGGCATTTCAGTCTGCCTGGCTAAGCAGAGTGTAGCAAAATGAAGCCCCCTCTGGGGCAGTCCTCCTACATTTAGTACATGACATTTGTGCATCGTCTGTGAGAGTGTGTTTGAGAGTCTGTTGAAACCTGCATTTGACACAATTGTGCATCCATATGTGAAGTGTTTTCCTCTCCCGAGCACCAGACACCCTCTTCTTATACTTGAATCAGTGAACAAGACTGCTAATGCAGCAGCGACAATGCCCCATTCTCTCTCAGTTCAGCGCCTCTGAAATCAGACCTCCAGAAATTGCATCAAAGCCCAGTTCATCAAACATGGGCGGTCATTATATGATTAATTATAAATGCGCCGCTGCCTAAAAATAAAATAGTCAATAATTCACCGTGATTCAGTACAAATTCAATATCAGATTTCATCTCCCGGCAGTGCAGTCAATATCTGGCTTGCACACGCAGACGCATTATCTTCCGTTTTATTCAAGGAATCTGATGAAGAGGCAAGAAGCATCAGGTCCGTTCAAATTGAGGCATGTGGATTTAAATTTTTTTCAGTCAAGTGGATTTTAAATTAAACATAGGATTTGAGTCTTTTATAATTCAGCTACACCATTTCATCTACAAGAAAATATTTGTTGTTTTAGAATATATTAACACTATATTGAGAGTGCAATATGTATAAGAACTGTTTTTAATTAATCTATTTTTTAAATAAATAAATTTTAAAATGTGATTTATTCTTGTGCTTAATCCTTAAGATTTAAGCTGGTCAGCTAGGTTTAAAAAAAAAAAATTTAATAATGCAGTGCTGCTCTTTTCAGTAGGAGGTGTGCAGAATACAGTGAAGAGAAAAAGCATTGCCATCTCATTCAGCCCATCTGCTGTTTTTGTTTAATGCTGATATGTTTTATGTAGTAGTTATGTAAAATCTTTCTCCTTACTTATTCCTTCCCTTGCTAGCTTGTACTTATTTAAACAATGCCTGAGACTTGGTGTTACAAGCACTTCCTTTGTCGAATTGCCTCTTCAAGATGAATCGCTTCATGTGTTCCCCAAATTGTAAGTCGCTTTGGATAAAAGCGTCTGCAAAATGACTAAATGTAAATGTAAATGTAGTAGTTACACAAAGCTAAAGTCGGACCATTCTGTTTTTGCTTCAAATTTCATATTTATACAATCTAATTTCGATTAGAAACTGCTCATGCTGCTTGTATGCATCATCTTTGTTTGGATCTTGATTAAAATGCCTCTAAATGGACAGAACACAAAGCCTTAGTTTGATTATATGAAGAGATGTTTTATATGTGTTATTTATTTATTTGATTTGAGGTTTGTTTTAAAATTTCAATTGAGTTTTTTGACTTATTTCAATTTCACAAAGAAATATGCAGCATTTTGTCGTGAATCGTATCACATCGTGAGTTAACTGAATTATTACATCCCTACGATACAGGTTTTTTTAAAATGTATTTGAGCCCTTTTGTAACAATGTTAAAGTCTTTACTGTCACTTTCATCAATTAAATGCATCATTGTTGCATAACAGTATTAATTTAATCTTACTGTCCTCAGACTTTTGAACAGTCTAGTCTAGACCAATGTAAAGTCTCAAAGTCTGAAGTATACATCACAGTAACTGTTCAGGGTTATTTTGTATTTTGTGTGAACTGTGAACTCAGCACTGGTTCTGAATGAGCTAGTTTCAGGTTGTCTGAAATCTTTTTGACTGACTTATTAAGAAGAATCCGTTTTTATTTAAGTCATTAAGAACAGGTTCTTATTTTCAATAACAGCTTGTTCAGAAGAGTCATTTTTTCTCAAATCGGATATAACATCTCATGCTGCGTTTATTGTTCTATGCCCTCTAACAAGATCTGATGAAATCACATATGGACGCATATGATTGCTGCGTCCAAAACTGCATGCTGTCTAGCTACCGCTTTTAGTTTGAAAATTACTTTGTGCCTGTCGAAAGGAAAACTACTTTCCTGTCTGTCTAAATGTATTTATGTTTTGTTTGCATGTTTAATCATCCAGTCGCATTTGCGACTATTTTAACCACAGTCTTAGATGGTTTGGTGCTTGCCTAGCTGCCATACAAAACTTGACTGCATATAGCATATGAAATATGGTGAAGTTGGTTGGCTATCGTGTTTTTTCTCTCTCTCATGAAGGTGGTTAAAGTCATGCAGTGCTGCTTTTTTCACTAGGAGGGTGTGCAGAACAGTGAAGAGAAAAAAGCAGTTGCCATGATGCCAGTAACACAGCAGGGCTTCAGATTAGTCTGGATCCTAACTGTAACAGTTTTTCATGTGCTGAGAGATGCTCACAGCTTCACTTCAGTAATACGTGACCTTGAGTCATATTTACATAGTGTTTCTTCTAACACGCTGAGTTGTTTTGCTGAAGGTGACCCGCTACACCTGTCTAACAGGATAAAAATCTGTGTTTGTTTTTAACATATTAGCAAGCGTAAAGGTCAAAGCAGTGCTTGTGGTGTTTTTCTTTAAAGGAAGGCTCCATGGCTCCAGCTGATTTGTGATTTTGTAATGCTAATGGTTCTGTCTGGAGGCCGCGAGTACATAGCAATTTATATAAAATGAAACAAAAGCATGTTCCACACCATTTGTTCATGCTTTCAGTCAGCAATGACTCAGCACTTCTGCCTCAGGTCTGATTTGATATGCAAAAGCCACATAAAGAAAGAGAGTGCATTCCTTAGTGATAACCCCTGGTGATGTCATGGGTTCCCAGCCAGTGTTTGTCAGGTACTTCCTCTTGAGTACACACAGTTGTGTGACGCTTTTATCGCTCACTGGGTGTGATAAGACAAGCGTTCATCTCTGTTCCCAGGCTTTGCTGTGCATCTCTCATCTCAACAGTTGTCGCTTTAACACTGCGTTCTGCAGCAGTAGGTCAGTCAAAATGCAATCCGACTCTCTGGCAGCCGCTCAGAACGTCAGTTGTGACGGCTCTTCAAAGAAAAGTGAGTTTTACAGGCAGTTGGTTTAACATTTTTCATTTTTCAATTCTGTGTAATTCCACAAAGTAACAAAGTAGGTATTTTCAGAATAGGCTCTTTTTACTGTTAAATGTGTCTGAGAAGGAGTGCTATATTACATGGGAGAAATAAATCCATCAACATTCCTATTATTTTCCATGGCAGCATTCCTTTTCTTTTTCAACTCAGCTGGTGCTTGACTCCTCAGCAGATAAAATATTAAAATAAAAGGTATTTTCAACACCAGCAAATAAATCCATTATGTATGAATATTAATATTAAAATAGAGCAGAGGATGCTTTTGTGATGTGCAAATTTTGCAGAGTTCCAATCTGGTTACACGCAACAATGAGCAAATCGAGATTTTCTGCTCTTGGAGTAGCACAACACACAGGGGTTGTCCAGTTTTTCAGCAGCGTGGGTGACTTGCCAGATAATTTTCCAATTTTTCTCCACTGACATTTCTAAAAATTCTTACTTAAGACTTCCATGCCGTGAAACAAACCAGCCAACTCAAAGATCAATCACAACATTTCTGAACTTGACACAGAAACAATCAAAAGACATTTAAGGGTAAATAAATAAGCTATAATTAGTTCATTTGAAATCACGTAAATCTACAGCTTTGACAAAAACAAATTCAATTGCGAAGAATATATGTTAAACGTATATGCAAATATATGGTAATATACATCCTAAACATATATTCAAATGGGAAAATCCAATTATAATGTTTAATGTCTATAAACCAGCTACTAGTGATTTTTTGTAAATAATAAAAGAGCTGGGGGCTGGTAAAACATCTGCTATAATGTAATGAAATATTAGTGATATTTGCTTTAAAAATATTTTGTCAGAATAGATGGCTCATTTTTAATGATTGTCAATGGCAGAAAAATTATTTTGGATGTAGTTACAGCATCTACCAACAGGGGCTAATATAGCCATGCTAACCAGCAAATATTCACCCCTTGGTTTCTGACCAGATCACTAAAACAACACAGTCCAGTTGAATTGTATAAATCCAAAACATTTTCTAATTAAATTCTCTGAAGTAATTAATTGAATCTGGCTCATACAGTGATGGAGCAGGACCTGCACAACATCAATGAACACTGGCTCAAGATACCTTTCACTTTGCATTTTCTTTTTTAAGCTGCCATTTTTATGGTACTTTTATTGCATGAAAGACAGTGTGAAATGATCTTTGGATAGCAGCTCTGTTCTAACACTAGCTCTGTGGACTTATAGCGCCCTGGGCCTCATAAAACGGTAATGAGAACGCAGCCTTGTCTGCCGATGGGTGAAGACAGCAGCACACTGCACTTCAAAAAAACACTGCAAGAAAAAAAAAAATTATGCACAGTCGGTTTCATCAGAATAGTGTGAGATTTGAAAACTGAGTGTGAGATTTGTTTTAATTAACTGTCATTCTCTATTTTGTGCTGCAGGGGGACTCACTCTAAAGCACAAATGACTAGTCTAGCACCTCTATTAGGTTTACACCTGACCTACTAAAAACAGAATAAATTAACTCCACTGAAGCCTGTCTGCACCAACGAGACACATTTTTACAATAGCGTTCAAGGATGGTTTACTGTAGGAGACTGATGTTCAGTATTCAGGGCAAAGGTGACTTATTTTGAATGAGGCAGCTGGGTTGTTCCTTCACCTCTGCAGTGAAATCTTGGGCATAGCTTTCACACTTTTAGGAAGAGGGTGGGAGAGCTGTTTCTAGCCTCAGCCATCTCTGGAGGAAAGGAAGATATTTATAACTCGCAAAAGACATAACACCAGAACAAAGAGTATTATGGTGTGACCCGAAAACAATTTTTCACTGGGTGAGATGACACTGAAGATGAAAATGTTTGGGGAAATCCTGAATATTGTATATGCAGTGTCGCCAAGGGTCATTGGATGAAGAATGAGACCTGATGAAAGCATATCTAATCTGACATCTAAGTTGTTATTTGCTATTAAGAAAGAAATATTGGCAAATAAAATTTGTGGAGAGCCACAAATTAAACAGGATTTATTCCATGGTCTGTCTGAATACTGGATTCTGATTGGCTGGCAGGTATGCAATAAAACAGTTTAATGCACAGGTAATTCCAAGTCAGTTTAATCACTGTTCTATATTAATGCGCTGCTTTAATTGCATCACGCACTCGCACACACACATACACACACACGGAGAGAGAGAGAGAGAGATCGCAGATTGCGCTGCACACACACACAAACTTGTTGTCAACGCTTCCCTGCGATTTTTATTAAAAAAATAAAAGATAGATACTAGATCGCTACATTATATTCCCCAGCAACGAGGTGGTAAAATCGCTGTTTTTGAAGTAATTGTTTGTAGAGAGAGACACGCAGACGCAGCAAGCAGGTACACACAACTGTCATCTCTCTCTCTCGATAATTAATTCATGCTAATTAAGATAATTCATGCTCATAATTAATATCAAATAAATGTGGTCTTACCGCACTATTTCATCTCTGTGTCTGATTTGAAGTGGCAGAATGCTAGAGCAAGAGTCAATTTTACCCATTCAGTCAACTATTGCGCTGCAAAGAGCAATACTAGTTTTAACTGGTCTATAACTTGGCAAATGACCATGGAATAAACGAGATAATCAACGGCTAGCCGTGCATTAATTGATGCGCTTCGTGTCGGGTGGTTCTTTGCCTCCACGTCATGCATTAAAATCCTTTTAGCCGTTGATTATCCCTTACTTATTGCACATTGCAGGGTATTTTAAGTTATGGTGCAGTCAAGCTATAACTGTTATCAGTATGTGGATTCCATAGTCAAACTCATGACCTTGTTGTTGCTAGTGCCATGTTTTAGCATTTGAGATACAGGGTCACATGTGTTTACTTGTTTTGCATAGTTGGTTTGTGTTTTCAGAGAGCATGAAGCTGATCTGAGCCGTGTTATAATGTTCTTGCTCCTAGGGACCCTCCAGCATGCCTTTTTTATCACTAATCTGACATGTACAATTCAGGTCATGGAGCTCTCTACAAATGAACGGATGAGTTGAATTAGGTAAGTCAGATAAGAGAGAGACATTCGAAATGTGAAATGCTTGGTGGCCCCAGGAATCAAATTAAAAAGCGTTTAAATGCAACTCTTAAAAATTATGTGCTACTGTTACAAGATTTGGGGTCGGAAGGTTTTTTTAAAAATTTATTTATTTTTTTTTAATGTTTTTGAAAGAAGTGTCGTATGCTGTCCAAGGCTGCATTTATTTGATTACAAATATAGTAAACAGTAATATTGTGAAATATGATAATTTGAAGCCAAAATGATTTAAGCCATTACTCCAGTCTTCAGTGCTTCATGATACTTCAGTCATTCTACACTCTTAAATAAATCTGCATGTAAAAATAGGGCACAATATACTGTATAATTTGAAGGATTTTTTTTCCGTATTTATATTTCAGAGGTGTTTTAAGAAAGGTGTTTATCTAAAACAATGTGGAAAAATCACTCGTTCACATGAATGTCTAAATGTGGTCATTTCAGTAGAGTCACACTTTCCACAAGTTCAAAGAGTTAATATCAAAAAGTCAAATCTGCTCTTTTACATGGAAAAATTCAACTGCAGTTTTCACTTGGTTTTATTTAAAAAAATTATACCTTGAGTCTATTGTATATTGATAGGAATTCAGTAAAAAAAAAATATAGGCTTGTATATACTTGTGCAATTCAGATGTTTATCTTTGACTGGGATTCTGTTTTTTGACTCGTCAATATTTAATTATTCAATAAATTGCCAAAATGCATAAATTTACATAGAATATTTGATTTATATTATATCATATTAATTTTACAAATGCAATTTAGAAGTAAATGCAGTCTTCTTATCCTATGTAGGTCATTACTTTTTTTGGTTTCATGTTGTTTCATTTACAGTAGGGCATCAAGTGAGCCAGGACTGCCCTTTAAAAAAGGTGTGCAATCCTGATCTTACTATGATTTCAGTCCTAAGGATTGTGCTGTTTGTCACGGCTCTTGGGTGTTTGTGTACTTTCTGACTGTTAATGGAGACAAAAGTCAGCATGCTGCCAAATAATCACATTATGTGAGATCGCACTGATCTGCAGGCTTGTATCAGAGAAGAGGAACCCTACTAAGATACAGCACAGGCCTGAGGACCCAGGGCTTCATTGAATCCATTAATTGCCTGATGTAATCCTCTGGTGACTTGTCTCACTGGAGCTCCACTCAACTAGTATGTTTAATACTTTTTTTTTTCTATTGAGGACAGTTATAGAACACACTTGGGAGAATTGTTGCCTTGGTAACCTTAATAAAACCTAAAATTCTGATTCCACATGGTTTTGCATTTCAATCTGTATGTAACCAAAGTCTTTGTCTCTACAGACCTTTACATTAGTTCTTCTCTCTCTGCAGGCGTCTCTGCAGATGGACTGCCCTAATAATGTACTTATTTAGAATGAGCTAATACAGTTATTTGACAGTTTATGAGAATGTATTTTTATTGCATTCAATTTGAAACCGAATTGTATTTAAGCCATTAGTATTTTCCTTTGCATTGCTAAAGCAGGGGACTTCCAGTTTGCATTGGACTGGATGAGGAGAGAACATGTTGAAATTAAAGGGAGTTTTTGGTTTTAGTTCACCCAAAAATGAAAAAAAAAAAAAAAATTGTCATTGTTTATTCACCCTCAAGTTGAATCCATATAGTTTTTTCCCCGTCAGCTGTTTGTTTACCCATATTCTTCTAAATATCTTCAAACAGAAAAAGAAAGTTTTTCTTGTCCCCGGTGATGCACCAAAATTCAGCCAAAACAGCACAAAAAAAGGAATTTTTGCTTTCAGCCAAAAGAGTTTGAAGGACCGAAATCACTGACTGAAATATCAAGAGGTAACTTGTTGCCAAAGAACTTTACAATGACTGGTTTAATTTATCACCTGAGAACACAACTGAGGTCGCTATGAACAGCATACTGATTTAAATTACCCAAATTTAATGACCAAAACTTTATTTATATATTTATGATATGATAAATTAAAACTTTATTTTTGTCTTTGGTATTTCAGTAAAAAATGTAAATGGTGCATCTCTACGGTCTGTTTGCACTATACCACATGTATGTTTTAGGTTGTAACTCAGTTGAGTTAGTTTTTTGTATGAAAATTGTCATTCTGCTGAGCAAAAATGTAAAATTATTAAAAAAAGAAAGAAAGAAACTGTACGCAGACTCCAAGCCAAACAAGGACATGGAGGTTAAAGGGGAACCAAATAGCATTGTTTTGATGTGGGTGTAGGTGGGCGTGCTGCTGGCTGACGCACGCAGCTCAAAACATATATCACACTTAGTCCATATGAGGGTGGTTACCAAAAGAGTTGTCTGCAGCCTTTTGCTTCTGTGTGGGATGTGTCATATTTATCTTACTGTGGTCTTAATTTAACCCCTTTCATCAGTTCATGGAATGAACAAAAGAGACAATGTAAGCAGCAGTGCTGGAAATATGCATCTAAAAGTATGGGTAAGAAACAAATATGTGTCTCAGGTGCAGTTTCATCAATGACCTGTGTTGTTTTACATTTACATTTACATTTAGCAGATGCTTTTATCCAAAGCGATTACAAATGAGGACAATGGAAGCAATCAAAACAAAAGAGCAATAATATGCAAGTGCTATAACAAGTACACATAGCAAGGTTTTTTGCTTTTGTTAATTGTATAATAAATAAAAAGAAAACAAATAGATAGAATACAAAAAAGATTAGAGAAGCTAGTGTTAGTTTTTTTTTTTTTTTTCAAAGAAAACAAGCAGTTAGTAAATGAATAGAGTGCAAGTTTAAAAGGGACACTTTTTTTAAAGAATATTAGAATAAAGCGTGCTAGAGTTAGAGGGTCAAATAAAGATGGAAGAGATGTGTTTTTAGCCGATTCTTGAAGATGGCTAAGGACTCAGCTGCTCTGATTGAGTTGGGCAGATCATTCAACCAGGAGGGAACATTTAATTTAAAAGTCTGTTAAAGTGATTTTGTGCCTCTTTGGGATGGCACAATAAAGCGATGTTCACTTGCAGAACGCAAGCTTCTAGAGGACACACAAGTCTGAAGTAATGAATTCAGGTAAAGGGGTGCAGAGCCAGTGGTAGTTTTATATGCAAACATTAATGTCTTGAATTTTATGCGAGCAGTTATTGGTAGCCATTGCAAATTGATGAACAGACGTGTGACGTGCATTCTCTTCGGCTCAATAACAATTTATCTTGCTGCCGCGTTCTGGATTAATTGTAAAGGTTTGATAGAACTGGCTGGAAGACCTGCCAAGAGAGCATTGCAATAGTCCAGCCTGGACAGAACAAGAGCTTGAACAAGGAGTTGTGAAGCATGTTCCTGTAAGTGAAACAGGTCAATTTAGCTTAAAGGGAATCATTTATGATTTTATAGGGAATTTGGATAGAATCACTGTTTACGGCCAGCGATTCATTGAACGAGCCTTATAACATAAATTCTGCAGTGGATATTAATATCCAAAGTATAGTGAAAACACTATTTATTAGCACAGTAACAAGATCGGCAGTATAAGACATTAACTTGTGAGCACAAAACACAAGATACTGCTCTTTTCAATATAAATAAGACTTTATTGGATAAATCTAAGACATGTAAAACTAACACAAACACACGCATTCACACAGGTTGCAGAAAAGAGAGAAAGGGAGGAAAGAATGAGTTTAGGAGAGTGAAAATGTGAAATCTCAAGTTTATAGCAATATGTGTAATTGCATAGAACAACCACTTCACAAATCACTTAATTAACCCTCGCATTGAGTTTCTCAATGAGGCTATTAACTAAATATTAAATGTCCTTTGTTGTCGTCGTTTCACAATAAAGCGATGTTCACTTGCAGAACGCAAGCTTCTAGAGGACACACAAGTCTGAAGTAATGAATTCAGGTAAAGGGTGCAGAGCCAGTGGTAGTTTTATATGCAAACATTAATGTCTTGAATTTTATGCGAGCAGTTATTGGTAGCCATTGCAAATTGATGAACAGACGTGTGACGTGCATTCTCTTCGGCTCAATAACAATTTATCTTGCTGCGCGTTCTGGATTAATTGTAAAGGTTTGATAGAACTGGCTGGAAGACCTGCCAAGAGAGCATTGCAATAGTCCAGCCTGGACAGAACAAGAGCTTGAACAAGGAGTTGTGAAGCATGTTCCTGTAAGTGAAACAGGTCAATTTAGCTTAAAGGGAATCATTTATGATTTTATAGGGAATTTGGATAGAATCACTGTTTACGGCCAGCGATTCATTGAACGAGCCTTATAACATAAATTCTGCAGTGGATATTAATATCCAAAGTATAGTGAAAACACTATTTATTAGCACAGTAACAAGATCGGCAGTATAAGACATTAACTTGTGAGCACAAAACACAAGATACTGCTCTTTTCAATATAAATAAGACTTTATTGGATAAATCTAAGACATGTAAAACTAACACAAACACACGCATTCACACAGGTTGCAGAAAAGAGAGAAAGGGAGGAAAGAATGAGTTTAGGAGAGTGAAAATGTGAAATCTCAAGTTTATAGCAATATGTGTAATTGCATAGAACAACCACTTCACAAATCACTTAATTAACCCTCGCATTGAGTTTCTCAATGAGGCTATTAACTAAATATTAAATGTCCTTTGTTGTCGTCGTTTCCCAAGAAAGGGGTTTTCCAAGGTTGCTGATTGGCTGGAAGTTCAGTGGTCGTTCTTAGTGAAGTCTTGGGCGTTGGCTGAAGTTGCGGAGTTGTGGGCTGGTTGAAGTTTTAGATGGGCACTCGAGGTTGGACTCGGAGACACGGCGTTTCTGCAAAACTTAACTCGGAGCACGAAACTCTCAACGGAAAAGAAAAGAAATTAAAGTAGAAGCCAGCAAGAAGAGTGATGAGACTAGATGGCGTTTCTCCTCATGGTTTTAGAGGAGCAGCTGGCGTGTAAGCCAGAGCACGCTCAAAGAGCGCTAAAAAGCAGCATCAAAATGCGGTGGCAAAAAGGCAAGAAAAAGCATGGCTAAAAGCCCTAATGCAAAAAGCAATGACTAAAAGCAAATTTTGTTGGTGTCCTGATGTTTTAAACTCGGCTGTTGGACACATCCTAAATGGTGTCTTTACCAATTAGACATTGTCTTAGCTTGGGGTGTTGCTATATGTTTCTCCTTCCAATACATAAATCAACATCTTATCTTATCAGTCACATGGTCCGAATTATCCCGCTTTTGCAGAGTATAAGTCTGTCATTCTGTGAATGTAAGGACATGTTCTGTGAATACCATAGAGGTTAAAAGGTCTCATAAGGAATCTCAATCTGGTTCTTGTCTTCTAGGTGGGGGAAACCACCCAACAAAGTCTCTACTAATGATTTCCCTCATGTGGTGGTCATGATGTTGTCTCTTCAGTTATTAATCTTGGGTTTCTTGCCCCAAAATTGACAATCTCCTCCCTGATTTGGGATTATCAATAAGTGTCCTTTTGTTTTAATGTTACAAGCTGTTCTGTGAAAGAGTTGCATGGTTAGACTTGCTTCAGACTGGCTGGCGCTTGGGTATTGTGGACAGATTTATGACATTGTCTTGTTGTCCTGGGCCTATTTGTGGAATTTGGCTCTTTGGGTTGTTCAACACCAATCTGATCAAATCTTAAATAGTTTGGTTCGCTCTGATACCCTACATTCCGAAATAAAGGGCCTGATCTTCTTGATGTTGAATAAAGAAAATCTGCAGGACCGGGCAGTTTTATCATTGTGGTCTGAGAAAGTCAGCTGATCATCAATCACAACTCCAAGGTTTCTGGCTGTTTTTGAAGGAGTTATGGTTGATGTGCCCAATTGGATAGTGAAATTGTGATGAAACGATGGGTTTGCTGGAGCCACAAGCAGTTCTGTCTTGGCAAGGTTGAGTTGAAGGTGATGGTCCTTCATCCAGCAAGAAATGTCGGTTAGACAAGCTGAGATGCGAGCAGCTATCGTCGGTTCTTCAGGATAGAATGAGAGGTAGAGTTGAGTGTCATCAGTTGTTTTGTCACAGATATGCAAGGAAACTGCTAAAGGAACAGCTATTATAATGTTGTTGTCAATAGGACAAAAATATTTTTATTTATTTTAAATTATATTTCAAATTAATGAAATGATTATTAATTTAAATGTATTGTTTATATTAAAATAAAAATGTCTTTTTTTTTTTTTTTAATGAGACATTCCGTTAAAAATATCTGACCTTCAGCTGTCTCAGCCAGATCTAGAACTTGGACTGACAACAGCCCTTATGTGGACCACTGCAAAACACTCCAAACATCAAATATCAACTGAGAAAATACTGGAACAGAAAGTAGAAGAGAATTGGACACAGCTCAGCCTGTAAACTTGCCATCAGCATTACTCACACTTCACATATTTCTCAAGGATTTTCCTCAGAAAGCTGATGCCAGGCTGCCTAATGCAAGAAAGATCCCAACAGCAAAGAGTGAGAGAATTCAAGCCATACGACCTGCAAAAACTTGCCCAAAGCCATGTGGGAATATCTGTCAGCAGCATTTTAGGTCCCAAGGCAAACAGAGAAAAGTTATTCATTTCTTCATATACAGGTTAGCAATAAAATAATAACATAATGGTTCATTGATCTTGATATCACCAGACAGATTCTGCCACCTGTTCAGGTAAGAACAGACAAAGGATGAATATGACTGCATTCATCTGTCAGCAACAAAATCTCTTAAGTACTACAAATGCCCAGATGCAGATTTTTGAGGACAGCACAAATTCATCTTTGTTTCAGTGTTCAGGGATCACTGTCTTGCTAATTAGTGAGTAAAAGATAAAATGAAACAGATGTTGAGAAAAATTAAAATTTCACTTTCAGACATCATTATTATGGCTAATGAGTGTAGAAATGGTTGTTTCTCCATTTCACAAAGCATTTCTACTCTGACCCTTACATGCACATGTGTTCCATTTTAGGTTATGTTTATCATGATTGAGTGCAAGAACATTTTTAGTTAGTTATTTGAGAATGCAACTTGTTTAAAAATACTCAAGGACTTGTGATTTGCATCATTGCACACAACAAATAGAAGTCACTTATTGGGAACAGCTGAAGTGTTATTCTGTCTGCACAAAGACAACAGATGGTCCTCACTTTCTCACTTTTTTCTTCAAATTCCCTTCCCCCTCTAACCAGACAAACAGCTGTTTATGCCTGACTTACTATATGTGCAAAATTCTTCTGGTTATCAGAGCAGTCATTCCATATATTCGATGGGGTCTGAATGACCGAACCGTGCAAAGCACCCATATTTGAATGTAAAGCTGCAAAATAGTAATCCTGATCCCTGTATCAAACCAAATATGCATGTGTCCTTCTTATAGGGACCATTTTATTCCCAGCATGTCTATGCGTGACACTCAACTTCCACATGCAATTAATTATAGTTGATGTGAATTGGGCCTGCCATCTTCATGAGAAATAAATAGGGACTGTCTAGCATCTCTAGTGGTTACTGTTGTTTGTTATCAAATATCCTTTTTCATTTAGAAGAAAAATGAGGTGTTCAATTGCTGTGCTATGTTTTCCCAATTCACACTGCCATCCATCTATAGTTTAGATTTTCCTCACACTGATTCAGATCTGCTTTTCTGATTAGTGTCATTCATCTCATTTTCAAGAGCAGCTTGTTCAAATCTCACTTTTAAATTAGTTTAATTGATTGCCTTATATAGTAATACCAAAACATCTGGAGTTCATCATGTAATTCCCTGCTCATCATACCAATCAGAGAAAAAGCAATCTTCCTTTAAAGCTCTTTTTATATACAATAAGATTCCCTGCAATGCATAATGTTTTTAAATTAGTATTTTTAGCTAATTTATTTTCCAGTCTTTAAAATTAGATAAATGTAAGAAAACAAAATATTATATTATATTATATTATATTTATTATATTATAGAAAATATTTATGACCTGAATACCAAAGACCATAACTTGGATATTATTATATAATGCTAAGTAATAATAATTGTCGTCATTGTTGTTGTTGTAAAACTATATTAATTTTATGCCCTATATTCTATGATATATAGGCTACAGACATTTGAGTGTCTGAACCTATCATGGGTCACTGATGACTTCCCTTCAGTCCGAGTGTGTTCACTGACTTTAAATCAGCTGCACCTCTCATTAGTGAGTGCAAACTGTGACAGCCGTCTGCTCATAGGTTTGCTCAAACACAGGCTAAATGCTGGACCTAATGAGGTGCGGTGACCGCTCTAGCTTAGTCACACCAACAGACCTCTTTCTCTTCCTCCAGTTTATGATCCGTAAAGAATACGTTTAATCTGAATCTCAGTGGTAATAGAATCAGGCATACAGCATATGGTGTACGATTCACCCGTCCTGTAGCCAACTGATAGCCTTCACAGCTGGTGCCAAGATGTCATAATTCTTCTTATATTACTGCACTAATCTCGCATAGCCAGACCTTTGTCTGGCATAAATCTGGCCCACATTCCAACTTATTCTAACCAAGAGCCACTCACTTAGACAGAATGCGACCACAGGCGTGTAAAGCAACCAACCAGTATGTTTCAATATAATATAGCATAATATGGCCATTTCTCAATAAATGTTTGATCTTGTGTCCTTGTGTGCTTGTTCTTGTTCATAATCAACTGCCAAAGTTTAATTCCAATACTCAAGACTTGAGAACCAACGTTGCTATCAAAAATCCCAGAAGTTATTGCGGGTGGACGATGTACAGAAGTCTGTGAGCTTTAAAGTTCTCTTGTTCTGTCTTGATAGATTCCCACTGCAAGCTCGCAAATATGTGACAGCTTGTGAAAGTAAACCTTTGTCATTTTGTTTGGCTTCATTTAAAAAAAAAGTGATGAAGTCCTGAGGAAAGTCTGCAATAATTTTTATTGCCATATTAAAAAGACTCTTAACACTGACAAAGCATAAGTAACATTAAATATGCATGCTCATTTACACAGTTTATTGTGCATTGGAGGGTGCTGTCCTATTACTTAAAATGTGTTGAGACGGTCAGTTAAGCAACAAGATCTCAACACATCTCAGGCTCTGTGTCCTCATGTCCTTCCAAGTTTGTTCTTTCAAGGTAGCCTGGCAAGTCCGTTCTTTGCATTCTAGGAAATTGAGAAATAGCCCATGTCTCTTTGACATTAAAATAAGTAACGTGAGCAAGGCACCGAGCCCTCAACTGCTCCCCGGGCGCCGGGTGTGTTATGTGCACTTGGATGGGTTACAAATTCCGAGTATGGGTCACCATACTTGGCCACACATCACATCCTTTCCTTTCCTTCCTTCCTTTCCTTTACACTCAATTCCTGCTAATCAGTTGTTATTTATTTAGGAGAGTATTGGTTAATTTGGGTCAATAACATAAAGCTATTCCCTAGGAAACTGCAACTAAGGAATAGCCATTCAATAACTCATTATTTTGAGACCGCTTCACACAGGAGATCGTACAGTGAATGTCACTACTGCTGCCTTAATGTTAAATATGAATTAAAGGTAATCTGGTTTAGCTAAACGAAGGAAATAATTCAATTATGCTGCCCTAATTAACCTATTGGTGTATGTTCTCATAGAAAAGATATCAGCCTCACGTCTCCTGTAATTCGATTAGAGCAATGGTTTTCAATAAACTGCCTATATGTTCAGCCTCCCGTGAGCTTTGTCTAATGTTGTGACATTATTTACTGACGGTACAAGCCTACACACACAGCAGTTAAAGATTTCTACTCGATAAGTGAATTACTACAATTACATGGTGAGCATCAGAGAACAGACACTATTAAACTGTCAAGTCATATAAGTGAGAAGTAACGACATTCGTTTTCCAGCAGGGGGAGGTGAAATACTGAACTCTTCCAATCACTGTCATCTAAAGATGGCTGCTGATCATTCACAGTAAAGACACTTTCTATTTAATTCCGTAGAAATCAAGTGAAAAAGGTCTTAAAATGTTGGTTTAACCTTTGTGTTGTAAACTGTGATTAAAGTTTTTCTTCCCAAGATTTAAGTAATTTTTTTCTCTAAAGAATTGTGTTTTTTAAAACTTTGCTCAGATAAATCAAATGGCTTTTCTAATGGAACAGATAAATTCAGTGTCCTCCATTTACAAAGCTCAGATGTTCTGTATTTCATCTTTTGCTGTGGGGTCAAAGGTCAAAGATCTTTCACTCTACACTAAAAGTTGAATTCAGAAGCTGTGAGTTACACGCAGCAAAGAGCAGAAGGATACTGGTGCAGAAAGGTTGCTTTGTTGAAGATATCCGCCAGAGCTCAGTGGCCTCCAGGTTGACAGGCAGAGTCTTCCTCTGTATTTATGTCAGCGGGAGGGCTTGAGTGTCATGGTAAATGCCATTCTGATGTTCCATTTCTCTTCACATGTTCACTTTGTAAAAGGAACATGACATACGCTCCCTTTTAGTTGAATTAACTGAGCTGATCTAATAACAAACGAGGTTACAGAGAGATTATAGCCAACAATAAAGACACTCTCAGGGATACATGCATTAATGTTTTATTTATTTATTTTTGCACAATTGTACTCTTTTTGTATGGATGGAAGCGATAAAATGCATTTATTTAAAACGAGCTAGAATTCTGTTAATTTTAAAGGGATAGCCCACCCAAAAATAAATATGTTGCCATCATTTCCTCATGGTTATTTCATTTCAAACCTGTATGACTTTCTTTCTCCTGTGGACGTAACATTCTTCCAAATCTTCTTTTTGTTTTTGTCAAACGAAAGAAAGTCATACAGGTTTAGAACATGAGGGTGAGAATATGATGACAGAATTTTCATTTTTGGGTAAACTGTTCCCTTTAAATATGCAATTACAAGAAGTATATATCACGTTTTTGCTTATTTTCCATATATGATTTCATATTTTTGAAAATAAATTATTTTTTAAAAGTAGGATACAATAAGTGTAAAACAAAAGTTCAAACAAAACTAGTGCTTATTGCTTATATTAATTTAAAATATTCATTTTGGCCAGGTCCCCGTGTAGTCCTGCCTCCAACTCTTTGGATGAGGTCCCGTCATGTAGAGGTAGTACGATCAATGGGAGTTTAATCACAGTGTTTTTAGTGAATGATACATCCAAAATAACCTGCAACAGAAAGAACAGACTATACTGTAGATGATTTCAAGAGAGAAACACACAGAATCTGAACAGTGAAAAAACCCATAATTTATTCATGAACGATTCTTATTTTAAGTAACGTGTCCTCAAACAATTGATTGACACCGTCTTTTATTTCCATTCCTTTTTTTCATGAAAACACAAAGGCAGACTATAAAAAAACCGACAACATTCCTGAATACAAAGTACATCAAACTATTTTTGCTGCTGAAAAGAAATCAAACTCTTTTGTAAACCTGCTAGAGGCCTGTCTTGTTTCTGGGCTCCTACCTTCAGTCTATACTCGACTTTGAGGATTCTGCAGTTCTGGATGGTGGTGCTGATTTCTGTGGGAAGGACTAATAATTTCGACAGATTCTGTCTCGTGGAGGACACTAAAGGCTCTCCCTTATCCTTCAGTATCTGGGTGGTATGAACAGCTCTCTGGCCTCCAGCAAAAAAGCTTTGCTTCTGGTAGATAATGTACTTTGGCACAATTTTTCGAGTTGAGCTGTTTACAATCTCACCGTTGACGGCTAGCCTTTCACCTGTTTGAGATATAAATATTGTATTACAGCTTGTCAAATGAATCAAAGCAGTTATCTATGTTGTATGATGCTCTTTTTTTTTTTTTTTTTTAAATTGATAGATCCATTAATTTACCAAAATGCTGGGTATATTGCTTGGGTTACCTTGCTGGTAGCCTGTCTTTGGCAAGAAAATATTCATTGAAATATTTCCAGAGGCAAAAAATATGACATTCTTATCTTTACTGCCATGTTGAAGTGCCTGCAGAGGATGACAGATTTAATATCCATACTTAACATCCATAAATTTACAGTTACATCTGTT
This sequence comes from Onychostoma macrolepis, assembly GCF_012432095.1. Lineage (NCBI taxonomy): Eukaryota > Metazoa > Chordata > Actinopteri > Cypriniformes > Cyprinidae > Onychostoma > Onychostoma macrolepis. The sequence continues at coordinate 15,852,211 of NC_081162.1, read as the reverse complement.
AATCTGTTCATTTAAATCTAACCTTTAACAGATTAACTTTTTTGTTTTGTTTTGACAACAGGACAATGTAGTCTTTTGGGCCTTTTAGGGGTGGTGATATACTGGTAGACATGGTTATAAATTTGTCAACCGTTAGAGATTTTGGACTATCGTCTATATCACAGACATGGTTACATGCTTACATGACGTGGCTGTGCTATTTGGTCACGAAAATGTATTACTCATTTCGCTAGGCCTATATGAGCTTGCTGTCTGAGAGACTGTTTCTGAGTGCTGTCCGAGAGGCGTGCGCACGTGAAAACAGTGCTCATAGAGCAACATAATGCACTGCAGTATTGAACGGAGTTATTTTTGCCGCTTTATAGGCCTTGAATGGTTAAATACACACACTTGTATGTGTCAAAATGCCCATTTTTGATAGAGTTGTCATCAGTTGAGTTTATGAGTTCTGTTATTATTATTGGTCCATATATGTGTTTTTTTTTTTTGTATTTCATGCATTAAAATGAGGCTTTGAATATTTTTTCTGGTTTAACTGATAAAAGTTTGACCATACCATCAGTGTTGACTGATCATAATCAGCTCTGGCAACGAAGGTGAACTTTGCTTCAGCTTTACTTGCTGCACGCATAGACCTGCTCAACTTGGCTGAAAGTCGGTAATGAATTTTACCATGAGCACCTTTAAAAGATGAAGGCAGACCCCTGAAAGAAAGAGATTTGGCATGGATGACTAACAGTCTTCAGAAAGAAAGTTGCATCATATGATAGATCAATATTTCAACATAAAGGATATAGCACATTGAAGTATTGGCTACATTGCAAAAAGTAACTGAGACTGTTTCAAAGGAAGATCGATTTTCTCTCAGGAATCAATAAAGTATATTCTGTCTATCTATAAGTCACATCTATCAACCAGACTGAATGCCTGCAGGACAAGAAGGTGATGACTTACTGGTAGGGAAGCTGAAAGGCAAAAGGGAAGACATGTCTACCAGCCACAAGAGTTACAGAGCCTAGCAAAAAGATACAGACACATTACATAATGTTGTCAATGTTGTCCTGTATACTTATTTAATAATACACCACCATTGAAAAGTTTGTGGTTCACTGTTAGACATTTCTGTAATTTCCACAGTTATTTACTGTATATCACCCAGTATAATACTGCAAATTCCCTTTACAGTAAATAATTGTAATACCCTTTGCATCATGGGAATTTTCTGTGACGACAGACCACACATACAGAGACTTACTGTATTTTTTAAAATTGCTGTATACTACTGCTGTAACGGTCTCTTTGGAGCCATTCTATTCAGGTAGTTTTATTTTCCTCATTTCTTACATTTAGATTGACACAATTTGCCCTGCACCGTGTCTACAACGCAACAACAGCTTGGGACTGACTACTGGATGTTACATCGCTTGTAATGATTGGAAAAATCCATTTGTAATGGATGACACGGAAGCTGCGGGGCAGCGCCGCGGGTTTTGCCCGGAGATGAACCCGCTAGAGTGGGAGAGTTCCGGAGAACATCTGCGCTGTGTGTCGATGCATCTTACGAGAGAATAAGACCATGCAAGCAAGGTAAAAATATATGTAGGTTTGTCTGTGTGTTCGTGTCAGATTTTTGCACACCAGTTTAACCCATAGTAACATCTCCTCCTCAACATGGCGGTTACAGAACTTTACTATGGTAAACTGCTCGGTCATTTCAAACGACTTTTGTCATCTTATTAATTTTAAGTTGTCTAAAATTTTCAAAGCCATTACTCACATGATCCTTCATAAATAATTCTATAATGCTGATTTTGTGCTCAAATAAATATTTTATAATAATTTTTGTGGAAACCATACATTTTTTCAGGATTTTTTGATAAATAGAAAGTTTAAAAGAACAGCATTTAAACAAAATATTTTTGTAATACATTTGTAATATTATAAGTGTCTTCAATATCACTTTTGATCAATTTCATGTGTTCTTGCTAAATAAAAGTATGAATCTTTTCTCTAGAAGAGAAATCTTGCTAACCCAAAACTTTGAAACAGTTTGTCTACAAATAACATACACAGACCACATTACACAATCACAATGTTGTCCAGTATTTTATGGTTTTCTGTTTCTAACTATACAGTCTTTGTATTGCTCTAGAATGCATGACATTAAATGTAAAGATTGTTTTGAACAGATGAACGTTTATAACATCATCTGTCACATCAGATATTACCATCTGCGTTATCCTCCGGTGAGACAGATTGAGTTTGTGAGAAATACTTTTCTTTATCCCAGTATGTCACACTATTTTCCCCTTGCGTCTCAGTCCATGACACGTCAGCCTTGCCTTTCGCCTTGACAGTCAGAGCCTTGATTTTGGTTTCCTTTGACACATCCACGATAACTCTGCCCACCAAAATATCCCCATTGCTAAAGGTGTTGCGATCATTTACGGCATCATACTCAATAGCAAATTTCCGGATCGTCATTTCCTGGGACAACAGGTTAAGTCTTAATGTATATTGCTTTTGTAAGCGTATTTGTACGACGCCCAGAGTTGTAATTATCCCAACTGTTTTCTATATCTGTATTTTAAAAACACACCTGTTTGGCATCTTTCTGAAGGAGGGCTCACCAAACTGGCTCAACAGGTTTCACCTTGAAAAGACACACCTCTTGTCAACAGGTCTAGCACGTAAACTGAAAATGAACCACACAGTAAAATGAAAGAGCTGGATGAACTTCTATGGTGTCAGAGACCAAAGAGTCTATTGGGAAAAGCTGTTTTTAGAACATGGCAGCATAAACAGCGTCCTTGAGAGGCAGGAAACATGAAGAGCTGTGAACATGGTTCATAAAAAAAAAACAAAGATCCCTCTGCTCTTGGTGAACCTGCTCTCCAAACCTGAGCTTTGATCAATGTAGTTCATAACGGATGTGTGTTTTGTGGTTAAAGAGAATTTGAACCACAATCACTTTCTATTGTATGATAATTGCTCTTATTTATTTAAACATACGAATATGTCTTCTATGAAATTATATATGAAGCAATTAGGTATTGTTAGGATGACAGTGAGTGAGTGTTGTTTAAGTGTTCAATGGAAATATGTGGGATGAAATTTCGACAGGATTCCTAACTGGCAGATTATTTTTGCCATGACTCATTTTCTTCTTTCTGCATGCACATAATACATATGTGATGGCAATGAAATGGTTAATAATGAAGGGAGGACTCTGAATAAGTTCAAAGACAGTTAAAAGCTATTCTTGGTCACTAAATCCTGTTGTATTCTTAATCTGGCCTCTTTTTTGCCCATCAAAAAGTATGACTACCATTTGTTAGCAAGTAAGCTTGATTTTAAAACATTTATAGTTTATTTTATAGTTTTATAGTTGCATATAAGTGAGTGGAGTGAATATGGATCAGGATGTGTGTTTTGTGGAGAATATATTGTAGTTCACATATATATTATTTCGGTTTATCCATTATTGAAGAATCTGCCTTTTTAGAATTCGGTGAAAATTTAGGTATTCTATTTGATTCCATCATTAAGCAGTTAGTTTATAATATTATGACAAAATCTAAATAGATTTTCTTTCTGTTGTTGAATAATTCCATTGCCTGTGGACATAGCGATATTTGTATGTGTTGATGAATTGCTTAAATGTGCTTGTTGCATAGAAGTGAATCAAGTGAATATGGATCAGTGGAGAATATTGCAGTTCACATATTTATTTATTTATTTATTAATCTATCTTTTCAGTCTTTTTTTTTTTAATTGTAGGCATTAGATTCCACCATAAATTAGTTAGTTTATAATATTATGACATCAAAATCTAAATTAATTTTCCTTTTGTTGCACATTTCCATAACCTCCATTTGACATACTTAAAAAGGTCAATTGCTTTCATAATGTATTTAATAGTGGATTAACCACACAAATGTGTGGGCATCAATGACAAAGACCCATGACATCAGTGTAATATAGAGAGGAAGTCGTCGTATGTTCCACACTTATAATAGCATTGTTATACCACTGAAGCTATATGCAAGAAGGGTGATGATATTTGAGTCTTTAGATTTTTTTGAAAATAGCCAAACACACTCACTTAGATCTGTAACATGATTCTAAATTGATATAGTCATGGGTTTTCAAGGGCAGGGTCATTAGTCATGACTAATATATGTTTCACATTCAGCTCCTCATTAAATACAGATTAGAATGAATAGTTGACCTGATCCTCAGTGGAATGTTTTTTTTTCAAATTGTTATTATGTTTAATGTGAATCATTTAAGCAGGATGACTTGTCGAAATATGTAAGGTTGAAGCAAAATGATTGGATGTTTATAGCCACTGGGCATTGTAATGAGTTAATAAGAGAACACTCATGATTTCATGTCATAATGTCAACATAGCTATCAGGCAGGAATTTCTAAGTGTTTTAATATAATACAGCTATCTAAGCACTGCTTCAGCATTGCTTATAACCTATTAAATGTTTGGTTTTTATTTAACCGTACTCCCATGTGACTGATGCAGTGCTCACTGTTCTCATCACCAGAACAGACAGAAGGTTTTCAGTCTGTCTTCCCTGTGTTTTTCTAATTAAGGTCTGCAGTCTAATCTTAAATGGCCTTCAGTATGGTATAAGAGAAACAGCACTGACACACATGAGTGCCAGCAATTTATTTATTTTTTCACTCTTATCTAACTCAGTTGGGTCAGCAGGCATGAATGAGGTAAAAGTGTTTCTAGTCGAAGCTCCAATAATTTATTCAGGCTTAAGCTTGAATAAACATTACTACATCAGAGCCGATTCAATCATGCTGAAAACTAAATGTTCCGTGTAGGAACTTTTGGCTGCTTTTAAAGCATGAGAAAGACAAATATCTATCCCCTTGGATTTGAGAAAGCCCTAAAAGTTTATACCATATTGACCAACGCAACATGAACAAAAATATTCCTTGTAGATGTTTTCATGTAGCAGATATTTAGGGTTTTTAAGGTATTTCAGCTTCAAGAACTCACCAGGTTTTGAACTGATTATCTGAACAAAAAGCACTCTGAGTTCTAGACTCTCTTTAATACGGATAAAGGACAAATGTTGGCCTACAGTTTTTCAAGATAACATCTGACAAAAAAGAGGCCCCTTTTGCCCTTATGCCTTTAAGATTGTCAAACAAGCACCATGTAAAATTATGAGCTTACAGAGATGTTATGGGCCAGGTTGTCAGCAGAGCAGATCAATAGTACAGTGCAATATTTATGGAGCAGACATCAGACTTAAAAGGCCCGAGCAGACAGAAACAGTGGAGCAGAGAGACCAGCAATCAAGGCGATCTATAAATTGCTATGAGGTATGAAGTATAAAAGGAAAACATTAAATAAATGTTTGTAATTAAATTGATTAAGCAAATGCGAGCACACACATAAAAGTTAAAAAAAACAAAAAACAATCTAGCACACTTCTTTGAACCATTTTACCAAAAGGTAATCTTCATAAGCATTCATTTGACACAAAGGAATGATAACAAGCACTTAATAAACACAGTAGAGTCTCTGCTATCATTGAAGCACACATAGGGGGCAGTGAGGTCACAGCTGTTGGTTTAATGAAGCACGTCCTCTGGGAATTCCAGCACCTCAGCATCCTTTGGCACCCTTACACACTCACTCTCACACATGTATGTTAATGTAGGAATCCAATTGTATTTAAAAGAATGCATTCATGTGTTATATGTTTCAAAACTATTCTGACTGGCTGTGTGTCTCTATCATGTCAGCTGTGTGAGCTGTAAGTGATTTGACATCTGAAAGATGTTTTCTTTGTATTTTTAGAAACGGATGGCAGAGATGGACAGATTATATTACTTGGTAGACTGTACAAATTTTCTTTTTGAAACCACACAAGTTGCAATTTTTTGACAGTTTACTTTAAAAAGAGATTATTGCAATAAATGTCAATATTGTTGCCTTGTTCATATACAAAGGTTTGTGTGTTAATGGTTTTTCCACAAAGTTATACAGAGATACACAGTGTCCTCTACAGGTATATTCAAGCATTACATAAACGATGAACTTTTATCTTTGAAGTTTGAATGATTTGTCACACAAGTATTTCATTTTAGAAAAAGAATAACATCTTTTCATTTTACTAACTGCATTACAGCACAAAGAATGAATGAGAAAAGCAGCATTTCCCCCCTATTTCTTTATATTCCAAAAACAAAAAACTCATCAGCAGTTACTTGTGAAACAATTACACATACAAAATGTACTTGTGAAAAAGAAAAACACACAAAAATAAATATAAAAATACTGAAGCAATAATTACCAAAACAAACATCAGCAGTCTAATGTAATGAGGTGCTGTATGTGCAGTATTGAAGTCCCAGCTGCTGCAGGAGTTGAAATTGCATTTAGTTGTGTTTGGAATAATTATTATTCAATTTAATAATAAATATTCTGCTAAGATTTTATATTTCAATATAATTCCTGCAGAAATGGACATTTTGCCATCGTTCTGATTTGAATGTGCTTTTATCAGTTTTGAAAGCAGTGTGTTAGCATCTGAAAAATGTGCTGGAAATATGTAGTGCTTTGCAGGTTGTGGAGTATGTATGACAAAAGTGTTTGTGGATTTTGAAAAATGTGGTCATTGCATGCATTTTGCCTGAAAGCAATGAAAAATGATTCACGTAGGCTTCTGTATTGCTGAATGTGTGAACAGTTTGGAAAATGTGGCTTCAGTATTGAACAATGCTTGTTAGCAATTGAAAAAAAAACTGTAATGCAAACAGACCTTTAGACGGTGTAATTTAGTAGCCCGTAACCACCTTTGCATCCTGACACACCTGAGGTGTAAACAGCCTATTTTAGTGGTCAGATTTATTGTGTTTGAATGAATTCAGTGCTTTGACATAAAATGGTATCATGACCTCAATTATGACTGATTGCTTCATTATTTATTAACACAAAATGTGCCACTGTCTCTTTTTATTTGTTTTCAAAGTTTAATATTGAAACTGATTTGTGTAGATTATGATTTGTTTCATGAAGTTAGGGCCTGAAAATGATTATTCAGTTTATGTTAATGTCACCCTCAGTGGATTACATAGTTCTGGAGTTACCTTGTTTTTTTTGTTTGTTTTTTTTAAATGATTATCACTTACAGGAAAGAGGACTCCTGCACATGTGCCTGCCAGGATGTAGGAGGTTCATTATAATGTGTTGCATGTGGAAAACCAGGAATTTACCATGAGTGTTATGACTTTTGTCCTGCTGTTACTCAACACTTAATAGTTGTCAAATACTGAAACAGATTTTATTAAATTTGGGCCTAGGTGAATTTCCGAAAATTTATTTATTATTATTATTATTTTCTTTTTTTTCTGGCAAAAAATGAATATTTACTTATTTTGTCAATAAAACATACCCTAAAACAATTTCACCTTACTCTAATATTAATAGTTATTATTATTATTTATATATAAAATAATTTTAATGATTATAAATTGTAAATTATAAATTGTTGTAATTCTTAAATGATTATCAATATTATTTATTACAAAATATATTTGTATGTTGATTCATTTTATATAACTCTCCCTATTTGCATTTAAAAGGCACAATGCAATTATCTGTGTAAATGGAATAGCTCTATAAAATACAGAAAAACAAACCTGTTTTGGCTTATAACTGTACATATAGTTATAGTTATTTCTTCTTCCCAGCCGCTTCCTGCTTCTCTCCTGCCACACCGTGTTGTGTTTGTGTTATGTCAGCACACAAATGTGTTTTTGTTGGTGCATGGCCACATTCCTGCAGATTGAGTGTTACAAATTCAAATACACCTTAGGGTGACCACTTATCTAACCTCACATAAACACACACAGAATCTACCTCTCTTTGTCTTGTCAGGGCCTGTACTGTGTAGGTCATGCTATAGCATCTGCTCCCGACTCAAGCCGAGGAGGAAATTCCCCACCCTGCTCCACCGAGAGGAACTGTTGTTTTAAACATGAAGTTGAAACTTGGCAGCGATGATGATGATGATGATGATGATGGTGGTGGTGGTGGTGGTGTTTGTGGATACTGTGGGGAGTTTTGTTGATACTAAATAGGTCAAAAAGACTGTGAAAGTGATGGATGTTTGGCTTCCTGAAACCTCAGAAAATCAGTTTTTAAATTATAAATACTTGATATTCTCTCCCAGAAGAGATTTCTGACTACTGTTTCTCTCAGACATTGCTCACGGAGAAAAAATAAACACATTTAAACTGTTATAAAGGCGTAGTCCTGTGTATGCCAACATGTTAAATAAGCTCTAATTATATGTGGGTTAATCAAGCTTTGTGGTCCATCCCTCTCACTGCGGCAGTGAGTGATCAACCACAGCTTTACAACTGCCTTTCTTTGCCAACTTAAAGAATCCTTTCCGCTCAAACTGCTCTTCTTTTGCTCCACACTGACTGTCATTGGAAAAATCCATGCTTTTTAGATTTAGCCCCCATCCCGCTTTGTTGTTGTTGTTTCTTTTCTTCTCATTTGAATGTGACCTAATTGCCCTTTAAACTGATTTTCTGAAGTCTGTTTACACATTGCAAATAGTTCCCTCTCTTTTTCTTTGAGTGTGGTTTTACTGGAAATGGAAATGTTAAACCACTGCTTGCTACAGGTCCTGCTGAGTTCAGCTTGTGGCTGCTTTGGAGTGACAGTAAATTCTCGATTATTGTGCAAAGTTTACAAAGTGTATCGGTTAATGCTGAGCAAAAAACATCTGCTGTCTCCTGTTTTTGTGCACACCACTTTAATTTTATCTTCACATGTGTTCCTGTGAACTTTGGCCTCAATTATATTACTGTTCTTTAATCCAATGATTTTGCTGACAGACACTAATTTGTTTTTATTATTTACAACAAATGTAGCATATGCTGTTTAGACTGACAATTAATACTTATTTCACAGTTCAGTCAGGAAACAACAGTCATCAGTCTGAGAAGTGAATACCTAATTATTCTGTATCGCAGGGCTTTAAATGAATCATTGCAGTGAGGCCTGTGATATGAAAAGATTTGCAGAAGTTGTCTCTAGCCAGACGGAAGAGTCATCTGGGATTTATCAACACCAGCACTTTGACTCACAGACTTAAACATTTTTTATGTTGTTTTTTTCTTTTCATCCTAGTTTCACATGACACCTTAGGCTCTAATCTTTACATTTTATTTATATTACTCAGCTCTTTGTGTGCTGACTATTTACTTAGTGGTGATCTTCTTCAGTTTTGTGGGACAGGTGAACTTCATCTACACTGAATGATATTATAAAAAAATAACATGATATCCTGATTTTGTGTGTTACTCTATTTATTTTTTCAGCAACCATTGCTCAAGTCGTCAGTGTCTCATGATGATAACTTCAAAAAAAAATTTAATATGCTGTTTTGCACGCAATTATTATCAATTATAAAAATATTCATTATTGCAGATCAGTGCTATAGAGAGAGAGTGTGTAAGCAGCACAACATTACATAATGTGACAAAGGACCCGCTGCAGGGTATATCCAGTGTAGGTAGGGATGGAAGTGAAAGTTGGCTGATTTGATGACGGCTGTCTTGAGGAAGGATTGTAGTTGACAGGTGATGGGACAGAGTCAGTGTCAATCCATCTTATTCTGAAACTGCAAGGGACTTTGATAGATGGTGACTGTTCCAGTTTGCTAAGGGAGGAGAAGTTGAGAAATCTTGGACTCAGGATACCAACCTGAGGGAGTAGATGTTATCATGTTGTTCCATATTTAGCCTTGGTAATTGCTGACTTAAGCTTTCTATAAAGTGCCGGTGTTGGTATCTGACCGGTATCGTGGCTCACATCCCACCCCCTTCTGTTTAACGCCCAAAAAAAAAAATATCCCCACTTACCTCTTATAATGTCATCACATTGTATGTAGCCACAGGAAATGATTCAATCTCTTAAGCAAACACATCCGCATCTGCTGCGCTAGTAGCAAAGCAGAAAGCAAGTGCCTTTGATGTTAAAAGTCTAAAAATGCTACTTTTTGCTTGTTATTGTGGCTTGTTACCTAAGTAGCTTGGTCTAACTTGGTCTTTTATTCCTCCAGCTGGAAAAGTATGTCAACACAGCAGCAGATGATGCGTCTAAAATGATTCAGTTGATTCACAGAGGCCATGTTCGCACAGCAACACAGTACGGTTGTTAATACAGTATTATTGTATACAGTTATGTTCACACAGTTTGGTTATTTGCATGAGTGCTCAAATGCTGCATTCTCTACTTGGGTAATAAAAATGCAGTTTTATTAAGAGTTCACTAATGAGCTTGTGTTATTGAACTCTTATAGTGTCAGTTATGATAAGACTTTTCAGTGTTATGGATGTCGTCATCACTTGCCAATCACAAACCTCATTGTTTTTGTGCCAACAAAAATAAAACACTGTTTAAATTATGAATTAAATGCAATTATTTTAAATGGATACATTTTCCCCTTTTAATGTAAACTTAAATTTAGTTAATTATGTTTTGTTTGTGTTTTGTTGTCATTTTTTCTTTTCCCCTAATGACTAGCTTGGCTAGTTTAACTACTTCAAATTATGATTATCTTGTAGCTTGGCAAGCTACAGCTTTAAAGTTGCAATGCAAGTAATGACAGATTTTTTTCTTTCATATTGTGACTTGCATCTGAGTATAATCAATTATCAAAAAAGAAAAGAAACGTAGGTTCTATGCATGGGTTGTTGATTGGATTTTGAATTGTGGTTAAAAATAGAGGCAGATAAATGTGAGCTTGCTTTAAACTTGGTTTAAGTGAACTAAATTGTTGGAGAAGACCTGAGCCAGGAGTAATATTCCCAGGAAAAATCATTTTTTCTGGTGTACCAGTTCATTCCTGTGGGAGTACAATGACACTTCAGACCATTTCTCAAGAAGTAAGTAATAGAAATCCTGTGTTGTATATTACAGTACGTGATTTGGTCTGCTGGACGATGTATTCCCATTCAATTAGCTGAATGATATAAGCATCTTTTTACAGAATACATAGCTGGGGTGCAGTCCTCCATTTTAGCAGCGGTCATTGGTGATAAACACAATACAGAATTACTCTCAATGATTTATGAACAGTTTATTCGGTTGTTCAGCCATTTCGTAACACAAATACCATGGGCCAAACATATCATAAAATATTATTAGAGCATTGTTTTCCTAAAAAGCAGCCTGCTGGAGCGGGACAAAGCCAAGTGTGAGGGCTCAGTGGCTGTGTAGGCTTTGGCTGGAGGACCAGGGCAGGGCAGACTATGTAGCTGTGGTTGTTTTATTGCTAGCAATCTCTGCCTGCGACATTTAAAACATAATTATTTTCATGCTTCACCCTGAGAGTTTAAGAAGAGGCGGACTTGTCGCGGACACTCCTTGACTTGTCCAACATCGACTCTACGGTTGAACAGTAGCGTACTGTTTTCACACAGGATCTTTTCAGACCACACTGTTATTGCGTAGTCGCATTCACACTGACGTCACACACACATTCTCATCGTCGTAATGCAATAACTTGTTTCTGTCTTCTGTGGCTTCCTCTTGTAACATATGGCGTGAGAATTGTTTTCTCAAATAAAGGGTAAATTTATGTTGCCAGACAAGGCAGGTTGATCTGTTTTGTTTCCAGCAGAAGATGCTGGGGGGTATGCTAGGGTTTATTTTTATTTTTATTTTATGTACAATAGCAAAAACACTGTGGCATTCTGTACAACCCTGGAGCCGTTTTTCATTACTCACTTGACGCCGTACTTAAACAGATGCAGATGTTTCCACATAAGCAATCTAGATAGGTTTTGTGAAATCTGGATATGTGACAGATGAAAATAGTAGCGCCTGAATGATTGTGCATAAATGATTGTAAATAAATGTCCAGTAAATTAACCCAGCTTATAAATAGTTATAGCTACAGGATTTGATTACCATAAAAAATTAACAGCGTGTCAGCAAGTCAGAATATAGAAATACTATATGAAGTGAGAAATCATTCGACGAGGTCTTTTTATAATACCAACAGTGCAAAAACCAAATGTGACCACATCGGCAAGTTTTGTTATGCTTTGTGGATTTTGGTTGCTTTCTAAATGTAGCCTGCCTGCATTTGTGTGTGTGTTGTTGTTATGCTAATTCATATTGAAATTATTTTCTTGTGTTGTGTCCAAATTTGACATCCCTCCTTGTCACAGGAAAGTTTGTCCTCAAAAGGGTTTTAAATGAACAACAGAGCTCTCCACATCAAATGCCAGCCGTATGTCTCAAAAACATAAACACCAATATATTTCCCTTGTTTTGTCTTTAAATTTAAAGAGTCACTCCCTTGTTGTCTACTGAGAAAATTGTGCACAAGTTATGCATTAAACAAGTCTTCATGTGGACTTACTCTATCTCAGCATGATCAAACATTTTTTAAAGAAAATATTGTTCTATTATTTCTATTTGGATTATATGTATAGATATATAGCTATTATTATGTAAATATGATGCAGGACTAAGCCTCTATTTGATCTGATAAAGATCTCATACAGCATATATATAGATATGTGAAAATACATGAGAAGAATTGTCTCAGGAATTGCACATTTTGAACGCATTTCCTAATAATTTCTTACTCACCATTATGTGAGTGACACACCCCAAATTTAAACTCACACATCAATGCCCAGACACACACACACACAAACTGGTTAAAAAGTGACCTCATTATATTGTAATTTTTATTATCCTTTTAACAAATCAAATCCATTTTCCAATACAACTCCACCCACAGGATACAGACATTACAGTGGACCATAAAAACTATTTCTGATAAAATGCACTCAATATGTTTGATATTTTGCCATATAACTTAAGTCATGCTTTCTATATCAGTTTACTCTAAATTCAGGTAAACCAGAAAAATAGTTTTGTCATGACAACTCTCGGAGGGTTTGGCATGGTAATGTACATGACAATGTTAATGTATTTGGTCTTGGCAGAATAGATCTGCTACGCTGCTGCTGCGGCATACTTGCTACTGCCAGTACATCCACAACATGCTGCTGTGTGAGCATGTAGGAAATACTGCTGCTGCACATACAACACATATGAATAACCCCATATAGCATACATGAATCACCTCGTAGCAGATCTATGCAGGTGGAGCTGGGGAAGGTGGAGGGTTTCTGAAGTGTGCTGCCAAACTGCTGCAGCAAACAAAAGCCAGGTATATGAATATATTGAGCAGTGAGCTCATTGGCTACTGATACAGGAGAAAACCAATCAGCTGTCATGTGATAATGATGTCATTAGGCTAGACTGAGTTAGACTAGAGTTTCATGCCAGAACTCTGTATTAGGCCTTCATACTGTATACATATGGATTACATTTCCAAACCACTTGGTGGTTGTTTATGAAAACATTCTGGGGGTCAAACAATGCAAGCGATAAAACCTCAACTGGGATCCACTTGTCCTGAATTGTTTTATTTCATGACACAAACAACTCAAACATGTCTCTTGCTCTTGGCATCCACTAAATCTGAAAATGACCAAAGAAACAATTTCAGTAAACAACATATGAATCCTCAGAAGCATGGTGCTCATTTATGCATGTGAAAACACTGGCACTGATGTGAGAATGGGTGACAGATGTAAAAAAGCTTTTATATTTGAATTCTGAAATTATGCTATTTCCTGGTTTCTCATGTCTAATTATGTGCAATTAAGCATCTGTGTTATTATGTTGTTGAAAGTGATTAATGCCTGTTTGTGATCAAGTTTGTGTTACAATCCTGATGAAATAATTAAAAAGGATATTGCAATTGTGTCGCAAGTGTTTCAGACACAAAAATGTCTTAATACAATCAGCTTTTATGCAGTATTTTCCCATCACTGTGTCAGAATCAATTACCACATGCTCATTGTCCCACCAGATTGTTCTTAGATTGTTCTGTTTAAAAAACATTACGCTTTTATATCTTCTTCTGTATTACTAATTTAATTCATGTCCTTAAAAGAGCAAAGACAGTCACCACCCTCACTGTAGCTGCTGATTCATTATCAAGTGTACATTGAGAGAGGAAATGAATTTTAAAGTCCAAGATAGAGACATGCGAGATACTTTTAGCAATATGCAAGACTAGAAGTCTTTCCTGTTTTAGTTTGTGTCACAGTTTATTAATGTACTGATGCATTTGTTGATGTGTATAACTAGAATATTTCATCAGTGTTTTACATTATGTGAGGTGTGTAACAGAATTTCCCAAAAAAACGGACATAGACACACATCAGCGACTGAAATTAGGAAATTAGCATATGATTGCATCACTTAACACCACTCTTACATCCTCATTTGCAATTAGGCAACTTTTTCTGAACTAAACAGCTGATGACTTCTGCATTTTTTGCAGAAACTAGGGTCTGCAAATTTATGGCCATATTTGGTTTAGGATTTCCTTTGCCTCTGGGCACAAAACTACTCAGAAACTGCATGTCAACACAGCGCACATGAATACACTTGCACAACATTGTAAGTTAATAGAGCTGTGTTGGCCAAACACCTGTATGTATTCATCACTTAGCTTCATCAATGCTGCTGATTGTGCAATACGGCTGCTTACCTGGCACTATTTCAGTTTATGGGTTTCCCAAAGTTTTCAAATACAGAATGACTTCATGCCTATTCATTTCGGACATTATCCAAAAACAATTTTCTCTGGTGCTTATTACATGCATTACCTTCCTGCACTGTGAAAAAAAGAAAATTTAATTTATGTTTTTGTACATTTACACTCATATAACCAACTGCTAAAATGTATAATATATATTTGTTTGTTTGTTTTCCATGAATACATTTATGCTCATAAAGGATTACTATTTTTATTTATTTATTTATCCTTATTTTCCATTCTATATACTTGCATACTTATATAGATAATTGCTAAAACAGTATACTGTTTATTTATTTATATTTCTTATTCTTAAGTACTTTTATGCTCATACAACCAATAGCTAAAAAAAATAATCCAGTTGCTAAAATATGCACTATTTATTTATTTACTTTTTTTTTTTTTACATAAATGCAGTTATATGCATAAAGCCAATTTCTCAAAATTATTTATGTGATATATTTATGTTTTTTAAATGTATTATATTTATTTTAAGATATGCTTTAATTAATACTTATGATTATATTTATGAGTCACAGTTTATTTTAAGAAACTTAAAGTTAAACTTAAAAATTAAAGACAAGACTTTGTTTGTTATCTTTTGTGTCTTCAAGCTTAATGTGAGGTTGTTGGAAAGCCCCTTTTTTTTGAATGGATGAAAAAAATCACTCCTTTTCAGTGGGTAAGTGCTAGTGAGTGGGAGTGCTGAAATGACCTACTGGAGGTGGGTGGGTGCTCAGTGACTAAGCCCTGAGGATCACATAAATACTGCCTTCAGGGCACCGAAGAATTCAGAGAGAGCAGGAGAAGAGGAAACAACAACATTGCTTGTGCTTCATCTCCTTCAAAGACTGTTCTTATAGTTTCAAATTGTTACTTTGATCTGTGACTTGAAGCGCTAATCATGAGACTTGGAGTCTTGGCGTTTCTGGTTCTTGGAACCTGTTCTTTAAGAGCCTGGTGTCTGCCGCTCAAATCTGTGTATGTGACGTTCCCTGGAGATGTGATCAAGAACATGACAAACACACAGCTGGCAGATGTGAGTATAACAAGTTTTAGTTCATGGTTTCTCTGGATATTCAGTCATCTGCTTTTAAAATAGCACATTGCAGTTGATTTTATTATTCTAAATTAATTTCTCTCTTATGTAAATTTTTGACTCCAGGAGTACCTAAAGCGTTACGGCTACATAGATGTTCTCCAGAAGAGCGGACTGCAGGCAGTCGTGTCTAATTCTAAAGCATTGAAGAAGCTCCAGAGGCAGCTCGGGCTGAAGGAGACAGGCTCTCTTGACCAGACCACAGTTGATGCCATGAAGCAGCCTCGCTGTGGGGTCCCAGACATCCGCAACTATCAGACTTTCACAGGAGACCTCAAGTGGGATCACAATGATGTTACATACAGGTGGGATATTATCTACACCATCTACACCTTGAATACAGCACATCTCATAGATTTGTAATGAACTCACTGTGATCCATTGCATTGTTTTGATAAACAGGATTTTGAACTACTCACCCGACATGGATGCCTCTTTGATCGATGACGCCTTTGCCAGAGCTTTCAAAGTCTGGAGTGAAGTTACCCCTCTGAAGTTCACGCGCCTCTATGACGGCACTGCTGACATCATGATCTCCTTTGGCAAAGCTGGTGAGTTGAGTTTTTGTAATAGATTAAAGTATTACGATTTAACACTATTTGAATGAGTTTGATTGAGCTGCTGTTTTTGTTTCAGATCACGGCGATCCCTACCCCTTTGATGGGAAAGATGGGCTGCTGGCTCACGCCTATCCTCCAGGTGAGGGAATTCAGGGAGATGCCCATTTTGATGATGATGAATACTGGACCCTTGGCTCTGGACCAGGTGAGAGTGATTCTTGATTTAGATTTCAATACACCCCATTTTCACTGCATGTATTTAAAGTATAAGTACTTTAAACACCATGTAGCATCACACTCTCTATCAGTTGCATGGGATGCATGATGTAACAATAGCTCCCTCTACAGTTTTGAGTGTATAGTGACAGTTGGAGGCAGTGTTGCCAACTTAGCAATTTTGTTGCTAAATTTAGCAACTTTTCAGACTACCCTAGCAACTTTTTCTTCCAAAAGCACCTAGCAACAAATTTAGCAATTTTTAAAATTTATTTGGCAACTTTTAGCAACTTTTGATAAGTGACTCAGACAATAAAAAGACACACATTTTCCATCCAAATTACACAAAAAGAAAACCAAAGATGCCTAGCAGTACACACATCACGTGAATTGAATTAGCTGCTATTTGCATTTCTTCAATATAATAATAATAACAACTGACTAATTGAATAATTGTTCATTTATAATAGGCTACACTTTGTTATAGCTTATAACAGCTTATTGTTGATCAGTTAGTATGCTGTAAGAAAAATGGAATATAGGCTACTAGTAAATTTCCATTGTAACCCTGTAACCCGAAAACACAATGCGTAATTTAAAATGCAGGTAAAAAACCAATACGTAAAATTCTTTCATATTAACATTAAGATTGTGCCCTATTTTTACAGCCTTTTCTTGGAGTGTAGCACACTAACTACTAATACACTGCTTAAAGCATAATTGTTGCGAATGTGTTATATTACTAGTTTACTAGCTATTAAAAAAAAAAAAAAAACTTAAATTGTAATCATTCAAAAATGTAAGTGTTCAATAATTCAATGTTTTTAAAATACAGTTATTTATATTTTAATATTATATTATGCATATTATTTTACAAACAAATCTAAATTAACATATATAAAATATATATTTTTGCTGAGATTTGATGTTGTGACACAATTTTGCGGCGTGATTACGCAATGACGTCATTGCGCAATGACATCACAACGTCATTTAGCAACTTCTAGCAACAAATTGACCTTCCTTTAGCAACTTTCTCTGAAAATTAGTTGGCAACACTGGTTGGAGGGTTTGTCAAACTGATAATATATCAATATGGGGTAATATTTTAAATGTTAGCTTTGAGTTCCATCCAATATCAATTAAAAAAAAAGCCAATTCATTAATTTTGGGAACATACTGTCCTTATTATTTATTGTATAGTATTTTGCATATGTAGCATAAATGAGTTCTTATATTTAAAAATGTACAGTTCTGTTTTTAAACTCAGGTCCTGTGGTAATATTTTAAATGTTAGTTTTGGGTTCCGTTCAGTAGCGTATAATATCACACTTAATATCTTTCATATAAATGAGTCTTGTATTTTCACATTTGTAGCTCTGGTTTTAAACTGAGGTCTGGGTAATATAAATGTTTGCTTTAGGTTTTTATTCAATAACAATTTATTAAATTTGGAAACATATTGTCTTTCTAATATCACATTTAATATTTTTTCATAAATAATGTAATGAGTTCTTATATATTAAAAATGTATATCTCACTCAGGTCAGCTCAACATGTTTACCCCTGTATACCTTGTCTTAAAATTTGTGAAGAAGACAATGACATTGATGTGTTTCTTTCAGCGATTCAAACCCGCTATGGTAATGCAGATGGTGCAATGTGTCACTTCCCCTTCCTGTTTGAGGGAACATCCTACTCCACCTGCACCACGGAGGGGCGCACAGATGGTCTCCCCTGGTGCGCAACCACCGCGGACTATGACAAGGACAAGAAATATGGCTTCTGTCCCAGTGAGCGTAAGTGTTCCAGTCATGATTTTATGAGGCTTTAATTCCAAAACAGACATTTAAACTGACTCCTTTGGCCTTAAAATGTGGAATTAATGTCACAATATTTCAACAACCACAAGTATTTATTATTATGAGTATGGCTAACATTCTTTTCTCTGTTTTCCCCCAGTTCTCTTTACGTTTGACGGAAACAGCAACGAAGCGCCATGTGTTTTCCCCTTCGTGTTTCTGGGGCAAAAATATGACTCGTGCACCACTGATGGACGAAATGATGGGTATCGCTGGTGTGCCACTACATCTAACTTTGACACCGATAAGAAGTATGGATTCTGTCCTAACAGAGGTAAGCAGTACCTTCGTACCTTCAGACTGAATCCTGAAACTTTAATGAAGAAAGACATTATATAATACAATATTTCCCCCCACAGATACAGCTGTAATTGGTGGAAATTCAGAAGGTGAGCCATGCCAGTTTCCTTTCACCTTCCTTGGAACCGAATACTCTTCTTGCACCAGTGAAGGCCGTAGTGATGGAAAACTCTGGTGTGCAACCACCAGCAACTACGACACAGATGCAAAATGGGGATTTTGCCCTGATAGGGGTAAGTGATAATCATCTCCTTCAGACACTGTATGGAAGTGAGACATTGGCTAACATGTCTTTCCTCTCACAGGATACAGTCTGTTTCTGGTGGCTGCTCATGAGTTTGGACATGCACTTGGTTTGGACCACTCCAACATCAAAGATGCTCTGATGTATCCCATGTACAAATACATAAAGGATTTCTCTCTGCATCATGATGATATTGAGGGCATTCAGTATCTCTATGGTAATTATCCAATTAAACAATTCATAATTTATTGATTTTTAGGATTACTATGCATTTTTTTGATGTTGAAACCCAACAGTATTTTACAATTCTGGTCTTAATAGCTATATTATTTAATTATTTCTTTTCAGGACCTAAAACTGGCCCTGATCCCACTCCTCCAGAACCACAGTTCACCACTTCCTCTCCGATTATGCCAACTAAATCCACCCCGAGTGAGAAAACAACCACTGTTTCTACCACAGTACATGTCGATCCTGCACAGGATGCTTGCCAAATCAAGGAATTTGATGCCATCACTGAAATCCAGAAAGAGCTTCATTTCTTCAAGGATGGGTATGTGCTATAACTCTGCATATATAGTGTTATGAACACAAACACAACTTAGAAAACAAACTTCATTATGCCTTATTTTCAATTAAATGTTTCTAAATTCTCTCTCAAAGGCACTACTGGAAGATCTCAAACAAAGGAGAACGCAAAGGTCCATTCTTGATATCTGAGAAGTGGCCTGCCCTGCCAGCCGTCATTAACACTGCCTTTGAGGACCAGCTCACGAAGAAGATCTACTTCTTTGCAGGTACTTATTTACCAGGTTGAGATATTTCGCCATTATTGACGAACATGTTGAAGTTGATATATAACAGTGCTTTTTCAACTGTATCTCATGCACACAGAAAAACAGTTCTGGGTTTATACTGGAAATGAGGTGTTTGGACCACGTAAAATCGAGAAGCTCGGCCTGCCAAGCAACTTGGACAGAGTGGATGGAGCTGTGCAGAGAGGAAAAGGCAAAGTGCTCCTGTTTAATGGGGAGAACTTCTGGAGGTATGTGAACTTTGCTTCAGGACTGTAACATGCAAGAGCTGATCGGAAAGCATAAAGCTCTTTAATTGTAGTTTTTCCACAGTAATCTAATCTCTTATTTATTGTCACAGACTTGATGTAAAGTCTCAGATGATAGACAGAGGATACCCACGATTCACTGACTCCGTTTTTGGCGGAGTGCCCATTGATTCACATGATGTGTTCCTCTACAAGGGTAAGTAAAAATGAATAGTCTAAAATGGTTAATAAAATCTGATTTATCTGATCAAGCAAATGACGTTTGTTTCTGCTATTTTTCAGGATTCTTTTACTTCTGCCGGGAGAATTTCTACTGGAGAATGAATGCCAGAAGGCAGGTTGACCGAGTGGGTTATGTGAAGTACGACCTCCTAAAATGCTAAGATGTGCAGTCTCTGTGCACAGTGAAAACATCCAACATCCTAACCTGATGACAGAGCCCTTTTTAAAAGGCAAACCATTTCTCTTCAGTGTAAAATGTAGTGAGGAAGACGCAGACAGAATGTATTAAATTTAAAGTCTCTGTTATGGGGACTTTGACTTTAACTGTTATAGGAAAAGAACTGTTTTAACACTGCAATTATCTATGAAACGGGATGTTAGGCATATTTGTCTGTTAGCTTTAATGTGGTCTTATAATTTATTTCAGCTTACTATGTAACTGCTTTGTCCATGATGAGTTTCTTATCAGCACATTAAGAGAAACTATAATCTTGTTCTGTCAAACTACAATGAGGCACTGCCAGTCTAATTCTAGGAATTAACTTTGTCAGCAAATGTATGAGTGGAGTCACCTCAGGAACATTGTAGCCTAAATGCATTTGTTAACAAAGCATCCATTCCCTGTGTATTGACCCCACTCGCACGTTTTTCTAAGCAAAGGTTTATTTTTAGCCTTAGAGCTAATATTGAGATGTTATTTAGCCCAGATTTTGGCATATTGTGAAATCATTTGCCTGGTGTAAATGATAATATTAATATTATTAATTTAATTTTCCACATTCCACTTATTTATATTTTTCTTTGTTTGTTGCATTGGTTATGATTACTCAATAAATGAAAAAAAGACCATTCAATCCTTGTGCAACTGCTCTATCATTATATCTAGATGAAGAATCATATTTGAAAATGCAGCAAAATATTGAATTTGATCTATATAATGTTTTCACAAGGTTAGAATGCTGTAGTTCTTTAATATTCAAAATATAATTACTGCAGACTATTTTAAACTGTTGCCACGGTAGTGTTTGATATTTAGCAGCTGATTAATATCGAAAGAAAGTCTAATATTCGTAGGTATGCAGTAGAAATTAATGTAAATATTTACACAAACATACACACACGCCCATTTTATATAAAAAGATACAGTCACTCTTAAATACAGATAGAAGAAATTACAATTATTTAAAGTCTCACTAGTGTTTATGAGAAATGTAATAAACATATAATTTCAGGGGGACTTCTGACATTTAAATATCTGTTGACCTTAAAATGATATAAGAATTCTGACACAAAGAGCAATCTAACTGTCCGTTGATATTTTAACGCTGCTCTAAATGATTTACCGTAAGAGACAATGCTAAAACAAGTGAAACCGCTGGACTAATCTTTACAAATAAAACCTAAATTAAAAGTCAAAATATTAATCGAAGTTCACGCGGAATGATAGCATATGCAGTGGGGTAAACGTCTCATCTAACGTTATATTCACAGAACAGATTTAACAGAATATAAACTGACTCGTGTATAACCCCTCACATTCAAAATGTGCAATAAAAGATGTTTGTGTTGGAGTAATCAAAAATTATAAACGAGAATCTTAAAATAAACAACCGATGTCATATTAATCCGCGAGACACTCGGTGGTTTCATCCTCTGAGAGCAATTAGTCCTTCGGTTTACAACGTTATTTGATAAAACACTTAAAAGATGAAGTGAGATGTTCGATATTAATGTTCTCTAAATAAAACATCACTTTTAAAATAAATCGTGATATATTATAAATCAGATTAAGGGTCTCTCCCTCTCGTCTTTTCCCCGTGACGGATAAATGAGTTCCGGCCAGCTTTGAGGACAGGAAGCGAGGAGACGCTGATGGCGCCCGACTAGAAACCATTACCAACCATTCGCTTTCAAAGATCTATTTTATTTCGCCTCATTCGCGAGCGTGAAGAGCAAAATACTCGTCCATTCAAGGTAAGAAAAAATCGTAGCTCAAAATAATGGTGTAGAATTGTGTACAAATACAGTTTCTTCCATGATTGGCAAGAGAAAAACATTCGGGCGAACTGGCTCTCCCTGCTCGCTTAGGCCCTCGAGGTCCCCGAGCGGTTCTTCATATCGCCTGAGCGGAAAAAAATTAACTCGTAGCGGCGGGAGGGAAAATGGCGCTGCGCGAGCAGGCAGGAGGAAGGGCAGCACATACACCGTACGCGCTTAGTATAGAGATAGAAACGAGGAAAGAGTAGCCACGGTCCATGAGAGGACTTTTTGGTGTCTAATGTAGTGACATTTTCTTCATAAAATTGCTGGTGTGCTTAGCACCAGAACGTGATATGTTGAGCAAGGACAAATAACGTTACCCTTTTGTCCTTGATAAGTTTGAGTCAAGGGAAAGATTGTATGTCCCAACCACAGCTAGATGGGTGTTTTGGTGGGGAGGGATTGATGTCAGTTGAGGACATGTGAGAAATCAAAAGTTTTTAGATGTTTTCTGTTATTTAAAGGATTTTAATGGGGGATCACGCTAGCTTGTGGTTTTACTGGTAAGCTTATAATGTGCTTGAGTGACCTAGAAAGGTGTCTTCACAAGACAACTGTATTCACCCTCTGGGGGAATTTGGCACTAACTTACAGCAGTAGACATACATCACAGAGTAGGAAACAACAATAAATACAATAATGAAAATTGAGTGTTTAATCTTGTACATTACTGACACTCTATCCTCCAATTTGATACTGTTAAGTGCTTTGACACAATCTGTATTGTTAAAAGTATATAAATAAAGGTCACTTGACTTGACTTGACAATACAACACAAAATATATATATATATATATATATCTCTCTGTAATGCAATAAATATTTAGAAAATTATAGTTTATTAAGAAAAATCTAGTTGTGCAACTTGATTGCAACAAGCCTTTTGTAAAAAATTCTGCAGAATTTGAAGTGGATCTGTCCAGTCGTTAAAGCTGAATAAAAGAAAATAGGTTATTTAGCATTTTTACTTAGGTTTTTATTTTCATAGCTCACAGATTACCGCAAAGCAATTTACACAATTATATAAACAAGTATATATTATATAATTATAGAAACAATTATATAAACCCACTGTATCTCTAATATAATATGATTTTAACAAATCTATTTTTTGTATATGTAGTATGAATTGTTTTAATGGTGAGAAACAATATCTGTTCAAAAATGTTGTGTTTATATTCATACTTTTTTAGGTTTTTATATAATTCTCTTTTGCTCACCAAGGTTGCATTTATTTAATCAAAAATACAGTTAAAAAACGTAAGATTGTGAAATATTTTTTAGTTTAAATTAACTTTTCTATTCTAATATATTTTAATATGTATCTCTGTGCATTTTCAGTAGGCATTACTCCAGTTTTCAGTGTTACACGATCCTTTACAAATTATTCTAATGCTGATTTGCTGCTCAAGAAACATTTCTTTTTGTTATTATTGAACAAACAGTTGTTCTGCTTAATATTTTTTGTGCAATCCATGATAATGTTTGATGAATAGAAAGAACAACAATTATTCAAAATGGTCTTTACTGATAAATATAATGTATCCTTGCTAATTGAAGGTCTTAATTTCTATTTAGAAATTCTTACTGGCTTCAAACTTTGTTAAAATATCATTAATATAAATATTCAAATTCTGAACTTCCACAAAATCATGTTAATACATCAAAATACATTTTTCAATAACATTATTACTTTATTACACTTTATGCGCTTGCCATCACCCATGCCCTTGCATGTATCATTCAGAATGCAATGTCCAACTTAGTTCTGCATTACTGAGTGACAGCCACTTTCCCACAGAGCAGAGATGGACTCTGAGGAGATGGAGGTGGAGAGCAGCAGTGATGTGGGGCATTCTGGGATGGAGGAGCCGTCAGAGAGCGGCATGGGCATGGAGTCTTCAGAAGCCATGTCTGCTGATAGCAGCGATGCGGCGGCTCCTCCTGCCCCGGCCCCAGAATCAGACTGTCACGTAGGACAGAGCTCCGAGGGAGTTGTGGTGAGACAAACAACACCATGCGTTTATATCGCCACATGTTAGTGTGTAAATCATATCAAGGTTATTTTTTTTGGCTTGCGCTTTAGGTTTTTATCCCAGAGACAAGCTCCAGTACAGATGTGCGAAGAATTCATCTCCCAGACTCCTCTTCTGTGGCACAGTCAACCAGTGTGTCCAGCGTCTCCACAGTGACGCAGTCAGTCATGGTGTCAGAGTCTGTCCAGGTCCTGGTCCACTCCAGCGCTGTTTCTGAAGGAGGAATGATGGTTTCTGATTCCACTGCTTCCACGTCCTCAGATCTCGGCTCAGCTATTGACAAGATCATTGAATCCACCATTGGACCTGACATTATGAATGGTAGAAAAACCTCTTACCTCTTCTTTTTATCACAGCCAAGTTATTAAATATGGTGGACATCGTTATCTTTATGTTTATGTAGTATTCAATGTCAATACTGTGTTCTGTGCCCATTTTACAGGATGCATTGCAGTTACGAGCGCAGAGGATGGCAGTGCAGAGACCACACAGTATCTGATACTTCAAGGTCCTGATGATGGTGAGAAAAATCCCTAGAGTTCAAAGTCAAGGGCTGTATGTAGAATCACTTACTCTATAAGTATGTAAGTGATTAAAAAGTATGTTCTATATAGTATGAATGTGTGTAGTATGATTGTAATCCGGACATGACCCACAATGTCACTTTACTCACATTCACAAATCCTCTCCCGTGGCCTCATGGGATAGTAAACTGTCCATCAGATGCGCACTTCAGAATCTCGCCGGGAAATAGTAGAGTATCTGGGTACTTTTCACCTACTGTTTTATAAACACTGTGAATTCGGACATACTACTCTTTTCACATACTGTTTTTCACCTACACTCTATGGTTGTTGGGAAACAAAGCAAGCTTTGAAATAAGATAAAATAAAAAAGAATCATAATATATTTATTATATTAATTCACCTCCAAACTTCTGGAATTTTCTTTTCTTCATTTTTAATTATAATCATATCTGTGGACAAATGGGAGTCAGAAAGGTTGACAATCACTGTGCTAAATGACCAAATCCTTTTCCACAGAAAAATACAAATGTTTTAAACAAGAAGAGCATTAATAGGTTATGGCTGATTTTTCTTTTTTTGGCTAAACTACCCCTACATCCTGCATATGGTGCTTTCAGTATTTAAATTGTTGGAAAATTCCCTTTTTGTCTTGTTCTTCTTATAATCTGTGTGACTAATCTAGATTTTAAATGCATAAATTGTCAATTAGTATATTATGTGACCAAAATGTGCTAGTACTACTACCATTCTCAATGCAGAAAATAACTTTTCAAATTGCCTTAAAGGGATAGTCCACGTAAAAATGAAATGTTTCTCCCTGTCCTGCCGTTCTAAACCTGTATGAAAAAAAAACATTTTGGTAATGTTGGTAACTAAACTGTTTCAGTTCCCATTGACTTCCCATTGAATGGACAAAAATGCAATGGAACTCAATGGGAATCGAAACTCTTTAGTTACCATCATTCTTCAAAATATCTTCTTTTTTTGTTCCACAGAAGAAATGCATACAGAATTTGAACAACATGAGGGGGAGTAAATAATGATGAAATAGGTGTAGTTTTTGGATATTCAATTAGCCATTTCCTTTGTTCACTGTGTGTAGGAGCTCCTATGGTGGCTCAG
Source organism: Onychostoma macrolepis (assembly GCF_012432095.1). Lineage (NCBI taxonomy): Eukaryota > Metazoa > Chordata > Actinopteri > Cypriniformes > Cyprinidae > Onychostoma > Onychostoma macrolepis. Next base: position 15,826,227 of record NC_081162.1, on the reverse strand, counting down.
ATGTCTTCATCTGCTCTGTCAAGCCGCATTGCCATTGAAGCCCTTGCCGATGGACCTACCTCCACTTGCCTGGACCAGGCAGACCTGTCAGAAAACCCACAGGGTAGCGTGGAACCAGACCAGCCTGGACACTCCGGATACCGTGAGCACGACGACGGCAGTAGCAGCTGCAGCCGCCCAGACCAGCCACAGCACTCCCAGTACATAGAGTACAGTGGAGGAGACGACCCGGACCAAACCAGGGAGGCTCGGTACATCGAGTGCTCGGGAGCCGAACCTGACCAGACCCCACGTCATTCAGGGGTCACCAACTACAATGTCGCAGACTCAGAAGAACCTCTAGGGCGTTACGCAGCAGAGTGCAGCGGTACTAACAGTAGCCCTCAGAGACGCTTGTTTCGCTCCTCCCGGTACATCGTAGAGTGCAGTGATGGCTACTTGGATTACGGTGCAGAGGGTGCGGAGCGGCCGCAGCATTCACGTTATATAGACAGCAGCATGGATGACAGGGAGCACGTCTCGGCATCAGAGCAGGAAGGAAGTGTGGTAGAAGATCCCCAGCACTCCTACTTACCACAGGGCTCGCTATATGCTGACGAGGGTGCTGTTCAGCACTCACTGGCTGACACAGTGGGATCCCAGCTCACTGATCAAATGGACTGCAGTGATAACTTGCCTGGCCCATACATAAGTAGCAGTGGGACCTATTCCACCCACCCAGAGCCCGAAGTGGTGGAGTCTGGGGTGGTGGATGAGCCTGGGCACAGAACCCCAGATATGGCTGAGCTAGAGGAAATGATGGAGGTGGTGATCGTACAGCAGTTTAAGTGTAAGATGTGCCCATATAAAAGTGTCTCCAAGGATACGCTCATCAACCACATGAGAGACAAACACTTTAAACCACCAGGTAAAGTAGGAGGTGCTAATTTTGTCATTTTCAAATGTATTCTTTGTTTTTGATATCTGCCTCATTAATGGCCCTGTCAATGGCACTCTTAAACTAGGGCTGGGCGGTATATCGAGGTTGTACGATATATCGATATATTCTTTATAAGCGATATGGTTCTGGGGGATTTAGGCATGGACGACATAGGCAACCGCCCAGGGTGGCACGGTTGACAACCGCACAAGAAGAAAAGAGTTTTTTTAATCCTCATATGCACAGCACGTCAAAATGTCACTGTGTGGGTCAATTAACCTGGTCAATACTCGGAGTGTGTATACGGAGAAACATTGTTTATGATGAAAGAATTCGTGAGAGTGCTGAATTTAGAGAGCTAGTACGCACTATCAACAAAACTCCGGCATTTCAGCGATGACTCATCTGAACGCCTCTGATTGGCCATTGCATTCATCAACTCAGCAGAACTTTATGTGATTGGTTAGAATGCATACCGTGATTAAAAAGAATTGTAAAATAAATATGATGCAACATGATGAGATAAAATTGAATGCCTATTTATTTCACTTATGTGAAATAAATGACTTGTGTCACTTTTAATTAGGTAACTTAAGAAGGGAGAGCCCAATTTAGGAAAAACAAAGAGGGAAAATTTGCAAAAAAAATTTTTTTTATCTAGGCAGCTGTTACTCATCTCATTAAAATAGGTTAATAAATCACTTATGTTATTTTATGGTATTATGCTATGTTATTGCACATAGGGCAACAACATTCCTTTTTCTGTTCAACTATAACCATACAGTAAAATGTGATTTTTTTAAAATGTACTTTTTATTTTTAAACAAATGTAACATCACTCTTTTTATTAAGGTTTTTACTGTGCAGTTGTGCAGTTTTGGGGGGATTCATGGTATTTATTTTATTTACTTTCCTGAATAATTTAAAATATATATACATTCATATAAAATAGAAAAAAAATATGTCAAATTAATTTCATGTAGGGGTGGCAGAAGGGGTGGTTCGCCCTGGGCACCATACAAGCTAGAACCGCCACTGCGATATGGTATGAGGAAATACCATTTATCGATATATCGTTACAGTAGTTTGATATGAGTGCATCTTAATAATAGCAGAGGACATAGAGAGTGAGCTGCTGCGGAGAAAGTGCATAATTCAATTTGTTCTAAACATGAGACATGCTTTACATTTACATTTACATTTACATTTATGCATTTAGCAGACGCTTTTATCCAAAGCGACTTACATTGCATTCAAGTTGAAGGGCTTTATAGTTAATACGTAAAGTTTAAACAGCTTGCCCAGTCAGATGCTCTGACAGATGCATGTGCTGCTGACAGATAGGATACTTGCACTGTTTAATGTATTTGAGATGTGCTGTTTTCCTGAGTGCATAACTTATTTCACAGGTATATTCTTCATCTGTAAATGTTAGAAAGTCATGGAAATACTTCCCTAGTTTTGAGTGCATGAGCCTAAAACTAAAGTGAACGAGCGCCGTCACGCTTATGCGTGCCAAACAAACAGATTTTTAATCAAAATATAATGCAATTAATTTGTGCTTTAGTTTTTATTTATTTTCTTTTTATTTCTATTTCTTTTCTGGCCTCAATTAACAAACAATATGTGATTTAATAACGTGCAATTACAATAACATAATGCAGAAAAAATTGTGCAGTCTTAAGTCTCAATCAGGTCTTAATTTATGTATGCAGTTCTCTTAAGTTTCTCTTGTTCAGAATGTGCTATCTCATGTAGGTGGTCCGGGCCAAAAGAAACGTGGACGGGGACGTCCTCGAAAATCCGACAGCAGGGCGCGAGAGGTTGCTGAGGTCAAGAAGGAGGAGCCACCAGAAGAGGAAGAAGATGACATCATTGATGCAGGTGCTCTTGATGATCAAGGTTAGTGGAGAGCAGTTTGCGTACTCTATATTTAATTTCCTGTTTTTTTAATTTATCTGCATTTTGCATTTAGGCGACAGTGATTATAAGCCAGCTGATGAAGAGGCCAGGTCCAGATTGGCTTCCAGTCACAGCACTCCTCCTCCTTCCTGCTCTTCATCATCTTCCTCTACCTCACGGAGACGGCCCCGCAGGGCGGTGGGGCCACCCCGCAAATTCCTTCCTGACACAGGTCAGTGTTAATTCAGCTTTTTAGGTCTAAGAAGTATAATAATATATCTACTTCACGACTTGCATAGGTCTGAGATAACTCTTATTTTCACCTGTGTATAAAACAGAGTCACCAGCAGCAACTCAAACAAGCAATGCAGGGGAGCCTCAAGCTCCTGAAGAAGCAAGTTCCTCTGGACTGGAGAATGGATCTTCCTCACTATCCAATGGGTCAGCAGTGGAACCAGGCGTCAGCCAGTCAGATTCAGAAAACAAAGATCCCTCATCAAACACAGGCCCTGACGACCTGGAGTTTTTGCCCAAAAAAAGAGGCAGACCTTCTAAACGATTCCTTCAAAAGAAGTACAAAAAGTACATGAATCGCAAGTAAGTAGCGCCTGTACTACTCTTTGACCATCCACAACATTTGATTAATTTGACTTGTCCGTTTGACACAAAATTATGTCTTAGAAAACCTTATAATCCATTTAAAACACATTCTATTTCATTTATGTTTTTTTAAGCAAGTACTACAGATCCCTTAAACCTCTGCTAAGACCTCATAATTGCTGGATCTGTGGCTCTCGCTTTCTGTCACAAGAGGATCTCCGATTCCATGTGGATTCTCACGAGGGAAATGACCCTGAACGCTTTAAGTGCCTGCAGTGCAGCTACCGCTGTAAACGGTGGTCCTCACTAAAGGTAAGAAGTAGAGTCCTTCATCTGACAATCCATAAAAACTGTTTTTTATTCACTTTCATTAGTTAAAGAACCATTTTTAATGTAATTTAAATGTTTGTATATAATGTCAAAAGAAATGTGTATATAACTATAAAATTGATGTTTGTGTCCTATAGGAGCACATGTTCAATCATGAAGGTACAAAGCCATACAAATGTGAGATGTGTGATTACTCCAGTGTTTATAAGAAAGACGTGATCCGGCACTCAGCTGTCCACAACAAAAGCAAGTAAGAATTGAGCATGTCTCCTTCTCATCAATCACTCCTCATGAATTTTATTTTGTCAAACCCTTGAGGTTGTCTATGATTGTGTGCTTTTAAAAGATTTTTGTCTGTCCTCTAGAAATTGTAAAACATTGAAATTTAAATTTCACATATGACATAAACTGATTATAGTATAAATTAATGTTCTTGTTTCTTCTCTTTTAGGAGTCGAAAGACAGATATGGTAAGATTCAAGATGTGACATGATGTATCAGTTTAAGTTAGCTTTGAGTGGTTTGATGAGGAAAGGTTTTCATGCAACAGCAGTCTTGCATCAATCCTTCACAGGTTCCCAAAGTGTCTGAGTTTCCATGCCCCATCTGCTGTCGCGTATATCCCATGCAGAAACGCCTGACGCAGCACATGAAGACACACAGCACAGAGAAACCTCACATGTGTGACAAGGTAAAGTTCTTGTATGTAGCTAGGTGTGTGAATTTTGTTAAACTAGTTTTGATGAATCAGTGAATAATCTAAGCAGCACTGATAAAAAAAATAGTCTGTACAGTCTATATTGGTTCACAGTGGTTTTGTGAAACGCAGCCCTGGATATTTGCTATGTTCACACTGTTTGCTTTTCAGTGTGGGAAATCCTTCAAGAAGCGCTACACTTTCAAAATGCATCTTCTCACGCACATACAGAACTGTGGCAACAGCACGTAAGTGAGATGTCAGGATGTCAGTGTAACTGTCTGTTCCTCTTAAAAACTGAACTCCACTGGTTAACATAATGTAAAGGCAGCTATTTTTCTCCTCTCCTGTGTCAGGTTTAAATGTGAGTTCTGTGAGTACACCTGCAATGACAAGAAGCACCTGCTTAATCACCAGCTGTCTCACACCAATGACAAACCATTCAAATGCGAAGAGTGCAAATACTCTACGAGTAAAGAGGATTTCCTGGTGTCCCACATTGCCATTAAACACACTGGTGAGTTATGTAACAGTTAAGAATGTTTAAATGTTGCTTGTAGAAAGGTTTCCTGATTATATCTGTCCATCTTTACCCACTGACCAGGTGAAAAGCCGTTTTCATGTGAAATGTGCCACTTCACAACCAGACACAGGAAGAACCTGCGGCTGCATGTGCAGTGTAGGCACCCCGAGGCCTTTGACGAGTGGAGCCGATCCCACCCAGAGGAGCCAATTCGCCGGCGCCAGACGTCTGTTTTCACCGTGCAGCAGATTGAGGAACTGAGATTACAGCATGAAACCCAGGAATTTCAAGGGACCATTGTACGTACATAGATATGCATTTTGACGCCCTTGTATTAATAATGGAAGGAAATACCAGCATCCATATATATAATACTTGTTTTACACCCAAAGGTAACAGTGGACCCCATTACTCTCCAAACCATGGAGTCCATAGGGAAAACATCTGTATCTCAAGATGCACTGGGAAACACTACCATCATTTATGAGCAAGGTTAGTAGAAAAGTTATTAGTGATTGGAACACACCTAAAATATATGGTGTGATTATGAATCCATCTATACGTATATCATCATTTGATATTTACCCTCTCTCACAGCCCAGTCTACAGACCTCTCAGCCCAAAATGCTTTAGATCTGCTGCTGAACATGAGTAACGCCAGAGAACTGCAGGTACTGTACTGACACACTCGCAATATAAAATAATCTTATAAATGTATAATGTGTATGACATTTATTGGATAAAATGGTACCAGAAAGTGAATTAAGGTGATATCTATAAAAAGAAAATGTGTAAATTCGGAAATTTTTGAATGATACTAATTTTAACAGCAACGACAAAACTATAGGCCAGTACTAGTGTGTATGCAGTCAAATCACTGTTCTGCCTTTGAATTGTGCTTTAAAATGTACAGATTTCAGATACACCCTCTACAAAAGGCAAAAAAGAGCTATTTTAGTGTTACATTCATAATATAATAACAATAATATATATATTAAGTACATTCCATTGAACATATCTGGATTGGATCTGTTAGTTGAAAGTTTAACAGGCCTAGAAAAGCACAATAAAAGAAAAGTAATAAATATTGGTATATAAGATTGTTGTATTTGTATTATAAAAATAAGCAATACAAAATGTTATAGAAAACAATAAAACGTTTTGTGGTAGAGTATTACAAAGTATAAATTATTTAAAAATAGACTGAAAGTTCAGCTTTGTCAGAAAAAGTGGCATGTTTTCTTTACTAAATAAGCTTTTCTTGTTTTTCTTTTAATGCATGTGTACATAGACTTAATGTGTACAAAACATCAGACATGCTTTACACATAGGGATTTTATTTTACATAATGTAAAATGCAATAAATACTTAATAATTATAAGTAAGCCATAATAATGGTATAAGCCTTTTTATGATTATAGCTTATTATATTTGTTCATCTGTATCTCTGAAATCATCACCGTGTTAAACTGAAATTATATGACTATATATATCTATCGATATTTTTATTTTTTGTGATAAACTGATCATTCTTCTCAGGTGGCAGTGTTGAAACCAGATGGTAAGACCCTGGAGACGGGGTCATGGACCGGAGCTGACTCTGGGAGTGAGGGCTCATCCTTGCAGCCTCAAAAGATCGTCACATTCCATGTGTCAGAGAACGGAGACACTCTGGTGCAGGAGGCATTTGATACGGCTACAGAGACCGTGGAGCAAGAGGAGACAACGGATGTGTCGCAAGAGGTGACACAGATTGGCATCGGTACATACGAGGGAGCAGATTTCAGTGTGGTGGAGCAGGCCCCTGAAGAGACAGCACACAGGTACTACTGAATGTCAAAAACAGCAACTCTAATTCCTTTTAATGTCATATAAATCCTTTAAGATGATGCATGTGTGTTTGGTAGCAGTTTAGAGGAACCCTCAGCAGAGCCTCAGGTTATGGAAGTGAGCACCGAGCCCTTGTCCATCTCTACACCTCTCAAAGAGAATAAAGAGAAGTTTTATTTGAGCTCAGGCTTGACAGATGGAGTCCTGCAGCAGATAGAGGTGAGACTCGGTTTTGTTACTTCACAGATAGAATAGCCAATTGTGTTCCTTCCCAATGGAAATATTAATTGACAGAATTCTCCTCCTGCAGCTAAGCAGTGAAGCTCCAGGTTCCCCTCCTCTGTGTCCATCACCCCCTTCTCAACAGCTCAACACCAAACGCTTCTCCTGCCGCATATGCATGGAGGCTTTCCACGGCCGCTCGGACATGGAGAACCACAAGAGGGCGCACATAGACCCCAAAACATTCAAATGCCCCGACTGTGACTTTACAGCACCTTCTTGGCCAGAAGTCAAGGTGTGTTGGTCATATGGTTTGAGTTTTAATTCAGTATCTATCTGACCTCTACAAAACCATTTTTGTTGTATTAAATGCTTTTTTATAATATATTTATTTTTTACAATCCTAGTCTCACATGGCCATGCATGCATATTTGAGGCCTCATAAATGCAACAGCTGCAGTTTTGCCTCTAAAAACAAGAAGGACTTGAGACGCCACATGATGACACACACCAACGAAAAGCCTTACGCCTGTCAAGTCTGTGGCCAAAGGTAAGGGAGCAATTGAGAAATTATCATTAAAATGATAATAGAATTCATTTATCAGACAATTTGTGCTATTTACATTACTGGTTATACAACACTTCCATTACTTCCTCCTCTTTAAGGTTTAACCGTAACGGCCATCTAAAGTTCCACATGGAGAGGCTTCACACTCAGGAACCCTCGCCCCGTAAAACCCGCTCTGTCCCCTCTCAGCAGACAATCATTGTTAACAGTGATGAAGAAGCTTTAGCCACACTGCAGAGTAAGTGCTGACTCTCATAGTGAGATTGTATTTTGATTATATAGAAATAATGGATTCACACAGCCCTATTCTGATTATTTGACGTGTCACTCATTTTTACTTATGCCTTTATAATATTTCTTTTTCCTGTGTTGTTCAGATCTGCAGGCGGGTCAGGCAGTCATCAGTCCAGAGAGGTTGCAGCAGGCTTTGGGTCAGGAACACATCATTGTGGCTCAGGATCAATCGCTTTCTGAACAGGTATTGCACTTTTACACAATGCACACAGTCTCATTCTCATCCTCTATGTGATTGACACTTTTTGGTCAACAGAGCAGCTTGTTAATATTTAATGTATGTATAATACAGAAGATTTTGTATTCAGTTTTCTCATTTTGCATGTTTTTGAAAAAATTTTACATTTCTCAGGAGGAGGCAACCTATATTCAGCAGATCACAACAGTAGATGGACAGACGGTACAGCACTTAATGACTGGAGACAATCAGGTCACTGAGGTACAACGTATTTTCTAAGGCTTTATTCAGAAAACCAGTAAACTAGCACACTACCAGTCAAACATTTGGAGTTTGGTTTTTTTTAATTAAAGCTTTCATACAGTAAAGATATTAAGTTGAGCACAAGCAAGTGTAAAGACATTTATAATGTTACAAAAGATTTCTATTTCAAATAAATTCTGTTCTTTTTAACTTTACATTCGACAAAGAATCCTGAAAAAAAAATCCACAGAAATGTTAAGCAGCACAACTGTTTTCAACAATGATAATAATAATAAGAAGAAGAAATGTTTCTTTAGCACCAAATCAGCATATTAGAATGATTTCTGAAGGATCATGTGACACTGAAGACTGGAGTAATGACTGCTGACAATCCAGATTTGCCATTGCAGAAATAAATTACAATTTAATATATTATATAAAATCCTTAAAAAAAACCTTTGGAACTGTAGTGTGCGTGTATGTGTGTGATAAGCAAACACATTCAAGACCTTCATATGTACTTGTATTTTGTCAGGTCCAGTATATTATCTCTCAGGACGGAGTTCAGCACCTGCTTCCGCGGGAATATGTGGTGGTATCTGATGGAAACCACATTCAGGTTAGTATGTGCTCTTTCCATCATTCATAACCCAAGGGTCCAGAATTCCTCATGGTTGTTGATGAACAGTTCTCTGATGGCTGTGAACAGACTCACCTGATCGGTTACTGCAGCCTGAAAAGCATTTTCATTATCATTTGTGGTCTGTAGGACGTTATATTTCATCATTATGACAAAAACAATTCTGATTGTAAATTGCAGATGGAGGATGGACGGATCGCTCACATTCAGTATGAGCATGACGGGACATTTCTGCAGGAGCAACAGGTTGAGCCCAGAGCAGATTACACAATTTTATTTTTTATGTTACAGCTTATATTATGCTGCATTCGAGTTGTGTTTGAATTACAGTAATTACAGCATGATAACTGTTCATGTCTTTAGACTTGAAATGATTTGATTCTAAGGAACATAATGCTAAATGGATCCATATGCAGCTTTGTTGTCAATGACAGCATATGAAACCTCGAAATGCTATTTTAATAAAGTGACATCAATCAGGAACATGGTATCATTGAAAAATGTAGCGTTAGTAAGACATTTTTAGTGTTTTTTTGTGTTCCCTAAAGCTGCGTTTATTTGATCAAAAATAGACAGCAAAACAGTAATATTATTACAATTGAAAATAACTGTTCTTTTGTCAATTTTATTAAATTTTAAAATGTAATTTATTCCTGTAATGTAGCTGAATTTTCAGTAGTGTCAAATGATCCTTCAAAAATCATTCTGACATGTATTTAAAACAGTGCTTAATATTTTTGTTATGCAATTTAATATTCTTAACTGTCATGTTTGATCAGTTTAATGCACCATTCATTTGGATCATTGATTTCTTAAAAAAGAATGTGTGTTGTGTGTCAGATTGCTCTGTCTCAGGATGGACAGATCCAGTACGTCCCCATCACCACCGAGCAGCAGGTTGTCGGCCCTGAGGACCTGGAGGCAGCCGCCCATTCTGCTGTCACTGGTATGATCTTACACCTTCACACTTACCTAGGAGTTTTATTCACTCAAAAAAGCCAAGAACAGGTAGTTTTAATGCTACAACCTTCTGGTTATGTTAAAGAGAATCCGAGGCGGTATAAGTGATGTGTGTTTGTGTGTGTAGCTGTTGCAGATGCAGCCATGGCTCAGACTCAGACGGTTTACACCGAGGCCACACCTGAACAACTGGAACAGCTGCAGCAGCAGGGCATCCAGTATGACGTCATCACTTTTACTGAGGAGTAGAAACAAGACACACACACAGATCACTCTGACGATCACAAGTAACAGTTGTCTTCTTCCAGAGTTATTCAGTTAGAGGGTGAATGTACAGTTAGATCCTCTCTGAAAATTATACGACTCATGCCTTTGTAAATATTCAAAGCAATTTATCTTTGTGTGCCTACTGTGTTTTGCCTTGTAAAGAAAAAGAAACACAAAAGCCAAGAGCTGTCTGTATAGAAAATCCCTGTATTTAATTTTACGTGTCGCTGTGATGTGCTACGATGGATGCTACTTCAGTGGAGGATTGATGTCACATTGTTATGAAACAGTTCCTAGCTGTAGCTGAAGTGCTTATTAAGGAGGATTGATTATTTGTTTTCATTTTACGTGAAAAGTACCGTTTCATCATTGGCTTCTTAAGTTTTAGAGATTTGTTTTTCTTTCAGATGGCTACAGAAAGGAACTTAAAATGCATACCAAATAAATCACAACCTCTTTATCTGAACTAATTGTTGGTTTTCTTGAAGTCATCATGCTACAGAGATGGTGGAAATGATAATAGGGAATGGAGTGTGATAGAATATGAAAACGTGTAACTTTAATTGAACTTGTGTACGTTATTAAGACATCTTGCTGATTTTTCAAGAGCTTTTTCAAGAAGACATGAATACCAAACTGTGTTAGGTTAGAAGAAATTCAGATGAACTTGTGATCAAATGAAAGTGTTAATGCTGTCTTCATCTCTTCTGCATTTGAATCTGCTTTTATGCTCCATACCAAAGATCAGGTCCATCCCATTTAAAAGGTGGATTTTTGTTCACTTGGTTGTGACATAAGTTTTAAAATTTAATATATGTTTGCAGAGATGCGGTTAATAGGCTAATGTCTAATGTTGTGGTCTGTGATTGCTCAGTTTCCACTGAATGTTCGTTATAGTAAATGCAATTTTCATTTGTTTTACAGACCAAAGGTGGAGTCGATATGACTTTCTATTGTATTCAATCAATTTGCAGATGTAAGTATTAAATTTAACCCTGCATATTTATTTAACAGCGGTGATGAATCTTCTGTTGATGAGACCTTTAGAATTTCCAAAATATCATTTTTTTGTTTGTTTTTTTTGTTTAGTGCTTGATTAACAAATACATTTTAACAACACCATCTGACAATGAAACAAGGCGAGATTTCCTGTTGATGTTATTTTTCTCGGGTGTTCGGCATGGTCTCATATTTCAATAGTTTGTTCCTCGATTTGAAGAGATTAAAATCAAATGTTCACAAGAGCCAGTCCAGCTTTTTGGGAACTCTTAGATCAAAGGGAAATATTAGATGGAATTGAAAAAAACGGTGAGAATGGTTCTTGTTTTTTTTTTTTTTTTAATGAAAATTATGAAGTTAAATTGCTATTAGACTGAAACCATTTCTAGTACATACATTTTTCCATATTTAAAATAAATACCAGGATTGTTGTAGATAAATTATAAAAATGTTTATGAATTAACCTTAATTGTTTTGCTTGTATTATTTTATTTAATTTGAATTCTCAAAATCATCCTACAAATGAAATGTCAAGCAGCAATAAACAATGGGATTATGTCTATCATCTCTGTTTTTAAGATACATCAGTGTTTATCAGGAATGAATCTAACAGCAGGACTGAAATATTTCTTTCAATCATATTATAATAGTTATGAAAAAGCTTGCTGTAAATTTGATCAGTTGGGGCGCTCCCCCTTTGTGAATAATAGAGGACAAGCTGCCTCACTGTATACAGGAAGAATGTTCATCACTAATTATGATGGAGAATTTGAAGTAAAAACGACGAACCTGAGCATAATGGATGCAGGCAGATACATCCTGCCACCTCAAGATGTTCAAGTTACAGCTTCTGGTAAGACCTGGAACAATTTCTATATTAAGGCTTCTGCATTCATTGATTGATCATTAGGAAATCTGAAGCATCATAAATGAGAATTAGTATCATCTGTCTTATATGCTGTGTTGGTCATGCTCATTTGGAGATCGAATTCTTATAATTGTTAAATAATAAATTGTGAAATAAATATTATATTCTTCATTAAAAGACTTCAAGGGACAGATCACCCAAAAATTCTCAACCTCATGTTGTTCCATGACTCACTTTCTTCAGAACACAAAAGAAGATATTTTGAAGAATGTTGGGGTCCAAACAGCAAAAAAATAAAATAATAATAAACAATAATGAAAGAAATTCATACAGGTGTAGAATGACATTAGGTAGAGTAAATGACGATTTTGGACGAATTCATTAATATTTTAATATGCATTAACCTCTGTAACATAACCTGTTAATCAGTGACAGCTGGAGAACATCCTGCACGCTAGCTTGTGTTTCTTCTAATGACTTGGAAGAAGAAATCCACAGGTTGGTAGAACCAAAATACTTTCTTGACGAAACATTGGTTAATTAAATAAAATAGTTTATTTGCAAGTTAGTGTGCAGTTATATATCCTCTCTACACTAATTCGTTATCTACTGACCTGCACCTCGGTTGGTGTGCGTGGGCTTGATTATTTAATTAAGAACCAAAATACTCAGCAGATTTGAATACTAATGTGACCGTTTCTTAAATCTAATGAATGAACATAATTTATGATTTTCACACTCATGTAAATATGGAACTTGTAGTTCTCTCGACACCATGGTGGTAAGCAGTTTATGCATCTGACTCATGACCGGATGACATCTTAAAACTCATGTCCTAAATATGATTCACTTTACTTAACAGGGGGTGACATATATTCTGCAGAACAATGCGGCAGATGGACAGGTGGTATAATTACCAGACACAGTGAAATCACTGAGGTACAGCTTCTGCTTCAGTTTTACAGGAATCACTATAAACAGGTTCAAAACCCTCAGTCAGATGGACTCATGATCAAATCACAGTCTGACGTATTTGTCTCCATCTCTTCTTCTGTCTTCCATTGCCCAGGTCAAGTATGTAATAGAGTTCAACATTTACAGCTTTTGTTGCACTCTCAAGGCAACCACGTTCAGGTTACACTGTTAAAAAAAAAAAGCATAATTCTGCAGGAACTGTAGATGTAAATTGTGTAGCTTAATAGTATAGTACCGTTTTGTCTTTATTAAACACACTACTTACTGTAAAAAAAAACTAAAAAAAATTAATCTAGTAGTAATTATCAATTATAATGGGATTCTTGATTCAAATGTTGTGTAACAGCAGCTTGAAAAACATTTACTGTTTCACTCTTTCAATCCTGGCCTGTAGTATGTTACAGCTTCATCAATGAAACAATATAAATTCACTGTGATTTTCTTCTCACAATGACTGTACAAATGACGAATCTGCAGAAACAACAGGTTGGACGTAGAAAAACACTATAAAACATTTTTAAATCTCTGAATGAATGAATGAATTAATGTTTTCAGCTTTATAGGAAATAAGTATTTGACACAATTTGAAAATATTTATATTTTTCACTGTATAAATGAGGCATTATTTGTTAAAGTATATAGCTGATATTTAAGGGTCTGTGGCATTAAAAACTTAAAAACCTTAGGTTTTTAGGTGTTTTAAAAACACACCAGTTGTGAGAATGTATTTAACAATATTTTGTGACTATTTGTGCTGTAGCTACAATTGATTATTTAGTATCATTTGTTCCCAATTAATGCAAGCATCACGTTTTGTAGTTTAGCAGTGTAACTGGATTGAGGGTGCGATAGAGAACTTGAAAAAATCTTTCAAACTCTATTCAAGCCCAACAGACAATTTAGAGGTAACATTTCTACCTGTCATGACTACACAAAACTTTGATGTGGCTATCATGTTTAAGTGGTTTTTGAGAGTGTAGTCAAAATAATTTTCTGATGAGTTCAAAAGGCTGTACTTCCTTTTTCTGTCAGTTATTCGTCATGGTCTTATGTTTAGATAGGTCGTTCCTCAATTTGACAGGAAAAGAAGAAGAGGAAAGAGTTCATCAGAGTCTGTTCAGATTTTTAAAGAATATTTGAAATATCAGAGAGGAAAATGAAGCTGATTTTCTTTCTTCTTGTCCTCTTGGAGAACGGTGAGAATGTTTATTCTGTTCTTTATAGAAGATTAAGGAGCTAAATCTGACATTCGACTAAAAGTTAAAGTTTAAAAGCATGCATTTTATCTATTTTAGTTGCATTTTAAAAAGTTATGGGTTAACCGTAACTCTTTTATTGGTACTTAAATGTATTTTGATGATTTTGATAAAATAACTGTATAATTTTCATAATAAAACAATATTTATATAAGCAGTGATAATAGATGGAATTGTGTTTATCATCTCAGTTTTAAAATAAGAAAACATTAATGTTCAGTAAATGTTTTTCAGGAATGAATTCAACAGAAGGACTCCAAGTGACTTATTCAACAGATAGAGTTATTTTAAAATATTCCTTTCACCCAGATTATTATAGTTATGAAAAAGCTTGCTGTAAGTTTGATCAGTCAAAGTGCCAGCAGTTTGTGAATAATGGAGGACAAGTTGCCACCATGTATCAAGGAAGAATATTTATCACTGATTACAATGGAGTATTCAAAGTAATAATTATAGGTCTAAGTGTAATGGATGCTGGCGTGTATGGATGTGGTTTCAGAGGGTTACCTGCCACCTATGAATATGTTAAAATTACAGTTTCTGGTAAGATTTTCTGTTGCTAAATGTTCAGTTTAATAGAAGCAGCCATTAATAAAAATAATCTAATTAATTAAAAAAAAATGTTTATATGTGTATATATAAGAATCCTCCTATAAAGCCCTCCAGCAGACCAGCAGACCAGCAGTCTGGTCCACTTCTTCTCCCTCTCCACCCACTCTATCTGAGGATGATGCAGAGAAACACAGGTACATTTCGTCACAATCATGAACCCTTTACAGTTCCAACTCTTAACAGGTATTAATCTGTGTAACACAATACATTAAGCAGTGACAGCTGGAGAACATCCTACATGCTAGCTGCTGTTTTAAGTGTTCTGGTGTTTGCTGTCATCTCAATGACACTGATTGTGTACCGTCTAAAGACCAGGAAGAAGAAATCCACAGGTAGGTGAATGGACAATGATCATTTTCCTTTATCTAAGGAATTTTTGACTGAACACGTTTTCTTTTCCCGCCTAACAGATAAAAGTGAAATTTGTGGTTCTCCTAACGCCACCCTGGTAAGCAATTTATACATACTGTGTTTTCTCTATTGACTCAAAACCACATGGATTCAGTCGCTTGACAAAGTCAGCCATGTGCTATAAATAAGGTTTAATCTGAGGTAAAATCAACGTTTGGTGAATCATTAGTTTGTTTACAGCGTATTCTGTAATCACTGTCATCATCCTGAACCGGGAAAATTAGATTCTACGATGGATGGATGGATTGAAAGATTGATTCTGAAATGTCATCTCTCCACAGGAGCAGAATGGCATAATCTACTCTATGGTGGACTTTAAGCCGTACCAGGATCCATCTGAACTTTATGCCAATTTGCAGATATACAACCCAAAGGACACTGCTGCTTCTTCAAACTCTACAGTCACAGTAGAGGAAAGTGTAGAATATTCCACGATTATGAGAGCACCAGCGTAAACATTTGCAATAATTGTGTTCTATGTTTTCATTGCTTTGGTTTGTTTTTGTTGTGGTTGCTTTTGTTTTCTTGAGGGATTTTTTTAAATAAGATTTAACAATATTATTAATTCAACACTGATACTGCAGAAGTATTTCATTCTTAAAAATTTCATTATGATGATAAATGCCTGAAAATGTCTAGAAGTAAAAAATTGTAACTCTTTACTCTAAATCCACTTGGATATTTGACTCGCGTGGGTGATTGACCATGGAAACACAAAGGACGACAATTCGTGATGCAGTAATTATAACTGCAATAATTTTATTTTGGATGAACAGAGAAAGTTTCTATTATGAAATTGTAGTTAGATGTCGAAAATCAGTGAAACCCAGATTTTGCAATCCTGTACTTCTTTAGGTAGCAACAGTTAGACCCATCAAAATCCAGAAATAGTTTTGAGCGAGGCAACATAAACATGTGGTGACGCATGTTTTGTGCAATGCATTACGTTAGTATTGAATAGGTTTTAAGGGACACTGGGTTAATCAAGGCCACTCAAATGAATCAAGACTAGACCCTACCACCTTCCATAAACCATACCAATAAATTCAGCAATGACATTTCATGGCACCCCTCCTTTGTCTTCATCCAGCTCATAGGCAGTTTGTTGACCTGTCTACAGCAGGTCTCAGAGGTGAAGAGAATCCATTGCATTCGCTGCAGATTTCAGAGGAACAATCTTTCGTGTTATTTTTGCAAATTCTCTGAACTGAGACTCAGATTGAACCAGTCATACAGAAGTGTTAGAGACTGTTAAACAGAAGTGAAACTTTAAAAAGGAGAGTCATATAGTCATCTTTTCATCATACATCTTTAATAGAAAATCACTGTGTCTAGATAGCCTGCTAATTTAATATTGACCACCATTCTCAAACTCAGTTGTATTGACACCCTAACGCATGGTGAACAATGATCATTTATTTTATTTTCAATATTTTATTATTGCATTTTAATGTTTTGTATTGAAATTTTCTAAATTAATTTGGAATATTAAAATATTACAGCATTATTTTGCTGTCTTTTCTGGACAAATATAGTATTCGTTTTTTTTTTTATTAAGCATCAGATATTTTGTTTCACATACACACACCTAGCACATATTCACACAGTGAGAAAAACACAAAGACCATTCAGACTGATAATAATTTATTTACCATAATTAAGCCTTCAACAAATTCACAGCAGAAAATATGATTCCCGCCTAAGCACATTCCTTTAAAAATGTCTGTTTGCATGTGTACTCACGTAAAGGTGATGAAACTAACTTTGTTTTTTACTATCAAGTGTAGTGGATGCCAAGGTAAACCAGTGATTCTGAGGTAGACCTTGTGCCACGGTGGATAATGTATGTCAGCATTTCTGGGGCAGCTGGATAACAGCATTTTTGTTGTGCAAAGTGCATGAAAGTGAAAAATGAACATGACCAGAAAGGTGTTATGGCACTTGTTATTAATCTTCTTGTGCTGTTCCTTTTCAAGTATTCCCACCTTCATTTGTCTCTTTCTCACACGTTTCCAGTGTTAAAAGTCTATGTTTTTGAAGTCGCTGGTACAGCGATATCTGTTGTCGCTGTACCTGGTGCAGACCAGATGTGGCAGGCAGGGGCAAGTGTGATGTTGTCTCTTGCCAGGGAAAGGAACCTGCAGTCAAAACACACAGATAACTGCATTAGTCACTAGATTGTATTATTATTTCATATAGTTAATTGACTTTTAGATCAGCAATGCATTAATTATGAAAACATAAATTGTGAATTATTTACATTTTGTGTGTCTGACTGCTGTAAAGATATCATTTTAATTAAATCTTTTCAGCCGTTGGGTTAGCTAATCAAGATACATTACAAAACTCTATAGGCTTAGGTTTCTGTTTAAGGATCTTGTCAGTTTTACTAGTCATCAATGAGTCACAAACACCCTCGTAACCTCAGCTGAATGGCAAAGCTTCTGTATCTCTGTATCAGTCTGAGACTGTCCGACAAAGTGATAAACAGCCCCGATCTGTGAGACATTCGATCAATATCAGTTACTCTTATCAGCAGATTCTTTTAAAGCCTTTCTCAGTCATCTCTGGCAATCACCCATGTTTACTCCACGATCCGATCAGCTGTTTAAAATGAGATTGAAAACTTGTTTCCAATGTGTTAGTTTTTACTTAAAAGCAAACATTGACTCGTTTGCTAAGATTTCCACAGTGTGGGAAAAAATTCTATGGAAGTCAATGGGTTTTCTTTTATGTTCAACAGAAGAACGAAACTCATACAGGGTGGGAACAACGTGAGGGTCAATAAATAATTTAAATTTTGGGGTAAATTATCCCTTAAAGAGTTTTTTGACCATCTGTATAAGCTGCATTGTCCGGTCTGACTAGTCTAAGATTAAATTGTCTTTCTCTTTTGATCTTTCCTCTGTTTATCCCCTGGTTTTCTTTCAGTTCTTATAACAGTTAGGCCTGGGTTGCCTCAGGTCAGCCAGTGAAATCACTGCTTTCATATTCCGGAGGGGTTTCTCATGGCTGTGTGTATCTGTATACCTTGTGGCTGTACGGGTGGCATTCGTCTCCTTCCAGCCCCTGTGGTGTGCACATACGCAGGCCTCTGAGCCACAGACTCACAGCACAGCACAGACCCACACCGCACTGCACATCCCTGTCACATGCCTGACACACAAACACAACACAACACAACATCAGTCACATACGGTATGGCATTCATTCCCAGTGAATAGAAGATCTTGCCTTGCATGGCTGTGTTAAAGTCTTTGTTAATGTGTACGAATGATAAAGTATTTGCTTTTTTAAATGTATCTACCCCATGCCAAGAGTGCAAATTCAATTATTTTATAAACATTCTGTTTGATTTAAAATAACATTCTGTTTGATTTCCTATGATTTTTCCCAGAACTATCAAAACCTGTGGCAGTCAAAAAAGCTCAGGTGTCTCATTAAAGAGAGAGGAAACTTCTCTTTTCACACAACCCTGTAAAAAATGATATGATCAATAGAAATGACTTTTTTACATGTGAATCAGTGCAATATATTTAATATTCTACATGAAATGACAATGCTAAACGATATCCAGTTAAATATGAGTTAAATGGAGGTTGTTAATTGGGGCTGTAAAAGTATAGGGCAAAAACTGATAAAATATACAGAAAAATGTGTGATAGAAATGCCAAATTAATGTGGGAAAACTTTGTAAAATGTTCAAAAATTTGATTATAAAGAAATTGTTTATATTATTAATTTTTTTTTTTTTCTAATACAATTACATTTAATTTGACATATTGGCTTACGAGCAAACATGCTTTTTAAACAATTAGTGAACAAGCAAATTCTGAACAAGCAAAATTAAGGCAAATCATAAATGAACTTAATCCATTTGGGGGATAAGCAAACCTCCCGCTTACTTTTTTTTTAGCATTAACTATTGAAATTTATCAATAGTAAATTTATCTATCAGCTAAACATGATTGATTATGTATAACTGCACAAATAAATGATCAATTCAATGAAGACATAATTAAATAATGCAATTAAAAGTAAGTCCTGCGAGATGATTTGTCAGACTTACCCCTGTGATGACGGCACATCTGCACCAGCTCAGGGACAGCAGGAGCACGGACAGAATCAACACCCTGCTCATAGCAGCAGCGGGACACAAACACTAAAAGCTTGATCGTTCTTTTTTGTGTTTTTCTAATTCTCCCTGTTGATCTCTATTCTGTCCTGTGGAGCTCCTGGAGGATTGAGTATGGCCCTGAGATGATTTCAGTTCTCTGCTGGTCTTGTCCTCCTGTCTCAGAGTGTGGAGTCTTTGGTAACTTCTGAAATAAGGTCTGAGGTCTGGCTCTGTCTCTCTCTTTCTTTCTCCATCTCTCTTTCTCTTTATCTCCCCTCGCCCCTCGCTTCCCCCCACCCACACCTCCGCAGGGACTTCGTCATCTCTTTCTGTATGACGCTGGACCGGATGATGGAGAAGAGACCTCACTGGACGTTTCACTTCAAGCACATCCTTCCTAATGACACCAGCTAGAGTAGCACATTTTTTCATTGGATTTGTGTGGTTATAAATCAGCTGAGTTAAATTTAGAGCAGCATTATTCGCCAGTCTTTTTTTGGCTTATATGCCCCCAAAGCCATATCAATAAAGCTCAAGCACCCCTTCATTGAATTCTGAAATGTGCTCATATTGTCAACTCATTTTATACTGAATATCATTTAAAATAAGAAGTTATTTTACAATTTAATAACAACAACGCTGATATATGAGTGGGAAAAAGTGTCGCCCACACTAATTTATAAGAACACGCAAAACAATATTTTGTTCATTCACTTTTTATTTTATTTCCTCAAAATAACTTTTTTAACTTATTTTTCACTGGAGCTCAAATTGCTATAAAACATTCAGTCATTTCTCCAGTTAATGTTTATAGTTTTATTTATTTACGGGCATACTCATGTGGCAAATAATTATTATTATTTTTTTTTCCTGGCCAAAATACATTTTAAATATATGTTGTGTTGTAAAAAGTGAACCTTAATAAAATATATTTTTGAAATTAAAAATATATTTAGTTTCAACCTTCATACAATTAAATATGCTTTATTATGAATTCATACATTTAGGCTAGAGATCAAAACTTTGGGCTATATATATAGATATGTAAGTGATTTAGTGAGTATGTTCCTTTCTGATTTTTATTCAGATATGTTACATATATGTTATAGAAAACAAATAAAGGTTTTCATTAAATGTGACATATGTGAATGTATTTTCTTGGATTGTAATGTAATGTATGGAGAGCAAAGTATATTTTTAAATGCTTTTTAAAATATATATGAATATGTTTTTTTATTTAAAAATGAATATATTTTTGGTCATTTTTGAAAATACTTTTTTCCCCTGCCATATGGGTAATATTAGTAGTTTAGTAGTATTTGCAGTACAATTCCCTAATTTATACATCTTTTAAAGGAATATTTTAGGTACATTTTTATATTTTTAAAATATGACAGGATTTGTAAGAGCTGTGAGGAGTCTGAAATTCTCAAACAATAATTTGAAAATATATTTTCAACATAATTTACTCCATTACCAAAAGTAATAGTAATTAACACCTTCATCATCCATATCCTCTATGCATCCGGTTTCATGCACAGCTTGTTAAAGTCATTTTAGTTTTTTTTTTTTCGTTCCCTCATTCACTTCTCCGCTAGGCACTTGTTCATTTTACAGGAGTCCACGAGCCATAATTATCACCTTCTCATTTGAATCATTAGGATTCATCACCCTTTACAGTGCCAAAGTAATGTCAGACTTGCAGCCAAGTTTCAGAGTACCAACACAAGTCAAGTAAGTTCATAGGAAATGAGTCATCAGCGCAAGGGGTTGAAACATTTATTTTTGCTTCCTGACAATATGATGCAGCTCGCAGGTAAATCACAACAAATTAAGCACTTGTCAATTCATTTGAGACGTTTAAGCCTACAGTCACTCCATGACATAATATGCCCTGTCATTCACTGACAATTTCCTATTTACAAGTCTTAAATGTGCCAGTCATCCCCAGACAGTTAAACACATTCGACATCGTGTCCTCTCAAGCCTGAAAACTTCCTTGACCCAGCAGTAACAAGAGTAATTACATCTCATCGTGGACACATAAGCCCTACTCACTACAAACAGTACGTTTCTCATGAAGGGACTCTTTAAAAATAAGCACTCTTCAATTTCTGGTGTCATGTTCAATCTGGTCTCGTCCTTCTGCTTTTGCTGCCGTAAGGTCATCGGAAGGCCTACAAGGCATCGCTGCCTCCAGAAATTCACACAAAGCTCTGCAGTTTTATGCAGAATTGGAACATCTGCCATTCAAGCTGTTAGCATATTCGTTTATAAGTATTTTAATTGTGCTTTCAGCTAACAGTACATACAATTATGACATTTTACATGGCCTTATAAAGTCCTTATAAAGGCACCTTATAAAGTCTAGCATACTCTTTTTATCAGCGTCAGAAGCAAATGAAAATGTGGATATAGCCTGTATGAACTGCTGATCATCAAAGCCCTAGGGATGGAGATACGTGATGAAACGCAGCTATACAGAATCAATGAGCTTACTTGAAATTATAGCTAAATAAAATATCCGACTTGACGGCAATTGGAGTGAAAGATAGCAGGGTGGAAAATGTCAGTCCTATCTGTTGGGATTTGATTTACGTTTAGCGAGAGCATGAAAATGCCATTGGTTAGTCAGCAGTGCATTACTTGACTGCAGTGAAAGTGATGGATGTCACTGACGCCCAGGCCACGTAATTACATTGCAACTTTTTGCCCTGTCAGCAGACCAACTTGGCTCTAACTGCACAGGACTGGGTAGAAATCATCAAGCGTTGCCGGCAGGGGAGAATCC
Organism: Onychostoma macrolepis; assembly: GCF_012432095.1. Lineage (NCBI taxonomy): Eukaryota > Metazoa > Chordata > Actinopteri > Cypriniformes > Cyprinidae > Onychostoma > Onychostoma macrolepis. The sequence continues at coordinate 15,804,025 of NC_081162.1, read as the reverse complement.
AAGTTAGCTAAAAGAGCTTGAAAGCTGTTAAGCATAACTTCATAATAAATGCAGTTTGAAAACTGAGCCAAAAAGGGAAAGAAAATAATTGTTTAAATTTAATTTAATTTAAAAAAAAATAATAATAATTATTATATTTACTTAATATTCACTTAATAATTATTTTTGAATTATTTAAATTATCCAGCACACACTAATAACGTGTAATTTTTGGAACAATAAGCTCATTAATTCATGTCTGTCTTTTGCAGTAGCAGTAGTATGTCAAATGGACCTCATATCAAAACTGTGATATCCATAAATAAAAGGTTGCATAAATTCTGGAAACATTAACCTGATCAGATGGGCTCTAGAGGGACAGAAATGGTCGATGTTGCTCTGCCTCATGCTATTTGCATGTATATTGAGCTCAATAACCTGATTTATGCGTTACACTTTGCACAAATTGTGAAGTGGTAGGCTGTACACAGTATATACATAGTCTAGATATATGCAACACAGTTATATAAACATATATTTAATATTATGTTATATAATGGATATGACCAAAAAATAGAGCCTTTGTCAGAAGTGATTCTTAAAACAGGCTCACAAAACACAAAAGAGAGTGCCTCACTATCATGAGTGTTCAAAATGGAGAAGACAGCATTGGTTTCTGATAAAGAACTTCTGCTCAAATACAATTGATGGTGAGGAGAAGGACTGGTCTTTTATTCTGCTCTTGGTCAGAGCATGGGGTCATCTAGAGAGATATCAACAGTGAACATTCACACGTTCCCCTGGGAGTTCTCATTGACAATGACAGCTAAATGTTAACCGGATGTATTTGCCCTTTAAAGAGTTTTTAGCAATGTATTATTTATAAAAAGGAAGTGGTGGAAGAAAAAGATGTCGATCTAGCCACTGAATCATATGTGATCATCCACTAAATAACAATAAAGTGCTGCAGCCGTGACGTCAAAACTCGGACAAATTCACCATGGGTTCCCTTGAGATTTTCCTATGGGTTTTAATAATGGGTTTTTCAATTTATATAAAACAAGGTCTGTGTAGGGCCGTCCTTAAGGCAGTGCAACTGTGCGGTCACACCGGGCCCTGCGCTTCAGTTTATATTCCTGGGTTTTGGCGTCATGTCTGCAGCACTCCATAGCCCTGCAGAAACATCCATCTTAAGCTGGTTGCTGTGTTTTAGTACATTTTAGCTGGTTTGTGGTTCAAGCTGGTAATAAATCATTTTGGTCCAGCAAAAACTATCAGCTCGTTAGTTCTCCTGTTAACCTGCATCAAATTAATGTTTATTTAAACTAAAACCCATAATGCATTACATGCTACACAAAGGGGGTTAGGCTGCTAACAGTAGTTTTTATTTACTGACAAGATTAGACTTTTGAGCTAGATGGCGCTAAATCATATTCGCTTTTAGTATTTTTTCCTTAGAGGGCGCCGTAGCGTTGGAATCGCGTTTTAGAATGTCAGCTGACATCCCGGAAGTGATACAAAATAATAAATATCGCTGCCGCTCTCTCCACAATATTTCATATTTCGGTTAATTTAAAGACATTATTTAATCCGCTATTATGGAGGGTTCACTGGAGCAGCATCTTGATGATACGTACGTTATAATGTATAATTTTCCCCCCAAGCATCTATACTTATTTTGGGTGTTGCTTTACTAATCTGTTTTCTTCTTCCACTAGAATGAAAAATCCTGCCATCGTTGGGGTTTTGTGCACAGACGCTCAAGGCCATAATCTAGGATGTAAGTATCATTATGTTTTATTCATCCACTGACTGTTATGTCACGATGACAGTGTTGTATTTGCGTGTATTTTCAGCATTCATTTTATGTTAATATTTGTGTACAAGGTATACAAAAAATGTATCAATACAAAAGGTTTGGATGTGGTTCAGTTCAGTTTATTTCCAAAAAAGAAAAAGAAAAACTGGGGACATTATTATTACGCAAAATAGACAACTTTACAACCCGAACTAAAACTTTTAAGTTTGTGTTATGTTTACTAACATATTTGTAATTGTTTGTGTTAATTGAACTCATTGAACACATACAAAAAATAAATATTAATATAAAAGAAAATCTTTTGAAGCTCTGAAATTAAAAAAGGCAAAAGATAACAAAACCAAGTAATGTTAACATTACAATTATCAGTAACGCATTACTAAAAATTTAACAAAAACTAAAATGAAAACATTGAAATAAATGCTCTTTCAAAATATTACTAAAAACCACAATAATATATAGCCTAATTAATACTTAAAATAACACTACATTTATTATATTTTGTTTCACTAATGAAGCAAGGGTAAAAAGTCAGGACAGTGACAAGCTCCTTATAGATGACAAATAATTTTTCCCTCACTTTTTTTATATGTGCAAAACACCATACAGTAATAACATTGAACGTATTGTTTAATAAAATATAATGGTTACAGAATCTTGCTTTTATATGGGTTTTCTTGAATGTCTGAAATCTTTTTCATTGCTCACCATAATTTGAGCATGACTCATATACTGTAACTGTCAACTTCTTTAATGTTTTAATCTCAGGCCGTGGCTCGCTTTCTGATGAACATGGAGGCATTGTGTCTGTGCTGGCCAAGCAAGCTGCTTCTCTAACCAAAGACCCCACTGACTCTCCTACTGTGTGTCTGGAGTCTGACTCTGGGTAAGAAGCTACTTGACAAACATCTGAAACAGACTCCAGATCTTGAAATGTTTATTTGAAATGTCAAATGTTTAAATCTTCATTTAAAAAATAAATAAATTGTATAATTCAGGAGCATAGCCATCATTAGAACTGAGGACACGTTCTCCCATCTTTTATCCCATTAAGTACCTGCCACTCTGCCACATGCTTTTTGAATTGTATCTGTGCACTAAAGTTTATTATAACATGACTTATGATAAATATTGTTACTGCTTTTTAAGTATTAAATGGGACCCTTAATGTAATTCTCTCATTGCAGGAACATTTTGGTGAGAACGCATGGAACAATTACACTGGCTGTGCATAAGATGGCATCATAAATTCTGTTTGTTTATAATTGTCATGTATTGAATGTGTGCAGTGTTTTAAACATCAATATTTGAGTTTGATGAGTTTCAACGGTCTATTGTGAGCAACCTAGAAATTTATTGATCAGCTGAGATCATGTCTTCCATCAAATGAAAAACCATCATATATTTGTGTCCATGGTTAATCAGTCATTTCTTTTCCAATATTTGTATTTTCTTTCAACCATAGTTTAGATGTGTTTATGTGTTTGTTTATTTTGGTCAAACTATTGTTTCCCATCTAATAAATTGTTATTTAAGGAAACTAATTCTGACTGAGTCTATTTTGTACATTTGTGAGAGGTTGAAGTACCATAATGTGTTCAGAAGGGGGCAGTAGTTGTAACATGTTTTGCATGAAGTAGAATACTGAAGATATTAGTCATAATGATTTTACATTCAGTAAGTACCTTACAGAGAACAGTTTAATGGATCATTGTGAGTTCTAGTTTATATGCAAGATTAACAATGGCAAATTATTAAAGTTGAGACAGGTAAGGTTTTTCTCAGCCTCCTTAGTTATGGTTAATTATAAATGTATTTTTTTTGTCAAACATACCATTTACAATTAGGTTAGTATTACTTTTGTCTTATTTTATGAATAACAGAAATACACTAGAAATATTCCTTGTGTCCTGTTTGTTTGAATTGAACAGGTTTGTTGTCTGCATATGGAAAATACAGAGAATTCTTTGTTCTTCTCATTTTTCTCTTTTTGTAAAAAAAATCTCCAATAAAACATACAGAGGTAAGAAATCATTTAAAAAGAGGTAACGTTTCTTAATTTTTTAGCAGTCACTCTGGCCTGTCATGGAGAGTTCCTTCCTTGATAACAGTTAACAGTGAAATCACTTATCTTTTGATTATGAAAGATTTATTATTTTTACCTTAACATAGCTGATAAGAATCAGAGTTTGGCAACGTTAGCACTTAAACTGGAAACATCCAATTGGAATACAAAGTGTGCAGCATGAATACTAAGAAAATAAATCATAAACTGCAGTTTTTGCTCTATTTTTTTTTTTTTTCTGATGTACCTAATGTACTATTTGTACATAATGTTCAGAAGATGTTGTGAATGTGTAACTTTTTCAAGCACAAAAACAGCACTGAGACTAGAACACAATATAATCATCAAAGCAAGTGTGGGTCAACCTAACAATTTCATGACTATTGAGAGGAAAATCTGTTTTTAAAAAAATAATAAAATGCACACAATATATATTTGTAGATTGTAATGCCCTTTATGGATCTTCAACTGAAAAGACAAATTATATTATCTGATTTGCAGCTCTAAATAGTTGGCCAATTTTGTGATATGCTGCATGTGGAAGGTTTGTGTGTGCTTTAAACAGCAGATAAATCTTCTCTAAGTACATTTGTATGGTTAACATTTCAGAATACAGCAGGTGTGTTTATATAATATTTGAGAACATAAGACATGTAATGACTTGGGATTACAGTATTAAAATGTACAGGTCTAGATCTTGTAGGACAGTCTGTCATTCATTACTGTCTGTTTACCTGTGTTGTTCTAAAACTTCAAAGATTAACCTGCCTTCAACGTTTTAAGGGCATCTCACATCAGTGCCTTTTATGGTTTTCCCACCACATAGTGGTATTTATCTGAATACCTAAACATTTATTATTTGCCCCCTAAGCAGTCACAGTGTAGTGCGTTGACCTCTTTCAAATAGCCACAGTCCAGGAAAGCCTCTGTAATAATTAGTTCCACTTCAATACTTAGCTTCTAAGTTCCGGTCACATCGTCATTAAATGCACTAGGGGCCGTCTTTGGCTCTGCACGCCCTGAGCGCATTGCTTCCGAGCTGTGCCGGTCCGAGTGGTCAGATGTGACCCCCGAGAGACTCAGAGACTGGGGCAAATTTTCAGAAAGTAGGAGAAATTAAGCACAGGGAGTCTAGCCATGGTCAGGAATGACTTTGATAAGACATACCACCACATAGGAGGAGCTGTCACCGGGGAATCCACGGATGTTGCCCGCAGCACAACTGCAGATGCGCGCCTGAGGAGATCAAGTCTTAACAAGTGAAACCTGGAATTAAATGACTGATATCGTTTCGGGAAATATGGTAAGTCCTTCTTTTCCCGTTTGCGTTCATGAAATAGTCGTTGACAATTCACACAATGATTTTTTTCGGTTGCAAGTTCACAAGTCTATATAACACAAATCCGAAGTTTTCAAGGTTAAGTTTAAGTCTCTCTCTCTCTCTCTCTCTCTCGTCAATTTGGTAATAGTTTTTATATGCTTTTGGTTGATTTCAACGGCGTGTGATGAGTATTATTCTGAGGGATTTCTGTGTTCATTAAACCATAATTATATAAAATAGCTACATGTAACCTGGCTAGGTTAAAATTTTATGGTTCTTTAACATTTTATTTATTTTTCAAATGTATTAGCATTTTTGCAACAATCTAATACGATTGCGTAGGCTATAAACGACAGGTAGGCTAGCTAAATGCGATTAACTTTTTATTTAGGCTATTTTTCCTCAAAAAACTAGCCTAACTAACAGAAAAAAAAGGGGAAAAAAGCCCGGTATGTTTTATCATAACTTGAAGCATGATCATATAATGCCAGAGGTTTAACTGACGGTGTTTTTTCTATCGACTGTTATCGATAGGTGTAAAGTACTGCACTCCAGTAGCGCGCATACACATGAACGCCGCTGGGCTCGCGCGATCCATACACGAGCGCTATGCGGCTGCGGACAGCTCGCGACAGCATCGGCTCTCTGGCGTTTGAGGTAAGTGCATAAGTGCGACCTCCTCGTGATTTTCGCCTCTGCTTTGTGTCATAGTATAGGATTATGTACTAAGCCTAAATTTTGAGAGGTTTAACTACACAACCGCACGGTTAGTTGTGGCACGGTTGAGTTGAGGATGGGAAGGAAAGATAACGTTGTAGTCTGTGTGGGATGTCCTGAACGGTGTGTTTCCAGTGAGAATCTTTGAATGATGCAAACATTTTACAAGCGTTTGCTTAAGTAAAAGTTAGGAGTCACGAGGTTATTAATTATGGCAACGTTGAAGAGTGATACTGGATTATAAATTGGAAACTTTATCCCAAAGTTAGTAACATTTTTAAGTTAGGCCTACTTAATCTTATTAAACTACTATGTTTTTTAGACTCTAAATGTTTGATGTGAAGACACTGGGAGGCAATGTGTGGAAATGTACTTCTGTGAATGTGTTTAGAAAACATTACAGTGAATCAATGGAGAGGTCAAGGGATTTCCTTCCACTGTAATGTCAGAATAACAAGACTGCATTTGCAGTTTTATCAATGAGTGAGATTTAAAAAAAAGAAGATTAATGTAATTCTCAGATGAACTGAGGTTATATAACTAATTATAAAGGCCAAGCCCCTGCACAAACCCAACATAAGGTAAGAGGGGTGTAACACAGTCACAGGGGTGTAAAGTTCCACACAGGTATGCCAACACAAAAACTGTTTAAAAAGTTTGATGCACAAGCAGTACTCTGACTATTCACGCCATAAACCACCACAGTTATGAAAGCTTGTGATCCCCTGTCAGACATCTCTAACAATGAATGTAAGATTAACTGCATCATGCATTTGTCAACATGCATGATAACTAAAGAATTAGTTATTTGAAAGACGCATACCTTGAATAGAGATTATTGTGTGGGGAAGGTCCAAAAGATAGTAAGTTTTAACAGAGTTTGTGTAACAGGTTCATCCAAAGCAAGATCTGCAAGTTGAGCTTCCAGTGCAGAAGATGACACAGAGTAAATAGGCTCTCACCTTAAAGGTCATTCATTTTCCTGTGCAACAATTATGCTGCCAAAAGAGCAACACAGGTGAGTCTTTTTCAAAGTGTTTTTCTCTAACTGCCTAAGATTATGAGATCTAAATTTGTTTTTTAAGGCGAGACACTGCAGGTGAATAGGGTAATTTTTTTTACTAATAGTTATCGCCTTACTTACCTAGTTGATTGATTACATTCATAATTGCAAACATTTTTTGTATTACAAGTTTTCTAAAATGTTAGGTTTAAATATGCAAATGAGGCATTATTTAATGAAATATGCACTAATTTGCATACATTTCTAGTACAAAAATCTAAACACTGGATGAAGTCAGTTTCAAAAGTCTTGTTTAAGTTTTTTTTGACATATTACAGAGGGAATTTTGGGTATCTCATTTTGTCACTCCATAATTCAGAAAATACTTAGAACAGACAGAAAACACTATATTTTGACAATTTTGGGGGGATTAAAATGTTGTATATAATCAAGAAAATTATATATGAACAAATCCCTCTGTAAAAACCTTCAGGATATAGACAGGAATAAAAATGTAAAGTTTGGTGTGTGTAAGTGCTACTGAAGTGGAGATTTATGGCTCAGTGTAGGAGAAAAAACTCATTTTGAGAAAACGGCCTTTAAAAATATGTATTGTAATTGAAATCTATTGACACAAACAGATAAAGTGCTATAAAAGAAACACTTAACAGTGTCTTTTGGATGTTTTCGTTCTACTAGTCTGAAAAAACACTTTATGAAAAACCAAAAAGCCCAAAATCTCAAAATTGACAGGTGCATGAAAAAACTGTGTTTTTGCCTGTAGTGTCTCCCCTTAAGATGGATCTTTTTACATTTTTATAGGTGGCCCTTTTCATTGCTATTACTACTGATTGTTATCCAACATTTAAAACAAAGTGATCAGACAGGTTCTGCATAACTGTCACATAACCAACAATGATATAATGATTTCATAACACATACCAGAGGAGGAAAACACTGCTTTTGTGACCAAAAATATTGCTCACTCAATCGCTGCATATAGGGCAATTACCAAAAATGCAATTAGCACTGGATTTTAAAGAGCCTTTTGAGTGAAAGTGTCGGGATGAGTAACAGGGTGGACTGTAGACCTTTCCAATGCAACTTCCTGGACTCACTCCTGAACTGAAGCATTCACACATGTGATCTGACATACTTGCATGCATGCAAGCACACACACATGCACAGACACACTCCGGGGTGGCCCTCGGTAAGCACATGGAAGGAAATGTTTTCACTTACAACACACTGGCCCAATTCATTGCTCTGTAATCCTCTAAGCAGTTTCTGCATGCTTTAGCGTCTCCACTTGTCTGTTTTCTCTTGAAGGAACAGCCAACTACTTGAACTCATGAGCTTTATGTACGAGAGCTTTACAAACCACATATTTTCTGTCTGACACGATTATGTTTTCATCAGTGAAGCTATGAATTTCCAGATCACTTTGTCTTTAAAAGTTCTGCACACATAGCGGCTTTAGATAAAGGGATTGTTCACACAGAAAAGAAAATTCTGTTGTCATGTACTGCAAAATTTGTATGCCTTTCTCTCTTCTGGGGAACACAAAGTGGATGCTTTTAGCAGAATGTCCAAGCAGTTCTTTTGAAAGTGAATGGGCCATGATTTCAGTGAATAAAGTGTTACATTTTCATTTCTCATTTAAGGCTATTGAATGGTTCCTAAAGACCTGTGATGTAGTGCATTTATACTTCTTTTTGTGCTTTTTGGGGCTTGATTCCTATCAACTTTCACTGTACAGGTACGTCCAATGTCAATTTAGATATTATGCTAAATGCCTCCTTTTTTGTGTTCCACAAAAGAAAGCAAATCATACAGGTTTGAAACAAAATGAAGGCAAGTAAATTGTGAGTGGGTATATTTTTAGTGAACTGTACCTTTAAGAAAAAAGTGTATATTTTCTATACAGTCGTTATGTGTATGCATACATTTTCAGATCAGCAAATTTCATGTTCCTGCTTCAGCTGGAATGACCTGAGGTGATGAATTTGATTGCTCAGTATTTGTAGTTGAGCAAGTGTTTATCTCTGTGAAATAATTCAAACGATCCACCATCTCTGCACAGGGGCTCGCCGTTCGGTTAACTTCATGCCAGGTGTTTGTTTGAACGAACCCGTTAGCCTTTGACCGTTCTTTCGCTCAGTCGCTCTGTGTCATTTTGAACACTGTACTAGACACACATTGTATTCAGCTGTATCAGCTGTAAATAAAGAGGTCTCAGGCCTGGATCCAAAACACTTCACCTCATACTGATAACCAGTTTAAACCAGTGGCATCCTCATGTTTACTCAGAATTTAACCACTCTAAATAGAATAACCCATGGCACTGATGTCATCACGGTCCACTGCATTCTGGGTTTGGAAAATGTTTAACAGATAACACCAGATCAAACCACATTATGCTGGCAATACTGTATTTGGGTCCAAATGTAAAAAGGGCAAAGAAGATAGAAGAGTAACAGGAGATCAGATTAAAAATTAACTACCACATTTGCCATTTTTACATTCTTTTTTATCAGTGTTTTGATACATTTGTTTTTGTCTTAATTGAACCTGTTCATATAATAATAATTGATTAATTATTGTGTTCTTGGAAACCTTTCGTCTATAAAGGGTTGTATGTTTCAGATGGTGAAGAGGTAATTTTATAAAACTTTCTCTCTCACTGGTTGATGTTAAGTGGATGTTGTGATGTTTCAGTGATGGCAAGGCCGCCAAAACCTCCTGCTCTGAACAAAAAGCCATGACCATGAAGAAAGAAAAGAAGGAGGTTGTTTATGTGGATCCACCAGATGGCGGTTGGGGTTGGATGGTGGTTCTGCATTGTTTCCTGGTATGTCATGAATCCTGCTGTTAGAGACTCTGATTTAGAGCTTCTTTGCTGTGATAAAATTGAGGTGATCTGTATTGAGCTGAAATCAGTTGAATCTGCTGGTGTTTTTTTAGGTGAACGTGTTGGTAATGGGTACATTGAAGAGCTTTGGGATCTTCTTTGTGGCACTGCAGGATGAGTTTGGAGGTTCGTCCGAGAGCATCAGCTGGATTGGATCCATCATGTCCAGCCTCAGGCTCTCTGGAGGTACGGTCACCATAGCAACCATCTTCGATCCAATATGACAGGTTATAAACCCAGTTTTGTTTGTGACCCGTTAGGTCCTTTGGCCTCGGTGGCCTGTGCCAAGCTGGGGAACAGGGTTACCTCCATAGTGGGGGCGTTTTTTGTCAGCGCCGGCTTCATCTCCAGCATATTTGCCACCAGCGTGATCTACCTTTACTTTAGCATGGGGATAGTTGTTGGTGAGTTTTGCTTTATATGAAAAATAAAAGTATAGATATTATGAGATAAAAAATGTATCCACAAAACTTTTTTATTTTTTCCAGGTCTCGGGTTTGCTCTTCTTTATCAGGCCACATCTGTTGTAACAGTGACCTATTTCAGAAAGAGGCTGGCAACTGCATATTCTATTGGACGCTCTGGCATGGGTTTGACCTTTGCCCTCGCTCCTTTCACTCAGCTGCTTTTGGATCAGTATGCTTGGCAGGGTAATTGGCTTTCAGCTACATTATTATAAAATCTGTAATATCAGTATAAAACTTTAACTGGTATATGATTTATATACTATTTTTCAAAAGTTTGGGCTCAGTATGACTATTTGAAAGAAGTTTCTTATGCTCACCAAGGCTGCATTTATTTGATAAAAGCAGTTATATTATGACATTTTATTACTATTTAAATGAGCTTTTTTCTATTTTCATTTTTTTCTGTAGTGGCAATACTGAATTATCAGCAGCCATTACTCCAGTCTTCAGTGTCACATGATCTCTCATGGTGAAGTGTGGAAAGAGTGGAAGTGTTTTTTAGGAGTTTTTATAACAACATTATAACAGAAAGCTTGAGTTACATAACTATAATTTTACTTTTTTTTTTTTTTTTTTTTAAGGCTAAAAAGTAATTTTTGGTTTAATAAAGTGACTATTTTTTTCTGGATCTAATAATTTATCCGAAAATACATTAAAATGCAATGCAGCCATTTATTTGAATATTGAGTATGTTTTTAATAAATTTTATTTAATGAATTTATGAGCATAAATTAAAAAATGTCAGGGTGTCCTGATATTACAGTAAAGAAAGGAGTATTATTATTACATGTTAAAATATTATTATTGACACTCATGAGTTTCTCTTCTGTCTCTAGGAGCTCTTTTGATTTTGGGAGGCCTGATGCTGAACCTGGTGGCTTCTGGGATGCTTTTGCGGCCCATTAATGTTAGACCTCCAGCTTTTCTCATGTCAAACTCCAGCCTTCACATAGCTGGATCTGAAAAAGATCCTCTTAAGAACCATATGAATGGCAACACATCTATATCCAATGGCACTTCCAAAATGGACAGCTCACCTCCCATTCACAGGGACACACTTATAATAGAGAACCCCGTTCACGAACAGAACACTCTCCCACATTTGGAACTCAAAAAATCTATCCAGAATGGGGTGAACGGTACAGACGGCAGCCAAATTAAAACTTCCCCTGAGATGAATGGGGTTTCTCCTGTGGATTCGTTACTTGAGAACAGCAGAACAGAAAATCTTCCTGAAAACCCCCAAAAAGTGCTGGACTTCTCACTGTTGAAGAACCCTTTCTTTTGCATCTACACTTGGTCGCTGGTCTTCAGTCAGCTGGCATATTTTATCCCTTACTTCCATTTGTCTGCAAGGGCCCGGAACCTGGGTATCGACCCTATGGATGCTTCCTTCATCATCTCTGTAGCTGGTGAGTCATATTACCTTTGATCAACCTATGTAACCCTAGAGTCTTGTTTTTCCACCAACATCTATTTTAAGTATTACGTGCTTTTTACAGAATTAATTTTGCATATGCAAAGGAATTTATAGATAAAGGATTCGTGATAAAGGTTATAAGATGATTTAAATTAAAAAGTTACCTATTGCACAAAAAAGTCCTCTAGTCAGCATGTTTGTTATTGCTGTTCTCTGGCTGCAACAGTTCAACTGTACACTAATAATGCGTAACAGTAGAAGAAATCAATAGGACGTAAGCACTGCTGAGCTATGCTGTGGAAAATGGAGAGACAAAAGACCATGTAATGACAGTGCTAGTGGACAGCATGTCATTAGCGAAGCTGAGTTTTTTTCTGGCTTCATCAGGGATGTATTCCAGGAAAGCCATAAAGCCATACCTGATAGATGCTCTATGGCCATTGTGCTTTGCAGCAAGATGTGCTCTAATATGGGCTTTAAAGGGTTAATGCAAAAACGCAGCCAACTTCACATTAATTATTTGTGAGCAGTTTAAATTCTGCAGTGTTATGCAATGAGTGCTCTTACATAAAAAATGAACTTTGGCATAGTGGCTAAAACCAGAGGGCTTGTAAGTGTCCTATCAATAATGCCACAGTGAATGAAAGAGAGTGTGAATATGTTTACTCAAACATTTGTTTTTTTTTTTTTGCATTTATTTACCAAAAGGTAGTATTGCTTTTAAGGGTGTTGATTATTACCTCTAATGGTGTTCTTTAGAGAAACTAGAAATACAAGGCACTTATGTTAACATTAAAAAGCCTTTACTAAAATGTAAACTTTTTCAGCAAAAAATCATAACCAACATGTTGTCTGGGTATGTAGGAAACATGTGACACCCTATTGACCTGGCTGTTTGTTTACTGCAATACACACCCTGATAAAGGCTCACTATTTGCAACATGTCTATTGTTGTTTTTCTTCAACTTTATTTATATAGCGCTTTATACAATACAGATTGTATCAAAGCAGCTTTACAGTATTAAACAGGAAAATAGTGTGTCGATAGTGCAAGAGGAAAATAGTAACACTATTTAATTTTTATGTTACACCCTGTGCAATTTACTTGAAATTCATGCTTCATATTAGAATTGTAAATGCGCTGTTACTGAAATTCTGACTGATATGATGAGCTGTTATTTTCATGCTATGGCTGATAACTGATGAATGTCCGTTAATAAAATTATAAACTATTTTGTCAAAATCAATTAAAAATAAAACACTCATACATCCCTACTTTATATAGTGGCAAAAAAAAGTCACTTAAAATGTATCAATGTCTCTAATTTATATAATTTTTTTTTTTTTTAAATAGCACAAGCAAAAATAATTTAAATTCGTAAATCAATAAAATAATGGCTCAGAAATGTGTGGTTTTGTAAGTTTAGCATCACTTATTCACAGAGGCTGCTTGGGGTTTTTGTTGTTATTTTTTTAAAATAATTTTTTGTCATTTTTTTCTGCCAAGTTTGACTTAATTAAGCAGTCAAAAAACTGCTTCAATGGTCTTCAATACACTATGAAAAGTCACCTTTATTCATATAGCACATTATACAATACAGATTGTTTCGATGCAGCTTCACAATAATAAACAGGAAATAAATCATATAAATTTAAAATGGGACAAATTCAAATTCAGCTGTAAATCATGTACTCCGCTGTCTAGTGTCTGAACTTTATAAGGTCATTTTGTCATCCAGCATCTATCTGATAGACCCTCCCCTTCCAGTACATAAAGAAAGCTGCAATAGTTAAGTCAATGAAGTGTCCAACATTCCACACTTTGTTTTTCTGGTTAATTAAGTGCATCGTACATATATCTGAAGTGTACTTTTTCTTTTTGAAATTTTCAGTATGAATATACTTGCAATATACAGTATATACTACAAAATGGCTTTGAATAGTGCATAAGTGCACAAAGTTGAGACAATTGCGAAAGAAAGATGTTTTCACATTGGACAGGGTGAGCAGGGAACTAACGCTCAGGCTCCTCGTGGCAGGTCACTCACTGTCGGCGAGCCGAGGGAAGTCGCTAAGCAACAGCCCAAGTAGCTGCCATGAGGCTTGGTAGTTCAGTACCCAGTTCTGAAGTGGTTGGCATTGTGTGGTGCGCCACCAAGGCAGCAATGCGGACAAAAGAGAGTGAGGAGACGAGCCAAACACGTTTTGTGTTTTAATGAGCTGGTAGCGATCGGACATGCATTTGGGCGCTCTGTACCTCAGTGAGGGCCTATTGTCTGTCTTTGATGTAGTGGGGACATTGCATTCGTCCAGTCCTTTTGTGTCCACTGAGTGAAGTGCACAAAGACACAAACACCTGTCACATGCCCGATTACCCTGGTGAAAGTCCCCCTATACACTACAGAGTTTTGTGGACTAGGAACCTCTACTTTTGTCACTGAGATTCTGTACTGAAGTTTCATTTTGCAAAGCATGACAGGAACAGCTGTGAAACTCAACGGCCCTGCTGGGATTTAAACACACAAACAACGCGCAAAATGTCTTTGGGTTCAAGCGGGGCACACCAGGATGTCACCTTTAGTGGCGCACCGAGGACATGCAAACATCGAGCAGCTGTTTTGTTTTATGTCTGGCCAGCAATAAATGACTCCACATGTGCACAAACTGCAGCATCAGTTCAAGCCATTGGTTCTATTTGAGCTGGTCAGATCATACCACGATCTTGTGTATGTGCATTTTTATGTAAGTCTATTAAGTAAACTGTGATAGCCTGCATGTCAGCAGAGAGTCTCCCTCTTTGGATCTGTTGCGTATGTATGAATCTGCAATAGTGCCGCCTCAGGTCTTTTCCTAGACTGTTCAATAAAGCTCTGCAGCACATACAGCTCCGGCACAGACAACAGCAAACAAAAAGCAGCACTGAACGCTTTGTACGGCACACCGCAAAATAACTAGTCTGTTATCACTACTTCTGTTTCCTTTTCTGTCACTCTTTGAACTGAAAAACAGATTGCACCATAGGCTTCATGCAAAGTGTTAATTAACTGAAAGTATGTTAAGCAGCAGTTTTTCATGTTTGTGAAATATACACCATGGACACTTAGTTCAAAAGTTTGGGGTCGTTTAATGTTTTTGAAAGAAGTCTCTTACGCTCACCCAGGCTGAATTCATTTGATCAAAAGTACAGTAAAACAGGAATATTTTGAAATATTATTACAGTTTAAAATAACTTTTCTGTTTGAATATATTTCAAAATCTAATTTATTCCTGTGAGGACAAAGGTCATGTGATACTGAAGACTAAAGCAATGGATGCTGAACATTTAGTTGATTCTTCAGAAATCATTTTAAATTGCTGACTTGCTGCTGTAAGAAATGTTTCATATTAGTTTCTGCTGCTTAATATTTCTTCATTCAGATTCATTTTTTAGGATTCTTTGATACTAATTAAAGTTCAGTAGAATAACATTTATGTGAAAGATTTTGTAACATTATAAAAGTCTTTACTGTCACTACTGTTTACTGTAATGCATCCTTGCTAAATAGAAGTATTCATTTCATTTAAAATCTTAACCCAACCCCAAACTTTTGAACTGTAGTATACCCGAGTTACTTTTTCAAAGAATTAAAATATGCATTATTTATTTATTTATTCTTTTTTTTTTATTTGTTACTAACACTGACCTTGGGGATGTTGGGAGAAACAGAGGTATATTTCATGTGTACAAGCAATGTAAAAAGATATTGTAGTATGTGTATGCATAAGAGCGACCTATATTTTGGAAATTTGGGAAATACTGTTTTTCTCACAAAGCCAAAAAAATATATATATATTTCAAGTAATATACTATATTAGCCATTTAGAACACCAATGTTTTTGTTATTTTGAACCTTGACATGTAAAGAGGTCAAACAGGTTTGGAACAACATTCCATAAAATTCCATAACATCAATACAAGGCAGCAATACTCTATAAGGATGAAACTTTGGAAGAATCTAATACCAAGTGGTCCATTTTCAGTCCATCAATACAACAGTCTCTCTGTCTCACAGGTATAACAGAGACAGTGGCCCAACTTGCATCTGGCTGGGTGACAGACAGGAATCTGATTCACAAGTATCACTACCATAAGGCCTACCTGATCCTGTGTGGTGTGGTCAATCTTCTCTCCCCTCTGGCCACCTCATACATCTTACTCATGGTCTACGCTATCTTCTTTGCCATCTTCTGTGGGGGGTACATGGCTCTCCTACTTCCTGTGCTGGTGAGTACTGGAAGGCCTGGGCCTTGCAAAGATCATGTATAGATGTGTAGATATAGATAATATACTTAGTTTAGTTTAAAAATGAAATTTCAGTTGTCTCTATTTAGTTGTTTCACCACTTTGATTGTTCTCAATGTTACCAGCAGCTTGAAAGTATATCTTAGTTATGGGCTCAGGTCTGTTCATTACAAATGAGGACATCCTAATGCGGTTTCCTTCACTCGTATTATGTGCTCATGGAAAGGTCTTCTTTCTAGTTCTGAGACATTGAGTTCTTGTGCTGTAATACTGCGAAGGGCAGTGTAAGGAGAGAGGGCTAGATTGACAGCCAGCACTGCAGTACACCCGTTCCTCTGGAAGGAATCTCAGGTTTTACCTTTCAAATATTTTTTACAACCTGGAATCACTCTCAGTGAACCAGATAGACAGAGCGAGTGCTTAAAAAGCCCCTGAGGGAAAACATGTATAGACATTAAATATGCTAGTTGAATGTGCATGTAAGACGTAGTTATTATGAAAATATCTTTGAATTAAAGGGATAGTTCACCCAAAAATGCGCCAAAAATTTGGTTATCATTTACTCACCTTCAAGTTGTTCCAAACCTGCATGAAATTCTTTCTTCTGCTGAACACAAAATAAGATATTTTGAAGAATGTAGAAACTGTTCTAGTCCCCATTAACTTCATAGTATTTTTTTTTTTTATGTACTATGGAAGTTAAGGGGGACACGGAACTCTTTTATGTTCAAAAGAATAAACTCATACAGGTTAATTAAATTTTTTGGTGAACTATCCCATTAAGAGAATAATCAAATATTGATTCTTTGTGAAGTCCCTGAACCTCAAGAAAGCAATTTAAAAAATATATACCATTTGCATCAACACAATGCCATTGCTTGTTTAATTGTAATATGCAATACGAGTAAATATGGCAAGAGAATTTCTTTAGTAAAGCATGATGGAACAAATAGTTTTTTCAAACTGCAAGGTGCTGGAAATGTATGAAGATTTTATGAAATATATACACTACCTTTGGGGTCGGTAAGATTTTTATTCAGCAAAGATGCATTAAATTAATCAAAAGTGACAGTAATCAAGAGTTTGGCATTGTTACAAAATTTGTTTACATTGATACTTTTTATATGTGTGTGTGTTGGATGGATTATATTGCATTTAATTATTATTAAAATGATTAATTTATTTAGAAATATGCTTTGTTGGGGGAAAATGTGTATTGATAAATTTGCTAAGAATGTGGAATTTAAAAAAACTTTTTCTTTAATGATAAATCCTTGTCTATATTCTCTATCAAAGTTTGCTAGCCAAAGTTCAGTTTTTTCTGGCCTAGTCAGAGAAGTCATAATCTGCCATATGTCATCTGTCATTAATATTATTCATTTCTCCGTCTGTGTTTTCCAGGTGGACTTGGTGGGCTCTGAAAAGCTGAACAATTCGATGGGGTTCTCAATGTTCTTTGTGGGGCTTGGCTGTCTAACAGGTCCTCCTTTGGCAGGTATGTGGAGTTTGGATGAATTCCTTGACTAGATCATGCAAGCGATAAACATCAATTGGTGAACGTAGCTCCGATGTCTCACGAATATAACCAGCAGCTTTGGAAAGACTTGGCCGGACATGATAATGTGTAAGACAAGCTTGCTTCTGTGTGTGTGGCTTGTGGGACACTGAGGCCGTACAGTTTCATATTTCTGTTTAAGTGGGTTACAGATGGGAGACATGTTAACCCACCTAAAAATAGGATTACCTGTCTGGATAGATTTAAAGCATTTTGAACTTGTTTAGTTTTCCTACTATGGCTCCTTTTCATTATAATTTATTGCTAAACAAATTCTGTTAGGCTACTAGATAAATGTATTTATGATGCTATTTAATAAGAATACTCAGTCATCAACACAAATGCAGAATCTCCTTACGTAGAACAGTTCTACAGTGAAGTACAGTTCTTGGAAAAGCAAGGGGCCTCTTCAGAAAGGCGAGTATAGACCTTCCCCTGAACTCTGTAACACAGTTATGCTAACATGAACCATCTTGTCAGGGCCCCTTCCACAATCCCCCCACCCCCCCAAAAAAATAATGAGCAGCCAGGGAAGCAAAACTGATTTTTCTATCCTACCCAAGGCCTTTCCGGATATGACCCAGTGCTGCTTTCATAGTGAAAACAAGCCGTGGTTTTAAAAGTGTATCCAGTCAGAAAACAGGTGTGACAAAATTCTGGGCCGGAAAGTGAAGAAAGTTTTCTCCATGAGACCAACATCTTAAGTGTCAGGTTACTGACCATTCTCGAGTATATCGTGCAAGTAAAGTCTGTCTGTTTTTTTTCCATGTTTTCTTCATTGATCTCCATTGACTATTCAAGGAAAACTTTTCATCTGTCAGCAGTTTTATATAGGTCTAACGCTTTGCGTTTCATCCCAAAGGCTTCCTGTACGACTACACTCAGACCTATGACTGCTCCTTCTACCTGGCAGGTGTGTGTTATCTGTTATCGTCAGTTTCTCTTTTCCTCGAGCCTCTGGCAAGACGCTGGCAAGCCCGGAAGAAGCGGCTAGAGGCGCTAAACCAAGAAATGATGTGGAGTAATGGCTGTTTCTGCCCGGCACCTCAGAGGAATGGTGTTGTATAATAAAGGACTTAACTCAAAGCCATTTTACTTTCCACCATGTCATGTGGTTCACCCACTGAGGGCTGATCGGAAGAGGACCTGACCTGAACATTTGGCGGGACCACAGCGTGGCAAGCAAATGAATGTTCATTTGAATGCAGAGACCAATAAATGAATGCTTCAGGACACTACAATGCAAACTACTTTGTGTTGAGAATGGAGTTGGTTGAATTGTTTTATATAAATCTTCTTCTTGCTTCTCTCACCGCCATCTTTAATGGCAATCAGATCAGCACGAGAACAAAATGAGGAGCCTTCGTCACCCTGTAAGCTTTTATTTTACAGCACATGATAAATCTGGATCTTCCTACATTAGAAAGTTACTCAAATGCTTCCACTGATACGATTGTAAATTTGTATCACAGGACACATAATACTCACTTTTTGTCAGATGGGGATGGGTCTATGCAATAAGCCTATTTTTTGAGCCTTTAATGCGTTCATGTCTGTTGATGTTTTTTGCTATGAGGCTCAGTACTGTGTAAAGGACTGCATGAAGCCATAATGGCTGACAACAACAGATTTTGTCATTGGTGCCCCAACTGGAAGACATTTTAGGCCAGAATGTTTCAGACATGGACTTCTTTCTTTTTTTTCCACTTGTGCCAAATCAGTCACACTGTCATTTACTGCTGACAACAACCAAGAGATTTTTTGGAACAAACCGCTGTGTGAATACAAGTGAATATTCTTCTGATGCCAAGTTTTGCAAGAATTAGGTCAGTTGGCTTGTGGGTTCATGTGTACCTGTACAAGAGGCCCAGACGCTGAGCATTTATATTGAGCGTTCTCTAAAGTGCAAATCCTTTATACTTATCCTTTATACTCATTTTTATTTTTATGTTCTGATTTTGTTGGGTATGCTACAGTGCACTGTTTATCACCACTGTTTGCCTTTGTACACAATGACTGTGCTAAATATCCTGTGATGAGAGCCAAAGATGCAATAGAAATATAATTTATCAATCTATGCATTTGAACATGTCCTGTGTTGATAGAAATCTGCTTACTGCTCACATGTTGTAGTTCTCTCTGGTAATGTGGTTCTGTGTGAGCTGTTGCCCTCTAGAGGCACGAAAGATGTACTGCTACTGGAATGTTGCGTCAATTAACAGGCAGTCCATGTTCTGGAATGTCCAGTTCTTTTCTTTCATCAGCCAAGTAATGACAAACTAAGTATTTCCTAGAAGACACGCACAAATGTGACAATTTAACAAATAATAACAATACGCCATTGAAGTCATTGGCCACTGATTTTTTGTTTTTGGCAGCAAGCTTTTCCTTATCACATTTAATTGTTTAATGAAAGCGGGGTTTTTGAAGAAATGAGTTAGTGTTTTGGAAAATTTGTATAAGTTGTTTTAAACTAGCCTTAAAGACAGTTAAGGGGACGCAATAACACTATTAATGTCAATGACAGACTTCACCAGCTATACTGTACTGTTAGTGATTTTGTACTTTTGGAAAAATGTGATGGCAAGATGCTGGCCAGAAGATTATAAGATGAACGTTTTTTGTTGTGTGTGTGGTTTTTTCTTCCTTTTTTATTATTATTGTTTTGTTGACAATGCTCACAACTGTCAAGATCTACAAGACTGCAATTAAAGCCAGCAGTATATTTCACAGCCACTGGGTTTCCTGTAAAACATTTGTTAATCCCTGGTAAAACCGGAAATCATATAATATAATCTTTAAAACAGCACTGTCTGAAGTCCATTGATTATCTTAATTGTTATTAATGTCTTTAAAAAAAAAAAAAAAAAAAACGATTGCATTCATATTAAGATTTGTAATTTTAAAACACACTCATTCTTTTCATGTATAACATCAAAAAATAGCACAAAGTAGTGTAAAAGATGATCTTTATTGAGAACACTGCATGTAACACACAACAATGGTAAGCAGTATATTTACATTTCTAATGCATCAATTCCAAGACGTTCCTCAAATACAAAAATATATAATGCTTTACAAGAAATCATAGGCATCCATTAGTATTAATATAAACCAACTTGATTCTAAACTATTTTAACAAAATTACTCTCAAAAAATGCTTAACTTAAAAAATTGAGCTGGTACTTACAGAAATGTGAGCAGAGATGCGATGCACTGCACTGTTTTCATGTTTAATCACTGATGAATAGATACCTACAATGCAACCATGATGTTCTGCAGACACCAAAAACAGCACATAATAATGTGTAGAAAATCTCAAATACATAAAAAATTAATAATTAAATTCATTTGTTCAGCTGTAGGAAACAAAGACTTCTAATCAATAACGAACCGTCCTGGTTTCATCCGAAGACAGCCATTACTCGCATCTGTCCACCTGAAACAGATTCAGATCAGGACATTGGTTAAAAAATGTCAACAAATATTCTCACAATAGTGGCCCTTGGTGATAAAAGATAGCAGATATAACACCTATAACATCAATGGCTGACAGTTGTAAGCAGATTTTTGAGTTTGAACACAATCATTAGATTCCTCTATAAGGTATAACAGTTCAGAGTTCACTCTTTACAGGGAAAAGTCTGACTTCATTTTTCTTGAGTTTCCAATCAACATTCAGAGTAGAAAGACCATTCCTAGTAAGATCAGTGTGTAGAAAGCCTATTGTGAGGCCTGGAATAGCTTATAGTCATCATGTGGTAGCTTATGCAGAGAACTAAGCTACAACCAGGAACAATGAGCTAATGTTTTGGACTGTCAAAGACTTAATATGCTCTTTTCAGTACTTGGAAAAGTGGGAAGGGAACAGTGCCTGGACTACACAAAGAGATTATGTAAATGAGGCCAGAGGAGGGGCTTGAGTGTTACCGGTTACCAAGTTACCAGGCCCACTCCATAGCATCAGAAGACAAGCCAGTCAGTCAGAACTGTGGTGAAGAGAAAACATTAGAGACTACAGCTGAGTGCCATGGACTGAAACATCCGATTATTATTATCACCATCACTGACATGTTATTCTGACCTGTGTAACTTAAAATTAAGTAACAGAAATTAATTATCATATATGCGTAAATGCAAGTGGATTTTAATGTTAGTCAGTTCGCAAACTGTTCTGCAGAGAGCAGATTTTGGTCAAACTATGTGCCACATCTGTGATCGTAATGAAAGCCGCCACATTTCAAGGGCTGCGCCCTCATCAGCCACCTTAGTCTTCAAGGATGTCTCATTTCAGAAAAGTAATTATAAAATTAACTGTTATTCCCTGTGAGGCATAAATGATTTCTCTCTTAACTTGGAATGTAATGGTTAATTTTCTAAATGAGGCAGTCTCAATGACATATGTTAACGATAAATGCGTCCTTCAGAAGGAACAGCCTTTAAAATGAGACACCCCAGGTGAAAAACAAGTACACTTCCATAATGTACTTAAAGTGCTCTATTTTCGCGCACTAATTTTGTACTTAATATACGAAAAATTATCCTTTAGTACTTCTTAAGGTCAACTCAAGAATATCTAAGTGTACTCAACTGTGCTATTTTGAGACACCATGAATATGAACTAAAATGCACTTTTAACATAACTATCTTTGTATTTAAAAAATTTATTTAGCTACCACTTGTAGTACACTTGAGTGTAATAGTGTATGAAAGATAGGTTCAAGTGTACTACAAGTGGTAACTAAATACATTTTTTAAATACAAAGTATGTTAAAAGCTAATTTTAGTCTCAAAATAGCACATTTGAGTACACTTAGATGATCTTAAGTTGACCTTAAGTACTACTAAAGGACCATTTTTAGTATATTAAGTACAAAATTAGTGTGTGAAAATAGAGCACTTTAAGTACATTATGGAAGTGCACTTGTTTTTCACCTGGGATGCCAACAGAAATACACTCTAAATATGAAATAAAAACCAATGTACTGTGAAATTTGAATAGACCATCTAATTGTTTTTTTTTATATATAAATGATCATAAAAATGTTCCTAAATGTAAATTCTATTCATATTTATGAGCAGAAATCTGAAAATTCTTGTTTGTCTTTATCTTTATAGTGACCTTCACAGTATACCAGTATGAACAATATCAGTGTAAAGGGGGAAAGTATAACAGTCCTATGGAGGGTAAAGGAGATAAGGAGGAAAACAACCTTATGTAATCAACTATCTTTTGGACACCCATCATTATTTAAACTAAGAGATTCAACATAACCTCCCACAATAAGCCCTTGGTTCAGCCTGTCTATAATCAACGAGGTCTAGTGCAGAGCTAAATGATCAGTTCCATGATTTTCTATAGTCATCTAATAAATGTATTGTTACTTTCTGTCATTAGAATAAAACACAATACTTAGACAATTCAGTCCTGTTTTAATTATGTTCCTGTTTTAGGAAATCATCACAATGCAGTTTGTTATAAAGTTGCAATTCAAATTAACATTAGAACTCATAAGCAAATTAACTGTTAGGATTATAAGGCTTACTAAAGGGCTTAAAAGGCTAAAAGGAAATGTAATGAAGCTTTAATTGGAATTAAGAGCTTTATGACATTACAGGCTAAAAGTAAGTGTGGGGTTATGTTACATTTTGTATGTAAATTGTAAATTTAATTGTTTTAGATCTGTATATGTATATATTTATATATATATATATATATATATATATATATATATAATAACCAAAATTAAAATGAAAGAACATCCATGATCTTATTTTAAAAACTTCTTTTAATTATTTTATCACTTTAAATGAGTGTTTTTGGGTTGCTTACTGTCACTAGAAGGATTTGAATGATCTGAATGAAGCGGACAGTTGAACGTGTTCGAGGGATACTCCCAACAATTCATTTTGCATCTGTGAATAATAGGTATGTTATTAGTTTACCTACATTTAAAAATACAGCAAATATAATATTATCAACTTAAAGAAATAGTTTACCCCCCAAAATTTAATTTGCTAACCTTCAAGCCATTCCAAACATATATGATTCTCCTCTGTGGAACACAAAAATATATTTTGAAGAATATATGAATGTCAAGAGAATTTGCCCATTCATTTTTCAAAATATCTTGTTTGCTCCACAGAAGAAATTCATAATGGTTTAGAACAACATGAGAGTGCATAAATGATATATTTTTAGGTGAACTTGTGCTTTAGCATTTTATCATTGTTGCCAATTTATTTGTGTAAAATCACATGCACAATAATCTCCTACTTAAAATATTAATATATTTCTGAATTTTTTCCCCAGAAGAAACAAATAAATAAATATGATTTTGGAAACTACAGGCCAAGATGTCAGAGTTACAACCAATGGCAATGCTCTAATGTATTTGCTTAACTGACACTTACCTGCACCAGGTAGACTTCTAAAGTCTAAAGACCTGGTATAAAGCAAATACTCCCTACTCACCACCCACACCAGAGGACTGGTCTGGATCCTCGCGCCGGAGGCTGGTGAAGTGATGCAGCTGACCGGACATCTTACTAAGGGAAGTTCGTTTTCTTCCTCCTGATGAGGCTCCTCGCAAGCAAACTCCAGGTTAACTCTGGGTGGAATTCACACGGGCAGCATTGTTTTCTTTCAGGGGTTCTTCACAACGAAGGGTCAATTTACCACGTACCGATCATCGTTTTCTCTTTCAGAAAATAAACGTTTAAGAAAACAAAACTATAGACACAATTTCGAAGGCTAAAATGCTTTTGGCTTTTCTAAATCCTCTTCCTTCACTGAATTTCAATGGAGCAAAACAAAATCATATCGGACGAAATCAAAGGATGGGATAAACAAACGCCTGCTCCTCTGAATTGGAAATCACTGATTTGAGGTTCGTGCTGGCAATGCATAGTACGGCCGGACCGGTTACAGCAAGCCTGGATACTTCCAGATGAAGGACACATACAGGAAGCAGCCGCCAGCCTGGGAGAATCAAAAGATTTCAGTTTAGGTGAAGGTCTGCGCAAACATCATCTCTCCACTCATTCTCAAAGCTCAGCAGAACGGCCCCCTTCTCCCTGATCTGTTTGAGGGTTGGGGAGAGCAGCAGCGCCCTCAGGTTACTTAGCACGTGGGGCAACTCCAGGACACAAGGGTGGAAAACACAGATCAACAACAACATTGAGCCTCTCTCGCCCTTCGCTCTCACTGCCATGACTGATCCCGGAGGAGAATTTCTCTTTCCTGAGCAGAAACAAGCAATCGAGCAACAATTCCTCCCGAAACACAACCGAAAAAAAGCAGCGGCAGGCGTTCTTCAATTGATTTCCAACGAATAAACATTTTCTCCCTCAAATGAAACAATTTATTGATAGCGTGATATAATCAAATGAGGGGCCAGTGCACTTTTTGTGTGTGTACAAACAGCCACGTCAGAAGCTGTGCAAGGAGTGAGTGAGCGCTTCCTCTTTCTCCCCCAATCAAGAAATTAGGTAAACACAGCACAAATCAAGAGTGTCATTATTTCCGTTTAAATACGGGAACTGTAAGCACAAAAAAAAAAAAAAACAATTACACAAGCAGGAAGATGCTCTCAGTGAGAGTACACTAACACTAAATGGAAAGCTCTTGCCCTGTGCATCCAAAGGGCTCCTGAATCATTTCAAACAATCATTTCTGCTTCCAGCCATGTGAAGTCCACTTGTGGAACGGTCCATTTCCTGTCCTGTCCTGTCGTATGTGGCCGGGACTGAACGTACAGTATGTCCATTTATTCATGTACACAAATAGCCGTTATGTTGTGAAATCACCAAGCAATCAACTTTTAAAACACAATTTAGTGTGAATAGAAAAGTCATACATGAAAAGATGTTAGTTATGCATCAGTTCAGTACATTGCAATTAGCTAAACACACTAAGAACACAAATTCCTACTTCTTCAGGATTTTAGAGAAAAGTGTAGACTGCCATTTTAAAACCATTCAAACAATGACACCTAAGAACCACAACATTGTGTAATATTTCAAACTAAAAACATCCTTAAATGTACGTCTATATTGTTAACTAAAGGTATGTCAATGAAATAAAATGTAGGACTGTCTTACAGATGCACAGGAACCAAATCTTTTTTGTACAAATATGTGGGCTTGATTTTTTTTTTTTTTTGTACATTTGTTATACACCTTAATTTCTTAGTGCTATCCACATGGCATATCTAGCAATTGACAGGTGATTATGACAATATCACATTATAGGGCACATGCACTTTACATTGATGAATGGAAAAGTCTGTGTTTGTAGCAAATGCACCTTTTTTCTTTAACTTTATAAAGAGACCTTCATAAGAATAACATTATTAACAATATCACTGTAAATAGGTTTTACCTGGGAAATTATGACAGTTCTATGGGGGATAAATTAAAACCACCTTAAGCAATCAAATTAATTATTCGGAGAACCATTATAATTTAAACTGAGACATTTCACTCTATCCCACTTTGAAACCAGAATTTTGATTCATTCAAAACCTTTCAAATGTAACCCAAAAATATGAAAACAGTATGTCAGAACACCTTTTATGCTTTGGTCTAAGGAGGGCTTAGAAATATCTACTTTTATAATCAAAATACGTTCACAAATTATTTTTAATGTGATAAAGGGGTTTTAAAAATGCAGCCTGTATCAATCCATATAACACTGATGACATTTTTGGCTACATATATTAAACCTCTGCAATGGCTTACTGTACAACACTAGCATCAACATGCAGTTCACCGAGCAAAATATTCTGCCTGTTTTAGTGGCCTACAGGACTATATACCTATATTACACTCCCCATTACTGAATGATTGTTTAAAGCACCAAGACACATAAACCAGGTTCCCATTAAATCAGATGAATTGATAATCATGAACATTCACAAAAAGGATTTCGTACAGGGATGACTGTCTGGAATCTGACTGAAATACATGTTGATAGGAAGTGTTGGAACTAGACAGCATTTAATGACCAATAGCAAATTAAATTCCTATTCTAATATTCCCAACATCATTCATTCTTTTATGCAGGGTACAACTTATCACAAACTAGACCTCTGAATGAATTGCAAATGAAAACAAATATATTGCTATAGAGCTAAACTTTGCTATAAGAATGGGCCTTTTTCTCTCTTTTTTTTTTTTTTGTACATGTTTGGCAGAGCAGGTAATAACATTTGCCCTTTACTCTAGTACCACTTCTGCTTCAGGGAGCATGCAATTAAGAGACATTTAGAGAAGCTTGCATTTAACAACACTTTTGTGTGCATTATGATTGTTAAGATGCTCCTCGCACAATGATCATGACCAGGAAGTCCTCTTCCGTTTTGGCAAGAGCTTTCGCAGAAGAATCTAAGAACTGCTGAGAGAAATCACATGGTGGAAATGCGTGCAGGACCCCAGTGTTGTCCTTATCTCTACTGCCCCCGACGGGTAAACTGATGACCCCGGCGGCCTGCTTTTGCTTCAAGTACGAAACCAAGTTGCGCAGGGGCCTCTGCGTCGATGCTGCTGGGTCCGAAGAAGTCGTCTCCTCAGAGCTGCCCGGAACCGCCAGTAGAACCGCATACCCGCCTGGGCCTGCGACTTTGATGCGGCGAGACACTTCGTCGATCTTGGGCTGGTCGAGGCGAAGGCGTTGTGTGATGCGCAGCTGTGTGACTTTACCACCCGTGCTGCCGTCGATGAGGAGACTGTTGGCGACGCTCAGGTCCCCCTCCAGGAGGTGCATGCTGGCTGGGAAGTTACTGTTTTTTAGAAGCAGCATGCCATTCCAGGCCATGCTCAGCTTGCCCCCTGCGTCCTGCTTTGAAGCCTGGCTGCTTTTGGAGCTGCACTCAGATCGGTCCCTTTTGGAGGCACCTTTGGCCGAATCGCCCGCTTTGCGCTTTCTCTCTGCAGGGCTCACACCGACACTGGACTCTGAGAGGCTGCCGCTGCCTTTGATGCGCTTTTCACCAGGGCCTCGGTCCAGGCTGCTGCGGCTCTCTCGTGCAGGGGACACTCGGTCTGCTCTCGCTGGCCGCTCAGAGTCGCTGAATCGTCCATCTCGACTGCTCCCTCCTGGGCTGCCCTCGAGGGACGGCGGCCTGCGACGACGGGCTGCCCACTCGCTGCTGCTGTCAGGTGAACACTCCAGATGTCTCCCGTCCTCCATGAGTCGCCGCTTGCGTGCAGCATCCCTGCCTGGCAGTTCCCTCTCCAGTGACCATGCCTCTCGCCGTCGCTCGCGCTCCAAGTGCTCGAGGGGCTCGAAGGCAGGAGTTCGTACACGTTCACGAATGGCAGGCGCAGGCCATTCAGCTCCAGCATACAGTTCTCTTTCTCTGAAGTGCAGTGGTGGGGGAGTCCGTTCTCGGACCCTGATAGCCTCAGGGGTGGCGCGATGGACGAAAGACTCAGCCACGATTTCATAGTGTTGCAAAGGGAGGGGCTGCAAGAACTGCTGCTGGTAGCGGTGCTCCGTGTCAGCGAAGTCCACCCTCAGCCTCCTGTCGGGACCGCCGAGAGGAAATCCACGCATGTGTGTGCAGGCCGCCTGAGCAGCGTCCAGGCTTTCATACTGAATATAAGCCCAGGTGTCCCCTTTTCTGTAGTCTATAGTCCTGATAGTGCCAAAGCGGTCAAATTCCCTGGCTAGTGCAGTCAGAGGCACCCAAGGTCCAAGACCACCCACCCACAAGCGTGTGGTGGGGGTGGCTTTGCCATAGCCAATTTTTATGGGGTTTCGGCCCACAACTTTCCCAGACATGCTCATTTTTGCTCTATGGGCCATGTCCAAGTTTTCAAATTTAAGAAAGCCATAGGTGCTGCTCTGTCCTCGAGAAGGTCTTTTAATGTCCACCTCTGTGATGGTCCCAAATCGTTCAAAAGCTCTCCTCAAATCATTTTCAGTCACAGTAATATCCAAATTACCCAGAAACAGTGTGCGGTTGGCTCTCTGGTCGTCCTCGGGAGAGATAAAGTCCTCCTCGCGGAATGGAGCGGCCCGCTCCGCGATGTACGCAGGCCGCGCCCTGGCTTCATAAAAGGCGAACTCTCTTTCTCTTTCAAGCTCTCTCGGTAACGGCGGGGGTGGGGGAGGAGGAAGCCGACCCAGCGCTAACTGCTGTAACCGGTAGTCTCTGTAACCCAGACCGGTTGGAGAGAGCGGCCTCTGGGTATGCAAATGTCTGTGGCCTGCTACTACAGAGAAATGGTCTTTATCTACAGGAGATCGACTTCTCCTCCTATTCAAGTAGACCGCCTCAATTTTCAAAGGACGGTCGTACAGCACCAGCCGGCCTCGCGCGTGCTTCGCCGCTCTGGCATCATCCGGTCTCCTAAAGTTGACGAAAGCGATTCTCTCATCGTTGACTCGGCTGATTTTAACACTCACGTCGCCAAATTTTTTGAATTCGTGAAAGAGGCCGTCCTCGATTTCCTCGTCGCTTAGCTGGGAGCCGAGCTCGCTGATTTTTAAAGTTTTGTACTCACTTTCGTTTGTGGGAAGCGGGGCGCGCGACTCACCGCGCGAGTTGGTGCGCGCGGCCGCCTCTAAGGACAAGCTCGAGGCGTGATTCTTGCCGCTCGAGCTCGCAACAGGGCTGGTGTAACCGTGGTTATTTCCAGTCCGACTGGAGACATGTCCGTCAAAATCCCGTCCGTCTCTTTTATCTCCGATCAGCCCCCGTCGTGCAGAACCCCCTTCGCTTTTAGACGAACTATTGCCGTTGTTGCTTCCACCGCCAGAAATCGAGATAACCCCCATTTTCTTACTGGTCGGATGGCTTCCTCCCCTGTCTCGTATATCATCCAAGGCCCTTGAACGCTTTTTCACCGGCGACCGCTCTTTCCCTTTCATGTTAGATGTCCTCTGGCTTTGCGCGCCTAACAAAACACTTTTTAGCAGTTATGCTACCGCAACGTGGACGAATTTACGCGAGAAACTGTATGATTTGCTCAGTGTCCCTGCGGCAAAACAACCGCATACGCCATCTTGTCAAGACTAAAACAAGACCCGCCCGTCGACTTTGATTGGTTTGATTCTCTGAGAAACGTCAACACCATTGGTCACTCTGTCTGTCAATCAAAACTCCCCGTACAGCGCCCAGTCTCGGTGTACACCATTTTAGCTTCAAACGCCAAATATTTACCATAGACACAAGAAAGGTGACATTTAACTAATCTTCTCTTAAATTGTGAGGACATGCATTGAAAATATTATATCTGCTTCTGCACTCTATTCGAGATTTTTTTGTCAACGCGATAAATCCAAGAATCATGCAGGAATTGTTTTAATTAAAAAGTTTTGAAGCTTTTAGTTGATGCTAAAGACTGTGAATTTCACCTTACATTTAATTTAAATTAAGAATGTATAATTTTCTATAATCTTTATAAACTGTAAGTGGTCAAATAATAAAACTAAGAACAAATCTCGAAGTTCACTTTATGTCCAACAGATGGTGATGTTTGCCTGTTTCACTGAGGTGAAGGGAAGGGTCACGTTCATGTAAACGTGAAGAGCAGCTTTTTTACCATGAAGGTTCAGTGTTGATTTAGCATTGTCAGCGAGGTTCACCCTTATAAAAATGAATGCAGTATAAATAATACAAATTCAATAATATAATACAAAATAATGCAAAAGTCGGAATATATCTTTGTCTGAGAAAAGTTAAATACTAAAAGGAATTATAGCCTATTTATATTTAAGACAATAAACAGACGCTTAATTCCGGAAGAACATGCAAAAAGTGCTTAAGCTTCACAATTGCTACTTGTGTGGACCACAAACAGCAAGCAAAGTTATCTGCTAGGAAAATAAGTGCTTTATATACAAATAATTCTGTCTAGTACAATAAAGGTTAAAGACAGAAATGCAGAAGCTAGCACATGTAATTTTTATTTATTCAAGCATAGTTTATTTACTACCAAATGTCATTCAAACTGCCTAATTTTTTATTGCTGCAGGCCTACAACGGGCCAATATTTTTACACATCTCAACCTAAAGTTTTAGAGATTTTATTGTTTAAATGTTCATCTTAGATTTTTTAATTTCTTGTACTTACAACAGGATATCTTGTGTGTCTGTTACAGCCTACAACGTTTAGCACACTCTCTTTGTACATTTTTCATCCCGTCTGTTTCATTGTAGTTCACATCTATTTAGTAACGCTTCTCTTGTATTCCTGAACTGTATTTCTTTATCGCATCCTTTAATCTGGGATTTAATCAGTTTGCATGTGTAGCTGGAGCTGGCTCCACTTTCTTGAAAGATCAGGCTGGAATTCGAAGCTGTGGGTGTGGAGAGAGTTTCTGTCAGCCTCCCTTTCTATTGGAACCACATGTCAACCCTCTCCAAAACACGACACGGTCCGCTAAACTGGCACTTAATGTGATCCAGCGTTTCTGTCATCCTCGATGCACAAAGGAAAGAAGCAGCAGGAAATGCTTGCCCCAAAGCGACTGTCAATGTGTTCCCATTTTGAGAATTAGGAAAATGAGAGAAGCTTTGAAAATCCTGTCACTGCAGCTTTTTTCATCTCGAGCAATTTCGTCTTATGTGTCATCTAAATTAAGTGAATCACCCTGAAAGAGTGCCTGGCAGGATTGGCATGCAGTCATTAAACCCAGATGGAGCTGAAAAACCCACACCGGTCCCATGGCTGGGTCACAGAACTGCCCTCCTCAAGGCTGTTTGGCACTTGTATCAACAGAACACTTTAACTTCAGCTATTTCCCACAGGATTGGGATTTCAAAAACACATCAAACACGATAAACTGTATACTGACATTGAGTTGTCTCAGAAACAGAATTTAGAATGCTTGTTGTTCTTTAGAAGCCCTGTTTCAATGAGGGACATATTTGTCAGTAAAAGTTAAATATCACAGGAATTGAATGTTCAAAAATATGTAGGTTTTCACCAGGCACAATTTGAATTTAACTAGTTTGATTAGTTATTGAAGCCCAGGTGCATTTCAAACCACGCAAAAATGTTATTACTTTTCAGGTTATGTTTTGATTTTTGTCGAGGACTCTTGAATTAAACGGTAGCATAACATGTAAGTTGATTCATAATTCATTAGGCTTTGTGGTTCTGTCCAGCTGTCAGACCCCAGACCTAAGGCTGATGGGTATGACAGAGAAAAACCTTGGAATCCGTCATCAGTCTGAGAGTGAGGGGTTTGTGGTCACTTAGTTGGTTTTGTATTAGCAGGGCTGTCACATGCTGCTGATGTATCGGGTGACATTTGACAGCCTTTACAGCCAGCCTACAGCAAAACATACATTTAAAATGACACATTAGACGGCCATGCTCTCTCTCAAGTAAAAAAAAAAACATTTCACCTTACTTAAGCGTGTATTATACTAGCCTTAAGAAATCGGCACACAAAATATTTTTGTTGCATTAGAATTTTATGAGATGTTCATATGGATCCCAAAGTTGCCTGAGCCTGTACAATTATCTGTGTTATAGTAAAACCACATATTACGGATATTATTCAAGATTAGAATTAGTGATGCATGAATATTTAATTATTCTTGTAGAATACCAAAAAATATTTTCAAGGATGATGGTATTAAAATTCTGTACAATTCTATCAAAATAAATGAAAAATAAAACAATACTCAAATTAATTATTTTAAATGCTCAAAGTGTCTGGGCATTCTAAAAATTACATTTAACAGTGTTATTAAGTTATCAGTGTTTTCAAAAAAGTAACTTTAAGTAAGTGTTGGATAATGGCTAAGTTAATCGAAATGTAAAAATTTGAGAAATTAGCTTGTACAAGTTGATATTTAATACAGACCGAAACAAACTGTTATATCAGCCAATATGATAGCAAAATATTGTGCATCCCTAATTAAAACAAGCAATCCATAAGCAATCAGCAACACAAAATGCAATCTATCTGTTTTTAGTGGTGGCGTAATTGAATGCACAAAGTCGGAAAATGTAAAATCATTTATTGACTGGGACTACATATATACATAATGGGGCTAAACCACTGCATACACTGAAACTATGAGATTAACATTAACATACTTAAATAAACATGTTGCACATCCTCTTTGGTAATTAACATTACATCATTTTTACAATTTAAGTATCCCAGGAAGAATTTTATATTAAGGCAAGTTGTGTGCAAAGCCCATTATGGCTCATAGAATTTCAACAAACACACAAACAAACGAGATGCTTCCATAGGGAAACAGATCAAGACAAAAAAAAAAAAAAAATTCCGGGCATCAGATGCATCTTTGCAGTGAAAACATCTGGAAAAAAGAGATGTGTACATTGAGCGTTAAAAAAGTGTCTATCAGTTGTGTGTTTCTGAGTAGCACTAACATGCGCAGGCATGCTAACTGTTTGTTGGCTCAGTGATGTCATCACAATCGCGGTTGCAGCTGCGCGGTCATGTCGGCCAGGATAACAGGCTCCCGGGGTCTTTGGTTTTCATGCGCAGGGCCACCAGGCCTGAGGGCTTGTATTCAGACTCTGGTCCAGGCTCAAAGGAATGGGCCCCCAGGCTTCCTGGGAAGCCATGGAGTGAGTATATCCCATTAATGCTAGGGTGGTGGGGCGGGTGATGATGATGATGATGATGATGAGGATGGCCTGGAGACGCAGACATACCCATGAGCCCGGGTAGGTTGCCGTGAGGATGGGGGTAAGGGGTCATACAGGACGATGCCATGTTTTCCGCTCCCAGAACACAACCACTGGCCGCTCCGCCGGCGCCTCCCGTTCCCGCACTGCTTGGCCATAGGTTATTTTGCATCTGTGTGGACAGATAAAAACAGATTAAATATGTTTAATGCTAGCCTGTGCCATATGGCAAGATTAATGGCATTACACTAACATACAATATAAAGCTAAATTCAGTCTGTGTTTCTGACAACAAATATAAATCATTATAATGTCCACTGTGTCTCCAGCCAAACCAAAGCAACTCCTCTGTGTGTGTTGAAATCATAGACAAAAGCTACATTTTTGTTTTCAAGCTCTGTCTTGTGCTCTCTTCGTGTTTGTGTATTTGTGTGTGTACCTGGTATGAGTCGGAGCGAGGGAGAAGGGAAATATCGTATGTAGCAGCAAAGTGGTTTCGCACCTCTTGCATCTTCCCGTAACGCTCTCTTTTCCTCCATTTGGCCCGTCTGTTTTGGAACCACACCTGAATATCCATATATATCCATATCTTAATTATTGAATGGTAGAAATATACGCCCTGTCAAAATGGAACACTCTGCCTTTCAATGAATTCAATATATTTAATCGATGAGGAACATTTCTATTACTGAAAGCGTTTAAATCTGGGCAAAAAAAAAACAAACAAACAAAAAACAATTGTGTATGCTGTTTCATTTGAAACCAGATGTTTTATTCATATTATCAATTACACAAATGTATTTTAAAGAAATGAATACTTCACTCAGCAAGGATGAATTCAATTGATCTGTAAGGACTTTTACAATGTTACAATTTATTATTATCTATTTATTGAGCACTAAATATTCTTACAGCCTATTAGAAGAATTTCTGAAACATAACGTGACACTGAAGACTGGACTAATGGCTGCTGAAAATTCAGCTTTGCCACCACAGGAATAAATTACATTTTAAAATATATTGAAATAGAAAGCAGTTATTTAAAATGTAATCATATTTCATAATATTACTGTCTTTACTTCTTTTTCATCTAATAAATGCAGCCTTCGTGAGAATAGAGAAAATAAGAGAATTGACAAAAATAATATCCCAAATTTTTTGAATGACATAATTATTTGAATAATACCAATTTATATATTTAATCTTACATTGCTCTTATGACTAACAGCCTGTCCCAGGAGGTGGAGTCTAACACACCTGCACTCTTGCCTCCGTGAGCTCCGTCCTCAGTGCCAGCTGTTCCCGTGCATACACATCTGGGTAATGTGTCTTCTGAAAGACCTTCTCCAGCTCCTCCAGTTGAAAGGTGCTGAAAGTTGTCCGGTTTCTCCGCTTCTTGTTCTTGCCTGACAGGTCAATGGAGTCAGCGATGGAGTCTCCAGGCAACCCGTTGGATGGCTCTTTCAGTTTTCCACAACACTCCGAGTCTAGAGCGGGATATCCAAGGGCCTTGGGTACGGTCTTATCTCCTGCTGACACCAAGACAGAATGACATTTAGTTTCTAATAAGCAAATATAAATACTGTGCCCAGACTAATTAAACATCATTTTCTGTTTAAGTACAGTGCTTTTCTTCTCTTCTAAACTGCAGGTAATGACTTTTTTTATGTATAGCCTGGATATTTTTCCTCACCTGATTTAGCTGGCGGGGCTTAACAACCTCAGACTAACCACAATCACATGTCAAATATATGAGTTTTAATTAGGAAACAGAATTATAACGTTTACAAGTTAAAGTAATACAAATTACATTGCAGATTTCCATATGAAGCAGCACAACTTAAATTCTTTAAATATAACTTTTTGATCTGCGATAAATTCATAGCAATCACTGTATGTTACTCTAAACCGTATAAGCTATTTTGTTCATTAGTGGTTATGTAATGTACTTTCTGACTATCCTGAAATAATGGTGTGCAATATGCACATTAAACTAAAAATATATATGTTTGCAGTTTATATTAAATAGTAGACTATTAAACCAACATTGCAACATTTTCTCTTTCAAATATTCAGTCTATTTTTGAGTATTCCACGAACTTTTAAAAGGATAGTAACACACTGTCAGCAGTGCTTACTGTTTTGATTAAGCTTGAAACTTGAGATTGAATGGCTTGAGTTAAAAAACAATTTTTGTAAGCTTAAACGCTTGCTTGAATCGTACAATAAAAATGCATGTCATTTCAAAATCCACAGCTATTATGATATGACAGGTTAAAAGGTTGTAAGAAGTGAAGGAATTTTGACCAAAAAAAAAAAAAAGTTATGTTATAATCACTATAATAATAAACATCATTCAAGCAGGACATGTTTGCTTTTCTCAGGAGAATATAAAGGATGGGAAGAGCTATTTTGAAAGGAATAAACCAGTCATTGTCCTTTACATAAGGGTGTTTTTTTTTGTTTTGTTTTTTATGAGGGTGTTTTTTTATCTAAAATAGAAACTTTTTATGTCTCGTCTGTGTTGCAATTTTTAATTGTAATCAAATAATCGTATCCCTAATTTTCATGTAGAAGAAAGCAAAACACACGTCTCAGTGTAGTTGGATTCTCTATATCATTGAACAAGAGTGATTCATTCTGTGCATAATGACAAAATGTTGATATTGTTTCAAACCATGATCATCTAGGTCAATAAATTGACTAAATAATTACAAGAGTCAAAGCCTTGTTGAGACATAAAAAAACAATTATTATAGTTTTTAATAGGCACATCTGGAACTGGCTGATAGTATTGTTTGACAATGATATGCTGTTTGTTTTCCTCACAATAACTCCACTGTAATCCATCTGAAATAGAGTGAAATTATAATTTTGATGTTTCTGTAGATATGAAAAGCATCTGACCTTGGGTCATAAAAATCCCCAAGCAGTTTGCTTTAAAGCTCAATGTCTGTCTTTGCTTAGTGATTAAGTGGCAGAAATGAATTATGGCTTTCCTAATTTAATTTTCACCAAAACAGAGGAAACCATTTACTACAGCTCCATAACTTTAAAGTGATGGCATTATTATATTTGATCTCTTCAAATAGTACAAGAACTAAAATAAAAAAATAAAAAAATAAAAAAACCTAAATGCTTTTAGGAACGGAACAGTTATATACTGTACTCTTATTTCGCCTTATCAAGAACGCTAAAGAACAACACTTTACTATTTTTATTTTAGTTAAATATCTCCCAAAATGTCTCAATTGGCCTTCGAAAGAGCGATCAATTAATAAAAATGAAGTTTTAAAATGATTGTAAACATGACAAAAACTGTCTTTCAAAAAGTAGGCGATAATGTAGCCTGTAAGTGCAATAATGTATCGGAAACAAGTTCGACGCTGTAACCCCGGCACATGTGGCAGAAATGACCTTGCATTTCTTCCCCCTTACAGCACAGTAAGCTAAAAGACAAAACAGGCTTCTTATTATTAAAGTGTTGTCTGCAACACTAGTTCGACTCCACCGATCAAATCCAGGCTATATTTGTTTGACACACCCCCATAAGCCCCATAAGGTGAGGTTCCCAATTAAAAGGTTGACTCAACACGTCTCGTGATCTTAAAATAAATAAGTTATTTTGGAAATGTAAACTTGCTTGTTGACTTGCTAAATATCAACATAATCGTTTATAAATTAAACGAATTTAGAATCCGAGATCAATGTTCATGTTTAGAAAGTGTGACCGAATAGTAAGGCATTTAAACGCAAACAAGAATGGCCGTAACCTCAAAACCGCGCGCGCAAATCCATGGCGATATTTGAATGCTGTTGGCCTATCTTACTATATTGTTTCTGAGCATTAGGCCTACACGTCGCAATATTTTATGATTAGGCTTGCAATAAATTGAGACTTGCGGTTGAAATAAATTGTTCCTGCAGTGTGAGGAAAGAAAACGTTAATTCACAACAGTTCAAAAAGTTTTGAACCTCAAATAATTAATTATTATGCTTTTTAAATCATAATATGGGAAGGTGTGAGGACGAAATGCGCTATGGATACTGTGAACAGGCCTGAACTTTATTAAAAGACGCAGCTCTTATAACATGAACCATTCAGCTGTTAAAATAGCCCAATATTAATAACTTTCAAAACAGGCTGCTATTGAAAGTAAGGACCCGTTCTTAATTGACTTGCCTGGTTAAAAAAAGGCTAAATAAAGAGTTCTTATATTTTAACTATATGATTTATTTATAACTCATTATAATAACTTATTTAGAGTTAATTATTTTAAGACCAAAATGATATAGCCTAAACATTAAACTATTAGCTAAGGTTTGAGATCAATTAGGCCTATACCAAAAGTTTGTAATAAAAAAAATATATAGTTTTGAAGCCTAACAAAACCACTTTAAGTAGCTAAAGTAAAATATGTAATAAAAATAACGTTTTATTTTGTGGTTATTTAGAAAACATCTTTGAACAACGAATACACTTATTTCACTTTAACATCGTGAACTTTATTTAATTTCTTCAAAGAATCATATAGCCTAATATATATATATATATAGATAGATAGATAGATAGATAGATAGATAGATAGATAGATAGATAGATAGATAGATAGATAGATATATATATAGGTATATATATAAAACATATAGGCTATGAAATGAAAAAAGTTCATACGTACTTATATATACAATGCAGTTAGAGATTATTTGGAGGTTCTTTGGAGAAATGAAAAAAGTCCATAGGTACAGGCCATTTCAAAAGTGTTTAACAAGTGGGATTCCAGATCGAACGAAATACTGATTAAGCGAAAATACTAATTTAATAAATAAATACATCATTTAAATGGGCTTAATGGCCTATCTCTAATCAGCACAAATAACACCATCTTTCTTGCCTTGACATGATTTTAAGTGTAAATGTAAGAATATTTACATTCCCAGTTGCCATAGGCTATATCCGTTTTAAGAAAGTATGCATAAATGAAAAATATTAACCTAATGATTTTAGTCACATTCCTACGTAGTAGCTACTAGCTGTTTTGGGCCTCTCAGGTGGAGTAGCAAAAATTGTGCAAACAGTTTTTGAGAATTATTATTATTATTATTATTATGCCATTATTAGGCTATTGTTGTTATTACGACTTTTAGACTATGTCGTTTACAGTCTAGACGTTTGGAGGTTTTCCTCGCTGATATTCAACTAGTTTTCACTTACCATCAGAATTAGTCTCATAAAATGACGAGTTCTTCTCTGTAATCGAAGGTTTTTGGTCCTGGTTCATATTCTCCAAATACTTTGTATGCTTTCCAGGCGAGGCGCGGGGAGTTGAAGTGCTGACGCCGTGCGTAAAGTCCGCGGTGCCGCCGTCAGTGTAGCGTCCCATAAAAAACTCATGTCGATGCGCTAGAGGAAGATGCGGAGACTTTTGGAGGTCGTCACACTGAAAGAACGCGCCGGAATTATGCTCCAAACCCGGTGAATTCTCTGGCGTGATCCTGTTTGAAGGCGAGGAGAAAGACAGGCAACTCTCAGTCTCCATCACCCCGTCCCGTCCCGAGCACGAGAGCGCAAATAGTGAACCAGGATGCTATCAACAGGGGACAAGTTAGTGTATAAGCGAGAGAGATGGCGATTTTTTTTCCACCTCTTCATTTCAAGTGGGTGGGATTTAGAGGATCAGAAACAAAGACCCGCGAACTGGGAGAGGGAGAGAGTGGGACAGCGGTCTGATTCAATACGCCCAAAAATCAATCACGTGCGGCTCCTGTCAATTAACCATTTACCTCCTAAACATTTTCTCTTAATAAAACAAAATTGTTATGAGAGATAGGAGAATGTGATTAAATCGAGTAATTGTGACTGGCTGAGCACTTATAGGCCTAACTTTAAATCACCAAAGTAGTCTAGTGAATCCAGATTTGATGGATTTTGATTCAGGAACATTTTACGCGCGACGCTGTCAGAACTCAATCAAAGCAAGGGTCAACCTTTAAACGCGCATTGGCTAAAAATCCCCTCAATGAATCCGATTATGATATATCATGTTACATCGATGACAAAATTAAGTATTGAATTTAGGCTACGTAGGCCTATGACTTTAAATCATATATGCAACAGCTGAAATGCCATTATGGTTTTTAGTTAGACGAACAAAATATAATTCAGATTTTACTCTACGTTGGAAAAGCATCTTTTTTTATTATTGTTATTATTATCGAGATGTATGCAATAAGCACAATTGTAATAAAATATGAAGAAAAATAAATCATTGTAATTGGATTTACATAAGGAAAAAACCGTGTGAAACAATCACAAGGCCTAAAGCAACAGCAAAAATAGTAATCTGCAGGAAAAAAAAATTATAGGCTACAATTGATATTTATTCTTATATTCTATTTCCTTCAACATTCCTATGCTTATTAATTAATATGTATGTAGTACAAATTATAATGTAGCCTAATACAAACCAACGTCATTATTTTAAACAACAAAGCAATATTAAAGTTGTTATATTTTTATTTGTAGCTTTTTTAAGTCAAAATGATGTTTTCGAATATATCTTACGTATAATCCTAAACCTGTCACTGTCACTAATTAAAAGTAATTTAATAGCAAACATCACATTTATTTATTTATTTTTAGAAAACGCTAACATGTTTAAACTATAGCCTACCAGATAAAAGAAATCAGCTGGTTTATGGTTACTGCATCATTAATAAAAATTATACAAACGCAGATCCAGTTGTAACATTACTGAAAATGTGCAATCTTTTTAAATAAAGTTCATTAATATGATGATCACCTGTTACTCCTTTCCACTTGTATTATGCCAAAAGTCCAAAACTTTACGCTTATAGACAGGCATAAAGCAACCCGCTATAATGTACAGGACAGTATCCCTGAGTTCTTGTTTTTGTAGAGTTTTAAATTACCAACAAGTAATTTTGAGAAATCTGCTGTATCCATTACATTTTGTTCCGTTCGCTCTGTGGTTCTTAAAAATACATTTAAAGTCCAGAAGAAAAGTTTATCATAATTATCCTTTTTTAAAATGATTTTTTGTTGTTGTTGTTGACACAAACGCTTGAGGAATAATATTGCAAACTGCAGACTGTCCACCGAATTGATCCAAAAAATAAAAATAATAAAAACACCTTCCATAAAACTTTGTGGAGCTGCTTGAGTTTGGACATCCAGAGATCAAAGAAATTCAAAACTGTTGATATTGACGTGGCAACTCAAATCTCTGAAATAGATCTCTAAACACAGAGCACTTAAACGACTCGCGCTGCTCTCCAAGATGTCTAACAGTTTTTTGGATATCTGTAAGGCCGCATGGAGCCAACCTGACGGACAAGTGTGTAAACATCCAGTCCATTTGCTTCGGTCAGCCCACATAAGAACCGTTTCATTCGATGATGAATTCACCAAGCAAACAGACTTTGGGAATACGGAAGAGATCATATCACTTCCTCTGACAAGTTGTTTTGTTGCACTGCAAACTGCATAGGCTAAAAAACTAAAATCTGAAAACTAAAATCAAATAGGCCTAATGATTCACTTCTATGACACCGACTCGTCAAAACTAAACATTAAACTCATTCTGTTATTCTGTCTTTTTAAAGACAGACGGGGAAAAGATTCGTAAACCCTTCAGCAAATAGCCCACATTAAGCCGTGAAGATGTAAAAGAGAGAGGAAAATCTTCGCCTTTTATTTCAGTGATCCTAAAGGCATAAGGACCCCGTTAATTACCAAGCAGAAGTTAATCAAAAGGACATGACCGGCTTGCTGCTCGTAGATGCAGTGGCATGTTTGTAAGCCAATTAATAAACAACATGACTTAGATTAGGATGTTGTTGGAGATCTGGAAACATGGGCGAGAATTGAAGACCCTCTGAGAAGAACAGGACCACCGCACGCTGTCAATGAAACACGTGCGGTGGAATTTAGTAAGCGACGGCAGAAAGTTGAGAGATAGCCTAATGCATTCTCAAAACAATAATTCAGCGAGAGAATGTGTAGCCTAAGTATTTAAAAATAAATACTGACTAGCCTGTATGCCTACTGTGGGGCAAGCTGTCACACGAGCCAATTTTTGCCATTGAGATGACTGGGAGAAAATGTCCCCTAGACCTATATCTTACCAATTGCAGGATTTGGAGTCAAAAGTCCAATTACAATTGCAAAAGTTTTGTATCAGTGGTTTTGTATGTTGGTTTCAAACTTAAAGTTAAAACACTGCATTAGAATGATTTTGTGGATTTTACACCCGACGCGATCGTTGTAGGCTAGTGTCGCGTCGCGCCGCAATAAAGGCTGTCTACACTGAACAAGACAAAGCGACCGCTGCGAATTCTTTTATCTTTCGCGTCAGAAGTAGCGCAGGCGCGTGGAGTGCGTCCGTAATAGAACTGGGCATCAGTTTTGTGAGGAATATTTTTGTCGCATCGCGTCGCGCAGGCCGCATTCAGCGAAGTCATTATGATTGAATTATACGCCTAATCGCGTCCAGATTAGACAGTTTCCAATAGTGGCTAATTTCTATTGGCTAAGTAAGTGAACGCAAAAACCTGACACTGGAATAAATCAGACAGTGTCGGGACAAAACAAAAAAACAAAAAAAAAAATCATAAATGTCAGGTTGGGTGTCATGTTTTTATAAATATATAAATAAATATGGAATAATATATGAAAATGTGACACCCAACCAATTGGGTGTGACAACATGCCCCACGATTGTGGAATGGTGTCAGTTTTTCTTAATTTAACTGTATGGTTTTTTCACTGGGCAATAACAGTGGAATTAATCAATAACTTTCTGCAGCCCAGATTAAGGATGGTGTCTACAGCATTTGATTGACTTTCAAAAATAAACCCACCCTGAGAAATAATTACTGGAGTAAAAAATGTGACAACTAGCCCTGCTCTCCCCTCTCTATGCTTCAATATGTCTTTGTTAATGTGAATACTGTACATGCAGTGCACCCTGGACACTTTTCTTGTGTGTGATCCAGTAACCTCAGCCAGGTTTTGTGATTCTGGCTCATGGTTAAATGGCTGAAATCCCAAGGAGAACATTTCACTCTAGCCTGAGGTGATGGCGTGTTCTTGAAATAAAAACTTAGTAGAGAAAATGTACTCCAGAAGACATGTTTAGAAAAAATATCAACTTTAGGTTGGCTGGATGGCCTCAGGAACCAGGGCTCTTAACTTTGGTGTTGACAGAGTTGACATGCACACAACCACAGCCATATCATTTGCATCTGCAGGAAAGCAGACTAAGAGCTGATGCTCTCCTCTGTTTCTGTAGCTAGCTGTTATCTATACAATATGACAACTGGCAGTACAGAAAGGAATATGCTCTCCTTTTTTGATCAAATGCAGTGGCCATTTTAAGCAACGACGACAGAAAAATATGTTCAGAATATATAGTTCAGAAAATCATGTAATTCTTGCATGAGTGACTGCAGCAGCTCTTCTCCTCCTTTCAGTTCCAGTTATAATCTACAACTGAATATGATCATGAGAACTGACTGAATTCTGAAATGAAAAAAGTTACGAAATTTCAAAGGCAAAACTATGAACAACATTTCCCCATTCTAAAGGTTTCCCGGAGAAAAATACACTGTAAAATTTTAAAAGTTGTAAATAAAACAACTATTAGAATATGTTTCACATGAAAATTCAATTTCAGTCTTTCTACTTCAAATTTTCAAGTTTATTTCAGTGTCTATTTGCCATTTCTTTCTAATTATTAGCAACATTTACTACACATTTTTGAGTAAAAAATAGTTTCAAAGTAAATTTTACACCAAATGTTTTTCAGTGTAAGGTTTACAGTGATAACCTGAACCCCAGTCACCAAAACTCTGCAGGTTATAGATTAGGAGGAAACATCGATTTCTGCCCAGCTGTATATCTCCATCGGCTCTTTGGATTTCTGGTAAGTCATCAAACGGCTGACCCTCGCTCCTCCGCTTGCTGTGGCTTTGTGGCCACTCTTGTTTCCTGAACCTGGGGCGGCTGAACCTGTCCCTGGCATGACCCCACGCAGGAAATCAGTCCAGTCTGTGGCCCACGGTCTCTCTGTTCGCCTTTCTCCCTCTCTCTTTTTCATCCAGCTCAGAGCAGAAAGAGCAGGGTTGGATGTGACCCTTCTGAGACCTTCGGTTCACACAACGCTGGACCTGCTATCATCCTTCTCCCTGTCAGCTTTCTTTATCTGTTGTGAGAAAGAAACAAAATATCAGTTTTTCAGTGTTGCTCCACTTCATTAACCACGGGTGTGTGCCGTTCAAAACTGAATTGAGAATGACTTGTAAATTCCAATTTAAATTCCTGAATTTAAACTGAATTCAAATAGGACGCAGAACTGCAATCCGAATTTGAATGTGGAATTATCTATCTATCCATGTAATTTATATCTATGTAATAATTTCATCAAGAGCATGCAGCATTAGTAGTGTTTAAACAGGGAAACCACTGTGCTGTTAACAAGCTGATTCACACACTCTGATCATGAGTGGAGGTCTTTATCGTTCCAGCCTACAGGTTTGCATTGGAATATGTGGAGGGGAAGGGGCAGTAATTCAATTATGTGCCCTGCATGCAGAGAGATGATCCCATATAAAGAGGAAGCATTTTCCTCTGAGGGCTCTTTCTCTCTCTTCCTCTCCCTCTGTCCAGCTGAAGCCGAAGCTCTGATTGACAGCTGCCGACCCCGGGGTCATAACACATGACAGAGGGAGTCTGGGAAGCGAGAGTTTGTGTCAGAAAAGCACTGAAGAAGGGCCAGTCTGTATGTATGTGTGGGGGACACTGGGTAAGAACAGACCGACTGTCCCCCCAGCGACCCCACACAATTTCGCTGCCTCTGCAGACTGCGTGAGAGATGTCTATATTACCAAAGAAAG
Organism: Onychostoma macrolepis; assembly: GCF_012432095.1. Lineage (NCBI taxonomy): Eukaryota > Metazoa > Chordata > Actinopteri > Cypriniformes > Cyprinidae > Onychostoma > Onychostoma macrolepis. The sequence continues at coordinate 15,759,942 of NC_081162.1, read as the reverse complement.
GTGATGTGAATGCAACGATGATGTTCAAAGTCAAATTGAAATACCTTTACAATAAAACGTTTATTCAAGCTGGAATTTGAATTGAATTAGGCTTGATCCACAAGAAGTTGAATATGAATTGAATTGAATTGGGATGAGAGGAAGAGGAAATTACTGAAAATTACTGAAGATTAATGGTGTTTAACTGGTGGTCGAGTAGGAAGAGGAAATGGCTGAATAGCAAAGTCAAAGTAATGCAACACAGACAATGCATTCTGGGAAATGAAGTGTTCTTCCACCCTTGTCCACAAAAGTTAATTTATTGAATAGGATAAAATAGTTGAATCTATCTATCTATCTATCTATCTATCTATCTATCTATCTATCTATCTATCTATCTATCTATCTATCTATCTATCTATCTATCTATCTATCTATCTATCTATATATCTATCTGTCTGTCTGTCTATCTATGTCTGTCTACAGTATCTGTAAAACGTGCTAAAAAATGTTTTAAAAAGCACATTTGTAGAAATTTCAGTTAATTTAGTTTCTGCTTCTTTAGATTCAAATTCAAAATTAAATTCTGCATTCTGTTTGAAAACTCAAAAATGCATTCTCAGTTAAATTCTGAATGGTGCACATCCTTGTACCCATCTATTCATAAGGCAAACAATAAAAATGTCACTACAGCATAAAAGCTGAGCTTATTTAGCAGGCCTAAAGAGTAACGTTCATAAAGCTGAGTGACTGTAATCAGCGACATACCGTCAGATCCTCACTTTCCTCCACTCTGACTGCAGGAATCCATAAACAGGCTCCTCAGCGAAACCATCTGGGTATCAGTTGACCTGGCTGCCGTGGACGCACGCCACAGCTAAAAAATAAATAATCCCTAAATGTGTTTATACTGAAGGGGGGGAAGCTGGTGGAGGAGAGTCTCTGTGACCTGTGGCTCTGATTCAATTAAAGGTGCACACACAATGACCATGAAGAAGTATCTGAAGCTCAGATGCTCAGCCATGGGATTTTCATTAGCTGCAGCCTGGGGCAGGGGCTCTCTCCTCAGATATGGATAAATCCAGAGAGTTGGCCAAGCAACCTACTTTACCTCTCTTCTGTCCCATGCTGGACCTCTGTTCTAAGAAGCCAAAATATTACTTGAGCACCCTGTGCCTATAAATGTAATTGTTCTGGTATGCAATTTGTACTGCACTTTGCCCTAAATCTATAAAGTCCTGTCAAATATGTTATTTTAGATTTCTTCTAATATCTATTTTCCTTTTTTTTTTTTGTAACTCCAGTCATTCTTTGGAGAGTTTAAGGTAGCATGTCCATGGTTGTCTCTTCTGGTAGGGCCTATGCTTTTTTCTTTAGATTTTTTTTTTTTTTTTTTTTTGGAGGCTGCTTTAACCTAATTTTTTCTTCTGCACATCACTAATTTCTGAGGTCGCGTCATGACTTTTTCCGCTAAGAAAGTCGTTGTGGCCCTGCGAATATGAAGCACAACGACAAGAATTATTCTTTTGATCATGCCAAAAATAATACCATGAAATACCTGCGAGCTAAAAACAAGAATAATATACAGTCTTGTCCATGTTGTGTCTGTGGCATCATTCATTCCTTCCTGAATTTTGGTTTTCCTAAATAAAATAGACCCTTATTCTCGGCACAAGCATTGTGGCTGTTTCGTGAGTCATGCGTACGCGGGATAGAAAGAGCCCTTTTAAACTGTCACCGAAAAACGAATGAGTGCTCAAATCCCTTCAAAGCATGCAGCTAAATCCATGCCAACTTTCTGTCTGTTCCGTGGAAGTCACCAGCGAGTCACAGAAACGCGGCCAATAATAGATTTAAAGCTACTGTTCGTGAATTAACAATCAGCTTCACTGTCACATTTTAGCAGCGTAATAGCCAAATACAGAATATTTTTGAAAGCATTTGGGAAATATCGAGGCCTATAACGCTTCTACGTCTAACATCTAAAGAGTGAGTGTGTGTGTGTGTGTGTGTGTTGGCGTATTCTAAAGACATATTTTTAATTCTGTGAGTATAAAAATGATCAGCAATCATATAGGTTGCATTCCTTATGCATATCGTTCATTTGTTATGACTTTAAATACAGAGAGATCTTAAATAGACCTTATTCTTGGTTCTTTATGACTAGGCTAGTGTTACACATTACTATTCGTGAAATATAAAATAAATTGGAAGTTGGCTCAAATAGTCCAAAAACAAACAAACAAACAAAAAATTAAGTACAAATAAAATTAAGAATTAAAAATGAAAAGCGAGATGAGACTATGTTTTTCAAGGTTTCTCGAGTCATCACCTTGCAGGTTCCTTTCCGCCCCCATCAAATACAATAATGTCAATCCTGAATATTAATTTATTATTATTATTATTATTATTATTATTATTATTATGTTATTAAAAACAAATAGCCTAACAGAATTGATTTGGCTGGAAACTTGAAATATGCTATCATTTTACTTTAAAGGGAGCAAACTAGTCATCATGTGAATGAAAATTATATTTTAAGTTTCATCTCGTCTCGTAGTAAATCTTTTGGTGTAAACTCGATTTAAACAAACGCCCACCTTTCAGCAATACTGCTTCCAGCGCCCCCCGATGTTCTCTGAACGCCCCCGCTGAGAAAGGCTGGACTACAGTCGGTAATGAAGGACTGATTGGTGGAGGGGGTGAACTGTCTCAAAGCATCGTCCACGGAGAATGAAGGCGAGTCCACTTCAAGCTAAAGGTTGTTATGTTTTTAGATTGTTTTAAATCGTTCATTGAATGTATATTATTTTTATTTGGTTTTTATTTTCATGTTAGTTTATGTTAGTATTTTTGTGTGGTTACTTGGTTGGCTACAAATAATAAAACATCAATACATTCAATACATCATTTAATTTATAAAGAAAACTTATAATTAAAAAAAAGAAGTAAATAAATAGACTAATAGGGGAAGACGTCCCAATAGCATATATTTACTGATAAAGCAAACAATATTTAACACTGCAAATATAACTGCATTAGACTTCTGTGCGCACAACTCCCCCATTAACAAGCAAACATAACAAAATGAAATAGCCTCAAAGCTGTTCCGATTGACAATGTCTTACGTTGATAGTCAGATGACAGTCATTTCCGCTGGAGGTCGTTTTAGTAAATTTGAAACAAGTATTGGCTATCATAGACTGCTCTATCGCTCTCTCCTTTTTTTAACCTAACAGCTCTTTTAAACTTAAATGTCAAATTTCGAGTTAGGCGTAATTTTCAACAAACATTTCTAAATGTAGCTTTTTAGTAGTAGGCCTAATAAAGTAATTCCAAAAATCTGCTAAAATATATGCCTAAGCCTTTTTTTTTTTTTTTTTAACTATTGGTTTTAAAATTAAGAATTGTTTACAAACAATCAAATTAATTTTTCTGTCGTTTTGCTTAAAAAAGGACACCTTTGTTAATTAGAGTATTTATAGGTTATGAAATAATTGTATATCCACATGCAGAGGTGGGTAGTAACGAGTTACATTTACTTCGTTACATTTACTTGAGTAAATTTTTTGGGTAACTAATACTTTTAGAGTATAATTAAAAATGGGTACTTTTACTTTTACTCAAGTACATTTTTAGTGAAAAAACGGTACTTTTACTTCGTTACTGTGGGCGACGCTCCTCTCGTTACTTTATCTTAATGCATACAATTTAAAAATCCTTCAGTTTATTCCAAGCGCGCCATCTACTTTTTTTTCTGGGCAATGAGCGATGCCCGTTCGCGAATGATTCATTCTTTTGAGTCAATTCTGTTCGAAGGCTTGATCAAACCAGTTGGCAGACCAATGAATCGGTTCGCGAATCAGTTTGAATGATTCGTTCAGTTCCCTGCCGCACGCGCTGAGTCGTCTGAAGCGGTTCTCACTCAGAGTTGTAACATCAAGAGCGCTGAAGACGTGGCTCTGGATCAACAGTCAGTTGAAAGCAAATCTGCAAAGGCTATGTTTACTAGCTATGAAGATCTTTATTAGATGAACGCGTGTGCTGTCGGTTCCACAGGTATAGATTCGATTACAATACACGATACCACTATGACATTACCAGTTTGTTGTACATGTACCTTACACATTAAATACAATGTATAATTGATTCATTAAATAAGCTGTCACAGAGTATGAAATAAACACCCGACAAACCCGCGTTAGTTCCAGGAGGAATGCCTTGCCTAGACACAATTAATATGGAAATTTTCACAATATTTACGCTTGCAGAAATAAAGGCTACATTTGTTTACATTTTGCAGAACAGACGGAAGAAGATCCGTCAATGTGCGTTTGTTTCGTTATGTTCAGATGTTCTGTAACGTTAGCGGTCGTGTGAGGAGATTTCACTCTTCTCCGTGTCAGAGGTTAAATACATTTATAATACATAATTAAACTTTAAAATATAATTTAATTTAACTCAGTGATGCAAATCAGAATTTGTATCAGCTGTTACTCCAGTTTTCGGTGTAATATGATCCTTCAGAAATCATTCAAATATATTGTTTTATTACCAGTGTTGTTGAAAAAAAAAAAAAAACAGCATATGCTGGTTAGGTATGTTTTGAAGCTGGGATGCTGGTTTGTGCTGGTCATGTGCTGGTCTTGAGCTGGTCGGACCAGTTTAGGACAAGCAAAGGACCAGCTTAAATCAGCTCAAACCAGCATCCCATGCTTCAAAACATACCATACCAGCATATGCTGTTTTTTTCAACAGGGAACAGTTTTGCTGCTTAATATTTTTTGGAACCTGTGACAGTTTGTTCAGGATTCTTTTATGAATAGAAAGCTAAAAAAGAGCAGCATTGATAATAAATCAGGCTGATAAAAATTCTGATTTGCATCACTGAAATAAATTACATTAAAAAAAATTAAAGGTATTTTGAATGGCAGTGTGTGTGTGTATAAAAATGTATCTAAATATCTATATATCTAAATAAAAATAGACTATATTCAGTATATGATCCAAAGTAACTAGTAACTAACTACTTGAGTAGTTTTTTTATCCGACACTTTTTTACTCTTACTCAAGTAACTATTCAGACTATTACTTTTACTTTTACTTGAGTAAATATTTCTTCAAGTACTTTTACTTCTACTTGAGTACAGTTTTTGGGTACTCTACCCACCTCTGTCCACATGTAACTGTTTATCTATATTGATGGGGAAAGAAATAGGCTAAATGAATCCTACTGCCGTGCTGAGTCACAATTTCTATATTTCTATGGCCTTTTCCTACTTACTATTGTTTAGATCAAATGAAGACTGCCATTCAATAAATGCGTTGGAATAAGAGCCTATGTGTACTCCAGGGGGCGCCTTTACAAAAAGTAGCCCCACGGCGCACTTCCCATACTAGAGCCACACTTAAATGCATTTCGTTCAATTAAATGTATTTTATTGTTTGCTTTTATTGTTGTAGCACAAAGAAAATACACCAGTACACTATAATTGAGAGAAAAAAAAGAAGCCTTGATTAAAGAAACAACACCTTTTGTCTATAATTTCATGGAATAGAACAGCATTTTTATGTAGGCCTATACTTCGAGGAAAATTACCAACTTGCAACAGATCATACTTTCTTAAATAAAAGTATTAGTTAAAATATAGGTGTCAAATATAATGCCACATTTGAAATTGCGACGGTTAAGCAACCTCGAAATCTACAGTGCAAGATGGAGGATATTAATGACCTATTTGGCCCATGGCCTTTGGTTGTGGGACCGGTCTGAATGCCAGACTGTGGCAGCTGTGCAAGCGTAACTGCACAGGAACAGCTCGGCTCATCTTCATGTGCCCCGGAGCTCATCCTGATGGCCCGAGGCACTGGACATGCGCTCTGACCCCTCACAGAGCCACCCAGACGCTGCACATAATGCAACCTTTCATATCCATGTCTGTCTATCTCCTGTGTGAGTATCAGATTCTTACATCCGCAGGACTGAAGTTGATTCTTTCACAAAGGATACACAGACACTCTCAATAACATGGGCACATGTGTACATACACAGACTCACACACAAAACAGAGAAGCACACACACAGACCCTCACACTCCTCCTCATGGCTACTCTAAAACACACAGGGAAAATGGCAGAAAGACGTTTTTATTATCAAAACTCTTCTGACAGCAATACAGCCATGTAGATTTCAACACTCAAATGCTACTCTCACTTCCAAAAGAGACTGAGTGAATGAGAAACCACATCACACAACCTAACAAGAACATTACTACTATTTCACGTGAATTCAATCCTCTCTCTAAAAGACAGCGGCTAACCTTGAATTGGACACTTGCGGAATCAAAACCTAAACTGTTTGGAAATACTCTGCACCTAAAGCAATGGGAAGCAGATGACGATCAAAAGCAACATCAGATTAATGCTCCATTTGCTGAATGTCTTTCACACAGGGATAAAAAAATAAAATAAAAGAGGGAAAGAGAGATTTTTAACCATTCAGAACAACGATACTCATTTGTTATCACATTCAACAAAAACTTAATATAGAAATAAAATTTGGAAGGAGAAACAAAATTAAAAAGATTTTTCTTACGTTTTTAGTAATAAAATATAAAATCAAGACCAAATACAGACCAAATGGTTCATTATTATCCTCAGGTTAGCCATACTCCCGTTTCTACAAAAATCAGCCCACTTGAATTGTGTAGTTTTAGATTAGATTTCAAATGAGCACTGTCAGTTCAAAATTATTGGGTAAAATGTACACTAACAACAAACGTGTTTACAAACAAAATCTTACGGCGATACACAGGTGAACACACACAAAGACACACAACAGAGTCTATGAATTGATAATGGCACTGCTGCCCAACCATGCTCTGGAGACTTACATCCCTGAAGCAGTGCAGAAAATCTAATTTATTGAAGCGCAGCAGCAGCTGGATTTGCACTTCCGAGAGAGGGATTTCGTTACAGCCAGCGGAACTTAAACTGGGATTCTGAGAGTTCTGGACTGCTGAGGGAGAGTGAGGAGGTTTAGCCTTTGGGCAAAGTCTACATAGCACCAGCTCACCCACTACCCTGCACATCTTGAGATGACCAGCACTCATTGTGAAGACCACACAGTGTAGCATTTTGAGAAAGATCCATATAATTTTGTTGAATTTTGGATAGTTTATATCGAATTGCATGCATGGTCCACCACCAAGACCAGCACCAAACCAGCATATTAAAATATAAAATTATAAATTATAAAAATAAATTATAAAGTGGTTTTGTTGATTATGGTCACCCAAACACAGCTGTTTCAATTTTATTCCTCATATGGTAAAAAAAAAATGTTTGTAAATTTTTTATAGAGCCTTTATATAGTAAATATAATTGGATGTTGCCACGAATAAGCAGTCAGAAAATAGACCAACTGACTCCATTGGAATCCTTTTTTCAGTTATATCCGATTCAAAACTAACTGGAAAAAGTTGTTCACTCAGTAACACCACTGAACAATTCACTGACTGGTTGAAAGGGATTCAAAGCGCTCAGGAGTCAGTTCAAAGATTCAGTAGAAAGATTCAAAAGAGTCATTCTTTTTATTGCGAATCAGACATCACAGCTTGTGCATTCTTGTTTGCAGGAAACGCTGATGAAAGTGCTATCTGATTCCAGGAATTTTGAAACAAGAAATGATCCTGAACTAATCTTAAAAATAAATGTGTTACAGACAGTGGCATCACTAGAGATTCTGGGCCACTTGTGCAAATTTTGAGGCTCCCTTAAAATCATGTTCAGTAAGCCTACTGAAAGTTTGTTAAAATTAGGGTACAAAACAAATCTTTATTTAAAAATTTTTTTTCATGAAGGCGTCATTTTATTCCCTAAAGAGATAGTTCACCCAAAAATAAAAATGTTGTCATCATTTACTCACCCCCATGTTATTCCAAACTTGTATGAGTTTCTTTCTTATGTTGAACATAAAAGAAGATATTTTGAAGAATGATAGTAATCAAACAGTTGATTCCATAGTATTTCTTTCTCTGTTGGAAGTGAATGGGGACCAACTGTTTGGTTCTTCAAAATTCTTCAAAATATTTTTTTTTGTGTTCACCATAAGAGAGAAACTTGGAATAACATGGGGGTGAGTAAATGATGACAAAATTTCAAAAAGCAGTTTGTATTTAAAATGCAAGTTAAAATAAGTGCATTTTTTGCTATAAGCTGGCGAACAATTATGACACTGGATGACCTTTTCTTGGATAAAGAGTCAAATATCATATTCGCTCAACACAATTTCCAAGGTCTCGCAGTTGTAAAATAGAATATTTTTGGAATGGCATACCAGCAACTAGATCCACATCCAGCAGATACGTTTCTTCTTGTGCTTCACATACTAAAGGAATATTCTGGAGCCAATCTTGATTCTGATAAAGTGAATTTGATGAGAGATTATATCTCATAATACATTCTCACAGATAGCTATACAGATGTTAGGCTCCCCCAGTAATGAAAATGTTAAGAGAAAATCCTTTTGTGAAGTTAGACACATATGCATGCCAAGGTGTTGTCCCCACTAGAAGAGTCCTGTCTGTGACCCCTTCATGGCCAAGCACCCCCCAGACCGCAGCCCCTAGGCCCCTGTCTCCAAATGCTGTATCAGGCCTGCAGGACAGCTGTCCTTCTCCCCTCCGCCTCAAAATCTCTCTCCCTAGTGCTTTCAAAAGCTCCCTGTGTCACCAGACTGATTAAAACAAACACTGCTCATATTTTGGTATCTAATCCAATTGTGCTCTTTTTCTTCAAACTGAGCCTGCAGCGCGTGGGGTATTGGGTGTCTGGGACCCCCGTGAGCCCCCCTCTTCTGTGGCAGGGCTTCAATTTCAAACACTCTGGGACATCACATAGGGGGAGCCAAGCGTAAATAAAGACTTACAGCGGCTCTTTTGAAACATCCAGGTATAAGTGGAAATATTTACCTTCTTTTCCTGTGTAACTTTATTTGACTTTGATGGCTTAAAATAGTGACCAGCATTTGTAGTGAGACTGTGTTTGTGTTCGCAGTATTTGTAGCCATCGGCTGGTATGGGGATAAAAGGAAGGCCTCTCCCGGGGGTGACCCTTGGTTATGTGGCCGACTGCTATGGGGGTGGATTGTGAGACTTACCCCATGTTTATTGTTTTATTAAAAGGGGCATGTTGAGCTTGTGAGGTCAAGACTTTTCCTGATATCCTGACTTAAAGTAGTAGACTTGTGTATGCATAGGCCTGAGCGCAAGGTCCACATGCAGTCATAATTACAGATACGGGACTCAACATGTGGTTGCTTTGTTTACCATCTGTAGTGAAATCTCACAATCAAAAACGTTCAGCTTGAGAGCTCACAAACTCTCCACTTGGCACCAGTTCTTGTTCAAATGAGTCTTCCTCTACATGATTCGGCCCTCGAATGTTGCCAGGTTATGACAAGAGCATTCTAGCATTCAACCCCCCTCCATCCGCCAAAAGATAAACACATGGAGACTTAAGCTGTAACCAGAGCCGTTCGGAGAATTCATTCAAGGGTCAGCAGCACACAGTGCTTTCAGATAACATCCTCATCTCAAATATGTGGCCTTAGTGGCTCCTTTAAGTTCATTATTGGTGCACTGCTCCATATTTGGCTCTGTAGAAACTATGATTAGTTGATCATAATTAAGATGATCACAAACAGTTGGTTACTATTAGTAACAACCGGTATTATTTATACTTGCAGTGTTGCATCTGCTGAGATCAGCAACATCATCTTAAAAATAGCAAATAGACAGTAAAGTTCATTAGAACATGAATCAAGACTTTGGTAATGAATCTTTCAACGGAAATCAAGCATGACATTTTTAGCACCATCTAGTGGATGAAATTCTGCTGTCTCATTATGAGTGATGTAATTTCCTGTATGGTGGACCCTGACTCGTTTTTAGAAGTAGATCATTCTTTGGCAAAAGCATTTAGATATCTTCTGATATGTTTGAGTTGCATATATTCATTTAGGCACCATTCAGCTTGTAGACCTGAAATCTTTTAATGAGTTTGATTCTTCTTGTAAGAACAGAGTGCAAAGACTTCAAAGCTGCTCTAAGTTTATTTACTGGATTGTAAAAGGAATTTAAAACCCCTCTTGACTCTTTATATTCCAGTGTGAAGCATACATGTGTCATTGTCCAAAGGAAGCTCACAGAATCATCAAGGACTGTGTGCCCACCCCACACACAAGCCGTTTTCGGCCATCTGGCAGATACTGGAGTCACAGACAACAAAATTCGCTTAACTCCTGTTTAATGCATTATAACACCTTCACCTCATTGATTTATCCTGCTCTCTTCACCTTATTGACTGATTCTCTCTCTCTCTCAACACACACACACACACACACACACACACACACATGCATACATATATACACACAGTCAGTAAGATTTTTGTAAAGAAATTAATACTTTTATTCAGCAAGGATGCATTAAATTGATCAAAAATTACAGTAAAGACTTTTACATTGTTACACTGAACCTTCTTTTTATGAAAGAATCCTGAAAAAAATGTATTCTGGTTTCCACAAAAAAATTAAGCAGCACAGCTGTTTTGCTAATAATAATAAATGTTACTTAAGCATCAAATAAGCATAGAATGATTTCTGAAGGATCATGTGACACTAAAGACTGTAATAATAGCGGCTGAAAATTTAGCTTTGCCATCACAGGAATAAATTACATTTTGAAATATTTTAAAATAAAAACAGTTCTTTTAAATTGAAATAAAATTTCACAATAATACTGTTTTACTGTATTTTAGATCAAATAAATGCAGCTTTGATGACCATAAGACACAGACCCCAAATGATGCTTATTCAGTTTAATTCAGTGACTTCACATTTAAAGCAAAATAACCATTTCTGAGAGTGTCAGTCTGAGAGGCTACTTAGTTTTTGCACTTAATAGCTCATTTAAAACATATTAAACAAACTAAAACGTTCCCAGGTCTCTGAAGTAACTTTCATCATTATTTGCTTTTGGCAAACCTGATGTATAGCTTGTCATCCAGAATGATGTCTTAAGAGCCAGGAAAATCACACAAAATGCACCGCCAGGCCTATTTATGATATATGGCCCATTACCTTGGACTCCTTTGCGGTAATCATGCAATTTTTTTTTTTCATCCATTGGGCCAAAGCACAGAACTGACCTTAATATGCAACTTCAAACAGCAAGAAAAGAGCACTGGACCTGAGAAATACAGCCATAATCATTCCCTGTAACGACCACGCTGCTTGAAGTTTGAGACCTGACCGAAAGTTTAAGAAGCCCACAAGTGTATATCAACTGTGCAGACTGCAGAGTTACAACCCCTTCCAGCACTTTCCGTGCTGAAGCCAAGGTTGTTTATGGCTATAACAGTGCAATATTGCCTGTTTTCATACGTACGGCAGCTGGCAAAGTCTAATGTAAAAAAGATGACCACAATCTCCTGTTCTACATCTGCTGTAAAGCCATCTTCTCCAAAACAACTCCACTTCATTAAATTCCACTTTTCCCAGCTTCATTTTGTAGTTAAATGCACTGATAAGCACTGAACCATGTAGTGGCCTGACTGGGTATAAAGTAATTTGCAGCTTGAAAAACAGAGATTATATTAACACGGATCATTACAGGTAGCATAACATTTTTGGCTTTTCTTTGGCTTCATACCCTATGGCCGTGTGTGGCGGGCTTGTTCATGTCTTTATCTGATGGAGAGGAGCACAGAATCAATAAAGCAATGGAGCATGAAGACAGGCGGGCAGAGAGAAGAGACATAATACTGCTCACACCAGAGCGGCTGTGGCACACTCATTTGTCACCACTGTATTTGTATGTGTGTGGAAAGAGAGATAGCAAGAATCACACAGTATGGGACAATATATTGATTGTAAAACGCACAATCTGTATATTAAGTCATATTTTAGTATAGCAGATTAGACTAAAAATATCAATTTTAAATTATTCTAACTATTATTTAGGCCTACTATTTTAATTCTCCTTTTTGTAGAAATAATCACGATCGTGGTGTATTCATTTTTCATAAGTCTGGTGGCGTCATAAGATACGCCATCATTCTGAAACCTAATTTACATCAGTGTGTGATCATCTAAAGAGCCCTTTACTCTGGACTCAGAGGAGGATGGAGTGTGTGTTCATCTTCAAAAGGTGACCTTCACAGTGCTGAAAGAGCCGGAGTAAATCTCCAACACACTTCTCGCCAGCACACACACATTGTATGTATGATGTGAGGGGTGATAAAATATTACTTTCTGAATGATTCTGATTGATTTTATTATTTTATCCTCATACCTTACCTAATGTTAAAGAAATCATACACCCATGTTATATAATTTATATATTATTTCTATAGATGACACCATTTTTGTTATATAAACAATCTTGATTAAAATGTAAAAGTAAAATTCTAAAAATAAAGATTTATTATTATTATTATTATTATTATTATTATTATTATTATTATTATTATTACAACAGTAGTACCATAAGCACATATCAGCTTTGATAGAAGAGCCATGGACAAAGTAGGACCTTGGAGTCCAAAAAAAAAAATGTTTAAACCTGAGAACCAGTTTTCTAGACTGTCTCATGCATGTTTATTTGCTGTAACCTTGTCTGTAAATACTTAGTGTTTAAAACTACTGAATGTTTCCATTAAGCATTAAAGACAACGTGACAATGAAACTGAGTTTGGCTTGAATTTTAGCCACAAGAGGGTGCTGAACGTCCACACGGAATGAGCTCCGTTTCACTGTACTGATGCATGACGGGTAAGAGATATTTATCTGCTTTATCCAAGACCCAATACACTAAATTTACCGTTTTTTTTTTGTTTGTTTGTTTGTTTTTTTCAACTGCTTATACACATTTTCAAAACTTTGCCTCTTTGTCTGCAAATCCAAGAATTGCACACACAAAATGCAAAATGCTTCACATCTCTTGCAAAACGAAGCACTGCATTCAAATAACACAAACACATCTCAAAAGCAAACATTTGCAAACACCCTTGCCATTGAAAACTGAGTCAAAGACTGAGAATTAGTTATGGTTTTGCAGATTTGCTGTATGGTTTGAGTGTCAGGTTTCAGAAATTGTGTGACAAGAGATTAAGTAAAGACAAGTAAAGATTTTGTGTGTAAGTAGTTGAAAAAAAAACTATAAGAATGCCTTCTCTTTATGGAAGCATGTGTCTGCCTTTAAACAAACAATAAATAAACAAATAAAAGTGAAATTTACATATAGTAAATTTAAATAAGAAATAAAGTCTCACAATCACAAGAAATAGGCTACAGACACAAATATAAAAGTTGTATTTGCAAGAAAAAACATTTACTTGAAATTACAACTGTGAAATATTAAGTCACAATGGGACACTGTCACAATTGGGAGATAAAAAAGTCACAATTACAATTTTTTTTTACAATTTTTAAATAATTGTTTATTGATTCTAAACTTATGCAATGCTACAATAGACTATTTTCTTAATTAACGCTGGTTTTTGGAGGCTAAATGGGTATGGTTTCTGTTGTTTCTAGGTTCCTCATTCCATTAGTGCTGTTTTAATATTGAGATAATGAGCCGTTATAATGATAATGGAGGTTTATATTGGTGAGGAATATTAGTTCTGCTTGTCAGAGTATTACGTCATTATAAGCAATTGTCTCAGCCACTTGCTGTCTTTATGCAAATGAGATTCCCGGACCATACAGGCAATTATCTGTCTCACCTGCAGCATATGTCTTGTTCTTGACTGGTTAAACTGGGGACATGGGGCTAAAACAACATCAGCAACAAAACCGGCTCAATCCTGAACAAAACCAGCAAGAATCCTGTACACAGCCATTTAGTTTAGTTAGTGTGGTTTACTGCTGTGATTTTTTTTGTTTCTTTCTTTTTCGCACAGCTTTTTACTTCACAATATGTTAACTCATGAACTGGAGTTGTGTGGATTACTTGTGGATTATTGTAATGTTTTTATCAGCTGTTTGGACTCTCATTTTGACGGCACCCATTCACTGCAGAGGATCCACTGGTGAGCAAGTGATGGAATGCTACATTTCTCCAAATCTGTTCCAATTAAGAAACTAACTCATGAGTAAATTTAGTGAGTAAATTTTCTACAAATTGTAATTTTTGGGTGAACTGTTCCTTTAACAAGCCTAAATGCTTGGTGTATTCATACAGAATAATTCTTGTATTAGAAAGGACATTTATTTTAAAAACAATGTGTGATATTTTTGCAGGATGTCAAACAGAAGTCAAAACACAATGCATACGACTGGCATGGTCTCTATCTGAGTAAAAAACACATGTATAACATCCAGGAGGTGGCTGTTTTCTGTTAGATGCTTTGTTCCTTTATCAAAAGGCCTCCCCATGTGTAAAAACCTCCTAGTCATTAAGCTGATGGATGACCACGTGGGGCTTTAGGTTGCAGATTATGAGTGAACTGTGCTGAAGAGTATTCCCTCTAATGGAAATTGCAGTCGTGATGTGCACTTACACACGTACAATTTGAGTCAATATGCTCTTGTTCCATGTCTTGTTCTAATTTCTGTGGCATCAATAGACGCATGCAAAAAAAAAAAAAAAAACATCACTAGGATTTAGCTTTATAGACAAATATGTGACAGAGGAATATTATTCATGCAGCTTTGGAGAATGTGCATCTGATTAATTGCACAATGGGTCATCAAACACAATATAAAATCCAGCTTCTGACTCATCGACATCTTCTGCTCCACTGTTCATTTAAAGCATCATGACAAAAATAGACCTGCGTTATATATGTACTTTTTCAAAATAAATTCAGAAGTGTTCCAGCTGAACAGTTCATAATAATAACTGCATCCGTTAGATTGGAGCCTTACATAAGCGAGACACACTCGTATCACTACACCGAGTGACATCTCCCAGACTCTAGAGGGCCATCTGTTGGGTCCTCACACCTCCTTCTATCTCTGTAATGAGGGTTTAGCAGTGGCTTAACCCTCTCCCATCTCTGCCCATATAGTGCCTTATATAACAGAGAGACATATTAAAAAATGACTAAAGCAGAGATGGCTGGCTGACCATTAATGCGCGTTAGGATTATTATGTGTGTTTTTTCTGGACACTTTGCTCTATGAGGCCATTGAAGCACTGGTTGGTGCACACATAGTCATTAATCAAATCAGTTATTGTGACAGTCTAATACTATTAATATCATTGCAGAATTATAATCATCAAGAGCCCGGAATATTTCCATGATTAGGTTTAAATGCAAAGAAAAAAAAGGACAGTGATGTGTGTTTTTTCCGATGTTAAGAGTCTCCCCTCTATCCTATTTTAATAATCTCATCCTTCCAATGGAGGAATTAAACATGTCTTTAAATAAATCTCGAAAAGTTCATGTTGTGGATTAAATATGTCAGCCCTCTTTCCCAAATGAACATGCAGAACATCAGTAAGAACATCTACAGTTGCTTGTTCCATGTATGGAGCAGGAAGTGTACTGAAGACTAACACTATGGTTGTATGTTATATAAGTATACAACCCGATCTCATGAAAATGCGTATAAATAGTATGCAACCGTAAATGCCATGAGACCAGGTAGACAGTATGCCAAATAAAAATGAAAACTCGTGGTATTGATACGCAAAAATGGACTTTGGCGTGTATATGCTACGCGATGGGTAGGATTAGGGTTGTGGGGTAGATGCGTATCATATCTACACGAAAACTGCGTATCATATGCACGTCAAAAAATTTGGTATCATATGCACGCCAAACACGTTCGTATCATATATACGACAAAGTCCATTTTTGCGTATCACTACCACGAGTTTTCGTTTTTATTTGGCGTACTATTTACACGCATTTTCATCAGCTGTAAAACGTGTTTGCCTTCATTCTGATTTGTATTCTCTGTAGTTTTTAATCATAATTTCACAATTTCTTTGAAGATAACCCTAGTGGAAAATAAATATACTAAAATGGATTTGAAATACATTTATTTCATGCTAAGTATACTACAAACACATGTACATATTTATGTGCTTAATAAAAATGCCCTGCAACTGTACTTTTGGTATACTAAACTGGTTTACTTAAAGTCTGCTTAAATGAAACAACTAATTTTGTACTTAATCCACTTTAATTGTGAGGAAGTATTGCTGAAGTCCAACTAAAGATACTTAAGTATACTTGAATGTGCTAAAGCAGAACTATTGCAAGTATACTTCAGGTACACTTTAAATATCTTGCATTTAAAGAACCATATTATTCAAATATTATACAATCCTCATCAATAGTGACATTAAAACACATTTTAGGCTTAATATTAAGTCATGTGCATTTTGCATTGTGCACAAGTAGTAGGCTACTCAAAGTTTAATTATTTTTATATCAGCAAGTCTCGAGCGACATGTCAGTGAATATGTTAATAGATTTGAACTACTTAGTATGAAATGTATTTTAAACATATTACTTTTTAAATAGGGAAATGGCAGATTAAAATGTTTTGCAATGTCACAATTCATCCCAACCCATGTAATAAATTTTTTACCACTTTAAGAGCACATGGAAATCTCCAGTTCAGTCCTATGGGATGTTCTGCAAAGCTTGTCTGATTTAGCAACAGCAACCAAGGGAGGCGGAGCTTAGCGAAGAGTGGATTCTTTTTGGTGATGCCAGTAGCACAGATATCTCAAACTACACTTTAATATTACATGTACTTTAACCTTTGGTCAATGTGATTTATAGCACAACAAACACTGGGAACATGTTTATCTAAAACATTATAGACTTTATAAGAAAAAGAAAGACGTAAAACAAATTCTATAATCCTGGCACCTTATTGTAAGTCTTAGAGGAAGTGAGTTAGAGTCAAAACACACAAAGAATAACAAAACCATTTAGTTCAAATCAAAATGTCATGTTTTTCTGGATTCTGTCTTTTGGATTAAGCAGTGCTGAAGGATGCATTATAATTCTTGGCAGAAGAAAGCTTGCAGTTTCTCTGTTAACAGTGTGGAGGAAATGTCTATTTCCTGCAGCCTTTAGAATACAAATGAAAGATGTATTTAGTGTTTTATCTCTCACTCACTCATATCTTGCTTAACAAATGTCTAATCCTTTCATGTTATAGGCTATCTGTGATTCAGAATGCACAGTGCTAGCTTTAATATTATGCAGTGTGTGGGTTTTCACTGAAAAGTATTGTATTTTTCATCCAATCCATCATCAGTCTATCATCTTCAGTTCTGGCATTCGATGAGTATCAATGCACAATGCATAAATGCATTAGATTGCTGGAAAATAATCAAAAAATTAGAATACATATGAAATTTTAATCCAGATTAATATAAATAGTATAAAAAATTATATATATGCATATGTGTGTGTTCCCTGTGTCTTTTTATATATTATCACATACTATGTATTATCAGTATTCGCTTCATCTATACGGCAAGCGAGCCACTCACTGACAGGTTGTGATACAGATGGTGTTGTGCCTTACCATCATGCATTTCCAACCTCCCATGTCTATCATTTTCTATTTCTTTCCAATGAAATGACAACTCCACCGATACCAAAACACACATATAAGCCTGTTTATTATCCTTACGACTACTTCTGAAGTCAGCGAGCCTTTTAATCATTCTTTTTTGCCCCCATTTGTCATGACATTCTGTAAACATACGTACTGTCACAGCACATATCTACCTGGAATCAAGCCTAAACCAAAAGCATCCCTGTAGCTTCACCTTTGGCACAGACAATATCTGTATCACCATCCTGTTTATGATACGTAATGCTGCAGCAGGAGATTATGACGTAAGCCAGCCCTTAACAGCAGGCTGTTTATAGTGCTCAGATCAGCTTTAGCCTGAAATATGTCCTGTCAGTGTAACGCACACCCTGATTCATGACTCCTGAATTACAGCTGTATCTCAGTCGTGTCCCTTGTCGTCTTCACTGTGATTAAGGTCATTAGCTGTCAGTTACACAACGATTGGTCTGTTTTCTGCTCCTGAAGGGATTGATCATACATCATTAATAATTCGTTCCATGTAAAACTATAAGTCTGACTTCACTACAGGAGAAAAGGATGTGGTGTGCATTCACAATCAGGCAGTTACCTCTGAGTCTCTGACAGAATGTGCTAAAGGTACTGGTAGCTTCTGTCAGGAACAAGGCTTGAGGAAATACGGTTCATGTCGAAGGCAGTTAAAAGGCACAGAAAGTGAGATAAGACACCATGGCCCATTAAATCTGAGACCTGGACGTTGTTAAATCCTGAATACCCGGAGTGTTTTGAATAAATAACCAAGTATACCAGATTATGCGCTGTTTTTTCCTGTAATAAGCTTTGCTTCTTGTTGTTCCAGGCTTTATTCAGCTGTGCTTTGTAATGTTCTCAAGTCAAGCACGTGAGCACAGATACGCTGACAAAAAGGGACAGCTCTTTTTTGGATCACACTGGTGCTGAGAAATGCACGACAGACTGGCAGCACTGCAAAATCGCACTCTTACCGCTGAGTATTTGGCTTGAGATTTGGAAGCTTTCTTTTGCACTTGTGGGAGTTTGTTTAGAGGCTTTTCTGTAGAAATTTCTTGCCATATTTTAATGGTGGAATATATCAGAACACTCCAAAATGGTTCGTATATTTGCAGTGCTGTGAAAACTTGAGAACTTTGTTTTGTGTATAGGCCATATTTAATAGTGTGTATACAATGATCAATGTTTAATTTTATCTGAGCATTATTAAAGCTTAAATTTTGATCTGTTCATCAAGCAACTGACTATTATAATACAGATAGCACATTTTTCCTAAATATCTTCTTTTCTGTTCCACAAACAAAAGCCAGCCATACGAGTTTGGAACAACATGAGGGTGAGTAAATGAGGACAGAATAATTTAGCATTTAACATCTTTCACTAATAATCTTCATTTCTGACATTGCTGTCTAAATATTATTTGCAGTACAAGCTTGCTGTTGTAGTCTGTCATGTGACACACAAAAACCAAAGCCATTTGCTGCTACCAATGACAAATCCTAATGCTTTCCTAGTATGAATCTACTTCTGCATTTCATGGAAATAATGGAATAATACGAGGGTGAGTAAAAGTGTTTTCATTCATGGGTGAATAGTTCCTTAAGGATCAATTTGATAGTGTACACCCTACTAGTTTTGTTTAATAACTGCACTTTCCCTCTTGCTCTCTCTCTCTAGTATCCCCACCGTGTCATAATTTCCCCTGATAAAATGCCCCGTGCGGCCATGTTGTAAATTCAAGCCTTGCTGCATGCCCCATTAGGCCGGTGATAAATATCCCCTCCGCCAGTTTCCTGAAGCCTGTGCGTGCAAATGAGCCTGTGAACACAGTGTGAAGTCTTATCAGCTCCGAGGCTGGATGTGGAGTTCATGGACGTCTGAGTGGCAGTTTTTAGAAGACTCATTAAAAGAATTTTAAAATACCTCCTTTTCCTTCTTTAGTTTTTATAGAATCAAATGGCACTTTCTGTACTGTTGAAATCTGGCATAATGCATCAGGCTAGCGTGTGTGCACCAGTGGAGAGCATCCACACAAATGCTCTTCATTCAAGGTCACAGTGACGCCAGCAAGTTCTCAATAATTAAAGCCTCTCTCTGGGACCACTGTAACAGCCTCACAGTATGCCAAGAATGGCAGAGGAACTGCTTCTGCTGATGTTATACTCTTTCTTTACCTAAATGTATTCTGTCTATGCTACTATTTTATTTTGTAAAATTCATATACTATTATAGTGTTTACTAATATTCTGAGTTTGCCTTTTTTAATTATATTTTTAGTTTTCATTTGAATTTTAGTAATTTTATAATTTTGATTCAGTTAGATGCCTAGGCAAAACTTTATATTTTATATGATATTATCTCATATATAGGCCTACTTTTTAAAATTTTAGCTTCATTTCAGTTAAAAAAAAAAGTTTAATAGTTTTAGTTTCAGTTAACATTAACAATTTCAGACTTAAAAATATTTAATATTTTATTTCGAGTTCAGTTTTAATATTTTAGCACTTCGATGTAAACTTATTTCGTTTCAGTTAGTCCTGAAATAATCCTAATACTTGACTCTAAAAAATGCTGGGTTAAATACAACCCAGCACTGGGTTGTATTTAACCCAGCATTTTTTAGAGCGTTCATTTAAGTTTTCGTTTAAATACTTAATAACTTTAAGTTTTTCAGTTTAGGTTCTAACTTTTAGTTATTTAATATTTATTTCAGTTAACAAAAATTATGTTTAATAGTTGTAGTTTTAGTTAACAATAACAACTCTGGTCTATGCAGATCCAAAAGATTTTAGATGCAGAAACTCAGAAGTATTCATATTTGGGTAAAACTTTTTTTTTTCTGCTTACATGTACTATTACATGTACTTACTATAGTAATAACAATAAATTACACATAATTACATACAACTAACCCTAAACCAAACCCTCATCCTAACCATTTAGTAAAAAAATGTAGTTAAATAATATTACTAATTACTTAAATGTACAACTGCACTGTAACAAAGACTCCATAAAATAACCCATATTTGACATAATTGCAGGTACGGTGTATGCAATATTTCCATAGTCCTCCATATTAACATTGCTTGTATATTCAGATGCGGTGTTTTCAGCAATTAGGGATTGTAGCTTGTAATGCTAGTTACTTATTTTGTGCCAGCAGGGATTTGACTGTTATGGGTGAATAAAACACTGGTGCTGTGGTTAATGATGTGTACAGTGTTTGTGTGAAGTCTGAGGTCAGGTGACGAGTACAGCGTGTGATTTCAGATGTCAAGCAGGCAGGCATCCCTTTTGCAATGATCTGACATGTGTGTGCCACCATGCCCCATTCATGCCACCAGAACATAATCCCAAGTACACACACATACACGCAGCCAATGACTCAGAATCATATGATCTGCTGTTGCCATAGCAACAGATCCCAGCAGTGGGCCCTGGCGAGGTGAGTCACATGAGAAGGGTAAGGAGCTCTCTGTGCTCCATCATAGAGAGCTAGAGCCTCGTGATTCACACACACACACACACACACACACACTCGCTCGCTGCAGGGCTGAGGATGCTCTAGCGTGCCCAGAGCTACAGGCTTTAACACAGGGAGGGAACTGCTGGATAGTTCAGTCCTATTTTTAGCCGTGTTTGTGCATGTCTGCATGCAGCATCCCGATGTCTTAGACATCTGTGGAAAGGGAGATGCTCAAATCCACATTGTGCCTTACCAGCGTTTACCTAGAGGATGCACACGTCTGTAGTCACATGGGTTATGACAAGACCCACACCGAATGTACGCCCATCTGTAGATTTCCACAGAAGTGTTTATTAACCCTTTATCATTCAACCCTAAAATATTTTGAAATGTATGAATTTGTCTTGAAGATATAAAGCTCATAAGGTTGAGATGTAAATCTTGCTTTAAATTTGCAGAACATTTTTCAGAAAACTTTGTTAGTAGGTTTTAGATACATTTCATAATTATCAGGATCCACACAAAACAAAATGTATTCAACAGAACAGAAATAGTCTGTATGTATTGATATGTTGTGGTCAATATAATATTCATGCCATTGTTTTCTTGTGATTTTAATTGATTTTTAAGACCCGTTCACACCAATAATAACTATAAAAATAACAAAAAAAATTATGTAACTATTAAAAGCTATAAAACTATATAACTATAAATGCTTGAGCTATTTAAAACATGGATTCTGATTGGCTTTCAATGTTTTTATTGTTCATTTATTGTACATATCATTATAGTTAACAAGACAGGAACAAAGTCTTAATACATTTTCAATAAATTCATTAAACATTATACAGTAAACCCAATTAATTTTGAAATTCAAAATGTTTTGCACAACTGAAACTACAACACACATCTTTCAAGCTTTGTTCATTTTTATCCAGTGAATTACAAATTTATAGTAATTTTGCATCGGAGATTTCCGATATAAAGTGATTTTTATGATATTCAAAGTAAATTCATTAATCACACTTTCAGCGTTCAATAAGCACACAGTCCTTTTTAATGATCAATTTCACAGATATTCAAATAAAAGTTGTCCGGAAAATTGTCATCACTGCAGAAAATGTGGACATTTAGCACTATGAAAACACAGCTGGTGTTTCATCCGGCCTCTAAAAAGTCTCTTTGGTGCGAGACATTCGCTTCTCTGGGCCACATCTGCTGATGTGAGTCAAACACGCACTCACACATAAACAAACACATATTCGTCTTATGTCTTACCTGTTTGTTGTTCCAGGCTCAAAGCAGTAGCCACAGATGATCAGCTCTGCCTGGGCACTGATCCCCCACCCAGGGGACTGGTCTCTGTAAAACATGGAGCAAGAACGTCCCTCCATGAGGTAAAAGCTGATATTGCAATTGATTTGTGATTAGCTGAATCACTGCATTAGGCAACTGTAATTCATTAGGATGCAAATCTCAGACAAAGGTGTTCTATTCACCTAAACTGATGCATTTAAAATCACTCTTTATCTTTACAGTAATGCAGACGTGTGATTAATGGGACAGCTTTAAAAAACATCTGCTGAAGACATTAATCAGCAATCCGCGATATCCATCTCAATTCAGGCAGCAAAACTGAAAAGAAACTCGATTGAGCCAGACCAGCCTGAACCAAGGACAGTATAAATCCTCACATGTCAGGAAGAAGAATGAGCTAGACACAATCAGACGCATCCGCTTGTGCGAAGAAATAGCCTTTCTGATAGCAGACACTGTCTTTTCTGAGAGAAGAAAAAGCATCAATAGAGCTCCAGATTTCAGCCAGTGTCATCTCTCACTGCTTTGATGTGTTCATAGTGGAGTTTATTGATTAAAATGTGGGAAACAACCTTATCTAGAAATAAATAAGATGTAACTTGACTTCTTTGGACAGATATGGACAGCATTGAGCATTTGAAAGGTAGTAGGTAAGAAACTACTTTGCAATCGACAAAAGGTGTTTCATCAGAAATGGACGGGATGGGATGCGTACATCACGCGTCTGCTGCTGACGTAGGAGCGCGTTCGTGACTCATGCGTACACCTATAGTAATTTGCTCTCTGCCAATCGTGTAAGGAGAAATAAATTGCGCTTTGGATTTTAACCACTGGAAGACAAATCAAGGAGTGGGTTGGTTGGAAGTGTTGTCGCGGACAACGCCCACGGATGTGTCAGCGTGACCCTAAAGTTACTATTTTGGGCTGATAGAGAAAACACAATAGTGCGCGGTGGGCTTTGCGTCAGGCGGCGCGCTCACTCACTCTGCGCATTTCTGGACAGGTTCAGTCGTGAGCGCGGAAACGGCACATCAATGCCTCAACGAGGTATCAAACTGATTCTTCAGGTTATTATCACTCCTTGAGACCTACACGAGCACATTCGCATCAGATTCTCTCTCTTCGACATCCAGTTAGGTGAGTGATCTTGGATTCGTTTCATTTAGTAGCCTACCCGTCGTGATAAAAAATGCAAGAGATTTTTCATCGATGATTGCGTTGTGCCAACTTATTTGGTATTCCAGTCATGCATGAAGCGTTTCATCACGCTGCACGCAGTTGATGTCGATAATTCACGGCAGCAATTACCGGTCAGTTGTTCGTTATTTAAGAGGTTTCTCGTGTTTTCAGAGGCGCGTCAGTTTTAGGTCAACCTGACACAAATATTTGACCTTGAGGATGCTGCGCGGCGCATGGTCCTCTTGACATACATGACAGCATTACGTGTTTTGGGTCCACGTGTTTGTGTTTTTAAGCTATCGTAAGCGTATTGCTCGTGTCGATTAGTGTTGAAAGATCCGTGAATGAGGGAGGGTATAGGTGAATGCTATCAATGTCCGTGACTGCAGTCAGGCGCATCCTCAGGTGATGCTTGAGCTCTCGAGGAGTTACTCCCAAATGAAAACTTGACGAAGAGGCACGTGTTTTATTTAATTACATTATTTTTTTATTTTGTGTATAAAGTAAAATAATTATGCTTGAAAAGTGAATAAAGGTAAAATTGTGAAAAAAGTTTCAGTTTGGAAGTTTGCATCAAGACTAAATGGGTAGTTGACGCAGTTTGTCGTGCTACTTGACTGACCTTCAGGGGGTCGACTAATGATTTCCTGACCAACTAGGTTGAGGTTTGTTTCACGCAAACAAATAGTCTTTTTGTCAGTGAACAATCATCTTAAAATGTGTTAAACAAAACACAACATTTTTTTTCTTGTGACATAGTCAATAAACTTTAATAAATAGTCAAATGATTAATAATGACAGGAGTTATGTTTTGTTGTTGTAGGCCTACGTCCAATACTGCGTGCTCTCGAACGACATACTGTTCCTGTTCATGAGCGTCTAGTTTAGCTCACTCTGACTAACAATACAACTTTTGTCATTATGGAAACGTTTTATATAGTCTATACATACGCGTATGTTTGGGGACAGTAAATTTCCCCCTTGTTATTATGCTTATTATGCTAGCCTACTTTTTCAAACAGCTTTTTAAACAGTATTGTTGGGCTACTTCTCAAGATTAAAAGGTTTCAGTGTCCATTTGTCGTTTTGTTTAAGAACGTTTACTAGATGAATTAATGTAATTGTAAAATTGATAATATTGCAGGCTACTGTAATCCTATACTGTTCAACACTGCAAGATGGTTAGAAAAACTTGGCTTCCATTACAACAGATAGGCCTATGAAAGCTCCTCGTGAAATGAATGCTGTAGTGCAAAGCCAAAAACCAGATGCAATCATAAGCAAAGTTTTATTAAATCATAAAAATGGTCTATTTCAGCTTGAGTTATAAACTTCAACAGCCAACAGAATACTCATCAGGAAAAACTCATCTCTTGAGTCCCAGATTTGATCTTTTCATTTTCATGTTCTTGAAATTCAACTTTGGTCATTATGGAAATATTTAAAAGCACGGTTGAAATATAGGCCTGTACATACATTTAAAATTAATACATATGTTTAACAACCTTGTTTTTTTTTGTTGTTGTTTTATTTTTTAAATTTGGGAGGTATAATAAATGAAACAATTAGCAGGATACTGTTTTAAGTAGCTTTAGATGTAATACACCAAACAACATGTTAATTTCCCAAATGTCTTTATTGTCAACTACTCAAATAAGAGGCTACCGGCCTTCATAATCTCTGCCACCAGTTTGTTTTTTCTTAACATTCTGTTTTGGCATTGTAGGAGCCAAAACCTTCTTTATATATTAATTTAACGGATTATTGTAGTACAATATTTACAAAATTGCAGTACAATTATTGTAGTACTACTCTTCTAGAAGATGAGAGATTGACATTGCAGTCATACAATGTCATATCAATGTGTGCTCTTTTTTAATATGGAGAGATTGCTTGCTGAATATGAACTCTTATTCTCGTGACCCATTATATGTATTTCAAGGATTTGACTAAATTTGGTTCATGTATCCTCTCAAGCACTGGATAGATGAGCTGTCACTTACTGTTCTGATACAGAGAGCATTCGGGTTCACAGGAAGCAGAGATGCGAGAATTTCATCAAGCTCTATTGCCTAGCAACCCGGTCAGATAAAATATGTGCATTTTACATTATAACGTGCAGTTGAATGAACAGGATATTTAGCTATACAAACCATTATTACTAAGAGAAGCCATGCTGTTGGTAGGCTCTGATCGCCACCATGTTTTATATTCTTGGACTAAATAGTAAAAAGCTAATCACCATCAGGGAGGGTTTAGGTTTGGGTGTTTGTTTGAATTCCTCAGCATCAGCTGACCAAGCACATTAACTGCATTATGAATGATCAGCGCCCGTGTGTTTAATGCACAGCAAAATGAGACACACTGTGAGCAGCATTCTTCAGGTCTAGTTTGCTTCCTACTGAAATATAATCCCTTCCATAATAATGACGTAGAACTGACTGGCTTGCTGCCCGGATAGGCTGTTTTGGACCTGAACACTGTGCAAAATTTCACAGTGGGTGCAAAAGTTCAAACTCAGCATGTGATGGTCCTTTGATGGTCTATCATCACTGACCATGTCACAAAAACAATGCATTTGCTATTATTTCAAACCATGGTTATGTCTGTTCTTAAAAGTAGCTGAATTTGTCCTCATATGGTTCCCAGGGGCAGATTTGAGCCTTTTTGGAATGCGGTTAGTAGGTTGTCATGGGCGGTGGGTGGGCATGGCCTAGCAACAGCAACGTTTTGTGTCCTCTTGTATTTGAGATAAGCCATATAGATTTTTTTTTCCAGCACCTCAGGCTGCTTCTCATTACCAAAGATAAACAAAGGTGGGAAGAGCAAAGATGGTGGCTCTGTTGCCACATTCCCTAGTCATTCAGGAGATAAGAATCTCAGCTCATGCATCACCTCTCCCATATTTATCACAAAAAGCGGCCCTATGGTCTAGATTAAAAGCTAGTCAGTGGCTGCTTCTTTTTTAGTCTCAGGCTGTGTTTTGCACAGATTTCATCCATTACTTTAACACAAAATAAACATTCCTTCAAATGGGCTGCTGATAATCAACCTTTAAGACTAATTTTAAAGCACTAGTTTAGTGCAGTGTTGCACAGTCAAACCTATGCATTTTTTAAGTTAATGCATTTAGTTACTTTTTAAAGACCAAAGGACTGTGTAAGCGTTGAGTTTAGAAGTTCATTTGGATGTCACATGTAGCAGAATATATGTGCATGCTGTAGATAAATATAAGTGAGAGGTTGATTTTAGCAGAGATGACCACACATATTGTGTATTCCATAACTGCATCAAAATGCACAACAATTGCAAACCTTGAACTCAATCCAATTCTGCAACTTTCTCCACAGTTTACTTGCATATGTATCAAATACTGTTGTTTGCTTGTCTTTAATTAACATTTGTATGAAATATTTCATATTTTATGTGAGCTTGTGCTTTGACGATAACTCTACCACACAAAATGAAAATGGCTTTTATTAATTATCTAATATTAATTTGATTTATAGATCAATTATGGAATGATTTATGTATTTATATACACTACCATTCAAAGGTTTGAGGTTAGTTTTACTCTTTTCTTCTTTAAATAAAGATTTATTTTGATAAAAAAAATTATAAAAGTATATTTTTTAAAATTTACTTTATAAATGTATATAAATATGTATACCAAAGTGGCAGTAAAGACATTTATAATGTTACAATATATTTCTATTTCAAATAAATGCTGTTCTTATGAAATTTAGATTCACCAAAGAATCAAAAAATCTAATCATCAACGAAAAAAGGATCACTTCCCACAAAATATTATACAGAACATCTGTTTTTAAAATAATAAGAATAACAACATGATAATAGTAATAAATGTTTCTTGAATCAAATCAGCATATTAAAATGATTTCTGAAGAATAATGTAACACTGAATATTGAAAATCTAGCTTTGCCATTGTAGGAATAATTATAATATATACATTTTAAAATATAGAAAACAGTTATTTTAAACTGCATTAATACTTCAAAACAGTACTGTTTTAACGGTATTTTACATTAATTAATATAATTGTAAAATTTGCAAAATGATAATATTGTACCATGGTTAATACCAGTAGGCCAATGCTGTTCAAAACTACTATGCGGAGGGTCAGAAAAATCTTCCCATCTGTCCTGCCAGTGCTTGCCTTGGTTTTCATTACAACAGATTGCTTAGCTTCTCATGCAATTAATGCTGTAGTTCAAAGCCAAAAACCAAAAACAATGTTAAGCTTTAATATATCAGAATAATATTTGGGTTATAAAATTCAACAACCAAGACAACACTGACCAGAAAAAAATATTTTCTTAAATGTAACAAAAATGGTCAAGTCTTTGGACGATGATTCGGTCTGTATAATGGCCCTCGGTCATATTTTTATCTCTTGTTGCCCAATTTCTCATGTTTTCTTTTTTATGTTCTTTCCACAGGAGCACAAACCTTTATTGTCCACACCTGTACCAAGCCAAAGGGGCAGTTTTTGTGACCTCCATTCTGCCCTGCTCTCCTTTCACACCTTTAATTGTCAGGATCACCACGGCACGGCACAACCATGCCCAAAAGCAGTAAAGTGACTCAGCGCGAGCACAGTAATGAGCATGTCACAGAGTCTGTGGCCGACCTCCTGGCGCTGGAGGCTCCCATGGACTACAAAAGTAGTCAGATGAGCATGAACATGACAGGAGGGGGTCCTCCACCCATAGGCAAGCCAGATATCTCCCCTGACTTAGAAGACGGACGCCCTGCCTGGAACAGTAAGCTACAGTACATCCTAGCCCAGGTGGGCTTCTCAGTGGGCCTGGGTAACGTGTGGCGTTTCCCTTATCTTTGCCAGAAGAATGGAGGAGGTGAGTTACTTATTAGTGACGTGCATTCATAACTGTTTTGAGGTTAAATGGAGAGTTCACCAAAAAATGAATATTTCTGTCATAATTTATTCAACCTCTATTTCTTCTCTAGTACACAAAGGCGGGGCGTAAATCGTGTGGGGGTGCGGATTTTATCTGAGGGTTGTCCCCCCTAAAAATATCATTACAAACCACTCTGTGTATTGTAAATAATATAATGGACATACACTTAAAATAACTGTGTAACTAGTAAAACAATATAAATGCAAAAAAAAGCATTTTAAGTTTAGAAGCGTTTTAAGTCCCCTCTCCCTTGCCTCACAGTGGTTAGGTCCACTGCTTGCTTTCCCCCTTTAAACTAAAACACACACGAGCCCATTGGGAGAGAGCAAAGTTCTTTAGTAGTTATGTGTAAGTAGGCTGTCAAGGCTATTTTATTCACCGATGTGTTGGGTTTTGCTCAATATGATGTTAAGTGCAGTGGGCTTGCTGCGGTTGAATATCTAAATCAGAGACGTCCTCAGTCCCAGACAAAACCTAAAATACAATGTGAAGGATGCAAAATAATTTATTAATTATATAATATGACCGCGTGGTGAACCTATGAACCGAACTCATATTTAAACACGGTCTCCATGCTATGTACACATGCTGTGTTGTGTATATATGCTTACAAGTACAATTTTGGCTGTATTATTTATTTGTGTCCCCTTCAAAAATTAATCTTGAGAAATGTTATGTTTATTGTCCCCCCTACTGTTAGATGAAATTTACGCCCTTGCACAAAGGGAGAATTTTTAATGCACTAGTCGCTCTTTTCCATGCAATTATAATGAATGGGTGCAAGACCTTTCAAGCTTTAAAAAGACAGAAAAGTAAAATATCCTAAATGTTATGTATACATTGTATACATTTTTGCTTTGCACAAATTTCTTCTATTAGATGAACACTAAACCAAATTTCAAAGGGTTTAGTATTTAATAAACCAACAGCCAATGATCTGCTAAGAATAAGACTTCAAGACTTAATTTAAAGTACTACTAATTTACAATTATTGCTAATCTGCAATAACGTTTGCCACATTTTACTAGCATATCAATTAGGGTTGGGTACCGTTCACATTTGAACCGGTACGGTACCGGTATCGGTACCTGAAATTCGGTACCGGTACCCAACGGTACCTTTTTTCGGTACTTTACTCTCTGTGTAATAACAAAAACATTTATTTCAGTGAAAAAATAAGTCCAAAACTCTCAATTTCAACATTTTGAACAATAGGGCCCTACAATTTTTTTCTTTTCTTTTTTTTCTTCCAGAAATTCTTGTTTTATTTTTTCTGATAATCAAATGAAGGCATGAAACATTTATTTATTTTAATCAAATGAAAATGAAACCCTTTTATTTTTTGGCAAACAAACAGAGGTTTACTGTTAATATTAATACATGGTAGAAAAATTGTCTGAATATTCCTTTAAAAAAGTTTTAATAATAATTGTATTTTTTTCTACAATTAAGTGGTTAATGTGGTTGTAATAATTATTTGGTAACACTTTATTTTAGGGTCTCTTAACTAGTTGCTTATTAGCATGCATATTACTACAATATTAGCCATTTATTTGTACTAATTAAGCACATATTAATGTCTTATTCTACATGACCTTATTCTACATCCATAATCCTACCAAATAACTAAACTTAACAACTACCTTACTAACTATTAATAAGCAGCCAATTAGGAATTTATTGAGGGAAAAGTCATAGTTAATAGTGAATAAGTGTTCCCTATTTTAAAGTGTTAACAAATTTAATTTTTAAAATTTAATTGTTTTATTTAAATTTGTCAGTAAATGGAATATATAAAGACGTACATTATACTGTACAAAAGTAATACAAGAGTAATATATTTCTGCTACACCGCACTTTTATTTTGACAGGTTGCCGTGAAGTTTCTGTGTGTATACAGTATGATATGATGCTAGTTTTCTCAAATGAAACGGTAAAATTCTCATGAAGTGACTCTCACAGCCTGTACCCTGATAGCACATGTACATCTCGGAGACGTCTATTTGACATCTGCATTTACATCTGCAAGATGTATTTTTTAGGGTGTTTGCTCATCTGCAATACGTCTATAGGATGTTTCCTTTTAGATGTCAAATAGACGTCTATTAGATGTCTTTAAGATGTTTATGATTTAGAATGTATATAAAACTGACATCTGAAAGACGTCTGTCAGACGTTTATAGACAGCAGATGCTTTCCAGATCAAGAGATCTTGAACAGACATCTTGCAGACATACGTGTGCTATCATAAGTTCATGTGTTCATGTTGTGAGATGCAGAGTCCGAAAATCACCGCGAGTTCACGTGTGCTTCGGTATTTGTGTAGTAAACAGAACCGCCATTCATACATACCGAGGCTAACGGAACATGCAGGATTCATATTTAAATCGTCTTTTTGCGTTTTAATATTCACATACACTAGTTCATATCGCGAATCGAATTAAGTGACAGACCTTCTTTTATTCATCCAAAAATTATGCATTCCGTGGCATTTTCGCGGAAACCATATGACCCTAGAAATGTAAGCACACTTCAGAACATTTTGGTTTGCCGTGTGTTGTGTTTTAAAGAGTTGCAGGGGTGACAAGTCACAGGGTCTCGCTCTCTCTCTCTCTCGTATGCGCCCAAATGCGTTATCAGGTACCGAAATTTGGTACCGAATGATTTAATGTGAATCGATACTCGGTAGTACCGACGCAATTCGGTCCGTACCCTTAAAAGTACCGAGTTCGGTACCCAACCCTAATATCAATGTTGCAGAAAAGTACCAAAAATCATAAATGTTTTCTTTACAACTGTATTTCAAGTCTTCTGAAGCAATTTAACTTTGTGTGACAAATTAAATCAGAGCTCTAAAACTGGACCAATCTGATTTATGAACACATCAATCAGGGCTGCGTTTCCCAAAAGCATCGTTAGCTTAAAGGGTTACTCCACCCCAAAATGAAAATTTTGTCATTAATCACTTACCCCCATGTCATTCCAAACCTGTGAAAGCTTCGTTCGTCTTTGGAACACAATTTGAGATATTTTGGATGAAATCAATGGAGCTACGATCAATTTAGGCTTACAATGCATTTGGGAAACACAGCCCTGGCCAGTTTTGTGAGTAGGATCAACTGACTCATTAAACAAATCTGACACAAAGAAATTAATTAATCATAAATTAAACATTGCTACTACTTCTTTCATGAACAAGAGCTAGGAGAGATGACATTTGCTGTTTTATGTTTTTTTTTTTTTTCTTTTCTTTTTGGAGCTTGATAGCCCCAAGTCTTATTTGCTTTCATTTTACAAAAAAAGTTTTTGTTGTTTTTTTTTTGTTCAAAAATGTACATTTTGTGTTCCATGAAGACAAAGTCATGCTTGTTTGGAATCACATGAGAGTGAGTAAATTATATTTGTCATTTACATTTTTGTGTGATCTATCCCTTTAACGTTTTCACTCTTTATTATTATCTTAAGCTCTGTAAAATTTCCACTGAGACAGGCTTTTTTGGGACAGCTGAATGTCTTGTGTGCTGTGGTCCCTCTAAATGTATTAAGCTGCCGGTACCAGTGTGCGTTATTTAGGGCAGGCAGTGTTATATGGGCTGTTCAAAAACAGTAATGTCAAGGCCTTTACGGTATTGATTCGTAAATTTACGTCATCATAATTTTCTTGCTGTCATTGCTCCACTGCATGGAATATTATTCATTGTTTATATTATCCTCTAATGCGAAATGTACAATTTCATGCTATTTCACAGTCTCTAGCCAGAAATGTGGTGTAAAATGATGAGACAGTAGTTACTGCAAAATAAGACAAAAATATATAAAGAATTTTTTTTTTTTTTTTGCAGTGCACAATTTATTGCTAATGATCTGAAAAAAAGAAAATACATTAGTCAACATTTGATGAAAGGTTTTGATCCACTTCAAATGTTGACTACTGAAGTATCAAAAATGAAAATAGTATCAATGACAAATTGTAATGAAAAAAACTTTTTGAAACAAGCTTCTGAAAAAAGATACTTTAATATTATCTGAAAGTGAAACCTGACACCTTAATTAGATCGTCATATCTTGTCCTTGCTTGTCTAGCAATTATGAATGTTTCCCAGAAGGCCTTGTTTCCGTTACGCACCCTTGCTCTCTCCATCTTCTCCCTTCCATCTGTTCATCCATCCCTTTCTCCTTCCTCCCATCTCCTCTTTTCTACGCAAGACCTGCTTTTTCTTTTTCATTAGTCGTATGCATAAATAAAGCCCAGACAAAAAGCCTCAACAAAGCAACATCGAACACAAAAGAAATTCTGTAATCAAACTGATAACAAGCAGTCCATCGTCATAAATAAAGGCAGAGGGAGGGCTGTGCTGTGATCATCCCTGGCTCTAATTACACTTGGAGCCTCCCAAGAGGATGGGTTTGTGGTCATCTGCCAGGACTGTGCACTCCACATCTTCAGAAGCGGTTATTTTCGGATTGTTCTTTGACTTCAAATAGAGGCCGCTCTGCTCAGACCAAACTCTTCGTCACCATGGAGCTAGTTTGACGTCAGGGCTCAGAAGCGTGACTTGCTGTTTTATTCTGTTGTCTGTCTGTTCGTTCATGCCTATTGAGGCTCAGACTGTCATTAACCTATTGCAGATACCATCTGCTGCATCTAGGTGGTTGAAATTTAGCCAGAAAATTTAGGGGAAACAAAACATAACAAAGGTGTGAAAATAATAAAGCTTTGCTCTTGTTCTTGTTCTACTTGAAAGTATATTGTATTTGATTTTATTTGAATCCAAATTGTGTCATATAAGATAAATATTTCAAAATGTAGTGTGACAGGTCATATATTTAGTTAAGGAACATGTCATATTTATTACCAATCATTAGTTTAGTGAAATCAAGTTCTCTTTTAAGAAGTATAACCAGTGATCCAAATATATTGCAGTTATGGAAATCTAGTTAAGTCTGTCCAGTCAACTGCACTACTTTTGCAATATTTTGACCTGAATTAATGTTCTGTTCTATTTATTTTCTTTTTTTCCCTGTGGTTGACGAACAAGCACAGTACTTGACATCTTTATAATATCTCTATTATTCTACAACCCGAAATGTTGGGATGTTTTTTAAATTTGAATAAAATGAAAATGAAAATATATTAAAATCACATGAGCCAGTATTTTATTCACAATAGAACATAGAGAAATATAACAAATATTTAAACAGAGAAATGTTACACTTTTATCCACTAAATGAGCTCATTTCAAATTTGATGCCTGCAACAGGTCTCAAAAAAGTTGGCACGGGTGCAACAAAGGGCTGAAAAAGCAAGAAATTTGGAAAAGATTCAGCTGCGAGAACATCTAGCAACTAATTAAGTTAATTGACATCAGGTCTGTAACATGATTAGCTATAAAAGGGATGTCTTAGAGAGGCAGAGTCTCAGAATTAAAAATGGGCAGAGGCTCTCCAATCTGTGAAAGAGTTCAATTCAATTCAAGTTTATTTGTATAGCGCTTTTTACGATACAATCGTTGCAAAGCAGCTTTACAGGAAATTAAGTTTCTACTATATATATGCATACACATACGCACACATGCACATATACAGGTGCTGGTCATATAATTAGAATATCATCAAAAAGTTGATTTATTTCACTAATTCCATTCAAAAAGTGAAACTTGTATATTATATTCATTCATTACACACAGACTGATATATTTCAAATGTTTATTTCTTTTAATTTTGATGATTAGAGCTTACAGCTCATGAAAGTCAAAAATCAGTATCTCAAAATATTAGAATATTACTTAAGACCAATACAAAGAAAGGATTTTTAGAAATCTTGGCCAACTGAAAAGTATGAAAATGAAAAGTATGAGCATGTACAGCACTCAATACTTAGTTGGGGCTCCTTTTGCCTGAATTACTGCAGAAATGCGGCGTGGCATGGAGTCGATCAGTCTGTGGCACTGCTCAGGTGTTATGAGAGCCCAGGTTGCTCTGATAGTGGCCTTCAGCTCATCTGCATTGTTGGGTCTGGTGTCTCTCATCTTCCTCTTGACAATACCCCACAGATTCTCTATGGGGTTCAGGTCAGGCAAGTTTGCTGGCCAATCAAGCACAGTAACACTATGGTCATTGAACCAGCTTTTGGTACCTTTGACAGTGTGGGCAGGTGCCAAGTCCTGCTGGAAAATGAAATCAGCCTCTCCATAAAGCTTGTCAACAGAAGGAAGCATGAAGTGCTCTAAAATTTCCTGGTAGATGGCTGTGTTGACTGTGGATATCAGAAAAGACAGTGGACCAACACCAGCA
Source organism: Onychostoma macrolepis (assembly GCF_012432095.1). Lineage (NCBI taxonomy): Eukaryota > Metazoa > Chordata > Actinopteri > Cypriniformes > Cyprinidae > Onychostoma > Onychostoma macrolepis. Next base: position 15,725,158 of record NC_081162.1, on the reverse strand, counting down.
GATGACATGGCAGCCCAAATCATCACTGACTGTGGAAACTTCACACTGGACTTCAAGCAACATGGATTCTGTGCCTTTCCACTCTTCCTTCAGACTCTGGGACCTTGATTTCCAAATGAAATGTAAAATTTACTTTCATCTGAAAAGAGGACTTTGGACCACTGAGCAACAGTCCAGTTCTTTTTCTCCACAGCCCAGTTAAGATGCTTCTGACATTGTCTCTGGTTCAGAAGTGGCTTGGTAGCCCTTTTCCTGAAGACGTCTGAGTGTGGTGACTCTTGATGCACTGACTCCAGCTTCAGTTCTCTCCTTGTGAAGCTCTCCCAAGTGTTTGAATCGGCTTTGCTTGACTGTATTCTCAAGCTTGCGGTCATCCCTGTTGCTTGTGCACCTTTTCCTACCCAAATTCTTCCTTCCAGTCAACTTTGCATTTAATATGCTTTGATACAGCACTCTGTAAACAGCCACACCTTTCAGTAATGACCTTCTGTGACTTACCCTCTTTGTGGAGGGTGTCAATGTTCGTCTTCTGGATCATTGCCAAGTCAGCAGTCTTCCCCATTATTGTGGTTTCAAAGAACAAGAGATACCCAGAATTTATACTGTAGGGATGGTCATTTATTCAAACTCAAATGTAAATATTCTAATATTTTGAGATACTGATTTTTGACTTTCATGAGCTGTAAGCTCTAATCATCAAAATTAAAAGAAATAAACATTTGAAATATATCAGTCTGTGTGTAATGAATGAATATAATATACAAGTTTCACTTTTTGAATGGAATTAGTGAAATAATCAACTTTTTGATGATATTCTAATTATATGACCAGCACCTGTATATACATACATATACACATACACACAGAAGAAACCCAATATATTTAAGTTATGACAGACTTAACTTGGTAATTATGTGTTGTCTGAGGGTTGGCATCCTCCGTGGTCCTCTGAGGTGTTGCCATCATCTCTTCTCAGGTGTTTGGTCATCTCGGATCTTTTTTAAGGGTTGGATCCAGACTGATGCTTCAGTAATTCCTAGTTACGGCAGAATCAGAGAAACAGATAGAGACATAAGAGTGCGTAAAAACACAAGAGTGCGTAAAAAGATTGTGGAATACTTTAAAAACAACGTTCCTCAATGTCAAATTGCAAAGGCTTTGCAAATCTCACCATCTACAGTGCATAACATCATCAAAAGATTCAGAGAAACTGGAGAAATCTCTGTGCGTAAGGGACAAGGCTGAAGACCTGTGGTCTTCGGGCCCTCAGACGACACTGCATCACTCATCGGCATGATTCTGTCATTGACATTACTAAATGGGCCCAGGAATACTTCCAGAAACCACTGTCGGTAAACATAATCCGCCGTGCCATCTGCAGATGCCAACTAAAGCAGAAGCCATATGTGTACATGGTCCAGAAGCATCATTGTATCCTGTGGGCCAAGGCTCATTTAAAATGGACTGTTTCAAAATGGAAAAGTGTTCTATGGTCAGACGAGTCCAAATTTGACATTCTTGTTGGAAATCACGGACGCCGTGTCTTCCGGGATAAAGAGGAGGGAGACCTTCCAGTGTGTCATCAGCGTTCAGTTCAAAAGCCAGAATCTCTGATGGTATGGGGGTGCATAAGTGCATACGGTATGGGCAGCTTGCATGTTTTTGAAGGCACTATGAATGCTGAAAGGTATATAAAGGTTTTAGAGCAACATATGCTCCCCTCCAGACGACGTCTATTTCAGGGAAGGCCTTGTGTATTTCAGCAGGACAATGCAGCTATTACAACAGCATGGCTTCGTAGTAGAAGAGTCCGGGTGCTGAATGGGCCTGCCTGCAGTCCAGATCTTTCACCTATAGAGAACATTTGGCACATCATTAAACGAAAAATACGTCAAAGACGACCACAAACTCTTCAGCAGCTGGAAACCTATATCAGGCAAGAATGGGACCAAATTCCAACACCAAAATTCCAGAAACTCAAAACCTTGATGCCCAGACGTCTTCAAACTGTTTTGAAAAGAAGAAGAGATGCTACACCATGGTAAACATGCCCCCGTCTCTACTATTTTGAGACCTGTAGCAGGCATCAAAGCTCATTTTGTACATAAAATTGTAAAATTTCTCAGTTTAAACATTTATTTTGTAATCTATGTTCTATTGTGAATAAAATATTGGCTCATGTGATTTGAAATTCTTTTAGTTTTCATTTTATTCAAATTTAAAAAATGTCCCAACATTTCCGGAATTCGGGTTGTAAGAAAAATAATATCTTAAGACAATTAATTATGGTCTTAAAATTAAAGTTGATGAATTAATGCTTATGTTGATTTGTATATTTTAAAAGTGAATTAAATATTGTATTTTGACTCAGTTGTCAACATCTTTTGATTAAGTGTCTGACCATATGATTTAATGTCTTACAATAATATTTCATGTAGTTAGGTCAATTTATGGCCTAAATTAAATCCAAAATTACAAAATATAAAAAAGTGACCTTTATATGCATTAATTTTAGAGACAGTTTTGCTAAAAACATGTTTATATATTTTACTTCAGTTAATGTAAATACGAAATATGAGGAAAAAAGTGTCCCAGACAGTCATACCAAGTATTTTGTTTTTCAAAATCCAAAATTTTCACTGATTTAAATTCCAGCAGACTCACCAATGCACCGTTTAATTAGCAAGACACATATTTTAAGACAATTTACTATTTGTATATGTATGAAAAAAGTAAAATGGCATATTTTGAAAGGGGGGGAAAAAGCATTTTGAAAAAAATGATGTGAGTTTAGTGTGCAATAGTTTGATTGATCTTGGGCTATTGGTTGGTCATTAAGGGCATTACACTCTGTGTTTACAAGTGTCGCTATCTCTCTTCACAGGTGCCTACCTTGTTCCATACTTCATCCTTCTTATCCTTATTGGCATCCCACTCTTCTTCTTGGAGCTGGCGGTTGGACAGAGGATCCGTCGAGGGAGCATAGGAGTGTGGAATTATGTTTGTCCAAGACTCGGTGGCATTGGAGTGTCCAGCCTAATGGTGAGTGAATAATGTCCTGGAGAAAGTAGTGGACTGAAACACAAGACACAAATGAGCAGTCACGCAAATGTATGTTCTTTTCTTGACTGAGATCATGTTTCTTTATTTGATTTATGAGTAAAAGAGGAAATCAGTTGTTTTGCGTTTAAATTGCTGATTTTAATGACATTGACTTGTGTCTGGTGCATGTCAGCTCAGACTGGGTGATTGATACAGTTTGAGATTCTAGTTCGCATGCTAATGTTTTGTTGGAAAAGGGTCACAATACAATAAGGAGCTTGTGAGTTCCAGACCAACAGCCAATTTCAGTGTTCTGAAGGTCCTAACAGACGCATTTGTTTTTGATGAGTCACTAGCTTAAAAGCACTAATTTACCAGCCATTCTGTGCCGAGTCATCCATTATAGACTCTGTGCTCTGATCAGTTTAATATGAGCACAGTCACACAACCTATCAGATGGGTTTCGATCTGAAAATATCACTCTGTCTGAACATGTAATACATTTATTTTCAGCCCCAGCTGCACCTGGACTTTCTGCTTTCCTCTCCTTGTACAAGCAGCTGTGCTTTGGAGATACTTTAGCAAGTCAGCAAGTCCGTTAGGCCTTTTGGAAGGTGATGGTTATATACCATATGCCAATGCACAGGTGCAGAAATTTGGTTATTGTGTAAATGCTTTTTAATCAGAAGTTTCTTGGGAATTTTTTCTTTTCTTTCTCATTTGTAACAGAATGTGCTGAATACATATTATATATCAAATACAGTGGTGTTCAAAAGTCAGAGTTTTGCATTCTCTGATTACATAATAATTTAGGTGATTTGATTATATTATTTAAAATATTGATTATATTATGTCCATTAAATACAATAATTGTTTATTAATTTATTAATATTTAATTATATACAATTATTTATTAGAATATTAAATGTTCTGTTAATCAAGATTAATTGAACTGAAAATTAACATTTTGTATTGTATTTAGTATTTGGTATGGAGTCTGAATGAGACTGCTGGATTCATTGACTTCTGATTGGGAATTGACCTTAATTGTGTTAACCTTCTACACAAAGGCAATGAAAAAACATGCAAGGAAAGCCATTTTGAAACCATGGGCCTTTAAATAAAAGAGCACCACAGTTAAAATGACTGTGGAGAAACACTCATGGACTATATGTGGCTGTCCTGCTGCAGCCGCTGCTATTAATACCCATGAAGCTACAGCAGAAAGAATTTGCTTCAATTATTCACTAACTCAACGTGCTGTGGGCCCGTGACGTTGCAAAGAACCATTACCGCCCTGTTACAGACTGCAGGGAAAAAATCAAGGGATAGATTTTCTGTTAACAGGCACTCGTTGCTAAACCATGAACATACACGGTATTTCAGCACACAGAACACATTCACTTCTGTTTATGGACAGTATAAATGAAGTAAGGCTATTGAGTTTTAGGAGTTAAAAGACTTCAGATTTTATCCATTAAGTCATCCGATCATATATCAGACTCCAGGAGCCAGACTTTTGACTGTCAGCACAGTCTGGTGCACATCAGTGCTATTACAACTGCCAGGAAGAGCTACTCTGACTGACATGTACTGTAAAATGACTAACCACAACTTGTTTTTCAACATAGCATGTAGAATTGGATGAATCTGAAATAGATGATGCAACAATACCAAACTAAACTGCCATGTAGACATGTTGCGGTCATTATTTCTGTTTGTCCAGTATACGTATTTATTTCAAAGCCATACAAGAAACACAAGAAAACATTCCCAGAAGATTCCCAGAAGGTGCCAGACAGTTAGATTGGATTTTGCCAACTAGATTGCTATTTTCAGTGCACAGTATGACTCAGATGTTCAAGTAAATGGTTGAAATGAGATGAGACCTTGCCAGGGGACAGTTTTTGGTCAACATTACCCCTTAATTATTTTATAGTTGTTAACAATATCCATTGTTTTTTCTCTCATTCTACAGGTGTGTGGTTTTGTGGGTCTGTACTATAATGTGATTATCGGCTGGAGCATCTTCTACTTTTTTCAGTCGTTTCAGTATCCTCTGCCCTGGAGCGAATGTCCCATCAGGAGGAATGGTAGCCAAGCCAGTGAGTGTTCTGCAGTTTCTCACATAATGACTAGAAAGATTGCAGTCGTGTTGTTTTATGTGAAACATTTAATTTGGTACAACACTTTGCCTAATGAAATAAAATGTGGCACAGCAAGAAGCTTCTTACTTCCATCACAGTCAAAGCTGTAGAAATATGTAGTATCATCCATTAGTTGTGTGCAAACATAATGAAAGAGTTTTGTTTTCATGCCCAACAACAGACGACCTTAATAAAGTTGCAGTCTGTTATGTGTCACTATTTGTGACTTTTATAGCACTGCAGTCTTTCTTAAATGGATAGCTCACCCAAAAATGAAAATTCACCTTCATGTCATTCCAAACCTGTATGAGTTTCTTTCTTATGTTAAAGATTAAAGAAGATATTTGAAAAATGCTGGTAATCAAACAGTTGATGGTCCACATTTCTTTCCATACTATCGAAGTCAATGGGGACCAATAACGGTTTGGTTTTTCAAAATATCTTCTTTTGTGTTCAACATAAGAAAGAAGCTCATACAGGTTTGGAACGACATGAGGGTGAGTAAATGATGACAGAATTTTCATTTTTGGGTGAACTATTCCTTTAAAGTATATTCCACCCAACACACATTGTGCACCTTGTCACATTTACTATACCGCTCTTCATGAGCCTCATACTCAAGGTCACGTTGTGTGTTTTAGACTTCCCAGCATGCCCTGCAGCAGTGTCCCCTGGTCAATAAGTGGAGAATGAACTAGACAGAGGCTGAGACCTGCAGTCAGTCTCACTCTCAACCCCACTAAGACTAGATACATTTAGATATGCATCTTAGGTGGGCACAGCACACTACAAATACCCAAATAAAACCAAAAACTATATTCTAGCATAAATTCAAACTCTATTTGTGGTCTTTATGTAGTACAAACTTTAAAGAATTGCTATATAGACTAAATTGTATTGATTAAAAACCTCAAATCTTTTAGTGCACAATGTTTCTTAGATACAGTTTTACGTGTACCTTTCCAGGATACTCTACTATGCTGTTAGAAGCAGTATTTGGAGATTTCCATAGCACTGGCAGTGTTCTCTGCTGAAAATATTGGCAGGTCACCAGCATATGTTGTGTTTTGGATGCTGGTTTTCCCACCAGGTTTGGATTCGGCCTTAGGAAAAATATCAGTATTCAAATTAATGACTATTTTTATTTGAACAATCCCGATTCTCAACCAGTACTGCAAGAGTCCCTTTACAAATCACTTTTACGAGTTGTTTTTAGCGTATAGTTAAAAGAGATAAGTGCTGCCCTGTATAATAGACAGCATTAGAAGAAAGAGAATTTCTTTCATACGGTATGTAAGCAAAATCAGAACTGAAATGAACTGGAATCAAATCGATTTAAAATTGGAGTCTAATGAATCAGAATCAAATCCTAAGAAATACAATCTGATGTTTTCCACAAAGTCATCAAATAGTCAGTGCTATATTAATAGACATGGGCTTAATTTTGTCCCTCCGGTTTTCCTTTGTCTGGTTAGTTGTGGAGCCTGAGTGTGAGAAGAGCTCAGCAACCACGTACTTCTGGTACCGCGAGACCCTGAACATCACCAGCACAATCGCAGACAGCGGGGGTCTGAACTGGAGGATGACTCTGTCGCTGCTGGGTGCCTGGATAATTGTCTGCCTGGCTGTAATAAAGGGCATTCAGTCTTCTGGGAAGGTGAGGCAGACTTGCTACTGCATGAGATAATGAAATGAGAATCAGCTTAGTTGAGAAACACATCAATTTTCGGATAGCTTGAAGGCACAATCTGCAGATGCTGCGGTATCAAGCACTTCTGAACAATTACACAATCACAATGTGCAATTATGATTATTTTCTCAGAGCGGAACATTTGTTTTCTCCTTGAAGCGAGTTCAAGGTGTGATGGTGCAGTTTTAGCAAACACAGATTTTACAGAGAAATACCTGTTTACCAGCATCACAGTGTCTAAACAACAAGGACACAAATAGTTGTCTACAAAACAAAATTTCTGCTAATCTCATAAAGCCAGTAGTGCTTCACCACCTGTTCAGATCATGTAACAAGAAAAGAGCCTCTGTAAGGCCAGTTCTTGAGTTTACATTTAATTTTTAGTTAATTAATGAATCAATAATAATTTGATTTATTTATTTATTTATTTTGGCAACAAAGATGTAACATCAGGGTCGAAATCATATCAAACCAAAAAGTGGAAAGAATGGATTTTCACCTCAATATTTACATTTATGAACAAAAAAGTATTTATATGTGCTAAATTTAGGTCATGTTGTAATAAGTAATAGCAAAATCATTAATGCACAGTTATTTTTTTCTAAAAAATCTCAAATCATTGTAAAACATTTGAACAAAGACACATTTGTTACACCATGTTTTTGCAGGTGATGTACTTCAGCTCTCTATTTCCATATGGAGTGCTCTTTTGCTTCCTGGTGAGAGGGCTGTTCCTTAAAGGAGCAGTTGACGGCATTGCTCACATGTTCACACCAAAGGTAAGGCAAGTGTACACGTGCGCTGATTTTAAACACACATGATATTTTGGAAATCTGTTTTTTTTTTTAGAGACTAAGGGACACATTTCATGCAATGTAAGCAAAGCTTTAAGATAGAAGAGTCAGCAATGGATAAAGAAAATTTCTGCAGCTAAAAAATTGCACCCTATCAGGTGGTTGGACTCCCTCTTGTGGTGTAGGTGGGATATTTAATCCGTTTTACATTAAGAAAAATGATTCTATTACCTTAATCAAACATTTTGAACATTTGAAGGCCTTCAGCTATGTTAGCACTGTTCATTTAAATTTTTTAATCAAATACTGTAAATGTAATTTTTTAAATGTATTTAATTTTAGCTGGAGATCATGTTGGAGCCGCAGGTGTGGCGTGAAGCTGCCACTCAAGTGTTCTTTGCTCTTGGTCTGGGTTTCGGTGGAGTCATCGCTTTTTCCAGCTACAATAAAAGAGACAACAACTGCCATTTTGATGCCGTGCTTGTCTCCGTTATCAACTTCTTGACCTCTATACTGGCCACACTCGTGGTGTTTGCAGTGCTGGGTTTCAAAGCCAACGTCATGAACGAGAAATGTGTGGTGGAGTACGTATGACCTCCTATTATGTCTGTGTATTTCTCTCATAAAGGGATCCTTTTTGTGATTGGATTAAGATACACTTTCCATTGTAAAATAATATCTGTGCTTAATGCTTTAAATCTAAATGGGGAAGCTGGATTTCGAGATCATCCAGCAGCCTCATGTCTGTGTTGTTTTCTTTTAGGAATGCTGAGAAGATTCTGGGCTACTTGAACTCAAATGTGCTGAGTCAGGATCTCATCCCGCCTCACGTGAACTTCTCCCACCTCACCGCCTCTGACTATGCTGAGATGTACGGAGTAATAAAGATTGTGAAAGATGACAGTTTTGAACAGCTGGGGCTGGAGCCGTGTCTGCTGGAGGATGAGCTCAATAAGGCAGGTGTTCAGCCCATGAGCTGTCTGCTTTCATTCACAGGTTTCAGCTAAGCCATTAGCATGGATAAAACTTACATTTAGACTTAGGATTTATTTATTTATTTGCCAAGCTCAATAGACGAAATGTCTATTGTAATCATTTCTTTTATTGAATCATAATAGTATGGAATGTATTGTACTGTTCAAACTATTTATGAACTTTAGGGCCATGTTGCACACTTCATTTTTATTTTTTACATCTTTAGCGTCCATGTACCCAGTTTAAGCTAAGTTTTGGCAAAAGAAAACGTGACATTCATCATTTTGAGGGTAAACAATTGTGTAAGTCAAAAACTAAAACTAAAATTAGATTTTTTTTTTTTCATTTCAGTTTAGTTTGTTTTTATACATTGATTTGTATTTGTATTTCATGTAATGAAATTTCATTTAATTTTTTTATTTTTTATTTAAACAATAATACTGTTTTTTCTCTCTCTCGTCAGTCTGTTCAAGGCACCGGTCTGGCTTTTATTGCCTTCACCGAGGCCATGACCCATTTCCCTGCTTCTCCCTTCTGGTCTGTCATGTTTTTCTTCATGTTGATAAACCTGGGCCTGGGCAGCATGATTGGCACCATGACTGGCATCACCACACCCATTCTGGATACTTTCAAAATTCGGAAAGAGTTCCTCACAGGTGAGAGCTCCTGGTTTATTCTTATTTTTCCAATGTATGTTATAATTGTGGTGATCCTGGGCCACTTTTAGGTGGCACTGAGTAACCTGTATGATCTTGTATTTCCCGCAGTGGGCTGCTGTATTGTGGCTTTTTTGTGCGGCTTGCTGTTTGTCCAGCGTTCAGGGAACTACTTTGTTACCATGTTTGATGACTATTCTGCTGGTCTTCCCCTCACCATTGTGGTGATCCTGGAGAATGTATCAGTAGCCTGGATCTATGGCACCAAGAGGTGGGCAAATTCACTGACTGCTTGTGAAGTTCTCTAGCATTTTGCTTCAAGAGCTACATAAAATAGGACTCTGTCTCTGAAATCAGATCTCCTCCTTGTCTGTTCTTGATAACACCAAATATAGTCCCATGCACTTCAGTGTATTTTTGTGTCTGATATTGATCAGCGCTGTAATTCTGCATGCATTCATCAGGTTCATGCAGGATCTGGAGGACATGCTGGGTTTCAGACCGTACCCTGTTTACTTCTACCTGTGGAAGTATGTGTCTCCAGTGTGTCTAATCATACTGATTTCTGCCACTGTGGTAGAGATGGCCATCAGCCCTCCGGGATACAATGCATGGGTGCAAGACCTGGTTAGTCCTTTTCTCTCTCCCATCCTATTCCTGTTCCTAAATTACACTCTGCTCAGCCATGAAATACATATGGATGTCCATTGTTTGATATTTAAAACTAGTTATTATTTTAATGTTATTTGACTACATTTTAGTACGTATAGATTGACATTTTTATATTTTGTGGTAGTTTATATAATACCCCTAGTTTAAACATTTTTCCCCCTTTATCATCTATATATGCAATTACATCTAGGCAGTGTCCGAATTCAGGTATATACACTACTTTTCAAAGGTTTGGTTGCTAAGACAACATTTATTTGATCGAGATGGAATAAAAACTGTAATATTGTGAGATACTATTACTATTTAAAATAACAATTTTCTATTTTCATATTTTCATAAAAATGTAATTTATTCCTGACGGTTCTGAAGCATTACTCCAGTCTTCAGTGTCACATGATCCTTCAGAAATCAGTCTAATATGCCAATTTGGTGCTCAAGAAACATTTTTTATTATTATCAATATTGATAACAGTTGTGCTGCTTTACATTTTTGTGGAAACTGATAAATTTTTTACAGGATTCCTTGATTAATAGAAAGTTCAAAAGAACAGCATTTATTGAAAAAGAAATCTTTTGTAACCTTATAAATGTTGTTAGTCACTTTTGATCAATTAAATGTATCTTCAAATAAAAGTATTCATTTCTTTTTCAAAAATCTTACCGACCCCAAACTTTTAAATGGTAGTGCATGTATTTTAAGGAGGAAGTTTTATGACATTTAAATATGAAAATATTACTCATTTTGTCACTTCTGTTCCATTTAATCAATTCTTTCTCTCCTTCTCTCTATAATCAGGCCACGGAGAGGTTTCAGAGTTATCCTCCTTGGGCACTAGCCATGTGTTTTGCTCTGATCGTTGCAGCCATGCTTCCTCTTCCATTGGTCTTTATTGCCCGTCACTTCAACTGGATCCCAGACGGCTCCAACAAGCTGTCCGTCTCCTACCGCAAGAGCCTGGCAAAGGAGGCTTCCACCCTGGAAGATGAGACAAGGTTCATCCTGGGGAAGAACCCCAGCGAAGCCCCGTCTCCCATGCCCAGCCACAGGGCCTATCTGGGCCCCGGGAGCACCTCTCCTGTGGAGCTCATCACCAACTCTACCTCCATCAGCGGCTATGGCAGCGGTTATCAGACCAACCCCGCCCCTCCCAAATCTGAGTCATGATCCTCCAACCCACCGACCAGAGACTGAGACAGAAAGAGAAAGAAGATGCTGAACAGATGAGAAGGTCCTAGTGTTGGTCACACCTTAACCCAAGCCATCCAAAAGAGCAGGACGACAAGAAAACAGACAGAGAGACAGAGATCCTTCCTAGACAGGTTCCCCTGGGCCCAATTATTCATACGGACTACAGATGTTGGTCTGAAGGTGAAAGACAGCCTGAAGCTTTCAGATCAAAATGTAAGGTGGCTTATTTGGTGAGTTGGTAAGTTATTTTTTGCATACAGTTAAATATGTCAACTCTAAGACGGTTCAAACATTCAAGCTTCAGGTTTGGTCTCTGTCACTGAGCTAAGGTGATAGTTGTCGCTTAAGGTTAAGGTGTTACCAATGCTGCTGAAATCCAGACATCTTACAAAATGAGCAAGATATGAGATGCCATGCAAAGAATTTCATTTAAACTCATCTTTAGAGCTCATAAAGGGACACGACTCAGAGGGTCTCCGAAAAACTAAAGCTTTCACTTCTTATAATGAGCCCTCTAGTGGATATTATGTAAGAGTCACTGTTAAATACAGACCACCTGAGAGTAGAGTGAATTGATTGCTTGATTTCTGTTACCAACTGAAGTACATCTTCATTTAATAAGTGTTCTTGGTTATAGACTTTGCACATTAACAGTCTGTCATGTCCACATCTCAGCACAAGAGGGCGACATATGTATTCATACACAAAGCACATATGTATGTAGTCTTCAGTGCAGTATCAAATATATACAGTATAAGTGTCAGGTTCAGGATGTTTTTGCAAATGGATTTAAGATTCATTTTTGGAAAGTTTTACCTAGACGTTTTTATTTTTTATAATCAAAACAATGTGACTGCCTGATGAGAGGTGAATTCCACACAGCACAATAAATGACATTTTCAGGATGCAATAAGGGGTGCCGTTTGAGCCAAGTAAACTCCACCAAGCACAATTTAATAAATTACACATGAATTAAATGGGAACAAATATTTTTTAATTTCCATTTCAGCAGTGGCAGTAATAGTAATGAAATGAGTGGCATTACGTGCCATTGTGAGGTTTACTTTGAAGCCCAGTTCTAAACCTGTAGAGAAATCTGCATTTGCTGTGCTATTAACTTGTTTTTATACTTAAAGTATAAAGTCATCATGCTTGGAGGAGATTAAACTATTTTAGGCCTATATAATTATTTAAAGTGAAATTTATAATGAAGACAGTAAGCTCCAAATAGGGAATGGTACTGGAATCTAGGCCTATGTTTTTCAATTTCAAGCCACAAAACATGTAAATGGTTAAATGGTGTTTGCTTAGGCTTTACAAATGCCAATGTCAGATTATTTACTGTAGTGCACAGAGAAGCATTTGGCCCTTGTTCAACACTGCCTGTTTTCAAACTTGCTGTTCTGGGGCCAGATTACAGACACCTATTCTCGTCAGGGTCACTAAACAGATTGAAGAGTTGGGATTTTTCTGTAATATGGCTGATCTCTGGAATTTGTGTAAAATATATTATGAGGTCATTTGTGTGGATCTGATATTTAAGACTTTTTTGGAGGAGGGAGAAACAATTCAGCAATTTTCAAAATGCTACACAAATGACCTCTTAATTTCAAGCACTGCTAAGATTATTATTTAATTAATAAATAGTTATATATAAACACACACACACTATCAATCAAAAGTTTGTGGTTAGTAATATTTTTTAAGAAGGGAATTCTTTTATTTAGCAAGGATTCATTAAAATAGATTGTAAAATTTTATATTTTACAGCATTACTGTTTTTTTTTCTTGCATTTGTTAAATAATGATGCATTGGTAAGCATTGGAGACTTTCAAAAACATAAAAAAAATTCTGACCCCAAACTTTTAAACGATAGCTTGTGTGATTATATATATATATCGTTTTTTTCTTTAAAAATATATTACGCAAAGAAAAATGTTGTATGGACAAGAAAAAGATTGCTGTAAATCAACCTGATGTGGAAAAGCAGTTGAGTGTCTTTATAAGGTAACACATATTGAGCTGGAAAAAAGAGGACCAGTTTTCTTGAGGAACCAAAGTATAGTAATGTAGTAAAGTAATGTGTAGTCCCTTTGTATGTAGTGTGGAGTGAATACTGTGAAGACTGCCTAATGTGATTGAGAACTGCTGCCGTTAAAAGCTCACTGCCTAATAATCTGCAAGGCTAAACATACTCTCCGTTTTAGTTTGATTTATGTGCTCATTACGGATACACTAGTTCTAATGAATGGGGTTCGTTTTCAGTATTTATTCCAGTAAGAATAGATTCAGGAAGCTGAAGAGGGCTGGAGAGCTGAGGGGAAAGTGTGAAGGAGTGTGGGACAAGAGTTGTGGGTCTTATTGAAACCCTGATGAGTACAACAGCAAAGCTTTTGATCATCCAGCTGCTTGTAGCTTTTGAGTCTGTCATAAAGGCTGCTGAGGTAAAAATAGACACGGACTAGGCTGGTTACCCATGGGAACCTGTGTCAGAAACAGCACGGCTGCATGTTAATGAGTCCTGTGTGTGTGTGTGTGTGTGTGTGTGTGTGTGTGTGTGTGTGTTTGTGTGTTGAGGAGGGGTTTCAAGATGTTCCTGTAAGGCCCTTGTTGTATCCCTAGCAACCACTGCATTTCACAACAACAATGGGAAAATCATTTAAAGGGACAACTCACCTAAAACAATTATTTCATTCTGTCATCATTTACTTGTTGTTCCAAACCCATATGACTCCCTTGCTTCCATGGGCATAAAATATGAATTTATTTAATAATATATTGGTTGCTTTTTTTCTAACCAATGAAAGTTAACAGGGACTGGGACTGTCGAGCTTTAAAAAAGACAAGAAACATCGTAAAAATAGTCCATATATCTGCTCTAGCCATATTATAGCTTCGTGAAAGAAATTTAAGTAATTCACTGACAATTTTCGCCTCCATTGTAGTGCATCATTCAAATGTGTTGTTTTGGAGCTTGACAGCACCAGTCCCCATTCACTTTAATTGTTAATTTTGATTTTTCCATACATTTTTGAAACATCTCCTTTTGTGTTTCTCATTCGTTTTCATTTTTGGATGGGCTTTGGAAGAGCCCACACTTTGCCTGCACTAAGATGGAGTGCGTCGCTATTTACTGAAAGAAATTTAGGCGGTAAGAAATATGTGAAGCCATCCCTCTAGAGTTTGCCCTTATCACACAGTCAGATGGGATTTCGAAACAGCAAATTGATTCATAAATCAGGACAGATTTTAAAATTTTACATGCACAATTTGTTTGTTGTAGTGTGTAGTTGTCCAGCGTGTGGTAAAGTACAATAATGTTAATGTTGCTCCTGCAATAGCACAATATTGTCCACAAGGTGTCGCTGTGTGCCGTTGATTAGTGTGTTGAAGGTGTGTCTCTGTGCCCAGCCTCATCCTCCAGCCCCGCCACTGAGCACAGCTGGTGTCTCTCATTATCGCTTATACTCTGATGGTTAGTGTGAAACATATATTGTTTGTTTTGTTGTTTGCTTGTGGCAGTTTTGGGTTTGTGCACTTTACCTTCTCTAGACAAGAGGCCCCAGAGCTGCATCTCACAAGCACAAAACGACACTAGGATTGTTTAAACTACACTGACAAACAGATGCAACTTCAATTGGTGTATTGCCAGTCAAGCAAAATTTGAACTCGTGACCCCTCACACTGAAATAATAATATTTTTTTAAAATCCACTGAGTCACAACAGATCATATTCAGACTGAAATCCAAAAATTGTTCCTAGTTTTAAAACAGCACCAAGTTACTAACAAAACAGACATAGAAAAGAGCGGTCCAATTAAAATCTCCTCTGTGGGCAGCTTGAATATTAAATTGTACATCAGGGATCTTCAAAAGGGGGTCCATGACCCCTAGAAGGTCCACAACACTACAGCAGGCCAATTATATTTTTTTGTGAAAGTATGCATTAAATAAAAATGCAATATTAAGTTAACTTCAACCAAAGTCAAAGCTAAGAAGCTAAAGTTCAGATAAATGATCCATTCTCCCGCCCACATTATTTGTAATAACGCTTTACACACATTGTTAGCATTTCAAATTCAACATTTACCAATAATGTACATCTTAAAAGTTTATCAAGATTAATAACAAATCTATTTAACCTGAACAAACTACGAACAAATGTATTTTTTATTAATTAATATATATTCTGTTAAAAATAATTATTGTTAGATAATGCATTAGCTAATGTTAACCAATGCTAGGATTGAAATTAAATGAGGTATTTATGATTTTGTGCATCATTTCACATAATAATTACATAAAGATTTTTTTTTTTTTTTTTAAATAGCCAAGGTTACACTTCTTTATGATTCTTAATACATAATCAAAACTACAAAAATAAAAAAATGAACTGGCTCTAGCTGATATTCGTTCCTCTTTCATAACCATCTGCACTCCCCAGACCAAGGTCAGAGAACCTTAGTTCTGACCTTCCTCTTTATATCTCAGAAAGTTCCCTATTTATATCAGATATTTTACATATGTCAGTGTTTTTTTCCATGACAATACTCCTGAACACATGAACAGCATTTGAAAAGACAATATAAATGAATGAACAGGGCACAAATAACCAATCAAGGCACAAACATGAACAAAAGCAAACATGCTTAAAAGTACACTTTTGTCAGAAGTACTATTCATTTAGTTCTAAAATGTTTTAGGGAGACAAAATGTGAATAGCACCTTTAATAGGCTGCGTTAGCACAAAGCCAAGCACAACATTCAGCAGCAGATTTACACAGCATGATCTGAACATGCATTACAGTGCATTATGTACATGTATGCAAGCATTAAAATGCTTACTTGGTTGGGAAGCAATAATCATATCACTCATATCATTTACACTCCTCAGAGATGAAAAGCGCATGCCTCTCTCTATATAATGGTCACAGATAGTGGCAATAGATTACAGTTGTACATCCTGCTGTGATGACATGCAGCGGGAATTCATTAATACATAATCACAAATGCTCTCTGTTCAAATAGCATGCGTTCACTACAAACTTTACAGATATTGACTCAACTACTGAGATTAATCCACTAAATGTCTTAGACAATCTGGAATTACGTGGCACATTTTTAGCTTTTTGAAGCACAGACACAACTGCACTTTTATTTTGCCCTTTATTTGCAGCTCTGAGACCTCTTGGAACAAAAGTCATTCTAGCGTGAACATTGAGCCATATTTTAGTTGACTACAACTGAAGAAATGTACAACAAGCATCTCTTTCTTTTTCAAGAGGTGCTGGAGGCCATAATGTTTGTGAGCAAAGTGCTATACTGTATATTTATGTACATTGTGATTCTGAATATTATATCTGTAAATATCGGTGTACATTTTGTTAAACGAACGGTAATTAGTCTATGAAAGGCAAACAGGTGAATTCTTGTAACACTGCTGTGTATGATATTGTTGTACAGTTAAAGCGTAGAATATTTAACTATTTTGTACATTGTGCAATAGTGTATGTGTTGTGTATGGGGGTAATGTCTGTTGTATCAAGTGTATGTGTGTGTGTGTGTGTATGTGTGTGTATGTGTGTAAAAAAAAGCTGTTTTATTTTTGCTATTTTGATGTTGTGAGTCCCTTACCTCCCTTAATTCACCTCCAGCTTTGAGTTTTGGTTCCTCTGTGAACATGACTCGGTCATTTGTGTGTTCACGCCGCAAAGATTGTTGGTTAGTGCACTGAACTGAAATTTTCTTTTACGCTTTTAATGTAAACGTTGGTTTAAATTTGATGTGGACGTCAGCTTATCATACAGACAGCACCTTCTGTACGCTCCTCTGGCCTTAGTATCCGCAATATTATTGTTTGCTGCTTCTAGGTTTTGTCAAAAGTCAAAATGTTCAAGCACTTTTTACGTTTAGTCCGACTATATTCAGCGCAATCATTATTAGTAGTGTTAGATTATTGTAACACACACTTAGCTGGGACATTTCCGCACTTTGTGTCTCAAACGTATATGAGCACTAAGGAGGAAAGTCAAAAAATAGAGAACTTTTGCACTCTGGAAGCGCTATTTTAATCATTAGAAATATACTTGATGTGAATGTAAACGTATTTTTAATCCCCCAAAGTACCGTAACGATCATCCGCGAGTAATTTCGTAAGAAGGACACAGATGAAACGTGTACTATTATTACCCTCCGGTCTACACTTGTGTGTGTACTAGTCTTAGATTTATAAGCAATATTTCTGCAGGCATTTACTTTGGTTGGACGTTGGTCCGATGGTCTGTGAGGCCACAGGAACCGCTGTTACTCTGAGAGTAGCGGCGTTGGAAGGCTTCACTGCTAAAGAAGAGCAATGCTCTTAAAACTTTAGTCAAACCCTATTCTGTTGGGTGATAGCACATTCAGATCACTAGCCACAGTGTTAGCTACAAGGACTATTTTAATGTCTCAGTGTCATTGATATTGTACAGTATTTCCAATTTACTTGGGAAAATGCTGAGTTATGAATATTAAATATGGACCATCACAAAAACGAACAATAAAAAGTTGGTTCTCACGCTGAAATGTGTCTCTGATTTGTTCTTTGACTTGTGACTAATCAAGTTGTTTTCGATCACAATATTAAAAAGGCTGAGCATCCCTGTGTTTGAGCTCTGGTGTGAGTCATCTATGTTGAGCAGTGGCCAGATCCATTGACGGACTGAAAAGGTTTCTGCCACAGCTTGGTAAATGCCAATAAAAGAAAGAGACCTAAAGCTTTCATTACGAGTGAAACCTGATACACTCAGGATGAAAGGTGCCCAAAAGCCAAAAAGCCCTAATTTCACTATTTGTGTTTGAGCTGTATATTTTAAAAAGAAAAAATGGAGGGAGCTTGGGGGCAGTATGATACTTTAATACTTTTATTCAGCAAGGACACATACAGTTGATCCAAAATGACAGGAAAGATGTTACAAAAGATTTCCATTTCAAATAAATACTGTTCTTTTAAAAATGGTATTCATCACAGAATCCTGAAAAAAAACCAAGTATCACAATTTCCACAAAAACATTAAGCAGCACAACCATTATTTATAATGTTACTTGTACACTAAATCAGCACATTAGAATGATTTCTGAAGGATCATGTGACACTGAAGACTAATGATGCTGAAAATTCAGCTTTGCGTTACAGGAATAAATTAAATTTGAAAAGATATTCAAGTAGAAAACAGTTATTTTAAAATTGTAATTTTATTTTACAATATTACTGTTTTTAGTTTATTTTGGATTAACTAAATCAGATTTTTTTTATTACATTTCTGTTTCCGTTTTTAATTTTTAATAGTTTACATATTTCAAATAAAATAAATAATGTAAACAGGTGTTAGGGGAATAAATGCACCATTTATTTTAGCATGAGACTGTAGCACAAAAGCATCAAGGACGGAGACCTCTGCACAGTCCGACCACATCCTGTCTCTTAAGTGAATCTCTGTCCAGCTGGGCGTGTGAAGCCAGAAGTCCTTCCTCTGGCAGGAAGTGATGCGGAAGTCAAAATGGAATCGACAGGTCATCGGATATGTTGAGATACGCCAACTTTCCTGAAGCTCTAACAGCTGACTGGAAACAATTAACGTCTACAAACCTGTTAGATGAAAGCTCTCACATCCCTCTAAGAGATTCCCAACCAGGGGCACATGGAAAGATGTTAATTGCATTGTTAATATTATGAAACATAAACAGTAACTTAAAATACAAATATAAGATTTGTTAGAAGAATAAATAATATAAACGTTTTTGGTGCATTGAACACCTTATTCAGTTCCTTTAAACGAAAAGTGAAAATTTGCTGAAAACCCTTAGGCCATCCAAGGTGTAGCACCGGAACAGATTTGGAGAAATTTAGCAGTACATCTCTTGCCCACGAATTGATCCTCTGCAGTGAATGGGTGCCGTCAGAATAAGAGTCCAAACAGCTGATAAAAACATTACAATAATCCACACGACTCCAGTCCATCAATCAACATTTTATGACGTGAAAAAGCTGTTTGTGACAACAACAAAAAAATCCATCGTTAGGACGGTTTTAACTTCACAAGAGTACTCTATCCGTGATATTGCTTCCTCCATTGAAAAAATAATCTTGTCTGAATTGGGAGAGAAATATGCCAAGATCAAATATGCACCATTTACAAATGAAAAACAGCCCAAAAGAGCTGCAAACAAATAGGGGATGGCCTTTTTTACTGAAGGAAGCATTATAATGTAGCAACGCTTTGAAGTTCAAATGTATTAATGATGAATTTTGTTTCTTACGAACATGCAGCTTTTCACTTCAAAAGACCTTGTGATACACAGGACACTCACTGCAGAGGATCATTGGAGAGCATGTGATGTAATGCTACATTTACCCAAAGCTGTTCCAATGAAAAGGAAACAAAATCAAGTTTAGTTGGATGGTATTGGTTGTGTTTATACCCATAAGCACACACGTGCTCTCATTGTGTTATTAAGGGCTGAAATACTAATCTACTCACTAATCTACCTTTTATCTGGCTCTCACTTGGCTTTTAGGGTCATTAAGTAAATTTGCAAAAAAAAAAAGTACATTTGCATAAACTTCCCCCAAACGCCTTTCAAGAGCATGTTAGGCTGCCGTCAATGTCACATGGGCCAATTTAGCTTTCAACTGTTGCATGACACTGGGTTTTAGCATGTATCTCAGTAAGCTACATGAACGCTGACATTTATTAGGCTGTTGGAGTGTGAGGGAGTTGGGTAGCAAAACTAGTGTTATCGCCATCTGAGCCTCTGATTGTGGCTTCTGTTCCGTCAAAGTCACACAAAGGCTTTTGAGGACAGTGTGTAGAGCGTTTTAGGTCTCAATTAAGGTGGCGGAATCTCACATTATCTGTATATCACATTATCACATTATCATTATACTGTGTGTTAAGTTGTGTTTTTAATATCACAGATTTGTTTTGGTATGAAAGAAGATGCCATAAGAAGACACTCCAGATTCAGCATGTGAGTATGTGTTTCTGTTTTAGGGGGCAGAGAGTGTGTCATGGCTGACCCTTCACACTCTCCACTTTGTACACTCTCGTTTCATCTATATATTGTAAACAGACTTTTCCTCCATCACAGGCCTGAGACACAGCCGCACTTGTTATCTCTATCTTTTCTCACACCCACTCACACGAACAGTGGTAAATCTAGGAGTGACATACTTAATTATAGAACAGGACATCGACGTCCGTCAGCAGATGTTTACTTGGCTGAGATGCAGCTTCCTGTTTTCCCATCACATTCTACCTGATTTAGCATCGGCCCCTCAAGTGAAAAAATAAAAGAAATTTAAATGTGAAAGCAATGCAACTCATTTGTAAAAATGTACTTTTGCTTCCTCATTCTTTCTTCAGTATTCAAGGTCGAGTTTGTGCAATACAGAAAAGGATATAAACATGTCAATAAAAATATATTTGCTTGATATTATGGGAAAACACAAGTCCATCCTTAAAGCATTTAAAAGTCTTTAAAATCTATAAAAAATAAATAACTGTTTCTGTATCCACTTGTCTTCTTAATTAGCATATTTGCCTTGTTTGTCAGTATCTTTAAAAATAAATAATTACAAAATACATTTACTTGGGATAAGATACAGTTGCAGATAAAAGATAAAATTGCATAAGATACTGAGACTTATTTCAAGGGAATATATTCTAAATTACATTTATTTCTCCTTATTTGTAGTTTTGTCTTGTTTGTAATACATTTTAAAACATCATATGTTTAGAAATCATAACTCCAGGCTTCAATGTCAAATGATCCTTCTGAAATAAATCTAATATGCTGATCTGAGTCTAAAAATTACAGTTGTGCTGACAAATATTTTTGTAAAAACCATGATACTTTTTCAGGATTCTTTATTAATCAACAGCATTTATATTAAAATAGATTTTTTGTAAAAGTCACTTTTTACCAATTTAATGAATAGATCCTTGCTAAAGAAAGAAAGAATGAAACATAAGGCAACAGGTGAATCAGGAAGATGAGTGTTTTTTTCCTGTTTGTCTCTGTTGGTGATTGCTGCGTGACTTTTTCAGCATAAGCGAGTTGGAAGAGGAGTGAGGAGACCGCTGGGCCATTGTTTTCCTCAGCCCAGGGGAGTGATGATCTTAGGTTGGGTCGCTGTAGGAAAAGAGACCCGAGCCAAGAATGTGTGCAAACAACACGTTCCAGCACCTGCACGCTTACACCTCACACTCATCCATATCCTTTCACACTCTCACAGACAGCGTCAGACAGAGAGAGAGACTATCTGGTGCTCGCTATGATGAGTTAACAAACAAAAATAGGACTCAACTTCTATCCAAGTAGAACAATACTGATCCAGCATCAAAACATTTCCTTTTGTAATGCACACATTTATGGGAAGAAAAAAATTATATATCAGTATTAGTATATTCCTGGTAGGTATCTTTTATCTTTCATACTTGTACAGCACTAAGCAGTCTGCAAAAATTTGTTTAATCAGAAAAGTAGAAATGAAAAGGACTATTATTTGTAAGGTATAGCTTGATAACATCACGCACTGATATTAATCCAGATATTCATAATTTTTTATGAACCTCTCTACTACAGTAGAAAACTTCCTCGCCACACTCTTTACACGCTATAAATGTTACTTTGGCTAAAATGAATATTTGAAACAACCCCAAAAAAGCTCACAAAATGATTCAGCGGTTGGCCTATATATAACTAAAGAGAATAAAACACCCCAAATCAGCCATACCTCAAGGATGCTGCTTTGCAATCAGACTCTTTTTATCGTTCCTCACATTTGCTCATGAAACTACATTAAGGCATTTAATTAAAGGTGATGATGAGACCGTGGGCCATCACAATTCAGCACCTCTCTTACGAGTTTGAAGGCATATAGATTAAGGTTCACCCCTGACAGGGTGGTCTGAATGAGTGTCTGCTGTGTGCCATGAACCCTTTAAACCCGTGTTTTAAAACCACAGTAATAAGGGCAATTTTTATGCTTTCCTGAACTCATTGTGACAAAGGAGAAAAACACACCTGAGCTGAAGTAAGGTAAATGACTCATTTTCATGCCGAATAGCCTATCTTCTTGTTTGTCTTGAAATATCTATAGGCTGTTAAAACAAAATACTTTAGAAGCGAAATCGTGTAAAACATTTTCAGAGATTCAGTAATAGGCTACCGTCAGGCACTGACTCTAGATGAGAACAAAACTTGAATTGAACTGAGCTGAATAATGCCTTCTGCTTTATAGATGAACAAATTAGATCGAATATATAAAACTTTTGCAAAATGTATGAATTTTACAACATCAACACTATTATTGAACTGAACTGAATCAACACTGAATTTGAGCTGAATGATGACAATATTCTCTTCAGAGCTGCAGCAGCTACTAAACGCTGAACTTGTTTTATAATGTAACTTCACATAGTTAGGCTATTGAAATAAACGGAACCAAGTGAGGCTGAATAATGGCAATACTTGCTACACCTGCTTTAAAGCAGAACTTGCATCCATAGCCTACTGTAAAGCTGCTTTAATATGATGCGATTTCAAGTTTTCCTTTCTCTTTAGAGTGTTACAAGCTGATTGTGCATAGATAAGATCCCTGAAGTTGCAAAGACTAAAGTCTCAAAACCAAAGAGATATTCTTTATCAAAGTTAAGACTCTGCCACGCCCCCCTAAAACGGCTCATTCAAGCACGCCCCCACATGTCTACGTCACGATGTGGAAATATTTGCGTAATGCCTCCCAAATGTTCACGCAAAGAAAGAAGGCGTGGTTTCAGTAACTAGTGTTGAAGCAGCCATGTCAGGGAGACGCAGTGTGTTTCTAGGCGAAAGCAAAAGCACTTTATTTGGCCTACTGAAAGTAGATGCATTTAAGAATCATTAAGATTTCTTACAACAGAACAGCAACGCATTTTATGGACGACCATTTCGTGAACCAAGGAGAGGAGGTAATTCTGACTTTGCTATGAGGATCTGATGCTTCTGAATCAGCGACTGTAAGTATGTTTTGTTATTAGTTTAAGTATTTGCTATTGACTGTTCAAATGCGGAGTTTTGCATGTTGTGTGTGTGTGAGAGAGAGAGAGAGAGGGTTACATCACAGCACATCGGCTATCTTAATCAAGGCTTGTGTGTGTGTGTGTGTGTGTGTACCTGTTTTTCTATTCAGGTGGGGACTTAAACCTGAATATACACAGACTCATGGGGACTCGTGTCACGGTGGGGACCTAAATTGAGGTCCCCACGGGTAAACAAGCTAATAAATCACACAGAATGAAGTTTTTTGAAAATCTAAAATTGCAGAAAGTATCCTGTAAGGGGTAGGTTTAGGTGTAGGGCAATAGAATATACGGTCTGTATAGTAGAAAAAGCATTACGCCTATGGAGAGTCCCCACAAGGATAGCAAACCAGAAGTGTGTGTGTGTGTGTGTGAGAGAGAGAGAGAGAGAGAGAGAGGGTCATATCACAGTCAGCTGTCTTAATCGTGGCTTCTGTGCAAACACATACGAGATCATCACTGTGTCTGTCACGCGACTCTGTTCCCCTCAAGGGCCTGAACTGATGGTAAAACTATGTACATTATCAACTGTCTTTCCTTTTATTTTGAAAGCTGAAGCTCGGGATTATGGAAAGGGGCGTTACATTTACGACGAGTGCTTGTGGTGTTCGGCCAATCACAATGCACTGTGCCAGTTGGCCAATCAGAGCAGACTGCGCTTGTCGGAAGGAGGGACTTTGTAGAAAACAAAGCGTTTGAGAGAGGCCGGGCATAAAGGACCTACAATAATGTACAGTATTTGAAAAATAATGTGTTTTTTGAACATTAAAGCATGTCAACATATTCTGTTACACCAAATACACAAAATAATGATCTTTAAAAAAAGCATCATATGACCCCTTTAAAATCTGTTATAAAAATAAAAGTGGCATGACTTGAGAGAGTAAGTCTTTATTTGTCATACCTCAGTGGCAAATAGTTTTCTTGAACCTGAAATTTTTGCAAGTCCACAAGATAATTGTACGCGCACGCCAATAAACGTCTCGTGAGCATGTAGTTATCTGCAAGTGGGAGGAGCTTACGCCAAGAACAGCAAGTGGGAGGAGTTTGAGAACATCAAGTGGGAGGAGCTTATTCCACAAGTAGGCTGGATTTCATCGTAGTTTAAAATGATATAAATATAACGCATTTTCATAGTAGTTTCAACTGAAATTCTTAGCTTTGTCATTATTGTGTGAATCCAATACCATTCACTCTCAACATTGAAATCATGTCTTTACACCTTTTGCCATGCTTCGTGATGGTGTCATTTTAAATCCTTTAACTGTAGTAATTTAAGCATATTTCTGGATATTACATTTTACTTCTAAAATTCTTCTACAGTAGCCTACCAAGGAACATTAAAGTGAGATGCAATTGCACTTAGGAGGTAAATGTGTGATACATACAGAAAATGTTGAGTACTGTTAAGAAAATGTAGTTACCATTTGCCTGCACTGCATATTTTTTTTAATCAAATTACAGCAAATGACAGACTAATGTTCTTTAGAACATGTTACACAAATCAATGTATTAATTTGAAATCTCAGGGTGGGTAAATGATTTTATTTCTGATGAATCAAATTATGTACAATCATTCATTCAGCACAATAGACTTGCATGCAGTGGACACTGCAAAATACCGGATGCATTGCTTCCGAGTAAATTCCACTGTGTTCGCCTTGCTTGCCCTTCTCAACATAACCTGGTGGTACACAAGAAGCACAATGAGCATTAGTGTTAACCCAAATTTAAAACATTCTCCCCATGCCATCCAATATGCATGACTTTATTCTCTTGTTGAACATGTACAGACATTTCAAGAATAATTTCTCAGTTCTGTAGGTCTATGCTATGCAAGTAAATGGTGTCCAGAAATTTTAAGGGACGACATTAGGCCAAGTAAATTAGACTTTATTACTATTTTTAAATGAAGTATTTATTTTAAAAACCACTAGACAAAACGCTAGTTTATTCACCGTTAATTTACACAAAACTGATTATTGATTATTATTAGTATTAAATATATATATATATTTTAATTTAAACCATGTTTTAATTATATTACATTGTGGATTAGGAGGTTAGGAGATGTGTTCTAATACTTTTGAAAATGTACCTTATTCTTTATAAAATTACACTGTAAAAAGTGAACAGTTGGATCAACAACAAAAAACAAAACAAAAAAAAACTTAAATTGGTAACACCTAAAAAAATTTTTTTTTTCAGCTTAGTTCATTGCCTTTATTTCTAATAAATTAAGTTATTAAATAACTATATATATAACTATATAATTAAGTTAAATAAAGTGTTAGCATATATTTAGCAGATACTACTAATACTCCAACGACTGCTAGTTGAAGTTACTTAACAACAGCTGTCTAAAGGGTACCATCAAAATAATCAAACTGATATTAAAATAAAAATAGTTCAAAGCAATCTGATCTGATATCTGATCTTATTGCAGTTTGAGAGAAAAAAAAATATTACTATTATTATTACTATACTTATAGGTGGTCATTGATGGTTTTAAGTAAAGTAGTATAAGAAAGGTGGCAAGATATTATAATACATTATAACTATGAGAAATATAATCCATTGTAACTTAAGTGGATGCAATGTGTAATAAATCATCATACTCTTAAAAGCTATAAACACTAATAAGTAAATATTATACATTAAAACTGTTCTTATGAATATTCATAAGATGATATAACATATTATAAGGTTTTTTATAATGCATTATGCATTCATTATAATGCCTTAAAATACCCTTATAATGTATTATAAATATGGGCTTCATAGAAACTGTTACAACATTTCAATGCCATGCAATTACATTACCTGCTTGTCTTCTGTATCCATAACCTGGAGAGCAAAAAACAAAAACAAAATAGTTGTTTGTAGAAAAAAAAAGATACTGTCAGGCACATTACAGATTGTAAGCTGTGTGTGGTACTAAGAAAACGTTGTACAAAAGCCACCAAGAAAATGCACTTTCACAGCTTGTAATACTTTTTACAAAACAAAACAAACAAAAAATTGTATATCACGCTTACCTGTTCCACTCATCTATCTTGCCGCCACTGAAAGCCGTCTTCTTCGTTTTTTGGGGGGGTTTTTTTTACGGATTGCAAAAAATTCGCCCACTACCGCCACCAGGAGCGTGAACCGATACTACAACCCACATGACATGAAACAAACCAATCAAAATCTTCTGTTGGTTTGTACAGCCCACTTGCGGCTTAAGTCCCACCCATTTGCAGCTGGCTCCGACCTCCGTTTATACCCATCTCCTCGTGAGCGCACGAAAAAACATGGGCGTGTTCAGGCGTTAGCATTTCCTGATTATTTATATTTTGCCATAAAATACATTAATTAAATGTACTTCCTATTAGATTGTGCTTTTTAACGTCTACACCTAGCCCAACCCTAAACATACCCTTACAATAATACAAATGCTAATACAAATGCAGTAATTGTTGTTCAGCATGACAAAAATGAGGCAATATTGATGTGCGCATGCCCAGTAGCGAGTAAGAAAAATAAACTTAATTTTATATTGGGGGGGGTTACTGTTAAATTCTATGTGTGCTGTTTGCAGAACCTTAAGTCTTTATGTGTAGACTGCATTTACAATCACGTTTGGCATGTATAATCACTAATTAAAATAAAAAACGATCTCACCTGTTTAGTGTAGTGAATTGGTTAGAATATGCAAACATTATATCCTGAAATTTCCTAATAATCTGAAATTTGTCTTCTTGGAAGTTTGAATCTCAGCAATGTCAGTGCTCATATTTGCATTTGCACTTTCTGCAGTCAAAGAAAGATTTCCATATGAACTTATGTTTTTTGTGCATGTGTAGGAGTCTGTATGAAAGTGTGTGAGCCCACATGTGTATGTGTGTGTGTGTCAGTTTTAACAGAACACATTATGAGTGTGAAGCCATTGCAAGCACTCTCATGTGCCTGTGCTAATGGGCTGTGGATTAAAGCGCCCACTGATTGGATAATTAAAGTAACAAGGTCTTAACCACTTTCACATTGATTTTAAAGCGAGGTGGCGTTTTCCTCTACTCTTTAACAGAAATCGTACACTTGGAATCAAACTTTTAAAAGTGATCTTATCTCACCCAGCCAGTGCAACTCATTACAACACACTCACAGAACAGGTCTGGAAATAGAGGGGTTAATGTGTGCATTACTGCAAACAAGATTAATATTAATGCTTTGAGACCATACATTTGTGAGAGTGGACATTTGAAATGCATAGTAATGGCTTCTCTGTTTCTATTGGTTTACTGCCAGTAAAACTCCATCCAGATTGAGCATTTGTAAGTGATGGTGGATGCCAAATGTGTCCATACTAATGGCTTCATATCTGTCCACATCATGGTGATAAAAGCCTCTCAAATACAGAAGCTTTTGACTCTTCAACAGATATATGCCCATTCCTCTTACAGCATTTATCTTCATATTCAAAGAAACAAGTCGACTGGTTATCAGATGGTCCTACATGCTCCTGTGTACCTGATTCTGAGTTCTAATGCTTGAGAAAAAATGTTTACACAGAATGAAACTTTAGAAATGTTACTTCTGATTTGTGATAGAAAAGTTAATGCCTGCAGGTATTTGGTTTCCTTGGATACTGGGTTCAATATTTAAATAAATATATAAATAAAACTAGCTGCTTGAAAGTCCCTGTTAGCAAATATTCAATCTGACCTTTTCATTTCAGAAATGTTAAAGTACATAGGGTAGAACAGGACTAAAGGACTGGGGGAGGAAAAAGACTAAACAGTAAGCGCTTTCCTGTTTCGTATCATTTTCTCAGAAAGTTATCTTTGCAGAAAATTAAGTGCTACTATCAAAATAAATTAAATACCTCTGCAGTCATGATGCATTATTAATGTAGTATTGACACAGATTTAATCTGACTGGATCAACAGCATTTTGGTGGTTTATTATTGTTTTTTTTGTTGTTGACTGTTGATTAAGATATGTAAACATTTGTTTGCTCGTCTTGTGTCTCATAATAGAAAATGTGAATATGTCTGATAGCATCATGCTAAACTTGGATATCATGGCTCTGTCAAGTCAAAGGTTGATCACGTGGGTCCACTGAGCCTCAAACAGGACTCTGACAGGAAATATACACAAAGGTGAACAGGAAACATTCAAGAACAGTGTGTTTTCAAGGAAAGATTTCTAATTCTTCCCAGATGTTCACAGTTTGAACAATACATGGAAACATTTATGTAATAGGACTGAATTTAGCATAAATTTCCATTATATTAAAGGAATAGCTCACCCAAAATGAAAATTTGCAGAAAATTGACACACCCTCAGGACATCAAAGATGTAGATTAGTTTGTTTCTTCACCAGAACAGATTTGGAGAAATTTAGCATTACATCACTTTCTTACCAAATGGATCCTCTGCAGTGATTGGGTGCCGTCAGAATGAGTGGTCAACACAGCTCCAGTCCATCAGTTATCATCTTCTGAAGTGAATAGCAGCGTGTTTGTAAAAATCCAACCTTAAAAAGCATTTTAAATTTAAAGTGGTCATGAACTGTCTTTGTTTTTTATTTTGTACTGTTCACTGAGGTCCACTTATTATCAAGATTTTTGCATCCAAAAAAATAATAATTTAGAAGTAATAGGCTATTTTCTGTCCTGTTTTTAACCCCCCTCATCGGAACGCTCTGTTTGAATAGGCGTGGTGGATTGTAAACTTGAAATTAACTGCTGTGATTGGCTAATAGTTGTGTATGTTTGTATGTTGTGTATGGGGTTAAACAGTGATGTAGAAGCAGGTGTTGTTTTGGCA
This sequence comes from Onychostoma macrolepis, assembly GCF_012432095.1. Taxonomy (NCBI): domain Eukaryota; kingdom Metazoa; phylum Chordata; class Actinopteri; order Cypriniformes; family Cyprinidae; genus Onychostoma; species Onychostoma macrolepis. Next base: position 15,696,074 of record NC_081162.1, on the reverse strand, counting down.
GATTGGCTTCAATATAAGCTGTTTTTAGACTAACGAGAAAGTTTTGAGTTCTGAAACTTACGGAAAGTTTTTTATAGCACAACGACATCTTATATGTCAAAAGATCAAGGGAATTTTGATTTTTTAGTTCATGACCCCTTTAAATCATGGCTTCTGGGCAAAATATGAGTCTATAATCTATAGTAACACTTTCTCCAGGGAAAAAGTCCATCCCTTTTTGCCCTCTCACAATAAAATTGACAGCATGTTTAAAACTGTTTTAACTTGTAAACAGTGCATGATCTCTGCATATTTCTCCCCTAATTCAGATAAGATGACTTTTTCCACTGGAGAAAGCAATATTATGGATAAAAAGACTTGTATTTTAGCCGGAAACAGTGGTTTAAAGTTGTTAGCTGTGAGCCTTGTGAATTACTTGTGGATTATTGAGATGTTTTTTTCAGCTGTTTGGACTCTCATTCTGACGGCACCCATTTACTACAGAGGATCTTTTATGAACTAGGGTGAACTATTACTTTAAATGAAATGTTAAAGCTCAGTAAGACATCCTAGTACATTAGAAGTAAATATAATCAAACACATTATCAGTCTCCCCTACACAAAAAATCCTGAAGCTTAAATTAGAGAGACAGTCAGAGTGACCTCTCAGTCTCCAAAAATGAAAAGACGTCTCGGCTAAGAAAGGAAAGGGAGCGAAGACGAATGGACCGTAGGAAGAAATAGCGGGACCTGTCCATAGACAGCATGAATCTTAGGGATAATGACCCAAAACCTGTCTCGCCGTTTCCAGTGCTGAGAAGATGATGAACGGAAGGGGGTACACCGAGAGCACCGTAACCATGACAACTCCATCATGGCACCTCTTTTATCACCAGAGCTGGGGGTAAAACAAAGTGGGTGAGCGTATATCAGTCTGTGAGTGTGCAGATATTAAGAACATAATGGATTCAAGATTATACAATTTGGCCTTTCCAGGGTCATAAGCTTTTGTTTTTCCTATTTTCTAATGTTATTGACTGATATTTAGAACAGCCATTTCATCTTTAAAGGCGATTTGATCATTTTCTTTTCCCCTAATGTATAATTTCAGCCACTGCACCATTACGATGTCATATTTTTATGCATCTGATAAAGAAATTCATAAATATAATTTACTACATTATTTTACCTCTGATTTTACTTTTCCTAGAGGGTAATGCAAGTAAAAACAGGCTCATTTTTACCTTTTACAGCATGATATTAAATTTCTACACTAGTAACATTCTGTTTGTGTAGAGATTGAACATTTCTAGGGTCACAAGCCCTCAGAACAGAATGTCTGTCACAGCTGTTACTCTCAATAACAAACATTTGTTACCAGGGAACCCAAATGCTCAATCAGGCCCAGCCAGAAAACAAGGCAGAAACCAACTGGCCACTTATGCATTTTCCCTTTCTGCATTTTTTTTTTTTTTTTTCTAACTGGCCACTTCTGCGACCCGGCTGAAGTGGCGGATGAGCAGTTCTCCATGGTAACAGCGCTCGACATTGCCATGACAACCCATTTTATGGGGCAAAAAAAGACAACAAAAGAGAAGGAAATACAATGGAATTAATTGGAGTGAGAGTGGATGACAGAACACATGAAATGCTGCCACCCCTTTCCCTGCGTGAAAGCTTATGTGTGTCACTCACTCCAAGCCTTTAGACACAGGGAGGTTATTTAGTGCATGTTAGACTATTAAATCATTCACTGCGGCACACTTCCCGTGCTTCTGATACTCCTTTCAGCTGATGGATTCTGCAGAAGAATGGGAGATGTGAATATAACAGCTGTGTGGGAATACAGTACCTGGAACATGTTTACTGTGGGTATAAATCAACAAGTGCATGAGAAAGTATAGCTTTTCTTTTGTTCATCTTGTAATCTTAACATTAGGCTAAATGTTGAATTTTGCCTGTCAGTTAGAGACTTATTCTAATGCTTAAATTATTCCACAAAAAAGCCCATATAATATTATAAGTTTAAGTCACCACTTCACTGCAAAAAATAAAAATAAATAAATAAAAAGTAAAAAAGTTATGCAATCAATTTTTTTCCAATTTAGTTGTCAAATGATTATACGTTGTTAAATAACTTATATATCAAAACTTGCTTTGCAGCATAAGATTTAAATAAACTGGTTTTAAGGAAAAAATATTATTATATTAGATATTATATTATATTATAATATATTATTATATTATATTATAGGATTGCATCAACCTAGGATGCACCAACAAAAGTAAATTTAAAGTACAAATTACCTTTGTTGGTGTAACTTTATGCAGTTCAAGTAATTTTCCCCCAAAATTTATTGGGGAAAGCATTAAGAGCGAGCTTTATACAATTGCAAAACTGTCAATTTTTTATTTATTTATGAATTAATTTCTTAAGGTATGTGGCATATTTATACTTTCACGTTTGCAACTACAATGAAAAATATGAGTTGTTATATACTGTAAGTTGTTAGGTAACTTAAATGTGCTTCATGGCATAATGTCTAAATAGATTTGTTTTATTTGAGGCAAAATATATACACAGTATCTCACAGAAGTGAGTACACCCCTCACATTTTTGTAAATATTTTATATCTTTTCATGTGACAACACTGAAGAAATTACACTTTGCTACAATGTAAAGTAGTGAGTGTACAGCTTGTATAACAGTGTAAATTTGCTGTCCCCTCAAAATAACTCAACCCACAGCCATTAATGTCTAAACCGCTGGCCACAAAAGTGAGTACACCGCTAAGTGAAAATGTCCAAATTGGGCCGAATTAGCCATTTTCTCTCCCCGGTGTCATGTGACTCAGTGTTACAAGGTCTCAGGTGTGAACGGGGAGCAGGTGTGTTAAATTTGGTGTTATCGCTCTCACTCTCTCATACTGGTCACTGGAAGTTCAAAATGGCACCTCATGGCAAAGAACTCTCTGAGGATCTGAAAAAAAGAATTGTTGCTCTACATAAAGATGGCGTAGGCCAGGCATCCTCAAATCTGGCCGCACGGTGGCCAAGACCATACAGCGGTTTAACTGGACAGGTTCCACTCAGAACAGGCCTCACCATGGTCGACCAAAGAAGTTGAGTGCACGTGCTCAACGTTATATCCAGAGGCTGTGTTTGTGAAATAGACGTATGAGTGCTGCCAGCATTGCTGCAGAGGTTGAAGGGGTGGGGGGTCAGCCTGTCAGTGCTCAGACCATACGCCGCACACTGCATCAAATTGGTCTGCATGGCTGTCATCCCAGAAGGAAGCCTCTTCTAAAGATGATGCACAAGAAAGCCCGCAAACAGTTTGCTGAAGACAAACAGACTAAAGACATGGATTGCTGTAACCATGCCCTGTTGTCTGATGAGACCAAGATAAACTTACTTGGTTCAGATGGTGTCAAGCGTGTGTGGCAGCAACCAGGTGAGGAGTACAAAGACAAGTGTGTCTTGCCTACAGTCAAGCATGGTGGTGGGAGTGTCATGGTCTGGGGCTGCATGAGTGCTGCCGGCACTGGGGAGCTACAGTTCATTGAGGGAACCATGAATGCCAACATGTACTGTGACATACTGAAGCAAAGACTGGGCCGCAGGGCAGTATTCCAACATGATAATGATCCAAAACACTTGCTAAAGAAGCTGAGGGTAAAGGTGATGGACTGGCCAAGCATGTCTCCAGACCTAAACCTTATTGAGCATCTGTGGGGCATCCTCAAACGGAAGGTGGAGGAGCGCAAGGTCTCTAACATCCACCAGCTCCGTGATGTTGTCGTGGAGGAGTGGAAGAAGACTCCAGTGGTGAAGCTCTGGTGAACTCCACGCCCAAGAGGGTTAAGGCAGTGCTGGAAAATAATGGTGGCCACACAAAATATTTTATATATAAATAATAAATATTTACACTTTGGACCCAATTTGGACATTTTCACTTAGCGGTGTACTCACTTTTGTGGCCAGCGGTTTAGACATTAATGGCTGTGTGTTGAGTTATTTTGAGTGGACAGCAAATTTACACTGTTATACAAGCTGTACACTCACTACTTTACATTGTAGCAAAGTGACATTTCTTCAGTGTTGTTACATGAAAAGAGGGGTGTACTCACTTCTGTGAGATACTGTATATATATATATAATACGATATAATATAATAGGAGTGAATCAACTTGACATAAAAGGTCAGATCAGGTAGAAGTAGCCCCTTAATTGCATTTTCACCACTTTTAAAGTGGTGTAGTGTGGAAAGAAACAAGGAGAATACAGGAACGAAAAAGAGTGAGAGAAAGAGAGAAGGGTGGGGAGAAAGAGAGAAAGATGCATACAGAGAAAGAAGGAGCTAAACAGTAATTAATGGGGCTTATCTCTCACAGTCACCATGGAGATAGATGTGTATTCTTCTCTGTTTAAAACTGCACAAGTGGAGCTGGCACAAGCTCAGGTCTGCAATCAGACAGACTCGCTGAGGCTTTGGCTTTCCTTCTCAAATCAAATACACAACAATGACTGTGTTCCAAAACATACAGCTGCATCTCAGACATCAGCCTTGCGGATGGGCCAGCGCTTGAGATAAAGCAGCGCAAACCTCAGTTCAATATTTAGATTTTATTTGTATTCCTGCAGAAATGCATAGACACACATGCCTACAAAATACAAAATATGAGCTGCTTTAGACATATAACATTGTACATGTTCATCCAAAAGTTACAATGCTGTACACTCTCAGAAAGAAAAGGCACAAAAGTTGTCACTGGGGTGATACCTTTTTAAAAGGTACTAAAATGTACAATTTAGGCGCTACTATGTACCCTTCAGGTACTAATATGTACTTTTAAGGTATTAAAATGAACTCTTTAGGGGTAAACAAGGTACAAAAGTATACCTTTTTCAAAAGTACCGCCAAGTGACAGCTTTTGCACCTTTTTCTTAGCGTATACCATATCATCTATTAGTATTAGCATGTTACATCATCCCTGAAACACACAAACATACTCACGTTTACCGGCTAAAGGCAGATACTGCTGGACCATTATGAAAACAATCTGTATAACTAGACAGTGAATGCATCTTCTTGCTAGATAGTGATACTCTGCTACATACAGCAGTACTGATATTTACATTTTCTGATCTAAAAAGCATGGTGTTGCACTTCAACTCTGTTGTTATGAAACATAAGGCAACTATGGCAGACAACAAACTGGAAAAAGTCTCACGTAAATTTTGTGTGTGTGCAAACATGATTGACATCTCAACGATATGAGCCTCTTTTAACAACAAAATTTCACTGTTGTTGTCTTTTTTTGTATTATTATTATTATTAGAATTATTAGTAGTATTACAAGACAGTAGGCACAACTTGGACAGGTTATACAGCGTGTACTTGCAAAAGAAGGTTAGATTACAGTGAACTAACATTGCAGAACAAAGTTTTCTGAGTTTGGTTCCATCTCAACCAGCGATGTTATGAATATTAATGGCTGATGATTTGAAATGCAGGATTTCATGTAGTTTGGTTACAGAAAACGATGGTTGCGAAAGCATGCAGCTGCCACTGTGCTCTTTAATACAGTTACTTTGTTGAAAATCTATTTTCTCTATAAGAAAAACTGAAACTTTATGTATTTCCCTTTGATATTTTGAATTAAAATACTTTTGGAAAACTGTTCTTGAAGATCCTTGTTCAGCAGTTCTTACAGTGATAACACGTACAGTGATAAATGGGCCATTCTTATAGTCGTGTTAGCTGGCCTGATCTCTGGAACGATACTGCACAGACACAAGCTGCTTTCTGCTTTTGTCCAAATAAAGACAAGCTGAGAATCATGCCGGGAGAAATGCTTTATAGATCTTCATATGCACTGTTGTTTCATAAGTTTGGAGTCTTTTTTATACTTTGACTCTTTAAGGTCACATTTAATCGATCAAAAGTGTCAGTAAAGGTAATTACTGTATAATGTTAGATATATTAGATGTATATTAAAATAGAAAACAGTTTTTTTAATTGTCATCCCTAGTGAAAAATAAATATACTAAAATGTATTTGAAATACATTTATTTAATTCTAAGTATACTACAAATATACTTACATTTTTAATATACTTAATAAAAATAACCTGCAGTTGGTATACTAAACTGGTATACTTAAAGTCTGCTAATTTGGAACAACTAATTTTGAACTTAACGCACTTTAATTGTGCGGAAATAGTGCTGAAGTCCAACTAAAGATATACTGAAGTAGATCTGAATGTGCTAAAGTGGAACTATTGCAAGTATACTTCAGGTACACTTTAAATATCTTGCATTTAAAGACCGATATTATTCAAATATCATACAATCCTCATCAATAGTGACATTAAAACACATTTTAGGCTTAATATTGAGAAATGTGCATTGTGCACAAGTAGTACTCCAGGTAAAGTTTAATTATAATTTTTTATATCAGTAAATGTTAATATATTTGAACTATACTTAGTATGAAATAAATGTATTTTAAATATATTACTTTTTTACTAGGGATAGTATCTCATTATTTTATGTTTACTGTATTTTTCATCAAATAAAGGCAGATTTGATGAGAAACATAAACATATTTAAACATTTAAACTTTAAACATATTTCCTCAATTAAATAGTAAGTTATAGAAGGACATATTAAAGGCCTTGTCCTTATAAAAAGTCTCTAAAAATAATATTAAAAAGTTATTTTGTCAGCTTTTAGTATTAAACTAGAATTTAAATGGATTCAAAATGATCCTTTCCCATTTGATTTAATGAGTACTTCAGCGACGTCATTACTTTAAGACTTTATGTGTCCCAAATAAAAAAAAAGTATATTAAAGTTACATTTTGACCAAAAGTCTCTATCATGCAAAAACATGCCTGGCAGCATTTAAAATGGACAGAGGTACATGATGATTTGACTAGAAATGTTCAATATTCTTGACTGAGAAATACGATGCATGATTGATGAGAAGATGAAAGATTGGTGAGCATCCCAGATGAATGACCCACTCGTCCCATCAGGACAAACCCCCCTTCAGGTCAGGGTAGTGACTTCTGCTTGAGTGTAGTTTGCAGGGGATGTGAGCGCATCTTTACAGCTCTCTGAAACAAAGACACACAGAGAGAAAACAAGTTGAACCAAATTTACTATTTCAATGAAAGTAAAATGAAGGGTATTAGTAAATAAATGGAACAAAATTGAAGTCCCTTTAAGACTTTTATACAATTTTTTTTTTTCAACTTTAAAATGTAAAGACAATGTTACAATGACATGTAGTGGGATTTGGATCAAAACATTAGACAACAGCACTGCAGTTTTATGTATTACTGTCTATAGAGAAAGACGATTAAAGCCTATTAAAACAAGAAGACTTCTGGAGGCCCTGCAGTGAATCCAGGGACTGGGAAAGCCATGGGGTCTGTCCATGTTGCTAATGGAAACCTATTAGCAGCAATTAAGTTGAGTTGCCTTTCGGGACCAGAAGCAGATCCGTAACTCACTTCAGGACTGCTGTAGATGATGCCTTTCAGTGCTGGATGACTGTCTCGCCACATAATTACACACAAATCAAGAAAGAAGTTGGCTTGAAAAAGACAGCGCTGTATGAGAGAAGACGGTAACCAAGGAGACTCTGTCTTTACTGCAAAACAAATCTTGTTTTCTTTTAATTTTCCAGTAAAGATATCTAAATATGCTCAAAACAAATGCATTTAGAAAATATGATATTAAGAGTCGTTTTCAGTGACAACAACATAATTTAAACTAAGTTTAATTTTACCAATAGGGTACAAAAAAAAACAACCTCAATTTATATATTATTATATATTATGATGTATTATCTGTGTTTGACATCATTTGTTGAAATAAACACACACAGAGGAAATGCCACGAGTTTCTGATCTACGGATCATTCGTACATATTTATTTTTAACATCAGCGATGACATTTCCAAAGATGGAGCATCTTTGCTATATCTGGTGAAGGAATTATTGCCTGTAATCACTGTTTGTTTGACAGGACCACAGCTGCTATCGCTCTGCCCCTCATTGATTCCCAGAGTGCATCGGTCTCCACATCAGCAAGGAAAATTGCACGGCTTTTCACACAAATGACAAATCAACCGTCACAGAATGTCTGAAGGGCTTAGACGACCTCTGTTTGAATTTTCCAAAAATAGAGGGAAATCAAAACAAAGATGAGATCACAGGATTTAGTTATTCATTTATTCATTTATGGAAATATTAATTAATTTACTCATTAGTGAACTGGATTTCAGATGATGATTCCCACCTATAAGCTGTCTTGCTTCAGCCACAGGTGCTAATAAGCTCCTGTTTTACATTAGCAGCACTTCTGCTCCTTCAAATGCAGAGAGGGGCTTCTACGATGTACCGTAAAAGGTGGAATGTTTGCTTTAACAGCTCGTGATCAAGCGATTATCTCCAAAAATAGACTGCTGGCAACCTGTCAGAGCTTTAGGGAATTTGGGGGCCGAGGCGCAAGTCATTCAGGCTGAGTCGTAGTCTGATTTGATAGCAGCCAGTAAGTTGTCTGTCGTGATGCTCTCATTTTGTGTCATGTTATCATCCTATTTTTCTCAGTTTTGAAATGTCAGCTACAGCATAACATGTCTGACAAAAAATAAATGTAATTATTCTGAACCGATTAGTCAATTGTGGCATTCTGCGGTCAAATGTTTTTATAAAGACTCTTAAACTGTACAACTGAATGATTTCCTGTATAGCTTTGACAGTTTCATGTTCCTCATTGCACTCTACAGGCTCTTGTTTTTCATGTAATAAAATAATATTGATGCAAATCAATACTTCATATCCATTTATTTGGGAAGAACCCAGATCGTAAGCAGGATAATGTACAGTAGGCTGGTCATTTTTTGTGAGATAAATCCAAATAAATGACACCTAATTACTGATCATTTTGCTCATATATTATATATATATATATATATATATATATATATACATTTTGTTTCCTTTTAATTTCCTAGACGGTGGTGCCCTGCCAGATTAATTTGGACACTGAAAAATGGGTTGGATCACTTTTCTTTGAACTCTCTTTGAAGTATACCTAATTAATGTTTTTAACTTTAAAAAGCAACATACAGTATATATTTGGCAACAAAATGGATTTTAATATAAAAAATACAATATATTTTTAAATTCCTGAATTTATCAGTGAGATTCTAACTCTATAGCCAGCAGTTCCTGTTTACCTGTGTGGATGGTAGGTTCAGCTCCACAAGAAAAGTCTCCAGAATTTAGCAGGAAGCAAGTTGCCTCTTTCATGGGCTTGTCTCTATTGCGTGAGCATCGAAGTGTCCACCTCTCGCCCGGAGAGAGCGGCTGGGTCAGACTGCAGCTCTCCTCTTCAGAAAGAGTTACGGTAGCATCACCATTCTGCTTTGAATCTGACAACAAGACAAAAGACAAAAAAACTGATGTCAGTGTTCATGACAATTCATTTGCAGCAAATATACAAGAATTGGCACAAACCTTTGTTTTCAGTTTGTTTCAAGCGTTCAATGGTAAATTTGCCTTTGAATTGTTTTGATTCTTGTTTTAAGCATGTTTTAATGTGATTAAAATATGATCCATATTAATACTGTGATATTCCCAAAGTTTATTCCCAGTATAATTCAACATTAAAATGGGCCGTATATCCCTTCATTGTATCAAACAATTGAATTCATCCCACTGTTGTCTCTCAGAAAACACTATTGTCATGGAAATCCTGATGTTCTACCTGAGCGGTTTCTTCCAGGGTTCTCCTCAGTGGCGAGGGGGCATGTGTCACTTTGTGTGCTGTTCCTTGGTGAGTTGCTTTCAGACTTCCCAAACGAGGCAGAGCTCACCACCATGTGTGGGTTTGGGTTGTGCTTCTTCTTCTTCTTGGGCAACTTCTGCTTGGCCATAGCCAGTGAGTAGTACATCCCAAAATTGTTAACGATAATGGGCACTGGCATGGCGATGGTAAGCACACCTGCTAATGCACATAACGCACCGACCATCATGCCCAGCCACGTCTTAGGGTACATATCCCCATAACCTACTGTCGTCATTGTGATCACCGCCCACCAGAAGCCGATGGGAATGTTCTTGAAATGCGTGTGGTTGCAGCCACTAGGGTCTTGGGGATCTGCGCTAATACGTTCGGCGTAGTAGATCATGGTGGCGAAGATGAGCACCCCGAGCGCCAGAAAGATGATGAGCAGACAAAACTCATTCACACTCGCCCGCAAGGTGTGGCCGAGAACCCTGAGACCCACAAAGTGTCGAGTGAGCTTAAAGATCCGTAGGATGCGCACAAAACGGACCACGCGCAGAAAGCCCAGGACATCCTTGGCAGCTTCGGATTTGACGCCGGTCAAACTCATCTCCAGATAGTAGGGCAGGATGGCAACAAAGTCAATGATGTTTAGCTGGTTCTTGATGAAGAGAAGCTTGTTTGGGCAACATATGATGCGGACCAGGAACTCGAAGGTAAACCACACCACGCAGATTCCCTCCACCAACGTCAGCACTGGTTTGGGCTCCATCTCCATCTTCGAGATGACGGGGGTCGTGGTGGAGTTGCTTTCAGTATTTGTAGATGTGACATTACGAAGTTCATTGAAGACCTCATGGGTCTCCAGGCAGAAGTTAGTGATAGACACCAGGATGAAAAATAAGGAGACAAAGGCAATTATCTGAAAGATAAGACCAGAAATTAAACATTTCAATAAACAGTCACAAATATCTTAAACTGGTCATGAACTGCATTTATTAATTATTTCATAAAGTTTCCTGAGGTGTATTTAGAATGTTTGTATGATTTTTACTTCAAAACTGATCATGATTTAGAAATAAAGGGAAATATTCTACCCTGATTTTAGCCCTACGTATTACATGTGGAACTTTTTACTAGATTTTTACTATTACAGCTGTTGAGATAAACTAATCGTGAAAAAATGTTGATTATAGCATTATATTTAAATTTACTCCTGTCACATGAAAGGCTGCAGAATTGAGTATTGTAGCTGATGACACAGTTGAGCGTGTGAACTCTCACAAATGCTTTTATCATAGCTAACAATGCAAACATTATGTAAATAAGAGATTCATGGTGCAGTTTCCCACTACTAAGAGAAACAATGTGTAGTTGACCGTGTTTAGTAACTGGCTTGATTTACTGATGCATAAACCGCAATAAAAATTGAGACAAAGAACATCTGACTGTACATGAATAATTACAAATCAGAAACCACTGATTAGGCCAGGGGTCACCAAACTTGGTCCTGGAGGGCCGGTGTCCTGCAGAGTTTAGCTTCAACTTGTCTCAACACACCTGCACCGAAACTGTGACTGATTTACCAAGGAATCCACAGTGAAATGTATCGAACAAACAAATAATGCTCTACTGAGACATCCACATACTTGAAAATACATAGGATTATTTTTAGTCCAGTGATCCTGTATTGCTCTTCTCTCTCTTCTCATTACACTAATGTGCCAGTGGGCGGGGCCAAAGATGCGAAGATGAAGAAATAGGTCATGATTCTGCAGAGGACTATTGTCACACTATGACATCATAATGTGACAAAATCAGAGTCGTTTTCTGAGCTTGGATTCATATTTATAGTTTTCACCCACATTTTGCTTTAACTCACTGTAAAATCCAACAAAGTAACTCTTTCATTTTGAGGAAACTGACTGCCTTAAATTAAATATGTACACATTAATATTTTTAAACATATTTGGTTTGAGTTAGCAAAAAATAGTCATAGCATTAAACCTAATCACGGGCTCTCCTAGGCATAAAGGTAAATCCCCAAACCTCCAACAAAACAGAAACCCCCTTAAACCCAACATAACAAAAAACACTAACAGATCATCCCCATATTAATCTTATGCAAAAATGCATTTTATAACAGGTAATTTCAAAAATGTATCTCCTTATACACTCTAAACCAAAGCATGATTATACTGTTTAATAGTTCATATAACTTTTTTTTCATTAAGTACACTTTAATTCATATTTGAGTAAAATTGACTTGTTTTATTTAGTAAATGTTAATGTTTTTTGTCACATTTTAAATGAGATGCTAAATATATTACTAGGCTGTTGATGCTATTACAAGGCATAAAAACACTTCTTGCAGAACTGACCCAAAACTCTCTCATACCGCCCATCCTTATCTGTTAAGTCATATAAGTACACTTCCTTGTTAACATACAGAATTATCTTAAAATCTACAACAAATGGAGGCCATTTATTTTTCCTACATTAGCAGCAAACAATTAAATTAGCTCAAATTAAATTCCATGAAAATTGTCAGCTGTCATCTGAAAGTAGCAGCAGCCTAGATGAATATGTGGACTAAGTGGCAAATCTGTTAAACAGAGTCATTAATGATATTGTTTTTTAGTAACTGAAAGATAAAGGATGTATGTGAAGATGTAGATAAAGGACAAGAGCAGCAAAGCAACTGGTGGTGGTGGTGATGGTGGTGGTGGTGGGGGGTAACCATGACAACCACGTCACACCAGCACCACACAGTTGGATATTTGTTATCATGCTGAGGGAGATACAAACCCATGAGCGGTACGATAGTGCTCCCAGAGCGATGTAATCAATTTTATTTATGTTTACACACAGGAGCAGTAAACTGTAAATGAAGACTGTGACAATCACTTTTAACCGTTTTAACAATTCATTAATCTACAGTATTACCGCAGGCTGCCAATTCGAGAATTGGCGAGATTAATAAACCATCATAGAGCTTTAAGAACAGGAGTCTTCAATCTTTTTCAGGTCAAGAACCCTTTGGTGAATAGACATGGCTTTGACTTCACACAATACAAGAATGGATGAATGACTTTTTTTTTGTAATTTAACAATTAACACAGAGTCTAGAAAAAAATTAAATGGAAAAAAAAACAGAATCCAGTCAAATTAAAACGGAAAAAACAGAATTTGGGAAAAAATAAAACGGATTTCATAGGGCCCTACATATAGAGCACTTCCTACTGTTGTCGGGATCAAAAGGCACAAATTTCCTTTACTCTAGGTAATAAAGCATATCTGTGCACACACTCTTCCCTGATAACAGCAGAATGATGCAAAGACAGCAATACTTACAGCAACCAATGGTTGCATGGTTAAATGCAGCATTTTTGCAACATTTCTGACACTTTAAAGTCAAATGTCTGGTGAGTAGCACTAAAAGGTTAATGCTCTTTCGTGTTTTGAAAGGTACAACCTACACTAAAACCAACCCTGACAGTGTTAAAAGCACTCATGAGATGAAAACACATTGGCTGAAGCAATCATGCCATTTTAGCTTGCTCAAGTCTTTGAGCTCATTTATCATGACTTGTGTTTCGTTTATAAATCATGCACTACGGCAAAAGTGTCATGATGTCATAAGATAGTATTGTGCAAGGCATGAAAATAAGTCTATTAATCGATTATCTGCCTCTGCAATCATAAAAGGAATAACGAGTTTTGCAAGAAGCTAGGTAGAGACATTATTCATATTTTCAATGAGCCTAGATTAACTTACACAATGCACTTGTGCAAATAAATAGAGAACCCAGTATGACCCTAAATAAAACATAGCAATGGGAACTAGGAACTGTTTCAGCAGCCCTTTCATTTCACCCTTGATTAAAGTGCTGTATTGAGTACTTTAATCAGCTTTAATCAATGGCAAAGTGGTCACAACAAGGGAAGAGCCCTCTGATTCAAACCAGCAACAATTTCACTCATATTCAGGAACACATGAATCTTTTTTTCAGCAGCTAAAATGCAAATGTGGTAATTATATGAGAACACCTATGTGGGCAGAGTGAGCGAGAGCGTCTGTGTTAAAAGGCATTTCTTCAGGAGAACTTTCTAGCAATAATAACAAGCCTGAATCAAATCCTTTTAACTTTGAACATCATTTAGTATTTACTGATGTTGAGCCGGTTCTGTGTAAAATATGCATTAATTTTAAAGCAAAAATTGATATTTGATATTTGTTTGGGGCCATGATATTAGTTAGAGTCTACAATGTTTGGTCACATTTTATTTTAAGGTCCAATTCTCTCTATTAACAAACTATTAACTACAACTTTTGCCTCAAACTCATAATAAATGCTTATTAATAGTTAGAGAGGTAATTGTTAAGTTTAGGTATTGGGTAGGATTAGGGATGTATAATATGGTCATGCAGAATATGTGTTTTATAAGTACTAATAAACAGGCAATATGTTAATAACAGGCATGCTAATAAGCAACTAGTTAATAGTGAGAATTTGTCTCTATAAAGTGTTACCCAATGTTTTAATTATAGACAGTAAAGCAAAAGTTTCCAAATGTGTACACATCTTATTTAGGAATTTTCCACCAAAAAACCCCCAAAAAAACCAATGGATCTGCAGCATTCTCTGATTTAAAGGCCCATTAACAACTACACGACTGTTAAAATATAACTATACCAATAACTATATTAGCGTCCACACCTGTTTACCCTCTCTTTATTAAAAACAAAAACAATCTGAAAGTGATTCTAACAATATTGTTCCTCCGTGTTGTTGTTATAGCTGTGGTGTGGACACTACTGTATTCACACTAAATTATAACAGTTATTACTGTAAAACTCTAATAAATTATTGTCCTTGGTGTGAACAGGCCTTTACATTGGCACATTCACTCATTCACTAAGCTCTTTATGACCATAATTCTGAGCAAACACCATATTTTCCTAAACGTGTTAAGGGACTCTTAGCTAAATATATTTGTGTTCTAATGAGGAAATGGGAAAATAATTGAGTCGAGCTGCTCTCGCACCCCGTAGAGTGCTGTTGTTACAACATTAACAAAACCTTTCCGAGTGCTGAACACAAACAGTTTAAGTGGAGTTGTAAATTGCTGGACAGATGGGTCATTATGCACATTTACCCAGCACTATATCACATGACAGAACACACACCATAAAGTCATCCAATTGAGATTAATTCATTAAACAAAGGCTGCTCTCATGTATTCAGTGCAACATGTTTTATACGTTGACAGCATTTTCCAAATCCGAATTATGCATAAAAGCAGGAATATGAAAATATGAGCTAAGATCTTGTACAGTAACAGTAGTAAGCATAGACAAGTTCTGTGCTGGTTGTTACACTCTGCTAAAAATGTATTAACATGAAGGCCAGATGGCGTTTATTATTAATCATAAAAATAAACAATGATTGTTATGTGGGATCTACTTAGTCCATTTTGATGAGGAAATCACTATTTTTGTTGAGTGATTCACTGAAATCAATCTGGCAGCATTAACACTTAAGCGCTTTTTTACTATAACAGCTTGTGAAATCTTCAGGGTACGTCATGAAAAATGTAATGTCGATAGCTGAAATGTACATGCTTTGTAATGGCACACCCTTTCATAAACACATCTGTGTCCTACACATCCAGATGTTATTGATTAAAGAGTTTATCTATAACAAATACGTGTTGTTCAAAAGTTGAAGTTATATATTTTTTAGTACCTTGTGCTCACAAAGTCTGCAATTATTTGATCAAAAATGCAGTAAAACAGTAATACTTTTACATATTTTATTCCTGTGATGGTAAAGCTGAATTTTTCTGTCATTACTCCAGTCTTCAGTGCAACATGATCCAGAAATCATTTTAATATGTGACCCTGGACCACAAAACCAGTCTTAAGTCGCTGGGGTATATTTGTAGCAATAGCCAAAAATACATTGTATGGGTCAAAATAATCTATTTTTATTTTATGCTAAAAATCATTAGGATATTAAGTAAAGATCATGTTCCATGAAGATATTTTGTAAATTTCTTACCGTAAATATATCAAAACTTAATTTTTGATTAGTAATATGCATTGCTAAGAACTTCATTTGGACAACTTTAAAGGCGATTTTCTCAATATTTAGATTTTTTTTGCACCTTTAGATTCCTGATTTTCAAATAGTTGTATCTGAGCCAAATATTGTCCGATCCTAACAAACCATACATCAATTGAAAGCTTATTTATTCAGCTTTCAAATGATGTATAAATCTCAATTTCGACAAATTGACACTTAAAACTGGTTTTGTGGTCCAGGGTCACTTATACTGATTTGGTGCTTAAGCAAAATTTCTAATTATAATCAATGTTGGAAACAGTTGTCTTTATATAGAAAGTTCAAATAAAATTCTGAATTCTTTTGATCAATATTACTGACCCTAAACTTTTGAGTGTATATGTGTGTGAGAGAGAGAAAAATAGAAAAGAGGAGGGTTGAAGAGAGAACGTGTTGCTCGTGTCTGTGAGCGTTGTCTTAGATCCCGTACCAGCTGTTCACTACAGCAGCCTCCAGCTCATTTAGCATTTAGTCACACCTCACAAAGACATTTACCCATAGTGCAGCTGTCACATTCCAGACCACCTGTATGAGCAAACCCTATTGTTTCACCATTAAATTTCCATGGAAAACAATTCAAGCCTCCCATAACTGTCAAAAAGAAAAGAAAAAACATTGCCAACATAAACCAGGAAGACTCAAAATATAGAATTCTGGATAAATATAAACTCTCTGGCATTCAAATTCAGGGGAGGGGTGTTAATGCTAGTCTCTGAACCTGAATCCCTAGGACTGGATAAATGACTTTCCATGGCTTGAACTTAAACATGAACTTTTACAAACACATAACACTGAAATCGCCATCCTGTAGTTAAACAGTAGGGAACGGTGCTACTGTAGTAACACCAACGTCAACAGTTCGATTCTCAAAGAATGCACTGAATACAATGTATACAGTACCTAGAATACAATGTATGTTGCTTTAGATAAAAGTGTCTGTCAAATGCATATAAATGTAATTGTGTTGTTTGGTGAACATGGCCAAAAATTTCTAATATGTTCTGCTAGGGATTCATTTTTAGGGGCTAAAATAACACCAATGAGGGAATAGTCAACCAAAATTAACATTAAATATATTAGTGACCATTATTTATAATACTTTTTCACGTTGTCATTGATCTTCCACTGTGTCACTCATACTTCCACATATTCAAACTTGCCAGGTCAACATAAGAAATATTTTTCAATTAATAAATATCTTTAAAAATACTTATCAGAGCTTCATATGCCAAGTGAACCATGACATGAGCTTTGACTGACAAGAACGAAATTCCCTCTGTCCTTAATATTCCAGGCTGTAAGGAACGAAAGCAATCCCATACACCAGGGATGAATTAAGTCACTATTATTTTGTCTGTCATATAACTCCGAGTCCAGAGCCAGAAGCCCATGAGTTGTTGTGCCAAGCATTTCTCCAGAGAGACTCAATAGACTGTTTTTTCTCTCCATGAACAACAGTGTTTGTGCATTTGATACATTTCACTGCACTGGCTTTTGTGTGTACATTTACGAATGCTCATTTCTGAGAGCAAGAACACTGGAAGATGAAAGTCAAGGCAGTTTTTTAACAGCACAATGTGTCACAGCAGTAACATGCAAGTGCAAAATGCACTTGGGTCAGGGTCAGGGTCAGGGTCAGATAAACCACGTGCCAGGAATGAAAGTGGTGAATAATTTAAATCGTGAATCAAGCTGTTCTGCGCTTGAACTCCTTGATCTCGAGCTTGTATTTCTTCAGTGTATAAAAGCCTGTCACTGTGCAAGATAATTGTGAAAACAATTCAGCAACAAAAACCAACATAAAAACAATTACAAAATTACAATTTAAAATAACTGGGTTTTTCCCCCCTTTTTAAATTAAATTCATTCCTGTGATGTGGCATATGCTGATTTGTAAGCATTTCATTTCATCATTTTTTCAGTATTCTCTGATGATCAGAACAAGCGTAATTTTTTCAGGTAGAGACCAAACAATACCAAGTACACTACAGTATATAGGGTAAACGTACCTATTAAGCTCACCGAAATCTACATTGAGACATTTTTAGTGCACAAGATATTGGTTTCAGTACAAAAAGTTATGTTAAAATAAAATATTAATCTCTCACACAAAAATATTTTATTTTATTTTAAATGACAAAAGCATTTCAATGAAGATATACATCATTAAATTCAAAAAGCCTGGCTGTGATTAATGGGTACATTTTTGTACCCTTTAAGCACACCCCTGTTCCTATTAAGCTCACATCATGTTTTATTAAAAATTCTTGTTTATTTTAAGGAAGAATTTTAAAGAATAATTGTAAAAAAAAAAAACAGAAAAAAAGAGAACGCTAAAATCAAGCAACAAGGCATTCAGTTTGATCGGTTATATATTCATAGTGAAGTGTCTGTCAATTTATAATATCATGGATGTAAAAATGCAAGCCAGTAATGCCTGTCAAGTAATATATTAGCGTCTTATACAGCTAGTCAGCTAACTGTGTTCTGTAGCATCTGTGCTATGTTGCTAAAACTATCTTTTGGACCTAATGTAATTATTTCCCACATCCACGCTGTTATCCCTGAAATTGTTTTAAGTACACTAAACATAAAAATTTCAATTTTTTATGGAGTAGTGAATTTTTTGAGTTAGGTGTACGATTTACATGAGTTTCCTCACTCTATTGAATGTTTTATGTTGAATCAACTCAACTAAGCTTATTTGAGTGTGTTGTCAATGGCAACGAAATGAGGAACGCGACACAAAGAAGCTGATTGGTCTGAGCTGCTGTTTGAACTGACTCCTCGAGGACGCGCATTTCTGTCAGTGTTTGCTGGTGAGTTGAAACTTTCTTTCCCTTTTGCTCTGAAACCATTATTAATAAATGAAAGGTATAACAGTTAGCTAATAAAAAATATATAATTTAAGACTGCATGAATGTCAATTGCAAACCTTTCGCAACGGTCTTTTACGGATCGGCTTTTTTTTTACTCTACTTTTGCAAGTAATGTTTTACACAAACAAGCTTATATTGAAAAACTTTGTGCATGTGCCGTATATTAGCCCAAGAAATGCAATCTCTCGTCCACATAGTGTTAGTTAGTTAGCTACTGAATACATTTAATTTAATACCAAGTCTTTTCTACCATGTAATGCCGGATAACTTTACTGCAATTTTTAGAAGCAGTTTGTGGATAACTCAACAGGTCACATCTTAATCACACTTTGCTTTATCAGCTTGTTAAAAAAAAGAAAGTCTAATGTGCTTTGTTGTCACTCTACAGATTCCAAGAAGTGCAGTGCTGAGCTAAAGAAAAAGATGATCTGGAAATGTAAGTGCTGTCAATTTGCTTGTGGCAAAAGGGGATACTTGGTAAAACATACTAGACTAAGCATTTTATTTATGTTAAGGCTATGGATTACAGGTAATGATGTCAATGTACAGTCAATGTGCTCATCGTTTTGGTTCATAAGATCTCAGTATATCATCAAGAGCAAGGGGTATTCATTTTGTGTTTTCTGTATCTGCTTTTTTAAAGTGATGGAACCCTTTCACTTCCATTTTATGAATCACCAAGGACCATGGATTCAGTCACCTACATTTTAAATGGCCTGAGGGTGAGTAAATGAACAGCAAATTTTCATTATGGGTGAACTTTTCCTGTAATACAGAAAAAAGCAATAATTGATGGAAATGTGATTTTCATTTTTCATTGATGTTGTCTCTGCTACCTCAGACCTCTGATCTCACTGACATGAACTGTGGCAATAGGAGGGATTGTTGTATTGTTGATTTTTCTTTCTGTTATAAATGATGTAAACTAAAGGGGTCACAACATAGTTTTTAGCTAAAATTTGTTTTATTAATTTCCTTCATGTCCAGGCTTCTGATGATGAGGAGTCACACCAAAACGTTCCAATCGGAATCTGCGAAAACGAAGATGTTGCACAGCATCCCCTGTCTTTCTCCTCCATCCCGTAAAGAATCGTCTCAGAGGGTAATCTTAGGAAGGACGTTTTAGAGAACCTCCCTCAGGCCATTTGTTCTTGTTTTTGGATTGACTTATGCCTTGCATCTTGATTAATGAGCAATGAGCTCATTGATTAACGAGCAATACATTAAACACATACATTTTCTCTTGGTTTTATTAGACAAAATCTCAACATACCTAAAGTTACCTGAAATTTGTTAAATGGATTTTGAAAAAATAATTAAAATAAACTGAATTCTAAAACAAAATCCTTGTTGTTTGTATTTTTGTCCTTGTTTATTGTGCAGCTGTAACTTAAAGAATAATAAATCAGCAGAGAAATTAGTTAAAATTAAACCAATTAAATAGTTATATTAAAAATGCAATTTGGTCTACTAAAAGTTAACTTTAGTGCAATTTAATGTTTTGAGTTACCTTAACTGGTAAATTTTAATTATTGTAACAGATATTTAGTTTCCAATGTAAAGAACTTAAAATGTCTTGTTTGTTCAACAAGACAAAATCAAATTTTTTAGGGCAACGAGTTTCCATACATTTTTTAAGTTCAATCAACTTGTACGGGCTTACAGTGCAAGTTCCAGGTTATAATATGCAAAAGTCTGAACATTAATCTCTTAATTTTACAATAAGTAGTTAAACTTACCCAAAATAAAGGTTTAAACGTCTAAAACCCGCACATTTAAGGGGCTCCTCTTTTGGTGAAAGTTTTCAGACAGCTTTCAAAATGGCCGCCAGACAGTGTGAACATATGGAGACTCATATCTCAGTGTGCAATGAGTTGATTGACTTGAAATTACAGGAGGTATGTAGTAACAAACATATCAATCGGTTAAGACATCAAGTACGATAATAATTTATTTTTTTCTTTTTATAATCTGATCTCAAAAATGGAAGTGTGCTTAATGGGTACGTGAGCTTAATAGGTACATTTACCCTATAAATAGTACACAGTTATGTATTTTGGGCTGTGTGGTTTGTAGCTTCACAAAACATTAGTAAACCATAGTGGATCACATATATTTGCTAAAGCTATAGGACATCCAGGATCTGATCGTGTCGTGATGATGATGCAGCGTTTTTTCCAACATCATTTGAAAATTCATTGAATTTGGAAATTCTGCTTGGATTGGGATTGATTGCTCAGGTCAAGCTCTTGCATTTACCATTCGCAATAGAAATGAAGTGCACAACTAGAAGATGTTGTGCTCATCCACCAGGACATTATTGCTTCTCATTATGTTTACACAAGCAAGTGGTTCTTATGTTCTTCTTATTGTCATGTATGCAGGATATTTTTCTTTCCACAAAAAAAAAAAAATCTATCTGATTTGATTGGGGGTTGATTGGAAGTGCTGGCTGCCTTCAATCTGAGTGGGCGAGTGCCACCCTGGCCCTTAGCCTTGCCACTGTTCTGAATGATTCATCAGTGTGCATTATTACAAAGAACAAATAAGGTTTGCATTCATAATCTTTCATCAAAATGTAATAACTTGCTCCACTAATAAAATTACTTTCCTTTTTCAACTGATGTCACCAACCTTTTTCTCATTTAATATCCCGTTTCTCTCAGAAATACAACACATTATGTAAATTAAAAATGAGTTGCAAAGTTAATGTTAAATTTCAAAGTTACTTGAAATAATTGTTTTCACCTTTATTCTCCATTGTTATAAATACTAAATATTACTTTTTGTGGTCAAGCTGACATCTTATAAGTGTTTTTCTCAAACACAATCAGCCTCAACATTACAAAACACTGCAGTGAACGTGTCACGGCAGCAGGCTGTGAGTACAGGTCTGTGAACGTGTTTAGCCAATGAAGGATATCTACATTTTGGTTTATCAAAACGCCAAATGGTTTACCCCACTTCTAAACAGACAAAGCCATCCTGTTCATACTCTGTTGCACAGAACAACGAAAGTGCTGGAGACATTAGCCCAATATTTACAAACTATCATTGTGCTCATATAAGGCTCAGACTGCAGAGCACTGCACACTGCATTCCTGGACCAACTTGTGCAGGAATAAATTTGATGTGAGTTTTATTACAAAGATACGTACAACAATGAACATGCGCTCGAGTCTTCTGTTTAAAGGTTCATAGCGTCGGTTCATATTTACGGCCTCTCTTATGACTTGATTTATTTTTTTTAAAACACACAGTTTACATGATTTCGAGATTACATAATTACAATAAACACAGGGTTCTTTAAATCCAGCACCATGCCATAAACCACAGTGACTTTTCAGTGTGTAAAGCCACTGTTTAAGACTTTTCACTGTTTGCTTTATATCTAATGTTTCTAATACTTATTTTAATACTCTCTGCATCCATACGCCAATGGGTGAATGGGTGATTGTACCGTACCTGTCATACATTAAAATCAACCAAACCACAACAGAATAACTGGAAATTTGATAAGCAGCTTCATTTGCACACATTTCATTCCTAGTCATTTCTCAAGTTCAGTGAAGTGTTCAGAATCTAGAGCAATTCAATCATATCTACTGTGTTATGTCATTCAGAAAATAAAACAGTTATTGCAGTGATTCACATTTAGTTAGAGGCAATTGTTTACACCTGTATAAATTTAGATCTTCGACAGCACAAGGCATGAATACTTACGCAGTTGCATATTTTACATTATTCTTAACAGTAGACAAAATTCCATGTAAACATTATTATGGTGCTTAGAAAAATAATAATAATTCACTTCAAGGTTGAATTTGCCATTCAATCAGAGAATTGGTCTCAATACTTTTGCAAAGCCATGTGTAACTGCATTTTGGCTGAGCAATATACAGTTCTATCAAAATTCATATATTCACAATGATTTTGTTGCCAATATAAAATTAAGCAACATTGTGATTTTTACGTATTTTACAAAAAAAATACAATTTTAAATCTACCTGGCTACAGTGGCTGGTTGAAATGATAAAATAAATAAATGTCCCTTTTAAGCAATTTCAGAACAGATAAATTGAGTAATAGCTCACAAGCAAAAATGGTGTTGTTCTCAAAAAAAATCTGCACAATTGTGATTCGTTCAACCATGAGTTCACTGTGGAGTCTCTAAGCAGCACTCTCATGTCATGAAGGTTCAATATGGCTGCACAATTAATCATAATAAAAACCAAAATCGCAATTTAGCTTAGTGCGATTATGAAATCACGAAGGCTGTGACTTTTGAAGAATTTATATATGTGACCCTGGACCACAAAACCAATAATAATGTTTTGCTGAATAGATAAGCTTTGATTTATGGTTTTTTATGATAGGACAATATTTGGCTGAGAAACAACTATTTTAAAATCTGGAATCTGAGGGTGCAAAAAAAAAAAAAAAAAATATTGAGAAAATTGCCTTTAAAGTTGTCCAAATGAAGTTCTTAGCATTTAAGTTTAGATATATTTACGGTAGGAAATTTACAAAATATCTTCATGGAACATGATCTTTACTTAATAGCCTAATGATATTTGACATAAAAGAAAAATGTATAATTTTGACCCATACAATATATTGTTAGCTATTGCTACAAATATAAACGTGCAAATTAAGACTGGTTTTGTGGTCCAGGGTCACATATATGCAGCATGTTTCATAGTGAAGAACGGCACTGTGATCAGAGCACCATGCATAAGTAAGGGATAATCAAACGGCTGTGCATTAACCGATTTGAATGCACAACGTGGAGGCAAAGAACCACCCGACACGCAGCTAGCCATTGATTATGCCATGGTCATTTGCCAGCATTCACATATTAAATGACACGCGAAAATCATCCATTTAGCCTAGCTAAGTAAATCGGAAATGTCTACTCTAACTGTCTCACTCTGTATTACTATTCAACTATAACTGTATGTTACTATGGTTACCAATGTTTATAGGAAGCGCATTAATATAGAACGTGATTAAACTGACCTGGAACTACCTGTGCAGTTAAACAAATTTAATCAACAGACCATGGCATAAGTTTGTATATTTCATTTTTTATAGCTCAGTTTTTCATACCTCCTGATGAAAATTAAGAAATTGCTGTCACAGGTTTGTATCATGAGTTTATCAGCATGTTAATAGGTCAACCGTAAAATAAATATTTTATGTAAAATAAAATTATTATTATTATTATTAAATACTCTACTTTTTATATTAATAATAAAATAGTGTTATTACAAGTATATTTCCTATTTTGTTTAATATATTTTTAGTAGTATTTATATTAATAATAAATATATTCATATCATATAATAATAATTATTAGTCATATTGACATATAAGCACCACACTGTTGGCCAAATTTTTCTCCTAAATCATGCAGACCTAGTTCAGTCCATAATTTAAAGTCCCTTTAAAATGCTTTTTAATAGCACACAACCATTCAAAATCATGCTACCAGAATGCCTATAGTGCAACACATCCAGACAGTGTCTGCCCTAGGCCAATTACCCGGTGACTGATTAATTACATGACGGTGAGAACGTAATGCTGTAATTATGAGGTAGGGTTTACACATCACATGCAAACACTCACCAAACCAACAAAAACAATCAAGACACCTCCAGCAAATGTCAACTGCTATAGAACAGCTTAAAGGGACAGTCCACCTGACCATGAAAGTTCTATCATCATTTACTCACCCTCATGTTGTTCCAAATCTGTATGACTTTGTTTCCATTGACTTTCATTGTATGGACAAAAAATACAATGGCAGTCAGTGTGAACCAAAACTGTTTGGTTACCAACATTCTTCAAATCATCAGCAGAAATAAATAAGACTATCCCTTTAACTTACTAACTTCTTAGACTAGCCTACATATGGGTCAAATTATTATTTTTAATAAAGTAAATGTTGATATTTCTATTGGAAAACAAGATGAAAATACTGTTTAGGAAAGTGATTTTTTGCCATGTTTCAATATCATTTGGATCCTGTGATTAATAAAAGCCCAGATGGCTTTTCCTCCTTTCTAACTGTATTAGCTGGCCTGAGCAGCCGTCAGTATATGGTAACATGAGCCCTGCAGCCTATAATGCTCTCTAGGCAGAGATAATTGAGAGCGCCGAAGAATAGCAGGGTCCAAGAAGCCCAACCATTTGCTCCTTGTCATTTCTGAGCAATTGGAATATAATGACATCTTGTTTGCTCTGAGAGGTTTATTCTTTAGAAGGTGCAGCTGTTCTGTTTCACCTCTTTCTCCCGGATTACTGGCTTTCTTTAATTCCCATTTTGTCTGTCAGGCCTGTATGCTAGAAATCATCTAAATTAATTAGGAAAACAAACAGCTAGCTTAATAATGATGAAGAAATGATGGACCTCAAGGCAATGGCTCAGCTGTGTGTAGATGTTAACAATCAAAGCAGCTCAGCTGTGACAAACACACTGCATATCAATGAAACCTGATGTCTGTTTTGCACCCTGAAGAAAAGAAACACATTGTATGACAGCATTGTTTGTTTTTTGAAGTGACCTCTGTGCCAAGCAACTAAAGCAATTAATCACCTCTAAATTTCTCTAAGGAAAGAAATTGATTTCTCGGTCAAAATAAAGTAGCCAAATGTCCAGGGTTCAATACTGTAACAGCTTTTTATTGTAGGGCTAAATCTCTTTCACATTACATAGCTGAGACTGTATGCTCTGCCAAGGGTGCTCTTGCTTGTGATGTAATTACAACTGAATCAAACCTTGAAATGTGCCTCGGAACACAGATATGAAAGATATGATTAGCTATAAAATGCACTCACTCACAAAATAGGTGTGATAACAAAATTCCTGGGTGAGTTTGCGTAAGAAATTAATATTTTTAATACTTTTATTTTATGCTTTTGCTGTACTTTTATTCCACAAAGACACATTAAATTATTACTGCACGTTACAAAAGATTTATATTTCAAATAAATGCTATTCTTTTGAACTTTCTTGATCAAAGCACACTGGAAAAAAATTTATCATGGTTTCCAGAAAGATTTT
Source organism: Onychostoma macrolepis (assembly GCF_012432095.1). NCBI lineage: Eukaryota > Metazoa > Chordata > Actinopteri > Cypriniformes > Cyprinidae > Onychostoma > Onychostoma macrolepis. The sequence continues at coordinate 15,670,215 of NC_081162.1, read as the reverse complement.
GAGCAGCACAACTGTTTTCAATGTTTATCATGATATCACGTTTCTTGAGCACAACCATATTAGAATGATTTCTGAAGGATCATGTGACACTGAAGACTGGAGTAATGGCTCCTGAAAATTCAGGTTTGTCATCACAGGAATAAATTACATTTGTACATTTGTTTTAAATTCTAATATTTCACAATACTACAGTTTTTGATCAAGTAAATGGACTGGTGAGCAATTCATGACTGTCTAAAAATGTGAGAAAGGACAGAGCACATTATAATACAAATAAATCAAACCAACCTATAGGACTATGAGTGGGGATAAAACACTTTATTCTAACAGCATCACAGTATTACCTGCTGAGAGTCGCTTCTGCCCATCATCCCATCATACTTTGATGGACTTCAACTGACATACAGACATTTTAAAAGCACTATGCTCTCTTACTCTTATTTTCTCTTTTACACACACAGATTGAATCTGGCCTAAAACTGGGTCCCAAATTCTAAAGATCACAGAACACAAGCCTCAATACACATCCTCTGGTAAAGGGCTGGTTTAAGGAAATTCTAGTGCATTTATCTGCTAGTAAATCACCAATCTATAATAAAGGAGTCCTTTAGACATATATTTGAATGCTGCACAACTTTGAACACTTCTGATAAGTAGGCATATGGCACAGAAAGAGTTTTAATTAAACATAAATCATTCGGTCTCTGAGGCATCATCAGTAAGTTCTGTGAGTGACATTCATCCATCACAGCAAGAGAGGATTTCACACGTCTGATATCAGAGTGTGACACATTAACACTAGAGCAGGTGGCATCTGGGTGAGTGCATGTTGCCACAGTGTGAGACAGGTGCAGTTCAATAGACAGTTGAAGCTGGTTGTTTTCCCACTGGTAACCACAGTGTAAGGATGATCTGATCATGACATTCTACAGATTGTGAGTAAAGACTGAAAGCTCTAATGGCCATAATGCAACACCTGTTGGCATGCATCACCTAGAAGTGCGTAACAAACTAAATACTACAAGATGTAATTTAATTTTTGTCAGTCACATTAAAACGATTTCTAATTTAGGTAAGCATAATAATGATTAGTTTATGGCTCATTCCATGAATGTGTTACACTTTGGTGTACCATTATTACTTTTTTAAAAGCATTATTAATCACATATCTCTCAGAAAAGTAGAAAAAGTACAAAATATTATGTAATAATATTTAATATATAATATGTACCTTTAAGGTACTTATGTGCACCTTATAACGGTAAAAAAGTACAAATGTGTACCTTTTGAAAGGGTACTGCCCCAGAGTGTAGGTTGGGGGAACTAATAGATATGTTAAATAAAACTATTAACTAAAACAAAACTAATCTGTCAAGCAGGTACACTCTTAAAAATAAAGGTTCCAAAAGGGGTTTTTCACAGCAATGCCATTTAGAAAGAACCATTTTGGGTTCCCAAAAAACCTTTTCTTAAAATAGTCTCTTTTTGTTTTCTTAGTGTGAAGAACATTTTAAAAAAACTTTTCTTTAGAACTGTCTTTGTGAGTATTTTAGGACATTCTAAATAATGTATTTTTATTGTAAAGAACATTTTGTGTAATGGAAAGGTTCTTCATGGAACCACAAACATTTTTAAAACTGTAGTTTTAAACTAATTAAATGCCAGCCTCAGAGGTCTTCACCTTTGCAACTGTATCAAACAATGTTTTACTTAACGTGTTAAATTGATATTGAGTTCATTGTCATTTAAAACTATTGTAATGATTGACTTTTAATGACCAAATATGTGATATTTAGCTGTATTTCACATTTTGTTATGATTTTTATTTTTTCTCTCATTACAAATACTACTACTACTACTACTAATAATAATAATCTTTAAAATTGTGACACCCAAGAAATAACATAATTTGGGCCCTTCTTTGAAATAAAGGTTCATTTTGACATCTTAACCCTTTCTTTGTATAAAGAGCCATTTTTGGAGATTAAAACAGATATGAAAGTTCCATTATAGGGTCTTCAACCAGGCCTAATTGTTCTGGTTTCTGAGTTCTTTAAAACACCAATACATATATGTTTTTGGGTTTTTACAGAACAAAAAGTGAACCTAACCACATCTATGCTGTATAACCTACATATTGATATAATATCTCACCTGCTCACGTGATTTTTAGTTTGACCTCTGATAAAGGTTATGAATCTCCTCCTCGACCGTTTGTTGAAAAAGAAAGGAAAATGTAAAGGTCTTATTTCCCCCTGCTATTCGTGTGCATTCTCTTACCCGGGCTGCACGCGAAGAATATGGATCTTCAAAGAGTGCCCATATTTTTGGTTGCCAAACTTCGCAGCATCCCCTGGAGCGGACAGGGCTGTCCTCAATGCCGAAGCGTCTGGGCATGTCCTGGTCATCCTCCGCATCCTCCGGATCTGGCGGTTCGAAAATCTCCAGCGCCTCCTCTGCGTCCCTGTGCTGGCGGTAGGTCATCCAGCAACAGGGTTCCACGTCAGTCTCATCGATGCCCCAAAACGCCAACTCCTCCTCGAACAGAGGGCCGCACACATCCGCCGGGCAGTGCAGCTTGCCGGTCCTGTAGTAGTTCAGCACATAGCCGAATATGCCCGGGTGTCGGTCAAAAAAGAACTCGCTGGAGCTGGGCGTCTGTCCTGTGTCTGAATCCGGGTTCACCTGGTTGATCGTGTCGGCGAGCCAGGCGAGTCTCGTGCCCGGTATGGTCCTAAGGGTGCTCCTGTAGGTTTCGTGGCGCGTGCCGCCGACGTTGATGGTGATTTTTTCCGAGTTTTCTCCTCTGGCCATCTCTTCCTTCAGACATGATTTGGAAGGAGGTTTGTTGCCTGACTTGCGCCCGCGGTACGACGAAACACACACCGAGCTGATCATAGATTTAGATAGAGAGGCTTTTACCTAGTAACTCTCTTGGCTTTCTAAACCTGCGCAGCTGTCGTCAGTTACGAAAGTCGAACAACTGTAGAGAGTTTCCGCCGTCAACATGACCAACCATCAGAGGCGCGAAGAACCACCTGTTAACGCAGAAACTCTCCTAGATTCTCAGTCTATGGGTGGATGCTTGCGTTGTTCCTCATTCATGGGCACTTTGACACGATACTAAACACCAAAACACGAGCAAACCGTCCGCGTATCACGACCGGATTGGCATTTCTTAGGCATTAGGCATTTCTCACTATATTTACAAAGAAAAACAGATTAGTTTAAATAAAAGTCAGACTACTCTAAAAATGACTCAATTTAATCTCTTTCAAAACTCTCGTCACCCTGTCGCTGAATTAGTAAATCACACCCGGCTGTCACCTGCGCGCGCATTATTCCTTAATCACAACGGGTGAGTTTAAAATAAAAGCGCAACCTTGCCGAATAATGTCTGCGATGTTAACTTTGATTGTACATCTGTATCAGGCCAAATCCTCTGTTGGCGAAGGATGAGACGGTATCGTCAGTTTGTTGGAAAAGATCTGTTGCATCTTGTGACAGTCAGAAGACGACACAGCCCATGGGAGGATGATGATGATGATGATGCTGCTCCAGCGCCCCAGTAACCCTTACAGCGCTGCAGCACGTATGAACGTGAGCTCAGTTTGATTAGTACAGGGGAAAGCTTCAGTTTATCAGATTATGGACCTCTTTTCACGGTCTACCATGACGCATTTCCGCATTAACATCGAAAATCTAACAGTTTATTTATATTTGAATTGAATTGACTGTGTAAATCGTTCTGTATTTCTATCGTTCTATTTTTATCCTCCTTTGGAAAGTTTTTTTTTTTTTTTTTGCTGACGGAGAAAATAACCCTGCTAAAAAAAAAAACAATAGAAGCGCAATAGAAACCATCACAGAAATTCCAGTGGTTTCCATTAAAATACCATTATAAACCATTAGCTTTTCCCAGTAAAACCATTACAAAATTTCTTTTTGTAGTGTGTTTTGGGCATTTTTCCAATAGGATTTAACATCCCACCAATAGAATCCCTCACATACCAGTAGACACCATTGTAGTTTCCATTAAAACCAATACAGTTCCCATTATAACCATTAAAACCATTACATTTTCTATTGTGTTTTGGGCAGGGTTCTATTGGTTTTTTCAGCAGGAAATGAAATACTACATATTATTATAGTTTATTAGGAGGAGTTCACCCTGATAGTTTCCAAACTCAGAAATGTGAAAGGGTCCATTGAGTAAAAACGCATCAAATCAAAAGTGTCCAATCAAGTGCAGGAAAAATGGGTAAGTCCAAGGGCATTTAAAAAAAATATATATATATTTAAGTATTAATATAAATTTTTACATCATATAGAAAGTTATAGAGCATTTAAGGATTTTCTAGAATTGTTTTTATTTTATTTTTTTAACAATTAAAGACTTATATATATAAAGAATATAAAGAAAACTTAAATATAAAGAAACTGGTGTTTTGAATTTGAGGTATCCAAGTTAGTTTTAGTTTGTCTTACAACGTCACCTAGTGTACAAGTAAAGTAGAGCAGGTTTAACATCATGCATTTTCTACCTTGCTTTCTTCAATACAGAAAGAAATCACTGGATTTGTTGGTTTTCATGATTTAAAATGGGCATTTCATTTTTATTCATGTAAATAATAAATACATATAATAAATTATAATAAAACATTCCATATTCGTTTATTCCACTCCATTAATTCATTTCTCAGCTGACACAGCTGAAAGACTGAATTTAAATGCATGCACATTTGACAAACAAGATATAAAACAACTTAGCTCTTAAAAATCTGGAAGTATCACAGTAAGTAAGGCCAGCATATCTTATTTAACACTTAAGGTAATATTGCACTATAGTAAGGCAAGTTTTCTCCTCTTTAATCCACCTCTTCAATGGTGGGGCCCTGTGATTCAGGCTGGGCTTGGAATCCACAGCCACCTGCGGAAGGAACTCGTCCTTGATAGAGCCGAGTGATGATTGGATTACACACACTTTCCAGTTCCTTCTGGTGGTGCTCGTACTCTTCCTTTTCAGCCAGCTGATTTTTCTCCAACCAAGTGATAACCTCTTTACACTTATCAATGACCTTCTTCTTTTCTTCTTCACTAATCTTTTCATTCAGCTTTACATCCTCAACACTATTCTTCATGTTGAAGGTGTAAGACTCCAAGGCGTTCTTTGCTGCAATCTTCTCTCTCTGCACCTCATCCTCGGCTTTGTACTTTTCCGCATCCTGCACCATCCGCTCAATTTCCTCTTTGCTTAGTCGACCTTTGTCGTTGGTGATGGTGATTTTGTTCTCTTTCCCTGTGCTCTTGTCCACGGCCGATACGTTCAGTATGCCATTGGCATCGATGTCAAAGGTCACCTCAATTTGGGGTACGCCTCGTGGCGCTGGTGGGATACCAGTGAGCTCAAACTTGCCGAGCAAATTGTTATCTTTGGTCATGGCCCTCTCACCTTCAAACACCTGGATCAGGACGCCTGGCTGGTTATCAGAATATGTGGAGAAGATCTGCGTCTGCTTGGTGGGGATGGTGGTGTTGCGTTTGATGAGAGAAGTCATGACTCCTCCTGCGGTCTCGATACCCAAGGACAAAGGAGCCACGTCCAGAAGCAACAAGTCCTGAACGTTTTCCGAGGTGTCGCCCATCAGGATGGCGGCCTGCACCGCAGCTCCATATGCCACCGCCTCATCTGGGTTGATGTTCTTGTTGAGATCCCTGCCATTGAAGAAATCCTGCAAAAGCTTCTGGATCTTGGGGATCCTGGTGGAGCCGCCAACCAGAACAATATCATGGATCTGGGACTTGTCCATTTTAGCATCTCTCAAAGCCTTTTCGACTGGTTCCAGCGTGCCCCTGAAAAGCTCAGCGTTAAGCTCTTCAAAGCGAGCCCTTGTGATGGAAGTATAGAAATCAATGCCTTCAAACATTGAATCGATCTCGATGCTGGCTTGAGTGCTAGATGAGAGGGTCCTTTTAGCTCTTTCGCAGGCCGTGCGAAGCCTTCTCACTGCTCTCTTATTCTGACTGATGTCCTTCTTGTGCTTCCTCTTAAACTCTTCAACAAAGTGCTTCACCATCCGGTTGTCGAAGTCCTCCCCACCCAGGTGAGTGTCTCCTGCTGTGGCTTTCACTTCAAAGATCCCATCCTCAATCATCAGGATGGAGACATCAAAGGTGCCTCCACCTAGGTCGAAGATCAGGACATTCCTCTCTCCTCTCCTGCCCTTGTCCAGCCCATAGGCGATGGCAGCTGCTGTGGGCTCATTGATAATTCGCAGCACGTTCAACCCGGCGATCACCCCTGCGTCTTTGGTCGCTTGCCTCTGAGAATCGTTAAAGTACGCTGGGACCGTGATGACAGCGTTATTGGTGCTCTGACCCAGGTAGGCCTCGGCGATCTCTCTCATTTTGACTAGGACCATGGAGGAGATCTCCTCAGGGTAGAATGTCTTAGGCTCTCCTTTGTACTCAACTTGAACTTTTGGTTTGCCGTCTTCGGAGATGACCTTGAAGGGCCAAAGCTTCATGTCAGACTGGACCACTGGATCATTAAACTTCCTACCAATCAGTCGTTTGGCATCAAATATTGTGTTGTTGGGGTTCATGGCGACCTGGTTCTTGGCAGCGTCTCCGATGAGTCTTTCTGTATCTGTGAAGGCAACGTAGCTCGGAGTGGTTCTGTTTCCTTGATCATTAGCAATGATTTCCACCTTGCCATGCTGGAACACCCCCACACAGGAGTAAGTGGTTCCCAGATCAATGCCAATGGACACACCTTTAGACATCTTGTTTATCAATAGTTAAATGTCACCTGCAATACAAAGTAAATGTATTATTTATTAAATAAATTCTTTATTTAATGTATTATTAAATAAATCTCAATCTCGAGTTATTTAATAATAACAATTATTATTATTATTAATATAATTATTTAAATTAATAATTAAATATATTTATTAATAAATAAATATATTAAATATTACTGACTGTCATCTCTTAAGTATTATAAACAATTTGTTGAATAATGCAAAAAGTCTACTTAAAATGTATAGCTATATTTTTATTTTAAATTTGGATATAAAGTATACAACATATATAAAATATATTTTTTAAAAATATTTCAGAGTTAACTCAAAGAGTCACTTACAGGTCTTGTGAGTTTCTTCTAGCAGCTCTGCTTTGCTTCAGGTTGCTTGAGTTGTCTTGTCTCGACTGCCTCGACCTGAGCGACACTGAGAATTTTATACCTCCCATGCTGCGTCTAGAAAGACTAGACTTCTCTAGACTTTGGCAGTAACTTTAGACTAGAGGCTGACTGAGTCCTGAAGTTTCCAGACACGCACTGATCTCGTACATAGTACTGCAAAGAAACATCAGCGCTCCAAATATAGAAACGGAATAAGCTGGAAGAAGCTTGATTACTATGCAACAGGTGGGCGGGGCTAGACGATGTTTGAAATGATTGTTTACTTTTTTATTTTTTTTAAATTCTGTGTTTTTATTTGAACTGCTTTTTAAAACTGCTCACTGCTGTGTTATTATTCGGAAGTATAAAGCGTTCTGTCCGTTGATTTCTGTTACATTTCTCAGCGGTGGCCATGATGCACCACCAGATGCTCACTTTTTGTCTTATGTAAAACATTCATTTCTTGCATTTTCCCGCCCAGATTCCTTTTACACGCGACTAATCTTTTATCTTAAAAAGGAATATTGTTGCATTGGTGTTAACATAAAATATAATGCGCTTCCTACACAATAACAGAAAAAAAGTTTGTGATATTAATAGCATAAATATGAGTCAAAATGCATATTGTGACAGCAAGATCTTTAATGCAGGGATTGGATGACATCACAAATCTGACAAATGTATGCAAAGGAAATCACAAAGTGCATATGAGGCAAATATTCAAATGACAGCAGTCACAGTGATATTTGCTTAAGACATTTGCAGTCCCTTAGAGATGGTGATCAAGATATGTGTGCTGCTTGGGAGTCTAGCTGGCTATGTGTGGGTATGTTGGGGGCCAAGGCCAATAATATTCTGCAAAAGTCTCACAGAATATCCCAAAATCTAATTTCAACTGTGGTTACATTTATTTAATAACATATAATGGTCTATGTTCTTTTAACAGAAGAATTTGTAAAAGGCCACAGAGATGATGGAAGCGTGTGAGAATGTGAAAGGGAAAATAATCCCTATTGGTGACAATTCATAAAATCCCCCAAGCGGGGTATATTTAGCAGCATGTGCTGCCGGGTCACAGAAGTTTCTGCACACAGTGGTGTGTATCATATTGCCAGAACACTCTAGCTTTTCGCAGTAATACACAGTACATTCATTCAAAAAAAGCTTTTATATTTTCTTATGCAAGAGCGATAAATCAGGAATATTATGCCGAGTCTAACAATTTTATATTAAAAAGCCACAAAGACAATTTTTTTGGTCATGAACGATTGAGTGTAGCATAACCTTGCATGAATAGAATACCCATGTAAAAACAAAGCATAATAATAATTATCTTATTTGATCAGTAACTATAACCAATATTTGGCACATTTTTAGAGCCATAGACAGTGGTCCTTTTCATATTTTAGGTTAAAAGATGATTTACAACAAATGCTATAATACATGAATTCTAACAATACACAGAAGCCTAAAAGTGACATGAACATATATTTTGTCACTGGACATTAGTAACACTATTAAATAAGAATAACATTCAGTAAAATCAAGTTTCGTTTTAAGAAATGTATATTAATAAAAAATAAATCTCTTGCTTCACTGGTTAATGCAGGTCTCTCCATCTTTGATGAAGGCTGAATCCATCCAGTCACACTAATATCTGTAAGTAGAACAACAGAAAAATTATATTTTTGCCATAACTGTTCAGTCTGGTATGAAGAATGTTCATAATATGAAATTGTTTGTTTTTCATTGATTGTTATGAGTTACACTACCATTCAAAAATTTGGTGTCATTAAGATCTTTTTATTCGGTAAGGATCCATTAAATTGATCAAAATGACAGTAAAGACATAATAATGTTACCAAAGATTTCAAACGTTCTATTAAATCAAAGAATCCTGAAAAATGTTTCAGTTGCCACAAAAATTAAATGGCAAAACTGTTTTCAATAAACAGCATAATAGACTTCTTTCTTAAAATCTTTCTGTGCCCAAACTTTTCAACAGTAGACAACGTTATACTGAAAAGCTGAAATAATAATTGTTTACTATCATTATTGTATTTTATTTTTTAAATTGTACTAGACTAATATGTTGAAAACAATTAGCAATTTCACTGGTTATGTGAGTCTTTCATTGACAACCAGCAGAGGGTAGTAAGTGACCAAACATTTTATTCTTGGGTATTTGATGAGAAGTTGTCCTAAAATAGGAATACTAGACTTTCTTTGTCACACTATATAACAGTTAAAATGTGTACACTGTACATAAACTATCAGTCATAATCAATATGAGGTGTTTTAAAGCCCCTCTCATACCTGTAGTAATTTGGTTTAAAGGGTCCGTTCTTATTCAGGCCCATATATTTGGCCTGTTCATCTGACAGCTCTGTAAGATGAGCATCGAAATTGGGTAGGTGCAAGCTGGCCACATATTCATCTGAAACACACACATGCACATGATTTATCACAGTTAATGCACATAACTGCTTTATTTGAGTTGCAGTAGTGACTGGTTCTTACCCATCTTTTTGGGAAGCAGGTAGACATCCTGTTTGTAGCGACCTTCTGGTGCATTATACAGCTCTATCAGGGCCAAAGCCTAACATTAAAATAAAGAGCACAACAGCCTGTGATTAGAGATGTTAAATCAGGCATAATAATCATACAGCTGTGCAGCAGCACTCAGAAGCACAAACATAACTGGATAAAATGTCATCTGTACAGACGCACTTCAGCTAAAACCCAAATCGTGACCGGTTCAATTACCTGGGTTGTGGCTGTGATTGATAGCACAAATGAGGGGACTGTTGAGCAGCTCAGGTTCAAGAGCCGGCCCTGAAAAACAGCACACAAATAACTGAGATTTAACACAAAGGACAAAGATCTATTAGGGAAAACTAAGGCTTTTCATAAAATCACAATATATTATTTTTTCACCAAAAAAATATGGGTTTGATTGATAGAAGAAAATGTTCTTGATATTAAATAAACACATGGCAATGCCTTTTTAGCATTAAGAATTAAATTCTTATTTGATTATTTTCACTTTTTATGTGGAACTTTGATGCAAACCAAAACATGACAATACATGGCATCAAGTGCATAAGCTGCATTCAAAAAGGAAAACTAATAGACTTATATTATATTTGATAAAAAATATATACTCCTGTTCAAAAGTTTAGGGACAGTAGGATTTTTTAAATGTTTTTAAAAAAGGACATCTCTAGTGCACACAAAAATTGCATTTATCTGATCAAAATTATTGTAAAAACAGTAATATTGTGAATTTTTTAAAATTAATTTTATGTAAATTAATGTAATTTAAAATTCCTGTGATGGCAAAGCTGAATTTTCCCTTTGCCATTACTCCAGAATTCAGTGTCACATGATCCTGCAAAAATAATTTTAATCATTTAATGCCGATTCGTCGCTCAAAAAAAACTTCTTATTAACACTGTTGCTGCTTAATATTTTTGTAAAAAAAAAATTATTGTAACATTATAAACTTCTTTTGATCAATGTAATGCATCATTGCTGAATATAAATACTGATATTTTTTTTTTTTTTTTTTTTTTTAAATCACAAAAATCTAAGCTTTCATTGGAGAATAAGAATTTAAAATGGGGGAAATATCATTACGAAAAATGTTTTTTCCTCAAATACATGTTGGACACAATTACTGATACCCCTAGAAATTCTTATGAGCAAAATATAACTGAAATATATTCCCATTCATATTCACAATTTTGAGCACACCAGCGTGATTATGAACATGAAATTATCCAGCCATGGCTTCCTGTTTCACAGAAATATAAATAGGAGGGAAAACAAAACAAAGGCCAAATTCCAAATTAATCACCCATCACAATGAGAAAAACCAAAGAATATATTTCTTACGTGCAGCAAAAAAATAATTGAGCTTCACAAATTAGAAAGTGGCTTTAAGAAAAGAGCTAGAGCAGTGAAAATTCCCATTTCCACCATCAGAGCAATAATTAAGAATTTCCAATCAACAGAAAATGTTATGAATCTGCCTGGAAGAGGACATGTGTCTATATCGTCCTAATGCACGGTGAGAAGGAGAGTTTGAGTGGCTAAAGACTCTCCAAGGACCACAGCTGGAGAATTACAGAAAAAGGTTGAGTTTCGGGGTCAGAAAAGCTTAAAAAACAATTATCAAACAGCACCTACATCACCATGTGTTGTTTGGGATGGTTTCAAGAAAATAAAAAATAAAAATTGCTTTCACCAAAAAAACAATCTCCAGCATATTCAGTTGTCAGACACAACTGGAACTTCAAATGGGACTGGCTTCTATGATCAGATGAAACTAAAAATGTAGCTTTTTAGCAGCAAACACTCAAGATGGGTTTGGTGCACACGGGGATAAAAAGTACCCCTTGTTTACAATGAAATATACTGCTGTATTTTTGATGTTGCGGGCCTATATTTCTGCTGGAGGTCCTGGACATCTTGTTCAGACACACGGCATCACTGATTCTATCAAATACCAACAGATAAAAAAATCAATAAGTGACTGACTCTGTTAGAAATCTTATAATGGGCCATGTTTGGATCTTCCAACCGGACAATAATCCAAAAATAAACCTCAAAAACAACACAAAAATGGGTCACTGGGCACAAAACCAAGCTTCTGCTATGGCCATTCCAGTCCTCTGACCTGAACCCTGTAGAAAATGAGTGGGGTGAACTCAAGAGAAGAAGCACCAACATGGAGCTGGGAATCTAAAGGGTCTGGAGTGATTCTGGGTAAAGGAATGGTCTCTGATCTCGTGAGGTGTTCTCTAACCTCATCAGGCATTATAGGAGAAAACTCCTATACTATTGGCAAATGGAGGTTTCAAAAAATGTTGAATAAAAGGGTACAGTTAATTGTGTCCAATGTGTATTAGAGAAAAACATTTATTTCATAATGATATTTCCTCCCATTTTAAATTCTTATTCTCCAATAAAAGGTTAGATTTTTGTGAATTTTTTAAATAATGGATCAAAAGGATTAACAATGCAGATTTATTTCCACAGCCTTCTTTGTTCATATTTACCAAGGGTACCAACAATTCTGACCATGTCTGTATAACTATATATTATTTGACTATGTATATTATTTAATTTACATGATTAAAAACTGAAAATTATATAAATATTATGCACTCATTTATGATCACACATGTATATTAATGCATCAATTTGTGGCATTGCTCTAAATAACTAAACAGTAAAATAACTAAATTCTTCATTGCATTTTGCCTTGCAACAACTTGCTAGTTTTGACTTGTTCAGGACACATCCTGCACGGTTTTGATTCTTTGTGTCTAAATAACATTAAGCAGTCTTAAACTCTGACTGTCATACAAATATGATAAATATGTTTACTGTTGCATAAAAAATAGAGTCCATATGTCATATCACTGGCACTCATTCAAGAAAAAAAGAGAATAAGGAAAGACCTCTGCCAGTAAAATCACTCGTTTCCCATCAGGCCAGATGACGTGGTCGACCTGCGAGCGCACCCTCTCCCAGGTGAGCTCTGGAGTCCTCAGACTCGCCTGGAACAGAGAAAAAACAGACACACATGAGCACACACAAACTAACACTCGCTTTCACTTATGTCCAGTACAGACTGAAAAACCTGCAAAGCTAAAACACACACACACGCACACACACAAATGCATTCACTATGAACACCATCAGCGCACTTCACTTTGTTGTCGGAAACATGCCGCTAAGAGGCTTTCAGGTTGATTAAGTGTCCCTGCTGCTCATGGAACATCTACAGCTGTTGACGTAGCTACATTCACCAATAAAGTACACTACAGCAGGGGCAAATGGAGCCTCCTCATAAATAACAAAATATTTTCAACGGTTAAAGATGAATGTGAGGGAAGTTGAGACTCACTCACCACATCAATCTCAGTGTTGGAATGGCCCATGTTACAGACAATACAGCCATTCTTCATTCGATCCAAGTGCTCCCTGGTCACAACATTTTTGTTCCCTGTAGAAACATTAGAGACATTTCTTCAGGAATCTACAGGAAACCTCAATACACATTATTTGTGCATACTAATTATAATTTGTTTTCATTTTCCTTAATAAAATTTGCGAGTTTATAGAGTGCAATGCTAAGTTCCAGAAGTAAAAATCTCCTTTTTTCCATAGGGCAACACATATATATATATATATATATATATATATATATATATATATATATATTTTTAAATCAACTTTTTATTTATTTTCACACACATCATCATAACATAACATCCATTCAAAACAAACAAAACAAAACAACAGACATATAATCAATACTTTTAAAAGTCCAGTCAAAAAGGAGAGAGAGAGGGAGGAAAAAAAATAAAAGCAAGTCATTCCTTTATATTATCGAGTATGTTAAAGAAAAAACCCTGCCAAGCATCAATAGTAGAAGGCATAGAATGAGAGGAAATGAGAGATGCCCAAGGAACTCCATACGCTTTGAGAGCAGAATGTAATTGAAGAAAGACAAAATATGCGGATGCTGATAAACAAAAGTTCTTAAGTTCTTAATGTCTGAAATGAACAGAGGCCCTGGTTATCATATATATCACTGCATGTGTTTACGCCTAAAGACGACCAAGAGGCTTGGACAAATGGACGATTTCCGCATGCAAAATTAAAATTGTGCCATAAATGTGTACTGTTACAAAATTTGAAGGGTCCTCCTATCAGACTTTCCAGATTTTAATAGAATTAGCCACAACCAGACCAAATTTATAATTATCACCTTTTTTTCCCCGTGCCAGTAAATAAAATATCTTGGAGTTTATTTGGTTTAACCTTGTCAGCTTCAGTCACTCTCCATGAAACTTTCGATTGAGGATCAACCCAATTATAAAGAGCCATAAGTTGGAACGACCAATAATACAATTCAAAATTTGGTACAGCCAGTCCTCCTGCGCGTATAGAATGTTGTATTGTGGTAAGTTTGATTCTGCGGCATTTACTATGTCAGATAAATTGAGAAAGAATGGAGTTGATCTCCTTAAAGTCCCCTGGAGGGGGAGAAAGTGGTAGCATAGAGAAAAGAAAGTTAAACCGTGGTAACAAATTCATCTTAACTGTGGAGATTCTTCCTTGAAGAGAGACATTAAGATTCGTCCATCTTTGAATGTCATTTTTGACCTTAACTAGAATACTATTAAAATTGTCTCTGGCAATCTTATGGATGTTTTTATATATGGTAATGCCCAAATAGATGAAAGATTCCTTAATAGGAATAAATAAGGGAATAGAAGAATTAGAAGATTTGCTCCAATTTTATTTGTATCCTGATAAGCTACTAAAATGATCAAATTCCTTAATTATACTAGAGACTGAAACATCAAAGTGGTCTAAATATAGAATAATATCATCAGCGTACAATGAAATACTATGATTATGATCATGAATCTTAATCGATACTTCAGATTTCCCAATGGCTTGTTCTAAGGGTTCAAGAGCTAAGCAAAAAGGGGAAAAGCGGACATCCCTGCCTCGTTCCCCGCTGTAAAGGGAACGGGGTAATATTACCAGTCAAGACTGATGCTGCAGGTGAGTGGTATAATGTCTTAATCATAGAAATGAAATGTTCACCGAAGCCGAAACATTGCAGAACTGCCCACACTCTAGCCTGTCAAAGGCCTTTTCTGCATCAAGTGAAAAAACCGCACAAGGGCTCGGATGAGAGTCTGCAAAGTCAAGAATATGAAAGAGTCGACACATATTGTCAGACGCATTGCGCCCCTTGATAAAACCGGTTTGGTCCTCCTTGATCAAACTATGAATTACCTTTTCCATTCGAGAAGCAAAAACTTTAGCATAGATTTTTAGATCACATGGGATAAGTGATATCGGTCTGTAGCTGGAACAATCTTAATGGATAATGGATCTTTCCCTTTTTTAAGAAGTAATGATATCAATGATGTTTTTTGATCTCTATGAAATACACCATGTTCAATTGCAAAATTAAATGAATTAAGCATAAGTGTCCAAATATAATTCAGGGGGGAGACCATCTAGACCCGGCAATTTGCCCTTTTGAAGGCTTTTTAGAGAGACGTGGAGCTCCTCCAAACGCAATGGGGCCTCCAAAGATTCTTTATCCATCTGTGAGATCCGAGGCAATTCCAATTTATCTAAATACTGCTTACAAATTGGTTCATCAAAATATGTTTCGGCTTTATACGGAAAGAGGAATATTGCATAACACAGCAGAATGATCAGATAATAAAATTGGTATATAGAGATGGAGGAATTAGACGAAATTAAAGATGGGCTGAGAAATATGTTGTCTATCTAAGTCTGTCTAGAAAAGTATGTCTAGAAAAAAAAGTGAAGTCCTTAGATTTAGTATTCTGAATTCTCCAAAGATCGATTAAGTTGAGCTCAGTGATAAATTTATTCAGTTGTATCAGATTGAGATTTATCCAAAGCAGGATTTACGACAGCATTAAAATCACCACCCACCACTAATGGGCAATCATTCTGCTCAAGTAGTGTTTTGGAAATATTTGTAAAGAATTCACTGTCTGTCTCATTCTGACCGTAAATAGAGACCAATGCTAACCTATTATTATGTATTTTGCAACGGATAAAAACAAATCTACCCTCCTCATCACTTCCGAGGTGTTCAATTGTTAAATGTAACTTCCTGTTAACAAGGATAAGTACCCGCTTAGTTTTATTAAGAGCCCAGGAGAAGGCTGCCAATTTATAATACTTATTCTGGAAACGTGCCACGTCAGATTGCTTTAAATGTGTCTCTTGTATCAGTGCACAGGAAATATTCTAATACACGAGTACGTTTCACAGCAGAATTTAGGCCATTCACATTCAATGATAAAATATTTAGAGTATGCATAATCCCAAAACTGTATTCAGTAAATAAAGAAAAGCAAAAGCACTCCCATTCTGTAAGTAACATGTAAACGCTGGTGTGCATTCTAGATACCAAACCACCTAGATGAAAAATCCTTTTAGAAATAAAGGTAAAATAAATAAAAGTATGAATGTCTGTTGTAAAAAATAAAAGCAACACAGAAACAGGAACGATAAACAACTATAAACAAGAAACAACTCAGACCGCACATTACCGAGAACGTAGGTCTGATAGAGCAACAAAAAATGGTCATGATGTGTGACCGGTCCACTTCAACGCAAGGCATGTCCCCAAAAGGCCCACATAGTCAAAAATTATTGTAATTGAACCTACTCTCCATTAGACCCCTCCAAAAAAAGGGTGTTAGTCTTAAAAAAAAAAAAAAAAAAAGAAGAGATTTAACAAGTGTCCATGTCCACCTTGTTATTATCCTCTCCTGGGCAGCTGGAATTGCCTCCATCCCAGTCATTAAGTTCTTCTCGCTGAGCTGAAGAGATGGAGATGGTGGCCGCTGTTTTCCCGTTGCAGCATATGTCTTCTTCTGTGACAGTGCGCTGATAAAATCCTCCACTTTCTGAGGAGAGTCGAACATCATCTGCTCACCTTTGTGCCATAGTTTAATTACCGCCGGATAGGTGAGAAAAAGCTGAAGACCAAGTGCTGTCATCTTCTTCAAGACTGGATTAAAGCTCTTTCTCTTCGTAGTTATGGCTGGACTAAAGTCGGGAAAAAATAGTAGCGTGACATTGTCCTGTGTATATTTCACCAGATATGTCTGCTGAGCACCTTTCAGGATCGCCGATCTGTCATGCCATCTTAGTACACGGAAGATGAGAGTACACGGCCAATCAGAGTTTTTCCTTCCGTCATACACATGATGGGCCTAGTCAATCTCGATGTCACGGCCTTTCAGTGAAGGGATCCACTTGGAAAGATTAGCTCTGAGGAAGCCAGCTGCATCGGAGCCCTCCGCCCCCTCCGCCTCCTCCGGCAACCCCACAAGTCACACGTTATTTCTCCTGCTCCTATCTTCAATGTCCGGCATTTTTTCGGTGAGTTGCTCCAGCTGATTTCTTAAGTTTGTGACTGTCCTCCTATCCTCACGTGCAGCTTCTTGAACGGAATCGATCCGGTCACGTGTCTGCTTTGCCGCGCTAGCTAGTCGCTCAAGCTCCACTCTTAGCTCTTTAACAGAATTGTTGGTCGCTTGTATGTCCGCACGCAGGTCACGCAATGCTGGGGTCAGTACAGAGTCTACCGCATCTCTTACTGTCGAGGCCACAACCGAATCCAAAGTCCTTTGCTGCTCATTAAATGCTAGCTTGATACCGTTATACCGATGGTGGAATCTTTGAATTTTTTCTTTATTGGCGATTACTCAATCTCTCTTTTCCGATTGTCTTTGACTGTTGAAGTACTCATGATGAGTCAAATACAGAGTGGTTCGAAATTTACTGACAGGATTATACAATATTTGACAGAGTGAGCAGAGCGAAGGACTACGCGTGCATCGCTGTCGAAGGGTCACGTCCACATCCAGGGCAACATATTTTTTAACAATAACTTTATTTAAACCATTAAAGACAGACCTACTGTGAGATTCAATGTTACTACTATATTGATGGTACATGCTTATGTTCAAGCTGCTAACCATTTTTTTAAATAATCATGTGAAATTCCTGTTGAAAAACTACATTACCCATGATTCTGCAAAGTAAGCTTTCCACCAATCTGAGAATCATGCCAAAGCAAATCATGCCAAAAGAGCACTTTATGACATTAACAAGTCGATTTCCCTACACTCTCAAAATTAAATGACTCCTTGAAGGGATAGTTCACCCAAAAATACTGTCATTAATTACTCACCCTCATGTCGTTCCAAACCCATAAAACCTTTGATCATCTTCAGAACACAAATTAAGATATTTTTGATAAATTCCGAGAGCTTTCTGACCCTGCACAGACAACAACTGTATTTCTATATATTTGCATTTATGAATTTGAGAGACATTTATTCTTATACATTTATCCATCATTATTAATTTGATTATATCATTCTAAATGCTTAATGGAATAGTTTTTCCCCTAATTAAAGCACACAGTCTTTAATGTATCTTAATGTTTTACCTTTTTCTTTTTGCCTGATTTTCAAATATTAGTTTGCTTTGAATGAAAGTTTGTAATGTTGTTATTCACCACAAAGCTGGTTGGTTACCTCTTTAAAAATGACGCTTAAGAAATAATATCAAATAAGGAACAAAAACATATTAAACAAATCTTTCCATGCTTAAAAATATTAATATTTGAAATTATTATTAAATAAACTTAAATTTAATATAAAGCTGTGCCTTTGACAAGCAGAGACCATGCAGCACTCATCTAAACCTCATCAGATCTATACTATGTTTTTATCTCTTGCTGAGCAATTATAATTTTTCCCAGACTACACACTACTACAGCCATCAAAGGGGCGAACCGTTTCACAGCAACTCAATGCAAGGGCATCTGGGAGGATGTGTTGTGCTGATAAGAGCCGCATGGAACAGGAAATGGATTTGAAAATGGAAGTGAGCCAACTGTAACCAGACATACCCGTGCAGGTGATAACCATGTCCATTTGGCGAACCACCTCATTTAGCTTCACCACTTTGAAGCCGTCCATACTATGAGGGAGATAAAAACAAATCGAACTGGTATCTCAGGTCTTTACACAGACAGTGAGGGAAAACATGTTTAAATATTTTTGATAAATAAGCACTTCAGCTTGTTCACAGACTTCCTGTATAAATACTTCCCACGGCCATGTGTTTGGCTAATATGGGGAGCTTATATTATTTGTGGAAGTCTCTGAGAGACTAGTTTACACAAATTGTTTGCTACAAAACTGCTCTGTTAATTCTAAAGAAACTTTACAACTTGACATTTATTTTTAATAAATATAATGGCAATAAATATAAAAAGTTGGTGATATTTAATTAATTTTTTCATTGTGCATTTAAGTTTTTTTTAGTTTTTTATTTATATTTTTGTTTTTAGTCTATATGAAATCTGTTAGAAAAGCTTACAAAACGGACTTGTAATATAAAATATACACATTTAAAAGGTACGGTCTCTCTTCAAGGAAAATAGGCCATAATATTGATGACTCATCTCCACTACAAAGATTTTTTATCCAATCAGATGGTCTCAAATGAGAACAGCTCACCCCCTTGCAATTAACTGAAATAAAAATGAATTTTATAAAGCTAATAAAAAAAAATTACAACAAAATTGCTAAAACCTAAAAATTAAAAATGTAAAAAATTAAAGCCAATTCAAAATATTAATAAATACTATAATACTATATGAATAATACTAATATAGTGCACATGGTGTTTGATTTGTGGGTGCGTTTATCTTACCAAGCTTGAAGAGCACAAATAGGGTCAATCTCTGTTACACACACAATGGCTCCAAGTGCTTTCAGAGCTGAACAACAACCTTTTCCCACCTACACCAGAATCAATACAAGAATGAAAATAAAACACAGAAATGTTCTTAAAATATCTGTGCTTGTAGTAAATAAGGTCTGGCAATTTAGAGATTATTTTTGGCATTATGCAGATTATCTTTGGGGCATTTTGCAAAGGCGCAGATGTTGACTGACCTCTCCATAACCACAAACCACCACCTGCTTCCCACCAAACATCACATCTGTCGTTCTCTTCAGACTAAGAAGAAAGAGGAAGTCAACCGTGATTATACTCTTCCTTAGATAAGCTTTATTCATGCTTGGTAAGAGGTCAGGAGAAGATATACTAAAAGTTATATATATATATATATATATATATAAACACACACACACACATATACATACATACAGTCATGGCCAAAAATATCGGCACCCTTGGTAAATATGATCAAAGAAGGCTGTGAAGATTAATCTGCATTGTTAATCCTTTTGATCTTTTATTTAAAAAAAATTCACAAAAAATCTAACCTTTCATTGGATAATAAGAATTTAAAATGGGGAAATATCATTATGAAATAAATGTTTTTCTCTTATACATACTGGCCACAATTAACGGCACCCTTTTATTCAATACTTTTTGAAACCTCCATTTGCCAATAGTATAGGAGTTTTCTCCTATAATGCCTGATGAGGTTAGAGAACACCTCACAAGAGATCAGAAACCATTCCTTCATCCAGAATCACTCCAGACCCTTTAGATTCCCAGCTCCATGTTGGTGCTTCTTCTCTTCAGTTCACCCCACTCATTTTCTACAGGGTTCAGGTCAGAGGACTGGAATGGCCAGCAGAAGCTTGGTTTTGTGCTCAGTGACCCATTTTTGTGTTGTTTTTAAGGTTTGTGTTTGGATTATTGTACGGTTGGAAGATCCAAACATGGCCCATTATAAGATTTCTAACAGAGTCAGTCACTTATTGATTTTTTATCTGTTGGTATTTGATAGAAACCATGATGCCATGTGTGTAAACAAGATGTCCTGGACCTCCAGCAGAAATATAGAGAATTTTTCTTGAAACCCTCCCAAACAACGTGTGGTGATGTAGGTGCTGTTTGATAATAGTTTTTTAAGGTTTTCTGATCCCGAGACTCAACTATTTTCTGCAATTCTCCAGCTGTGGTCCTTGGAGAATCTTTAGCCACTCAAACTCTCCTTCTCACCGTGAATTAGGACGATATAGACATACGTCCTCTTCCTCTGCCTTTTCCTTTTCGTAACATTTTATGTTGATTAGAAATTCTTAATTATTGCCCTGATGGTGGAAATAGGAATTTTCATTGCTCTAGCTCTTTTCTTAAAGCCACTTCATTAATTTGTGAAGCTCAATTATCTTTTGCTGCACATCAGAAATATATTCTTTGGTTTTTCTCATTGTGATGGATGATTAAGGGAATTTGGCCTTTGTTTTCCCTCCTATTTATATTTCTGTGAAACAGGAAGCCATGGCTGGATAATTTCATGTTCATAATCACCCTGGAGTGTTCAAAATTGTGAATATGAATGTGAATATACTTCAGAGATATTTTACTCATAAGAATTTCTAGGGGTTCCAATAATTGTGTCCAACGTGTATTTAAAAAAAATAAATAAATAAAAATTCATAATGATAATTTCCCCCATTTTAAATTCTTATTAACCTATGAAAGGTTAGATTTTTGTGAATTTTTTTAAATAAAAGATGAAAAGGATTAACAATACAGATTCATTTTCACAGCCTTCTTTGATCATATTTACCAAGGGTGCCGATATTTTTGGCCATGACTGTATATATTAAAAAAAGCATATCTCAGCATTGCAGGTGTCTTACCCGTCCAAGATGGACTCCCTGCAGCAGTACAGATTATCAAACTTCTGCTTGGTGACAGAATCATTGACATTCATAGCGGGGACGCAAAGCTTGCCAGCTTTGGAGAGTTGGTACAGCCTAACAGAAAGAATAAAAACAGATACATTTGATTCAAACATAAATATGTTGTTCAATAGGGTTGTCAATTCATTAAAATATACAGTTGCGATTAATCTCATTATTTTAATCATATACAGATTAATAATAGAATATACATAAAATAAATAACGATTTGTGTCATTGTGTTAGGTTATTGGTGTGGATAACAAAATATATAATTAAAATAAAAATAAAATAAAATTTTATGCACTTGGCAGATGCGTTTATCCAAAGCAACTTGCAAACACTGCATTCAAGATATACATTTAAAAACAAAACAAAATGTAATTAAATTAATTAAACTAAATTAAATGAATTGTCCTACAGTTCACCCTTACCTGTGTACACCTGTAACGCTCTCCTCCACGATCCCACGTACTTTCTTAAAGACACTGGGATACTTCTTATACACCCAGTGGGTCAGATCGCCTCCATCATCTAGGATCTGTGAGAAAATTTATGATGATTACTAGTCTGCAAACATACAAAGATCGTCATAATTGTTTTGAAGATTAAATAAATACCGATTTGTCAGTGGTAAATGAAGTTTAACAGAAGCAGTGTGCTAAATATTGTAAATAGTGGTAGACATGTGTAAACAGCAACACTAAGTACAAAACAGCAATTGAATTATGCTATTCACATAAAGTGTAAACAGACGTAATATGCAGTTTGTACAATGGGTAAATGTTGGGTAAAGTTAGTGAAATTAATCTTTGCCAACAAGGTGGATTATTTGCACTCAGTGTAAACAGACACTGCCCTCTGATTCAGCTCTTTTAATATCACTAGATATTAAGCGCAGAACATTATACCATGTTTGCCTGCCAGCCTTCCACGTTGACACAGCGATCAATGCACCACCAGAAGTCATCTTCTGATTCACCTTTCCAGGCAAAAACCGAAACGCCTATAAAGGGAACAAAATAAATAAAAAGTGAGTCCAGAATATATGGGCAAATCAAACCAGGTTAGAATTGGTAGTTCAGACAACAGTAAGGTGGGCTGTTTACCGCTCTCTGCCAAAGCTGCAGCCACTTCATTCTGAGTGGAGTAAATGTTACAGGCAGTCCAGCGACACTGAGCACCCAGTGCCACAAGTGTCTCGATCAGGACCTGAAAGAAACCAGCACAGCATATCAAAAAAGTTGGGAAGGGTAACAAAGTGTGCATTTACATTTATTTATACTAAGATATGAACACACGTAAGCAAATACACATTGTGAGCACTGTGATTTATTTATATGAAATTAAAAAAATCTGTTGTACTAAAAGTAAGTTTCTTTTTAATTAGCTGGGTCTTTTAATTGTGACAAAGCTGGTACAGGTTATTTTAGTATTATTCATATAATTGTATAGTATTTATTAATATTTTGAACCCACTTTTATTTTAATATTTTCAGTTTTCATTTTAAATTTTATGTTTAGTGTTTATTTTAGTAATTTTGCTATGCTCTTATGTAGTAACTTTAGTGCTCGTCAAGGCAACATCTCCCTTTATGTTTTTTTTATTTAAGTTTTAATGTAATATTTATCTATATTTTTTATTTCAGCTTTTTTTAATTAATAAAAATATTTAGAATAGTTTTAGTTAACAGTGACAACATTGAACTCCTAACAATACATACCTATAGGGAGTAGGGTATCCAGTTAATATACAATATAGAACACACACTACATTTAAATCAACATTGATTAAACATTAAACAATATTAATTCAAAATTCGTTTATTCAATATATTGCCCTGGGCTGCGTTTCCCAAAAGCATCGTAAGCCTAAGTTGATTGTAGCTCCACTGGTTTCAATGGGTCTTCTATGTACTTAAGCTTATGATGCTTTTGGGAAACGCAGCCCTGGTCAATATACTGGTCTGGTCAGCTGGTAATTTCAGTAAATCAAAATGTCTTGCAAATCAGGCCCTAAAAGTGCTGTGAGTACAGCTAACTATTATTCATCCAAACAAACCATAGAAATGTGTAAATATTTTGTGTTAGAGTTAAAGACTAGTTGTAGAAGAAGTGTGTGTTTGAATTAGTGAAGCCCTGAGGAGAACCTACTGCAGTCTGTGCAGTGATGTGAGTGCATCCAACCACTTTAGCCCCAGCGAGGGGTTTCTCCCCCTGGGCTCGCTTCCGCAGGGAAATGAGTGCAGACATATCTGTGGACGTGATAGAGACAACAGTTTGGAGATGAGAGTCTAGAGGCAGAGTATAGAGTCTGAAACAAAGATCAAACCAAGTTCTGGAAAACACGGACAAAAGTCTTGTTGCATGAAAAATGGGGAAACATTTAAAAGAACTCTCAGAGAGTTTAGCATGGTAATATGGCAATGTTGATGTGTTTGGTCTTGGAGGAATAGATCTGCTACACTGCTGCAGAGACTTGCTACTGCCAATAAATCCAAAGAAATGCTGCTGTGAGCATGTAGGAAATACTGTTGCTGCACACATAACATATATGAAATTACCCCATAGCAGATCTATGCAGGTGGAGCTGGGGAAGGTGGAGGGCACTAGCCAAGTATTTGAATGTTCAGCAGCAAGCTCATTGGCTGCTGATATGAAAAGAAACCAATCAGCTGCGCTATGTAAATAATGATGTGGTTATATCAGACTGAATTAGAACCTATCACCTGTGCCATTTGAAATTTTCATGACAGAACTTTGTATTTAACGTAGACTGAAGTTTTCAAGCTTCCAAAAAGGACACAAAAGCATCACTAAAATATGAATCACGTACAATATTCCAAGTAGCTTTGTTCTTATTCACTGATTATTTCTGGGTCAGCGAGTTCAAACTCAAACTCAAGACATTTCTGTCTTTTTAAAACAAAGCTATGGCTTCAGGAGACTTATTTCCCATTATTTTACTGACATTCAAAAGCTCTTTGAAATTTCTGGTTTTGTGTTTTGCAGAAGAAAGTCATATAGACTTTAAATAACTAAACGATGACATGCTTTTCCTTTTCGAGTGAACAATTCCTTTAAGTATATATGTATTGTGTAGCTGGCACTGAGATCTTGACCCAGTTAAAAGGATGAAACCATTCAATTAAATGGAGAACAATGACTGTTCCTGACAGCACCAGCTGTTACCAAACCTTGTTCATTTGACAGCACTTATACACACCTACATTTGTGTTCAACAGATGTCCGGAGTCAACAATTCTTTACTAAACCAATAACATTAATTATCAAAACTTGACAACATGACAAACCAGTTAAGAATCAATGCTGTAATTGTTATGTATGCAAACCATCTTGGCATATCAAACGGCAACAAAAAAGTTCCCACTAAGCAAAGGTGTAAAGATAACCAGTTACAGAGTACTAAGCATAAAAGGTGAGTCTCCTAACCTTGCTCAGCGATCTCGATCTCCCGCCGTCCAAACTCGGCCTGCTTGATGTTCTTGACGCAGAAGTCGCTGCTGCCCTTTGAGTTGACCTGGCTTTTCTCACGAGGAGACGTCTCATCATCCGAACTGTCAGTGTACGAGGCCGCTACAAGAGCACAGATGCACATTTTAGTGGAATTAACCCCAATGCATGCATTTATTCATTTTTGCCATAGGAAAAAAAACCTTCTTCTCATCTTATGCAATTATTTTGCAGTTTTGTTTTGGCAGTCTGCTGTTTAGGTGGTGGAGGGGGTTGGTCTGCAGTCACAAACATGTAGGAATGTTTATCCCTCACTTTTGTTCGTGTTACGAGTGATTTAGGAATGTGGATTTGTGTGATCCAGTGCCAGTGCTACCAAAAGTCTGTAGTTCTTGCTTTAAGCTAACCTAGGATTATATTACACAACACACAAATCTAGCATGAACAAGAAATAAGCAGTTTCGGGCCACAATGATTTTCTTGTTGACACAGTTTCTGCAATGAACTTACAGGAATAGTTCATCCAAAAATGAAAATGCACTCACCCTCAGGCCATCCAAGATGTTTATTTCTTCACGGGAACAGATTTGGAAATTATGCATTAAATCACTTGCTCATCAACGGATCCTCTGCAGTGAATGGGTGCCGTCAGAACAAGAGTTCAAACAGGTGATAACAACATCAAATAATCTAAAATTACTCCACCATCAATTAATGTCTTGTAAAGTGAAAAGGGTGCATGTTTGTTTTTTAAAAAACATTTTTACTTGTTACTTTTGGGTAAAATAGAGTCCATAATCCATAACAAGACTTGATTGCATATTTCTCTCCTGAGTCAGAGTCGACATTTTCACTCATATTTACAATTTAAAGTTACATTTTTAATGATGAACTCATTTCTTACAAACACATAGCTTTTTACTTAACAAGATATTAACTGATGGACAGGAGTCATGTGGATTACTTGTGGGTTATTATGATGTTTTCATCAGCTGTTTAGATTCAGTTCCTGACGGCACCCATTTACTGCAGAGGATCCATTGATGAGCAAGTAATTTACTGCTACATCTGTTCAGATGCAGAAAAAACTCATCATGGCCTGAGGATAAGTAAATTTTTAGCAAATTTCATTTTTGGGTGAACTATTCCTAAAACCATTTACCTACTAAATAGGTCTTAGACCTATAATGTATACATTTGCATGCAATTAATGCTTCACGCCATTTGCGTTTTTGTTCTTCTGAACTACAGAACTTCATTGACGTGTCTGTGCTTGGCTTGCAGTGAGGGTGGATGAGGGTCTGACCTGAGCTGTAGCTGTCCGTGGAGGACTGAGAGATGGAGCGGGACAGGGAGCGACGGCCGGTCTTTGTAGGGAACTTGCTGAACTCCTGTTTTTCCTCTTGGTTGGCAAATTGAATTTGCTACAGTAAGATGGAGGTATGGAAAAAGAGAGGATGGAGGAGAGACAGAGACATGAACATGTGAGCAGCACATTTGCATGCAGTTAAAGGAAGAGTTCACCCAAAAATACAAATTCTGGATTGAAGCCCCTCAGGTTTCATGCAAAATATGTTAATTTGTGTTTTTCGAAGATTAACCAATGTCTTATGGGTTTGAAATGAAACCCAGAATGATGACAGAATTTTCATTTTTGGGTGAGCCAAATAAACGTATATCAAACTACATTTATACCTTAAAAATGCAAACAGCACCAATATCTCCTTATATTTTACATTTCAGAACTTAAGGCTTGATTTCAAGTAATTCAAATTTAATCAAACAAACTTTAAAACATTACTACTGAACATTAAATACACTAAAATACTCTAAGGAACAGCACAGCTTCAAACATGTAGAGTCTTAATATAACCCAAAAGGACACTATAAATAGCATCCGCTCACTGCTGTATTGAAATATTTTACAGTTACATAACAGATGTGGGGAACGGATCTCATCAGGGAGTTTCAGTTCCATTTCAGTCATTTTAATAATGCAAAAGTTTAAATATTCATGGGATATATGCTTGCAGGCTGATGAAGACTGCGTACTGCTGTTTTCTGTGTGTGTGCTGTGTGTGATCTTGTTTTGTGGAGAGCGGAGATGAACCTGACTGTTAAATTATAGCTTGAGTATAGCTTGAGCATGAAGATCACAAGCGAAAGGCACTATGGAAGTACAAGTGACATGGGGGATTGCGACTGCTGTTATTTTATGCAGTAAACCAACTAAAACAAATGCATTTTTCTTCGTATTTCGCCAAAAGCATTTAGTTTACGTTGCCCAGTCAGTCAGTGTTTTATGTATAAATCCACCTTGTAAGGAAACTGAATTCAAGGCTCCACAACGTCATGTCTAACGATCTAGAACAAATTAAAGAGAGCGTTTGATATAGCCAAGCAAATATTTATTGACTGCAATGTTGCCCTACAGTAACTTGAAAGAAAAAGAAAAATTAAGTTACTGAAGAAAATTTACAGCAAAAAATCCTTTTAGGAGTACATAAGCATGTCGATCTCAAAGCTAGCACATGGACTAAATTCATTTCAATTTTAATTTCATGGGGTCATTAAAGTGATTAAGCAAAGTAATAAAAGCTGCAAGTTTAAACCTCACAGTGCACACAGGCTGACAGAAACATTAACACTATCATGAAGGACGAATGCTTCTGTATTAAAATACCCAATGAAGATAGATTCATCACTGAGTCACATAACACTTCATGTAGGAATGATCATATGTCTGAAAAGGAAGGGAGGATGGGAGGGACGGGGCGTCTGGGATGGGTTTTGTGGTAGACTATTAGATTTACACAATAGTGTGCAAGTAAATCACAGAAGCAGGGTTCTGGTTCTGACTGCACTCCTTTATTAGAGCGGATTTATGTTTCTTTCATACACAGATGTCTCATCTACAGACACAGATCACCAGCGGCTCTGCTTCAAAGCATCTGTGGACCCAGATTTCCTGTGAACTGCAATATGACTGTGCTTTAGCAAACAAAATCACTTGGTTTGATATGTAACCACAAGTAGTACAAATTTGCATCTGGCACAAACAAACAAAATGCTTGCTATCACTGTAGAATCACTACATCATCTCATTTCACACAATTATTATCTGAGATCAAGTGCTTTAAAAATCTTTTGAGGTGGCTAGATATGACCAAAGAAAATGCTTTACAAAAGTGTCTGATGCTTCGGGCTGAAGTAACCTCTAACCTGTGACCTTAACATGTGACATTTATCTGATTATGCTTGTGTGTGTGGTCATAAGCAGTCAAATAATCCAAGCATCTAATATATTTACTGTCTAAGCGTACCACAGACAGATAGAGAGGGCAAAACCTCTGTCTGTGTGGTATATGAAAACAAGAGATTTCCTTTAATGCATCTGATGACAGTCAATCTACCAATCCTTAGGAACGGATTCTGGACAGTTCAATAGCACTCGTGAATCCGATACTTTTTCCAAGCAAAACAGCGGATCCCGCACCCTTACAAAACACAGCTGCCATCACAATTCCTACTGTGAAATTTAGACAATGTGGAAAGACCCAGAAGAAGCTTTTAGCTGCTCTTTCACAGCTCAGGGGATGTATTTGAAATATTTTTTAGTATTAAATTATAAAATCTTTCTAATATTTTTTAAATACACTACTAAGTGTGGGATCATAAGTTTTTTTTCTTTTTCAAATTAGTCTGTTTTGTGTTTTAATATATTTTAAAATGTTAATTACTCCTGTGAGGGCAAAGCTGAATTTTCACCAGTTATTATTCTAGTCTTCATTGTCGCATGATCCTTCAGAAATCATTCTAATATGCTGATTTGCTGCTCAAGAAACATTTATGAATTTATCAAATTATCAATGTCTTTACTGTTTGATCGTTTGATCAATTTAACGCATCCTTGCTGAATAGAAACATTATATAAAATGCTCTGTTGAGGTCTTTTCATTTGGGGAGATTTTCCAAAACTGCACCATATACTTAACTTCAGATTTCAGTTCGATAAGCAGTGACCCACTACACATTTCGCTTTACTCAAAACAGTCAACAATCTACTTTCCAATCCCAGAAAATGCTCAGCTCCCCCTGTAGCACTGCTTTAACACCATTGGTTTATCTGTTATCTAACTTGTGATTTGCCAGACATCGTCCAAGTCCTGAGAAAGGTATGTTTGCACACAAAACTGTAGAACATGCCGGTGAAGTTGACAAAACACACAACTGATGTTTCAAGGAAATTGGAGTGATAATAAAATGCTATTGTGAGGCGGTATTGTGACCCCGAGGCAAAGCTTTGAATTTAAAGTGCTTGAAATAACTGGACAGTTATGATTAGAGAATAGCAGAGTATAATTCTTCAGTTGGAAGACAAGAGACGAAAAGAAAGCTATGGACCGTGATGAAGCCTTATAAGCATTAACATCACTTCCAGCTCATTTCGCTGATTACACTGTCACTTAAATTATTAAATCGTACCATATTCCTTTTTTAACACTCTGGCAATGTGCTGTAATAATCCAGAAGGCTGTGGATTATGTTGAACCAGACTTTAACTGCCCCAGCCAGTGTTATGTAGCAGGATAGTCCAATGCAAGTGTCAAAAGACGTAACTGACTTTAACTGACAACGTATGACTGTGGCAGATGTACATATCCCTGCTTGACACAGTCAGACTTATGACTTCACCTTCATATTTGAGTCATAATTTCTCAAGTCTATTTTAGTCAATCAGTCCCTGGAAAACCAGCACATGATGTCTCCAAACTTCCTACTCAAAGAAGAACTGAGAACTTCAAACATTTCCTAGACTCTTTAAGTGTACCTACACATTGATGGTGGCAGAGGGGAGCGCTACATATCAATAAACTCCACAGAGTCTAATTTAAATGATTTTGA
Source organism: Onychostoma macrolepis (assembly GCF_012432095.1). NCBI lineage: Eukaryota > Metazoa > Chordata > Actinopteri > Cypriniformes > Cyprinidae > Onychostoma > Onychostoma macrolepis. Next base: position 15,640,377 of record NC_081162.1, on the reverse strand, counting down.
TGTGTGGTTTCTACCAAATCAGTTGACTTGATCACAGAGAGGTCAATTCAAAAATAGAATATATATATATATATTCTATTTTTGAATTGACCTCTGTGATCAAGTCAACTGATTTGGTAGAAACCACACATCAAAATCATTTAAATTAGATTAGATTCTTAGGTCCCACTTTATATTAGGTGGCCTTAACTACTATGTACTTACATTTAAATTAATAATTTGGTACAATGCACTTATTGTGTACATACATGTTTTTACATTGTACTTGTATTTTTAAAAATACCTATATGTAATTACATCTGTAATTAATTTCTGTAATTACATTTATAATTACACTGTTGACCAATCCCTTACACCTAAACCCACCCTTAAACCTACCCAGACCACCAAACCTGTCCCTAACCTTACCCGTATCCCACCTCAATAGCAGCAAAAGTGTTTTGCAATACAATATGAACACAATAAGTACATTGTACTTATTTTTTGATGTAAGTACATAGTAGTTAAGGCCACCTAATATAAAGTGTGACCGATTCTTATATATACATAAGAAAAAAAAAATCAACATGTGAATCTATCTATACATGAGGAAAAATGTAATTATCTCTTTTCTTTTTTTCAAAATTTGTATTATTATTTTAGTTTTTTTATTCATGTTTACAATGTCATTTACAAGGTTAGTTCAACATATTATAATAGAACATTACATAATAACATTTATAAATATTGAATAATATTATAAACTTAATATATTGATATATAATAATTAAAAAAAAAAACTATATTTATAATTTAACTTGACACAATTTTTATATATAGTATTCATTGGGAAAGATCTACTAATTTTCTTCTTTTTAACAATTTTTAAAACATTTTCCATTAATATACTGATATATTTTTTTCTTTTTCAGAAGTATTGTTCTTTCTGTCTCTCAATATATAGACTTGTAAATAAACATATATACAGTCAATCACCAAAAAATCTGAGCAGAAGAGAGAGTAATGTGGCACTTACCCTGGGAAAGTCATAGCCATGGTTCATGGTCCCTGTCTGTGCCGGCTGCCTCTGGCCTGTGTGCCTGTGTATTGTTACAACTGGTGTTTCACTAATGTAGTTTTACAAATGGGCGGGTGTAGGGGGTGGGGGGGTGGGGGGGGAGTTCTTACAGCGGACATGAGGGTATGGGAGGTGACAAGGGAACCAATAAATCAACCACTCACAAACCCGGCCAGCCTACTTTTGCTCTCCCTCTCTTTCTGTAATCTACCATTCCCTGCAACCACCATAAGGTCCGTCGGCCCGTCTGTTTTTGGTGACTGAATGTTTCAGGAGTACTAAAGGAAGGGTGTATTTGTTGCCCCAGAGTGTTTTAATCCAACTGGTTCTCCCAGTGCCTTCAGAAACAGACTCTCCTGCAGAGTTCATTCGGGGCGGCTAATAAAACAGGGATCTGAAGGGAATTAAACCATGTTTCTGTAAACCCCTAAAGCATCCACTATAGGTCACGTCAGTCAACTCTATTACGAGATCTGACTAAAAATAGAAGAAAAAGAAATCCATCCAGTTCATTGACTGTTCCGCTTTACAGCTCACAATGATCCATCGTGGTGGAAACAGACAGGCAGTACTAGGCCAGCAGACGCTCAAGCGTTAAGCAGACGCTCTTGAGCCGTTTACTGTGACTCTGCCAATACCTGCTGTAGTCCTAATGTAACCATTCTGGCTTTCAGCCACAGTCTCTAATCCAAGGCCGAGGTCATGCAGTGTACACTACACTCCACATGATTGTCAACAAAAACAAAGAACTCTACTGAACTTCACATAGGATTGGGTTTTTGATTTAAGAGTGAAAATGTAGAGCTGTCAATTGATTTAAAAGATGCTTGCATGATATACCGATTAAACAATCAAATGAATCACAATTGCTCAATAAACATTTCTTATCAATCAGATATTATTCTTATTATTATTGATGTTGAAAATATTTGTGCTGCATAATATTATTGTGGAAATCGTGATACATTTTTTGTGATTCTTTGCTGAAATTAAAGTTCACTAGAATAGCATTTGAAATAGATTTTGTTTTTAAAGTCTTTACTCTCACTTTTTCTTTTTTTAAAGTTTTAATTGTCTATTTAATTGTCTACTAGGGCTGTCAGTTTAACGCTTTAACTTAATTAATTAGAACACCGCAAATAGAAAAAAAAAAAATAACACTATTAAAATATTTTAATGCAGTTAATGCACTGACCCCATAATAAAGATGATGCAGGGCAACAACTCATGCAGTTATGCCCTAAATATTGGTTATATGCACTAGATATTGGTGCAAAAAATGTCTCTATGTCTCTATAAATTACCATTAATCATTATATTTTCTCTGCTTTTTTAAAATAATAAAATCACAACCCTACAAAAAGTCACGTGTACCAAAAAGTCCTGATATTATACACAACTCACAGTGTCATAGTCTAATGATGACGTCCAGACTGTGATAAGAGTTTTACCATTAACAAGGCTGATTAACTAAACAGCTGATTCAGCAGTTTAGTTTTCAACCCATTTTTTTACAAAAGTCAACTTGATGAAACTGAATTGGCCTAACATGATTTGGCTGAGAATGTAAAACTTCTGAAACACTGTTTAAAGACTTAACAGCAATCTGCTCAACCAAGTCAAAAATAATCTCCCTGCTCAAACCACTTGAGAGAATTAAATAATTGGGCTCTGAAGTGCCGATGGTCTAACGTGAATAAATGAAACGCGATCTAAGCTCTCTCAGATGACTGCTCGGTGTAAAGAGACCCTAATGGCAGCTCATGCACTGAAGCAGGAACATCGGTCTAAACTCTCAATGCATCCATTCAGCAGAACTGGACGTGCAACCAATAGCTTCCCTGAAAATATCCGGAAATTTGATCTAATCTCCAAAACTATGTATAACAAGCAAGAAATCGGAAACAAAAGGAGTCGTTTCATTATGACGGATGTACCATAAAGAAACGTTGAGAGTCAAAGTACACATCAGAGGAATAGATCTATTCAAAGAGATGAAGAAACTAATCTCCTACTAAACCCACATAACAGGCTGAATGTTTTATGAGAAAACACAGAACAATCACAATAAGGAGAGCCCAAGGTCAGTGCAGGGCTCTCAGCAGGTAGGGCCGGACCGCGGCCCCATGCCAAGTCTAGGTCCTAGAAACAGGAGAAAATGTTCCTGAGCGACTCAGTACATGTGTCATATTTCTCAGCTCAATGCAACTTTCTTTCACAATGTTATCAGAGCCTCCTGCTCACAGAGGGACAAAGCTAGCGGAGGTACAGAGAGAGAAACTTTCTCACACCCTCAAACTGTGAGGAGAAAAGGATACAATTACACAAAAAACTATGATTACTAGGGGAAATCACTGCCAGCACATACAAAAGAGTGAATACACAAGATCAGAGGGGAAAATAGATGAATGCATGCTATACTCAAACCATTGAGCATTTCTCAAGAGACTTCAGCTCTTATGAGGCAATTTGTGAGATGAACACATTATGTTAGGGTTGTTATACCAGATAAACACAAAGAACAGAGATCTGTTGCGAGGTAGCTACACTTTAGCTAAAATTATTTCAGGAATGATTGGAGAAGATTTTACAAGAAAATACTATTTCAGTCTTTCTACTTAAAAAATGTGATGTTTAACTGAATGTGTTACTTGTCAATTCTTTGTAATCTTCTGTGAAACATTTTTCAAGAGTGCACAAGTGCAAAATGTTGCTGTTGAAAAATTCATAAGAATACTTAATTACACACAATCCAAATTCTGATTTCTGAAATATTAAAGAGTAAATGTGAACGTCAGCACTGAATTTGATTTGGCGCTGAGTGTAATGCAGCTGAAGAGAAGCAGCAGAACAGCCCTTGGCTCTGTTGTATAACCAGCTGACAACTCGATGAGCGAGTGGGCAGAGTAGTGTGCCTCTTTTACCACCCACTCACACACACACACACACACACACACAAACACACACACACACTTCAGAGGGCCATACTGAATACAATTTCACAATCTGGACTGGATCATCTTTCCTTTCCAGAGTAAATGATCTATCTATCTATCTATCTATTTATCTATCCTGCATCTTCCCTCTTTGATCTATGCAGTGAAGTGCTCTGACACTGTCAGTTGTCCTACATGCAATTCTGGGTCAATGTTTTTTTTCTTTCTAGGAAATCTAAAGACATTTATTAAAAAAGAAGAAGAAGAAGGTATTTCTCCACATTTCCTTCAGCTTATATGTTAGATTCCAGCGTTTGACAATTTGTAAACTGCAGTGGAAAAAGGTCGGTGACTCTGACAGATGTGGCAGTCGGAGCAGCTCAGGGAAAATTACTGGATGCGGCGACAAAAAGAACTAAAGAAACGCTTGAAATATGCGTCACGTGACTCTAATAGGCTCCAGCACACCTTTAGTTCAACTCTCGCCAAGGATAATCTTTCCTAATGATCCCAGTAAACGGAGCTACATGTCCCAAACTCAAGTGCGATGTTTTCAGGACACCCATAATGCGTTTCTGGCCCCTAAACACCTAGCTGGAGAAAAGACACGTCCCTCTTACCTTTTTCATGGATTTGTGGGTCGGGACCGCAGTGAATGCGGCGGACAGCTCGCCGACGTTCATGTTCATGTCGCTGTTCTTCGTGCCTGTCATCGCGGAGTATTTCTCGGCAACGTTTTCGCTCTCTTTAAACTCTTTGCTGGCCTGTTTCACCTCCAGCTTCGCATCCCCGCCACAGTCTGTCATGGCAATCTATATCTACGCGCTTTCCGAGCCGTTGCCGGTGGTTTTTCGCGATAGTCCTTCAGCTCTGTAACTGTAACCTTTCGATTCGTCCTTATGTTGCTGGAGCGCTTCAAAAGCTCCGACTATCTCAAAAGCGGAAGGGGTGATTGCGCAAAAACGTCTGCAGGAGAGGAACAAACTGTCGAATGCGGATAGAAAACGGATGCGGATGCTAGTTTATAAGAATGTAAAATCACTCGAGCCGCAGTGGACCACAGATTATTATATTTGACTGTCCGGTTGACGGCCAGCAGCAGCATCAGCGGTGGGCGGGGCTTAAAGACAAGCACCTGCACGCAAAGGAAGTTGCACGAGAACTGTCTTAACAGTGCATGTACCGTAATCTGTCGCTTTTAAGACCTTATTTTAAACAGTTCTTGACGACAAAAAAAACTCATATTTACGATATTAGGTTGACTTTGAGAGGTTAAAATGCTTTAAAATTTGTATCTAACATTACTTATCCGAGTTGGATGTTTAGAGAAATGTATTCCACTGAAAACTTACTCGGAATGATAACGGAAAACAAATACGAATAGAATGACTGCTATGGGATTTAAATTGAACAAAAAATAAAACTGATATAATTTACTCAACCCTCATGTTTTTTCCGAGACTTCTTTTCTTCTGTGAGACACAAAAGTTTGCACCTTTTCCTTACAATGAAAGCAAACGGTGAGTGCAGGGTACATCTCTTTTTGTAATCCACTAAAGAAAGTCATACAAATCTGAAACAGCATAAAGATTAGTAAATGATGATAGTTTTGTCATTTTTGTGTAAACTATACCTTTAAAACTGTGCTTCTTAACCTTTTGCCCCTCTTTTTCCCAAGACAATATTCCTCTTCTTACCTAAACTGATATGTAACTCTTGTATATTTATTGTAATATATATATATATATATATTATGTCTCAGGAAAGTTTATATATACAAATAAATAAATATAAATAATTGTAAGAATTACTGGGCCCCATAGTTGAGAGCCACTGCTTTGAAATATCTGATTTCAATCACAGCTAAGTAGATTAAAACACTGAACTGTTTGAATTAGGATCATTTACAGCCTTCTTGTGCTCACACAGATTATAATAATAAAGACAAGTTCACAAAGCATGGTCTTTCACAATGCATTTCGCACAAATTTTTTATCAAAATACAGGTTAGATGACTTCAATATCCAACACAACTCAAGAGTATTTGCATGTCCATGTAGGAACTAGATGAGCCAGAAAGACAGTGCCTGGATACACAAACCTTACTCAAATTACAAATGAATGTTATATCAAAACACTAATGTAAAATGACTTCATGTTATGGGCGAAACCTGTATAAAAGCTTGGGAAACAAGAACACCCTATATGCCCGGTGTTTCCTTGGTGATGAGGGCTGATTTCCGAAAAATGTTGCCCTTTTTTGTCTGTATTGTTTTCCCAAAGCTCTTATCACCATGCCAAACATGTACAATACGCTGAACAACACCACAATTAGCTTGTAAGAGATAAACCTACATCATTTCCATGTAACTTCCCACTTATAAGTTCATAAACCTGACAAGAACTGTCAGTAATGCTTAAAAAGTAGAAAATCAAACAGCTCGCCTTGGTCTTCATGCAATTCATTGCCAAAATTCTTGTTTGTTCTACTAACTGCGTTTTCTCTCTCTCTCTCTCTGTGGGTCAATTTACGCTTTGCTATTTAATTGCTTTTTAAACCGCAAGCTGAATTCATTACGCTGTACATTAACAGTAATGGCTCTATGTGTGTCCTCTGGAGCAATACAAGACCACAGAGAGAAAACAGATTAGCTCCTCCTTTTAGTGGAAGACATGAGACAGGAGGAACACAGGCCATGATGAATTAGGACTGTCTGGTAGTGTTGCGTTGGAGACGGTGATTCACAATGGTGAAAATTTGGGCCTTCAGAGTCACTTACAAAAAACACAGTAGAAGTTCTAGTGCTATGACACCCGGATCATCTGGGCCACAGCCTCGTCTCCGGTCTGGTTCTGGTCCTGTTGCTCCTGCGGGGGAACGGAAGAGGAAGAGGGTCAATCATTACCCTCACGCCTAATTCAGATATGCTTCACTCAGCACCTCTAGAAAACATTTCACACACAAGCGTTTTCAATAGGGTTGGGACACCATGATTTATAGCATCAAGAAAAGCACTAAATAACCAAGAGAAAACAGTGAAAGGTTTATGTTTAGCAAGCTGTCAGCTCAAGGATTTCAGAGAAATGGCAGCTATTTAGGCTTCTGTTCTATAGAACTGTTTGACGTTAAATAAAATAAAAATGACTTGACGAACAGGAATATGCATCACAATACACAGTTTACACTATGGTTCAAAAGATTTAATGGTTTTGAAAGTCTCTTATGCTCATCAAGGCTGCATTTATTTGATCAAAACAGTGATATATGAAATACAATGAAATATTATTACAATTTAGAATAAGTGTTTTATATTTTTATTTATTCAGTGTCATGTGATCCTTCTGAACTCATTCTAATATGTTGATTTGGTGATCAAGAAACATTTCTTATAACTATCAAAGTTGAAAAAGTTGTGCTGCTTAATATATTTGAAGGACTGATACATTTATTAAGGATTCTTTGATAAAGTTATTTTCTTTGATTAAAGTTCAAAAGAACAGCATTTACGTGAAATAGAATTTGTAACATTTACTGTATTTACTGTCACAAACAAAGATAATCTTACTGATCTTAAACTTTTGAACAGTAGTGTAATTCGGTTACAAAGTGTTATTTTTGCCAGTGAACCTTTTGGAAGTCAGTGAGAATGTTTATTCAGAATAAAAATCACAACATGTGACAAAAATGAACACAGTGACCACACTGCATAGGCATGAAATCCAAGCACAAGGACAGAACCAGATCCAATCCAAACAAAATACAACAACAGAAATGCTTCCTCAAACGAAATGTAGAAAACAACATAAAAATATATATATATATATTCAAACAATGTTTCATTTAAACTGGTCCCTCAAAAATTCATTTTCATATTTTTATGCAGTGATTTCATAATTGAAACTGACACAGTTTGCCAATGACAAGCATTCATGCTTTCTTAAACCTCCATCCGGTTAATAATAATAGTGCTCGGATCAAAGACAATCATGTGATAAAGTCAGTCACATCGCATTAGCAATTCTCAGTCCTGAAGAGCTGCATCAATAGAATGCAGCCAGGAAATATCAGTGTTTTCATCCTGATTATGTCATGACAGTGAAGACATTATTTTTTCTGTTAAATATGGCAGAAATGGAAATCCAAGTTCAGATAGACAGGTCATAAAATACCACACAGCAGATTTAGCAGATCATGCAGTCTGTACGCACAAATGCTTAACTAGCAATGAGACATGATGGGACAGACTCAAGCAGCCAACAAGCACTGGAAAAAGCAGGTGGTGATGCGTGCAAGAGCAGACAATGACAGCATGTCACACAAAGAAAGGAGCGAGAATGAATCTGCAGAGATGAGTGTCTATGCGAGGGGCGAAGTGTGCACGGGCAGCCAATGCGCGCTCGTGAGTTCGGTGGCATTGCGTAGGTCTTCCTGCTTGACATGGCCCTGCGCTCTCACCTGCATGGCCAAGGCCATTTCTTCTTTCTCTTTAGGTGAGAAGAACCGCCCCCCGTCACCACGCTTCCGCTGCATGGCGTGTTTGTGCCGTGACTCGTGAAGATATTTCTGTAGAAGACAGTAAGGAATCAGCCTGGATGAGAGGCATAATTCATGTCAAAATGCCTATGGCATTCAGAAGAGGAAGACTCACTCTTCTTTCTTTAGGGATCTTGCCCTCTGCCTCTAACTTGGCACGAGCTTGGCGTCTCTTTAAGATACGATGATATTGCTTGGCATTAACATACAGCGGCTCCTCTTCGAGCATCTCGGCCCCTGGCAGAGGGATTCGTTGGATGGCTGGCACAGCACCACTACCTGGCACCATCTGGCAGAGCGGGCAAGAAAGGGGCACGTAGAATTAATTCAGTCTGCTATGTCCAAACACATAAAATGTATTTGCAAATGTAACAACTTCAATCAATCAAATCAAATCAAATTATTAGCAATCCAGTGATCAGTCAGGTGACAGCTAATGTAATACGGATTGAAATTTGATGACACACTAGTGTGAGAAAAGGACACCCACAGAACAGCTGAGTGGATCATTTGTGAAGAGGCGACAGGCAGATATCAGCCTTACACTTGAATCAGTGCTAAAGATTAACACACAGCGGATGGAGGTCGCCACTTTCCACTTGCTTCTGAGTAAATCATCAAATTCTAGGAAGATTCCTCAGACTAGGGTTTTTTTAAGACACTGAATACTATTATGTATTAAAAGAATAGTTTCATATATATATTCTCTGTCATTATTTATGCACGTCACACCTCTGTTCATCAATTTGCACTGGCTACCAATAGCTGCTCGCATAAAATTCAAGGCATTAATGCTTGCCTATAAAACCACCACTGGCTCTGCACCCCTTTACCTGAATTCATTACTTCAGACTTATGTGTCCTCTAGAAGCTTACGTTTTGCAAGTGAACGACGCATTATTGTGCCATCCCAAAGAGGCACAAAATCACTTTCACTGACTTTTTCCATTAACTGTTACCACCTGGTGGAATGACCTGCCCAACTCAATCAGAGCAGCTGAGTCCTTAGCCAATAACCATCTTCAAGAAACGGCTAAAAACATCTCTTCCATCTTTATTTGACCCTCTAACTCTAGCACTCTCTATTCTAATTCTATTTGTCTTCTTTTTATTTAAAAAAAATAAATAAAACACACACACTTGACCCTCTATCAATTGCATATTTATTCTCTAACTGCAAACTTTTCTTGAAAAACTAACACTAGGTTTCTTTTTCCTATACTCTATCTACTTGTTTTCTTTAAAAGAAAAAAAAAAACCTTGCTACATGTACTGTGTTAGGCTAACCTAGACTTGTCATAGCACTTGCATGCAACTTTTGTTGGTTTTGATTGCTTCTATTGTCCTCATTTGTAAGTTGCTTTGGATAAAAGTGTCTGCTAAATGACTAAATGTAAATGTATTTACACCCTCATGTTACTCCAAACCTGTATGCCTTTATCTCATTAGGCACACAAAAAAATGAATCCTAGTCACTTTCTCCGTGTGTTGAAGTGATCTAGGGTGACAAATGACAAAGAAAGCACCATTCACCATTAATTCCATAAAAGTGACCAGTTTGAATTTATGTGTGAAAATATGGCATGATTTTTCAATTCAAATCTTCTTAAGTCATAAAATAGCCTTTTGAGATACTGCAAATCACTGATCACTAATAAACTTCCCCTCCTCTGTACATCTCATATCTCATTCCCACTTCTACATATTCAAACTTGTCACATCATCAGTTAATCTGAAACAAAATCATCTATGATAACTGCTCACATCAAATTGATATCATTTTATCTAAAGGTGTCATTTTTGAGTTTGAGATTTTTTTGATACTTTTATGGTACTTTTTTGTCATTTTAAAAGGTCACAGACCAGATCCCAGATCCAGGTTGTTTTCTTTGTAACTTTGTAATTGTAAATGAAATAAATTAAAATATAAAACATCAGATGAAACCTTAAATGAAAATTAGAAATGAGACAACAAATTAAACAATTTTGAGTAATAAAATTAATAAAACAAAAACTGAAATAAAAATCAATTTAAATCTATCCATCTATCTATATCTAATCTATATATATATATATATATATCTATATAGAATGTTTAAGTAATTTTATATATATATAATTTTATATATATTGGAAAAACATTTGGGTGAACTATCCCTTTAAGGTAAAATCACTTGTGTGTCTGCACGTGAAAAGGCGAGCCCAAAAGCGAGGTGATTGAGATTTAACACAGCATGCACACCCCCACACCTGTGATAATGAATTAAGGGGATGGTTTAAGTTTGTTAGATACCTCATCAGGAGGTCTTACCATGACCATTCCCCCAGCGTTCACCATGTTTCCAGATACTGGCAGGGTAACGGTGACTGTGCCCTGCCCGCTGTTGGTTGTGGAGGTGTTAGCGGCCCCTGCTGCCTGGACAATCTGAGTGCCTGCCAGGGTGCCTGCTGGGATGGTGATCATGCCTATGGAGGGGAAAGAACAAATAGTTCTAACCTGAATAACCTTCAGTACAAGCGTGTAGAAAGGTATAATCATGCTTGTCAAATCGTGACTGATCATCCATGTAATGTTGTTCATGTCAGATTTAATGTACATTAATAGAAGACAGATCAACCAGGTGTATATTGTGTGTATTTAAATACCCTGCTGCAGAACTGTGCCATCAGCATTCACAGGCTGGTATACAATAGTCTGTCCTTCAGCTGTTTGGGCAAGCTGCTGTCCCTGAACTGTAATCTGCTGCCCCTGTGAAACACAACACAAATTCATTTATAGAGTCCATACAACAAAACCTGTGTGAAGTTATAAAATCTGCCTTATCGGCTGCACAAACTATGGTCATTATAGTTAATAGGGCAGCATTCTCTCTCTTTTTGGGCATGAAATCCAAGTCCAAATTTCCAAATCCAAGTACAGTCCAACTAAACAGAGACGAGGATAGAGTGTGTTTGAGACCTGGTTCTGGCCTGCAGTAATGGCAGTCTGAGGCTGTTGTATGATGATCTGTTGAGCCTGACCCTGCTGACCCTGCAGTTGCAGAGTTTGACCTCCCTGCAACTGAATCTGACCCGGCTGAACCAACTGGATCTACACATACACAAACAAATCAGAAATAACACAAACAGATATTAATTTCTATAAACCACACAAAATAATGAATATAATAAAATGTGCATTCATAACAATAACAATTCTCAAGTCTCATAAAATCATCAACTATGAGCATTAATAATAAGATATTAAGATTATTTTACTGTTAAGTATATGACAATCTATTGAAGTAGCTTTCCCCACATTGACAAGCAGAGTTGCACTTACCTGCTGAAGGCCTTGCGCTCCAGACACAGGCACCTGCATGATCGTCTGGCCCTGACCTCCAGACATGGCCTGTACCATGATGGGCTGACCTGAGGACGTAATCAGCTGCCCGCCACTCACCTGGACCATCAGCGGCTGACCCTGGACCTGAGCGCACGCATACACTGAACGTTAGCATGGGGCCAAAGGGTCAGATATAGACAATCAACACAATATTAGACTGCACATGCAGCTGTAGGCATTACACAGGATATATGGCAACATTTATTATGGAACCTAAAAAAATCCAGCAATGTATTTCACGTTAATTTATAATAAATAATGCTAATTAATAAGGGCCCTATAATTTGGGCTGGTGGTGATGACTGTCATGAGGTAGATAGATTTCCATTCCATGTTTGTATTTTTACACAAACATGATCATAGTGAGAACCCACTCAAAAGACAATCATGCAGTTCATCAAAATCCATACAGTGTTGTCAAGTCATATGTGTTTGATCGGTGTGAAGTGGTTATAATAACATGCAACACACACGGAATACAAATATAAGTAATCTTATAGTACTGACTCCACAGCTATTCTACAAGCTCTTCTTTATAAATTCTGTTCCAGACACATTAAAAGAGGTGAATACTCCTGAGCAGTTGCTTTGATGCCTCAGGCAATATGAAACATGGTAGAGAAAGCTCACTGGACGAACCGGATTACGATTTGTTGTAAGTAAAAGCAAGTCATGCTGGATGAGCTCACATCCTCACAGACAGTGTGACATGACGCATGCAACATCACAAGCCTGAAGGTCGGAGTTCACACAACTACCTGGAGTGTCTGCACTTGCTGGCCTGTAGCGACGGGTGCTTCTGTTTGCAGCTGTACTGCTGTTACGGTGCCCTGAGCCTGTGGACATTCCCACATCACACCTTGCTCTGCATCATCTCTTACAGAAATGCACTACTAATATATGTGTGCCTTATTTTATGCTTCCTAACAGTTTAGCAACTTTCTTAATGGGATGAGCAAAGTTTTCCAGTATTTTTTATTTACTTATTTATCTATTTTTACCGGTCATTAATTAATTGTTATTTTACTTTATTATTGTTGTTGTTGTTTTCATTCAAATTATATATTTTGATAAATGTATCAGTCACTTGGTGGAACTTTTCAGTGAAAACAGAAAGTTATTACAGAGAAAGGAAGTTACCATATTTTGATTCAAAATGAGTTTTCAATAGAATAACATGCACTAATAATTTGTTCACAGTAAGACCAGTAACATGTTTTAAGAAAGTAAGTAGCATCAATAATTTTAGTGCCCACTTGATGTCCAGTTTGAAATCTGGCTCCTAAAGCAAAACTGTTTGACAACCAGTTCTACAGAAATAATTCAGCAGCTCCTTTGTCAAAAAAAAAAAAAAGATAACATGGACTTCAAAAACAAATATTTTCTTTCTGACTCACATTTCTGATTAAAAGCATGTTGCAAAACACACTGGGTGTGCTCGTGTCACATAAACCTGGTTTTTATCAGGACTGAGAAAGTTAATTTCAAAGGAGAGAGACTGTAGGCCACTAGAAGAACTATTTACCCAGTCCTTTCCTTGAATTGGAAACCACTTCCTGAAGCAGATTACAGATTACCTGCTATTTTTAAAATACTACTGTTCCTGATATACAGTAAAATTTACAATTTAGATAAGTTGAAAATGCATGGTAAAACAAACAAAAACCACACTCAAGGTATTTGTTTCATATGAAAAGTAACTGATTAAACAGCAAACTGTTTACATTGGCTCTTACCTGCTGCTGGATTTGCCCATTGGCAGTTTGCACCACTATCTGATCCCCACTGGTTGTAGCAGTATATTGCTCCATCTTTCCTTCCTCACCTAATTTGTCATAAAAAACATTTTTTTTTTTTAAATTTCACGTATTTTTCAGCATAACCACAACTAGATTTCTATGAAAACAAATGAGGTCTGATGTTGTCCCTAACAGCAGGTTTGGGCCAGAAGCCAGGTGTATTTTGAGACTGAATCTGTTTCCTTGTTGAAGGTGCTTAACATTATGTACAGCATCTTACCTATTTAGGATATGTCCGATGTTTTTAGCTACGCATACACAGGTAAGGGCTGAAAAGTTAACAAGAAGGTCTAAATAATTTACATATTCGAATCAGTTCACAAACCCCTTCTAGGCGGTTTGTTTGGCAAACAACATTTAACGTTATGTTACCCCTTATTATGAGCAAACCAAGGTAACTAAAATGGGCTGAAATTCAACCTGCTCTTTAATTAGCACAAAAACAGCCCCATATTTCACAAACATTAGCAGGTCTGTCTTTGTTTTGGACTGCACTAACAGTATCATTCATGTCCAGCGTCTGCGCTCGCGCTCACTCCCTCTCGCATTAACCGGTTTGATTTCAGAATTAGTCATTTGGTTGGTCACTGACAAACCAATCCGTGTTGTCAGCTACCATTTCCCTTAGAGCAAGCGCAACCCTTTACCGTTTCTCCGGTTGTCCGGTACCCTTCTGATTGGCTCCACAACAGATCTCAAAAACCCAATCAACACAGTGGTGCGGACAAAATGGCGCAAAATGAGCCACACAGAGAAGAAAGGGGGCAGGCTTGACGCATGTGATCGGCGAACGGAGCCGAGTTTTGCCGAGTAGGAACGATCCCAGTCGGAAAGAATCGAATGACCGGTGCGCATGCGTGCTTAAACTATATGCTTCCGGTGTAATGTTACCGTGAAAGAAGAACAAGAGGGACATGTGAGTGTTTTGTAGGCACTGTTTAAAAAATGTATTCACACAGTACTTGACATTATGTGAATGTATAAGACCAAAGTTAGAATGTAGGGTAAATTTGACCTTTTGTATATGGAAATTTAAATGCTCAATTTGATAAATTATCTTATGTTTGATAAGTGATGTAGAAATAACGCAGATGTAATGAAATTGAAATGCTGTTTTACACATTTACAATTTTTTATTTAATGAAATAACGTGTTTTTTATTTTATTTTGAAACACCACAGATGAATAGGGTAAAAATAAAAAACAAAAAATTATAGATCTTACCATACTTTACCACTTGATTAATCACAATATATTATGACAATTGTTTTGTTTTACAAGTTTTCTGAAATGCTGTGTTTAAAAAATGCACATGATGCATTATACAGTTAATCTGCATCAATTTTCATACATTTACAGAAGAGAATTCTGAAGATTGGATAAAACTAGGTTCAGAATTCTTGTTTTATTTGGCTAAAGGTTTAAGGTTTTTACAGAGGGGTTTCTGGATATGTCTTTTTATCACTTAATAAATAAGAAACTGTCAACAGCCAGTAAACTATAGCAGTGCATGAGAAAAACTTTGAGAATGTATTGTAATTGAAATCTACAGATGCAAATTCAAAACTAACAAGTGCGCAAAAAAAAAAAAAAGCAATCCTGTACTTTCAGTGTACTCTTTTCTTCAGACTCTTATTATAGAATTATAGATATTATTTGATAAATATTCCTTTTTATATTGGATTCAATAGCAATTTTCAGTGTCACTGACTTTGTGTCTCTGACTGTACAGAATGGGCACCCCGTGGAGAATGGCCCATATGTTGGCCACCAAACTGGCCCCTCTCCCAGGACCTGCCGCTTGCCAGGTTTGTCGGCATGCCAGTCGAGACTCATACGGGTGGATGTCACAGAGGTATCCTGATTCTCATCCAAAACAGACACAAAAGGAAGACATGTTTGAAGATGACCATGATATGGATGCAGTAGAAGCCAAAATGAACTCTATTATTAGGTGAGTCCTTATACAGAAGCACAAAAGCAAATACTTCTGTCTTCATGCATTAACATTATTTCCTGTGCAGTGAAGAGAGGAGAAGGCATAAAGCAGCAAAGTTTCACATCATCAAGAGGAAAATGAACAATCCTGGAGCCCCAGAGAGAAGACTCAGCTGGGATGCTATTCAGCAGATTAGGTATCAGTATGAATATATTCGATGTTCATCTATTTGCTGTGGCCACTCCTGTTTAAGAGTTTGGAGTCAGTAAGATTTTCTAATGTTTATTTGATCAAAATACAGTAAAAACTGTAATATTGTGAAATATAATTACATTTGAAAACATCTTCTTTCTAAATATATTTTAGAATGTAATTCATTCCTGTGATTGCAAAGCTGAATTTTCAGCAGTCATTTCTGCAGTCTTCAGTGTTGCATGATCCTTCAGAAATCATTCGAATATGCCAGTTGCTGCTCAAGAAACATTTCCTTATTATTTTATGTTGTAAACAGTTGTGCTGCAGGACAGCATTTATTTGAAACAGGAATCTTTTGTTGTAATATAAATGTCTTTACTGTAATTTGTGATCAATTTCATGCATCCTTGTAGAATTTAATTTCAATTCATTTCTTTTTAAATAAAATAATTATGTGTAATTTGTCAATCAAATAAAATTTTAATATAATCTTTATACAGTTTTCTAACAAAATGTAAAATTCGGTACATTTCTGCTTATGATTTAGCAGTATATAATAACATATCTTACATCTAGCCAGAAATGTAGTAGTTAATCTGCTTGCCCTTCTTTTTGCAGGTACTTAAAGCAGGAGTCCCCAGAGGAATGGAAACTAGAGAGATTAGCAGAGGGTTTCTCTGTAAGCCCTGATGTTGTTTCCAGAGTCCTCCGCAGCAAATTCACCCCATCAGCAGTTCGAAAGCTAAAGCAGGACTCGAAAGTGTTAGCTAGTACTGGGCCGCAGTCTCTCAGAGATGGCAAAACTGAACAGTACAGGCTGTCAAAGACTGCAACACCAGCCGTACTCCCCTCTGGAAACACAGGTGCCCTGACAGCATTGAGTACAGGAGCGCTTGCAGTGAGGGAGACTGACACTGGACTCGTGCCCTCTGGTGGTAACATAGTCCCATCACAGCTATCAGCTGAGCAGAAAGTGACTCCTGCTTTACAAGAGCAGCCTGACTCTACAGCTGAAATGGACATGAGGGATGATATAGAGTTAGAGGAGGAATGGGATGGAGTGATTCTGACAGAGGAAGAACTAGAGCACATTGCAAAAACACTGAAGAAAAAGCCCAGTCCAGTGGAACAGAAGGGAATAGAGTTTTTTGACAGTGAAGGCAACTTCCTTTATAGAATTTGAGTGGCTGCTAAGTCATCCATGTTTATCAGAACACTTGTTGCTCAAGTCTTGGCCTGTTCTTTTATGAATATTACTTTATTGTTACAATTTGCAACAAATCTAGGGACAAGCTGTCCTACCCTTTACATTTTATCATTTTTTTTGTTTCTCTGTCGCATTTGAAATAAAAAATACATCAATGGGACAAATCATTTTATTTCTCAAACAAACAGTTCTGTTCCAAATATACAGAGCAAAAATAAAAGATGCAAAGTTGGAATTGCTGTGTATGTACAGAGCTTCACAACTAATATATACATTGACTTTGCGCAGCAAGAAAAGTGTAACACCTCTTATAAATAAAATCACTGTCACAATGGAAATCATTTAGCTTTACAGTATATTTAATTTGCACTGCATCTATTATTACCCCAAGCATAGAGAGCAACTCAATTTAGGAACAAGAATTAAGTCATTTAGGGGCATGATTGTTCTTTTTTTTTTTTTGAATAAAAATCTCATTATGAGCTGTGGGAGTTCTTTCTGAAATGAGATTGTTCTCTTATTTTAGAATTATTGAAGATGAGCTTACATTTAATTGGAAGGCATAAGCTATGCCTCCATGCTAGGCACTTGAATCAAAATATACACTAGAATTTTATACCTATTAAACACTATGTAACTCATAATCTCATAAGAGTCTTCGCAATGGAGATTGTCTTCTTTTAAGAAAATATTATTTGTTTAGGTATGTGTAAATAAACGATAAATGGCTCCAAATTAACTAGAACTGATATTTAAATACACACTTAATAGAAAACTCACAGCATCAGACATCAAACATCTATGCAAACAGGAAGTACCAATGGAAATGTGCTAAACTGCTCTAATGCATTTGAATTTTCAAAATGAAATCACATGGTCAAAAACTTCAGACCACAGGAACTGTTTTCACCTCAATGAAGTTTGCTGCACACAGAAGAAAATAATTAGCACATGCAAAATTATTACGACTAATGGTTTGTCACACAAACACTTAGTCAGTTTTTACGCGTTTCTGTGCACAATGGTTAAAAAAAGTCACACTTTATTCTGCTTGATAACATGGGACTTTCCTGCTGTCAAGACGAGAACAAAGAAACGGCACAAATGTTGAAGGCTAATAAAACTGTTTAACTACAAAATTTGATTCGGGCAAAGTGTGCAAGTTTGTACACAAACTACAACTGTATTATATTGTACATGCATTTGTATCATTGCTTAGTTCATAAAAATATTTATTATTACAAAATGTTTCCTAACTGTCGCAGAAATCACTTTATTTGAAATGTAACAGTGGCTTACAAATTAATTGTGTAATATGTGAAATGAATCTCCATGTTCTACGGTTATTTGTAATATCAAATATCAAATTCCCCCTTTATTAAACTCACAGCCTATAACATAGCTACACAGTTTTAGGTAAATAATGTTCATAAATCTTAAATTATAAATATTTTCCCTTTTTGTAAAGCCAAATCTATTGCCTAAATACTTCCCAGCATTTTATTGCTATTTTCATTAATGCACCTGATTACTTACAGCAAAGTGGACATTGACAGCAGTTATGATCACATTCTGGCGATAAACACAGTCAGGGTTCAGTAGCACAGTATTTAAACCTGGGATGCGTGTGATATGATTCATTGTATTCTGTCGCTAAATAAAATTTCTGGTGAAATAAAAATCTGATATTACCATGAGGATAAATAAAACCTAACTCTCACATAAGGGCATCTGTACATAAAAAGAAAGCAAGTATTTTACAAGTACCCCAATGACAGTCTCATCAAACAAAGGTTTGATCTTTAAAATCACACCCAGAAGACCCCAACGTCAAAAGCAAGAATTGAAACTCCCACAAACAGCATTTTAAACACTTCTTCACTGCTTTCAGCAGATTTACATTCAAAAGCCTCTTCTATCATGAGAACAGCTTCCTATTGGTGGAGAAGCAACCAGGTTCCCTTCCATTGGTCGAGAAGCAAGGAAGTGCATGACGTTAGCTGGTAGATTAAGTCTGAGAAAGCTGACAGCTGGTTTGTGCTTTAGGAAGATAGAGACAGCAGCAGTAATGCCTGAATGACAGGAAATGTAGCTTCTTCTGCTCACCTAATGCTCTTTACTCAAGTAGGTCCTGCAAAACACACACAATCATTTAGAAAGATAAGCACAACTATTTAAAATGTCTAAGTAGAATACTTAATATACGGTGACCATGCGTCCTCTTTTTACTGGACATGCCCTAGCTGGGATTTCTCAATTGCCTAAAATGTTCAAGTTTTGGCTTTGTTTTTGTTTTTTTCATACTTGCTGAAGTAATGACTGAAAAGTAGTTTGACCAATAGCGTGCAGGCATTATACATAATCAACCAATCATGGCATCCAAGAAGGTGAGATCTATATAGAATGGTCAAAGCAATATAAATATGTGTACACATAATGTATGAGGACTGTAGAGGGAACATCAATAGGAAAACAAAGCCAAAACCTGGACAATTTATAAATCTTTTTTTCTTTTTTAAAAGGGTGTATGATCAGCTTGTAAATAATTAAGACAAACGTTTAAGTGAATTGGTTAATGTCCGAATCTGTACCTCATCTGAGTCATCATGGAAATCAATCTTGGGTGCTCCAGCAACATCTGTTTCCAGTGGTTCATCTATGCCGTTGGCTTCCACATTATGTTGTAAGACAGAGTATCTGTGTACAAGGAACCTGTAAAATATAGAGAGCAAGGACAATTGTTCATTTTATGTGATAGAATTAAATATATTCTATATGAAACACTTAAAATATTTGGAGAATAGACTGACCTTCCACCACAGACGTACTTCTTTACAAACAGAACTCCAAACACTACACTGGTCAGCAGGATGACCATGACGATCGCAATGATAGGGGCGGAATGTGAGGTAGATTTATCTGTCTGTTAAATAGAGGTACATGAGTGCAAATTCATCATCTTTTTTAAATGCATCGTATTGTGAACAATTCATCTGTGTGTATTATTTCTCCCTGACACATAAAAGGAGAATTGTTAGATTAATATCCTGGACACTCTTTTTAATACAATGACAGGGATGTTGGACTGGGGCTGTTAAACACCAAAAATACAAAAAGCACTATAAAAGTACTACAAAAGAATATTAAAATGATATTATTATAAAATTTAAGTATACGATAAAACATATTTCAAAACTCCTGTCTGAATGGTTAAACTAGTAAACTAGTACAGTAGCAGGCTAAATGCATTCTCACCAGCAGTTGAGGCTCCAGAAGGTTGCTAACGCATCTCTTGCTCAGGTCAATCACCCTTCTTTTTGGTTCTTTCCCTCCTTCACATTTATCACCTGGAATCTTTCGGTACCTGTTAAAAAATAACAAGCATGAAACAATCTGCATGTTGTTTCTAGAGTCAGGGACAAGCATGTGCTAACCAGATGCAAGATGAATCAAATGAAAGATCTCAATTGTCTACTGACTAATGCTAGGCCAAAGCATTAATCCTCAAGAAACGGAGAACAATAAAGAGGGCATTACCCGCTGGTCTGTAGCTGTTCCTTTTTCCCATGGATGCATATCTCCAAATCGTGGCCTTTGAGATCAGCCTGTTCAATACATACTGAGCTGTTCTCTTTACGGTAATATCCAAAGTCACTGAAGAGGAGGGCAGAGAATATTTGACATATGTGAAAACTTTGATGCCTTTATTCGTTATTATATCAATATGTAACAAATCATAATCTGAGGTCTAAAATGATAAACGACTGTAAATGTCTAGGGTATGGTAAATATATAATTATAAATGATATAAATGCATAATAAAAAACAACATCTCATCATAAGGTGTCCACAGGGTTATTTTTATTTACTAAATCTAAAGACAAAAACTACTGATTTAAAAACCAAAATAAAGTACATTTAAAAATCTAAATTAGTTGAAACAAAGAATAATAACAAATAATTAAGAATAACTAATAGAAGAATTAACATCAAAATTTCAAACTAAAACTGAAATGCTAAACAGAAACTAAAATATTATAAAGATGAAATAGAAACGTGTATAAAATAACTGAAGTGAAACAAAACAATCCATTCCTCAAACTAACTAAAACTAAAATGTAAATTTGAAAAAAAGCAAAGCTATAACTTCTGTTCCCACTCACCACAGGAAGTCATCCAGTGTACAACTGCACGGCGTGGGCTGCTTTGTGACTATGTAATCTCTGCCAATCCAACACACCGAGTCCTTTCTCACACGCAGGAAACGTTCCTTATAACCCAGCATGCAGCCATCGTCTGGGTCGCTGATGTCGTCAGAGTGTGCCAGCCACTGAACGTAATCAGTCTCCTGGCCTGGGAACCAGACAGAAAGATTACTTTATGCTAAACTGAATTATATAAAAAGTGTAACATGCCTTGGATTTTGTGTGGTTCAATGAGAAGTGGTCACTCACAGGTACGTGTCAGCAGGTCTTTAAAGTCAATGGTGTAAGTTACCCAGTGGCTGATCAGAGCATCTTCATAACCCCACAGACTGACATTCACTGAGCGGGCACCAGGCTCTGAGGCAAGCCCTGTGAAGAACATCGGCGTCTGGGTGAACTTATAAACGTGCCAGCATTGCCCCTCATCAGTGGAGAACCTGAGAGACACACACAAGCAGACAGTTTTACCCAGCTTTTTTCAGCTTGGCAAATATGCAATTATATTTTATTTTATTTCAGCTAGTTGTCTTTTCATTTAGTTTAACGATGTACTAAAAATAATAATAATTAATACAATAAAATCTGATACTAAAATGACACTGAAGGGGGGTTGCTCACTTAATCTCAGAGATAGGTATGGCTTCGTTGTGCTCCACGGCCACCAGCAGGCCTCCTGAGTCCAGGATGGCGTAATGGTGCGGCCCCTTCAGAGCCTGCAGCCAGGTGTAGCCTCCATCATCAGACACGTACACATCAGGAGCCATCATTGAGATCGCGTCACCTACACTGCCTGAAAAATGGTGAATAGGTTTCATCATATTCAAAGTTTCAAAGTCATTGTTTTTGCAATTCTGTGGCAATTCTGTTTTTTTGTTCTTATTAAGTTATTATTACTGCCAATTAAATTAAAACACTAAAATAAAATATTTTATTTGGTCACAGAATGGAATTGGACTTTAGGCTGTTTCTAATAAGTGTGCGTGCATTACCATGAGCCAATATAAGTCCCACAGCATTAGGTTCACTCAGAGGCAGCATGGGAACATTCAGCTTCATGGAGGTGCTGTATGAGGCATGAATATGCAGACTACACTGCACAGGAGGAAGACAACACAAGGTAAGTAAAAAAAAAAGAAAAGGCTAAACAAAGACATACTGTTAGAGGTAGTCTTCTCAAGCATTTTAACTATTTGGCCACATGTGCTCAAATATTACAACTTCCCTTAAAAGTGGTTCTTACCATTTCTGGATCTTTGGCTGTAGAATCGCACTTGGTGTTCTCTGGTTTCTTCAAAGGAATCCATTCACCTCCCTGATCAAATGATATGACTGTCTGTACTGAGCCATCTTTAGCAGAAAAAAGAAACACAAAATCATTTTAGAAAAGCCCTAACTAAGGTGAATTTGGTCATGTGAACTAATTGATTTCTCATTTAGTTGGCCATTTTTATCTATTATTTATATAGGTTATTATATATACACTTCAGTTTGGGATTTTTTAAAAGAAATAAAAATTCTTATTTTGTTAGAACACATTTTATTAACAACAATTTATTAAAAGTGACAGTAAAGACATTTATAATGTTAAAAAATCTTTAAATAAATTTCAAATAAATACTTTTCTTTTGAACTTTTATTCATCAGAGAATACTGAAAAAACATATCACGGTTTCCACAAAAATATTAAGCAGCACAAATATTTTAACATTGAAATGCTTCTTGTGCAGCAAATCAGCATATTAGATTTCTGAAGGAATCTTGTGACACTGAAGACTGAAGAAAATTCAGCTTTGCAACATGGTTATTATAGTTACTAATATTAAAACCATATCATATAAATATTTTTGTCACTAATGAAACCAATTAAAAATATTATTAAGAACTATAATAGTATGTAATGATACTAAAATAGCATTGCTTTGGTATCACAGATATAAATTACATTTTAAAATATACTAAAATTATTACTGCTTTACTGTATTTTTAATCATAAATTCAGCCTTTGCAAGCATATAAGATTTCTTTCAAAAACTAAAAAAATATTACCAACCCCAAACTTTTGAACAGTAGTGCATGCCATGTTAATTATCATATGCATTCTCAAGTTTATATTTAGAAAGTAAACAGCAAGCTATTGCTGTATTGATGCTGTTTTTAGCCATATCGATTTAAAGTATACTAAGTGATACAGTCCCCCTGGAGTGATCGGATGTTAAATATACACACAGACTATAAGCATATGTCCGTCTTGTGTAGGATGTAGTCATACCCTCAGCCAGCACGCTAGTTGTGAAGACTCCTCTGAGGGAAGTGACGTTCGTGAAATCTGTCTCGCCCCCTGGGGTCGTATACAGATGGCGTTCTAGAGACTTGGAATACACAGTGCCTCTGTCATCTGATACATAAATGGTGCCAAACCCAGTGTCTGAAAAAACCACACACAATACAGTTAAAAGACACAGAAACACGGAGGTCTATAAAGTAGCACAAATCAAAATGCTATTGCTATAAGCCAGTGGTTGCCCAATAAAATGTACCTATATAGCAGCATAGATAATATTATGATAGTTTCTACCAATTTAGGTTGTAATTTAACCACATGTATTATGGTTATGCTAAATAAAAAGCAAAAACTCACCTCCTGGTTCATCCACATGCATGAAGACCATTTCATCATTGGCTGCCAGTATTGAATAAAACTGCTCATGGCCGACAGGAGGAAGTTGTGCCATGTTCCACGTCTCACCCTTGTCTACCGACACATGTATTGCCCGTATCATGTCCTAAAGAACATGCACACAGTTAACACATCACATTCATGCATTCATATATTCACCACAAACTCAGAAAGACCCTCTCTCACACACCTCAGACGCTGACGGCATTATGTTTCCTGATCCAGCCATAACTGATGCGAACAGGAAGCGTCCGCCGATCCCAAAGGAGTAGATTCTTTCGGCGACTGTCTTAATATTAACACCAAAGTCCTCTGACTTTCTCAGCACCAGCACCCCTTTATCATCTTAAAACAAAAAAACATCAAACAGTGAAGTAACGTTACTACAGAAATATATGGTTTAACGAGTTGCTGATGCCGCATGAGCCGCAGTGGTGGCATGCTATTCCATAGAAATAACACAAGGTTTGCTGACTCAAATCCACTGTGGGATGCTAATTCTAATTCAAAAAGCTTCTAACAACATCTAATCTAAACGATATTAATGAGCTCTTGAGCAACACCACTCACAGGATGCTGCATCATCCCCTCTGACACTGGTGCAATCACCTTGCAAAAAAAGCACATGCAACTCTTTGCCAAATATAGGAAACAGAAATGCAAAAGTGTACACTTTCACTCAACTGGGCTCAATGGTAAGAATGGCTGCTGACAGGACCAGTGTGAGAGAGGATTGTGCCAGTTGACAGGACTGTCAGTGCAGTATCATCACATTTGCCAATCAAGCACTAGTGTTCAAATAGTTAATAGTTTTGCAAACTAAAACATTTGGTTTTCAGTCAATTGGTGTTGCAAATTCAAATGAAAATCTAAGCTGGGAAAATAAAAATTTGAACCGCTGGCTTGATATATAAGGTTTTTTTTTTTTTGCACTATGTCAGGGGTGGCGAACTCCGGTCCTGGAGAGCCGCAGCCCAGAGTGCAGAGTTCAGCTCCAACCCTAATTAAAACTCACCTGCCTGTAGCTTCCTAGTAACTGTTCAGACCTTGATTAGCTTGTTCAGGTGTGTTTGATTAGTGTTGAAGCAAAACTCTGCAGGGCTGCGGATCTCCAGGACCGACGTTCGCCACCCCCCGCACTATATGTTATGAACTGATAACTGTGAAATTTCCACCCGTTACTGCAAATCATAAAAATTAACTCGGAAATTCAATTTTAGATTTAGAATAACTCAATTTCAACGCAGCGACTAATGCACAAGGATGTAAAACCAGAAATAAACATAAAATTTATACACATATTCATGTCACCACACCTTAGATCAACAAAGCAATAAATATTACTCACAGCAGGATCCGTTAAGGTTGGCGGAGAAAAACAGAGTATCCATTCCCCTGTGGAAAAGAGGAAGAGAGAATTGATCCATGAGATTAAACTCAAGAGACCACATAAAACAACAGGAGTCAGATCAGTTCACTTCACTTCAGATCAGTCATTTGTTTGCAGCATAATAAGTGCAAACATGCTGCACACTAAAATGTCAAGGAAGAAGACAGTTTGTGACAATCACCACACAAATCGTGTTTTTGCATTTTAAATAACATGAACAATGCAACAAGAAGCTGGTCTCATAGCGATTGATTATCCATTAAAATTCATGGCATTGTTGTCACAGGATAGCTAGGATAGTCTGAGATCATATGGCGTATTGTTAAAACAAGACTTAAGGGAGTGACTCAGGTTGAGGAGTCTTCAGGTTGCCACACTGCTGGAATATTACCAACAAACCAGGGTTGTTATAGTTAACTAAAACTAAAATTTGAAAAAAATCAGCATTAATGAAATTGAAAAACATTTTAAGTTAGTTGCCAAAGGAACATTTCTTATTTTCATTTAGTTTAACTTGATGCACAAAAATAACTATAACTAAAACTGAAATAAAATAACAGCAAAAATGACAAAAAACTATGGAAGCCCGTTTCAGCCACTGAATAAATTTTTTTTTAAATGTTATTGCGACTTTATATCTCACAATTATATACTATATATATACACTATGAATGCTTGAATCTGATTCTAAGGTATGCAATTATTTTCAGGGAAACACATGGCCACATAAAATCTGAATGTCTTTAAATTAGTTCTGTCAAAATTAGCGTTAATTAAATTAATGTCATTAATTGTTTCAGTTTAACATGTTAAAAATATTTTAAGTTATTTTTAAAGTCTAATAAATGTTTTAATTAATTATAATTTAATGTTTAATGGCTATAGTCAATGGTTAAATATTAAGAGACATTTTTTTTTAGGGAAATCAGTATTAATTGGTATCAGTGATACTGGCCTTCAGTCATAAAAAAAGATGCCATTAAACAAATATAAAAAATATGTTGTTTGTACATTAATTTGAAGATTGAATGTGAAATTATTGCAATATAAAAGTATATTTAAAAACTTTAATGTTAAGTGGGATTAATCGCAATGAATTTCAGAAAAAATGTGCGATTAATTAGTTAATTTTTTTTAATCGATTGACAGCACTACTTTAAATACAACATCTAAACAATGTCGTGAGGTGTGGTAACCATAGTATAAGTGTAATAATTGAATCTGGTCCATTGAATTATTACAATTATTAGAAACTATTATGCACACCCGAGGTGTAATGGCCACTCTGCTTCAGGTGAGCATTCTTTTCTAATAATTCAACAGCCCGTCGTCACTTATTCCTTATATGTGATCCTGGACCACAAGGGTCATAAGGGTCAATTTTTTTTAAATTGAGATTTATATATCAACAGAAAGCTGATAAATAAGCTTTCCATTGATGTATGGTTTGTTAGGATAGGACAATATTTGGCCGAGATGCAACTACTTGAAAATCTGGAATCTGAGGGTGCAAAAAAAATCGAAATATTGAGAAAATCGCCTTTAAAGTTGTCCAAATGAAGTCCTTAGCAATGCTTATTACTAATAAAAATTAAGTTTTGATACATTTACAGAAGGAAATTTACAAAATATCTTCATGGCATGATCTTTACTTGACATCTTAATGATACAATATATATATATATACACAGTATCTCACAGAAGTGAGTACACCCCTCACATTTTTGTAAATATTTTATTATATCTTTTCATGTGACAACACTGAAGAAATGACACTTTGCTACAATATAAAGTAGTGAGTGTACAGCTTGTATAACAGTGTAAACTTGCTGTCCCCTCAAAATAACTCAACCCACAGCCATTAATGTCTAAACCTCTGGCCACAAAAGTGAGTACACCCCTAAGTGAAAATGTCCAAATTGGGCCCAATTAGCCATTTTCTCTCCCCGGTGTCATGTGACTCAGTGTTACAAGGTCTCAGGTGTGAACGGGGAGCAGGTGTGTTAAATTTGGTGTTATCGCTCTCACTCTCTCATACTGGTCACTGGAAGTTCAACATGGCACCTCATGGCAAAGAACTCTCTGAGGATCTGAAAAAAAGAATTGTTGCTCTACATAAAGATGGCGTAGGCCAGGCATCCTCAAATCTGGCCGCACGGTGGCCAAGACCATACAGTGGTTTAACTGGACAGGTTCCACTCAGAACAGGCCTCACCATGGTCGACCAAAGAAGTTGAGTGCACGTGCTCAGCGTTATATCCAGAGGTTGTGTTTGTGAAATAGACGTATGAGTGCTGCCAGCATTGCTGCAGAGGTTGAAGGGGTGGGGGGTCAGCCTGTCAGTGCTCAGACCATACGCCGCACACTGCATCAAATTGGTCTGCATGGCTGTCGTCCCAGAAGGAAGCCTCTTCTAAAGATGATGCACAAGAAAGCCCGCAAACAGTTTGCTGAATACAAGCAGACTAAGGACAAGGATTACTGGAACCATGTCCTGTGGTCTGATGAGACCAAGATAAACTTATTTGGTTCAGATGGTGTCAAGCGTGTGTGGCGGCAACCAGGTGAGGAGTGCAAAGACAAGTGTGTCTTGCCTACAGTCAAGCATGGTGGTGGAAGTGTCATGGTCTGGGGCTGCATGAGTGCTGCCGGCACTGGGGAGCTACAGTTCATTGAGGGAACCATGAATGCCAACATGTACTGTGACATACTGAAACAAAGACTGGGCCGCAGGGAAGTATTCCAACATGATAAAGACCCCAAACACACCTCCAAGACGACCACTGCCTTGCTAAAGAAGCTGAGGGTAAAGGTGATGGACTGGCCAAGCATGTCTCCAGACCTAAACTCTATTGAGCATCTGTGGGGCATCCTCAAATGGAAGGTGGAGGAGCGCAAGGTCTCTAACATCCACCAGCTCCGTGATGTCGTCACGGAGGACTGGAAGAGGACTCCAGTGGCAACCTGTGAAGCTCTGGTGAACTCCACGCTCAAGAGGGTTAAGGCAGTGCTGGAAAATAATGGTGGCCACACAAAATATTGACACTTTGGGCCCAATTAGGACATTTTCACTTAGCGGTGTACTCACTTTTGTGGCCAGCGGTTTAGACATTAATGGCTGTGGGTTGAGTTATTTTGAGGGGACAGCAAATTTACACTGTTATACAAGCTGTACACTCACTACTTTACATTGTAGCAAAGTGTCATTTCTTTAGTGTTGTCACATGAAAAGATATAATATTTACAAAAATGTGAGGGGTGTTCTCACTTCTGTGAGATACTGTATATATAAACAGTCTCTCTATTATACTATAAAAATGATGAGCCATTTCATGCAGTACATTTTCTTATATTGGGTAAAATATAAAATGTACAATTTTGTAAGAATTTTGTAAGAAATTATGAGTTAATCTTCTTTTGTTACAATTTAATGGTTTTAACAGCTGTTGCCATTTTGCCATGTTCCTGCTTGTTCCCTATGCATAATCTAAAATTTAAAACTAGAACTTTTTTAAAAAGGTGTATCTTAATTGTTCACCTTTGTCTAATCAAAATCTTTTCACTTACAATCATTTCATAGGTTTCTTATCAGTAATGTTTTTCATAAGTATCATTTAGCTGTCTTCAGTATCATTTTCTATTCTGGTACTCTAATGACTCCAGGAAGTGACACCATTTGTGGCAAGAAAATGGCACAATTATCACTTTAACACCAGATTCAAATGAACACCAGATTCTGAGATGTTTTGTGGTATCACTCCAAGTCATCCCAAGCCGTGCGTGATAAATGAAATGAAATTTCTGATTTCCATTTCAAATTCAAAATTTCAATCACTCATTTCTAAAACTGTACACTTATATTGATACTTTATTAAATTCCAACACAAGCATATTCTGAATGTTGTAATTTAAATACGAATATGATTTTCATTTTAAAAGGAACTGCATGGTGTGACTTTTCTAGTTTCTGAAGTCATGTGTGACCTTCGCATCTTCTTTTCATGTCTAATGCCATACACTGTAGACTCAAGCTCTCAAGATAAAGTCTGACTGATCTGAACGATCTGACCCAATTTCCTACTGCCGTTTTGATACGGTCTTTCAAAAAAGGTGGGATACTGTTCTTTTTTTAAAACTAGGTTACCCCGGAAGGCTGCAGGGACCACTGAGAATGAAACTAACCTACAGTCAGGAATGCTCAGAGGAGTAATAAAGGAACTATACAGTATATACAGATACTGGCAGCCTTGGTCAAACATTAAATGTGTAAATGAATGATTAGCCTCACTGAACTTCCTTGTTAATATAACTACTTCCCTGTTTAAGTGTAAAAACAAAAGACTGTTGAATTCAAGTTAAAAAACTGGAGAATTCAACTGAAGTTTGATGCAGCAGTTTATCTGGAGCAGGCAAGCTTCCTCGGACATTTGAAAGCTGAGCCGTGTGGAAAAACAGGGTGACTCAGCAGAGAATGTCTCGTGTTGCTGCCATGGTGGCCATATTTGCATGTTTGTGTTTTTTTATGTCCTGGATATGCAGCCGTAAAAAGAATGATCCAGAATTCTGGTCAAAACATATAACAAAATAGGCCCTACTATATAAGGTCAATCCACCCTGAAGCCCTTGTGTCCTCACAAACACAAACTCATTCCTAGAGCAGTTTTAACAATCATAAAAAGCTTACCATTTGACCACGCACACCATCTCATGGATTTTCTTCCATGTTTCACCAAAGTCTTTAGAGATCCAGAGATCACGCTGAAACAACAGCAGTAAAATGATATTATGTAAATTATTATGATATTATGCACCACTTGAAAAGCATAAAAGATGAAAAGCACTATATGAATGTAGCCCTATATCCTCTTGTTTTTAAAAAATATACTTGAGGAGGAAGTGAATAGCAAATATTTACAATGAGGATATTTAAAATGCTATCATATAATTTAGATAAGCACAAAACTAGAACTCTTATCGGTTCAGGAAACCCAATGTGTTGATGGCATTTTTGAACTTCACTATGAGATAAACTAAGGTCTTAAATACAATAAGTGTCAT
Source organism: Onychostoma macrolepis (assembly GCF_012432095.1). NCBI lineage: Eukaryota > Metazoa > Chordata > Actinopteri > Cypriniformes > Cyprinidae > Onychostoma > Onychostoma macrolepis. The sequence goes on along the minus strand of NC_081162.1, from coordinate 15,609,995 downwards.
TATGCATACTTTCTGCAAGTGTACAAATTTACACTAATTAACTCTTAAACTAATCAAATGGCTCTTAGTAACTTTACATTTGACGTTAAAATGTTTCAGTCTATAAGGAAATAAGACCAATGTTTTAAAGGCTCTCACCGTGACGCTGATGGCTGCAAGAACATCTGAGTTTTGAGGGTTGTACATGATCTGCATTAGTGGATGGAAGGGCAATTCTGTGTGGATGAAACGCTTGCCAAAATCTCTTGAACGGAAAATTCTGGAACCACTGCCTCCGGAAGCATCTCCCGTGAGGATCACCTGTGGGAAAGAATATCAGGACTTTAAAGTGCTGTCACAAATCTGTGTAAATGCATTGAGTATTGAAACATCAGCAAAGAACAGAAAGTCCAGCTGGTCTATTTTCACTGTGATTGACATGCTGCATTTAAATATCTACAGGCCAATTCAGCAGTCTGAGAAACCTCTTTAACACAACAGCTCCCCAGCTCACGTGGGCTTACAGAGAGCAGTTACTGAAATGCTGCATTTTTGACATGTCTTGCCCACCTTGCCAGAGTTTTCCGGACCAATAGTGATCCCAAAGTCAGTGCTGATGAAGGTGTTGTTGATAAGTTCTGTAACATCCTCAAACGACTTTCCATAGTTTTCACTGTCACAAAGAGTGGAGGATTGAGAAAGAAATGAAGTAAGGCAAATACTACAATGATATTACAAAAACAAACACACGATTAAAACCAGCACTCACCTCCTGTACAGTTTAGACTGACCGAATCGCAGGAAGACTATTGGCATCTGAAATGTTGTCAGGGCCAGCACTACCTAAGATTGAGACATGAAGACAGTTGTTTACTTTGACACAAATCTTCAAGAAATGTTTCCTGAGCAGCAAATCAGCATATAAGAATGATTTCTGAAGGATGATGTGACACTGAAGACTGGAGTAATGCCATTGCATTTTAAAATATATTAAATCAGTTATTTTAAACTGTAATTACTGTTTTTAATGTATGCAGTCTTGGTGAGCATAGGAGACTTCTTTTAAAAAAAATAAATAAATCTAAACTGAAGTAGTGGTATGTATGTATTGTTTTTATTGCAGTAATGGGCAGAGTAAAAATAAGGACTTCTTGACATGGCCTTGAATGTGCGCTGGGGCATGAGAGAGGTCAAACTGGTAATGAGTTTGCATTTGGCAATTGGCCATATTGATAGTTGTGTTTATGTTTCCTTGTGAGCCTTGTGAACACCCAAAGAGATCTGGGAAGATTATCTAGACAGTCTAAATTTAAACCTAAAGCTAAAAAAGTCCTCATCTAACCTTGAATGGAACTTGTAGCATGGTGGAAGGTTCTTCCGGCGACTTCACCTCAGAATTGGCAAGCATATGATAGTGTGTGTACACATAATTAATCAAAAGTGAAACTCACCCCAGTTCCATCCCCCACCCAGGCCAGAGACACAGACCGACTGATATCTTGAAAGGTAAACTGAAAGAAACACATTTTATTAATATTAAACAAAATCAATACTGAAAGTGCATCGTCATGGATAAACTATAAGAGTTTTTACACACACATTAAGGGTTTTATTGCATGTCCTAGACAGACACTATCAGCCTATGCAAAACACATGCTAACCTTAAACAAAACACTGAATCAGAAACCAAGCAACTACACTCAAAACAATTAACCGTGGAACTCAACATAGTGCAATGAAGATTGATCTGATAAATTACAGAGTTGACAAAACTGGAATAAATTGTGAAACTGAAAATAACATATAAAAACTGTATTATATTTTCATCATCTGTTTGGTTTAGATACTGCAAGTGTCTCTCAACATTTTTGATTTGAAGGCCCCCCATTGTAAATATAACACACTATTTGAAGATATTTCCTCTGGTTTTTCTGCTGCAATTATGACAAACTTTTTATTAACAGAAACTGGGGGTGTTGATATATTAAAATCATTAAACAATTTAACTTGTTTATTCTATAAGAATCAAGATTTATGTTTTGCATGTTTTTCAATAAAATCAGTAGTTATTGAGGAGGAAAAATTAAAATAATTGCCATGTTAAATGTTTTTTTTGGGTTTTTTTTAATGTAAATTATTATTTTTTTAAATAAATTATTAAACTTCCAGACCCCTTTTTAAAAGCATGCCCCACACCCATTTTTGAAAACTACTGGTTTAGGTATTTTGTAATTTGTATTTAAAAAAAAATAAAATGTGATGAATCATTGATCTGTTTAAAAAGTTAAATAACATAGTTCAATTACACTGTCAAAGCAAATGTGTCTCATGAAAATCTCAAATCGCTAGTTTTCTGACTATCTCTTCTCTCATTTCTTCACAGTACACCTAGAAAGAATAAAGTAAAGTGACTAAAATACTTTCACTTTCTTGCTCTGGGCTTCATCTGTGACCCTTCAAAGTTAAATCTTCTAATTCCATCTAATGTTTCTGAACCCTGTCTACAATTGAACATATATCCAAACACTATATAAAGGCCGAAAGGTCAGTGCAAATATGATCCTAAAACACTTTGAGAATTAAAGCTTCTGTGGTAGTTCCTATCACCTCTTGCAAATTCATGATAAGACAAACCACAGTCTCACTATTTTTAAAAAGGTTAACACATCTGTGAGTAATAAGCACAGGAAGTTTATCCGAGGGTTGGTGAGGTAGGGGTGAGATGATGAAGCTTCACCCTCAAACACCTCTTGACTGTTCCAGCTCATCTGACAAGAAGCAACCAAAAATATTTCCTAGAAAAGGAAGTCACTTTACAATGCAATGACTAGTGTCAGTGTTATTCACTGCTCCATTTTGTAATATTAAGACTTGCTTGTATTATAAAGTATATGGTTTAGTAAAAATTTATAAACATGCATTAAAAAGGCCTAGCTGGTTGGAAAAAGGATAATCAAACAGGTCGTCATACCAGCTTAACTGGTTCTACAACTTGTGCGATCCAAACTACACCTACTTGTCAAAGAGGAACTTCAAACACAAAAAGAAAACAAATTCTGAGGGCTATGATAGTAACCACAGAAAAAAAACAAAAAAAAAAAACAATATTAATCTTATGCGTCTTCGTATCACTCAGTACTTTCGTTTTGAAAATGTTCTAGTGAAAAAGGAAAATTTGCATTTTCAAAAACATTTTACATTATTTACATAATCTAGTGAGCTTTAAAGAACATTTAAACATGTATTATTTAGAAACAACTAGAACTATTTTTACTGTTAACGTACAAGTTACTAGTCCTTATTCATTACATAGCCTACTATTAAATATTACTTCATATTCATTTGAAAACAATCATCATAGTTCAGTTTTACTCATTATTTGAGTTACTCACTAGAAATTAAATAAGTGTTAGGGTTAGATAAGTGTTAACATAAACATTTGCATAATACACATGTATATATATATATATATATGTATATATATATATATATATATATATATATATATGTGTGTGTGTGTGTGTGTGTGTGTGTGTGTATGTGTGCGTATGTTTATATATGTATGTATGTATATGTATATAGTAGAAACTTAATTTCCTGTAAAGCTGCTTTGCAACGATTGTATCGTAAAATAAATAAACTTGAATTGAATTGAATTGAATAACATAAAACACAACAAAAACATTTACTAGTTAGTTTTAAGGTATAAATATTTCAACGGTTTTCCATAAGAACTCTCGGATTGAACGCAATATTGTCAAAAATGCTGTTTAGTTAGGGTTAGGGGAAGATCCCTAGGTTTTGAGACACAACTACGGGGCTGCATCGGTGCTTCGAGTGAACTTACGCTGTGCGTATTGCTAGTTAACTTGGTCTCAAATCCATCCAACCCATTACAGGAGTCTGGTCCATCATCTGCGCTCCTTTTCTGGATATGATGGTGGATACGAGAAATATCTGCATCCGATCCCGTCCCGATTAGACTTCTGGCGGCTACGGGAGACTTCACATACACCCGGTGCGCGCTATACGAGCCTGGTTCCACATGAAAATCCACACCAAATGTCATGGGAAAGAATAAAAGTGCAATAAAGTATCCTAGGCCTCTCATTTTTCGTCTTCAGTGTATTTCCAACACGACTGTCTGTGTTGCCGTTTAAATACGCATTAATTCCTCTGTGTCTCCCTCCTGAGCGGCTGCTGACGGTATCAACAAAAACAGACTGCCTGTGACAGCGAAAGATCCCTACCGCTCATATTATCAGTGCTGCCTCCTAAGGGGGCACTTCAACGCCCTTTTTTATTTGATCAATGACAACTGATAATTTCCAAGATCGCAAATAAAATTGCAGACCAACCAAGCTGCTTTAAAGACTGTATCATTGACAGTATTTCATATTAAACACTTCCAAAAAAAAAGAGCATCCAAAAAAATAACGGTGAAAAGAATGCACCTTGCAGGGCCTGCACCTGATTGGCTGCAGCGACTGGTGCGATTTTCTGATTGGTCTGAGGTTGGACATACATGCTTCTGTGAGCCCGTGCTGTCAAGTTAGTTTGACACGTCACATTTCAGAGGACGCGTTTCATACGTAAAATGGTCTTCGGTGAAATATCAGTATAACGACTATAAACTCACAATGTCAGTGACCCCTTTTTCATTCAGACCTATTTAATGTGGAAAAAGTTTAACTGTAAAGATATTGCAAGATACGCTGCTGTGCTTTTTCAAATTATTCGAGTTTTTTTTTATTGTCCATGCACTTCTCAAATAATGTGACCAAAGCCACGCATGATCTTCCTCATGTAAATGGCTGCACAAGCAGTTGCTTTTAAAAGTCCAAAGCTGCATACATGCTCTACTTATTTTTATACCAGCAAAATAGTTTAATGTGTCTAAACAATAACAAGTGCATGACCCATATTGTCAATATTCTCAGCGAGATCACAGTCGAAAATTTAGTGTAGTCTTCCAGTGTGCATCATGGAAGAAAGAAGCATCTGTTGATGCACTTCACAGCTCAGCCTACAACATAACCGTGCATTATCATCAAAGTCTCTGTGACTCATATCACAATAGATGAATTTAGTGCATCTTCCCCCAAATTCGAACCATTTTATCACTGTATTACACCAACAAGATTTTTCATAGTTACTGAAGACACATGGGAACATGTAAAATACAACAAAGAGAAGGGTCGGTTGCTTAGTTGTGATCAGTTTTAACACTGTTTGACCTTTTAAACTGTTTAGCAGTTTAGATTTCAACATTTATCATGTTAACATTTTAAAGTTAAATAACATTTCACATAGGCTACATTCTTACAATGTATTTATGTACCAAATCATAGAATGTTCTATTACTTTTGACTTATTTTATGAGTGTACATGTGATTATAGCAGGCTCTGGCATGGAATAGCCTATCCCATGATCACAAACCATGTGACACAGAAAAAAAGGTTTATTGTGAGTCCCATCAGTTCTCTGTAATTCTGATCTGTAGTCATGCTTATTCTAGATCTGCACTGCTGGCCTAGAGCCACGTGATTCCCATTCATATCATCCTGTCTCTTGTTTTAGCAGATAACATTTTGATATTTGCTAAAGAAGTGAAGTATGGACGTCTTTGCCTCTGGAAGGAAGATTATAATTCTAAATGTCAGCCCAGTGTGACTACAGTAATGCCTTTTTAACTTTGCAGTGCATAATAAAATTCTGCATGGGTGGAAAAACCTGTCACACAAGTAAAGATGGTGTGACCTGAATTCCTCAGTAGTGACTGTCTGGGCACCTCCTATCCATTGAGAGCTAGGCAACTTTTCAAAGTTAAGATGAAAACAAAAAGGCTTTTATTACCCCGGATCTGACAAGAAACTCCCAATGACAGGCTGTTCTTTTTCACCATCAGTTGTAAATTTTAGGCCATCCTATGTATGTTAATGATGTGCACTCAACATTGCTTTACACAACATGAGAAACAAGGGAAAGTTCACCTAAAAATGAAAATTCTGTAATAATTGACTCACTCTCAAAACCTGCATAAGCTTCTTTCTTCTGTTGAACACAAAACTCCTGCTTTGAAGAATACTGGTAACCAAACAGTTGACAGTAACCACTGACTTCTATAGATTTCTATAGTATTTTTCCATGCTATGGAAATCAATGGCCGTCAACAGTTTGAGTATTTGCTGACAGAATTATCATTTTTGGGTCAACTACCCCTTAAATGTGTGGTATTATTTTAAACCAAATTCACAAATTTTAGGATATAGCATTGCTTAAAAATTTCTTGTTCCTTTTTTTCCCCATCAAAACGTGCATTTGCTAAAAGCAAGGAGAAGGTATAAACACAGAAGTGGGGACAAGGCAAAAATGCCTAAGGAGAAAAGGTACTTATAATATTATTTAACGTAATATTAATACCAATTGTTTTTTTAAAAAAAGTCTGTAATAACAAACATTAAAATATGGTACCGGCTATTCATTGCAAAAGCCAGATTACACGTATTAAACATTAATGAGGTGCCTCGGGTGAGAACTACATCTAGATAAGAGCGTCCTCTTGTGGTCAAATTACAGTAAATCACGTTTAAGACTTGTTTATATTAATGTTATGGTGACTAAAACAAATGGCCAGAAATGTCACCAAATAATATCTGCCAACATTTATGCACAATGTCGTTTGTAAGCATGAAAATATTTCTGCAAGCTAAGATGATGAAAATGAAGATAAGATGTTTCAGGGAAAGTTTTGTAACCGAAAAGTTCTCTCCTTTTAGCTCGCCCATGCCTCAGTTTGTGTGGGTGATGGTATCACGTCACGAACCACGTGTCTTAAGCAGAAACAAGAAAAGGAGAAGGAACTCTGGCAACTTTCTGATATTTTTCTGGGGTCTAAACAAGGTAATCTTTCTCAATCTTCCTTTTTTCTTCAGTGCAGCAAAGCTCTCAGCGCTTCTCGATTTACACACTGTTATTCGCTTAAACTAAATGCAACTTTTTTTTTTTTTTTAGACCTGATGAAATTGGTGAGAAAAGAGTTTTCGAGAAAATAATGCTGCAAAAATGTGCCGCGCTTCATGTTTCCGGTTTCATGTTTGGTTATCGCACCATTTCCCGACAGTTGTAACGGTTGTGTGATGGACCGCTACTGATGCTTTTTTATTTGCAGAACATGATGAGCGGGTTTCGGTTGGATCTCAGCCCTCTGAAAGAGCCCCTGGGGTTTATACGTGTCCTGGAATGGGTACGTGCTTTACAGCTATGATCTTGAACTATTCTGTGTAGGTACATCACAAATTATTAGAAAAAACTGTCAACATTATTCTCATAACGAAAGTCACCAAATATGTATCACGCCTCTATCATTCTCCTTATTTAAGGTAAGCACCAGATTAACATAATACAGATTTTAAGGTGTAAAACCCACAATAAGCATTTCTCCTTTGAAAAAATATACCATTTAAAAAAAAAGAGGAAGCAGAAAGCAGTGTAAGACAGTGTAAGGCTTTTAATGATGATTCAAATTATTTGAAAATTATTTGCATTTCTTCATATGTTGGTCTGTTTGTGTTCTGTTTACTCATATGCACGCTTCCTTTGGTTTAAATTTTTACTATATTCCTATAAACATTCATTCATTCCACCTCCACCATTGTCTTTACAGATATTTGCTATTTTTGCTTTTGCTACAACTGGGGGTTATTCTGGCTCTACCAGTTTCAACATCAAGTGCAATTACAATAACCACAGCAAAGAAATAAATGTATCCTTCAGCTATCCGTTTAGGTAAACAATATGATTAACACATACATATGAAACGCATTGTTTTTAATAAATATATTTTTCAGACATAATTTTCCTTTTTTATTGTTCTTTGTTACAAAGGCTCAATACCCAGAGTTACAATGTCCCCGACTGTGAATTCAATGGAACAGTGTCTAAACCCAAACAACTGACTGGAGATTATTCATCTTCCGCTGAGTTCTTTGTAGCTATTGGAGTTCTGGCTTTCCTGTACAGCACAGCTACTCTTGTGTTGTATCTGGGTTACCAGCACATCTACCGTGGATCTCCTCGTGGCCCCAACATTGTGAGTGTGTAAATTTAGGTTCACAAATTTACACACAGGTATCTATTTTAAGAGTTCTGTGTGCGTTCATAAACCTCCACTAGTCTGTGCATGCCTTTAAATTAATATCCCTTTTTATATTCAATGGCTGACTCAGACGTTGTATGGGAAATGAATACCAGCCACTGCATGTCTGATAGGTTAATTTATACACTTCCTGGCAGTCATTATATTAGCCTGTTCAATATTATGCTGGATTTCAGCATCACTTGGTTGTATGAACTTTGTGAGCTCTTTCTGAACTGTGTGAAGAGTTCCACTTGTGTGTAAATGAAGAAACGGGGGGTGGGTTTTTTTTGACAACAGCTGCAACTGTTATTCCAAACAAAGTGTCCTGTGGATAAAGCAAAAGCATTTGAGTATGAAATATAAAACATTGGTGCATAGATAACATTTATTAACACAAAAGTTGTGGAATATTTAAGATTTTTTGTGTTTTTGAAAGAAGTCTTGTATGCTTATTTTCTGTAAATTATTCCTGCGACGGCAAAGCTGAATTTTCAGCAGCCATTACTTAAGTCTTCAGCGTCATATGATTATTCAGAAATCAATCTAATGTACTAATTTGGTCCTCAAGAAACATTTCTTATTTTTATCAATGTTGAAAACAGTTTTTGCTGCTAAATATCTTTTATGGAAGCTGTCATACACTACCACTCAAACATTTGTGGTATGTAAGATTAAAAAAAAGAAGGATATTAATATTAATACTTTTGTTCAGCAAGGACATGTTAAATTGAGCAAAAGTGACCATAAAGAAAGAAATAATGTTACAAAAGATTTCTGTTTCAAATGCAGTTCTTTTTAACTTAATATTCATCAAAAAAGAAAAATCCTGAAAAAATGTGATCATCGTTTCCACATTAAATATTCAACGGTTTTCAACATTGATAATAATCAGAAATATTTCTTGAGCATTAAATCAGCATATTAGAATTATTTCTGAAAGATCATGTGACACTAAAGACTGAAGTAAATTATATTTAAATTTCTAATTAAAATGAAAAAGAAAAGTTCTTTTTTAATTGTATTAATATTTCATTTCATTACAGTTTTTTTATTTTTAATCATATAAATGCAGCCATGGTAAACGCAAGACTCCAAAAACATTAAGAATCGTAATTATTCCAAATATTTGACCAGCATATTAGAACAAAAATAAGATTATTTATAATACATTTAATAACTTGTATATAAATATATGTATTACTCTCTTTAGGATCTACTGTTAACTGGGATCTTCGCTTTTCTCTGGCTGGTGTGTTCATCTGCATGGGGAAAAGGTCTCACAGATGTGAAATTGTCAACCAGTCCAAATACACTTGTGTCTCTAATTAATGACATGTGTAAGAAAACTGGAAACAAGTGCACTGCTGGGCACATCCCCTTAATGGGCCGCCTCAATTCCTCAGTGGTAAGAGGACTGTAATGTATATGACATAAGGTGACCAGACGTGCCACTTCCCGGGGACATGCTCAGCACAGGATTTCTAAATGGCCTAAAATAACCAGGTGTTGGTCGTTTGTGCTCCTCCAATTGATCGTCGTATGACTGCGATAGCTATAGAGCAGAGCAGGCGGCTCCATGCGTTCAAATCGCTCTCGCGGTACTTTGATGTCATACAACGATCAATTGGAGGAGCACAAACAACCAAGACCTGATTATTTTAGGCAATTTAGAAATCATGTACTGGAAGTGGTATGTCTGGTCACCTTAGTAAATGAAAATACTAAACCCATGATGTTATACATAGATAATAGAATTACTTATGATTTATTTATCCTATTTTCCCACATATTTTTACTGCTAACCCTTGTTGGTATTTATGTAATGTGAATCAAATGAATCTTTGTAGATCTTTGGATTCCTCAACCTTATCCTGTGGGGAGGAAATTGCTGGTTTCTTTACAAGGAGACGCCACTACACAAGTCAGCCAATCAGCAAGAGGGAGCTGGACAGTCATAATTAAACAGCAGGTCACATCCACATTCATCAAGCAGGTGATGTTTCAGGATTAAAGTGGTGCTACATAGCACCCGGTCGACTGATGTTATGAATCGACCTGACCTGACCTGACCTGACCTGTGTAACAAATCCACCAAAGGTCCTCGTCTATAGAATATCTCCATTCTATTCAGATATGGTCCAATTTAGATGTGTATTTTACACACTACAGCAAAGCTGTATACTAGAAAAGGTAGAAGAGCACCTTATCAAATAAACTGTTTGTATGAAGTAAATTGCATCATTAAAAAATTACATTTCATCTCTTTACTGTTACCGTCATGTTTCTCATGGCATTTGAACTTGATACATGAACAAAATGTACTGAATGTTTTTGACTCCTGTTTACTGAAGTATTATTTTTTTAAATTTGATATATAAGTTTAATTTGCTGTTCTGATGTTCCCTGATTCTGTTGTTTAGTTAGTTTTGGCTTTATAAAATATCATCAACGTTAACTTTTCCACTGTGCTTCTTGTGGTTTAAATGGCCTTATATGAACTGTGTGCCTTATAACTTAGTTAGCCTATATTTAAGAAATGTTTACATCATATCAGGCACCACTGATGATAAAAAATGGATTGACTGTTTTTGTTTGTTTAACAACTGAGGCCTTAAATAAATAATCATGATTTGTTTTTATTGTGCATCATATTGTTCTTTTGGCCCACGTGTTCTTCTAATTTCTAATTGGTAAATGACCTATGAAAATTAATTTCTAATTCTAATTGACTTAAATAGGCTACAAACACAAAGGCAAAGCACATTCTTAGCCAAAATGTAATCTCTTTATTATCTTAATGCTCACAGTATCAGCCTGCGTTATTATGAACATCAACTGTTGCTAATGCTGGTGAGTTGTGTGGATGTTTTTATAAAAACATTTTTGCGGGTTGTTTACAGAGTTTACAGATAATGATGTAATATTCAAAAAAATCGGGTATTTCCTATATGGGTATTTCCAGCGTTTCAAGCGCACGGACACGAGCTTGAAGCAATGTTCGATTCGTGAACGAATTGTTCTTTTGAGTCGGATCTTTTCAATGAATCGTTGAATCCATTTACAGACTGGATAATTTGTTCACGAATCGAGCACGAGCACGTCTCGAGTCAACAAGTCTGTTGAATCGGACATTTCCTTCTCTATATTGATGGTAAAAGCGTTTGGAGTTAACCGAGAATTTGACGGATGGGAGTTACTTAAGCCAAAACATTACAGGCAAAACCATTGATTCTTAATGTAAGTAACCATGTTACGTTTAGAGGTATTAAAAAAGACAAATAATTTAAAAATATAAAAAGTCATTGTCATTTCTCCAATAAATAAGAAAATAAAAATATACTTGTAGTCAAAGCGAAATTGTGAACATTTATACGGCTTTTATGTTTAAAAATTCTGTTTTTATGTATGTTTTTTTAATTAACCTACCCTGAGACTACAGATTAGGATTAGCCATCCTGGCTAAATCTGGCTCATTTTACATTGATTTTTATGTATTAATAATGTTAAATAATCCATTTGTGAGAACCGGTTCTTATGAACGAACATTACAAAAGAACCGACTCGCAGAATTGAGTCGGACCTCCCATCGCTAGAAGGTGATCCGTCGTGAGCGCGCAAGATGACGTCGCAATGCGCTCCTGTCGTGATGGTGGCGGATCGTGCACGCGCTAAATCGGTAATGGCTGCCCTAGATCGGCGGATTTCCATCGTTGACTTTGCAGAGCAAAGCTGGACCGCTTGGATCGACAGAGCAAACGTATCCACGCCGGAGGGTGAGTAAAATCATGTGGATTATCGGTTGTAATCGCGTCGAGCGAGCACAAGAAATGGATTTGTTTGAAGAGAGCAAACCCCGGCACCACGACCCAAACAAAGGCCCCGCCGGGTCCTAGCGCCGCATGGGTTGCAATCCCACATACTGTACTTTTGGAAAATCTCCCAGGTCCTAGCGCTCCGTTTGGCCGATGAATATTCGCTTTACTAACATATAAAGTCTTGGAAATGATCTTATAATGTGCCCGAGCTTATTATGTACGTTGTCGTGTTGGTTAGAGCTTTTAAAGCCCAAAGATGCGGCTAAGTATGTCATTTTAGGTGATCTGACAGCCAGCCCGACGGGAAGTGAAGGTGGAGACGAGTCTCTGGCCAGAGGACTAGCAAGATAAATAAACCTCTGAACCCATTTACACACTCACAGGTTCATAATTGCTCTGGTCGCCGCGAGAACATCTCATTATCAGATTATCATGCTGTGACAGTATTATGAAACGCTGGGCTGATATTTCCCAGTGCAATAGCCAACAATCAAGAGGCATCTTCACATCAAACTCCCTTTGCTTTGACTTTTTAAAAATTTTTTTAATTTAATTTAATTTTTTATTACATCTGTATATATCACTCTTGGTCTCTCTCCAGCTATCTTACTTATAAACTGATTAATAATAATAATTGCATTTCTCATGTATGTGGTTGATGTAATACAGGAAATGACTAGGGCTGGGCGGTATATTGAGTTTAAACGATATATTCTTTATAAGCGATACGGTATGAAGCAATACCGTTAATATCGATATAAGTAGTTTGATACGAGCGCATCTGAAAGAATATCTAGGGAGGACACAGACTGAACTGCTGCGGAGAAAGTGCATAATACAATTTGTTCTACATATATCAGGCTTTATATGAAGGGCTTTAAAAAAAATCGTAAGATATAGTAGCCTAGTTTATAGTTTCAGTTTAAAGCGGCTCTGACAGAAAGGCTGCGTGTGCCGCTGACAGAGACGTGCTGTTTTCCTTAACGCATAACTTACATTTCACAGGTATATTCTCCATCTGTAAATGTTAGAAAGCCATGGAAATATTTCCATTTTGCAGTCAGAAGTGCGTGAGCTTTTGCTTTGCGATTCTCCGCTAAACTTCACAGACCATTTAGAACGAGCGCCGCCTAAAATATAAATTTTGCTGAAATATTTGTAGTTGGAAAATAAATGTGACATATGTAGAATTTTAAACCGACAAGTAAGTGTATTTGTATGATAGCACTAATTGTAAAGTGTAATGGGGTAATCAAAATAGCCTTTTTACTCAATTAGTCTGTGCTTTTTTTTTTATTATTTTCAATTTTAGTTTAGTAAATTTAACTTATGCTTTAAAAGCATTATTTTTGTTTTTAGATTGCAATGTTACAATGTTAGAATGTAATGTGATTTTAACCCTTTTTGCACATAGTATATGCCTTCATGCTTACATTCACTTTATTTGTTTAATCCAAATACAAAATACAGAGATATATACCTTATACCGCACATCAGCCAAAAAATATCGAAATATGAATTTTTTGCTCATATCGCCCAGCCCTAGAAATGACCCATATTAATGAATGCAGTGAGCTGTGGTCATTAGAAATGAGAACATTAAGAACTGTTGCTTTGACATTTGATGGTGTGTCTAAGCAGTTCTCAACTGGGGGACCAGTGCCAACAGGAATTGTTGGGGGACAGGAATTACCCTGTCATGAATTTCACTTCAACCACCTTCACAATTATACAGCCCACACTGGAAGTCCAATAGCCCACCTTAAGATGTTAGAGCTAAAGCTGGACGTGACTTAAAATGAGTTACAAATAATATTATTTTAAAACAATAAAACTTAATTAAATTGCTAAAAACCGCTGGAAAATATGTAGACCAACAACATGTAAAGGGACGTCACATTTGTGGTTAAAATTCTCCACTAAACTTTGTTTTTGGCAACCATTTTTTTCCTACCTACTACTCACAAATGCAGTTTCATTTCACACCTACTAGCTCCTAATCTGACTCAGTCAACCTCTATACACGTTAAACGCATTGATTACAATGCATTGTTCTCGTCAGTGTTATTTTAGTATGACACGCATAATAGTATTTATTTGAATGTTTAATTAGTTTTCATTGTTATATTTTTCATTTTAATTTTAGTTAAAGTTTTAATAATTATGTAATGTGGTTTTGTAATTTTTTGCCAAGGCAACATTTCTTTTATAAATACTATATATCTGTTTGTCTGTCTATCTATTATTTTCTCAACTTCACAATAGAAGCTAACCAGGCTAATACACAGACCCTGTGCAGCAAAAAAAAAAAAAAAAAAGCTTTTTAATTTGTCCCCTGGACAGATTCTGATTCTAGTAAAGAACATACGGTTCTGAAAATGTTTGGAATTACAAAATTAATTGCAGTTAGCTATCATTTTTAATATATAGATCCTTGAAAGGAGTGTCATTGTGAATGGACTTTGCTTGGTGCTTCATTTCCTGTTATAATGGGCTGTTTGTTTCACTGCCTCTTTTAGGGACCTCTCTGGAAGAGTGCAGCAAAAATGTGAAGAAACGGATGGAAACCATGACTCTTAAGAAAGAGGGTGAGGAGGTGCTTGCTAGGCTTATGATTGACAAATTGCAATGATTATGAATAAAACGTACTCTCTTACAAACGTAACCTTGGTTCCCTGAGATACGGGAATGTGTATTGCGTCTGCTAAGATGCTATGGGAAAAACTTTTTTCTCCTGAACTGAAGCCTTTTTTTCAATCACGCAGTGTAACTGCACGGCCATCGGTTCATGCAGTGCATTTAAAGACAAACCAATGGCTCCAACCTATGGCCGCAAAGCCTGCCAGAATGGGCGGAGCCATCTGGCTATATAAGCGGCCGCTTTGCCATAGGATTCAGGTTACTTCGACTGAAGCGACGACTGAGTCGTGCAGCTACATGGCACGGCTAGCAACGCAGTACTCGTTCCCGTATCTCAGGGAACCGAGATTACGTTTGTAACCAAGTACGTTCCCTATCGATGCTTCACTCGTACTGCGTCTGCTAAGACACTATGGGAACCAGTACAATCACGCGGTGCTAAGGTAAAGGAATGACCACATGTCTAATCTTGTCCTAGGCACCTCAGGGTCTAAGGGAATAAGAACAGCAAACACCTTAGGGGAGCAGGTTAAGCTCACAGAGGTCACACCCGGCCTTGGGTGATCGTTCTAGAAGACTCGCACAGCCTCAGCACCCATGGGGGCGCACATAAGCAGGTACCTGCCCATTATACAGAAAGAACCCTTGCCTGTAAGGCAGGGACATCTAGGTTATAAAACCTAGCAAATGTGGACGGCGTAGCCCAGCCGGCCACCGCACAAAGAAGAGGCGACGCCTCTAGTTGAATGGACTCGTACTCCAGTGGGGCATTGTATGCCCAAGGAAGAGTAGGCTGGCATAATGGCGTCAACTACCCACTTAGAATGTCTCTGCTTGGTGACCGAATTCCCTTTAGTGCGGCCACCGAAGCAGACAAAGAGCTGTTCAGATTGCCTGAACGGGGCAGAATGCTCAATGTAGACCTTCAGCGCCCTAACAAGGCAGAGTAAATTCAACTCCTGGTCTTCCTCTGAGGGAGGAAGCGCCGAGAGAGTAAAAAGCTGTGCTCTGAATGGAGTAAAGAGCACCTTAGGTATGTAACCATGCCTCGGTTTCAGGACGACCTTAGAGTCACCAGGCCCGAACTCCAGGCAATTAGGTCTCACAGTGCGCGCTTGTAGGTCTCCCATTCGTTTTACCGATGCTAACGCCAGTAGTGGTTTTTAATGACAGGGACCAGAGGTCAACAGACTGCAGCGGCTCGAAGGGAGGACCCTTTAGGGCCCTTAGAACAGTGGGCAGGTCCCACATAGGGACAGTGAGGGGGTGGGCAGATTCAGCCTTCTGGCCCCTCTCAGAAAACAAACAAGGTTGTCTCTTCCCACCGACTGGCCCTCTATAGGGGTGTGAGAAGTCGCTATAGTCGCTACATAAACCTTGAGCGTGGATGGAGAGTGCAGGGGAATGTGTCACGGGGCTGCTATGAGCAGGTGCGACAGCTCTGCTAACATATGTTGGTTTCTGAACCGTCGTGACAACATGTCTGCCCCTTGGTTCAGTTTGCCCGGAACATGTGCTGCTTTCAGCAAGCGCATGTTGAGCTGAGCCCAATCCAGGAGGCGTTCTACTAGCACGAAAAGACGCCTCGATGACAGCCCCCCCCCCGGCGATTTATGTAGGACACCACAGTCATGCTGTTCGAGCAGACCAGGACGTCGTGTCCTTTCAGGTCTGCCAGGAAGGTTTGACAGGCCCAACATACTGCCAGCATTTCGAGGCAGTTGATGTTCAGACTGTCCTCCGCTTTTGACCAGTGGCTGAACGTCAGTTTTCCTTTGCACAGAGCTCCCCAACCCATGTTGGAAGCATCTGTCGAGACTCCCTTCCTCCTGTAGACCATTCCCAGAGGAATGCCTGTTCCATCCACTGAACATTTGTCCAGGGGGCCAGGGCCTGATATACAGGCCTGATCCACCCTGATAAGCAGACGTCCATGACGCCACGCATGGGACGGAACTCGTGGTTTCAACCAGTACTGAAAGGGACGCATACGAAGCAAGCCCAACTGTAGCACTGGAGTCGCTGCAGCCATTAGGCCCAGCAACTTCTGAAACATCTTGAAGGGGGCGAGAGGCACCGGCTTTGAAGGAGGCCGCGAGCTGCTGTAAGGCCAAAGCATGTTCTGTCGTGAACACCGCTCTCATGTGCATTGAGTCGAACACTGTTCAGAGGAATGAAACTCGTTGACTGGGGGACAGTGCACTCTTGGCAAAGTTCACCCTGAGCCCCAGGCATTCTAAGTGGCTGAGGAGGAGGACTCTGTGAGATAGTGACTCCTCATCCGACTGAGCCAGAACGCGGTAATTAAGGTAATTAAAAACGCGGATTCCTTTCTGTCTCAGAGGGGAAAGAGCTGCATCTATGCACTTCGTAAAAGTGCGTGGAGCCAGGGACAGCCCGAAGGGAAGGACCGTGTGTTGACTCCCCCGAAGGCGAATCTCAAGAATCGCCTGTGGTGGGGGGCTATCTGGATGTAAAAGTAGGCGTCTTTAAAGTCCAGAGAAAAGAACCAGTCCTCTGGGTGGATTTGTGAGAGGATCTGTTTCAGTGTAGTCATCCTGAATGGCCGATTCATGAGGGCGTGATTCAGGTCCCTGAAATCGAGGATGGGTCGCAGGCCTCCATCCTTTTTGGGGATGAGGAAGTAATGGCTGTAAAAGCCTGACTCGCTCTGGGCTAGAGGAACCACTTCTATGGCTCCCTTCACCAGCAGATTTTTCACTTCGGCGCGCAGGATGAATAATCTCGTTTTATTATCCCCAGAACCCACTCTGCCACTCCGGGGATGGCTTGTCATGCCTCGGCCCGGGAAGACAGGGGTTGGATTGTTTCGAGTGCCTGTTTGCTGCAAGGGGACGTGGTACTCAAGGGAAATGGAAGAGGAAAACTGCTCTCTTTTTGAAATTGTTTGTGTTTTATTTTTAACGCTATCACAGCATATCGCCGTTTGGGCACTTGAACGGGCCCAGAGTTTGCAGCAAACACATCGCCTACTGCACCCGGAACTGGACGGGGTGATTGACGGCTCACGAGAGGCAGCTTGGGGGGGTGGTCCGGCTGCAGTGAGACTTGGCCCCCTCCTTTTTCTGACCCTTAGATCAGGATGACGCCGGCGGCACGGGATACAGCACTATCTTGGGCCAGGGTCCCAAACGGGAAGCGTCTGGCCGAGCGGGAACGCCGTTGAGGCTCAGGCTTGGCTGGTTGGGCGGCGGCGGCGGCGGCAGCTAGAGCGCTTTGGCAGGAAGCGCTGCATGGCCCGGGACGACTTCTGTGCCTCAGTGAAACGCTCAGCAAAGCCCTCAACCGCTGGCCCAAACAGACCGCTGGGAGTGATCGGGGCGTCCAGGAACAGGACCTTGTCGGCGTCTTTGATCTCTGCCATGGTCAGCCAAAAGTGGCACTAGACTGGCCATAGAGCGCCCTATGGCCTGAGCCGTGGCCTTGGTGGCGCGCAAAGCCAGGTCCGTCACGCTTCTCAGCTCCCTGAGTGTCGCAGGGTCCGGGCCAGACTGAATCCCAGACTGGGATTTCCACAAACAGGAAACGCACCCACGGTGGCCATCATCGGCGTGCAGGGCTATGCAATAACGGCGTGGCATTTGCAACAACGCCGTGAAAAATTGCTCTTTAGAAATTTGTTCTAATAGGGCTCGCCGGATGGCAGCAGGGGAAGCTGGATCACTGCTGAGAGATGCTGAAGGCAGCGGGAAATGCGGCGAATCAGCCGAGCAGGAGATCGCTGTTCCACTGCGAGGCATGTCAACAGCAAGCAGGCTCTTCAGTCAGCGGAGATCAACGAAGAAAGTCGTCATCGCTGAAGGAGAAGAAATCTGAATTATATGGCAAAGTGGCCGGTTATATAGCCAGATGGCTCCGCCCATTCTGGCAGGCTTCGCAGCCATAGGTTCGTGCAGCACCGCTGCCAAGTCATTGGTTCGCCATGTAGTTACACTGCGTGATTCAGTTCAGGAGAAAAAAAGGGCTTTTTCCCATAGCGTCTTAGCAGAAGTGAATTATTGATAGGGAACAGTCTTATCTTACCTTCAGAGTGAACCCTTGCCACACATAAAAGCATTTTTCTTGCCCTCATAGACATGTCGATATATGGCCACTGCCCAGCACATGATGACTTCTTCCTGGTGGTGTGCAGCCACTGTGGGCAGGTGGTGAAGCCACAGGCGTTTGAGAAGCATTGTGAGCATCGTCATGGCCTCTTCAGCGAGCTCTACGACACGTCATCCAACTGCTCTCCTGACCGACCGCAACAGGGGAGACCCCCTTCGCAACATGGAAGCCTTTGTGAGGTTCAAGACAGCAGGCACCAGGGGGCTGGTCCCCCACGAGTCCCACCACCTCATTCCCTCCATCAGGGACATTCCAAACCACAGCGTGAAGGAATCAGGTGAGGAGGAGTGAAGTGCAGTTTAACTTAATCTTACGCGTTCACTGTTTATACCAGTGTCATTTCATTCAAGTGTTATTTTCTAGGCTTCAGCAGGTGGATAAAGTTTCCCGTGAAACTCCTCCATCACCTCATTTGCCCACGCCACCAAAAAAAGCAGCCCCATCAGTCGAGAAACCAATCCAGAAAAGTTTGGATTCACACACTCACCCGCACGGACCAAGAACATACAGCAGAACCTACAAGAAAGTCCTTAGTAAGTCTCTGATGATTTTGCTGGCAGTCTAAAATGAATCTTAAAATTAAAAGTGTTTTAAGAGCGTGTCATTAGTTTTAGTCTTGTGAATCTGTTCAAATGGTCCATTTAAATGAATCAATTTAAAGAACTCCATTTTTAAATTGATTAAGAAAATGTCATTTATTCCTGTGATGGCAAAGCTGAATTTTCAGAAGCCATTATTCTAGTATTCAGTGTCACATGATTCTTCAGAAATCATTCTAATATACTGATTTGCTGCTCAAGAAACATTTCTTATAATTATCAATGCTGAAAACAGTTGTGTTGCTTAATATTTTTGTGGAAACCATGAAACTTTTTTTTCTTCAGGATTTTATGATAAATGTAAAGATTGAAAAAGTGTTTATTTGAAATTCAGGGCCCGTATTCACAAAACACCTTAAGGCTAAAAGTAGCTCATAACTCGCCGAATTAAGAGAAAATCTTAAAAATAATGGGCGTGTCAATCCTAAATTTAGGACTCCTAAGTCACTAAGACCAAGCCACAAACTATTCCTATAGCTGTTGCCGACAATTTGCCTCTGAACGTAAACATTTGATGATAATGACCTTTTAAAAAGGTATCACCTTTGGGAGGTTATTCCAAGTCCAAATTTTCCTTTGATTATATCCTTGTTTTCATTAACCAGTTGGACAAGAAGTAACAGCTGTTCTTGCATCCAGTTTGTTTGTTTGTTTGTTTCTTTACATTTGCATGTATTACTGTCAGCCATGATTATTCTACTCTGTTAATTAAAAGGCTGTTTATATGCATATTCACTTATTATGAGAAGCATACATGTAAGAGGCTGACAATAAGCTGAACATATACTTGTTTAATTAGTGACAATTATCCTGCATTTTAAAATCTTTATTTGAATGTGGCAATTAAAATTTTTGTTTTTAAACCTTTATTTGATTACGGCAACATGATATTGCGCTCTATAATATTTCTATGAATAAGTCTCTGACAGAGAGATTAGCCAATCACTGTGCATAGTTAGTAAGCAAGCTGACATCATCCATAGCAACGAGGTCAACCCCACCCTTGCTCTTAGCTTAAAACTTCTCTCTATTCCTTAATAAAAGTTTGTCTCAGCAGCTTTGTGAATAGGTTTTAAGAGAAAACTCTTAGCTAGAAACTTTTACTGCTATTTAGGAGAACTCTTAGTGCTAAGATAAAATGTTTTGTGAATACGGGCCCTGATCGTTTGTAACATTATAAATGTCTTCACTGTAAATTTAATGCATACAGTAATACTTTACTTAAAAGAAATGTAAAGAAATCCCTCAAATATTGTAACAAGAATTTTACTGTATTTTACTTTTGCCATAAACATTTTGAATATTATCTACAGTGTTTTTTTTTTTTTTTGGTTTGTTTCAAATATTTTCTCTAGTTGAAACCAGTTTGTTTGTTTCAGAGAAAGAATGTGACTTGGACAAGCACTGTGGGGTAATGGATCCTGAGAGAAAGAAACTGTGCACCAGACTGCTGACTTGTAATGTGAGTATATATTTAATATACAGAAACAGGTATACCAGCATAAAAAATTGAGCGATTTTGGACCGAAGTGTTAATCTCTTGCTGGTGTTTCTGTTATCTCCTCTACTGCAGATTCATTCCATCCATCAGCGCCGGCAAGTGGTAGGGAGGCGGAAACCTTTCGACCAGCTTGTAATGGAGCTGAAGATGAGCTCAAAGCCTCGAGAGCGCCCCCCTTTGCCCAGAGAGGTTCCTGATGAAGGCATTGCCCACCATGAGACCCCTGTGTCTCAGTTTGGGCCTTTGCACTACAAATGCCAAATAACTAACTCTTCTATTCTCAGGTCTATAGTTCTGCATTCTGTGATTTAAAGGGATAGTTCACCCAAAAATGAAAATTCTGTCAATAATTCCAAACGTAAGACCTTTGTTCATCTTCAGAACACAAATAATGATATTTTTGATAAAATCTGAGAGCTTTCTGACTCTGCATTGACAGCAACGGAACTACCACGTTCAAGGCCCAGAAAGGTAGTGACAGCACCACACTCATCCATTATGGTACCCTTGTGAACACATGAAAGAGAAGATATTGTTGAATAAAATCATTGTTTTTGTTTTCTTTATGCACAAAGTTTTCTCATAGCTTCATAAAATTAAGGTGTCGCATTGACTATTTTAACAATGTTACCTTACTACCTTTCTGGGCCTGTAACGTTTCAGTTGCGTTGCTGTCTATGCAGAGTCAGAAAGCTCTCAGATTTCCTCAAAAAATTAATTTAATTTAATTAACACTTAATTTGTGTTCCGAAGATGAACGAAGGACTTACGGGTTTGGAACGACATGAGGGTGAGTAATTAATGACAGAATTTTCATTTTTTGGGTGAACTATCCCTTTAAAGGGTTAGTTCACCCAAAAATGAAAATTAGCCTGTGTTTTACTCGCCTTCAAAGCACCCTAGGTGTATATGACTTTTTTCTTTCAGACGAATCCAATCGGAGTTATATTAAAAATTGTCCTGGCCCCTCCAAGCATTACAATGGGGATAATGGGTGCTTTTTGTCAACAGTACAGAAGACATGAAATAAAGTGCGTGCATCCATAATAAAACGTCCCTCACACAGCTCCGGGGGGTGAATAAAGGCCTCCTATAGCGTTTTTGTAAGACAAATATCCATATTTCAAACGTAATAAACACTTTTTTTCTCACTTCCACTGACTGTTGTATGCGGAAGCCGTTCAGGCAGATGATGTAGGACGTCAGCGTTGCATGATTAGTGATGAATGCGGAGAGAACAAAACAAAATGGAGGTCACAAATTAGAAGCACAAAACGAGGATTTGTAAAGAAAAATGTTGGAGGATTTCGGCCAGGACAATTTTTAATATAACTCCGATTGGATTCGTCTGAAAGAAGAAAATCATGTACACCTAGGATGCTTTGAGGGTGAGTAAAACACAGGCTAATTTTCATTTTTGGGTGAACTAACCCTTTAAATAGAGGAGAGTGAAGCTTTCAAGTTTATGTGATACTTGGACAGGACATTTATCTGAATGTGTGTGTTTACAGGTCCATGAATTCATCAGAGAGTGTTGTAGAGATGAAGCAGGAGGTGATGCGCTCTGAGGAGCCGCAGGTGGAGTCTCTCTCAGCCGATCTCTCCAGTGAGGAGAGTGACGGGGAGAACCGTGAGGACTTTGCTCATTTACCAGCAAGCACCCTGCACCCTAAACCCCTGGGTGTAAGTATTTAACTTCATATCAAAATTTAAGCACTTTTTAAACTAAGAAGTGCTAAAAATCCCTGTAAATCTTAATGTAAGATTATGTTCATATCAAAAGTTACAAAAAAAAAAACATTGAAAATTCTAAACGTCTAATAATATCCCATTAGTAGTAAAATGAACCCATGTTTGTCTACTCTCTCATGTTCTTCCCAGTTTTGCACCTTCGGGGCACGTGTTCTTGGCCATAGTGTGTTGGCGTTTGACCGAAGGTTGCTCCACCTGCGGTCAGCTTTCAGTGTTATGATGGAGCAGCACCTCAGCACTTATCTATGGAAGTAAGATGTTTTTCATCAAGCTGATGATGAGCTTGTGACGTTCACAAGGCTTAGATTTTCTGTGTTCTCAACATTTAGCCGATTACAGGAAATGCAGTGAGGTCTAGAAGTCTGAGAGCACTATTAAAAATCCTTCTACTTTTGTATTTTCATTATTTATTGCAATGTAATTTTATTGAAAAAAAGTAAAGCAATACATAATATTTTGAATTAGCTTTTGAATTAGAATTTTTATATACAGGTGCTGGTCATATAATTAGAATATCATCAAAAATTTCATTTCATTTCATTTATTTCACTAATTCCATTCAAAAAGTGAAACTTGTATATTATATTCATTCATTACACACAGACTGATATATTTCAAATGTTTATTTCTTTTAATTTTGATGATTAGAGCTTACAGCTCATGAAAGTCAAAAATCAGTATCTCAAAATATTAGAATATTACTTAAGACCAATACAAAGAAAGGATTTTTAGAAATCTTGGCCAACTGAAAAGTATGAAAATGAAAAGTATGAGCATGTACAGCACTCAATACTTAGTTGGGGCTCCTTTTGCCTGAATTACTGCAGCAATGCGGCGTGGCATGGAGTCGATCAGTCTGTGGCACTGCTCAGGTGTTATGAGAGCCCAGGTTGCTCTGATAGTGGCCTTCAGCTCATCTGCATTGTTGGGTCTGGTGTCTCTCATCTTCCTCTTGACAATACCCCACAGATTCTCTATGGGGTTCAGGTCAGGCAAGTTTGCTGGCCAATCAAGCACAGTAACACTATGGTCATTGAACCAGCTTTTGGTACCTTTGGCAGTGTGGGCAGGTGCCAAGTCCTGCTGGAAAATGAAATCAGCATCTCCATAAAGCTTGTCAACAGAAGGAAGCATGAAGTGCTCTAAAATTTCCTGGTAGATGGCTGCGTTGACTGTGGACTTCAGAAAACACAGTGGACCAACACCAGCAGATGACATGGCAGCCCAAATCATCACTGACTGTGGAAATTTCACACTGGACTTCAAGCAACATGGATTCTGTGCCTCTCCACTCTTCCTTCAGACTCTGGGACCTTGATTTCCAAATGAAATGTAAAATTTACTTTCATCTGAAAAGAGGACTTTGGACCACTGAGCAACAGTCCAGTTCTTTTCTCCACAGCCCAGTTAAGATGCTTCTGACGTTGTCTCTGGTTCAGAAGTGGCTTGGTAGCCCTTTTCCTGAAGACGCCTGAGCGTGGTGACTCTTGATGCACTGACTCCAGCTTCAGTTCTCTCCTTGTGAAGCTCTCCCAAGTGTTTGAATCGGCTTTGCTTGACTGTATTCTCAAGCTTGCGGTCATCCCTGTTGCTTATGCACCTTTTCCTACCCAAATTCTTCCTTCCAGTCAACTTTGCATTTAATATGCTTTGATACAGCACTCTGTAAACAGCCACACCTTTCAGTAATGACCTTCTGTGACTTACCCTCTTTGTGGAGGGTGTCAATGTTCGTCTTCTGGATCATTGCCAAGTCAGCAGTCTTCTCCATTATTGTGGTTTCAAAGAACAAGAGATACCCAGAATTTATACTGCAGGGATGGTCATTTATTCAAACTCAAATGTAAATATTCCAATATTTTGAGATACTGATTTTTGACTTTCATGAGCTGTAAGCTCTAATCATCAAAATTAAAAGAAATAAACATTTTAAATATATCAGTCTGTGTGTAATGAATGAATATAATATACAAGTTTCACTTTTTTAATGGAATTAGTGAAATAAATCAACTTTTTGATGATATTCTAATTATATGACCAGCACCTGTATGTGACCCTGGACCACAAAACCAGTCTTAAGTCGCTGGGGCATATTGGTAGCAATAGCCAAAAATACATTGTATGGGTCAAAATGATCGATTTTTCTTTTATGCCAAAAATCACTAGGATATTAAGTAAAGATCATGTTCGATGAAGATATTTTGTAAATTTCCTACTGTAAATACATCAAAACTTAATTTTTTATTAGTAATATGCATTGCAAAGAACTTAATTTGGACAACTTTAAAGGCAATTTTCTCAATATTTTGCCTTTTTTTTTTTTTTTTGCACCCTCAGATTCCAGATGTTCAAATAGTTGCATCTCAGACAAATATTGTCCTATCCTAACAAACCATACATCAATGGAAATATTATTTATTCAGCTTTCATATGCTGTATAAATCTCAGTTTCAGAAAATTGACCCTTATGACTGGTTTTGTGTTCCTGGGTCACACATTTATTTTTAATTTACGTTTTAGTAATAAGCGTATTATATTTCTGTATAACTTTTTTTTTTTTTTTTCAGTTTTATTTAATTTTATAACTTCAAATTATTTCACTTAGTTGCCAAGGCAACATTTGTAATTTCTGATTATTTTTATCTAATATTTGTGCTTTAATTCATCTCTTTACATTTTAGTTATTTTTCATTACAAATGTATTATCAGCATAATAAACTGTTTAAAAATAAATAAACTCCCCAAATATATTTAAATAATCTGGTGCTATTATTAAATGCTAATAATAATTATGTTTTTAAATTAGTTTATATGAATTTATTTGCTTTAATTTCTTTAATTACAAAATGGGTTGATTTTAAATGTATTTGTGCAAGAATGGATTTTTTTTCTCTTTTGCTTGTGAATTTTGTTTGTTATAAGTATATTCTATGTCTGCAGGAAAATCCCTCAGGTGTCAGAACTATGCTCTCATCAATCCCTAAACACCACAAATACCTACAATTCCCATGATGCCATGCGCAGCTCAGTACCCATCCGCAGCGCCTCTACTCTCAGGACAAGCACCTCAGGACAATCAGAGCCCACTAACCTAACAGCCGCCTCCAAACTACCACCGAAAGCCCAGACGACCTCAGGCCCTGCCCGGCCCCGTAACCCTGCGGGTCGGACCAGCAAACAGGCTTTGCAAGCAGGTTTCAGGGAGCTCCAGGAGAGTCCCACAGCCAGCAAGCGCCGGAAATCACCCAAAGAGGACAAGGACTCACCTGGACAGTCCAAAATCCTATTTCTCCCCCACCACAAAGACCGCCAGTCCTCCTTGAACAGAACTACGATTTCTTCACCACATGGACCATTTAATGGCACACACTCACTTGGCAGCAGAACACACCCACCTGAAATGAAAGGGCTGCTTAAGCAAAGCCCCGCCCACATCTCCCCCTCTCCCTCCCCAGAGTCTGATAAGGGAGGGGCCTCAGGGCTCAATCAAAGGGCTGTTGGGTACGAGCATAAAGGGCCTGGCAGGAAACGCAAGACCTGCGACGCCTCTCCCCGCAAAAACAATTCATGTGCCCCTAAACCCAATATCCTTTCCTCTTTCTCCCAAACTCACTCCAGCCTGGTGTCCTGGGGTGGGGATGGCAGACCAGCATCAACCTCCCACAGTCTGCCAAAGAAACTAGGTGCACAGAAGGTATGTTTAACACATTTATCAGTAGTTTAACTAAATGTGCATTCAGTTTTTGTTTTTGTTTTTTAATTCATTTTAATTTTATCTTCAGTGGTTAAAAGCTCAGAAGAATCTCATTTAATGAATCATTTAAATTAAATCTAATATTAAAAAAGCATCTTTCCTTATATCATTGGGTTCCTTTGTCTTAAAAGATGCCGCTAAACATGATTCATAGAAAACATATGGTAGTTCATTTAAATTTGTATTATTTTAAATACTATAATATTTATTAATATTTTGAATTAGGTTTTACTTTTTTAAATTTCAGTTTTCATTTTAAATTTAGCTTAAGCTTTAGTCATTTTTGTTATGTGCTTATTAGAGTTGGTTAAATATTGTATTTTATATTATATTAATATTTTATTTTCAGTTCTGGTAATTTTAGTACTTAAACATATTTATTTCAGTCATTTGCCAAGGCAAGTTTTTTTAACATTCAAATTTTTTATTTTATTTTAGGTTTTTATTTAAATTTTCCAGAAACAGTTTTAAAGGGATAGTTCACCCAAAAATGAAAATTGTCTTCATTTACTAACCCTCCTGTCATTCTAAACCTGAATGAGGTTTTTTTTTTCTTTTTTGTGTCTAACATAAAAGAAGATATTTTGAAGAATGCTGGTATTTTGAAGACAGTTGATGGTCCCCATTGACTTCCATAGTATTTCTGTTCGGTACAACTGTTTGGTTTTTCAAAATTCTTCAAAATATTTTCTTTTGTGTTCAGTATAAGAAAGAAATGTATACAGGTTTGGAACGACATGAGAGTGCGTAAATGATGACACAATTTTTATTTTTGGGTGATCTATTCCTATTTTGTTGATTCCAAAAGTATTGAAAACATTTAAATCACACTTTAAACAGCATTTTATAATCTTTTATGTAAAATATTTGTTACTTTTTTTATATTATCATAATTTTTGTGCATGCAATGAAAAACTAAAGAAATAATAGACAGTTACAGTATCTAAAACTATACATTTTCCTTTACAAAATCCAATTATGTTTCTTCTTTTTTAGTACTTGTATAAATATTTGTTGTTTTTTCAACTACCCAAATGAAAAAGCTTTTATAGGCTATTAGGCTAATGATATGATTGATCTAATGCGAGTTCACATCATTTAAAAGTACTATTGCTTTCTTTAGGCATAAAACACTTCCATACCGAAAATACTTAGTGCACCTTTAAGTGCTTGTTTGAAGTGATATGTTAAATAATAACCTAATACGACCAATATGTAAGGTTCTGGAAGCTTAAGCAGCTCTTGGTAGACCTATAATCCTCTTGTTAGGGAAAGGAAATACATTAAAGTTATTGAAGAAAACTGGCAAAGCTTACTTTTCAAACACTTCAAAGATAAAAATACACCGTGTTAGATAAAACAACAAGTATAGGAAGCCACAGATTGATAGTCTGTTAAGATGAGTCATCAAGGTTTAATTCAGCACAGTGGTTGAGTCTCAGCTCTGAATTTAGATCCTTTTCCTGACCATCTGCTCTTCTTTTCTCCCAACAGCCAAAGCTTCTTCACTGAGGGAGTCTGCCTTAAACTCCTCCAGAAGCACGGGCTTACTGCCATGTATTTGCCACAGACTTAATGCACAGGGATGGTTGAAGTTCACTGTAGGAGGATGTATCTATATGTGTGTGTGTGTGTGTGTGTGTGTGTCTGTGTTTTGTATACTGGATTTCTATGTGAATGAATGTGTTTTTGAATGACCTGCAAATGAATATAGAAATACCTCAAGACCTTCCTTATGCTGCTAAACGGACTGTCAGATAATGGACTCTGAAATAAATATGCCAACACGTTTCCGTTGTCTTGCTCTTTATGAATTGAGCTGCATCATCTTACCACTAGATGACACTAAACGGCTAGATACCTCCATTTTACACAGACAGGCCAAAGGGTCGTTTTTTGTTTGTTGCGCTGGATGAATAATGGTCGTAGATGCTGCAAAGCTTAGTTTACAGATGTCATTGTAGAAATGACCTAGTGAGTGCAGCTTTACTATTTTGGTTTAAATAAAAATCAGTATTTGTGGTACACTGTCAATTTAACACAAAATAATTTCATCTTATCTCTTGGGGCAAGTATGCAATTCAAGCATGTAATAAGTGCTCATGTCAAAGATTCTGTATATAATAATGTGGTTATTGTGGAAACTTATGGTTCCTAATAGAGGTTGCTTCAGATAAATAGTGTCTGCTAAATGTCTATATGACTAGACGGGAAGCATAAAAACAGGAAAAACAGTCCATTTCATTTTTTTTTATTCGCTTTTATTTTATTGATAAATGATACTTCTCATAGATAAACTTCCATGTGGGAGGTCTGCTGGTCCAGAATCAGTTTCTGGATTATCCTCAAGCAGTCCATTTCACTCTAGGATAGGGATCTACGCCACCCGGCGCTCATCAGTCTCATTTTTGACATTCAGACTAAATAAGCTTTTACAGTAAGGCCTCTAGCTCTAATACTGGACCTGACAATATTTATATTCTCGCTTTCAGAGACTAGCAATGATGGCTGAGACTTTAGATCTCAAACCAATTAGGGTTCACACAGTTTGTTCAGCAGTATGCATGTATATCAGGATGCTTGCTTACTAAGAATTGGTACAGATATGTCTACATTTCTGAGATTCTGGTAGATTTGTGTTAGTCTACTTTTTCTGTATTTTATGTACTCAAATCTAGAATTAATAGACTAGACTAACTATCAAATGCTGTTGATATTGTTACTTGTTTTGAATTTTGTTAATTTAGAGTTTAAATGTAAACGTCTAAATGTTAGTAAAGAACAGAAGGGACTTGATCTAGTCTCTAGTACCACGTATCTCTAGCACCATGTTTTTAAGGCCGTTCATATCAAAAAGGATAACTGTAACGATAAATTTATTCCATGTCCAACAAAACCACTTCAACAAAACATTGTTTAATGTACTGTAGCTGCAATTATGTAATTTGCCACTTTAAATGCTCAAGTTTCTTAAAGTTGTGTGGATTCTGATTTTATTTTTTATTTATTTTTTTATTGTTCGTCAGCTGGAAAAAAAAAATTGTGAAAGTAATTCCAACCATATAGTTGCCCTTATAGTTAAAGTTGTGGTTTGGACTCCACTATTCGTAAAGAAATAGAGTGATTATTACAGCTTTGTAGTTACTATTATAGTTATCGTCCTTGGTGTGAACGGGCCTATAACCTGATACTAAAGCTAATATAGGACAGTTTTGAGACTTAACATTTGCACAAGTGCTTCTAAAATGAGCTATTTTGACATTCTGAGAGGCTTCAAGTCAACATGTAATCAAAATTCACCCTATTTACTTATTTATTAGATTTATTATGAACAATTCTTCAGTTATTTCAAGGAAAAAACAGTTTGTCTTTAGCATATTAATCAGAATGACTTGCATTTTTTTTGGACGTTAACCAATAGCCAGAGCTATTCAGGCATTTTATTCATCAAACTTGCATTCGGTCTGGCTCCATTCTGGTTTATAACGCTACTTTTCACAATTCAATAAATTTTCTGCCCCACTTTTCTGATTACAAAAGGAAAACGGGCTGCGAACAGTGATTCATGTTGAAATTTCTAATTAATGCAACAGTTTTGGTGCTTTGATGCAGTCTGTGATGCTTCTTGAGATTTAATTTACTGACATTAAAAAATCTCAATTTCTGTGCCTATATAACAACATATAATAGACAAATAGATGATCAAATTTCAAAATACATGACAGAGAAAGACCTTTACAGTCAGTGTCATTAAAATAGGTTTACCAATATCCTATAGTCACAAGTGGAATCTAGACAACTGTATAGGAACAATACACAGAAAGAACAAGGAATTAATTGAGTCTCTTTGGAACCTCAAGTGGAAAAAAGCTACCTAAAATGACACGATCTCATAAACACTGTAAAAACAAACACTGTTTGCACATACAAAAGCACAGATGTACTGTCAAATGCTGAGTAATGAACAGTGGAACTCTGCTCATAGCGAAATAGCCAAGGACACACAGTTCAGAAGAACACACACGACAGAGGTGAAAAGCTGCTGGATGTGGTTTTAGGGGGAGCACTTGGCTTTTCTGTCTCTTTGCGAACAGACCGCAGAGATCTCAGGCCTCCTCCCACAGCGCTCGTGATGGTAAGGCCTTTCCCTCCCCTCCACACTAATTTTGGATTGCAGCTGGAGAAACGTGTAAGAGACCGTAACTGCCCATGACTGCAGTCTGCCATAGCTGCTATTATCTGTCATTCCCTCTCCCTGAGATAATACTGTTTGTGAGTTCATCCACCTATCAAACATTTAATAGCTTCACCCACTCCCTCGCTCGCAAAACAGGATGTAATTACGATGTTACTAGGGAAAGAGGTCGGAGGAAACTAAGATTGCTCCCGCTGATCCCAACCAGACCCTGTTATAAATATGTGGTTATGGTTAACACGTGACATGTGTCCGATTTCTTTCCAGGAACACAAGAATGGAAGTGGCATTCCCAGAATTAAGGGTTCTAGAGACTGTGTGCGCTGCGCTGGAACGTTCTAAATCCACACCTGGTTCTCTAACATCATTGACTGGCGTTCTAGAACAGTCCTATCATGCCTTTCGAGTCCACCAATAACGTTGTAATTAAAATCTGGTTGGAATGCATCTAGTCATCTACCTTGAGCACAGCCAAATAACGCATTACATTATGATTCATAGCAGTCTCTTTAGATTCCTATGGCATTGTATATGCAAATATAATATTGGTCTTTGAAAGATCATTGCAGTATGCCTGTAGTAATAATTTAGAATCTCAGAACATTCAGCTAATCACTGCGTTTTGACCTGAGTTCAAACTTCTAACTTGATTTTTAATTCATTCAGAAAATGATAATGGTTTGAGCTAAAAAAATAATAATTAAAAATTCCCTCAGCCTTTGGCTTTTTATTACATCGGCGCTTCAAGGGCTTAAAAAAATGACATCCATTCTGACAATGGATGAGTCATCACTGACTCCAACCACCACAAGTGCAAATGAACGGAGAGTGAGAAGAGGTCTGAGTGTCCGAAACCGTTTTGGCTGCTGAATCCAGGCTTAAATCATCCTAGCTTTAGAGATGAGAATGCAAGCAGATGGGACACGTCATTCTATTAAAAGATTGCATTAGCATTTCGGTTATATGTCACTCCCTGGTTGTCATGACAGATGAGCTCAAGCGGCTGAAAATGCACACGTTCTGCATTTTTTATGCGAGGGTTAATGCATTCCCAAATGGCTGTATTTAAATATAGTTTCATATAGATGGAAGTTTTGTATTGGTATCCAACATTTAAACTTCTAAAATTGCTAATGAAATTGGACTGAAAGAGTCTAGATTCAAAGAGCCAATCGAGTTTAACCAGGATATGTTTTTTTTTTTTTTTTTCATAGGTGGAGGATGTTTCATGTACAGTAAATGTTTCAAAACAACTAATGCTTTTCCATCATTTTCTTGTAACTGTCCTCAAATGCTATAGTGCATTGCTTTCTCCTGTAATGACCAACTGCATATGGCTTTACATAAAGTGGTAAGGTTGGTCAGTTAGCATAAATTGTGGTAAATATGATTAGCTACAAGGGTTTCATTCTATGCTATATTCTTCTTAACATTAGCAGTCAGCAAAGCTCATGCTTATGATGTGATTATATAGAGGATGTATTAATGTTCTAATGTCTCTCAACCTATAGCTTTCTAGCTTGATCATTGAGAAATCGCAAATTGCATTTGTTGTTTACCCAGACTACCTCTAGTCACACTTTGTGGGTTTAAACTCACAGGAACATCTAAACACTCCAAGTTTAGATTCCACTAATATGGCAAGACCTTTTCACAGTATATACTTAAGTGCTACAGATTAAAATGCTGGAAAGGTTTTGCAGAAACAGCCAAACATTGAGGATGGCAAACTGTGTACTTTAGTCTCTTAGTCCAGGAAAGCCACAACAAAGAACTGTCTCTAGCCAAAAAGACACATCCTCCCTCAGACTACAATGGGAGTATCAGAAAAGACCGAACTAATCGAGTCTGCCACCGATTTCTTCCGCTTTCCTTTTCCCTGCATGGCCTCCTCATCCACTTCTTCCTCTCCGTTAGGATTCACCTTTCCGTTCTGTCCCTGCAGGTCCTTGGGGTCTATGAAGGCCACGTGCCTGTTGAGCTCTGCTTTGGTTGCCATATCCTCGTGCGTCGGGGTGGCGCTGAGCATGGAGGAGTGGATGCTGTCTTCATGCTGGTTCTTTTTGCCCTGGTCTGGACAGCAGAAGCAGCGACAGGGTGTCAGGTACAGATAGATAAGAACCAGGACCACGCTAGCCAAGCAGCCCACCAGAGTGGTGTACGCGGTGTTGAGGGTCTCGCCATTGCCGTTGAGGGTGAAGTTGTGGACTTTGACCACCACATAGAGCGTTTCGTTAAGGTATTCACTCACGGCAAAGCAAGTGTACACACCTGAGTCCTCAGGTCGTATCGATTTTATCTCAAGGCTGCCATTTTTGACAACCTTGTTATTTGTATCGCTCTGGTTACTGTCAGGAGGCACCAATATGTTTCCAGGTAGCATCCAGGTCTTGGACATTTTTCGCTGTTTGGTATCACAGCTGAGGGTGAGCGTCTGCTCCAAATAAGCCTCTTGGTCGGTTTCTTTAAACGTGCTGCAGTTCATATGAGTGTTGAGATCGTACAAACGCAGCACCCGCTTATCTGGGCTGGGATGCACGCAGGTGTGTTCGTCCTTGAAGTCCACCGCTGAATTGAGCCGTCGGATATACCAATGAGCCATCAAACTGTACAGCTCGCAGTCGCAGATGAGGGTGTTGTTGTGGAAGTACAGCCCGTTCTTGATCCAGGCCGGCAGCGCCTGGAGGTCTTGAATGGGGAGAACTTTGATCCGATTGGAAGACAAGTCCAACAGGCTCAGCTTGTCCAGTCGGCTCTTGTCCTTGACGAGCTCCAGGGGGAAGCGGGACACCTGGTTCTGGCTCAGGTAGAGCTTCTGCAGGCCACTGAGGCCCGAGAAGGCTGTGCGGTCGATCTGCGAGATCTGGTTGTTGTAGAGCAGCAGAACCTCCAGATCTATCAGTGGCTCAAAAATGAACTCGTCCAGCTGTCGCAGTTTATTCGATGACAGATCCAAGTAGCGCAATTGCTTTACAAAAACGAATGCTTCAGAAGAGATGAATGACAAACCGTTGTGGCTGAGCAAGAGGTTGTGGAGGTTGGGAAGTTTGTGCTTGGTCCATTGTGCGCGCAGTCCGGTTATCTCATTAAAACTAATGTCAAGCACAGCTGTGTAGTTGGGCAGCTCGGACGGAACCATCGTCAAGTTCATCTTGGAGCAGCTGACAATGTTGCTGGCGCATATGCACATTTTGTGACAATTCAGCATCGATCCTCTGGACCTGGGGATCAGTGCGAGAATAAAGGACAAGCAGACGGCCCACCTAATGCAACACTTTATGGAAGGGAGCATCTCTGACACGCAGTTAAAATGTGGATGTAGCATAAGTCATAGAATCCTCTTCAGTAATGTGGCTGTGTAAATCCTTTCCACACTGTTTGGAGGAACAGCTTGTGGGACTGATGATGCAAATTTAGAGCTACAAGACAAAAAGAAACAAAAGTGATTTATGCTTTATGTACTGTTTAAAAAAAAACAAATTGTCACAAATTGTTAACCTGTTTAGACCCACTGTCCACTTCTTTCTTTTTCTGCCATTTAGTAATCAAATCACAGAATTTTTAGATGGCTACAAAGCAAATGCTTAATTCATTGCTGCTTTTTGACAAAATATTTTGGTTTTGAAACTGTGGCCTGTGACAGAGCAGAAAATAATAACATAATTCTATTATATTTATAATTTAGTTATATATAAATTGAGTCAGATTATTTGCAGACCATGCCTGATAAAGGCTATTATATTGATATTTTGTTTTCGTAGCCATTTGCCTGTAAAAATAATAGACGTCTATTGCACTACATTGCTTATGTATTGATATTCAACTTTTATGTCTGTCTGAAAACATGCCAAAGTTGTAGGTGGTGTGGCACTGTGAAGAAAAAAAACCCTGAGCTGGTCACTGAAAAAGTGCAGGTTTGACCGTCCCTATAAGTGTATGCTTAGCTATATAAATAATATTTATTAGTTGATCTTACACTGATGAAATATAATATAACTTGAACACTTCAGTACTATTTACAATGTTCATTAAAAAAAAACTCACTCTTTTTTGACTCTATATATGGCCAATTTTATGGTTGGTAAAAACTGTTTTAGAACATGTAAACTGGTAAAAGCTGACAAAACGTTTTGGACCAGAAAACAAACCAGCTGATCTAGTCATAAGGTGGTCATCAAACTAGTCTGTTTCACGGTAGCTGGTCAACGAGATATAGCTTGCGCCAACTTATGACCATCAACTACACTGGATTTTCCAACAAGGTTTTTTAGTAGAAATAAAACATGGTCACGTTTTGTGTCATTTGGAACATAATTCGGGTCTGAACGGGTTAAGGTAAAATGAATGAATGTGAAAACAGTATTGTCAGGACAAGCGCGCGCTCAACGCGCACAACCTTATGCGTGCGCATAGGTTTACAAACAAGCTCTGACCTATTCATTCAGAGAAGAGTGCGTGGCCCACATGGCGGTATCCAAATGTACAATAACAATATGTGTTTTATTTATTACTTTATTTATTTATGTATTTTTATGTGTTTGCATGTCAAAGGGAAAAAAAGATAATTTGATAAACGCTTCGGGCAAAACTCATTGTAAGTGTTAAGATCTCTGTGTTATGGCCTCTACGGACTCAACATGGTGTAGCATTGCACCATTTACCGTATGCATGCAGTAACCCGTGATTTTAATGGGATAAAAATTACACAGTCCTAAAAAACACATAAATATATTACCTGCATACTGTTGTGCCAAAAAAAAAAAAAATTATAAAGTAAAACATTGTCTCTTTTTATCCATTTCACATCACAGCAGTGTGACACGTCTTTCCAATTTAAAGAAAAGACAAAACGGAAACGACGAGGAAGAGGTGTAGACGTGCAGTCTTCAGAGACACTGAAAATAAAACGTTTCCAGCACGAGCTCAGAGCGACAAATGATGGCAGACACACCGATAGAGCTTAACATAGGTAAGAATAACATTACGTAAAGAAATAGATACAACGGCATATCTCAATACTAACCTTGAGATGTATCACCGCAGACACACATTAATCCCTTTAGAAAGTCCATTTCCTAAGGAGCGCCAGAGCTTTTCTATGATGCAGTGTGACTGAACGGGTGTAAATAAGCCCGCCGCAGCGCACACACCTCTGATCAGCAGCAGCAGCAGCAGCATCTCTTCATGGGCGCATGAGCAGACCTGCACACACACACACACACACACACACACACACACAAAATCAACGGATCCTACTGGAGCACTTGAGTCTGTGTCCGCATAGGCGAAGCATCCGTGAAGAGGTCCGTATTTCAGCCGTACTTTCGTTTTGATTGACATCATTTACACATATCTATCTATCTATCTATCTATCTATCTATCTATCTATCTATCTATCTATCTATCTATCTTAGCTGGTAGATTTTAGAACATGATTATGACCAGCTAATACCAGCTAAGCCACCTATCATATTCCAAAACACAGAGTAAACATCTTAAAATGGATTTTCTGACAGACATGAGACAACTGCAGTGGAAAGGGAATGAGAATCAAAGAATAAATACCTGGACATATTGGCTTTATGCTTTTGTTTGATTTAATGTAATACTTTGTAAAAAATCTACAATTTTATAATTTGAAACCATTATGGTTACTCTTTAAAACAAGGTTCCATTACCATTAATGTATTAACCAACAATGAGCAATACATTTTGTTGATATTAATTTTTGTTAACATTAAATACAACCATTCGTTGTTAATTCATGTTAGCTCAGGTCCATTACATAATATTAACAAATATAACTTTTGATTTTAATAATGTATTAGGAAATGTTTAAATTACCATTAACTAAGATTAATAAATGGTTCACGTAATTTTCATCGTTAGTTCATGTAGTTAACCAATGTTAACAAATGAAACCTTATTATTGTAAAGAGTTATTTATGAAAAATCACACAGAGCAATATACAATACTAGAGCCTTTAAGTATTACATAAACAGTAAAGATAGAAATCTGACACTTGTAACAAACAAAGTAATAATCTCTTATGCAAGAGAGTAAGCATAATTCTCTTCCATGAAAACCCAGGAGAGCAGGCTACAGGCTGACACTGAGGCTCCTGCAGGTTTGTAATTGCACTCTTGCATACGTAATTGCATTAGTCCGGTCTTTAGTTAATTGCCTTTCTCCTTTTGTCTCATATAAAAATGTCCCTTAAAACAACTACAGATGAATAAATGTCTCTGAATGCACCAACATGCTACCTAAAAATGCCAGTAAATAAATAATTCTGCAACTTCCCAGAATAGAGCCACAGTGACTAATTTGCTAGATGCATTTGAGCTCTTACTGATATCTGATACTGATATTTTAGCTCTACTGATACTGAGCTTGTCTTCTCTGCTGACATGTTCTGCATTAGTTTATGGCTATATTAATAGCATGACTCGGGTTGATTTGGAAGGTTACTGCATCCATTTGGATGAGAGTATGTTGGCTAAATTCATGTTCTTGCAATAACTATTGACATTGAAGACCTGCAAAATGGCATCAGGCTCTGTCATTCTTTTTTCTCTCAGACTCTCTCTCCAGCCAAAGCTTTTGAACTGTTCCATAAATCTCAGAGTCAGAGAACAAAGGTGATCACAGTAGGTGGGCTGGAGATGTTGCAGAACTAAAGGATGAATCCATATAATCCTCAATAAATCATTCTCACATTATCTAAACCATTGCAAATGCACAAAGGGTTATTAATACCTAGATTATGCCTCTCATTAAAGGATTTTACAGTCTTAAAAGTAATCCTAAAGGTTCTTTATCGTTCCTTTTATAACAGAAAAAAAAAGGTTCTTTAGATTATTAAAATGAACAAAAAAGTTTTTTTTTTTTTTTAAACTGTACACTGAAAGTTTCTTTAGGGAACCAAAAATGGTTCTTGTATTGTATTATGCATTATGACAACCCCCTTTTTTAAGAGTGTAGGTCAAATTATACATGCATCAGCAGCTATCAGAATAAAACACAAAATGATTATTATTATTATTTGCTTTTGGAATACAGTGACAGTAAGTGGGGTCCAGTCGAGTTTCATTATGGAGATAATATATCAATTATTATTATTATTGTTAATATATTATTGATAATATATCAATTATTATCAATTATTATTAATGACATGAGATGGCATAAATAATGACAGAATTTTTCATTTTAGTAAAAAGCTAAATAAAATGAAGACATACTGAAAAATATGATGTTTCTTGTAATCAAGACCACAACAGACCAAAATACATACAATCATTGTATATGTTAGCTGGGACCTAAAGACCAGGGTTGAGTGCAAGGGAAAACTGCCAGCAGAATACATCTTAAATTATTATCACTGTTGAAGTGTGAACAATCAACAAGATAAATTAGAATGTCAAACACAAACCATACATGGACATGGACAGATAGGAGCCATTCATGTAATTAAACTTCCTGGAAATTTAAAGGTGACACAGTACAGATCCGCAAGATCCAATCACAGTCATCCACAGGTTCCAGATTGGGCCTAAGGTTTTGCCTCCATTAGCCTCTTCATTAGCCCAGATGAACTGCAAAATTCTGTGTGTTTTTGCAGTCACTTTCTTGTGTAATTAACCATAGTAAAATATCTGGCAGACACCAGCAGTCCAGTGCGTTTGTGCTCACAATCATTAATGTTCTATTGGACTCCTGCTCCTGCTGTGGAGGGAACAGTGTTGCCTGGCAACTGTTGTGGTTTTACATGAGCTGTGGCGGTTGGGTTGCCCACCCTCTGATTGTTGTTGGGATGTCTGCTTAGCCGTGGTTTACCAGGGAGGAAGACAACAGATATAGTGAGAAAGAAGCAGAAAAAAATATGAGAAAAAAAACAACTGCTGTTGACATGGCAAGTCACAATATAGGATGCTCACCGCTTGATTATAAATTAGCATTTAAATGTATTGAACTGAGAGAGATTGTCTTTCCTTTTCTGTTCTTGCTCTCCAACAATTACTCATCCCTCTAACAATAGCTTACAATACTAAACAGACAAATGGATCCCTGTGTTGTCTCCACAATGGTAAACAGAGCTGCAGTCAATGTCTATGCTCCACCTGGCTGACACATGCAGATGGTAAACACATTCTTTGGTCTCCGGCAGGTGCATTTGATATCAGTTGTGGTATAAACACAGTTTGAAAGGGGCAATAAAAGAGATAAATTATGATAAATGATAATAAATAGTTTTTGAATCAGTATTTTTGTCTTACTTGCCAGTAAAAAATCTAAACATTTTAAAAATGAGATAAAATTGCTTTTGCAATGTTATCAAGTTTTCTCACTCTATTTGCACTTTTTTCTTGTTTTAAGTACTAAAACCAAAATGTGGAGTAATAGAAGTCTCTTATACTCACCAAAACTACACATATTTTATTATATTAAATAATAATATTGTTAAACATTATTACAATTTAAAATAACTTCTATTTATTTTCATATATTTAAAATGTAATTTATTCCTGTGATTACACCGCTGAATTTTTAGCAGTCTTCAGTCACATGATCCTTCAGAAATCATTCTAATATGCTG
Organism: Onychostoma macrolepis; assembly: GCF_012432095.1. Lineage (NCBI taxonomy): Eukaryota > Metazoa > Chordata > Actinopteri > Cypriniformes > Cyprinidae > Onychostoma > Onychostoma macrolepis. The sequence goes on along the minus strand of NC_081162.1, from coordinate 15,570,891 downwards.
ATTTGGTTCTCAAGAAACATTTCTTATTGCTATCAATGTTGAAATTTCTTTGATGTATAAAAAGTTCAGCATTGTTAATTACCTGAAATAAAAGTCCTTTGTAATATTACAAATGTTTTCACCATCACTTTTGATCAGTGTAATGTGTCTTTGCTTAATAAAAATATTAAACTAAAATTTTTGGGGAAAAAAGAGACTGTTCTTAAACTTTCAAACTCTGAAAATAAAGCCTTATTTTGTTAAGCAGTTTTCCTTCTCAAGTAAATTTATCTTGTTTTCAGGATGTTTTATTAATTACTGGCATAATTAAGTATTTTATGGAAAAGATGCAGTATAAAGAAACATTTCTTTATGAACAAATATTTCTCCTGCAACAGTCAAGGCACAGCAACAACAGTCAATGCAAAGTGAATAACACATAACTCCTAAGTACACCAGATAATGCTGGTTATTTATAACATAACATAATTAGACTGACGAGGGTAACAATAGAGGAGCAGGTGGTTTATTCATGGGGGCAGTTCCCCTTCTGCAGTATTTGCTTTCAGCTTCCAGGGGGAGAGCTCAGTCAATAAGGAGCTAAATGATCCAGAATTATCTGTTACTTCAGTGTATAACTGCAGGGATTTTGTCTTTCTTTAGTGGATTGATGGATTTAGACCCTTTCATGCTCATGGCTTTTGCCAGCTCCACTAAGAGGTCTTTGCTTAGGGCCCGTCTTACATGAGATCTCTTAAATCTGTGGCTTCATGATGGTTCAAAGTGCAATTAAAAACCCAAAGAGCTGCTAATGCTTATGTGCACTCAAATAGTCTAGCACTTCCTCTTCATCCTCCTCAGTATTTGCTGCTTATTAATGGCAAACTTCAATTGTTTGGAATGGAAATGTGTTAATAATCAATCCCAGGATGAATTTGCCAAACAGACATAGAGTGAAACATGTGCATGCAGCTACAACATTTGCAATTACATCATAATATTCCAAGGGTTAATGCAAAGGGGTGCGCCTATGATAACTCTTGTTTTCTGGATGAACAACACTATGAGGGCTCATTAGTCAGCACAGACAGGAAGTCGCCCCCATTCTCAGCTAATAACTAAGATTTGCTCAAGCAGCTGGAGAGATTTTGCACCTGCTTTTTGGATCTAGCTGTTATCACTGGTAAGAGACTGTCCCTCTGTCTGAGTAGGCTGCTTCAAAGACACACTGCCAAAAGATTTTTACTGAGAGAGGCACACTGCTAGACTTAGTTCACTCTCCCACTCATCTCTTGTTCAGTCAGTAGTTGCACTGCAAGCATATGTGAAAATAAACATTTCCCTTAATGAGTCTCAGGCTAACGCTCTCTAGGTCAGCAGGGAGAGCATATTTCTGAGCCAAAGCTGTTGTTTTTAGCTTTTTACGGTAAATTATAGCACTGCAAGTTGGCAGACAGTGTAGCGTTCGAATTCTGGGTCCAGTAAGTGGCCGTTCAGAACAGAACACACTGTTTTGTTTAAAATGCTTGTAGTGTTGGAACCATAGCATTGTGGGTAGAGCTCCAACATATAGTGCGTAGAGAGTATAGAGAGTCGTAGCTTGGGGTCTGCTTCAATATACTGCCAAAAATATAATTAAAAAGTAAACAGTAAATCATTTTCAGAATGCAGGAGTTTTAAGATGGTCTCTAAACTGTAAACACAAAGCTGAAATAACAGAATTGAAAATGGCTGTTTATGAAATAAGTACTTAAATAAGCCCGCTTGCAGTGATGGCATATTTTTGTAAGTTGGCATCACACTCATCCCTTTCAAAAGGGCCAAATAACTTTTGGATTACTGCAGAAAATAAGTTCTGTGATCAACAAAAACTTATGTTTTTTACAGGATTTGTTCATCATGATGATCTTCACAAACACAACCTTTATGAATTTTGTCACCTAAATACAGTTGCCAGAAGTTAAATGTAAGCTATACAAACTACACCACAGTTGTGTGACTTCAACATAACAATCACCAAACCTCAGACAACTCAACCCTGAAAATTGGAGATATAGTAGTTTACAGAAACACAATAAGATGTTTCTTTCGACTGTAGCTGGGATTGCATCTGCGACATTTGCAGTCAGCAAAAGCTGTTGTCATGGTGTATTTAATAGTTTCAAATACTGTGATTATGAAAGCAGAATTGCCTTCTGGCCTGGTATAGTGAGATTTTACAGGAAAGGAAAAACATTTGCTCTTGGGAGAAGATTTGCAAGCCATTTCAGTCCACAAAACCATTTCTCTCCAGTACAGCAGCATCCAATCAGACTAATGTAATAACCCATTTATCCGCAGATGCCATAGGCAACTTTCAAAAGCCTTTACAAGGCATAACATTCACAGAAAAGAAAAAATGTATTATAGCCCATCTCTTCAAGCCAAGGACCTTTGATCAAATCCGACCAAATACCACCTTGTCAAAAAAGGGATCACTTCTCTATGAGCACAAACTGACTACCATTTAATAAAAAATATTCCTGTTGTGGCATCTGCAGGAATGAATGAATGAATAAAAACATTTTGAAAGATTTACAGTGTTTTTTAAATTTTTTTTATTACTATTAGTTAAAAAAAAGTCACAAAAATGGTCACAAAACCTGTGAAAGCTGTTTTGTAATAGGCAGATGCATCTGCACGTAAACAGGCACACCTGGGTTTAAGTGCACTTCTGTGTGTCCTATTTAACAGAGGTACAAACAGATAACAGAGTGATACTGTGTTCTGTTGGTTTAATTCACTGCAGGATCAAATGTCCTGTTTCCTGCCTGCTTTTTTTTCTTGGACTGTGTCTTTATTTATTTATCACTAGGCTTGAATAATGAAAAATAGGTGGGAAGTCACTGCAGCAAATGCGCTCAGGGAACATGAAACAGCAAGGGAGTGTCTTAAAGTGCAGCACATCCCATCCTTCACCCTTCACATGGGGTTTATGGTGACTGCAGAGGCAACAGAATCAGTAAAGAATAGTGTAATATGATTTGGTGCATGTCTGCATTTGTGTACAAATATTTACTATAAAAGATCCTGCTTCTTATGGCCATGTTAAAAATAAAACATAAAGTTGATTTTACCCCATAGAATCCCGAGTTTCCCTTTTGACATTGATTAGATTGTACAAGTCAATCACATGCAGGCCATGTAAGGAGAACTGAACAGAAAAAGGATGTTGCATTTTGGTGGATTTAGTTGGTTCAGCTAGAATTTATTCATGTAGCCCTCATTAATAACCCTCATTATCATCCCTGTATCTGTCTATGTTTTAATACATTCTACGCCACTCTAATCTTTCTCTTATTGACAATAGCAGCTGGTCGTCTGCCAAAAGTTTACCGAGCATCAGGTTTTTCCTCAAGCACCAGCCCAGATGATTTTCTCCTGCTGTGATCCGTGACTGTAGACTCCACCCCCTCACATAATGACTAGTTCGATTATGCAATGGCTGTGTCCACTAATGCCGATGAGAAAGAGCATGAGAAATGTGTTACTCTGAATAAGGGAGTGTATATGTGCATCTGCATGTATGACAGAGAACTGTCCCCTATATTTCTGTACTTCCCAGCATGCATCACTCTTATGCATGACATTCAGCTGGCTGCAAGTGTGTGATGACTGAGGATCACAGCCAACCTCTTATTGATTATTGTGCAATAAACCGCCAAGTATTCTGACTGATGGCTCAGATTCCTGTGATTTACAAGATAATTATCCCACTAATTGCAGGATTAATGGAGCCTATTGTGCAGATGCAGAACGTATGTGTCATTAACGAACATGTGGCACTGTTGAGAAAAACCAAACAATGAAATTTTACATCAATAGACCTTAGACGCTGTATTTAATTTGACAATTTAAGTTGTATTCTGTACAGCCTATTGATGTTTCAACTATTTAATAAGTATACATATTATAATATAGTAAACATTTTATGATGCATTTAATGATACATTTCCTTTAACATGAGACTGACCTGCAAAGTCTCCGTTGGGCTCTCTTAAAGGGCAAATAGATGAATGTAGCTGTAAAATTGTTCTAAAAGCGGAAAGATCTTAACTCAAGTGTCCCTTCAGAGCGAGTTCCGTGTGATGGGCACAATGTGTCCCTGAAGGGCCTGGCAACTATGAGCTTATGTAATCAGAACACAGACTGTGCTGTAATGTTTTTTATTCAGTTGCAATACCTCCACATAATCATTCAGCAGGAGTTGCAGATTTAGGAAGCAGTCTGTTTTTTATTTATTTATTTATTTATTTATTTATTTATTTTCATATGCTTAGGATGAACAGCATGGGTTTACACTTATGATAAGTGAACTATTTCCTTCTCTTCTCTTTCTCTTGCACTCTTGGAAAAGTTCCATAGGTATGTGTATACTCATGAAAAAGGCACATTAAAACTGTACACGATCTACACATTTTTGGCAGGTAAATCATGTATGCAGTAGTTAATAGAGTGAACATGTATCAAAGAGTTATTGCAGTTATTACACTCTGATGAATCTGCTGCCTGTAAAAGCAGCACAGCAGCTTAAACAAGCTGTATGTTTTCTCTGGTTATCTTCAGAGCGAATGAGAAGAAAGCATGATTTGTCCTGTCAGTCCCACTATGTTATATTACACTGATTTGTTTCATGGTGTTAAGTAAAGCTCTTATTCAGCTGTAGTAATCTTATGCTCAGCCACACAGCCTTGTGGTGAGATTTAAGGGCTTTAGTGACATCCTTTCCCCCCACAGTAATCTTTGACATTCTGTGCTATATAGCCACCTAATACAGTAGAAGCAAATTCTAAGATAGAGAGAGAGAGAGAGAGGATTTATCTTATAAGTCTTATTTATATTTTGAGATAATATTTTGCACATGTCTTTCCTTAATGTTGTAATGTAACCACATAAATGTAATTTAAAAACTAACCATTAAATATCACATATTGGTCTATTGTATTCAGCATTATTTTAAATATTCATTAAATAATTGATTTCATGTATCTTACATTCCTGCAATGGGTTACTGAGCTGACAAAGAGTAGGCCTACTCTTCAAGTCAATTCACATTAGCATTTTGAATCTTAATATTACACTAAATTATCACACTTTACAATTATCATATCAATAGGATGCTAAGAATTCAAAATAACACATTACACAATAATTAGTCATTTTGCCGAATCACTTCACAGATAGTCCACCTAGTGGTTGTTCACTCTGACACATTAAAAAATACAGCAATGTAAAACAAAACAAAACAAAACAAAACAAAACAATAAGATTTTTATGCCATTTCTTTTGCTCCGCCTTCATTTCCTTATATGGTGTTGAGCACGCTCGCTGAACTGAAGTTCTCGCGCGCAGCATTTGAATGCAGGAAGGGCGCGTTTTTTAGTAAACAACGACTTAAATTTCGGTCTGTTTTCATATAAAGTGTACGACTTCAGAAGACTTGGAATAACGCACGCGAGAATCATATGGACTACTTTTATACTTTTTGGAACTTTACAGTGACAAATGACATGATGAAGTCACATCTGTTTGGAGCAAGGCCAAGGTAAGTACATGACTAGACATTGTCTAGTTTTTCAATAATTCTAGCCTTCTGTTTTGTCTTCATCTGTAAGACGGTTTTTATTATTAATATTTTTTAAAGATATGGATTAAGTATCCATGGCCAAATAATGTAATCAAACTCTGTCAGACCAAGAGACTGGATGTGACTGGCAGTTTGTCCAGAGAGGAAACAGCTGGTGTCCTCCAACATGCTTGCTGGCGAAAAGTTTATAATAAGCAGCCAACATCTATCTAAAGTGAGAACTTCCATCCTGCTCTAGACTAGCTGTCTCTCTCCTCACGGAAACACACACACACACACACACAAACACACACACACACGCATGTTTGTTTTAGTGGTTTACGGGGACTCTCCATAGGCGTAATGGTTTTTATACTGTACAAACTGTATGTGCTATTGCCCTACACCAACCCTACACCTAAACCTATCCCTTACAGGAGACTGTCTGCATTTTTAGATTTAAAAAAAAAACACCATTTAGTATGTTTTTTAAGCCTTTTGATTTACAGGGACACAGGCAGTGTCCTCATAAACCACCTTCAAATTGTAATACCTCTGTCATACCCATGTCATTATACAAATTTTGTCCCCGTAAACCACAAAAACCAGTACACACACACACACACACACACACACACACACACACACACACGTGTATATATCCAGGATTCACTCAGAGGGAAGAGATTAAGGATTGTGATGAAAGTGTGTGTGTGCGCGAGTGCATTCCTGTGTGTTTAAGTCTGTGTGTATGGATTTGTGCAGAATGAATGACTAAGGGTCAAAGGTTCGCTACAATGTCATGCTTTCATGAATGTGAGATCAACACTCTTACAATGAAATGCTTTCATGATTCTTTTGGAAAGCAGGGAAGCATCTAATGCTTCACATCAGATTACTTGAATGCTGTCTATTTTACATGTTTGAATTATTATTATTATTATTTTTAAATGACTGAAACAGTTTTCTGTTTGTAAATGCTGCAGAAATGTTTACTTGCTAGTGTACAATGTAGATGCATACAGTCTGTTTGAATTTTGACATAACCTACTGAATTGTAATATTCCACCCTAAAAATACCTTCAATCTAAAAAGTAAACCTGTTGTAAGGTGTGGGAGGCATTGTTTTTCCACTGTATTCAAAAAATCTGCCTGCAAGGTGAAACAGTAATGTTTACTCTATATCTCCATAACCTCACAACTCAGGTAATGAAATGTAGCAGGCCTGTCAAAGACTGCCAATAGCCTTGAGTCTTTGTGTAGAAAGCTCCGTTCAACAAGCCTGCAGTCAAGCCAACAGTTTATTGCTCTAACCTTGAGTTAAATGCATAATAATAACCTCCCTCCTGCATACTAAAATCCTCCTCAGTAATCTCAGATCCTTCATTTTTCATGTGGTGTCTTTGGTATTCAGTTATAACAAGACATTATTAATCCCTGGAGGGAAATTGAAAAAATGCAAAAGATTTTGATGAAAAAATTAGAGACCTCACAAACATTAGATAGTGTTGACCACTGCACTTTAACAGGCTTTATAGATTATAAAATCAATTATTAATTTGTTATTGAATGCTTTATGCTTTTCTACACTTTAAAATGACAATTTATGGCATAAGTTTTTCCACATTGTTTAAAAAAGTTTGTATACTCTTGTATACACTGCCGTTCAAAAGTTTGTATGTTGTTTTTTAATAAACTGATCAAAAATGATAGTAAAGACATTTGTAATGCCAAAAAAAATCTATTTCAAATAAATGCTGTTCTATCAAAGAATCCTGAAAAAATGTACATTGGTTTTTCCAAAAATATTAAGCAACACAACTGTTTTTAACATTGATAACATAAGAAATGTTTCTTGAGCACTGAATCAGCATAATAGAATGATTTTTGAAGGATCATATGACACTTTGCTCTCACAGGAATAAATTACATTTTAATATTCAAATAGAAAACAGTTATTTTAAATAAATGCAGCCTTGGTGAGCATAACAGATTTTTAAATATATATATATATATATATATATATATATATATATATTTTTTTTTTTTTTAAATCATGCGACCCTAAACTTTCAAATTAATGTGTATTTGCTAGTTTATTTAATTATTTATGGGTTGTTATATTTGTAGTACACAGTGTTGAGTTTATAAATAACTATTTGGCACTTTGCAAGGCTTTAACCATACAGGACATATTTAGGGCAAACGCGCTCTGTGGTGGTTATGCCCTGATATTCTCAGGCATAAGTGGCACCTTGAGAACAGGCCTGTTGTCCTCAACAACTCATTAGTCAAAGGAAGCCTATAGACTAACAGGATGAAACACCTTGCAGTATTCTGGATGGGGTCATGCCCTGCTGCAGTGTGCAGTTAATTCACTTGGGATCCCATAACTCTCAACCAAGGACACTGCAGCCATAGAAAACACAAGAAATGTTAGAAAGGACACATTTAGTACCCATACCGTTTCTAACTAAAGTAATGCATATTGCTCACATAATTAATAAAAATTGATTTTTCTTTGAATGAGTAGGCTTTTTGATTAGTAACCAAAGCAACCTTTAGATTTGAGATTTCAAATTAAACGCATGATGTTTCCACACAGATTGTGCCTTATGACTGATAATAGTGGAATATGTTTCAGTTATAGGTTTTATTCCAACCCATTGGTATAATTTAAATTTTAGTTGTTCAGTTCTCCTGTGTTGCTACTTTAGTATATACTATGCAATATCTACAACCCTTAGCATGCTGTAAACATGGGCGCCCCCTAGAGAAAATTTGAGTAGTACAGGCAGCTAGAGAAGTGCACAGTCATCCAAGATGAACCGCCTGTGAGAACCGGTCACTGTGTTGCACTAGACTAAACTGAGTCATTCTGGTAACCTGATCATACCCAGGGATTAAAGAGAACGCAGCCCAGGTTGAGAAATTATCACAGTATAAAACAGACCATGTAATGTAGCTCTGTCATCTCTCTCCAAAGTCCCAGCAAACATTTCCCATCATACTCATCTTACAGGGCTTTGGTTAAGAACTAAAAGCATTGAAACACAGCCCTTTTAAACACAATGGCTAATGATGTTACTGCTCATTTTCTCTCCATTAGAGTCAAAATGTGAGATGAGCTCTTTTCTTTCTGCAAGTTCTCACATTTAGGCAACTGGAATATCTTGTTTTTGATTCATTTATGTATTTATTGTATTCAATCGAATGACTCAAGTTTGGTTCCCCAGAAAAGACTGTGATCTCATGCTGCCCTGCCTAAAGTTGATTTTTCCTGATGATTCTGAAGTAGATCATTTTAAATGTATAAAATGTAATTATGTTGTTACACTTACTTATTATTATGTGTCTTAAAAAGATTGGGGTCAGTAAGATTATTTAAAGAAACTGATACTTTATATTAATACTTTTTATTCAGGTATCATTAAATCAAAAGTGACTGTAAAACGATTTCAATTTCAAATAAATTTTCTGAAAAAATATATCACATTTTCCACAAAAATATTAAGCATTTTCAACACTGAAAATAAAGGTAAAAAAAAAAAAAAGTATTTTGAAAATATTTCTCTTCTATTAAATAACACTTTCTTGAGCACCAATGTACAGTATTCTGAAAGATCATGTGACACTAAAAAGTTAGAGTAATTTCTTCTGAAAATTCAGCTGTGCAGTCACAGGAATTAATACAATTCTGAAATATATTTGAATAGAAAACAGTTGTTTTATTTGTATTATTATTATTAAGAATTATTTAATATTTAACAATATTATAATTTTGTACTATTTTTTTATCAAATAAATGCAGCCTTGTTGAGCATAGGAGACTTTTTGAGAAATATTAATCATACCAACCCCATACTTGTGAATAGTAGTACTTTTTTAGCATAAAATATTACAGATATTACAGATTACATATTGTTTACACACAAAAAAAAGGAAACTGTTGTAATTTTCTAAGTGAACAACAGTTAAATTATAAATAGTTTTACTACTTTGAGTTGATGTTACCATTTTGACAAAACGTTTTCCCCCTTTGTCCATTCTTAAAATGCTTCAAACTAAGATGTTATCTTGGAGATATTATTTTGATTGTTTCTAAATATGAAGTGCCTTTTGAAATTTTCTTCTAAAATGAGCATTTTTATCAGGCTCCTATGTGGTAGGTTTAGTAATTTCACTTTCATGGTCATGAATAGGTTCTTTTCATTGCCATTTAAGTGAAATAACTTAACATAAACATATGGAGCCTGATAAAAATGCTCATTTTAGAAGAAAGTTTCAAATGGCACTTTCTTCTTTATTTTAGTCCTGATAGTTTTGTAACATATATCACTTTACCCAACAATAGTTTCTTATTGACATTACCCTCCAGTAAGTAATAATTTTTGATTGGAACAAAAACAGCACAAACATCAGTATTAGCAATGGATCTGATCATTTCAAAATGATCTAATGTTTTAAAAGCTGACCCTTAAAGGGAAAATTCAGAAAATTCTGTCATTAATTACTCACATACGTAAACAATGTATGCAATGTATGTACGGATACATTGTTTATGTTCAGATCAAAGCGTAAACAACGTAAACAACAAAAGTGTCATATGCTGTTTACGTATGTGATACTCTCCAAAATGGTGCTATAGGGTGACGCGGAGGAGACGAATTGTTGAATAAAGTAATTATTTTTGTTTTCTTTGCATACAAAAAGTATTCTTGTAGCTTCGTAAACATGTCACATGGATTATTTTAACGATGTTCTTGCTACGTTTCTGAGCCTTGATAGTGTTAGGATCCTTGCTGTCTATGGGAGGGTAAGAGAGCTCTCGGAATTCATCAGAAATATTTTAAAGGTGCCATAGAATGCATTGATACAATATTTTAAATTGTTCTCTGATATCTACATAGAAGGTATGTGGCTTAGGTAAGGACAAAAACTCTCCAGAAACGGTTTTACATGTCCATTTACAACCCTAGGATTTCTCCCTAGAATGAAATGGTCTGTTATTACCTTATTTGGAAGGGTCATGAATAATAATGTTGAGCTCTGCTCTGATTGGCTGTTTCACAGTGCAGCTCATTTCAGTAGCTCACACAGCAGGAAGGAAACACAGGGAAATTATATATTTCAAAACTTTCTTGCACAGTTATATCGTTGGGTAATTATGCTGTAAATAAAATGCGGGCATCAAGAAGCCACTATTAATATGCTGGGCATTGAAACTGCTTTCAGATGCACGATCGCTTTTTAGTTTCTCTTTTACTTTCGAGATTCGCGATCGCACGAACTCGATCGCAGTACTTACCACACATTTTACAAGATCAGATGCTTGTCTGTGGTGCTCAGGATCTGTAAATCATTCGCCATCATTCTCAGTCATCTCTCCTTACTCTGTTTATGTGGTAAGTGAAATCTTATGTATTGTAATGTAACAGGCTACCACTAGCAAGGAGCTAACCATGTCCCTTTAGGGGCTCGCGTTATTTTATTAGAACGCGTTATTTTCTTTCCGTGCCTTTCTGAATACAGACACCAACCCATCCCTGCATTTCACATCCCCTGCACAGCCTGGAACATAACATTTATTTCCATGATCTGCCATTTTGGCTGTTGTCCTCGCTTGTTTCTTCACAATACCTGCAGAACGTCTGATGGTTCAACTGGCGGCTGGCCTAGAACATGGGCGGGTATATGCAAATGTTGGGGGCGTAACGATTTGTGATCCTGACTGTAATGTCACAGTTGGTGCTATGTTCTAATTCGCCTATTTTTCAGTGGTCTTTTGCATTCACAAGATTTACATAAGAAGGAGTAAACAATGAAGTGAAATGACATGTGGCCAAGTATGGTGACCCATACTCGGAATTTGTGCTCTGCTTTTAACCCATCCAAGTGCACACACACAGCAGTGAACACACACACACACACACACACCGTGAACACACACCCGGAGCAGTGGGCAGCCAATGCTGTGGCATCCGGGGAGCAGTTTGAGGCTCACGGTATGTCATTTCCATGTACAGAACTCTTATTATTCAACTATGCCAAGGTAAATATGGTTTTCCATTCTATGGCACCTTTAATTTGTGTTCCGAAGATGAACAAAGGTCTTACAGGTTTGGAAGGACATGAGAGTGAGTAATTAATGACAGAATTACTCACGTTTTTGGGTGAACTATCCCTTTAAAAACTCTTTGAGGTGAAAATGTTCGCTAATGAGATCCTCACAAGCAGAGCAGCATTGGTATTATACATGTATGGCAATTAAAAAATTAAAGTCCACATGGCAGTCAGATTAGAAATATGTCAAAAGAAGGCCAGACTGAATTTACCAGACCGTATTCTGTAAGATAATGCAAAACAGAATGATGCAGATCTTGATATTGGCTCATAAATAAATATGAGGGGTATTGAGAATCTCTCAATGACTGCCTTAGTGTTTAGACGAGATGTATGAAGTCACTTATGAGGTATGTGAGGTGTGAAGTGCTGTAGATAATCATAATGCTCTGAGAGGGAACTGAATGAGATGCTCTCTTTAGCTTCATCTGCGTAAGGTGCCTTTGCTTTTCAAGCTGTGGTTAATTGCTCTTTTGTCATATGGTTTTCACTGGCCTCTTCATCTAGTTCTTTCTGAGTGCATGGTCTCATTCATAAAGGCTTGACATTCTTGTTGATCCGGTTGTTCCAGTGTTCCTCTTAACTCCACTGTCCTCTGTCATCTGTCTCCCATTGTCAGCCAGTTCCACACGCTTGAGTTGCTTCTTTAAAATAGCCACTGCGATCGATCAGTCAAAACGTTGTAGATGAGACATAGAAGTAGAAATCCTGCTGATCTGTCTTTGGTTTACTGGAAGTTGTAGATTGTAATGATGTGGTTAAAATAATGCAGCAGTATTACCTGTGCACCTGTCATGAGGGTCATGGAGTTTTGTTTGGCTGGTACCCAACTTCATAATCACTAAGATGCTGGTGGTCATGCAGTCAGCATTGAACTCCTGAAGTTTCCATATTGTCTCAAATGTGGTCCAGTCGGGTTTGAACGACTGTATAATAGAGTACAGTAAAAACATCTCTAGACTGGTGTGTTTTCTTTAATGCAGGTGACTCAGATAAATAATTCAGTAATTAAAGTGGCCATTACAAACTGTGTAAATGTTAAATAACGGGAAAAAATTATAAATGTTAATTAATTATGGATAACCAATACAATGTGTTTTAGTGCTATTTTGCTCTAAAATGAATGCCACTTGGTTTGATATTTATTTATTTATTTTTTTTGGTCTCACTTTATATTAGGTGGCCTTAACTACTTACATTTAAATTCATAATTTGATACAATGCACTTATTGTGTACATACATGTTTTTACCTTGTACTTATATTTTAAAAAAATACCTGCATGTAATTACATCTGTAATTAATTTCTGTAATTACATTTATAATTGGACTGGTGACCCATCCCTTAAACCATAACCCACTCATACAAACCAGTCCCTAACCTTACCCATATCCCACCTCAAATCCTCAATAGCAGAAAAAGTGTTTTGCAATACAATATTTTTTTTATGTAATTACATAGTTAAGGCCACTTAATATAAAGTGGGACCTCGTTTTCTTATATTATGCAAAAAAAAAAAAAAAAACATTCAAAAAATTGACAAGCTTTGAGACCACTATATACACTATGGATGCATTAAAAAGCTATATAAATAGAAAACTGTGCAGATGGACATTAGAATACGTCATGCTCTATGTAAATGGCCTCTTACACACTGTAGATATACAGTGCACCCACACATGGATGCTTCGATGTGCGTGTATTTGGCAGGTCCTGTGCTTTCACTCTTTGCTGGATGTTGGTGCTGGGGCATCTAACACATTCCCTAACTCTAACCCTTTCCATAGTGCACATACTGAGCAAGGGTAATTCATTACTTAAGACCTTTTAATCATTATTATCTCTGTGTCTGTGACAGAAACACAGACCCAAGGTCTTGTCTTTTCCTCTTTTTAAAAAAAAATAATTACAGTTGCTCTGTGTTGCTCAGGCATTAATGCAGTGAGTGCAATCCTGTGGACTTCACACAGGCTCCCTTGGGCTTTAACTGTTGCCAATGGAAGCACTGCCTGCTCTATAAAAACCAATTAAAATAATTACACCGACTCCCATGCAGGCAGAAAATGTGCCCTTTTAACACTTATTACTTGCATTATATATGATGCTGCAAAATGTTTTGTTGAAAGACATTTGCCCTCTGTTAAACCTTACAGAAATGATGTTCCTGTGAGGGAATAGGATGTATTTGAGTGTATGCTGGATGGGAGGAGATGTGTGAAAAGTCCATCTGACCAGCAGGGGCGATGCTTGTGCTGGTGTGTGTTTGCCTGTGTGTGTGTTCCTCTGTGTTTGTGTATGCTGAAATGCTGTACACTTTCCTGCTCTCAAGAAACTGTAAGTAGGTCAGAACAAGAGAAGAGCTTCTCTTTTCACCGCTACCAAGGCCCAAAGAGGCAATCATCACAAAAATGTCACTAACCCTATCCTGCAGTCTTACAACACTATCAACTCAAACCCACCATCATGATTTAATTTAAAGTGTCCAAGGTGATCAAACGGTCAGCTGACTGTCAAAACAAAAACAGAATCTCTGACTATTTGATCACTCAGGACACTCTTGGGCATCAGTTTGGAAAAAAAGCTTGCAAAGCTTACAGGTAAAATGTGTGTGTGTGTTGTCTGATAATGGCACAGATGAGAAGCTCTTATGTGTTTTAGCAATCCTTCACAGCTGCATTACCCAATTTCTCTAATGTAAGAGCGCCCCCTGCAGTCAAGTTACTCTATTGTACAAAAATGAGAACATCTAGACTATTGTTTTCCATAATAAAAAATGAAATCCCTTTCATTCTCACATTGCTATGTGTATATACTAATAATGTTTATGCATTATTATGGGTATGCTGTTTCACCCAAATACAATGCATGAACTATCTTTCCATTTTTAAATATCTCAACTGGTATCAAACATGCTTTGTGCATAAAAAGGCAAATCATTATTGAGTGCTTTTTCATTTGAAGAAATTTGTAATTGCTGCAATATCACTGTCAGCCACAAATAATTGGTGGTAATAAAGATATTAAGGATGAGTCATACCTCTGTGACAGGGCGTGTACGTGTGTGTGTGTGTGTGTGTGATTATTTTTGGAGCGTCGTGCTAAAAATACAGTGGGTTATAACTGGCTGTCGCACAGGGAGATGGTTGGACTGTTATTGCTCAGAGGCAGCCTGGAGTCTATGGTCTCCTGAGTTGTCATGGAGACCATTGTATTTTGCCTCTCCCGTGATTGGTGCTGCCGGGTTGAGCAAGTATATGCTATTTCTGTCTTTTTCAACACCTTCAGCCTGCTGTCTTTCTCTGCCTCCTCACTCACACACAAGTGTTCTTGTTTCGCTCCTATTGTTATCTTTTCCCATTCCATTAATCCCTTCAATGACAGTTAGCCCACCGACCGTCTTTCCGTGCGTCTTGCTATTGATCTATTGATTAATTGATGCTGCGATCCCATGTAAGCTGCTGTACTTGTTGTCTGCAAACAAAGGGAGGAAGACTTGTGTCAGTGAACCAAGAACCAGATCAAGCCATGCATCGCTGATCTAGTCTTATCTTTAAATCGCGGATCCTGATCATCCAACAACATCTCTGTGCCCCTGTGGCTGTGTTTTCTCATGAGCAAAAAGTTACAAAAGAGGGGTCTCCTGTGTCTAAATGCGTTGCCTTGCAACCCCCCTATGTCTCAGGGCTGGTCTCTTAATATGCTTTGTTTACATAGGCAGTGGAGCTAAAACAATTCATCCTTTCAGCTAAGCTTAAATTAAAATCATATTGTCCCCATAAATGTTTGTTTTCCTCTTTAAAAAATCACACTTGTGTTGTAATTAAATATGTGAGGTTCTTGCACTATAAAATGAGTGAGACTAGAATAAAATTGTCTCATTGCAAGTCCTACAGTCCTGTTCATCGTTCTATCAATTATTCATAAGCGTTTTATTATTATTTCTTCTCTGGGTGAGTTTTACTCTCACAGAAAGAGAATGTTCAGTCCTATAGAGCGGTTCAGTTTGTAGTTCTAAAACCCTGGAGAGAATTAGCCTTGGGTTCCTTTGGGAATTTCTAATGGGTTTTTAGATTAGCGGTTTTTGATTTATGAGTAAAGTAAGGACTGTGGTGAACATTACTTGAGACATTTACTCATTTACTCGTTTTTACAAAACATACGTCACTACATAGGGATCGTCAATTTATGTGATTTGCAAATCATTTGCATTGTTTAATTTTTGTTGTAGAAAAAAATGTATTTTTAAATAAGGATAATTATAAAAAAATAAATAAAAAAAATACAAACAGGCAGCACACTGACATGTAAAACCGTTGTGCTTCGGGTGTGCTAAGTTTGAGTCCCGGTTCACGGACATTTCCCGATTCCATCCCTCCTCTCTCTCTTCTGTCCACTTACTGTCCTAACGGCATAAAATGGCAAAAAGAAATCTTTTAAATAATAATAATAATAAAAACAGGTTCAAGTTGGTCACATTGGTTCACTGCATTGGCCAAAATAAAGTTGCTTGATTTGAAAGTCACTTCTTTGTAAGTTGTGCTTCATACATCATGCTATTGAGAATAGACAGTGGACCTTTTTGTCTGCGGAATTTCCCCAGAATGTCAATGTCTTGAAAAGGCAAGAAATGCTTTAAATCACAAAGAAGCAAATCAGAGTGCAATATATACTTAAACCAGTTTTTCTTTGAGTGTTAACCAAAACATCAGTGTGAATTTGATTTCAGTGCATATTTGTGATTTTTAACCAGCATATGTTAGCGGTTAGGCATTGTTTATCTGATGCTAATAAATAAGAGGAAAACGAGGCATCAGGAATTTGTTTATTTGGTTTGTCCGGTTTGCTGAAATAAATAAACGAGTCATTCTTTTTGTAAGACAGCTCCATATGCGACAAGAATTTTGTGTCCAGTGGTGTCAGTGCCAGTTGAATGTTTTTCCTCACTTTTGTCCTTGTAGCTGTTTTAGTGATAGTGCTTTTTTATACAATATCTTGCATCCTAGATGATTTCTGTGCATCCTAAAAAGAAGCAAAGCTGTGCAAGAAAGGTATATAGAAACCCTTACTAAAATGCAGCGTTCAGACAGAGACATGGCTGCTATGTTTCTGTGAGCTCACATGCAACAACGATTTACCTGCCATAAATTTGCTGCACATAATACAGCAAGTTTGTCAAAAAATAATTTGACATGAGGAAATTCCAGCTAGTGAAATTTAAAGACAACAGTTAAAATGTCAGAACAGCCTAAGATAGAGTTTTAAAAATATATATTGCCAACCAAGAAACTGTCTGCATATTTTATGTATTTTATGCATTATGATGGGCATGCTAATTTTCCCAAATACACTGCATGAAATACCTAAAATAAACGCTAAACTTTTTTTATTTCAAAAAAGTTTATTTAAAAGCTATTTTATTTCAGTAATTATTTCGTTTTTTTTATATATATTCTATTCTTTCTGTTGCACAAATAGCCATTTGACAGAAAAAGGCATCTTATAGGCCTATAAACTCCTCATATTAAATTTCCATTTTAATTGAAATGTTTTTCATTTGACGCATGATGTCCTCCAAAACCTAGTTTTAGAATCATTTTATGTGTTCTTGGCATAACCAAAACGACACAACCGCTAATCTTTTCTCGCAGTCCCTTTGCGCCTTGGCAGACTTTGCAACCACAAACAAACAATAATCAGGGTCTCATGAGAGGGCTTTTAACGGATTGGACATAGAGATCGACCCAAGCCCAAGTAAGAGACTGAATGAGGAAAAAGCGACCCATGGATCCCAGGAACCCAACGTGACCCCGTACCGCAGCCCATGTGTGCGAGCGTATGCGCCTGAGAGCCTGTGGACGGACACGCCGGGAACGGGAGGGCACTAGGACCTGGTGAAGCGAGGAGGGTTGCCTGCCTGCATCCCTGTCTCCTCTCCATTCTGCTCTGCAGTTGCCCTGTGCGCGTGTGAGGGAGAGCACATGTTTATGTGTGTTTGTGTGGATGTGTGTGTGTCAGAAAAGGGGCGAGAGCGGGTTTTGTACAGCGCCGCCTAAAGAGACAGCGCTTTTTGTTATCTTTCTGTCTTCTCTGCAGCGTGAACATCAGCCTGACCACCTGGACCAGCCGCCTGCCTGAAGCATCGCTGACGGGGGAGGGGGCGATATCTCTCTCTCTCTGTGTGTTTGTGTAAATGTGTGTGTGTGTGTACATGCGTGTGGGCGGGTGAAAGGGTGAGGGGCGGAGAGATGAAAGGGCCAGGTGAGGAGGGGTATTGGGTACCTCTCTCTCTAGCTTTCTCGCTCTCTCTCCCCCCCTCTTTTTTAAATTTTTTTTTATCCCTCTCTCACTGTCGCGCGACACTAACCCTGGAAGCTGAAGAGGAGATCCTCGCTGCTGGACCTCTCCACTACAGGTACGTTCTCCTCATCTACATCTTATGGAGCTACGGTTCCTTTAACTCCATACCTCACACCGTCGCCTGTTTAAACTTGTGCATCCTGGATGACATGCATATGTTGTAGTATTTCCAGACGGACGAGTTGGAAATGGTTTTCAAGATCTCGCTCTTGCAGTTAGTCGTTTCTCAGGTCTTGCTTTGTAGGCTCCATCACCAGGCAGTGACATGGAGGAATGGAATCTTTTCTCAGGAATCATGAACCAGAGGTGGCCTTGAATGAAGGTGTTGACATACATGACATATGTGTAATGTAGCACTGAATCAGCTCACCTCAGGGGATTATGGGAACTGTTTGGAGGCAGACAATGAACTGGGCGATCGTTGGGGTGATGGTGGATTATTTAGGTGATGACAGCAGACATCATGTTTATAAGTGTGGGCTATTAGTTGTAAAGTGCCAGCACTGGTCACCCTGAGGGAGGAAAGGAGAAGAAGAAGAAGAAGGGAGGGGGAAAACACAAGGTTTTTGAACAACAGAGCTAGTTTTCATCGCTGTAAATACTGAGTCATGTGCATATTACAGGGTCATATGTTTCTCAGTTGGCAGCCCCTGAGATTGTTAGTTGCTCGCAGATTCTTGTCTTACAAAGTGCAGGAGGGTTCACAGAAAGTCGACAGTTTTAAAATGCATTTGCGGTCTTCATCTCGGCCCTGCAGATACATTTAAGAGCATGAACGCTAATCCCAATCCTTTCCTATAGAAAGCATGGGTTGTTTTTAAAACCCTAAAATCTTTAATCAAACACACCAATGAAACCCTCAGAAACTGTTTATGTTTCTCGTCATGTGCATGAGCATTAGAATCCTCACTGGCTGATGATTGCAAACTTGCATAGAAATGTTTTTTCATGTTGATTATTTACAGTACGCCATGACATGGGTAATGGATATATAGGTTTCTAGATCACAGATCTTGACATAACGAATGAATATTTCTCCGTAGTTCTTATTATGGAGCTGTAGTGACCGTAACCAAAATCAAAGCTTTTTAAGCCTAAAAATGTGTTTTAGCTGAAATCTTAAATAGCTGGTTTTATTATTCCAATAGCCTATTATATTTAATATGACTCAACTGGAATACATTAGGCTCTACCAATGAAAGTGACTTTTTAAAGCACAAATGTAGAAATTACAGGTGAAGTGTGCACCACTACCGTTAATGAAATAGAAAACGAAATGACTGCTCTAAATACACGGCATTGGTTGAGGTAGTCTGGCTGTGTCCAGCTAGTCGAAATTCTTAAACAAGCAATTTGTTTATATTCATTTTAAAAGTTCAGTTTGCCTTTTTAATTTTTCTTGTAAATACTTTAGTTTGACTGAAACCCTATGGGTCTGATTTTCTTTAGGCCTAGATAGTGTGATTGTAGATTGCCTTTGTCTAGAATGTTCACATTCAAAGTTGGGGTTAGTAATATCTTTTTTTTTTTAAAGAAAAGATGCAATAACGCAATATTTTTTTTTCAGAAGTGACTGTAAAAGCATTTATCATGTTATTGAAATATTTCTATTTCAAATAAATGTTTCTTCAGCACCAAATCAGCATATTAGAAAGATTTCTGAAGGATCATGTGACACTGAAGACTAGAATAATGGCTGCTGAAAATTCAGCTTTGCAATCACAGAAATAAATTGCATTTTAAAATATATTATTAATTATTTTAAATTATACTAATATTACTGTTTTATGTGTCGTGATCAAATCAATGCAGCCTGGGTGAGCAGAGAGACTTTAAAAACATCAAAAAAATCATACCAACCACAAACCTCTGAAGGTGGTGTTAATATGACTACAAGAGATAGTTAACCCAAAAATGAAAATTATGCCATCACTTACTCATTTTAATGTCATTTCAAACCTGTATGACTTTCTTTGTTTTGCGTAACATAAAAGAAGATATTCTGGAGAATGCTGGTAACCTCGTTGTTTACTTCCATTGTATAAAAAAGAGACAACTCTCATCTTGTTCCACAGAAGAATGTCAGACCTACAGATTAGAAATGACATGAGGGTGAATATATATGAACAATTTGCATATAGGTGAACTATCTAACTTTGGAAGTGTGCGCTTGCTTAGAAAGACAAAGAGGATGCTTCATGTGTGTTAATCCTTCAAAAAAAAAAAAATGATTAGCTTTCTGTCATGGACAGTACACTCGAAAGCTCAATTATAACTGTGCATGTATTTTGTGAAAGAGCCTTTTGTGAAAGTTTCTGCACATTTAACTGTGACAGAAGAAAGTATTTTAACCACAAATTACACTTCACCTTTAAGGTAATAACTTCCTGTATTCACTTTTAACAGTGCTGGATTGCCTAGCACAACTAAAATCCTGGCCTAGCGGTATTCTGGCCTAGTTATATAAACATCGCAGGTTAAATCCCAAAAGGTTATCTGGAAAGGTATTGAGTTCACCAATCACTATTGTGTCATTGAGCCCCTTCATCTGAGATCAAAAAGTTGTTTTTTCATTCTTTTTATGCCTTTTGTTGAAGTATGTTTTAGCAATTATTATTCTGTGGATGACGTTTAGTGCTGTTTTGACTTTAAGAAGTAGTTCACTCAAAATGTAAAATTCTGTTCACGTTTACTCATTTTGTTCAAATGACTTTTTCCGTGGAACACAAAATAACACATTTTTAAACGTGTCTGTATTTTTTTTTGTCCATTCAATGGAAGTCAATGGGGTCCAGTGGACAAAAACAGTTGAAATATTCTTTAAAATGTCTTTCTGTGTTCGACAGAAGAAAGATAGTCATACAGGTTTGGAACAACACAAGAGTGTGAGTAAATGATGGCAGAATTTTCATTCTGGATGAACTGTCCCTTTCACACCAAATACCCTGCTATTTTGAGTATTAGTATTTTTTTAATGCTAACTTATTAAAAAAAACTCTAAACCACCCAAACCTTATGATGAAGAAGAAGGGCTAAACGTTATCACTATTATCACCACAATCAAGCTCATCATAGTCATGTGGATAATCATGCCACTGTAGCTCTAACTGCTTTTTGTCTAGCCAAACCACAGTTGTGATACCTTCCAGGTACATAACAGCCCCTTCCCTTCACTACTACAATCAGTTAACCATGAGATCATTGTGGTCACAAGCCTTGGGCAGCAAACAGTCTCTATGCTTACAGAGATGTCCTAAAACAACAGTTTATAGCTGAATTAGAGATGCTTTTGCGCTCTTGTCACAACACTGACCACATTGTGTCACAAGGGAGAGTTTGTGCCCTCAGAGAAAAACTGGATGGATTGATGATATGGAGAAACAAAGCTGGTCCAGTGTTTTTACAGTAAAATATGATATTGTAAATTTGAGAAATGATGCATGTGAGGTAGTGTGCAAGGTGGGGTTATGACCATAAACACTGAGCACATGATTGCCAGCAGTGTAAAGGACTTTGAAGGGTGTGTTTCATGCACATACTGTATGTTTGTGTGAATTTAGGTTTGGGTATCAGTGAAGATTTCATTATTGAATTTGATTCTCAATTTGATTTGATTTCACTTCATTTAGGTATATATTTTAATTATAATAATCTGTTTTACTTACAAATTAATGTATGATAATGCAGTAACTTGCAAGATTAACTTGTTGCTTTAATAACTGCTCTGATGGATTCAGTAAGTTAATTTAATGAAGGATACATCAGGCTGATTCAAACAGTAACTCTTAATTGTTATTCTTTTTTGAATGATTTATTAAAAAGACTAGCCCACTAGGGGTGGGTGATATACCTTGTAGAAACAATTGACCGGTAGAAATTTGTTAATCGGTAGAGATTTTGGACTATCGTCTCAGTCATGGTTGCACACTCACATGATGTTGCTGTGCTGTAGGTTCACGAAACCTTGTAGTTTGCATGTGTTTTTAAGCATTGCAATAAAAAAAAAAGTGATTTTAAGCCATTGATATGCAATCAGCAGTGAAAGAGAACTCATTTAGCTGTATACGGTGCTGATTTTTGCCACTTGAAAAGACCTTGAAAAGGTTAAATACACACACTTGTATGTGTCAAAATGCCCGTCTTTTGCAAGTATCCCTGTAAACACAGTAATTTAGGACTTAAGTGAAATCAAATTGATAAAGAAAACATGTGTAGCAGTATATTTGATCCAGGCAGCTCTTAAAGTGACAGCAGTCTAATATTCCTGCTGTCTGTCATTCATGTTAATCAAACAACAAAACAGAGAAAATTTTCAATGCTCTTGACTAAATCACTTTTGTAGCTTTAATAAAAAGAAATATATATTTAATTTTCACAGTGAAGAATATGCAGTGTTTTTATACATTAGATTACTTTATACAATGTATGTAGCATTTCTTATTTAATTGTTCTACTGTAGTTTTTTGTCCTATTGCTTGTAATTATTTTCTTATTCTTATTTAATCGCTGAGTGTCTTCAAAGAGCTTGAGTTTTAATTTTTTAATTTTTTAATTTAGGCTAGTTGTAGTTTTCTGTGAGGTTTTCACTGCTAACAAAAATTTTGAAATTTTTATGATATCAAAATTTTTTGATAAAATAACTATATTATGATATATATTGTTATCATGAAATAAAAATTACTCGTATCATGATATAGGATTTTGGAATATCGCCCAACCCTAGACCAGCTAATGAGTCAGTTGTTTGAGAATTGGACTACACTAGTTGTCCTGTATGTTTTTTGATCCACTAAATTGAAACAGTCCAAGAAAGTCATTTGTTTGTGAACTGGATTGTTATTACTTGTAGCCCGTGAGGACAACTCCAATAGAAACACAAATCTTACCACATTCAATTTGGACTGCAAACTTGAGTAAAATATAATTTCCTTTGTCATGGCGACCATTTTAGGATTAGATAGAATAGATATCAAGTTTGTTTAAATGAAAATAGCAATTAATCGCAGAGTCAGTATTTTTATCCAGCACTAACATGGCTTATTCCTTAAAAGTTGTTTGCTAACATTATTGTCTCTTTTCACAGTTCCATCATGTCTCATTTGGAGCATCTGGACTTTGAGAACAGTGGAGCTCCAGGGATTACAGAGGTGAATATTTGAAGATGAAACTGGACATTGCGACCCTAATCAGCCCCAACTCCAGAGTCCGACCTCTACCAGCATGTCGTAACGCCGACAGAACTCCCCCATCGAACGGTACTGCTGGATCCCACTCTTCAGCAGGGGAGGATGGGTGATAGTCCCATGAGAATCACCTCCGCCCACAATCCTCATTCCATCCTCTCATGGAGCATACAACCGCCTACAACACACTGTGGAACATCACCCACACCACCTCTTGGCGTCCGAACGCAACCCAGCCTAACGCCTCAGGACTGAGCGAGCCCAGAGATGGACACCTCCTCCAGACGCTCGGCCTGTGCACCATGCTACTGATTGACATACTGGCTATAGTGGGCAACTTAGCCGTAATGACAGTCATCGCCAGGACGCCGCGACTACGTAAATTTGTGTTCGTCTTCCATCTCTGCCTGGTGGATCTCATCGCGGCCCTGGTGTTAATGCCTCTGGGTATGCTGTCAGGTCAGGGCTTTTTCAACAAGGCTCTTTGTCAGGGTTACCTGTGTCTGAGCGTGGGATTGATCAGTGCTGCTATCCTCACTATCTCGGCCATCAACGTTGAGAGGTACTACTACGTCGTTCATCCCATGCGCTACGAGGTGAAAATGACAGTGGGGTTGGTGGTTTCAGTTCTGATTGGAATATGGATCAAAGCCATCCTCATGTCTGCGTTCCCTTTACTCGGCTGGGCGCTCGATAGAGAGGAGCCGGGAATGGCTCTGGGGAAAGTTATGGGGAAAATCGTTGAACCAAAGTGCTGTTCGCTCCACTGGATGGAGGAAGGGCCACAACGGCTGGTGTTCATGGTCCTTTTTACCCTCATGTACTTCCTGTGTCCAGTCCTCATCATCTTTGTGGTGTACTGCAACATGTTTAAGGTGGCCAGAGTGGCCGCCATGCAGCAAGGGCCAGTCCCCACGTGGATGGAGACTCCCCGGCCGCGCTCTGAATCTCTGAGCAGCCGCTCCAGCATGGCGGCCAGCCTCAGCGGAGCTCGGACCACCCCTCAGAGGACTTTCAGTGGGGGCAAGGCTGCGGTGGTCCTAGTCGCCGTAGGAGGTCAGTTCCTCGGGTGCTGGCTGCCTTATTTCTCCTTCCACCTGTACTGCGCCATCATGCCATCCTCTCACGAATCCCTCGCACGCATGGCCCAGCTGGAGGACGTGTTCACCTGGATCGGGTACTTCTGCTTCACCTCCAATCCTTTTTTCTATGGCTGCCTGAATCGGCAGATCAGGGAAGAGCTGGCCAGAAACCTGGCCTTCATTTTTAAGTGGGGGCGTCCTGGTGAAGAAGAACAGCTGCCCAGTCGAGAGGCTTCTATTGAGGAGAACTTTCTCCAGTTTCTTCAGGGCACAGGTTGCAATATGCGGCCAAGGAATTCCCAAAGCATCTCCATCCCTCAACAGGAAGAGGACAATCCTCTCTCCACCGAGCTCCACAGGCCATCTGTTGACTTCCACATTCCTGGCCAGATCATGGAGGAGACCTCGGAGTTCATAGAGCACCAACACATGAACGACCTTAATATATCAGACAATTGTATCAAGACAAAATCGGAACTGCAAGGTTGATATTTTCAGATGTGAAATCTATATTTAATGTATCATATATTGTTGCTATGTTTTACCATAAGGATCTTTTTATACTCTGCCGACAAATTTGTACATAGCTTGTTTAGAATTTTTGGTTGGTAGGTTTCTGTCATACCCAAAGCATATTTTTTTTCTTTTGAGGAAATATGTTGGACTGATGAAATGACCTCATTCCAGCACAGTACTACTAGACAGAAACATATTTACATAGATTCAGCAACATTTGTCCGAACAATGTAACATGGAAGCAACATTGTGACGTGGAATCTGTATTCAAAAAGCGGTATGAACAGCAAGTGGTCGATGTTACAAATTTGTAATGCTCCTAATGTTAATTCAGACAATAAATGAGTATAAAATTGGTTAATAACTAAGTATTATTGTAACAACAAAATTTGGAGCATGCACTAATATTGAACCAAGGTTGTTTGTGTGGTGGGTAGATTCTAATTCTTTAGGTGCCGTAAAATTATGGCCGTCAGCAATGTCATATTTTTAAACAAATTGTTTTTTTTTTTCCTCAAAAATGAATTAAAAACATTGAAACACATATAGTCTGGTGGTTGTGGTGTACAAGGGCTTTTATCCTTTCTATCTGTACTACTCTTTAAATGTTTGGGGACATTTCAAATGTTTTTGAAAAAAATATTTTATGCTCAACAAAACTTCAATTACTTGCTCAAAAAAAATTTGAACCAATTCCTTGATTTGAAAGTTTATTCTGTAACATCATAAATGTCTTTACTGACACTTTTGATCAATTTAATGCATCTTTGTTAAATAAAAGTATTAATTTCTCAACCCCCCGCCCCATCCCCAAACTATTGAACGGTAGTGTATATTAAGACCAATCAAAAAAAATAATAATAAACACGCTGAGTTGTGTTATTCTGGTCATTTGAACAATGAAGGACATGCAGAACAACCCTAGCAAAATGTGATAAATTCTCCAAACTGGAAAAGTTCTGAAAATTCATCAAGATGCACATTCATACGGCAAGCCTTGCTAATCGACTGTAAAGAGATACAATCTCGAATTGGGAAAAAAAAGTGAAGTGTGTTTACAGAGAGTAAAAACTGCCTTGGTTTATTCAGTCACATTTTCCACACCTTGTGACATGAAGATGGCGGCTTCCACCCCAGGGCCTTGGGTTTGCTCAAGCACCTGATCCACAAAATGGCGAGAGACAATCAGATAGTCTCTGACAAAAGGTTAACAATCAGGTCAGCTGCAAACATGTGCCACTACAGATGTCCTTTTAGATTTTGTACTTCTCCACCCACTCCCATACTCCCAACTCTGGCAACACTGCTATTATTATTATTATTATCATTTTTTCATTTCTTACATGGGAAGAAGATTGTACACCTGCGGTATTTCACTCATTAGCAAGTTTCTCATCAGATCTGAATCATCAGCTGAGTTCTCAGGTATTGGTAGAAAATGATGGCACTTCATATCTCTCTCCTCACTGCAGGGACCATAAAAAAGTCCAGAACAGAGATATCAACCAGTTCAAAAACAAAACAGTTGCATATGCAAAATGTCTTAAAATGAGTTTGAGACAAGATATAGATACATATATTCCTTATTTTATATCATCAAAATATTAAAGTAGCTGTCCAGACTGTTTACTTTTTTATATATCACTAAAAATCTTTTGGATATGCATGGTAATACTTTAAGGAATGAAAAACAGTTTATAACATCAAGATGATATTCTCAACAGTCTTCTGCATTATTAAAAGACGCTGTGTTGTTTCTTCGTTGTTCTTGTGATGCAGACAAGACTCATCTCGGTGTCAATGGCCTTTTGTTTACAGGTAAACCTAGCATGCATTCCTGCAGTGTGAGCCCTGCTATGTTTTGCCATAAGCAGAATGAGCAGCATATAAAAATACAGTAAAGTTAATTTCCATACAACCAAATTCGGTGGTTGCTATTTCGAGCGTTTGAGATGAAAGGCAGTAAAGACACACAGTTTCTAATTTTCCATTGTAATGACATTACTGCTGCTAACTGTTTTGTTAAAATGGAGAGGAGAGAAGTATACAGGGTCAAAAAAGTAACAAAGCAACTAAAATATAAATAGAAACAGAAAAAACAATTGAGATATAATCTTATATATTGTTTCAAATAAATTATGTTCTTTTGAACTTGAATCCTGAAAAAAATAAAATAAAATAAAATAATTTGGCTTTCCATAAATATTAAGAGGTATTTTATTAAAATGATTTCTGAAGGATAATGTGACTGCACATTTAAAATATAGCCTAGTAAAATAGAAAGAGTTATTTTAAATTATAATAATATTTCACAATATTACTGTTTTACTGTATTTTAATAAAATAAATAAATATATATTTAGAGACTTTTTTCAAAAACAGTATCAAAAACAGTTTTTGAACAGTAGTGTATATAATTTAGAATTTTACATTTAGAATTATAAATGTTAGAATTTTTTTATTAACATAAAATATAACTATTTTTTTCACCTCCTAGACTTTTGCCTGTATGAAAGATAAAGATACAATCATAACATTTATGCTGTTCCACTATTAAAAACTGCATTGAAGGACATGTATCTCGAAATAATTCAGTAAACTCATCTTGAGAGAAAATGACTCAGTATAACAACCTATTATTTAAGAGGGTAAACGCCATTAATATCAAATACAGTGCTGATGATGAAAATATTTCCTATTTACATTGTGTTGTTCTCTCTCTTCTCCTCCCCACACATTCACCTACAGTATATATATTCGCATATTTACGAACATGCACACGCAAACAGATGTAGACACACGCTCGTGCACAAACACACATCAGTGTACTTTGATGTTTGGTAAGTAAGAGGGAGGCCCCTAGTGGTGAAGTTCAAACAACCTGACCTTTTAGCTCTGCTGAGAGATGAAGGTGTTGGGAGCTTTGTGAAGTCATTTGCAGCACTGGGGGAGGTTGCTCCTCTGATTAGAGATCAGTTTGTGCGTCCGCTCAACCCAGAGAGTTTTCAATAGCTGTTTTAGATTGACAAAATATAATGACTTCATTACAATCAAAATAAACTGCATTTAAATCTCTATGAAAAAAATCAAGGCTTCTAAACATTATTTGCTATAGTATCAAAATGTATGCCTTGATTGATCAATAGTAGAAGCAATGAGAGTACGAAATATTTTCTAAATCGTAATATTGGGACGTTATAAATTCCAGAGATAAACTGTAAACTGAGTAGGCTATAGGCTGATTTCATGTGATCTTATGGAGGGGTGAAGGATTAATTGAGGGTTCCACCAGTTCAAATGGACTTAAAAGTGTTTCTATATGTTAAAAACAATTCAGCTACTTTTGGGACCTGTCTTGACCTGTCCTTGCACTTGATTGGCAGGCAAAGGAAAATTCCTGTTCTTACGTCCGAGATCCACAGTGAGACTAAACAAATCCAGACTCAGCTCAACTGTGATTCAGTGGCGGAACACAGGCTTTATTCTCAGCCACTGTGGGACTTGGTGTTTCCATGGTAACTTATCCTCTGTGACATTTCTCTGGCTAAGGGAGTGCGTTCATGAGCAAAAGACCCTTATCATAACCTGCTGCATCGCTTTACAAAGCAACAATGCAGAAGTTTGTATCTCTGTCTGTAAACATGCACTGAGGTGACATGGCAGAAAAAAAAACAATTTTTAACAAAAGCCATATTGAAACTATCCAAAATAATCAAAATGTTATGCAAAGCTCTCTTGTATTCGTTTGTCACAATTAAAGGCCTAAACTCCTTGAAGCATTTCTTAACACAAAAAAGGTTTTAAAATAAATAAATAAATTCGATTTTGTCCCACTTCCACCGTAGATTTATCCCGGTGAGTCGAATCTTGAATCATGCCGTTAAAATATTCACCGATTCGTTCAGTGATTCTTTCTGCAGCAAAAGTGGCGACAAGTGCCTTTTTGTGGGTTATGAGCGAATCATTACTGATTCCTTAAAAGATCGTTTAAGAACGAGAAGCTTTTATAAAAATCTTTCATTAAAATTTGTTACAAAAACAGTTTTAATAGCCTAACGCTCCTACGGTATTTTAATTGTATATAATCAGTCATTTTACACATAATCAAATGTATTCCTTCAAGAACGTGATGTCTCAGTTTAAGTTTGACTTGTTTACAAACCAAATCAGTCTCCGACTGTCGTTCAGACAAAACTGACTCGTTTGGTGAAATGGGGGCGTGTTCGTTCAGTGGGTCCAACCAATAATGTTGCTCCCTCACAAACCGCAGCCGAGTTCTGATAGTTCGGACGTCAGTCACGCGCTTCAAACGGGAGAGCCTTCAGCGAACGAAACGTGTGAGTCAGTGCATGGAAGTGAACGAGAACGATTCGTTCATTTAAAAGATTCATTCAAAAACACCGATTCGTTAACAGCTCTAACTGTGATCCACTTCAAGACATTTAGCTACATGTTATGGATACAGTCTTGGATACCGTTTTTGCGTGAAAAAACATAAACTGGCGTTCACAGCAGACCACAGAATCTCAGCAGTGGAAACTTTTTAGTCACGGAAACATTGTTCATCTGGGTTTCTGGTTCTGGATCCTTTGCTCTGTCCCAGCCAATGTAGTATCGGTGGGTCGCGGTCCCGTTTAGGCTTGGTGTTACAAGAACCGCCGTTTTAATATGTTATAAGTATCTATTTTCATACGCTGGCATCATCTCGTGAGAACCTGCCAACGCCTTTTCACCCCTTGGCTTCGTTATTCTTCAAGCTGAAGGAAAATTACCACAACGTCCAGTTTAAAAGGTTCTTATTAATCGTTTTATAAACGTTTTGCAAAATGGGTTGCACGTTAAGTGCTGAAGATAAAGCAGCGATGGAGAGGAGTAAGATGATTGATCGGAACCTGCGAGAGGACGGAGAGAAAGCATCCAGAGAAGTCAAACTACTGCTGCTCGGTATGATACAGTAGACTTTCTTAATATCAATGTTTAAAAACGCAAATGCATGCTATTTTGAGGATACAATGTGTACCTATTTAGTTTTTCTGTCATTTTTTTTCTATCACGAATCGTTTTCGCGCTTGTCGATTGTCTTCAGTAATGCAAAGTGGTCCAAAAAGTGAATTGTCACTGCAGATTGTCATGTTAAAATTTAAGGCAGCATGACAAACTAAACTTAAACTTAAGCATTCAGCTGAAATAGGCTGAAATATCTTACAGAGTGTAGAACAAAGATCGACAACCTGTTGAACATTTTTAAAATCTGTCGACTAAATTATAAAGTGGATTCAGAATGTGTTCTGTTTGTACTAGTCTTGGCTCAGTGTGCTGTCAAAACATGTTTCCCCTTGCTAATCCTCCCCCAGTGTCCCAAAGCATCCAGTGAGCACCACATTTTATTACCATATTTAACCTACAACATTTGGTTGCTCTGTGTGACATGAGAAGCAAACCCACACACTCACACATCCGGGGATCTCAGCAAAACAGTGGAAAGCAATGGTGTGATTATGGCAGTATTCCAGCTATCAAAGCATGATGGAATGCAGGAGATAATAGCTGATTTGGACCATTAGAGTGACAAAATACTGGTGTTTTGTCTGTTTGTTTGTGGATTCTTTGTAGGTAGCATACAAATTTTTAGAGACAGAAGCATCCTAGATAACTACAGGTAGATATTTTTAAATGTAATGTTTTGATCCATTTAGTTGTGTTAATTGCTTCTGTTTGTATTATTTATGGGTTGCTTTGGAAAAAAATGCTGAATTAATTAACATAAATAGATATTCTCATAAAGTAGCAAGTGCCTTGTGACAGAGAGGTGGTTTCTCCGAGTAAATCATAGTGTGGTTTGTTAAGGAGTGGGCAAATATGGAATGACATCTGTGATTTCTGTGTGGGATTGTATTCCTTTGGACTGTGATATTCTTCGACATCCAGATTCTCTGTCAAAACAGGTTTAAACTATTGCAGTAGATTACACAATCAGAAGTTATAATCAGCAACTTTGTCTGTTGGTGATGTCAAATTCTTATGTAATGTTTCAGACAGATTAGACGTGCATATCCAAGACAGCATTCCTGTCAGTGGATCAACATTTGTGTGCATAAAAATCCTCCTTTTTTTTTTTTTTTCTCAAGTTATGAAACCCTTCTCTTCTTGGCATTTAAATCGTGCATTGGGGCATGTTGGAAGGGGGGGGTTGGCTTTTTACTCTGGATGTGGAAACCCACGGTATGCTGGAAGTGGGGCGAGCATTTCAATGAGCTGAATATTACATGCTCCGTTAAACACAGAATGCAGTTCATAAATAAAAGCCGCTCTGAAAGAACTGTCCGAGGACGGCGAGTTCTGAGGTTACAGCTGGACGAAGACCAACTCCTGTGGCCTGAGTGATCACAGTGAACTGGCGATTCATCCTGAATTACTGATTATTTTTATACGATCTTGCTGTTTTAATACTGCTGGTGAGATTAGACAGCGTGGCTACATCCCTGTAGGCAAGAGGATTGCAACTGTCTGGCAGAGTTGACTATGGATGAGTTGCAATTAGCATTGCACAATGAGCTCTGAGCTTAATCACATTGTGGGAACTCACTTGTGGCTTTTTCTTTGTGTTCTCTGTGACTCTCCTGACATCAGCAGATTCAGAGGCTATGATGACTCTACTATTACTTCTGGCTGAACTGCAATTCAAGTGGGCTGTTTAAAGGGGTACTCCACCCAAAAAATTTTAATTCTGTCATTATTTACTCACCCTTATGTTTTTTCAAACCTGTACGACTTTGTCTTCTGCAGAAGAAAATTAGGAACCAAACCTATTGACTTTGATTTTATTGACAAAAAACATGGAGACATTTCTTAAAATTCTTTCCTGTTATAAATCAGTGTTGTTATCATTAACTAGAACATAAACTAAAACTATTAAAATTGTTTAACTGAAAATTGTTAATTAAGTCTTCACACTTCTGATCTTTTCCTTATATATAACAGTTGATAAGTGACCACACCTGTCAAGGACAAAAACAAAACAAAACAAAACTCAATACAACTTCAAATAACCTCGCGGCCGATATGTCAATATGTCTTGGCGAGCTACCTCCAATCAGGCCACGAGCTACTGGTAGCTCACGAGCAACGTGTTGGAGACCCCATCAAACGGAAACTAATTTTACATTGAGAAATCATCCCTCAGCTGACAGGCAAAACGTTTCTTTCAGAAACCGACAGTTAAATGGAGAGTTCAAATAAAAAATGTCATTATTTAATCATCCTCATTTCTTTTTCTGTGGAAGACAAAATGAATTTTTTGAACAGATTGTGGCATTCATGTGAGTTCAACTCATAAATATGATCTTTCCACAGTGTCGTAATTACAAGGAAACTCTGAACTTTCTGAAAGACAAGAGTTTCAGAGTTGGGGGCTTGTCAGTGTCAGGAACACAATTGATGCAGCATCTGTATTTATTTTTTCATTTAAAATAAAACTTATTACTTGTTACATGTACACAATTTGACAATTGCACAATTATGATAAAATATGGTTCTTAACGAGCACAGTAACTGAAATTTAAAACTGTTAAAAGAAAAGGCTCAATAAACTATCGCACAGATTTAATAGTACTAGATTTAATAGTACTTTAATAGCACTACGCATTAATATCTATTCTCTTCACTTTGTGCTTTGAACCTTTCTATGCGGACTTGT
Source organism: Onychostoma macrolepis (assembly GCF_012432095.1). NCBI lineage: Eukaryota > Metazoa > Chordata > Actinopteri > Cypriniformes > Cyprinidae > Onychostoma > Onychostoma macrolepis. The sequence goes on along the minus strand of NC_081162.1, from coordinate 15,538,350 downwards.
GGAGCGCTGTGACTCCGTGTTGCTTCAAGCGCATCATTCTGCGCACAGAATGCACATAAGCGCTTTGTGCCTCTCTGTATTTGGAGCCTTTTGAATCATAATACTTTTGCACAATGAAAGATTATTAATAGCCTTTCTTGTTCGTCTTATCTATCATATGTTTCTGCCTCATTACTGTGCTATACATTTAAAAGAAATGTCTTTTAATTTGACAGTATATATATTTATATATAAATATATTACTTGTTTTTCATGAATGTATTTTACAACAATACAAAGAGCATTTTATATCATTTTACATGATCATTTTAGATTTAGTCCTACACTTATTCACTTTTATTTTTTCCCCACTAAATAATGTTTTTTTCCCACTAATTTTAGTTTTTATATAATTGTGCACTCATGATTTTTGTAGAGTAACTTTTGCTACTGAATTATCCACTAATCTAGTTTATAATAGTATTTTTGTCATAGATTATAATTATATATATATATATGCATTCATTTGTTGTTTTTCTTTACAATTTTCTTTACAATAAAGTTCAATATTTAGTAGTCAATTTAGTAAAGTCATGATCAGGTCAACACACAATGAGGTATAAAAATTCAACACTATCGGATCGATATCAGTATCGGCAGATACTCAGAATTTTTGGTATCGGATCGGGATCGGTTCTGAAAAAGTGGTATCGAGCCACCCCTAATTTTAATGATCCCTTTACGTATTTTAATTATCATTAAACCCGGTTTTGATTATCGTGAGTTATTTGAAAAACTCACAGTAAATACAGTTCAGCTTTAATCAAACTTATTAAGAGTCTCACGCAGGCGCAACACGTAGTTTCGTTTTGTGTGAAAACATGACTGAAGGCAGACTGCTGAGGGAAATTGTTTGAAAGAATATATGATTTCATTATTTGTGTGAATGCATAATAGGAAACCGACTGTATTCAGAAAAGTTTCCATGGCATTTGCTTTCCATCTTCCCTCCATGTAATGCGTAATAAAGCTTGTTTAGAAGTTTGTTTAGAAGCGCAGCGCAGCTTACTGTGGAAACAGCTCTGTTCTGCAGTTCATAAGCGCCACCTGCTGTCAAACTGTGGATTTACAAATTCATTCAGTCTGTCTGCCATATTTTTGTTCAGACCAATGCGAAAATCAGACCAAATTTTAGTTTTAAATCTTAACCGGTCGATGGAAAATAGCCTACCTTGTTATCAGAAGTGTTGAGATTTTTAGAATGCACATTCGCTTATGTAGAACTGTTTATGGAGCAGATAGAATTTATCATTCTGACTCATCCTTTTATTAAAAAAAATTTTTAAAGGCTGATATGTTATAATTTTATTTTTTAAAAATGGTCAAAACTTTATTTGAACATGTAATACATGTCAGTAGATAACATGTTATGAATATTTTTTGTTAGTTTAAAATCTGGCCATCATGTTTTAATGTTTTATTTCACTGTTTATGAAAACAAAAAGTGCATAGTGCTGCTAATTTTATTTGTTGGCTCTTGTAATAAAACTTGGTAAAATTATTTCAGTGTGTGTATCAGTACTTTTTTAATATTTCCAGCACATTTTAACAACGCCGTGTACAACAGTTTGGATTGATACGTTATTTTAGAGATTTAAGTACTGTATAACATTGGTAGCTCTCAGCCGCTTTCATTTTTCAAAGAGTAGCTCCTGAATGAAATAAGGTTGGAGACCCCTGGATAACACCATGATTATCCCACATGAGGATATTGCTCGGTAGGGGGTTTGTCCTCAAGGGTCAGCTCACTGCTCAATGTAAACCTGCACTATTGAAAATCAAAAATAAATAGCTAAAGAAAAAAGATATAAATCATAAAGCATGGCTCTGCTCAGCTGGGGTTGATAATAGCGGCCATCTTAACCACTGCACATGCCACTGCAGCTAACTGTATAATTACAGCAGGAGTAAGCCATTCACACACCCATTCAAACGTTCACAGATGTGTATGTGGAGATTTTGTGGCTGTGCTGCTCAGAACCAGTGCAAGACCTGATGCTCGGACAGCATCCAGACCGTGTTTGGCTGTGGCTCACACTCAAGTGGATGTAAATGCAGAGCTGTGGTTATTAGGAAAAAATGTGGAAGTTCTGATCTGGGATCCAGTTTGTGTGAAATGAATGATTACATTGACTTTGGCAGATCCTAAATCAGTGCTCTCACATTGAGAACCTCCAAATGAGTGGTTTATTTATTGATTGATTGATTGATTGACTCATTCATTCATTCATGTAGACCAGTTGCTTGTTTATTTTACTTTGTAGCACATGTAACATTTTTGAAGAGGTTTGCAATAATAGACAGTAAACTTTATATATTTGATCCAAAAAAGCGAAAAGTAACAAGGTCAGGTTCATGATTTTTTTGCAAATGAGTGTCTTCAGTGAATCATTTTATCCAGTTCATGCAAGACTTAAAGGGAGAGTTCACCCAAAAATGAAAATTTTGTCATCATTTACTCCCCCTTGTTGTTTCAAACCTGTGCAATTATTTTTCTGTATAACACAAAAGAAGCTATGTTGAAGAGTATGGGCAACCAAACAGTTTCTGTTCCTCACTGACTACTTTAGTACTTTTTCAGGAAGTCAAGAACCACGTTCTTCTAAATATCTTCTTTTGTCTTTAACAGGAGAAAGAAACTCATACAGGTTTAAAACAATTTGAGGATGAGGAAATAATGACAGAATCTTCATTTTTAGGTGAACTTTCCCTTTAATGATTCATGTACAAATTGAACTGATTCAATTTTTTTTTGGGTGAACTGCTCCTTTAAAAAAATGACTAACCCACATCCGGCTTGCTTAACTGTACACTGGTGGAAAGGTCAATAGGTTTGTGTATTCTCAATCTGTTTGGCAATTCCAGACCTGATTTTCATGAAAACTTTGTTTGGCTCAACCATTGATAACTCATTGACCTTTTACTTGTGCCAAGGCCTCATCAGACGTGGCAGGACGTTTTGGCTATCTCACTCTCAGCTGCAGCATGCCTGTGGTTCAAGATTCTCAGAAGAAATTTTCCACATGATTCTCTAGCCCCCAAGACCCACAGTTATTCCTTCACCATGCCATAAATTTGGGCTAATATGGCAGCAAGCCACACCTCAGAAGCAGACATTATTGATCTAACCCTTAATGCGTCCTTACAGTAAATTTGCTGCATGTAACCGCCGGCACAAATAATCCTGAAGATTGAACAGTTGACCAAATGTTACTGGACTAAAGGTTTTTTTTTTACCAGAATGGCAAGCCAAAGGATGTTTTTAATTCAAGTCTTATTCATTTTAATACAGACATTTAGGTATGTAAAAGTGATTTGTAGGTTATGGACTCTGTTACTCCATATCCAAAATGTGCTAAAATTGTAATGCAATACCTGCTAAATAGCATATTAATGAAAAACGGTTATGTAAACTATGCTAATATTCATTTCACTTGTCAGCTGAGAAGTAAAGCATTGGATTACATACACGCCATGTGTCCACTGGCCTGTTTGCTCATGTTTGTACAAACATCTCTTTCTGGTGTGTTAGTTAATAAGCCATTTAAGTGAGTCATTTGACTTAGTTAAAAAAAAGTTCACCTATCGTAGCTCCCACTGTCCTCACAAACACTTCGGCTGGGGGAACTAACATCAGACAAACCTTTCATCTTCAGGGCATTTAATCTCACCGTATGGCAAGCACAACCCGAAATAGAGAGCTCGTTCTGCAGCTCATGCTGGGCTTGTGATGTGGGAGGCAGAGGTTGAAAGCTTCTATTCATCTAATGCAGACCTTCTCCTGAGCGTGTGATGTTTGGGGTCAGGCAAATAAACTGCATTTATCGATTTGCCATATCAACCTCATCAACAACGTTCTGTGTTGTTTGTGCTCTTTTAGGTGCTGGGGAATCAGGGAAGAGCACAATAGTTAAGCAAATGAAGTGAGTGTTTTGATATATATTTTTTTTTAATCTTTTAATTTTCTTTATGCTGATATGCAAGAATGAGACTGATAGTCAATGTTCCCTCTATTTTTTGTTCTCACTGTGCAAAACCTTTGGGCAGACTTTTCGGCCACCATGATATACCAGTTAGAGTCTTATTGCATATAATTATCTATGAATTTATATAATTAAATGCACATATGTATATGTATGTATGCATTATAAATATACATTTTAAAACTTTGGTTCATAATATATATATATATATATATATATATATATATATATATATATATATATATATATATATATATATATATAGTTAACATTAATTTTGACTGTATAAAAATATAATTATTATATGATTATAATCAAAATAAATTTAGGTAATTGTATATAGTATTCTAAGTAGTGCTGGGCTGTATGACCAAAAATTTATATCACGGTATTTTTCAAAATTATACCGGCTTCACGGTATATTGCGGTATTTATTTTTTTCATGCATGACCGGGTGTTAACCACATTTTCTACTGATTGAGGGAGGAAAAACTGCAGTAGATTGACTTAGAATGCCCTATTTTACCGTCATGATGAGCGAATATTGTAGAAAAATTCCACACTAAATAGTGACTAAACACGACCCATTAATACATGTTAACCAGGAGTCACTCTCATTTATAATTGCGACATCGTCTGATAAAATCAACATGCATCTAATGTTACACTAAAGAGCGGCTATGCAGCGCACTGCCTGCGTCTGAATAACAAAATAAAAAATAAACAAAAAAAAAGTGCATAATATTAACAGACAAACTATGCTCATATTTATAATTCCAAACAGTAAGTTAGCGGCAAGTGCTTGGAAACGCTGTTTTGTACTCATTTACTGATGAGTCTGCGGCAGTACGGCCAGCTGAATGCGGTGCTTCTCTGCCGCTCGCTGCACAGAACAGACGCAGAGAGACACGACACTGCACCGGGAGAGTCAAACCTCACGCTCGCGGGGCAGCACTGGCGATATCTTCCAACTGAACCATAGCTAAGGTTTATCCAAAAATGTTGCTAGGTTTGTCAGTTTGTATATTCTATGGAAAAAAGCCGCTAAAAGGGTCTAAAAATTGCTAAATATAGTGTTAAAGTCGCACTCGTGTGTGTGAGACGCGGGAGCTGATGGCAGCGGGCGGTGCATATTGTGGATGAGTTCTTCTGTGTCATCACGTTCTGCAGCTTCAGAACTCTCACGCTTAGTAACACCAAAGACTATAGGTAACACATACAGCTGTGTTCTTGCCACAATGCAATAGTGAAGAGACCCCTCTCAAACAGTGTCGCGTTCCGAATGTTATTTAAATAATACCGGTATTGCGGTATTTAAAAAATTCATATCATAAGAAAATAAACACCGGTATTCGGTATGAACCGGTATACCGTCCAGCACTAATTCCAAGTATATCTATGTAATTTAATAATTATTAATGTTATTCTATTATATATATTGTTATATTAATATCATATTGTTTTAATTGTATTCTTTTATGTTACACATACATTTATGTGTGTGTATGTGTATGTATATATATATATATACTGTATATGAAGAGTTCACTTGCAAAAAACAGATTTTTAAAAATGTTAAAAAATAATGTTTTTATCTTGCATTCCAATTAATATCAATCAAACTGCAGTTGGGTTGTTTTGATTAAATAATGATACTTAAAAAAACTAAAAAGATAATAACAAAAAACAGCTAACACAATAAAAACATGATAACACAATAAAAAAAACATGATTTATGAAAATTAATAAAAATGGAGTTATCTGTTTTTGCAAATAATCTCTTAATATGTAATTATTAGAACATTATATATATATAAAAATTAAATAAATTAAATAATGTAATTAATAATTGTAATCCAATTAAATACAAAATCATCGTACATAATAAATATTTGATTCTAAAATGAACATAGAAATTAATGATTATATGGCCATTCAAGAAATCAAATTTTTTCCCATGTATTTACTTCTTGAACTGAATTTTTTAGTTTGTGCAACACCACCATTAGAATTCATCATCAAGGCCGCCTGTGCACACAGCTTAGAGGGAACATTACTGGCAGTTATTATTGGATTTTGTTGATTTAATTGTTTTGTTTGATGTGCAGTAGATGTCGTTATCTGATTTGTTTTACTTAAGGATCATTCATGAAGATGGCTACTCAGATGAGGAGTGCAAGCAGTATAAAGTCGTGGTTTATAGCAACACTATTCAGTCCATCATTGCCATTATCAGGGCCATGGGCCGCTTAAAGATCGACTTTGGGGATCCTGCAAGAGCGGTAAGATAAATAAATAAAAACACTTCTCTCATCTAGACTGTGTAGTGCTGGAATTTGAGTACAGTGTTGCCTATTAAAATTCACCCTCAGATCAACCCAAACAAAGTTTAGTACTTGGAAAAATGTTTCTTTTTTCAGCCTTCCCAGGACAAAAGTATTTCGGATCATTTATAAAATCATGACGCTATGTACCACCATAATTGGTCACCATTTCTAAATGCACTAAGAATCCAGTGATGTTTTCCCACAATGTTTTTCACCAAATTAACAAGGAAGAATGATATTATATTCAGCAATATACATAGAAATAAATAGCATATAAGAGATAACAGATATAAGAAATGCCATGGAGGAAACATTTTTGATGGACACAATAAATCATTTTTTCAGTTCAGAAATAAATATTATACCTGAATTGAGTACAACAAAATAATAGAAATAAAATAAATTAACTATAAATTTAACAATGTATTTCTAACTGCTACCACACAAAAATAAACATCTAGCACATCTAGTGTTGCTTCAGTCATGAACTTATGAGGTATATTTTAATAAATCAGTCAAAAAGACTCAGATTCATGTGAGATTGGTTGGACGATTCATAGATGACAAACTCTACAACTGAAATTGGCTGACAGCTTGTCTTGTGTCATAGTAGCATTAATGGAGACCAGTTTTCAGACTATCTTTTAATGTTGTTCTGTTTAACATCAGGACGATGCTCGGCAGCTCTTTGTGCTCGCCGGCACTGCAGAGGAAGGAGTTATGACCCCTGAGCTCTCTGGGGTCATCCGCCGGCTGTGGAAGGATGAAGGAGTGCAGACGTGTTTCGTCAGATCACGAGAGTATCAGCTCAATGATTCAGCAGCCTAGTAAGTGCACTTGAGTATTTGATTTAACTTTAGCAAATATTATTTTTTACTTACACCACATTTGGTTTATTGTATCATAATTTGTCTCAAGAGAATCATGCTTTTGTTTGAAGTGATTGATTAACAAGTTTTTGGTTTCCTAAATGGAATAGATTCAGGTCGAGGCACAGTTGTACAGCTGATCAAGATCCATCTTGCTTGTGCAGACGTGTTCAGCATTTTTTACCTGGTGGATACCAGGAAATTTGTGGCTTTCTGAATTGCACAACATTTTTTTTTTCCTCAGATTTTTCCATGTTACAGTCATTATTTCGCTCTGTTTTCAGCTGTGGTAGCCACTAAGAATGTTTCCAGTGATAATAATCAAGAGAACTTTCCTCTCAGTGAACTCGTGCTTTGATGCAGCAGAACTATAGAGCTGAATCTTCTAGTGAGAGAGAAGCTTTGTGCTCCTGTGTTATAGCAAAATCAGAAGGGTGGGTTGTTGTGATGGAAACATCTATATTTTTGCAACAGCAGTGCTTTGGTAGCATCAGGCCTGTATTGCAGTGATTCTCATTTTTGCACCCCCTCCCCACCAATCAGTCAATCAGTATTTATTTCTATAGTGCATTTAAAAATGACACAGGTTGACAAAGGTGCTTTGCACATCCAAAATACAAAACAATATTTACACATATACGATAAAAAAACATCACTATCCATTTCAATGCATCTAAGGACAGTTATATGCAAAAGAGTAGAGATCCGTCTTCAAATGAGTTTTAAAACACTCAATAGAGTCACAGGATCCAATATGAAGATTTTTTGGTTTCCTGAATAGGAAAGATTCACCACCATAATCAGTTATTCCTACAATATTAGCAAAAAAGATACACTTCAGTTCAAAAGTGTGGTGTCATTGTAAGGACGTAATAAATTGATCAAAAGTAAGATATTTATTATGTTGCAAAAATATATTTAAAAAAATGCTTTTCCTTTGAACTTTTTAGTCATTAAAGAAGATAATATATCCTGGTTTCCACAAACATATTAAGTTGTACAACTGTGAGTAATGGCTGCTGAAAATTTTGCCTTTCAATAACAGGAAAAACATTTTAAAATATATTAAAATTGAAAACAATTTTCACTGTATTTATGATCAAATAAATGCAGCCTTGGTGAGCAGAAGAAGCAACATTCTAATTTACAGTCATTAGCTACGACCAACAGGAAGTCAGCTATTTTTATTTGAATGTGGATTTTTGGAAAAATCAGGCTGTAAATAAATTCATACTAATCCAAGCAGAAACAAGTAGTTCACACCAAACTTTGTCAACATGATGCCAAGATACTGAAGATGCTAAATTGCAAACGCATTTTGTATATTTTGAACGGTGTTGACATGGTGATTTAATATAAAATAACAGTAAAAAAGATAACCGTAAATTTATTTTATCTCTAAAGTGCAGCATCCTGACACTTTTTATATACAGAGAACTAGACATTCTGAAGAAATATGGTTAGTTTCATACATATGCAATAGTCTATTGACAACAGAAAATTAAAAAACTATCAAACATCTGATCTCACTCTAACTCTGTGTGGGGGGTGGGGGTGAGTGTTGAGTGTGTGGGGGGTGGGGGGTTGTGAGTAAGAGAGAGAGAGAGAGAGGGTCTATTTAAACTCTTATTAATTTCTGTGTGATTTTGCCTGCATTACAGCTTAAGAAATTCCTTAGGCCTTATCCTTTTCTGTTAGTTTTAGGGACAAAAATTATTTTATGTAATTAGGTTAATAATTATGTTGATTACAGCATAAAAAGATCTAAGTATACATACACGTGGACTTATAAATTTTTGTGCTGCAAATAATAATTTGAAACTCATTTGATACTGACCTATGACATCCTGTGACATGACATTCATGGATGTAACAGTAACACAGTTCAGCTTACAGATGAAGACTAAGCTGTAATGCAGCCAACAAATATTTCACAAATGCTTATAGATCAATAACATCCTTACTGTAATGCATGTGCTCGCTGTGCACCGTTTTCCTGATGCCACCGGGGTGGCGTTTCGCTGCTTGCAGCTATATTTAGGGCCCAAGCCACTAAGGCGTAGGGCCCTATTGATCCCCTAAGGATTATAATTTTTTTATTTAGACTATCTGGGGGGTTTTGGAGGCCTTAACATGCTCAAAAACTCTTGACAATTGGCACACGCGTTGGAATCTGGGCCCATTAGGACGCTGCAGAGGCTGGGACCTGGGCGTGGGACAGGGCCTCTACGGTGACCCCTGGAACACAGTCAGAAAACTTGATGTATAGCTCACACATACTTGCACGTATTCATATGAAAGTCGGTACACATATAGAACTCATTGAGCCAAACAACTTTCGCACTTTATGTCATAGGCTTCTTTCAAAAACATTTTAAAAATCTTACCGACCCCACACTTTTGAATGGTAGTGTATGTTTTTATGTTACGTCTTCTGTTAAATTAATAAAAAAAAGGGTGGTTGCTCCAAAAAACATTTATAAATATATATATACATAATATATTAAATATGCATGCAGATCTCAGAATAGGTGCAACCTTTTTAAATGTGTTCCTTCCAACTGCTGAGACTGTTTACGTAATAGACACTGCATGATAATGTGGTAGTAATATTAACTCCCAAAGAAAACAAAGAGAAAATAAACAAGTTTTGATTTGGTGATTTGATTTGGTTTTTATAATGTTCTTCTAAATGCTCTTTAAATCATCCTGACATTTTCATTGTTTTTTTAAAATGGTTTCAATCAAAATGCTCAGTACGCTTTTTTTCTCTTGTCCAGCTATCTGAACGATCTGGATAGGATATCCCAGCTCACCTACATGCCCACTCAACAAGATGTGCTGAGGACCCGAGTCAAGACCACTGGCATTGTAGAAACACACTTCACCTTCAAAGAGCTATACTTCAAGTAAGTGCCTTTCTCTCTTTTTTTTCTTCTTTCTTTCTTTCTATGTCCTGATCACTGTAAATTGCTTGTGTCTGCACAGGATGTTTGATGTTGGTGGCCAGCGTTCAGAACGGAAGAAATGGATCCATTGTTTTGAAGGAGTCACTGCTATTATCTTCTGTGTGGCACTCAGCGACTATGACCTGGTGCTAGCTGAGGATGAAGAGATGGTGAGTTTCCTTCATCATCCTGAAGTGAACCCTATAGAACTAAATCAGAATGGCACACTAGTCTGTTAACAAGATCATGGGGCCAATTCATTTGATATGATGGATTAATGAAAATATGGTCAAATATTATAATCACTGAGAAAAGCTACTTCCAGATCTCAGTATTTCAGTTCCACAGGGGATGTTCCATTTGTCCTGGTTGTGTTAAAGTGATTTCCTCATAGCTCCTGGAAAGGGCGCATAGTTTCCTCATGAGACCTAATTTCTTAAAATACACTGACTATTTTTCCATACAAGGATGATTTGAGGTTGCATATTGATTTTCAGAGTCAATATGCACAATGTTATAGAATGAATTAACCCTTGATTCTATTGCGGTTCTCTGTTTATTTATTTTTTTCCATATGTACTTTTTGAAAATCTCAGCTCTCACTTGTCAAACCAAACAGTGTTCAAACAAATGTAAAAATTAATCATGTGGTGATCTCGATGTGTCCACAGAACCGTATGCATGAGAGCATGAAGCTTTTTGACAGCATCTGCAACAACAAATGGTTCACAGACACATCCATCATTCTCTTCCTCAATAAGAAGGATCTATTCGAGGAGAAGATCAAAAGGAGTCCACTTACGATATGCTACCCAGAATACTCTGGTGAGAATATTGTCCTTATGAGTCAAGGGATATTTAGTGGTTTAAATAGCATGCATACATTAGTAGTTTGCACTTAAACTCAGAGCTGAATTTATATGTGGTGAATGATGATGCACACTCAGGAATAAGTTTGTTTCAGGACAGTATATTCAACAATACTTTTATTATTCCTGATAACTTGATCTGTTTTTGGTTCAGTCCCGGAAAACATGAACTATTTAAATCATGTCTAAAATTAGATGGATCTGTAAGTCATATTTTTACTCGAGCATCATTATATTGGTAGAGCCTTTAGGGCAAAAGGCAGAGTGCATGAGTTATTGCTTGTTTATAAAAAGTTATAAAATGAAGTAGGGACTATGAGGTTGAGTTTGAACAGCCTATCAGAGGAGGGGAGCTATTCGTTGTCTAAGCACTGTGGAAAAACCTCTGTTTTGTGTCTGCTAGTCGTCATCCTTCAGGGCTGGGAGAAAGTCTTGCCGGTTTGGAGATGTTTTAATGTCTCTCTTGGTCTTTATATTTTAAACACAAGTACATTTACAGATGTTGGTTTGTCCTCAGCTTATTTCACTGAAATCATTCATGTATGAAAAGTGGCACAGTTTATTTTGCCAAAGGGCTGGACCATTAGTAGAAACTTTTGCCTCACTTCATTTTTCAAAATGATGAATTAGTGTTGTTTTTCAATCTGGACTAAAAACCTTGAATCGCTGAGAGTATTTTCATTCTGTGCCCCAAATAATCGTGTTATGTCTTGTTCATTGTCTTGTTCATTCTCCATATCCCCACTTAAAAAGTTGCTGGAGTAAGTACTCTTTCTATTTGAAATGTATTTAAGTATGTAATTCATTTATTTCTGTGATAGTAAAGCTGAATTTTCAGCTGTCATTACTCCAGTCTTAAGTGTCACATGATCCTTCAGAAATCATTCTAATATGCTGGTCAAAAAAACATTTCAATGTTGAAAACACTTGTGCTGCTTTAATGAATAGAAAGTTAAAAAGAACAGCATTTATTTGAAGTAGAAATCTTATGTAATAATTTAAAGCTGCAGTCCGTAACTTTTTTTGGTTAAAAATGATCCGAAATCAATATTTGAGCAAGTACATAACCAGCCAGTGTTTAAAACTATAGCCTTACTTTAGCTGATTCACAATGGTCAGCTTATAATAATGTTTTCTAAATTGAGTGGTACGGGTAGGTTTTATCGTGAAATTCGATCATGCTGCCACGTCATTACGTCACGTCTGTAAACATAAAGAAGTTGTCCCGGCTACTAGGCTATATCACATGTGAGGATCCTGCAGGTGGCGGATCATTTATAGCCTTTTCTCACAGCAGCTAGAATAATTAAATGTATCATTTTGATGGTGGAATCCAGAAAGGATTAAGTGTTTATGAAACACATGTGAATGAAATTAAATTATATTCCAATGTTTTAAATGTGCTTCTGATTAGAGATAGCCTGGGATTACACAAGATTTGTATTTTAAAGAAAACCAGTTCGAAGGGAGAATAATTTGCTTTTTGTATTGAAAGAATTTCTTAATATGAAATTCGAATGGTATGATATTAGATATTAGACTATACAGAAATTGAAATCTACATGCTAATACACACTACTCATTGTCACACAATGCTGATGTTGTTAACATTAATAATTTGAGAATAAAGTATAACAATAATAATAATTTGCATTGTTTGATGTGATGCAGTGATTACATTACTGCGCACGTAAACCTGCTATTTTACTGCTCTTGAGTTATAATCGTTATAATTTTATTGGTAGCACGATTTATTGTAATGCTTTTTTCCTCAGTTAGTCAGAACAAACGTGGCAGAATTGTTACTAACTTGTTCAGATGACAATATACGGTGAAAACTTTTATTTGGGTCATATATGTGACCCTGGATCACAAAACCAGTCTTAAGTCGCTGGGGTATATTTGTAGCAATAGCCAAAAATACATTGTATGGGTCAAAATTATAAATTTTTCTTTTATGCCAAAAATCATTAGGATATTAAGTAAAGATCATGTTCCATAAAGATATCTTGTAAATTTCTTGCCATAAATGTATCAAAAATTAATTTTTGATTAGTAATATGCATTGCTAAGAACTTCATTTGGACAACTTTAAAGGCGATTTTAAAGGTTTTGATTTTTTTGCACCCTCAGATTCCTGATTTTCAAATAGTTGTATCTCAGCCAAATATTGTCAGATCCTAACAAACCATACATCAATGGAAAGCTTATTTATTAAAATTGGCACTTAAGACTGGTTTTGTCGTCCAGGGTCACATATTCCAAGACGTAGGCTAGAATCTGTGATTGCGAAGTACAGTAAATATCCACACCGGTGCGGTGACTGACAGCCACACATTCACCTCAAAACATTAGATTCATCCATGCTGGAGCCATGCCGGCGCACAACCCACGCAAGGAAGATAATTCCGCAAACAGCTGCAATTGCAGGTTTTCAAACAGAGATGGCGACAAAGAGGAAAAACTTACGGACTGCAGCTTTAAATGTCTTTACTGTCAATTTAATGCACCCTTGCTGAATAAAAGTAAAATAAATAAATAATCTTTTCCCCGAACTTTTGAACGGTAATGAAAATCACACAAATCTTACACTCATCTCTGTTGTATGACGTTCAGGAACAAACACATACGAGGAGGCAGCAGCATACATCCAGTGCCAGTTTGAGGATCTGAACAGAAGAAAGGACACAAAGGAGATCTACACACACTTCACTTGTGCCACAGACACCAAGAACGTACAGTTTGTGTTTGATGCGGTCACTGATGTCATCATCAAGAATAACCTCATAGAGTGTGGGCTCTATTGAAGCATCATCTGTTTGCTGAGGTAAGTGCAGCGAAAGAGAAAAGGGCCTACGGGACAGAATGTGAGGAACACAGTGGAGTGTTTTCACCATGTGCATATTTATCTGTGCATGTTTTCACACTGAAATCATGATTCATTAATAACTGCACTTATTTCTTTTCTAAATTTAAGAATATAAAACCATACGTATTGAAACCCACAGACACCTGGTAATTTTAAAAACAAGAAATGTGTTCATTTGAAATGTGTTTCATATATATTATTATTATTATTATTATTAAGACATGTTTTTTATTTACAGTTATTTATGGAAGATTTCCGAGGTTCACTGACTGGTTATTCCTGGTTTTGTCTGTTTCCTCTGTTGGCGAATAAGTGAGAGAAACTTCCTCCCCGCTGCATGCTCTCTTCACACTAAATGCAGTACCTATGCCCATGGACATTTTTTCCCATATCCTTCTTAACGACAATCTGTTATGGACATGATTTCTTTTTCATTATTTTATTGCCAATTCAGCTTCATTCTGTTCATTTTCTGTTTCCTCTGTAGGTATTACATGACACCACTATGCATAGATCATAATCCACAATAGACAGTAATAACTAACCTCAGTTGCATCAGATATCTTTGTTTTTGTTTTTTTAACACAGCAAACAGCAAAATTTCGATCTGAGTGCTTTTAATAACAATGTATCAGGTCTTATGGGAAAGTTACTATTTTGCCATGTTTCTCATAGCAATTACTTGGCTAATTTATTCATTTTTAGGCCCGTCTTTAAAGTTTGCATATATTTGCATACTTCTCAGAATTAAGCCGCTAGTGGTAGAACTATTGTTGTATATTGTGTTATATTATTGTCATACCTTTAGTAATTCACAGCCCAATCACACAGCAGCAGTACACTGTTTATTTTTTCACTAATTAGACATAGATCACTTTATGTAACACTTTATATAACCCACTATTTTTGTATCTCTTGAAGACCAGTAAAGGTGTGAACAAATGTTTTTCTCACAGATACATTTCTGAATGGTTCAGAAATAATGACCCTCTGTTGGGTCAAGAACACGTGGGAACAAATGCCATGAAAACAGAACATGATGGCCAGATTTGCATTCTTGATGGAGTACAGATTTTACAAGACTTGTTTGATGTGCTTTTGTTTAATCCTGTGGATTTCAGTATTTTTAAACAAATTGACACAATGTGATCTGGTTTTTAATACCTGTATTTAATATGAAAAGTGTTGACATCAAGTCAGATGTTGCTTCCAGAACATGCCAAACAGCCAGTTACCTGCATGTGCAAGACAGATTTTATCCATATATTATGTAAAAAGTATGGTATTCCAATTCTGGTACATTCATGTACTCGGTCTGGATTCATGCAACAATCTGTGATTTCTTTTCTATATCACTGTGCATTATTTTGTTTAACTATTTCAGCTATTTGAAACATGAAAGTGCAAATTAACAACTAACATTAATGATCACTAATATGCTAATAACCTGGTTTGTTTAGTTTTTCGAAAACCCTTTTATAAACATATAGTATATACATAATCATGGTCAGAAATTATCACACTCGAGTTGAAAATAATATTTTAATTTTAAGGCAAATTTTTTCTAAGAATCATACCTAAACTTATTTTATTTGTCATTTTTTAATGAGATTGTGTATCTGATCTAATACTTCAAATGTGCAATTGGCATTTTTGGATCTTTTATTTCCTGTTCCAGTTTCTCTGATGGTGCCTGTGGCTCTAAATATGTATATATGTGTAGTCTCACGATTGTTAGATATCTTTACTACTCATTTTTGCTGTCATGAAGACACCTCTTTTTGATTATATAATACTCTTAGCAAAAAGAGTGTTTTGTACTGTGGTTCATTTAAAATTAGCTCTGACACAAAGGGTCGGTGTTTGAAAATCCCAATTAAAACAATGTAAGGTCAGTGTTTTGTAAAAGTGCACAATTACAGTAGCGCTAATGGCCAGCCATTTGCAGCACATAATAGTAATTCAACACCAGCAACCAGTGAAATTGATGCAAGTCTTTATTTCATGTGCCTACATTTACATTCCAGAACATCTCCACAAATTCAGACCTCAGGTTTTAAACAAAGCAACAGGCCATTCTAGAATTTTCACTTGTTACTGTAATACTGTATCATAAATATATAGATTTATGTCTCCGTATATATTTTATATAGAATCTTTTTTGAAACAGATTTTTTTCCTACTCTTATTTACAAAACATGCTGCCCTACTGTATTTGGGGCTGAAAAAGAAATGTCTTTCATATATTGTGTGAGCTGGCTGAATTCAAACAATCATGTCTTGCTGATGTGCAAGTTTTAACTCTCTCAAAGGAAACCAGATGCTGTACATATAAGAATGTTTCTAATTGCTACCATGGGATCTGATGGGATCCCACTTCAATTTCTTTAATACAGCAACATTTAATTGCATTAAATTTACTTTTCTTTTTCTGGAAATGAATGGAAAAACATCTAACAGTCAAACCTCTATAGGTTTAATATTAAACACATTGAGAGGAAGCTTCTCTACAAGCATCAAAAGTCCCCTTTCTTTGGTAATCCTTCTCTCGTTCTCTGTACTAGTGGTTTGACAGGAAATGTTTTAGAGTCCCTTGGCAGGGCAGAGGCCATTAGTCTAATCTGGATCTAGTCTCTGAGGTTTGGTTAAGTTGTTGAGGTTGTTCTTTGGCCGGGGATCCGCTGACCACACTTGACTGCTTGCTGTAGAGTTCACCTTTATGCCACCCGTGGATGTTCTTTTGTTACTGTGGCAACTTCACCAGAGTAAATCCAATCATGCTGGTGGGGGTGGGGCAATAAGATCTGAAAAAAAATAAATAAAAAAAATCAGATTTTTTAAAGCCAATTATGAAAAAACTTTCTGAAATCCATCTACACTGGAAGCGTGGAAGCATGTTTACTACCACGGACCATGCTGATGTTAGAAGTATAGAAATGGAGCATTCATCAACTGAAGGCGATGGAACTTATTTACTTATATAACGTTCCGTTCGCGTCCAGTGTTGACAGAGTAAATCTGCTTTGTTTTTTTAGGGAACATACCTTTGAAAAAGTAGATGGTATTTAGAACAGACCGCAGTCCTTAAGGTTTTCTTTGATGATAATGTCTGTCACTGCGTTAAACACGATCTCGACGTTCTTTGTGTCTGTGGCACAGGTCAAGTGTCCGTAGATCTCCTTCACTCCCTTCTTCATGTTCAGATCTTGAAATTGAGTTTTGATGTAGTTGCTGGCATCTTCATATGTGTTTGGACCTGCAAAATCAGGATATTCAACATCATACATCATATTTGGTGGGCATATTCAATAAAGGTTGTTAAGACTGTTGTGCATTTGTATTTACAGTTCCAGTACCACCAAGTGTTTGCTATGAGCTATGACGCTCATGCATACTGTTGAAGATGAAAATTCATTTAATTCATTTACTCACTTTCATGCTGATCTAACCTGTTTGACCTTCTATCTTCTGTTGAGATGAATTTTTGAAGAATATTCTGATGACTATTTCAATATAATGATGTGAATGACTGTGAAGTTACAAACACAATAAAAGATCCAAACCAGCCATAAGAAGCTATATCAGAAACGGACTGAATTTAAGTCATTATTCACTTCCTCGCTTCCAGTGAGCTGTTAACCATTCGAAGAGAGTCAAAGAGTTCAATTAGTTCATTTAAAAGATCGGGCTCAAAAGGAGGATTCATTTGTGAATTAGACATTGTCTCTCATGAACGTGCCAAGGAGAGCTACAGCTAGGGCAAATCAAGATTACTAACTTAAATTTAAATCTGTACCAAACGAAAAGCTATCATATGGTTTCAAAAGAGTGACAAGTCATATGGACCTCTTTTATGATACTTTTGTGGTTCTTTGCTGTCATTCTGTAGCTTCATAACCCCAGTCCTCATTTGCCTTCTGTATATTTAAAAGAATGCCCAGGATGCTTTCTTTGAAAAATTTTAGAAGTTTACATGTGGTGTGTTTATTTTTATAGAGACCTCACTCACCATCATAATCAGGAAAACAGATATTCAGGTGGACTTTCTTGATCTTCTCCTCGAAAAGATCTTTCTTGTTGAGGAAAAGCACAATGGAAGTTGTGGCGAAGAACCTGTGGTTGCAGATACTGTTGAAGAGATGGAGACTCTCGTGCATGCGGTTCTGGGGGAAACGTGGGAAATAAGACGTTGAGATGCACTGGTATAGCTTAAAACATCACTATCAAATCCATTGTTTGGTGTCTGTGATATTTGTAATGTGAATGATCTTGTGTTCTTTGCTGATTAAAAGATGCGTAAGGACTGTTCTTTGCTCTTTGAAATAAAGGTTCCAAAAAGTGGTTTGCTCTGCGATGCCATAGAAGAACCATTTTTGGTACCACAAAGAACATTTCAGTGAACAATTTTTAAAATAACCATTTTTTCTTAGTGTGAAGAACATGTTCCCGTAGAAACGTATTCCACTATAAAGAATCTTCTGTTCAATCGAAAGACTCCATAGATGGAACCATAGACGGCAATAAAGAACCTTTATTTTAAAGAGAGTTGACTAAAGATGAGCACTTACCACTTCATCGTCTTCTACCAACACCATGTCGTAAGCACTCAGGGCTCCACAGAAGATGATGCAAGTCACACCTTCGAAACAATGAATCCACTTCTTTCTCTCTGACCTCTGGCCACCCACATCAAACATCCTGCAGCCCAGTGAAAAATCATGAAATGGTTTCATTCAAAATGCTGGTTCTTTTTGATCTAGTTACACAAGATCTGCTGAAATGTACCTAACATGGTCCTCTCACATGGGCAGTCACACATTTTAGGTCTTGGGTTTCTTTACAGTAGCAATTTTTGTGGCTCTCAGTTTTAACAAAGTATGCACGACAGTTGATTCAATCACATTAGCCAGGTAAGACACACCTGAAGTGGAGCTCTTTGCAGGAAAACTGTTCCTCAATGATACCAGTAGTCTTGACTCGAGATCTCAGCACATCCTGCTCAGTGGGGAGGTAGTCAGGTTTGCAGATTCTGTCCATTTCGCTCAAGTAGCTGTTGGAGAGAAGCCATAAATTAGCCTTAAATTACACACCTGAATTGTCCATCTGCTAAAATCCTGAAAATCTCCAAAGCATGAGAACGGTGTACTATAGGGGTGTCAAACTCAGTTCCTGGAGGGCCACAGCCCTACAGAGTTAGGCTTCAACCTTGATTATACATACCTGACCCAGATAATCAAGCCCTTCAGGATTATTTGAAAACTAAGGGAATTACAAAGGGAATTATGGACAATGTAACCACATCCTCAGGGGCCAATGAACTCTATAGGTATTGCTGTCCCTGTTGAGTGTTGTACTCACTATCCAGCGGAGTCGTTTAGCTGGTACTCAGCAGCTCTCTCAAACGAGGCCTGCACACCCGAATCCTTCCATAGCCTCTTGATGACATCTGCGAGCTCTGGAGGCATGCTGCCCTCCTCAATGGAGTCAGACAGGTTCTGGAGCTTCTGACCATCCTCCTGCATGAGACAAAGAAAAGGGGCACTGTTAGCCATCATGCAGTGAGTTATGACTTCTTCCTATTGTTTAATAAGTCACGATAAAACAGGAAGTAGCAACAAATCTTTTCTTCCTAATTGTGACATAAATCCAAGTGTAACGGATTATCAAAAAAAAAAAAAAAAACTTAGAACCAAAGACCTGGTTCTATGCATCAGCTGTTGATTTGATTTTAAGATGTAGAGTTTGCAGGGGCAGGGTTTGAGCAATCTAAATGTTTGGAGAAGTCCGGTATCAGCAGGGAAAAGTCGATTTCAGTTAGCCAGTAACATGCACCCTTTGAAGGTAAAAAGGGTGAAAACTTTTGTACCTTTTTTCTAAAGAGTGTAGATCATGAACAGTTCATCCATGCATAATGTTTCATTTTTAAAAATGTTGAAATTAAAACAGAATTTTCATTTCATGCCAAAATTGTGTATGTTGTTGTGTTTCAACATGTGCATTTTGTTGGCATGTGAATGTCTACACACTTATCATTGGTCTTTTTGTGATTTGGAGCTGTTTTGCAGACCTGTGCTGCTGGTGACCCAAAGTTGATGTCCAGCATCTCCATGCCCCTGATGATGGCCAGAGCAGATTGCAGGATGTTGCCAAAAATAATAGATCGAAACTCCATTTGTTCTTCTTTTGTATAACCACCTTGATGGAGAATTCTTGGGGGGAGCAACAGAGTGGTTTTGATTAATGTTTTGAAGGTGAGTACTGTACACACAGTACATACAGGGCAGGCTTTTTTACAGTCTATGGGCAGGCTTCACATTCACTACCATCTGCTGGTCACACATTAGCATTACAAGGGGTAGAACAGTGTATGTAAGCACTGACATTTACAAATGCACACCAATTATTAAAGAAAAATTCAACTAGAATGCATGGATGAGATTTTAATTTCACTTCAGGCTTGATAAAGTATATATATCCTGAATTCTGTGCTTCCACAGCCTGTAACGATACAAACAGACAATTCTAAGCATATATTTTGGATGTTGCAAGTGTTTAAACTTACTTCATCTGTTTTACAATGGTGCTCTTCCCAGATTCACCAGCACCTACAAGACGGAAAGAAAAACACGATGCAGAACAATGTATGAGCAACAAAAGAACAAACGAGGAGCCCTCAAATGGTCTTAAACTGAACTTCAGACAATCTTCCAGCTACATTATATGTCCCTCTATGACTTAAATGTGAAGTTTTGAAATAGTATTTTCCTGTAAAACATACTCCAGCGATCTTTTGAATAATTTTTACAGTGTATATGATGGTTACTGTAGGCCTTACGCATTCCATAGTGCCTGAATTTAGTTATTTGAATTGTTTATTTTCTGCTCTGTGGATTTGGATTTTTAATAATGAGGTCAATGTTAAGTGGTAGATGATCTGTTAAGAATAAACTTATGGATTGTCATTGATGGCCAGGTCAGAGGAAGGCTCTTTAACCTGCTTATAAAGTGACCCAATTGGATTTGTGTTAGGGAAAGCCTCTCAGAAGATCACCGACACTTTGATTCGTCTTGGAGCTTCAGTCAGTCCAGGGCAAGGGGGTGGGGCTTAACCGTCTCCCGTGGCAACTGTCACTCTTACCTTCCCTTTACTTCCGAAGTTAACTGTAGCCGTGAAGAGAACTTGCGTCATCCCTGTTGGTCCATTTGAATGCTTAGTTCAGCAACTAGATTAAATGATGCTGTCTACTTCTTAATTCTCAGGTGTGAACGCATATCAGTACCATTATTACCACACCCTTTGGCTTTTATTGTGCAAAAAAAGTCTAAAGTGATTTGCTAATTTACTGAGAAAACTCATTTCGATAATTTACTAAACAGAGATGGAAGAGTATGTATCTATAATAAGTTTAACTTCTTCCAATTTAATATTTTAATGTTGTTATTATTATCTGAGAACAGCAGGTTATGAACTTCCTGTTCAGACAGGAAGTGACTTATCAAGCTGCAAGAAATCAGGTTGGTACTTAATCAATGCATCTGTCTCACAGTGATTTGCTGAAATGGCTCACTGATGTAAGGTGTCTTGATGTAATAAACTGTTAGGAGCACTCAAACTGGCCTCCTTTGATTTCCGTTCCCATTGGAAGATAAACTGAACCTGAGCTTAAGAGGATCGGGGCTTAAATCATCACAGTAATCGGATTCTGGTCTTATTGTCGATATGCCACAATTCACAGTGTTCCTCAGGTTGTGATCTTTTAAGGCGACTTCATTTTCAGTGAAAATGTGGATGTGTTGCTGAAGACAAGCTGGAACTGAACATTTTAAAAGCTCATTTAAAATAAACATTTAATTAGACAAAGATCATTCATGTTAAAAATGGTGAACAGAAAAAGAGCTTATGTGCATCACCTAATTCACATGCAAAATCATTACTAGTGTTGTAAATGCCATCAAATAGTGGTGCAAAATGGCATAATTATTAGTAAAAAAACCCCCCAAAAAACGGTATTTATTCTCTCTTGTTGTATTTGAATTCTACCGCATTATGAAGTCAAACATGACAACTGATTACAATTGTGTCATTTATAATATAATTACAAAACCCCTTGTAGTCTCAAATCCTTTGTAAATCAGATTTGCCTTAACGCTCTGCCTCAGTGCATCTATAACTCTTAATCCCTGAAAAAAATCAAGATAAACAAACTTTCTCATTGTGTTGACTATTCTGAAGTCACTTTATTCTGTTCGATACTAGTTAATGTCAATCATCAAGGATGCATATATCTTATGTTCAGAAACAACTGAAGTTCTTCTAAGATGCTAAGATCTGCAGCAACTTCTTCCAGCTTACTAGTAGTGACCACCAGTTGCAGACACAAATGTACATAAAGCATCTGAAGCTCATTCTGGATGCAGAATCTCTTAACTCAGCACCAGTGGACTGAGGAATCAAACGAACACCAATTTCTTACCCAGCAGCAGAAGTTTGACAGTTTTTGCTTCTTTATCAGCATCTTCCTGGAGCTGTTTTTCCAGCTCTTTGGATTTCTTGGCCATTTCCTTATCCTCTGCGCTCGCTCCGCTACCCATCTCGTCGTCTGACGCTTCCCTGTCAAGTTCCTCAAGGAAAGAAATTTTGCCGGCTTCCCCTGTGCTTTGTGGAGAGAGAAATGGATACAGGTAGCCCTGTACTTTGGATCACGTGGCAGGAGGAGGGTCGCAGAAGTGTTGATTCCTCTTCTAGATGTGACTGACCTACCTCGGGATGGACGAGTGGATAGAGACAGGCACAGAGACTGAAGCGGAATGCCCTGCTTCCTCCTTTGGTCGCTCTATCCCCTCTAATTCCTCCTTGTCCACCTCAAAAGTCTTAGCTTAGGATTGGGGAGGGCTTTGCTGATCTTCCTGTGTGAACCAGCCAATCCTATTAGCTCGGCTAACAAGGACAGAAATGAAGGTTGTAAAAATTAGGACCAATGCTTCAAGTGAACTATAGCTTTTGACAATGATCAGATGATAATGTGTGATCAGTTGGGGCTTGTTTGGATTTGTGGCTGATATGATTAAGCTTTCGTTTAGAACTGCTTCACGATATTTGAAGAAAAATGAGGTTGAGCTTTTACAGTAATATGCATGTAGAACATCTGCTTCTTCTTCAGAATTTTTAGTGCATTGGCATCACAAAATCAACAATTTTCTATAACAATATCGTCTTTTAAACTGATGTTTATTTAGTTCTTAGAGGTCAGAAGAAGCTCTTGTTCTTGGCGGACTCTTTTTTCTGAGGGGTTGACACATGTATAGCATTCTCCATTTGACACATACACGTTTGTTTTTGTGAAAAGTGGGGACATCCCATAGGCGTAATGGTTTTTATACTATACAAACTGTATGTGCTATTGCCCTACACCAACCCTACACCTAACCCTACCCCTTACAGGAAACTTTGTGCTATTTCAGATTTTCAATACACTCCATTCTGTGTGATTTATAAGCGTTTTGAAAAGTGGGGACATGGGGTAATGTCCTGAAAAGTCACCTTCTCCTTGTAATACCTATGTCATACCCTTGTCATTATACAAAGTGATGTCCTCATTTGTCACAAAAACGTGCACGCGTGCACACACACACACACACACACATACACACACACACACACACACAACCAGTTTCATGTGTTATGTAACCCCGAGCTTGGGGGACTAGAGGTAAAGGAGGAGAGCTTACAGGTCAGTGTGTCTTGTTTCCGGGAGATGGGGGAGTGGTAAAGTGGTAAGTTGCCATCCGATCACCGTTCTCTTCTCTAACATCATCTTTAACACCATTGAACTGATCTTTATCTCCACCACCCACTGCGCTTAAGAGAATGAATCTGTATTAACTGTCCACTATAACTCATCAATATGATTTATTCACATTGGGCTGTGAAAACTGATTTATTTTTATCCTGACTTAAAGCTTGTATTAAATGATTCAACCTACCTGATTCAACTTTTCACATCCATCCAATATTAGGCAGTTGTTTCTGTGTGTATGTCTTTGATGTCAAATAAACCAATTTCATTTAGTGGTTTTGTTTGTCAATTTTGAATAGCGACATAAAATATAGGCCTACTCTTAATGGAATGTCCCAAGGATTAATAAGTACAAATTTGCTCTTGCAAACGTGTGTTCATTAAAGGAAATCTCTAAAGAGAAAAAAACAAGTAGGGTATAATTGGGGAAGATGCCACGCTTATGAACAGTGTGTATTTATTTATTTAAAAAAAAAAAAAAAAATAGTGTATGCATTGTTTAGATTTAAGTTTAGCATGTGCAGGATGATGATGCATTAGCCAATGCATTATTAACCCACTTGTGCCCATCTTTTTCTGAATTGTCCATGTTCTGCATTTATTTTCCCCAGGTTTTTTTTTTTTCTTCTTCTTAAAAATCGTATTTCAATGTGCAGCAACCGGTGGGCAAATATGTTGTATGCCTTCAATGTCAAATTTGAATAGGAGGAGAACATTTGGCATCTATTTCAAGATAAATGCTTTCAAAAGATCAATCTTTATTCATAAACAAATTTATTATGTATAAAAGAACATTTGATGCGGACCCAAAAAGCATCTAGCTTATAATCTCTTGAATATGAAAACACAACCAACAACAAATCCATTTGTCTTAAAGCGGTCATATAATGCCCATTTTCCACAAGTTGATATTATTCTTTAGGATCTAAATGAAAACTCTGTAACATAGTTTGGTTAAAATTTCTCATTGGTAGTGTAAAAAACACCTTTTTCACCCTTGTCAGAGCAAGCGGTATTGTGTAATTCTCCTTTAAATGTTAATGAGCTCTGCTGACTCCGCCCCTCTCTTCCAAGCCGCTCTCTGAGGGACTGTTTACTTTAGCCGCATTAATCGTGAAACTTGCTAATTAGCAAATTATTAGGAAAGGCCATTTGCAAAGATTCATTTAAAAAACCTTGTACTCACTTTTTCTGGAGGTGAAGCTGGATCACGAATGATTCGCGCGAACATAGACGCATTTAGGTAGATCGAGGGCGCTTTCCCTTCAGAATCAAACCTAATCCTCTTCAGCCGTTCAGATGACGGGAGTAAATGACTACTGCTATGTTCATTATTACATCCAACAACAAAACACCTCAATCGCTTAGGAGTCATCCTTGTCTACATCTGCTCCGGCGGTGAAACAACTGATGACAGCTCACTCAGGGCGGGTCTAAGGTAAGACACCAGTGCAGTCTGTGCTGAAATGCTGCTGTCAATCAAACTATCGTGGGAGGGGCCTCCGATCTTGTGACGTCACAAGACGAACAGCTCGATTTGAGGCAGGGGAAAACATATTAGGAGATTTAAAAAAAAACACTGGATGGATTTTTATCATTATAGGATGGTTGTGTACAGGCACTGCCAACATACATTTCAGTTCAAACAACTTGTAAAAGTGCTTGTAGCATTATATGACCCCTTTAAAGTGGTGGAACAGTGCAGAACAAAGTGCAGGCATTAAGTTGCCCCAACAGGGCATTGTGTATCAAAAAGTTAAATGAAAATAATAAATAAAAATAAGTAGAATGAAGAAAAAATTACACCTATATGACAAAAAAGGTATACCTGAAAGAAAATTAAAATTTTTTAGGCCCATAGTATTCAATGGCTGACTGTAGTAGGTGATTTCGTATAATTATGTAAATGTAAACTCATTACTTGCCTGAATTTCAACATTATAATGGAATCATAAGCTATTAGTCATAAAAAGAATTAAGGTCCTTGACCGATTAGAATGAAACGCATCCAAACCAGATGAAGGGGCCTTACAAGACATAATATCATAAAAGGGAGAAAAAGATCATCTACAGCAATTAATCTCATGCTTTAACTCTTTATGTTTCCATTCTTCCTTTTGTGTGACTGACTGAAGTTTGTAAACTGCTACTGTCACTTAAAAACTGGAAATTCTCACCCCCCATGGCAAAAGCAGACACAGGTGGGGCAGTAGAGCTGTGGAAAGATTGCTCTCTCATCTCCTCCTTTTAACAGATTTATTCCCTATCAAATTAAGGTCTACTGTACAGTAGAGATGTCAGTTAAAGGGTTAAGTTATGTTTTAGGTGGGATATTATGAAAGCAAAAAGCACTAAACAAGACCAATAACCTTGATTTATTAACCTATCAACACAGTATATCCCATTTCCCCATAATATGTACTTACAAGTAATTTGCCCACCGGCAACTATAGTTTTATATATATATATATATATATATATATATATATATGTCAACAAAAAATACTCTTTGGGAGGGTTTTCCTGCTTCCTGGAAATAGGGGTAGGAAGTTGACAGCCTCATGTGACAGGAAGGAAGTGAATACCTTTTTTTGTCTTGAAATCCTTTATTTGGTTCTTTGCTTGCATGTCATTGAGACATAAAACAATACTCACAAAAGTATGACAAAAAACTGCGGCAACTATATTTGCCGGTGGGCTTAAGGGAAATATATAGAAAAATAATTTAGTTGTCATGCACAAAATGTACAAATATATATATATATATATATGAAAAAATACTTTTCATATCATTACATTACAAATCATTTACATTTTAGGAATGTAAAAAACTAACTTAACTACTTTAAAGTGTGTTTTGACAATTTTATCACTTAAATCCTAGTAAAAGAGATTTATCTAAAAGTTAGGCTACATCTATTTTATGGCTTGTGAAGGAATATGAATACATAGGCTATTTAATTGCTCATATTTTAATTGAAGATGTACGGTGGCCGAGAGCTGCATATGCACTTCAGAAAACACATGCAAATAGAAAAAGCACCAGCAAATCAAGAAAACATCTTCATCAGTTTAACAGCAGGTGCTGCAAATGCTCATAATGCAAATAAATAAAGAAACGCGCTGCAAATGCTCACAACACAACCAAATAAAGAATTTTATTTGCAGTGCATTTCTTTGTTTGGTTGTGCTGTGAGTATTAGCAGTGCGTTTCTTTATTTGGTTGTGTTGTGAGCATTTGCAGTGCATGTGTTGTCATATTGATGAAGTTGTTTTCTTAATTTGCAGGTGCTTTTTCTATTTGCAGGGCATTGAGCTCTCTCGGCAAGTAATGATGTCTTATTAGACACGCATTCAAATTGATTGATTTTGCTTAGGTTTATATAATCTGTACATATAACTTATTATATGTGTTAAGATTTTGTTAGATATGGAAACATCAAATATTTTAAAAGACAGCTAACTTGACAAGGAAAAGCGGAGCAGCAATCAAAAATGTCCGTCTCGCGCATGTGTACGTAGAACACAACGATTAAAAGCAACGGAACGTTCTGACCGTCTCAACCAGTGCCAAATCTCTACAAAATGAATTGGCCTAGGCTTCATGTTAACCAGAAGTCAACAATCGCTCATCAGCTAATCACTAACTCTGCTTTCAGTTGATTTGAAACAAATACATTGCACTAATCTAAAACCAGTGATGGAGGTAACGAATTACAACTACTCACGTTACTGTAATTAAGTAGTTTTTTAGGGTAGCCTACTTGTACTTTTTTGAGTATATTTTTAAAGCTGTACTTTTACTTGTACTTAAATGCAAATTAAGCAAAATAATCTACTTCGTTACATTTAAATCATAGTTTGTTACTCAGTACGCCCAATTTGAATTGATATTCAAACCTTTGACGGCATTTCAGTAGCCAATAAAGATATCCGATCAAAACGGACCAATAAAAGCCCTGATATCTGAACCGCGGGAAAATCCGCCGCTGCAGCAGCAGGGTTGAAGAGTTGATGGACAGTGAGGGAGCTCAGCGTAACTGGAGTCAGAAGTTTGGAGAAACAAACTGCATGGTAGTGTTATCATAAATATCTATATTTTGATACCGATACTGAAATATCTGACACGGTTCCATTACTCATTTCCAACAGTATCTACCGTATATAGCCTGCCCTACACCGATACACGCGGTGTCTGGCTCTCTCCTCTCCGACAGCGAAGTTTGACGCGCATCCGCCTCCTGTCAATTACAGAGTCCGAATCTGAATGTCCGCGCGGGATTGCAGCTATTCCGCATAATTTTAATCATTTCCACGCAAATGTGGCGAGCGCTTTATTGTAACATGAGAACACAGACATGCAATAGCAGAAAACTGGATGCGAGCTCTCAAATAGGCCTAAACTTATACAAATGAACTGCCCGTCCTCTCACCCCGATATTGCTTGTGCGCACTGACTGTGTGCTATCGCGATATCTCCGTGCTTTTATAGTAGAAAGTATGTTTTTGCTCCTAGATTATCATTCAGAATAGATCCACGCCTGACCGATGAAAATGCTACTGGAAATGTTATTGACTGTAAGTGAAATCCACCAGAAAGTCTTTCAATAGGAAAGATGGAACTAGAAATGTTTCGGAATGGGATATTTGTATGATTTGTACATATAAATATCCTA
Source organism: Onychostoma macrolepis (assembly GCF_012432095.1). NCBI lineage: Eukaryota > Metazoa > Chordata > Actinopteri > Cypriniformes > Cyprinidae > Onychostoma > Onychostoma macrolepis. The sequence continues at coordinate 15,509,973 of NC_081162.1, read as the reverse complement.
ATCTGTCTAACTGCATCACTATTGTACAGATATTACAGGTCAAAGCCATCTGATGTTCCATTTATCTAAATAAATAACATATATGGCTCTTAAATCACTGCTTATAAAAATTCAGTGTTGTCATATTTCGAATACCTCAACTGAATTGAGGTCATTTGTTTTATAATTTTATTACTGACTGTGTACTTGTCTTTTTTTGTAAATTCAGTTCAGTTTGAAATCAAATTTGAAATCAAGCTTCTTTGCTTTAAGCTTTTGCAACAAAGTTACCCTATTTTAAAGACACAAATACACAGAATGAGCAAATGATCAATATTTATATGTTAGGCTATGTAAATAAAAACCTATATTAAAATCTGTTCATCATATAAAGTGACCGTGTCCTTTTAGAAGACTTGGATTAAACCACTCAAAGCTTGAAATAATGCTTGCCTTGAAAAAATGGATGGGTTATAATATTTCAGTATTACATGGCATATCTATGCTTCAAAAGTTTTCATTCACTCTAAAACTGAACCTGCTCAAGTGCAGCAGACAGATTAGGCCTCCATTCAAGAACAAAAGATGATGCACTTACATTATACAGCTTTCTCTTACGTATCTATAGTGTTTATCTCTGTCAGAGCTGCCCACACGGCAGTGTTACCACAAAATAAATATTATTATTAAATTCAGATTGCACATATTGAATTATCTTAGCAGGTGTAATGCTACAACAGCGTGCTCAGTTTGATTCACAAACAAATGACTCATTTGAATGGTTAAGTGAATCGAATCAGAGAGTCACTCGTATGATGTTTATGGCGCCTCCAGCGCAGCTCGACTCCTATGATTCAATAGCAATCACTCGTTGAAAAGACGAATCGAATGAATTCTAGCAAACAAAATAGAATTTAACTCATTAAAACGTAATTACCTTACATTATCGTGCACTGGATACAGCTCATCGGTTTTTCATATTAAAAAATTGCATATTGTTTTCCTAAAGAGACCGCCTGACAGTTAGGCCTAACGTTACTCATCAACACTCAATATATCCAGGACCGAACGGTTTTTCTGACGCTATTATCATCGCAAACCTAACAGAAACCATCTAAAAACTATACTCTTCGTGGCATTTAAATATCAAACAACACTAGATTGATCATTAAATAACTTAACTTACCTTTTGCAGCTGAAGTATTCCTCTTGAGAACTGTGTCCGCTGAAATCTCCTCAGGATTAACCGCCAAATCTCTCTCTCAGCGGCTGATCTTCATTCCAGCAGCGGCCGCCGGAGACAAAACCAGCTCGGGCCAAGGTAGATACACGCAACTACACCGAGTGTGGACCTGCTGCACGTACAACAGCTTTCAGCCGAGATCGCCCAGAGAGAAAAGCCGCCTGTCAGCCAGAAGTGTTTTGTAGAGTCGGCGCGGCTCTGGCCCATTATCTTCTCACCGACGTCGTGACTGAGCCGACAGTGCCGCATTTCAGCCAGAATCGGCCCGAGTGTGCTTGCTATGTGGGGACCGTCTCAACCAGTGCCAAATCTCTACAAAATGAATTGGCCTAGGCTTCATGTTAACCAGAAGTCAACAATCGCTCATCAGCTAATCACTAACTCTGCTTTCAGTTGATTTGAAACAAATACATTGCACTAATCTAAAACCAGTGATGGAGGTAACAATTACAACTACTCACGTTACTGTAATTAAGTAGTTTTTTAGGGTAGCCTACTTGTACTTTTTTGAGTATATTTTTAAAGCTGTACTTTTACTTGTACTTAAATGCAAATTAAGCAAAATAATCTACTTCGTTACATTTAAATCATAGTTTGTTACTCAGTACGCCCAATTTGAATTGATATTCAAACCTTTGACGGCATTTCAGTAGCCAATAAAGATATCCGATCAAAACGGACCAATAAAAGCCCTGATATCTGAACCGCGGAAAATCCGCCGCTGCAGCAGCAGGGTTGAAGAGTTGATGGACAGTGAGGAGCTCAGCGTAACTGGAGTCAGAAGTTTGGAGAAACAAACTGCATGGTAGTGTTATCATAAATATCTATATTTTGATACCGATACTGAAATATCTGACACGGTTCCATTACTCATTTCCAACAGTATCTACCGTATATAGCCTGCCCTACACCGATACACGCGGTGTCTGGCTCTCTCCTCTCCGACAGCGAAGTTTGACGCGCATCCGCCTCCTGTCAATTACAGAGTCCGAATCTGAATGTCCGCGCGGGATTGCAGCTATTCCGCATAATTTTAATCATTTCCACGCAAATGTGGCGAGCGCTTTATTGTAACATGAGAACACAGACATGCAATAGCAGAAAACTGGATGCGAGCTCTCAAATAGGCCTAAACTTATACAAATGAACTGCCCGTCCTCTCACCCCGATATTGCTTGTGCGCACTGACTGTGTGCTATCGCGATATCTCCGTGCTTTATAGTAGAAAGTATGTTTTGCTCCTAGATTATCATTCAGAATAGATCCACGCCTGACCGATGAAAATGCTACTGGAAATGTTATTGACTGTAAGTGAAATCCACCAGAAAGTCTTTCAATAGGAAAGATGGAACTAGAAATGTTTGAATGGGATATTTGTATGATTTGTACATATAAATATCCTAATCTGTCTAACTGCATCACTATTGTACAGATATTACAGGTCAAAGCCATCTGATGTTCCATTTATCTAAATAAATAACATATATGGCTCTTAAATCACTGCTTATAAAAATTCAGTGTTGTCATATTTGAATACCTCAACTGAATTGAGCTCATTTGTTTTATAATTTTATTACTGACTGTGTACTTGTCTTTTTTTGTAAATTCAGTTCAGTTTGAAATCAAATTTGAAATCAAGCTTCTTTGCTTTAAGCTTTTGCAACAAAGTTACCCTATTTTAAAGACACAAATACACAGAATGAGCAAATGATCAATGTTTATATGTTAGGCTATGTAAATAAAAACCTATATTAAAATCTGTTCATCATATAAAGTGACCGTGTCCTTTTTAGAAGACTTGGATTAAACCACTCAAAGCTTGAAATAATGCTTTCCTTGAAAAAATGGATGGGTTATAATATTTCAGTATTACATGGCATCATGGGTGTAGAGCACAGTTTGTTGATTTCTTGGGGCATCTGGCAGAGCGTTAGGATCCAGAAGCGAAGATATTAATTAATATTTTTTGGTAATTCATGAAATATCGCAGATAAAAAGTAACTAGTACTCTGAGTAGTTTTTGAGAAGAGTACTTTGTACTTTTACCTAAGTACCGTTTTGACACCAGTGCTTTTACTTGTAAATGAGTATTATTTCAGCAATGTAACAGTACTTGTACTTGAGTACAAATTTTCAGTACTCTTTCCACCACTGTCTAAAACCAGAAACAGATCCAGACCCTCCCACTCGATAGCGCATGCTCCTTGTCTCCTTCCCCAGATGGATGATGGGAAAAAAAAACTTACCTGTGAAAGCGAGATTTCAACCCACGTCACTTTGGGTAAGCAGATTTTTTCTTACTGCTTGTGGCAGGTTGTGAACACCCAAATCCCTAAATGCGTCCAAGAGGAATATAGCAAGCTAATCATGGTATCCTTCTCTTCATCAGAGCCAATCTCATTAGAGTTTCTGTGGTCCAGGCCTGCCTCTAACACTCACTGCTTCCACGCTGCTGACAAGATTACTAGCCGAGGCCCTCATGGGTCAGGGTGGGTGACAGTGGACTGGGATTGTTTTAGATTGTTATTTCCTGTTATATATATATCCTACTCCATTTTTAAATATATATATATATATATATATATATATATATGTGTGTGTGTGTGTGTATATGTATGTTATACATTATAAAAATAATTCAGTTGAGTTGAAAATTGCATTACATTTTTGACTTTTCCCTGCAGGTTGTATAAATTGCTCAATCCAGTATGCTACTTGTTTTAATCCTGATTATGCATAAACCGTTGTCACCATTTTTCATGCTAATATGCATGCACTTCAATTAATATGTGACAGAGACTGGTGCAGGAGCATCTCGACCCTGCTGTTTCAAACGGAATAGCTAAATGCATGCTTTTGCAGAGACCTGATCTGCATTCAGAGCTGACACAGAATTTAAACAGCATGAGCGGTTTCCCTAGTGGAAGGACTGTTGAATCATTAATGACTCATTCTTGCACTCATATAAAGGTGTAGTGTGTACAGTACGCCTACAGTCCCTTGTGAGATCATGCACTATTGGTCATGGCACAGTGCTTGTAAACATGAGTAATATGCTCTGTCCTAATAGATGGGTGTTTGGTTTAAAATAAATATGCATAAGTTTTGTTGCAAATAATGTTTTTATATGTTGATTTAATATTGATTTTTGGTATTTTGTTATTACTGCTTTCTTTTTGGATTCATTTTTGGCAATGTAGGTTTCTTGTGGCTTTGATGCATTAATATAATAAACAGTTATCCTTGTACAAACATGAATGCATCACTCTCAGTCTCCACAAGAGGGAGGTGTAAACCCATCACTTTAACGCACTCTGACTGATATACATATTAGTTTAGGAGGAAGGAAATCTCAACAACCATGTCTTCAGAATTCTCTGACTTAACATATTGATTTCCTCCAAAGACACTATGTTCTGTAATTTTATGGCATAAAACACCTTTTTTTCCAGGAGTATAATATCGAATACATTTTTCGTCTTTGGTTCTGTATGTAAGCTAATGCTAAAATTTCCAGGGCCCATTGGAGCTGCATTTTTATTGTTGGAGCCATTCACTGAAGTAAAGTTTTACTTGGCCACTGGGTGGCACCTGTGACACAGTATAATTGTAGCACCGGTGTAAGAGTCAGGTGTGTGCGTTGGTAAAGTTGGGAAGCACACAGTTTTTGACCGCACGGCAGAGTAGCGTGCAACATGGACTATGATCGTATGCTGTGTCTTCAAGGTATGGACTTGCATTGCACGTTATTGAACAAGGAACACTCACAGCAAGTTGTTTTGAAACAATCGTTATTGGAGCACAATAACAAAGAAAGACATTTGTTTGCATCTATTTCCACTTGCACAAACTCTGTATGTGTTCTAGAACTTGCTCACTCATTATCAATGGCAGCGGCTTAATGGAAAGTCGTTACATTTACCATGCTGACATGTCCAGTCAGCACAGAGACAAAGATTCTTTTGTTATGTAAAGACCCCTTGCTGTACATTGCTGATGAGGGTAGGTGTATGCTGTCACTAGCATTTCACAGGCATTCTCAGTATAGATATGGAAAAATTAGCAGCTCATGAACTTAAGTTTATGAATTTGAATTGCAGTATATTTCAAGATTCAGAATTGGAAGCAAATTTGAATTTTGGTAGAATTAAATTAAAATGTTGAAATTCGGTTTCTAATTTTTATTACAGTTTCAATATGAATTTCAATGAATACATTATTGCACACACAACATTGGCATATGTTGTCTGTGCAATAATGTATTCATGGAAATTAATATTTTCAATAACATTAGATGACATTAATAATCAATACATAAGTTTGTATGTGTGCATGTATGTACAGGTGCATCTCAATAAATTAGAATGTCGTGGAAAATTCAACTCAAATTGTGAAACTCGTGTACTAAATTCAATGCACACAGACTGAAGTAGTTTAAGTCTTTGGTTCTTTTAATTGTGATGATTTTGGGTCACGTTTAACAAAAACCCACCTATTCACTATCTCAACAAATTAGAATACTTCATAAGACCAATAAAAAAAATAAAAAAATTTTTTAGTGAATTGTTGGCCTTCTGGAAAGTATGTTCATTTACTGTATATGTACTCAATGCTTGGTAGGGGCTCCTTTTGCTTTAATTACTGCCTCAATTCGGCGGGACATGGAGGTGATCAGTTTGTGGCACTGCTGAGGTGGTATGGAAGCCCAGGTTTCTTTGACAGTGGCCTTCAGCTCATCTGCATTTTTTGGTCTTTTGTTTCTCATTTTCCTCTTGACAATACCCCATAGATTCTCTATGCACACCAACACCATGGTCATTTAACCAACTTTTGGTGCTTTTGGCAGTGTGGGCAGGTGCCAAATCCTGCTGGAAAATGAAATCAGCATCTTTAAAAAGCTGGTCAGCAGAAGGAAGCATGAAGTGCTCCAAAATTTCTTGGTAAACGGGTGCAGCGACTTTGGTTTTCAAAAAAACACAATGGACCAACGCCAGCAGATGACATTGCACCCCAAACCATCACAGACTGTGGAAACTTAACGGTGGACTTCAAGCAACTTGGGCTATGAGCTTCTCCACCCTTCCTCCAGACTCTAGGACCGTGGTTTCCAAATGAAATACAAAACTTGCTCTCATCTGAAAAGAGGACTTTGGACCACTGGGCAACAGTCCAGTTCTTCTCCTTAGCCCAGGTAAGACGCCTCTGACGTTGTCTGTGGTTCAGGAGTGGCTTAACAAGAGGAATACGACAACTGTAGCCAAATTCCTTGACACGTCTGTGTGTGGTGGCTCTTGATGCCTTGACCCCAGCCTCAGTCCATTCCTTGTGAAGTTCACCCATATTCTTGAGTCGATTTTAGCGTGTTGTTTGTGCATCTTTTTCTTCCACACTTTTTCCTTCCACTCAACTTTCTGTTAACATGCTTGGATACAGCACTCTGTGAACAGCCAGCTTCTTTGGCAATGAATGTTTGTGGCTTACCCTCTTTGTGAAGGATGTCAGTGATTGTCTTCTGGACAACTGTCAGATCAGTAGTCTTCCCCATGATTGTGTAGCCTAGTGAACCAAACTGAGAGACCATTTTGAAGGCTCAGGAAACCTTTGCAGGTGTTTTGAGTTGATTAGCTGATTGGCATGTCACCATATTTGAATTGGTGGGTTTTTGTTAAATGTGAGCCAAAATCATCACAATTAAAAGAACCAAAGACAACTACTTCAGTCTGTGTGCATTGGATTTATTTAATACACGAGTTTCACAATTTGAGTTGAATTACTGAAATAAATTCTAAAATAACTTTTCCACGACATTCTAATTTATTGAGATGCACCTGTAATAAGTATTGAACTCGTCACCATTTTTCTCAGTGAATATATTTCTAAAGGTGCTGTTGACATGAAATTTTCACCAAATGTCAGTAACAATCCAAGTAATCCGTGCATACAAAGAAAGCAAAACAAATAAGTTCAGAAATGAAGGTCTGTGTAATAAAGTGGAATGACACAGGGAAAAAGTATTGAACACATGAAGAAAGGGAGGTGCAAAAAAGCATGGAAAGCCAAGACACCAGCTGAAATCTATCAGTAATTAGAAAGCAATCCTGCCTCTTGTCAGTGGAAATTGATATTAGTTGGTTCAGTCCCAACTGATGGCCTATAAAAAGACCGATGTGTCACACACGAAACATTTCATGATGGGTAAAAGCAAAGAGCTTTCTCAAGACCTTTGCAACGTTATTGTTGCAAAAGATACTGATGGCATTGCTTACAGAAGGATTTCTATACTTCTGAATGTTCCAGTGAGCACTGTTGGGGCCATAATCCAGAAGTGGAAAGCATCATTTCACCGTAAACCGGCAATGACCAGGTGCTCCTCGCAAGATTTCTGCCAAATGAGTAAAAAGAATTATCAGAAGAGTTGTCCAAGAACCAAGGATCACTTGTGGAGAGCTTCAGAAAGACCTGGAATTAGCATGTAGAATTGTTTCAAAAAAACAATAAGTAATACACTGAACCCCCGTGGCCTGTATGCACGCTCACCACGCAAGGCTCTATTGCTACAGAAAAAGCATGTTGAAGCTCGTTTAAAGTTTGCTGCACAACATTTAGACAAGCCTGTGAAATACTGGCAGAATATAGTCTGGTCAGATGAGACACTAATTGTACTTTTTGGATGCTATAATACACACCATGTTTGGAGGTTAAATGGCACTGCACATCACCCCAAAACATCATGGTGTGGCACTGGCAAAATTCATATAGTTGAAGGAAGGATGAATGGAAAAATGTACTGAGACATTCTTGATAAAAATCTGCTGTCATCTACCAGGAGGCGTCTTGAAGCTGTCATTACCAACAAAGGCTTTTGTACAATGTATTAAATAAATTTCATTAAGCGTGTTCAATACTTTTTTCCCTGGGTCATTCCATTTTATTACACAGAATTTAATTTCTGAACTTATTTTTGTTTTCTTTGTATGTATGGATTACTTGGGTTGTTACCGACATCTGGTGAAAATTTCATGTCAACAGCACCTTTAGAAATATATTTAATGAGAAAAATGGTGACATGTTCAATACTTATTTTACCCGCTGTATGTATGTATGTATGTGTGTGTGTGTGTGTGTGTGTGTGTGTGTATACAGTGAGGAAAAGAAGTATTTGAACACCCTGCTATTTTGCAAGTTCTCCCACTTAGAAATCATGGAGGGGTCTGAAATTGTCATCGTAGGTGCATGTCCACTGTGAGAGACATAATCTAAAAAAAAAAATCCAGAAATCACAATGTATGATTTTTTAACTATTTATTTGTATGATACAGCTGCAAATAAGTATTTGAACACCTGTCTATCAGCTAGAATTCTGACCCTCAAAGACCTGTTAGTCTGCCTTTAAAATGTCCACCTCCACTCCATTTATTATCCTAAATTAGATGCACCTGTTTGAGGTCGTTAGCTGCATAAAGACACCTGTCCACCCCATACAATCAGTAAGAATCCAACTACTAACATGGCCAAGACCAAAGAGCTGTCCAAAGACACTAGAGACAAAATTGTACACCTCCACAAGGCTGGAAAGGGCTACGGGAAATTGCCAAGCAGCTTGGTGAAAAAGGTCCACTGTTGGAGCAATCATTAGAAATGGAAGAAGCTAAACATGACTGTCAATCTCCCTCGGACTGGGGCTCCATGCAAGATCTCACCTCGTGGGGTCTCAATGATCCTAAGAAAGGTGAGAAATCAGCCCAGAACTACACGGGAGGAGCTGGTCAATGACCTGAAAAGAGCTGGGACCACCGTTTCCAAGGTTACTGTTGGTAATACACTAAGACGTCATGGTTTGAAATCATGCATGGCACGGAAGGTTCCCCTGCTTAAACCAGCACATGTCCAGGCCCGACTTAAGTTTGCCAATGACCATTTGGATGATCCAGAGGAGTCATGGGAGAAAGTCATGTGCTCAGATGAGACCAAAATAGAACTTTTTGGTCATAATTCCACTAAACGTGTTTGGAGGAAGAAGAATGATGAGTACCATCCCAAGAACACCATCCCTACTGTGAAGCATGGGGTGGTAGCATCATGCTTTGGGGTGTTTTTCTGCACATGGGACAGGGCGACTGCACTGTATTAAGGAGAGGATGACCGGGGCCATGTATTGCGAGATTTTGGGGAACAACCTCCTTCCCTCAGTTAGAGCATTGAAGATGGGTCGAGGCTGGGTCTTCCAACATGACAATGACCAAGCACACAGCCAGGATAACCAAGGAGTGGCTCTGTAAGAAGCATATCAAGGTTCTGGCGTGGCCTAGCCAGTCTCCAGACCTAAACCCAATAGAGAATCTTTGAGGGAGCTCAAACTCCGTGTTTCTCAGCGACAGGCCAGAAACCTGACTGATCTAGAGAAGATCTGTGTGGAGGTGGGCCAAAATCCCTCCTGCAGTGTGTGCAAACCTGGTGAAAACTACAGGAAACGTTTGACCTCTGTAATTGCAAACAAAGGCTACTGTACCAAATATTAACATTGATTTTCTCAGGTGTTCAAATACTTATTTGCAGCTGTGTCATACAAATAAATAGTTAAAAAATCATACATTGTGATTTCTGGATTTTTTTTTTTAGATTATGTCTCTCACAGTGGACATGCACCTACGATGACAATTTCAGACCCCTCCATGATTTCTAAGTGGGAGAACTTGCAAAATAGCAGGGTGTTCAAATACTTATTTTCCTCACTGTATATATATATATATATAATATAAACGCACACATATGTTTGTATATGTACAGTATCTCACAAAAGTGAGTACACCCCTCACATTTTAACAATCATTTTAGTATATCTTCCCAAGGGACAATACTATAGAAATGAAACTTGGATATATTTTAGAGTAGTCAATGTGCAACTTGTATAGTAGTATAGATTTACTGTCCTCTGAAAATAACTCAACATACAGCCGTTATTGTCAAAATAGCTGGCAACAAAAGTGAGTACACCCTAAGTGATAACAGCTGTACGTCGTTTAACCATGCAAAGCCACATGTCCTATTCATCATGTTCATGTTTTTGTCTGCTTGGCAGGACCATAAAAATTTGTGTATCTTGTATTAGAGCAGTTAAAAATTGGTGCTTAAGCCCCTTTCGCACCGCTTTAGTTACAGAATTAAAAGTACAATACTAAAGTACTGGGACGATTTTGCGCGAACTATTTCCCAGTACCATTTAAAGGGTTGCATTCGCACCGACAGTGGGTACTAGGAAGCGACGTAAGCTGGTCGACAGCGACGTCATTTGTGCGCAGCGTTCAACAACAAAAACAAAGAAGAACAACGTTAACAACAGGAGGATGGAGGACGCTGTGATCGGAGCTGTGTTTTTGTTGTGTCTTGCGGGGTTCACAATAATGGACATGGAATGTCGACCTATACGTCAAGCGATTGAAAGATCAGAAAGGAGTTCAAAATGTTCAAAAGTGCCTGCACTTCAGCGTCCGTCCATCTATCGCTGTTCTCCATTCTTGTGAAATATAAGTTGATGCGATGTTTACACAGTATGTGTTTACACGGCGTTTTAAATCATGGCGGGTGAGGGCGTTTTCCTACGCGTTTAGCCAATCAGTGTACACTTACGTCATGATAGTTCCTATGGAACTGTTTTAGACCCTACTCTGAAGTAGGAGTTAATTAGTTCCTCCAAACGGAGTTCCGGGAACTAAAACAGTTCCTAGTTCCCGCGGTGCGAACACGCCAAAAAGTGGGTAGTTCCACAATTAGTTTGGGTACTATGAAAAGGTTCCTGCGGTGCGAAAGGGCCTATACTGACCACTGGATGTTCAACATGGCACCTCATGGCAAAGAACACTCTTGAGGATTTGAGAATTAGAATTGTTGCTCTCCACAAAGATGGCCGAGGCTATAAGAAGATCAGTAACACCCTGAAACTGATTTACAGTACAGTGGCCAGTGGCATACAGAGGTTTTCCAAGACGGGTTCCACTCGGAACAGGCCTCGCAAGGGTCAGTCAAAGAGATTATGTCCTCATGCTGTGCGTCAGGTTCAGAAGCTGGCTTCAAAAAACAGACGCATGAGTGCTGCCAGCATTGCTTTAGAGGTTGCAGAAGCGGAAGGTCAGCTTGTCAGTGCTCAGACCATACGCCACACACTACAACAAGTTAGTTTGCATGGCCGTCGTCCCAGAAGGAAGCCTCTTCTGAAGCTGGCTCACAAGAAAGCCGCAAGCAGTTTGCTGAAGACAACCTGCCCAAGAGCATGAATTACTGGAACCATATCCTGTGGTCTGATGAGACTAAGATAAACTTGTTTGGATCAGATGGTGTCCAGCATGTGTGGCGATGCCCTGGTGAGGAGTACCAAGAAAATTGTGTCTTGCCTACAGTCAAGCATGATGGTGGTAGCATCATGGTCTGGGACTGCATGAGTGCTGCTGGGGAGCTGTGCTTCATTGAGGGAAACATGGATTCCAATACGTACTGAGACATTCTGATGCAGAACATAATGCCCTCCCTTCAGAATCTGGGCCGAACGGCAGTTTTCCAACCAAACACACCGCCAAAATGACAACTGCCTTGCTGATGAAGCTGAAGGTGAAGGTGATGGAGTGGCCAAGTATGTCTCCAGACCTGAACCCTATTGAGCACCTGTGGATCATCCTCAAGTGGAAGGTGGAGAAGCACCATGTGTCTAACATCCAGCAGCTCCGTGATGTCATTGTGGAGGAGTGGAAGAGGATGCCAGCAACTACCTTTGCAGCTCTGGTGAATTCCATGACCAAGGGAATAAGGCAATGCTAGATAACAATGGTGCCCCTACAAAATATTGACACTTTTTTGACACAGTTTTGACATGTTCACCTAGGGTGTACTCATTTTTTTTTGCCAGTTATTTAAACAATAATGGCTATATGTTGAGTTATTTTTAGAGGACAATAAATTTGTACTGCTATACAAGCTGCACATTGACTACTCTAAAATATATCCAAGTTTCATTTCTATAGTATTGTCACTTGAGAAGATACACTAAAATGGTTGCTAAAATGTGAGGGGTGTACTCACTTTTGTGAGATACTGTATGCACTGTAAAAACAGTTGAGCGAACTTAAAAAAAATTTTTTACCTGCTTCAGCAGATTTTATTTTTTTTTACTTATTTTTGTGGGAGATTCCCTAATTTTTGTTGTATAAACTTAAAACGACAAGTTGAGAAAACTCAAAAATCTGCTGAAGCTGGTTGCCTTAAAATTTTAAGTTGGCTCAACTTTTTTTTTTTACAGTGTGTGTGTATAATACATATAATGTACATATATGATGCTCATAATATTACACAACATATATTTTCTGTAACATTAGATGATATTAATCAATACATAAATTTGTATTTAAATATTTCATTATGTTTAATGAACTAATTTCGAGCACACACGCATGCATCTAATATACATGTATGTTGCTTTAAATATAATTATAAAATATAATTGTTCATATAATATGCATTATATAAAATGTAATGTAGTTTTTAACAGTAATTTTCCAGTTAAGAAAAATATATTTGGGAATATATATATTATATATATATATATATATATATATATATATTATCTTTTGTTCAAAATCTGATTGTGTTAAATTCCTTTTAATTGCAATTCATTAAATTTACAAATCAGATTCTATTTTAACATCTAGTTTTCTGATAAAATTTTTAGATTCTGAATTGTGTAAACAAATTTTTATGTTATAATTAGAAAGATTCTAACTGTTATGATACATAAAATTTTCTCTTTTAATTTGTTCCTGTGTTTTGGTAATAAAGATGCTCAACCCTAAACATTTCGTGACTGTAGTGGCTTTTTCCCCAAGTTTTGATATTGTGCATCTCTAATATGAGGTTTGCTACATTTCACAGACACAATTCCGGCGGTTCCCCATCACAGAGTCAGTAACCTCCCCCACCCAGTGCATGGTGCACCTCTTCCGGCTGACTAAACTTTGAGCCCTGAGCCAGTGTCTGGCTAGTCATGTTTCCTTGTCTCCTGGGCTTGTGGGAATGAGGAGCATTCCTTTATCATCATCACAGCATTATTCAGATGCCTGCCGTACTCTCCTGTCACGTTCCACCTGGTTCGGGGGTTTCCATGGAAACGGTGCGGAGTGACAGCATGAAGGCAGCGTGTGGTAGCGCGTGAGTGGGCACTGGGAGTTGTGGGGAGGAGCCAGTTCCCCCACTGCAGCATCCAAAGAGCGGGGATCTCTCTTCACACAAACACACACACACACATCTGACCATCCTCCTTACTGCAATCAAAGTCCCTCTGGACCGAGTGTGTGCCCCCCTGCTAGGAATCCTCAGTGTCTTAATCAACCAGTGTTTTGTCCGTCTCTGGTGAATCTCAAGCCAAAATGTCTTCTAAGCTGCCTTCAGGCAAACCCACGTCCCCTTTCAGGAAGAGAGGCAGCCTGCAGTACACAGCCAGTGGAGGTAAGTGTGTTTATTCAAAAACAATATGGATTTATAAAAGTGTGTGTGAGAGAGAGAGAGAGAGTGCGGTAGAAATTGAATGGAAACGGAGAACAGAATGTGTCATTATGTGTACATTTGTACATGTTCATTTTATATATTCAACATATTATCATGTAAGTTCCTTCTCACATTTGACTCTTATGTGCCAGTTGTTCAGGAGAGTTTCTGTAATCCAGCTTCCGTATAATGTAGAAACTTTTATACCTGTTGATATAAGGAAAACTGTTGCAGCCTTTCAAGACTGTTCTTTTTTTCTGTTTCTCTCTCTTTCTTATGGGTCCCTGAAGAGCTAAAACTTATACTTTACATGAATGTTTTTCTCTTTGAAATGGAATGATAGCTCCTGTATTTGATATTTCTCTGATGAGCAGAAAGAGGAAGTTATGTATTACACATCATTTTCTTAGCCATAATCATATTGGCAGTACTTAGCTGATTGTGTTTGCAACCACAATGCCTCAATTCCTGAATAAATTCATCCAGATAATGTTCCTGATTCAATTGCAAGAAAGCCAGGCGAGGCAAATCAAACATGCATCAGTTACGGTCTAGACCACATCCATAAAATGCATGCAACACATTGTCTGTGGTCAGGCCAGCATTGCGTAAGGCTTACATAAGGTCCAATCCAAAAACCACTTCACACCTCTCTCTCTCTCTCTCTCTCGCAGAAAAATTGTGATTTTTATCCAGTGCTCGAAGCACAAACACATTACTTAGGTGTTGCATGTATTCATTAGAAATTTGTGCCTCTGATGTTGTGGTTAAAACCTGAAACAGTGTTGTGGACAGTGCATTTATCTCTGGCTGAGTGCAAAACGAGACTCATTTGACTTTCGGGAGCCTGAGGCAAGAAATATCAAAAAGCATCTTCGCCACAGAGATGGAGAAATTAAATGAGCGTAGAGGCTTGGCATGTGGCACATTGCTGCTGTCTTTAAAAAAAAATTATGCAAAATTGAAACCACACAATTATAGTCTGGATAATTATAACAGTTATAGTCAAATAGGCACAAAACCGTTCTCTTTCTCTTTCACGCGCACCCATGCAGCAGTAAATTATAGCCAGTGCTTTGCTTTAAATGAAAAGTCCTTTAAACAGTGTTTTTAGAGACACTACAACATGCAATATTTTAAATTCCTCTCGCATTGCAGCAGCAATCAAGTGTCTGATTACTGAAAGCCTGCGTGTGCTTTTACTGTGGCTCATTCTTGACATGTTAATGGACTCTGAATGTGCAAATACATGGCATGATTTAAAAGAAAGACCTCAGTAAAAAAAAGAATAGATAAATGTTACATTTTGTTTCTTTATTATAATTCTTTTATAAATATATATATATATATATTATATATATATATATATATATATATATATATATATATATGTATATGTGTGAAGGTTATATTCCACTAATCGGTCAAAATACTGACTGATATGTAGTAAAAATATTTTTTGACTTTTGTATTAGGCATAGTTATTCATTATCATATTGACTAAAATTCTGGTGCATCTATAGGGTTTTTTTATTCTTACAGGTTTTATGGAAATGCAGCATCATGTAAAATAAATAATGTTTCTTTGCATTTACCTTACATTTTGAAGGCTCTAATAACATTCCTTGAATAACCTTTGACTAACATTCTGTTTAACCCCCCAACAGTCAATATTGTGGTTTGTTTTGATTATATTTATAACCACTACCTGATGAGTGTTTCGCCATGAGTCACTTGAGGTCTGTACACAGAGCTCTATGGGGTTATATCTCTGCCACAATTCTGAGCGTGAAAGATCATATTATGAGCGTGCAAAAGTTTTAAGTGATTTAAGTGCATTTTGTATGCATGTGAACTAAGTTTTGTGGAGAAAATGTTCGTCTCGCAAAGAAAAAAGTATTTTGAGCGCACGAAAATCAATTTTGCTTTTAAAATAAGTTTTTGGATGTGTGCAGATCTTCTCTTTTGCGCTTGCAACGTTTCACTAGCTTGCTCTCCTGATGCCCGCCCTCAGTGCTCTCTAAACGCCGATGGCTCGCTTGCTCAACACAACCCAGCGTTACAGTATGCCATAATTCCAGCCAATCAGAGACAAGGCTACTAAATTCTGATTGGCTGCTTTCACAACCAGTCACAACATTCCTTGCATTACTGATGACAGTGGAAGAGGAAAAACACAGTGCGTGCATAATTATTATGCAAGTTGATATTCTGATCATACTTTTTCCGAGTACAATTTACCAAACAACATCTATTTTAATAACTACTATTAATCTTGTATTTAATCATTTATAACTGATATATTATTATTCATGAAGTCTGGAAATGACAAACGCCTTATATTCAGGTGTGCATAATTATTAAGCAGGTTTTCTTTTACAGATAAAATAAGCCAGATAAAAATTTAACTCAGACTGAAAGTCAAAAATTATTAAATGCCCATGAGAAATATTCAAAACTAAAGCGATACTAGAAATTGCAAACTTAAGAAATGACCATTGGACAGCAAAATGCTCAGTGGGTCAGCAGGGTCAGACAAAAACACGTGGAGAAGAAAAGATGCATGTTAACTGCAAAAGAATTAGGAATCAAGGTGAAGAATTAGGTGTGAAATCACCAAGAACCATTTAGTCTCCAGCGCCACCATTTTCCAAAACTGCAACCTACCTGGAGTTTCCAGAAGTACAAGGTGTCAGGTTCTCAGAGACTTAGGTTAAGTGAAGAATCATAAAAAATGACCCCTATTAATAAGTATCACATACTTCAGTGTAGTAAAATACTTGAAGACTTATTTTTTTTACAGGCTTTATAGACCGATAAGTTGAGAGTGACTCTTGAAGGGCCAGCACCACATCCTCTTGTACTACTGTTTGAAGAATTTAGCTTCCAGAATCTGGCAGTAAGTTTTAGGAGTTCATTTTTAGTCCATCTCGAGATTTTATCTGTAAAAGAAAACCTGCTTAATAATTATGCACACCTGAATATAATATATTTTCACTTCCAGCCTTCATGAACAATTATATATCAGGTATGAATGAATAAATACAAGATTAATAGTAGTTATTAAAATTGATGTTGTTTGGTAAATTGTACTTGGAAAAAGTATGATCAGAATATCAACTTGCATAATAATTATGCACGCACTGTGTTTTTCCTATTCCACTGTCATCAGTAATGCAGGGAATGTTGTGATTGGTTGTCAAAGCAGCCAATCAGAATTTAGCAGCCTTGTCTCTGAGGGCGGGCATCAGGAGAGCAAGCTAGTGAAACGTTGCAAGTGCAAAAGAGAAGATCTGCACACATCCAAAAACTTATTTTAAATGCAAAATTGATTTTTGTGCGCTCACAGTACTTTCTTCTTTGTGAGATGAACATTTTCTCCTCAAAACTCAGTTCACACGCATGCAAAGTGCACTTTTGCACACTCAAAATATGATCTTTTGTGCTCAGAATTGTGGCAGAGATATAACCCCATAGAGCTCTTCCTGTTATGTCACTTGGGACCCTGTCTGCATTACGTTATGTTTGCTCAAATGTTTCATAACCACCTCACTTTCTTTCCCTCTGATCATTAAGGATGGAAAAGATAAGGCTGACCTGATTGACTCTGAAGGCACAAATGTTTGTGTGCAACCAATTTGTTATTCTCATTGTAGAGGAAAGATGAGAATTTTAGTGGTATAACTTGGTCATAGTTCATGTTTCAGCCTCCAGCTTTCTGTACACCACACATTACTGTACATGTTGCTACGCTTTAAACTTTGACCCCTGTGGTGCCTCCCTTTGCCTTCAGTGTGGTATGGAAGAGGAGGGATTCTTTAAAGGAGCCCTTTTACTGCCTCCCCCTCAGCCACCATATTGCTACTATTTAGAGTTGTTTTTTCCAAATCCACCCAACCCTTTACTTACCAAGATTCCCAGGGACTTCACCGATGAGGTAGGAAGTTTATGGTTTCTTAAAGACTATTGTGCTTTTACAAAAGGGTAGTTAGACTCTTAGTATGTTTAGGTGTATATGTACTTGTGTAAAGTGTTTGTGGATTGAATTAAGACAGTAGTTGTGAAAGTCAGTTGAAAGAATGAATATTCCTATGATTGTGCAATCCAAAAAACAAACAGTTTTACTGTTGTCCACTAGGTGGAACTAGCAAGACATTTTTCCAAGCAAGCATACTTCATGCTCACTATGCAGTATTCATTTGCTTTATCCCAAGATTTAAATATGCATTTTTTCCCCTGCTTCTGTTTGTTTTCTTGGAGTGTTCTTATCTACTGTACAATTTAAAGTAAAAAAAGGCTTAATTTAACAAATAAATAAATGGCAACTATTGAAACTAATGGGTAAAATTGGCTTCAGTATATTTAAAATGCTTTACAATAATTTAAGGGAAAGGCCACCCAAAAATGAAAATTCTGTCATCGTTTATTCACCTTCCTCTTGTTTCAAACCTGTATGAGTTTCTTTCTCTGTTGAACACAAAATAACACATTTTGAAGACTGTTTGTTGTAACAGTTGATGGTAGCCATCAACTTATAGTATAGGGGGACAATAGTATGGAAATGAATAGTATGGAAGTGAGTAGCTACTCTCAACTGTTTCCAAACTCTTGCAGGTTTGGAACAAGTGGAGGGTGAGTAAATGTTGACATAATTTTCATTTTTAGGCGAACTATCCCTTTAATACATTAGGCGTCATTATTAGTTCATATTTGGTTCTTAATACATTAAATGCAAATTTGTATTAGTGTATATGGACATTAACATTAATCTAATTGAGACTGATATAAAAGTATTGTTCATTGTTAGTTCATTTTTAACTAACTCTAACGCTATATACAGTGCCTTGCGAAAGTATTCAAACCCCATTTTTTCATGTTTTATGTTAAACTGCTTTAAATTACTTTTCCCCCACACATCAATCTACACTATATACACCATACTGACAAAGCAAATAAGTTTTTAACATCTTTGCAGATTTATAAAAGATAAAAAAAACTTAAATGATTCCATTTCATAAGTATTCATATCCTTATCTGGGACATTTTAAATTTAGCTCAGGAGCATTCATTTTGCTTGCAAATGTTACCACATTTTGAGTGAAGCTAACCTTTGGCAAATTCAATTGAATGGGTATGATTTGGAAAGGCACACGTCTTAATAAAAGGTCTAACAGCTGATAATGCATATTAGAGCAAAGACCAAGCCCTGAGGAAAAAAACTGCCCATAGAGCTCAGAGACAGGATTGCATCAAACCACAAATCTGTGGAAGAGTTCAGAAAAGATTATGCTGCATTGAAGGTTCACAGAAGCATGTAGCCTCCATTATGCATAATGGAAGATGTTGGGAACAACCAGGACTCTTCCTAGAGCTGGCCTCCTGGCCAAACTGAGCAATTGATGGAGAAGGGCTTTGGTTAAAATGGTGACCAAAAAGCTGATGGTCACTCTAGTCTAGCTCCATGATCATATGTGGAAATAGGAGAAACCTACAGAAGGACAAACATTGCTGCAACACTCCACCAATCTGTGCTTTATGCTGGTGTGGCCAAACTCAATCCTCTCCTCAGTGAAGACACATGAAAACACACTTGGAATTTGCAAAAAAGCACCTAAAGGATCCCCAGACTGTGTGAAACAAGATTCTCTGGTCTGATGAGCCTCAATCCCAAGCATCATGTTTGAAGGAAACCAGAGTACCATCCCAAAAGTAAAGTGTGCTGGTAGCAGCCTCATTCTGTGGGGCTGTTTTTCAGTGGCAGGGACTGATGGACACGTCAAGTCAAGTCACCTTTATTCATATAGTGCTTTTAACAATACAGATTGTGTCAAAGCAACTTTCCAATATCAAAATAGGAAAATAGTCTGTCAATAATGTAAAATGACAAGATTAAACACTCAATTTTCAGTAAAAGACATTTCATTATTGAATTCAATGATGTCATTGTCCAGCTCAGTTCAGTTTTAAATAGTATCTGTGCAATCAAGTTGACAATATCACTGGAAATTAAGTGTCCCCAGCTAAGCAAGCCAGAGGCGACATTGGCAAGGAACCAAAACTCTATCTGTGACAGAATGGAGAAAAAACCTTGGGAGAAACCAGGCTCAGTCGGAGGGGCCAGTTCTCCTCTGGCCAGATGAACCAGCAGTTCAATTCCAACTGCAGCAAAGTCAGATTGTGTAAAGGACTCATCTGGTTCCCGAGGTCTTGTCCCGTTGGCCGTCTAGGTGACAAGGTCTTCACTGGGGATCTGTCTCTGGGGCTCATCTAAGTGTCCTGGTCTCCGCTGACGTTCAGGGCTGTAGAGGTCATCTCTAGGTGCTGATCCACCATCTGATCTGGATATGGACTGGATCCAGGTGACTGCAGTAACCATCTGATCTGGATACGGCCTGGATTGGATGGATACGGTGATCTCGGAATATGAAAGATACAGACTAATATTAGCGTAGATGCCATTCTTCTTGCAAAGTATATCAGGTGTTATGGGAAGTGTTCCCGGTTCTGGTTGACCTAATTAATGCAGCCTAACAATCCTTTAACGGATTTGAATATTAGAAGCGTATTAGTGTGTTATGTGTACGCAAGGTTAAAGAGATGGGTCTTTAATCTAGATTTAAACTGACAGAGTGTGTCTGCCTCCCGAACATTGTTAGGTAGATTGTTCCAGAGTTTGAGCGCTAAATAGGAAAAGGATCTGCCGCCCGCAGTTGAGTTTGATATTCTAGGTATTATCAAATTGCCAGAGTCTTGAGAACGCAGTGGACGTGGAAGACTATAATGCGATAAGAGCTCGCTCAAGTACTGAGGTGCTAAATCATTCAGGGCTTTATAAGTAAAATCTAAAATCTAAAATCTATACGATGTTTAACAGGGAGCCAGTGCAGTGTTGACAGAACCGGGCTAATGTGGTCATACTTCCTGGTTCTAGTAAGAACTCTAGCTGCTGCATTTTGGACCATCTGGAGTTTGTTTATTAAGAATGCATAACAACCACCCAATAAAGCATTACAATAATTTAACCTTGAGGTCATGAATGCATGAATTAACATTTCTGCATTTGACTTTGAAAGCATAGTTCTCAATTTAGATATATTTTTTTAGATGAAAAAATGCAGTTTTACAAATGCTAGAAAATGTGGCTGTCAAAGGAAAGATTGCTATCAAACAGCACACCTAGGTTCCTAACTGATGAAGAAGAATTTACAGAGCAGCCATCAAGTGTTAGACAGTGTTCTAAGTTATTACATATGGGGGTTTTAGGTCCGATAATTAACACCTCTGTTTTTTCAGAATTTAGCAGTAAGAAATTACTCGTCATCCAGTTTTTTATATCGACTATGCATTCCATTCTGTTAGTTTCTCAATTTGGTGTGTTTCGCCAGGCCGCGAAGAAATATAGAGCTGAGCATCATCAGCATAACAGTGAAAGCTAACACCGTGTTTCCTGATGATATTTCCTAAGGGTAACATGTAAAGCATGAAAAGTAACGGCCCTAGTACTGAGCCTTGAGGTACTCCATACTGCATTTGTGATCGATATGATACCTCTTCATTCACTGCTACAAATTGATAGCGGTCAGATAAATACGATTTGAACCGTGCTTATGCACTTCCACTAATGCCAACAAAGTTTTCTAGTCTATTCAAAAGAATGTTGTGGTTGATAGTGTCGAACGCAGCGCAAAGATCCAGTAGCACTAATAGAGAGATACAACCACAATCAGATGATAAGAGCAGGTCATTTGTAACTCTAATGAGAGCAGTCTCAGTACTATGAAACGGTCTAAATCCTGACTGGAAATCCTCACAGATACCTGTGAGAAACCTGAAAATGTGCGTCTGCCCCGATCCAACCTGACAGAGATTGAGAGGTGAACAGGTGAGGTGAAGAATGGCAGATAATTGCCAAATGCTGATGTGCAAAGCTTGACGCATCATACCCAAAAATACTTGTGCTTCAGCTAAGTATTGACTGAGTTAAGGGTGTGAATACTTATGCAATGTACTTATTTCAGTTTATAAATTTACAAAGTTGTGACAGTTCTGTTTTTGCTTTGCCATTATGGTGTATGGAGGGTAGATTGATGTGGAAAAAAAGTAATGTAAAGCAGTTTAACATAAGGCTGCAACATAACAAAATGTGAAAAAAAATGATGGGGTTTGAATACTTTCGCAAGGCATGGTATATAGGTCAATGTTTATTTTATTTTTTGTTTTATTTTGTATTTAATTTGATATTTATTTTATTTCCCCCAAACAAAGGCCTTCAATAACAGGAAAAAAATCAAAGCAATTGGTCTCCAAAGGCTCACAAAAACCTTATCAGTGCAATCTTTGTCTCTTTTTCTCTCTCTGATGTTCCCATCAAAGTCTTTTTCCTCTAAAAGGGGAGCGGGATTCAGGCACGCTATTGTTCCCTCTGATTAAACGGCTTCAGATGATCAGAAACACCTCTCAAACCCTCTGGATACAAGAGCAGAATCATTTAAAAGCTATATGGGTTTCCATGGGTTTAAGCGACAAAACAGATTACACACTTCATCCACAGTAATGCTCAGCTCAATATTCTGTTGACAGTGATGGTTAGGTGACATCTCCAGTATAATGGCAAACCCATTATCTTGACTGTTTAAATTGGCCAGATCTTCTGTCAGCCTCGTCGTCCAATATTAGTTTCTTATTCTGTTAACAAAAAACCAACAACAAAAAAATCTGTGATGACCTCTATTTCAGCTTCCAAGGGAGTCTCTCTTTCTCTGTCCCTTTCTCAAAACATCCTCCAGCGTTTTCGCATGCACTGCAGTCTGACGTGTCACGGAGGTGAAGGACAGGGGGGTGTAGAGAGACACTGTCTAGCCCACTCTGTCACAGAGACAGCAGTGATGCTGCTGAGCTCCCCTGCCCCTGAAGATCAGGTGGTACGGTCCATCCGTGTGTCAGGGATATTTAAATGAGAGGGGGATGACAGTGGCTAGCCCAGACAGCTGGCAGGAACCAGGAAGAGAAGGGAGGGGAGAGTGGATGCTTCGGCTGCATCAGCTGTGTTTACTGTATGTATGTGGGACAGATTGAATCACAAGACAATGTGTGTGAGTGAGTGGGTGAGTGAGTGAATGAATGAATGACAGGCATGCTTTGCAGTAAATGTGTGTTGGTTTTGAAACATTTTTGTGTTTGCTACATGTTCTTTCTGTCTCTCTTCTTTTATTCTGTCTGCCTTTTCTGACCTTTTTTGGGAGATTTCCAGCAATAGTTTGCATGTATTCTTTCATCTTCTTTCATACTTTCATCTGAGATGTTCATTTCCTTCTATGCCTTTTCATTCTGTTTCTTTCCATCTCTAAGCTCTCAGCTGTGTTACTGTCAGCTCATGTTTTCCCCTTGGGAGTCTTGCACTTGTGTTTGTGTTTGTGTGTGTGTGTGTGTGTGTGTGTGTGTGTGTGTGTAGCTGAAAGATGATGTGTGCATATATTGATTGTATTGTCCTGTTGTGGTCAGCGTTGTGTTTCTCAGGTGATATATTAAGTGGACAGTTGAAGGAGTAGTAGAGAAGGATGCTGCTTTTGTTCTGTGTATGAGATTGTGTCTGTTTAAAGGGAAAGAGGTTATGAGGCCTCCAAACCCTACTGGGAAATCCAGTTTAAGCTGGTCGATGTGTTTTGGTTTCTAATAGGTCTGCACTGGTGGATCATCTTGGACGATCAGTAAACCAGCTACCAAGCTTGGTTTAGCATGACCAGTTAGAAACCAGCTACCGTGTTCCAAAACACAACGATTTTCCAACAAGAAACACATGAACAGGAGTTTATTATTCTAAATGGAATACTGCAAGCTATAGTTGTATCCATGTGATTTCACATAAACCTTGAATCTGTTTCCTATTTTTATCTTCTCTGCCAGTTCCAGTTTAATTTACACCTATCTTGTAGGGTCATGTCAGGTGTTAAGTGAGTGGACAAAGGGATGCAACATTAGGTTGCCATAGCGACAGTGACTGGCCCTGATTGGAGTTAGTGAGGTAACTGTAATCCTCGGTTTTGCTCAGGATTTCATGAAGTATGTCACTGTTTGCATTCGAACCAGCTGCTAATATAAATTTAGATCACATTAGGTGGTGTTATGCAAGACGTCCCGCAGCTTCCCCAGTGTTGTTTGTATAGCCTATTTCTGCATTTATGGAACATATGAGATGTTTCATAATCAGAACTTTTATGATAATACTAAATACTAAATACATATACACTACTGTTCAAAATATTTTAAAAATGTTTTTTGAAAGAAGCCTCTTATGCTCACCAAGACTGCATTTATTTGATACAACATACAGTGAAAAGAGTAATATTGTGAAATATTACAATAAAAACCGCAATAAAAAAATCACATGAAAACCTTAATAAACCAAATAAACTAACAGATAAGTACAGTGTACAATATAGTACAAAAAATTTTAATATTTTAAAGTATAATTTATTCCTGTGGTGGCAAAGCTGAATTGTCAGAAGTCATTACTCCAGTCTTCAGCCTCACATGATCCTTCAGAAATAAGTTTCATATGCTGATTTGCTGGTGAAAACATTTGAGCTTCTTAATATTTTTGTGGAAACCTGATACATCTTTTTCAGGATTCTTTGTTGCATAGAAAGTACAAAAAAACAAAACAAAAAAAAACAGGATTTATGTGAAACAGAAATCTGTCAGTGACATCTTAAATGTCTTTTTGATCAATTAAATGCAGTAATCATTTCTTAAAAAAAAAAAAAACTTTTGAACTGTAGTGTACATACTTGATATTTGATAGAAAGAATGTAATTAATTTTAACATAAAATATTTCATCAAATATGAAGCAGATAAATACACAAATATTAGACAACTTTCAAATGAAAATGAATTTGTTGTTGAGCAGTCGGTCTGATCTTTGACCTCATCTCCTGTGTCAGATAGGGCACTGGTCATTCTAGTGTTGCTCTTATCTCTCAGCTCCATATCTAACTACAGTGATTATTCTCCTCTCCTATTCATAAATATGTGACATTTATAGACCCTCATTCCAGAATGTTTACCATCAGAATCAATAACTCCATTACCTGTGTTGTGTAATTGCACGGTTGAATTTCATCCGTACGCAGAAGAGGTTAGCCACTCTGAACGGTTTTGAGTGTTTTTCTGCTTTGCTGTTTATGTAGTGATCCTGTGTATGAAGGGGCTGGTGGTTATGTAACAAGCATGAAACTACCAAAATAACACACATGAGAAGATTATACACAAGCCAGTGGATATATCTGTCTCCACTTCTGTCTTTGTGTTGTTCTACTGTATACACACACATGCACATCAAAAATCCTGACAAAATCTCTTGCTGTACTCTTCTTTATGCTTTAGCTTTCATTTAAGTGAAAAACGTGTAGGCCGTGATCGTGTGGAGGTGAAAGAGAAGTGTGAAAACAGAGAGCGTGATTATAAGTTTGTGAGGTTGTGTATGCATCTCATGCTGTGTCTGTCTGTGTTGTGTGCTAATGAACTGTCATTGTCATAATTAGTCAACCCATCTGGGCATGTGAAAAGGCCACACAGATTTTAGCAACGAGTTTATTTCCTAGACAATCCTGTCGTTAATTACCTTCAATAAACTCACTGATAAGTATGTTGCACATTAACTTTGGCAGAACAGTAAAATAATGAGCAGGGTCTTATAAAGCATTATGTAAACTGCAGTAGAATGAGGGTTAGTATAACATGACTCCATTCCGGCAGCTATGGGCCACATCCGCTGATACCAAACTTTAAATTATTCAGTTCTGCTACTCTCGTTTATGTTTGAGCGCTGTGGATAATTACACGGCAGCGGTTCGTAATTAGTACTCGAGTCTAAGCCGGCGGATGGCGATTCCTACTTTCGGCAGGAGACTGTGTGCATTACGTCAATGGCATTGTTATAACAAAGTGGTTGTTATTGAGGTTATGAATAGGAATCATGGTAAAGCTCTAGAAAAACAACAGACGTCAGTCCCTTAGGGAATGACACTGACTCAAGTTTGTTTATCGAGAAAGTATTGTATCTTCAAAATCTGCTGTATTTAGGAAGCCAACCAATGTGCTTTATTTACTCCAAGTTAAACCATGTTTATTATGTCACTGTGCATTTTAAGCAAATCAGTCTGGAGCACATATTTTGATACTGTATGTCAAGTTTTCTGACATATTTTTATTTATTTTAACAGTAAAACCTTATCAATTTACACTGTTCAGAAGTTTGGGATTGGTAGAATTTTCAAATGTTTCTGAAAAATGTTTCTTATGCTCACCAAGGCTGTATTTATTCGATCAAAAATACAGTAAAAACAGCTGTTCAGCAGTCTTCAGTGTCACGTGATCCTTCAGAAATCATTCTAATATGTTGATTCGATGCTCAAGAAACATTTATTATTATTATTATCAATTGCTGAAAACAGTTGCTTACTGTCACTTTTGATCAATTTAATGCGTCATTGCTGAATAGGCCTATTTTTTTTTTCTTTTTAAACAAACAAATAAAACACTTTTTGACCCCAAACTTTTGAATGGATTTGTACCTGAAATACTTGAGAGAATCTTGAAAAAAGTTTAAGAATTTTTCATGTTTTTAGGCATAAATGCTTAAATTTATATGCTAAAATAAAAAGTAGAAAATAATCTTAAAGATCAAACTTTATTTATTATTCTGAAAATATTCACTATTGTTTTTCTATTAATATCTAATCTGTTAATATCTGTCACATTTACGTTTTCCTTCTCGATTGAATTTAATTTAACAATGTTTTATTTAAGTAGGTTAAGGTATTTTTTGTTAAATGCTTCTTTTTTTTAGTGTAGTGTCTATGCAATCCAGTGTTGAGGAAGTCATTTGGTTTCATTTATATGAGTAATTCATTAAGGGTAAAGCTATAAAACCAGGAGATCAAAATAACAGCGATTAACAAGCACATACATTTATGCAGATTAAGAATTATACAGCAAGGGATTTAAACTACAAGAGTAAGTGATTATGCTGCTACAATAAAAAGCGCTTCCATAGACAGAAAACTCTTATGTTAAGCGTAGCTTTTCATGATGATGGATTACTCTCAGGCTTAAAATGGGAAGTTTCAGCTCTTAGTAAAACAGTGATGAATATGTCAATATACCAACTGCTGAGCTCATCACATGTTCTCAGGATGAATTCAGGTCCAGAAAACAGCCGTTATCTGTATTGTGACTACTGCAGATCTACTATAGTCTGCAGACTAGTAGCTTGCTCTGAAGTTCTGCTACTGTATCTGCATTAGTACTGCAAACTATTTTTGAAATTCTGCTGATGGCTGTAACTATGGGAATCCATCTATACTCGGCCCGTTTCCTGTGTGCTTTCACAGTGGGACGAGATGTCCAGTTCTCTGCAGTGCAGGGGCTAGACATGGCTGCTTAATTATTCATCAGGCTTATGAATATTTGATCAAGCATTAGAGTTTAGGAAGATTGATATCACTCAAGGGAACTATGGAACCCGAGCAGAAGGGTCGAGCTTCACTCACAGTAAAGTGAAAGTGTTTGTGAAGCACAATATTGTCACATTAAAATATTTCTGATCTGTGATAACTTTGAATATGAAAGTAAAATCATATTTAATCATACTTTGGATTGCACTAAAATGGAAAAAAAAGTATCAGATTTTGGTCTTGTTTTCTAGTGAAAATGGCTATAGATCCTTAGTTAAAATATGTTATCTTAATTATTTATGCTTAAAAGATTATTCCCAATATGATTTTATTTTTGCATTTTAAAATAAATAAGAGTTGTTTTCAATCAAAATAATATTTAACAATATAACTGTTTTCTTAACTGTATTTTAATCAAATAAATGCAGCCATGGTGAGCATAAGAAACTATTTTCAAAAACATTTTTGACATGTAAGCATGTTAATATCTCATTTTTAATATCTTATATTTTGCTTCAAGTAAATTGATCTTGTTTTAAAGATGTGACTTTTTGCATTGTAGAAATGCTATAATTTGAGTGGGCACTAGAAGTATTTGTTCTGTAATTGCCCACAAGTTAAGTGGGCATACTAAGACTGAGGCCAACTCACTCACATACAAACTAATGTCCTCCCACCTAAATGCTCCATTGTTTTGTGAGACAAACAGTTGTGGATCTTCAGCAGCTTTCTGACCCTGCCTTTCTCTGGACAGCAGAAAAACAAGGCTAAATAAAATGGATCAGTAATAAAATGCTTTTCTCCATATTCACTTCTGCTAAATCAAAATGTTTTAAAAATGAAAGCCAGTCACGCCATCTCTGTTGAAATATAAAGATCTCTTTCTCATTATCTTCCTAGTAGATCTCCGTGTTGGCCGACACCTCCTCACATCCCAGTATTCTTTGCCTGGCAACCCTGTAACCAAGCACGGCCACATTGACCTGCGCACATCCATGGATGGCAAATACAAAGAGATTGCAGAGGTAAACAAAGCAGCAATCACAATAATCACGATGCTTGAATGCATTTTTGGTGTTTGTTTCTGCTGTTATGTAAATGTGTGCTTAATTGTGTACGTTTAGGAGCTGTTCTCCCGCAGCCTGGCGGAGAGTGAGATGCGGAGCGCTCCATATGAGTTCCCTGAGGAGAGCCCTATTGAGCAGCTGGAGGAGAGGCGGCACCGACTGGAGCGGCAAATCAGCCAGGATATCAAGTACTACATCCCATCATTCATCATGAAACTCGACCCAAGCTTTGTAACCTAAAATTCCATAGTTTCCTTAACCCGAAATTCTCTGTTCCTAAAGCCAGATGGCCAACAAACTTTTAATGTCAACGTAAAGCTAAATGCTAGTAAAGTTAGTTAACCAGTGGATAGTTCACCCAAAAATTTCCCATGATTTACTCACCCTCAAGCCATCCTAGGTGTATATGACTTTCTTCTTTCTGATGAATACAGTAAGAGTTATATTAAAAATGTCCTGGCTCTTCCAAGCTTTATAATGGCAGTGAATGGTGGTCGAGATTTTGAAGTACAGTAAAGTGCATCCATCCATCATAAAAAGTACTCCACACGGCTCCAGGGGGTTGAAAACTATATCAACCGTAATCATAGCTTCGGCTAACTGTCACCTGCGCTTTCCTGAAAGAATGGCATTCAAGCGGATGATGTAGGTATAGCGTAAGCCCCGGTGAAAATAGGCTAGTCTCGTGAGAACCAAGTTTTCTTTACAGCAAAGGAAAACCAGTGTTTTGGTTTGTTCTCTCCACTGCACTTCCGCGTTCGTCACCGTGTTCGTCTATGTCCTACTACATCACCCGCTGGAACGACTGTTAACGGAAGCTAGATATTATGGTTTATAAAGTTTTAAATGGAGTTTTTCTTACAAAAATGCATCGATTCGCTTTCATTATTATTATTATTTATTTTTTGATTGACACATTAAATTAATCAAAAGTGACAGTAAAAAAGTAAAAGGTTACAAAAGATTTCTATTCCAAATAAAGTACTTTTGAACTTTCTGTTCATGAAAACATTCTGGGAAAAATAGTAACTGCTTTTCAATTAGCTTAAAATACAGTTTTGCCACCAAAGGAATAAATTACATTTGAAAATGTACTAAAATAGAAAATAATTGTAAATTATAATATGTTTGATCAAATAAGTGCATCGTTTATGAACATAACAGACTTCTTTTAAAAGCATAAAATATTTTACAGACAACAAGCTTTTGAACGTTAGTGTAGTTAAATAGCCTGCTGGGAACATACATGCTGATTTCTAACTGTACTAGTCTTTTCAGCTGGGAATGTGTAATAAAAAATGAATTCATCACTTCATGTGCCAATATTTGTCCAACATTCGCTGCTCTGTATGCACATGTGTCCTTTGACCCACAGTGAGTTAATTAAATGCCGTTTCTCTTGAGGTTTGAGCCTGATATCCTACTGCGAGCCAAACAGGACTTCATGAAAACTGACAGTGCAACAGATCTTGAGTGAGTGTCTTTAAGATCATTCATGTGAGACCCATTGTTTTTATAACTTAGTATCAGCATGCTGTACCTTTACTCTTTCTCAGGTATATGAAAGAACAAATCCAGGCGCCCGAAGAACTCTATCCCGAGAGAGAGCTCGTCCCTGAGAGGGAGTATCAGAGAGTCGCTATCTCTGGAGAGGAGAAATGCGGGGTAGCAACAGCTCTGTTTCTCACTCTTCTGTTTTGTTTGTTATACAAAAACAAGATGTTGTTGACAGAACTGAAGTGGACACTACAGACATTACATAAACTCCTGAGGGAGAACCAAGTTTCACACATCCACACACAAATACACAAACTCTTGAGGGAAACATGAGGTGACAGCAACAAAGAGGAGCTGAAAGAGGAAAATACAGAATATTAATAGTAAAAAAATAAATAAAACATTTTTAGAACAGCTTTTTACTTTTTTTTTCACCTAAAATTCTGTGTATCTGGAAGAGAAATTGACTTCTGCTGCAACCACCGTCTCCTGAGAAAGGTTAGAAAGATGTAGATAGATTTAGGCAATCACACCTGCAATTTTACAGGTGTTCAAAAGAACAGCTGATACTCAGAACAACAATACAGTTACGAACGTGATATTTTAAAATGATTTCAATTATTAAGGAGTAAATATTGAGTAACTTGCATTTCACACACAATATTGTGAGTAACTTATTTGTTTTGACAAAGAAATCAGTTTTAATGTCAGTGCATACTGCTGAGCATCTCAAGCATTTACCAGACAGTTCCAAGGAATGAGGTTTCATTTATGAATGAATCAGTGTTTTTAAACTATAATCGACTGAGTGAAAGATTCAGTGATTCACTTAAACTTGTTTTATCCCTGAATAAATCATGCTGCTTCCATACTATATAGTATGCAGAAAACAGCACGCCCAAAGAGTAGTATTTCTGAATTCATAGTGTTCTAAAAGTATACTCTCAGAAATAAAGGTACAAAAGCTGTCACTGGGGCGGTACCTTTTCAAAAGGTACATGTTTATACCTAAAGGGTCCATTTTGGTACCTTAAAGGTACATATTAGTACTTAAAGTGTACATATTTGAACCTAATAGGTACAAAACTGTACCTTTTGAAAAGGTACCGCCCCAGTGACAGCTTTTGTACCTTTATTTTTGAGAGTGTAGCCGAATTACCACAATCGGTGGACACTTTACTCTCCCATGAAGCGACGGGACAGTAGTTGGCAATGAGGCGTCACAACTGACACTGGTAGGTCCTGTGACTGTGACATGGTGGATGTATTGTCCAAATTTCATTACTACCCATATTTATACTTTATAGAATGCATTTTTGTAATGGTTGTGAAGTAAGTTTCAAACTGAATGTGGTACATATTAGACAGCATGTGATTTTAATACGTAGCTTCAGTGTTTTTTTAATTAAATGATTAAGTGAATGAATCATTGACCCACTCATTCTTGTTTCCTAACTGAATGAATCAGTATTGTTGAACAAATAGTTTGAGTGAATGAATCATTGACCTGCATACCTCTGATAGATAGATGGAGACAGACAGACAATGTTTGAGTGAGTCTTCTTCTGTCACACACCCCAGGTTCCATTCACTGACCTACTGGATGCTGCTAAATGTGTAGTCAAAGCTCTGTTCATCAGAGAGAAGTACATCTCTCTGTCCATGCAGAACTTCTGCAGGACTACAGCACGTTACCTGCAGGAGGAGCTGGGTGGCCGACCTCTGGACCTCAACACCTTTGAGGAGATGCCGGAGTCCTCTGCATCTGCAAGTTGGTTGAACCAGAGTTTTCTGAAGGAAGTATCCTGAGGACTGATGATATACGTCCAAAAATCAGAATCTTATAGCCAGAATGTACAGTAAATGGAAAGGTTTAAGATTGTGTTTAAATAGAGATACACTGGATTGATCTGCATTTAGGAGAGTGGAATGATTTCATGGAAATGAACTGTTAACTGAACAAAGAACTGAAAGCAGGTGCTTTGTTTGCAGATTCAGCATCTGTTTATGAACCACAAATGAGAAGTTAAACCACAGCACTTCTGCTCATTAAAGCAGTAGTCACATAAAAATGAAATTTTGTCATCATTACCTCCACAATTACAAAATATAACAAAGTTGTCCATAAAACTGAAGTGAGGAACAGAATTAAATAAATTTTTTTCATGGAAAATCTTGACATCAGCCCTAGCTCCGCTTGATGGGTTCATGGGAAAATAGCAATGCCCAATTTATGAAAGTCAGATATTTCAAATTCTAATAATATTTTGCAGTATTAATGGTTTTACTGTATTTTTGGTCAAATAAATGCAGGATTGGTGAGGATAAGACACCAATTTTTTATTTTTTTTTATCTTGCAGACTCCAAATTTAGTCATATAAGTGTTTTTTTTTTTTTGATGATCAATATTCAGAAAACAGGACAACTGAATACATTTCCCTCTCTTATATCATATGTTCTCCATAGATGCGACGGTCCACCCACCTGTGTCAGAAACCCACCCCTATGAGGTGCTAGACCCTGCCAGCATGCCCCCAGGTTTGGGCTACACTTGCAAGATGGTGGATGGTGTTGTTCATGTGTACACGCAGAAGTAAGTCTTCCTGTTTTCCCACTGACCATGTAAACATTATCAACAGTGATACATATTTTACATATTTTTGTTTAGCTTGAAATAATCCTTGGAATGTGGTGTTAGTTGTATTTTTTTATTTAACCTTTTGTCGTTCTATTCCTTCTTTTTTAAAATATTGTTTCATAATGTCCATCAGTTCCTCAGAGCTAGACTTGCCGTACCCAGACCTGCAGGAATACATAGCTGATATGAACATGATGATGGCGCTCATCATTAACGGGCCGGTGTAAGTTGTCCTAAACACTGTGAGGTTTGTTTCCATTCTCTGCAGTAGAGTCAGGAAAAGATGATCAAATTACTGATTGAAACAGCTCATTCTGTAAATGTGAGCTGATCCCTGAGTGAGCTCCTTTGCTTGATTGAAATCATTATGCACTGACCTCAGTTTGAACCTGTGGATAAAATGTAAAAAGAAACCCACCCGCACTGAGATAAAGATGTGTAATTAATTTGTAATCTGAATAATGTCACAAAGATGAAGAAGTGGCAAAGTGTGATTAAATCTGACCCCAAAAATAGCCAGAACTGGTCTGATCAGCCTTAGGTTTGGCATACGGATTCCTGATTTTATTTTTCAAACAGGAAATCTTTCTGCTATCGCCGGCTGCAGTACCTCAGCTCCAAGTTCCAGATGCACATTCTCTTAAACGAGATGAAAGAGTTGGCAGCACAGAAGAAAGTCCCTCACCGTGATTTCTACAACATCAGGAAGGTCTGCTGTCCACACAAATATTTCATTGAAGTTCGTTAACTTTATTAGCGGTTGTCACAGGAAAAATCTGATTATTTGATCAATCACTATTGAACTTTGACCTTTTGGCCTTCAGGTGGACACACACATCCATGCCTCATCCTGTATGAATCAGAAGCATCTGCTGCGCTTCATTAAAAGAGCCATGAAGAAATATCCAGGTGAAATTGTCCATGTAGAAAAAGGCCGAGGACAGACTCTATTAGAGGTGTTTGAGAGCATGAACCTGACGGCCTTTGACCTCAGCGTAGACACTCTGGATATGCATGCGGTAAGAACTGCAGAGGTAGTTATACACATGCCATAAGTGGTTGGAAAAATACTTCTACCATCACTAGCAATTAGACATAATAATAATAAGAAGAAGAATAGAAACTAAATATACACTTCACTTGTATACACTACTTAAAATGTTTGGGGTTGGTAAGACTTTTATATTTTTGAAAGAAATCTCGTATATTCACCAAGATTTGATTAAAACTACTGTAAAAACATTAATATTGTGTAATATTATTGTGTAATTATTTTATTATTACAATTTTATTCCTGTGATGGCAAAGCTGAATTTTCAGCAGCCATTACTCCAGTCTTCAGTGTCACATGATCCTTCAGAAATCATTCTAATATGCTGATTCGGTGCTCAAGAAACATTTTTTATTATCAATGTTGATATGTTTTTATTATCAACAGTTGTGCTCCCTAATATTTTTGTGAAAAAAAAGACACATTTTTTCATGATTCTTTGTTGAATAGAGAGTTTGAAAGAACAGCACGTATTTAAAATAGAAATATTTCATAAGATTATAGATGTCTTTGCTGTCAGTTTTTGTCCAATTAAAGTATTAATTTCTTCTACTGACCACAAACTTTTGAATAGTAGTGTTTGGTATGTTATATCTTGTTGACTTAACAATTATTAATTAAAACCTTAATAAAGTGACTATTAACAAAATATGACCATGAAAGAACAGAAAACTGAAATAACATAGAACCATGAAATAGTTTTAAAAGAACTTAAAGTTAACTTGAAGTTGTTTCACAGTAGATGCCAAGGAAAATATTTAGTGGGAGTTCCAAACTTCATGAGTTTGTGTGGGATCTAGGTCACTCTCACTGCAAATATGTTGCACAGAGTTGCAGATGCAGTCGAACAATCTCAGCGGGTTTACACTTAAGTGAGAACTGAATAAGCTGTTGAATGACCTGTTGTTCTCTACTGAGTGCAAACTGTGGCTCTACATGAATGCTGTGCAACATTGCGCACAGTTTATTGGGTCCCTAAACCATGTGAATCAAAATCTTTACTAAAAGAGATTCTTCTCTAAATTGTATGTGGAAATAATTGGGCAACATTAAACAAATAGTTTTGCAAGGGAAGATGAGGGGAAAAAAAGAAGCATTTTTAAATATTAAAAATATTCCCTCTTTCCTGTAGGACCGTAACACATTTCACCGATTTGATAAATTCAACTCCAAATACAACCCCATTGGAGAGTCCATCCTCAGAGAAATCTTTATCAAGACTGACAACCATGTTGAGGGGAAATACTTCGGGCACATAATCAAGGTATCTGCTCCTTGTAACCTTTTGCAGTCTATAGTTTCGTATGGTAAAGTGCCCCCTGCTGATAGTTGTATGTTGGTGCATTTCAGGAGGTGATGGCAGACCTGGAGGAGAGCAAATATCAGAATGTGGAGCTACGACTTTCTATCTACGGCCGCTCACGAGATGAATGGGATAACCTGGCTCAATGGGCTGTCAAACACAAAGTTTATTCAGATAACGTGCGCTGGCTGGTGCAGGTGCCCCGGTTATTGTGAGTACTGAATATTAAGAAGCATCGATGTAAAGTGGCAGTTTATTATCTGATGTCTACAGTAGGCCTAAATCTTTGATCAAATTAAGAAATACAAATATTTACACTCTTGTTTAAAAGTTTGGGGTCGGTGAGATTTTTTTAATGTTTTGCAATTTTAAATAACTGTTTTCTATTTAAATATATTTAAAAATGTAATTTAATCCTGTGATGGCAAAGCTGAATTGTCAGAAGCCGTTACTCCAGTCTTCAGTGCCACATGAACATTCAGAAATCATACTAATATGCTGATTTGATGCTCAAGAAATATTTCTTATTATTAACAATGTTGTAAACTGTTGTGCTACTTAATATTTTTGTAGAAACCATGATATATTTTTTCACTTTTGATCAATGTGTCCTTGCTGAATAAAATAATTTTTCAGACCCCAAATTTTTGAAGGGTGGTGTATATTATTATTATTATTATTATTACATGAAAAGCACTTTAAATTACGCACATAAATAAGTGGACATATTTCCGAAATGAACACAAATATTTTCACTGTGCATAAAATATAAATGTGAGACTAAATTAAGTTAAGTTTCTTTCCTCTACAGTGATGTGTACCACACCAAAAAGCAGCTATCTAACTTCCAGGAGATGCTAGAGAACATCTTTATGCCTCTGTTTGAAGTCACAGTCAATCCCAGCACCCACCCACAGCTACATCTCTTTCTGCAACACGTGAGTGAACTTTTAGTAATGTGGTAAACCTTGTTTTAGTGCAAAATGATATGTGAATGAATGTGCTTCTGAGGAGTGGAAGCATGTGTGACAGCCAGAAAACCAGTCTTAAATCGCATGTGTGTATTTTTAGCAATAGCCAACAATACATTGTAAGGGTCAAATGTTTCTTTTATGCCAAATATTCATTAGGATATTAAGTAAAGATCATGTTCCATGAAGATATTTTGTACATTTCCTACTGTAAATATATCAAAACTTAATTTTTGGTCAGTAATATATGCATTGCTAAGAACTTAATTTGGACAACTTTAAAGGCTGTTTTCTCAGTATTTAGATTTAAAAAAACAACAACAAAAAAACAGCCAGAAACCTTGGAGTTATAATTGATAATCAGCTGACTTTCTCAGACCACATTGCTAAAATTGCTCGGTCCTGCAGATTTGCTTTATTCAACATCAAGAAGATCAGGCCTTTTCTTTCGGAACATGCTTCACAACTCCTTGTTCAAGCTCTTGTTCTGTCCAGGATGGACTATTGCAATTCTCTGGCAGGTCTTCCAGCCAGTTCTATCAAACCTTTACAATTAATCCAGAACGCGGCAGCAAGATTCATTTTTAATGAGCCAAAAAGAATGCTCGTCACACCTCTGTTTATCAATTTGCAATGGATACCAATAGCTGCTCGCATAAAATTAATGTTTGCCTTCAAAACCACCACTGGCTCTGCACCCCTTTACCTGAATTCATTACTTCAGACTTATGTGTCCTCTAGAAGCTTACATTCTGTATAACATCGCTTTATTGTGCCATCCCAAAGAGGCACAAAATCACTTTCACAGACTTTTAAATTAAATGTTCCCTCCTGGTGGAATGATCTGCCCAACTCAATCTGAGCAGCTGAGTCCTTAGCCATCTTCAAGAATCGGCTAAAAACACATCTCTTCCATCTTTGTTTGAATCTCTAACTCTAGCTTTCTCTATTCTAATTCTATTCTTAGAAGAAAAAAACGGAAAAAAACAACCTTTTCTAATCTTTTTGTATTTTATCTATTTGCTTTCTTTTTATGTATTATATAATTAACAAAAGCAAATTATATATTTTATTATATAATTATATTATATAATTTAAAAAAAACAACAACCAAAAAACAACCAAACCTTGCTACGTGTACTGTGTTAAGCGAACTGAGACTTGTTATAGCACTTGCATATCATTGCTCATTTGTTGATTTTGATTGCTTCCATTGTCCTCATTTGTAAGTCGCTTTGGATAAAAGCGTCTGCTAAATGCCAAAATGTAAATGACTAAATGTAATAAATGTAGCATTATTTTAATAATGTATTCTTATAATAATGTATTCTTCTATAGTCTTATATGAATCTGACCAACTCGCAAACTGAAGAAAAGCTTGTTTTTCAAAGCACTCTGTGAGGTTTTTTTACTTCATAAACAAAAAAAGAGCAAAACAATGAAAAAAATCTGATTTCTTGATGATTTGATATTTTATAATTGTTATTTTATCATTTCAAAATATAAAGGAAAAAGTATAAATGAATGACTAATAAGCCAATAAGTGCTCCTCTGTTGCCATCTAGGATATTATGGTGATTTGATGTAGGCCTGTTTTTTTTAACTTTACATAAGTGTTTGTTCACCACAGTATGTGGTCATCCCATTGAAAATAACATTCAAATTGGATCATTTTGGAGCTTTAAAATGCTGGAAACAGTTGTGTGAAATTCTTGCAAGTCATTTGAAAATTGCTTGAATTTCTCTCGCAAAAGGCTGTACAAACCCTGAAATGAATAATGTAATAACATTCGCCTATTTCTGCCACAAGATCATGGTTACAGCTAGCATTACTGCTTCTGGTTTTCTATGTCGGCTCTGTTTGATCTGTTTATAACAGAGAATTCTGTGCAGAATTTGAATGCTTCTCAGTAAATCTCGCAGCCCTGTGCAGTAAACAGTTTTGCGAAATCAAGTTTGATTCCCAAGTAAAGCGGTTCTGAGCTTGGACCAGTTTGTTTGCGTCGCGGTCCGAGCTGCGCAGCTCAAACGAGTAGCCGGATTTTGTTAGGCTTTTGTTTCGTTTGCCGTTTGTTTTTCATATATGCGACAGTTGTGCCAGTGCAACCGTGCACAAAATTTACTCGCACAGGCAGAAAAAAATGGTCGCAGTCTGGAGCCCTGATACATGTATTACTGTCCCTATAAAAGCACTGTAAATTGCTTTGTAAGGTGCTTCAGATAAGAAAGAGTCTGCCACTAAAGTTTAACCTTTGTGGTTAAATCAAACGTCCCACTTTACTCCACAAAATACTTCCATCCCTATTCACCATGTCATGTGTATTAAAATTAGACTGTCAACAAGTACATTCACAATTTCATTGTATTGTAAGACTGAATGTTGATGTGCCCTTCAGGTTGTGGGGTTTGATAGTGTGGATGATGAGTCCAAACCTGAGCAACACATCTTTAACCTGGATAGTCCAAAACCTGTGAACTGGACGGAGGAAGACAATCCTCCATACTCATATTATCTGTACTACATGTATGCGAATATGACTGTACTCAACCACCTGCGCAGGTATTTGATGCACCCAAGTACACATTTTGCTTGCCACAATACATTATATTTATTTCAGGTAAATTGTATGTATTTTATACTGATTCAGATTAACTTTTTTTGAAAGATGGATTAAAACCAATGTGTAGGTTACTGAATTAAAATATGTTTTTAGGTCCAGGACTGTGGTTAAATGTCATCTCGTTCTCCCAACAGGCAAAGAAACTTGAATTCATTTGTATTACGTCCACACTGTGGAGAGGCAGGGCCTATTCACCACCTCGTGTCTGGATTTATGCTGTCAGAAAATATTTCCCATGGCCTGCTTCTGAGAAAAGTAAAGAAACTCTACATACTTCAACTGAATCATGCTTGTCCTTGTAAATCTGTTCTGCTCAGATATAAAGAATGTTCATATTTTAAATATTTTTTTCATGATTGTTTTGTATCAGCAAAAGTGCCATATGTGACAATTTACATAACAAACGCTTTTTGAAAGGTGCCAGTATTCGACAGCCATTTAAAAACTGATATCCTCTCTTCAGCTTTGACCTGTAGTGAACAATTTTGACAGAACAACATCATGTTTTTTCACACTGGATATTTTAGAGCTAATATTCTTATCTTTAAGACCCACTGCAAACAGTCAAGAGCTTATCGTTCCACCCAGAGCTTTAGAGCGAGATGTTTGTGTATTTTCCTCAGGCTCCTGTACTGCAGTATCTGTATTACCTGGCTCAGATCGGCATCGCCATGTCCCCACTCAGCAACAACAGCCTTTTCCTCAGTTACCATCGAAATCCTCTGCCTGAGTACCTATCCAGGGGCCTCATAGTGTCTTTGTCCACCGATGACCCACTGCAGTTCCACTTCACAAAGGTTACAAGCCAAACTACACCATCAGATATTAAAATGTTTTTAATTATATCTGTTAGTTCTTGAGTTAGGTCTGTAATGTGTTTTACCTAGTGTGTGTTTGTGGTTGTTCAGGAGCCGCTGATGGAGGAGTACAGCATCGCTGCTCAGGTGTGGAAGCTGAGCTCATGTGACATGTGTGAGCTGGCCCGAAACAGTGTGCTCATGAGTGGATTTTCTCACCAGGTGCTCACATCTACACGTACACCTCTGTCAGCAATGGCAGAAGTCAGTTTTGTGTTTAGTAAGCTAGACATTTTACTTTCACTTTTTTGGTAACACTTGACTATAAGGTTAAATTTGTTAACATTAAAGCATAAGGTACCATGGCCTAAAAAAACATACTCTAAAATTTTATATTAATTTTGTTTGTCTGTTTTTTTGACGAATACTTTTATTTAGCAAGGATGCATTAATTGATCAAAAGGCACCAATAGCCTCATGGGCAGCGCGTTGACATTTGGCGCAGTTGCGCTTCGGGTGTCCCATGTTCGACTCCCGCCTTGTGGACCTTTCCCGATCCTGTCTCTCCCACTCATTTCCTGTTAGATCTCCACTGTCCTATGAAGAAAAGTGCAAAAAACACCAAAAAAAAAGACATTTAAAATATTACAAAACATTTCTATTTACAATAAATGCTGTTCTTTAACAATTATATTCTTTTAGGAATCCTATAAAACAATGTATCACAGTTTAAACAAAAATATTAAGCAGCACAGCAACACTGATAATAAGAAAACATTTTCTTGAGCAACAAATCAGCATAATAGAATGATTTCTGAAGGATCATGTGATACTGAAGACTGGGGTAATGATGCTGAAAATTCAGCTTTGTCATCACAGGAATAAATAAAAAACAGTTGTTTTATATTGTAATAATATTTCTTTTCTTTTAAAAACATTACAAAATTTTTAACTTTTTTTGAGTGGTGTTTCTCAACTTTTGGATGGTTGTTCTCAACTGGTGTGTTGTGACCTAAACATTAATTATGGACAGCAGGGAAAATAATACTTTATTCCTCACTGAAATGAAACTTTAACTCATTCTGCTTTTAAAAGGGAGGATAAAATAGTTCTCATATCTCTTGTTGTTGTGGCAACCAATTTGGTTGTGCGTCCAAACACAACAGTATATTGGCACAAGTTTATCTGTCTCTAGTCAAATTACAGTAGTTAAAAGCCAACATAAGCAGATTGCATAACATGACCTCATTCTCTAAAACCCTGACCAAAACTACAGTTTATAAAGGAAAATATGACTGATTACTTTACATTATATATGGCTTCTTTTGCATTGAGGATTTGGCAAATGGTACAATAAAGAGTTTTGGCACATTTTTTTTCACACTTTATGTCCAGAAGCCAAACCACTTAAGACAATTAAAATACGAGGAATAAAAAAAAAAAAAAAAAAACATGTGACTAATGCATGCAGATGTCTTGTGTCCAGGTGAAAAGCTATTGGCTGGGGCCGCATTGTCTCAAAGAGGGGCAGGAGGGCAACGACATCAGACGCACTAATGTTCCAGACATCCGAGTGGCATACCGCTTTGAGACGCTGTGCGAGGAGCTGAATCTGATCACCCAGGCTGTGCGTTCAGAGGAGCTGGAGATGGTTGAAGAGCAGGGCTCCCTGTGCATGGGTGCAGGACCGGCCGGACATTAGCTCTCAATTATTCATTCAGTACAGAATGTGAGTGAAAGGTTGATTCAGGGAAATGTGGCACAGTCATATTGTGTTTGATTCCACTGGTGTTCAACTAAATTTTTTTTATTTGACTTTATTTAGGTATTTGCTAGAAATGTACTGTTGTTTTTTGGTTGTGAAGTGCAGGTTTAAAGGCCTCGTTGCTAGGAAGCAAAGATAATTTGAACAAAGGAAATGCCAGTGTTGTGTTTGACAAAAGCACATGAACATTTCTAGAATACCAACTGGAAACACTTACAGTATCTTTGAACAACTAGAAGGCTCCAGATATCCAGTCAAGCATCAGGAAACCCCAGAAATCTTCCCCTCTGTTACTGTGGACCTTACACTGTCCTTTACCTGCAGTCCAGCATGTAGATCAGTGAAATGGTTTACACTATCATAGATGATAAACATTTGGTGTTGCTTGTACACTTGCTCTGAACGTTAACAGCCATAAACATTTGTTCTTTGGCTACTGTGTGTGAGCTCAAGTACCTACGCACATCTCAGCCTTGAGCCGTCAACATCCTGTCATTTTTAAATGGATTTTTATCTCCTTTATATTCTTGATTTTAACAGGTTCTGTTCTAATAAGTTTATTATTGTGATATTTATTTTATAGTGAGTGGTTGTATCCTTTGTCATTTGGCCATTTCTATGTGTGTCTGTAATTGAATAATTATTAGTGCTATTTATTGTAAATCAGACATGATATCAAAGTGAAGTTTATTTTTCCGCTGTATTCTGTATCTCAAAATTAAAATATAATTCTGAGAGTGTGTGGATTTAATATTGCATATACACTATTCACTGCATTTTTCAAAGCAGAAGTATGCTGTTTCTTGTGAATGTGCAAGACTTGCGATGATAGAGAAATAACTAGAGGAATAACAACGTAATTAGTGAAACTATTTTTGCTACAAACCAGTGTGTTTTGTGCTTTTGACCAGCTTTATTCTTGTGCCTTTTGTTCCTCTAGTGTTGGGGCTGTAACTTAACTTACTTAACTGTAACCTAAACTTAGTGCATCAAAACATCAGATTTATAATAGCTTGCATGTTAGATCACATTGCTGTTTGCTGAAGATTCATTTTTAATATTAGTTTGTAATAAAACAATTGTATGTTTTAGGGTGTTTCTGAAACTCTGGGACAAGGATCAAGCTTTATCAAAAGTTTAACTGGAAGCCTTCTATTGTTAACTGTATAGGCTATAAGAAAAATAAAAGGTGAAATCAGTAAATAAATATCGACTGTTGGGATATAAAATTACAAGATAAACAGCTTTTTGTTTGTTTTGCATTTTGTGGGTGTACTGTGTCTTTAATTGGAAACCACACAGAACCCACGTGCGCGCGCATACGCCCCCTCCTCCATTCCGCTGCTCCTGCTCCTCATTTTGAAGCACAACGGTGCACACTCTTGTTGTAAAATGGCAATGAAATTGGCATACTGGGATATTCGTGGGGTAAGAAATAGTCGTCATTTTTGCATACCTATTTTATACTAATTTTGCATAGTTAGACCTTTAATTGATTCATATTTGATATCTTTGATTTTTTTTTGTTTCATAACTTCGTCATGCAGTCATCGCAGAAGAATAGAATCAAAGTCAGTGAAGTTTGCCATGTCTAAAAACGGCCAAATCTGCATACGCCCAGCTTGTTTAAATTCACATCTTTGGTAAAAGATAAGTCGAGAGAAATGAACTAACGTTAACGTTAGGCCATTACTCGGCAAAGTTTGATACTGGTTTAGATATAACGGTTACGGTGTTATGGATCAACTGGGGATCGTGTTATCAGGGGACATGAACGCGTATGCTAATAGTTTTAACGTTACCCGAGTTTCCAGCAGCTGTTGGACCTCCACAGATTAGTCAAAGGGAATTTTCAACAGAACAGATTTCAGAGTTTTCCACGTTATTTATGAATGTTTGTATCATTGTTGTTTCCCCTGTCGACGTCCCAGTGTATCAGACGCCGTTTAAGGGAAGTTTTAATGCGTTTTCATGTCATTATTTTGTTTAGGCTACACTCGTTTCAATGGATTTTTATTTATTTATTTTTTCTAATAACAATTGTAAATGCATTAAATAAGGTGTTTAACGTTACTTTGTTTCTTTGCAACGCGTGTGTAGGAATATTCATTTGTGTCATTGCATTTTGAGCAGTAAGTTAATATTGCTGTGGTTAAAGGGACATGTCAAGCATTTCACTTTCTTTCTTTCTTTTTATTTATATTTGCTAAAGAATGAGTGATAAACAAGATACAGTTTTGCATTATGCATATAATTTCGAATTAGTGACACACAGATAAGATGCAGTGAATTATCCCGAAGAATTATTTAAGGGAATGTTCAACAAACGTATATATTTCTGCAATGTCAGAAATGACTGACAATGTAATGTCCATATTGCAGAAATGTAGTTTTATAATAGAAGTCTGTCAAGTCAAGTAAGGTCACCTTTATTTATATAGCGCTTTATACAATGCAGATTGTGTCAAAGGAGCTTTATAGTGTTAAACACGGAAATAGTTTGTCAGTATTGCAAACAAAGTTCAATTCTGCTGTAAAGCAGCTCTAAAATGAGGACAATAGTAAACAGCTTCTCAGTTAAAGTCAGTTCATGGTTAATTCAGTTTTTTTCTCCCAAAAAAAAAAAAAAAGACTAAATGTTATCATCTTACTCAGTTCAGTTGTGCTGATGGCTGTCAAGGTGAGGAGGTCTTTGCAGGGGATCTGTCTGTAGGGCACATCTAGTAGGCATGGTCTCCACTGGATCTGGTTAGTCAACGTCATTCATTTAAGCACAAGCATGTTTAGGCAATGATTTACATATTGTGATCGTAATGATTACAATATAAGGATAATTGATCAGTTTTGCATGTTGATTCAGAGTTGGGATCATCTGAAGTTCTTGCAGGGGTTGTCATCTCTTCACAGGTGTTGGGGTCATCTAAAATCTTCACAAAGGCTGAATCCAAATGTTAGTGAGGTTGTTACCACTGAAATGAAGATAACTGGCATAATTCAAAGTTATATTACATATAAAGATGTCCACACTCATTATTTATGAAATTG
The DNA here is from genome assembly GCF_012432095.1 of Onychostoma macrolepis. NCBI lineage: Eukaryota > Metazoa > Chordata > Actinopteri > Cypriniformes > Cyprinidae > Onychostoma > Onychostoma macrolepis. The sequence continues at coordinate 15,466,012 of NC_081162.1, read as the reverse complement.
CCAGACTTTTGTGTCATATTTTTAATTCAAAAAGTCTGCAATAAAGTAAATATTGAAGGTTTTCCTATTCTAATTAACATTTGGGAGAGAGGTATCATGTTCGTGTAAGATGCCGAATGATTATGAGGTTAGTGATGTATACTGTCTTTTGCAATATTAGCCATATATGCAATAATTCATCATCACAGTATCATGCTCTGCCTATGTCAGTCATGAAAAAGTTGTTAAAGAAGCTATGAGTCAGTAAGAAAGATCCTACAGCATGGTTCACTTTTAATAAACACCTGTCAAACACTTTGTCACCTTAAAAATGTAAACAAGCCATACATGTGACACGTATCGCTCATACAAATTGTGGAAAAATGCCTTCCTGTGCTCATCTCACATACAGTATTAAAGAGTTTGGTTTTGAATCCTGCACTGCTCATGATATGTTTTCTATTGTCGGAAACTCAAGTAGTCTGGCAAGAGACCAGTAGACCTATATGTAAAATGAAAAGCAGGAGTCATGAACTTAGAATTTACTTTAGACAAGGTGTTCTCTACATGTTCAATGAAAGACAACAGATTCACAACATTTATATTCAAGCACCTAACTGAGCATTATGTACAGTGCAATACAGACACACTATTGAGCATATATAAAATTTAGTTAATTTAATTGATTATATGATTATAAGCAACTGAATACAGAATTGTTCTAAACAGAGTTCTAAGCCAGTGCAAAATGTTGATTTCAGATCAGTCATAAATCCATGATGAAACTTTATGTCCAGGGAAGAGGATACAGAGGCACCAGAGTTGACTGTACAAACAAGAGATCTCAGATAATAAAATCAGCAAAGTAAAATCACACAAACTCAAGCCAAAGTAGCCCATCTGTTTTTTTCTTCCTATATATATATAAATGACTCAAAATAAATAATTTGATTAAGAACAATAGTAAAGTCAATAAATACAAAGGACTATGCAATTCATGTTTGGTTTAGGTGGCCTACCACTAATTTTAATTTGTATCTCTGTTAATTAGAACGCATGACAGCACACTACAGACACAATGTGATACAGTAATTCTGAAAATAAAATACTTACATTTTTACTTAAGTTCGTTGAAGAGTTTGATCATCCATTGAAACGAATGTCCCATGTCAACGTGGGCGTGGTTTGTGAGCGTTACATGAGAGCATAGTAAACTTCCCTAAAACCGCGTGACATTCGCAGGTACGGACACGCGGAATCAAAACGCTTTATTATGCATGATACCGATGTATACAACTGGTGAAACACGTTTTTTAATCTATAACCGGTGGAATGTCGCAGTGACGAATCTGTCGCCGTCTAACATCTGCTGGAAATTCAGGTAAACATACAGTACTTGCGTGCACGCGCACATCCCCAGTTAACACGATCCCCAGTTGATCCATAACAACGGTCGTCTGATGCGACACTGACCTGAAACATAAAAACTGTTTTGTTTTGTTTTTGGGAGGGGGTTCATGGTCGATTCTTTAAAATAATGTTTTTATACCTAAAAAGCGTTCACGGATTGTCAGGACTGATGCTGCTATTTTACTATTATGTCAGTTATGTTTATCTACTGCAGCTTGGGTTTGGTTAACTTACCCTCAATATGCGAAATTAGCACATATATAACATGTTAATCATTTCAAGAGTGAAAAACATTTTACAGCTGCTGGTATTATGTATACAGAATGTTATGGATATCATTTAATCTGATTACAGCTTGCTCAACCAATCCGTCTGCTGTTGGAATACACTGGTTCTAAGTATGAGGAGAAGTTCTATTCTTGTGGTGACGGTAAGTGATGATTATAATAACATACAGTAGCAGACACAGATTGTCCATATAAAAGCACATTGAGTTGATTCTATATTCTTGCCTTGCAGCTCCCAACTATGACAAAAGCTGTTGGTTTAATGAGAAAGAGAAACTTGGGATGGACTTTCCTAATGTAAGTTACATAGTTACCAACATAGTATTGTTCAGTATAACATGCAATAACTAACCACCATCATCCTTCACCAGTTGCCCTACCTAGAGGATGGAGACACGAAAGTGGTCCAAAGCAATGCCATATTGAGATACATCGCCCGCAAACACAACCTCTGTGAGTTGTTTAAAAAATAAAAATTCTCAAACATTACTGAAAATAGCCATCCAAGTAATGTTAAACTTCTCTTTCTAACATGTTTCTAGGTGGGGAAACTGAAGAGGAGCAGGTGAGAGTTGACATCTTGGAAAATCAGGCAATGGACTTCCGCAATGGTTTTGTCCAGCTCTGCTATGGAGACTTTGTGAGTGATTGAATATATAGAAATATGTACAGCATTGAAGAAATTTGCAACTAATAATATGAATTTACCAGTACTTGTTAATTGATAACACAAATGATTTGTAATGCATTTGCACTTGATTACAGGACAAAAACAAATCATGCTACACTGACAAACTGCCAGGGACACTAAAGCAGTTCTCTGACTTCCTTGGTGACGGGAAGTGGTTTGCTGGGGACAAGGTAAATAGGCATAATGTTTGGAAGCACTTTATTTTGTCCATTTAAAGTGGCAGGATATAACTGTATATCTAATAAAATTATGTGTTTGACCAGCGCATCCCATTTTCTCAAATCCTGTAGATCACATTTGTGGACTTCATCATGTATGAGTTGTTGGATCAGCATCGTATGTTTGACCCAGCGTGCCTGGATGACTACAAAAACCTTAGATGTTTCCTTGATCACTTTGAGGTTTGGATTCAGCTTTTGTCTCATGGAATGATTTGATAGTCTCACGCAAGTTGTAATGATAAAAGATAAACCATATTGTGACTGATATGAATTGTGTTCCCTATCAGAGTCTTGAGAAGATTGCAGAATACATGAAGTCAAACAAGTTCATGAAAACACCAGTGAACAACAAGATGGCCAAATGGGGAAACAAGAAGTAGTGAAACTAACAAGATTGTTTCTTGATAAAGCATCATAAGGTGCAACATCCTCTGCTTTGGTTATAAGGTCAATGCAGTTGAACTGCACACTGATAATTTTTTTTTGGGACCACTATTTTAAACCTTTCAATAACTAAGAAAGCGATACATTTATCATTAGTATTGATTATAAAAGCGTAACGGAACAATCAGAATTCTCAGTTGTTGTAGACATAGTGCAAGCACTTAGGCTTAAATTGAAAGTGTTCAGGTGAGTGTCACACTTAGGTTTTTTACAGTTTGATGGCATGAAAAGAAAGGAAGAATTTCATTGTTATTTTATGGATCTCACTGTTTGGATTGTGATTCTACATTTGGAAACAAAGCATTAAATGCAGTACCTTATTTTGACCCAATAAAAGCACCGTTTTGTTCAATGAAATTTAAAAAAAAAAAATTCTCACTGGGGTAACCTCACTAATGCTAAAACATGTTTGTATTTAGAATGCATATGTGTTTGCTGAAAAAGACGAATAAAATCTTGCATACTGTTTAGCAAAGAAATTGTGCGACGCCGCACAAAAATGTTCCGCAGAAGAAAGAAACTCGTACGAGTTTTGAACAATATGAAGGGGTGACACGAGACGGGATTTGCTTAAGGTTTGGACACGCCCCAAAGTGACGTTTTGCCCCGCCCGTCGTTCACATTGGACTCTGGCTCGCGCGCACCTCCGCCATCCACTCTCCTTCCCTTCTGCTCCTGTACAGAGGTGCTCGTTGCAAGAGGCAAGATGGCAATGAAACTAGCATACTGGGATATACGCGGGGTAGGAAATGTTTTTCAAAAAATTTGCGTAAGGGTGCTTAGACATTGAATTCATTTTTATTTGATATCTGCTAAAAGTTTACTGCGTAACTTGCATCACATAAGATTAGAATATCGCCCAGTGTGGTTTATGTCTAAAAATACACAAATTTATACTTAATATATATAGCTTGTTTAGAGTTACATTTTTAGTGGACGGTAAGTTGATACTCTATTCTTGAACTAGTTAGACAAGTTTGGTACCGATGCCTTTATACTTTAAACATGGGCTTCAGAGCTAGTCAGGGGTCTTTAAAGGATTTGTGGATCATATTTAACATGCTTTGTCTCGTCTTGCCTTGCCCACTGATTCTTCGTTATATGTAAATGAATCTTACCTGAAGCCGCTTTGGGTGTGGTTACACCCCAACATCCTCTGCAAATTAAGACTAAACGCCTGCAGCATTCTTTTAATAAGATCTTTTCACCTTTCATGCGATTTTAAAGCCCAGGGCAAAAGTTTCTCTTCATGAAAATTAATGATGGGAAATAGCTACAAAGAAAGTAACTTAAGATACACTTTACATCATTAGGCTGTGCAATTAATCGTATTCGATTATCATGCCCATCTCGTCAGTAAAGCTGGTTTCGTGATTAGCAGTAAATCGCCATCACCTGCTTTCAGATACACGGAGCCGTAGTTCACTGACAAGCTACGCGAAACCGTGATACTACATCATATTATAATCTTATATTAATTAGCCTACACGCTTTTATGGATAAAGAATTTACCCAGAATCATTACTATATGGATGAAAAATGTAACTTTTTTTTGTTTGCTTGTTAATCATCCAACAACATTATAAATACGACATGGTTTCTAGAAGAAGTAGCATGGAGTTGTAAGTGAATGAAATGTAGAACATTCCACTTTCCACTGTGTTTTCTCCGTTAAATACGCGCATCATCTGGGAATTTGAATCGACTTTCTGAAGATCTAAATTCATCATGAAATCGGAATAGACTGTTTTTCATGGAATATTGCAGTTTTTATTGTAATGATTATTCCATGCGCTTAATTAGGCTATTATATAAAAAACACAAAAGCAAACATTCGTAATCTTAACCATCTTTCAGTCTGCTGCAAGCTAGAGATAAGTGCGTAAAAATCAAGCCTCGTCCTAATTCTTTATTTCAATATTCCTGTGTATTAGTGTTTCCTATCTCCTTATGCAAATAAGAATATTAACTTTAGTTTATTAATATACAGTGTAATGACCGTCAGTTAATTATTCCAAGAGTGAGAAAAACATGTTTTACAGCAGCTGAACTTTGCTATATTTCATGATTTTCTTATGATTACAGCTTGCTCAACCAATCCGTCTGCTGTTGGAATACACTGGTTCTAAGTATGAGGAGAAGTTCTATTCTTGTGGTGACGGTAAGTGATGATTATAATAACATACAGTAGCAGACACAGATTGTCCATATAAAAGCACATTGAGTTGATTCTATATTCTTGCCTTGCAGCTCCCAACTATGACAAAAGCTGTTGGTTTAATGAGAAAGAGAAACTTGGGATGGACTTTCCTAATGTAAGTTACATAGTTACCAACATAGTATTGTTCAGTATAACATGCAATAACTAACCACCATCATCCTTCACCAGTTGCCCTACCTAGAGGATGGAGACACGAAAGTGGTCCAAAGCAATGCCATATTGAGATACATCGCCCGCAAACACAACCTCTGTGAGTACTTGATTCATTTCTTCATTAGTTAATTTCAGTGATGCTTTTTTTTTTAATGTAAAACATCTCTCTGTAATGTTTCTAGGTGGGGAAACTGAAGAAGAGCAGATGAGAGTTGACATCTTGGAAAATCAGGCGATGGACTTCCGCAATGGTTTTGTCCAGCTCTGCTATGGAGACTTTGTGAGTACCCATGAGCAACTTTAGTAGACTGTCTTAAGTGCTGATTGATTATTTTAAGAAAATGTAAAGTAATCTTGGTTTGTTTTTTGTTTTTTTGGAAATTGATGAGATAATGAGTGATTTGTAATACTTCACAGGACAAAAACAAACCATGTTACAATGAGAAATTGCCAGGAACTCTAAAGCAGTTCTCTGACTTCCTTGGTGACAGGAAGTGGTTTGCTGGGGACAAGGTAAATAGGCACAATGTTTGGAAGCACTTTATCCATCGTATCCATTTTGTGATAGGAAAGAGATCATTTGTTTGACCAGCTCATCCCAGTTTTGGCTCATCCTGTAGATCACATTTGTGGACTTCATCATGTTTGAGCTGTTGGATTTGCATCGTATGTTTCACCCGGAGTGCCTGGATGACTACAGAAACCTGAGATCTTTCCTGGATCACTTTGAGGTTTGGATTGTGTTTGACAAACAGACTATAATTTGGTGTTCTTAAAATTGTAATGTTAAAAATTGTAATTCTGATATGAATTGTGTTCCCTGTCAGAGCCTTGAGAAGATTGCAGATTACATGAAGTCGGGCAAGTTCATGAAAACGCCTGTGAACAACAAGATGGCCAAATGGGGAAACAAGAAGGACTGAAAAATGACAAGATTTTGTCTTTATTTTTTGGTACATGTTAACCTTCCCAATAAAAAAAAGAATTTGCTAAATTTACATCATAATGATATAGTGTATTAGATATTTCACTGTTCAGATTTTCTATGTTTGAATTGTAAAAAAAGCATGAACTTCAGGACCTTATTTTGACCCAATAAAGGAGTTCTGAGCATTTAGATCTTATTGATTAGAAATTAAATGGTCATGAATGACATAATGCAATCCCGCATTCAAATGTAAAACAGGTTTTTAAACCAAAGGGATCCTGATTAAATTAACTTTATTACTGTTGTGAGGTAAAACACAAACCCACAACTGGATTGTTGAACTTAAATGTAAAAAAAAAAAACACATTTAACCCCAAAATCAAAAGCTTACTTTAAGACCAATACACTATGGCTACTAATGTGTTGATTACTGACCATTTATTAATATACAGTGTCAGGATCAATCAGTGTTACAGACATGATTCATTTTCATTTAACACAAATAACATACAGTACAATTAGACAAGTGCCCACCACCACAGTGACATCAGTGGAAATCAATTTAATGGAACAATCTGTATCAAATAAATAAAATGAATGCATTAAATGTATTCATCATTTGCATGTGTGAGGGATAATATAACTGAACAAGTCTGTAGGCATTAGCTTTGGCTTGTTGTCTAATGAATGGAAATGCTGAGGAGTTTACTGAATAGTTCTTGTTCATTCAGGTCCAGACACGTTCAGATTCTTGCTATCAAAATGCACCGGTGTCCTCAGATTATCAGCGGCCACCATACTGGCTGTATTCAGCCTCACTGGCAAGCTGCAAAGGAAATTAAGACTGATGACATTTGTGAGCACCGCCTCAGACGTTAAATCACCGTCATGTATAAAGCCAAACTGAATACTGTGAGATCACTTCACCACAATGAAAGGTGCTCCATAAATACCAGAATTTGTACAAGGCGGGAGTTTTCTTTGAACAAATAGAGCTGCATGACTTACTGCAACAGTTGATCTGACGCTCTGCAGTTGGAAGAAGACTCGACCGCCTTCCTCAGGACATATCGCTCTGATGTCATCCTGTTTCATTCCCAGCAGCATTGCTCCATTAAACACCCCAAGACTCTGGATTGTCCTACACAAATACATTACATTACAATACATTGATAAATGACTTCTTGGAGCATGTTAAGCTATTTCTGTTGTAAAGTGTCAGCACTACATTTTGGTGTAGTCTAAAGAATTAATGCACTCAGTTTGGTCTTCCAGCTAATTAAGTGCGAAGACCAATACAATACATCCACCCAGTCAGCAAACAAATTTGGCCCAGATTTGGCATGCATCTGGCACAGCTGGCATTCATCCAGCACTGGCATACAGCATGTGGGCCAAACATGGCCCGGGTTTGGCAGAGATGTACCGGGTTTAAGACGGCACACAAGACATGGGCCAGATGTCAAATGTAGTATTTGGCCCAGATGTCAAATGTAGATATGTGGGCCACATAAGTATTGCCGATCTTGACCCACATTTAAAATCCATTTCAAATATTTTTGACTAAAATCCCAATGTTTTCCCATACAGAAAGGTAATATATTCACATATATGTGAAACACTGTTAAATATATTGAAATACATTTTGAAAATATATTTTTAAAATGCATAACATAAAGCTCATATTGTGTGCTTAATTGTGTTTACATGTGAAATTATATTCATGCCTGATATGATATTATATTATATGTTATATTATAGAATAGTATATCCTGTTGTTTTATTTATATACAACTTACTTCAAACAATGTTTTGCATTCACTGCTTTCATATTCTCATTCAATTTACAGTTTGATGTAGACCTACTAAACAATACATGATGAAATTTCAGGACATTTTATTTGACTTTTGTACTTTTTATGTAAATGCGTAACTTTGATGTGTTTTAGGCCATGTTGGCCAATCAGAAGCCTGACAAAGTCTCAAGTGACCTGGTGCAGCGTTTGCGCGAGGACGAACGGCCAAAGCGCACAGAAAAAGCTGCTGTTTTGAAAATAACTGCGTTCGTGTGGACGGCCAATGAGCGCGCGCGTTGAGCATTCAAATCGCATTTAAGCTGAAGCTGAGGAGGTTACCATGGTAACAGGGCGTCAACTCACTCAGCTGAGAAGTAGCTAGAAGCTGTCTCTCTGCTGTTTTCACTGCTTTCAGGTAAGTTTAGTCCCTAAAGTTACACAAATAGAGCTGCATGACTTACTGCAACAGTTGATCTGACGCTCTGCAGTTGGAAGAAGACTCGACCGCCTTCCTCAGGACATATCGCTCTGATGTCATCCTGTTTCATTCCCAGCAGCATTGCTCCATTAAACACCCCAAGACTCTGGATTGTCCTACACAAATACATTACATTACAATACATTGATAAATGACTTCTTGGAGCATGTTAAGCTATTTCTGTTGTAAAGTGTCAGCACTACATTTTGGTGTAGTCTAAAGAATTAATGCACTCAGTTTGGTCTTCCAGCTAATTAAGTGCGAAGACCAATACAATACATCCACCCAGTCAGCAAACAAATTTGGCCCAGATGTCAAATGTAGATATGTGGGCCACATAAGTATTGCCGATCTTGACCCACATTTAAAATCCATTTCAAATATTTTTGACTAAAATCCCAATGTTTTCCCATACAGAAAGGTAATATATTCACATATATGTGAAACACTGTTAAATATATTGAAATACATTTTGAAAATATATTTTAAAATGCATAACATAAAGCTCATATTGTGTGCTTAATTGTGTTTACATGTGAAATTATATTCATGCCTGATATGATATTATATTATATGTTATATTATAGAATAGTATATCCTGTTGTTTTATTTATATACAACTTACTTCAAACAATGTTTTGCATTCACTGCTTTCAGGTAAGTTTAGTCCCTAAAGTTACACAAATAATACAACTGTTCCTGACACTTTCTTACATGTTACTGACACGTTTCTGTTGAATCTTTACTTTACATGAGTGGTATAGTGTCTTCAAAAAGACCGTTAGCATCACAACCGTTAACTATAGAGGCTAACAATTAGAGGTAACGTTAAGGTAACTTATACATTTGAGCTCTTATTAATTAACGTTTGAGCTTTTAAGCACCTTTTATGTGTAGATGAGCGGCTTTGATAGTTTTGTAAATGTTTTGCTGATACTTTGTCAATAGATAAATGGAAGTCACTAAGCTAATTAATTTAACCTAAAAGTCTGCACTGTGGGGGTCAATCGGTGACGTCACTTACATGAACTAATGGGCTGAAACTATTTCAAACACGTTTTGAACTTTCATTGCAAACAAATATTGATAAATTGTACTGTGATTTCAGAAGCGTCAGAAAAAAATACCTAAAACAGGGGAAGTTACAAGAAAATTTGTAATGAGAGCTGCTGACAGAGATACAGGAAACAGGTTATCTGAGAAATCTTATTAAATAACTTTATATGAATTTTTCACAATATATTTCATCTATATCATCATGCATCTGTAAAACCTAAAAATATGAATTCTGGTATTTTAAGATTTTTTGTATGTTTTGTATATTATTATTATTATTATTGCATTTCACCTCTGCTGTAGTTTGTTTATTTCTAATAATCCTGACATTATATACTACATTTTGTTGGCTATGTGACATATTGTTCCTATTCTTCCATGCTGATGGCTGTGCTGCAGAGCTGGAGCGGAACAGATCTCCTGTCGAAGAACATCTCCAAAGCGCCATAAACCATCTGACTAGTAAGTAAAACCTCAAACATTCAAAAGTTTGTCGAATAGTTAAAAAAATATATCAAATATTTCCCAGACAGCAAGCAGGGTCGACCAGATCCGGCCCACATCTGGCCCGCATGGATTTCACACGGGCCAGATGTGGGCCGGATCTGGGCCGACACTATGTTGCTCTCTGGGTTCCTGTATGTCCTACAAGGCCATCTTGTTTAACTCTGCTCTGAGGGCACTTCATACACAACAACCTACAGAGGGGTCAATCATAATTCAAAAAAAGACACAGATGATAATAAAAAAGTTATTTGAAATTAAAATTAATAATGGTAAGTAGGCCTGTCGCAATAATCAATATATCGACTTATCGCGCAATATATGTACATGACCGCAATAATTTTTGGTGATGCAATATATCGCCCATTATATTTACTTAAAAATTAATGTCACCATGTTTTGTACATTCCACTTGCGCCTGTGTCTTTTGCAGCTTCTCGTACCTAACGTGGTGTAGTCATGTGTTGCTAGTTCCAGGGTTCCCGCGGGTCCTTAAAAAGTCTTAAAAGGTCTTAAATTTACTTTATCAAATTTAAGGTCATAAAAAGTCTTAAATTGTCTTAATTATGATTTCAAGAGGTCTTAAATTTGGGTACAGACCAGAATCGCGATACAGCTTAATGTGACGATTAAACTTCAAAAGGCTATAAATAAATATGAGCGCTGCACGTTTCAAAGTCCGGTGCTGTGCTGCCTTGTGTTCTGCTGTTACCGGGGAAACCGTTCGAACGCGCCTCCTGCTGGCAGAGAATGAATCTGCATGTTCAATAGGGCTGTTGTTGTGAGTAGCCGGAGGCTGTAGTTTCAGAACTGGATTTCTAGGACCCTATAGTTTTTGTTTGTTTGTTTGTTTTTAATTATTTTATTTTATTTTATTTATTTTTGCATGTATGTATTGTGTCAGGTCTTCCAGACAGTTCTATCAAACCTTTACAATTAATCCAGAACGTGGCAGCAAGATTATTTTTAATGAGCCAAAAGAATGTAACAGAGAATGAAGAACGTCACACCTCTCTCTATTCTAATTCTATTCTTTAAAAAAAAAAAAAAAAACTAACTAACACTAGCTTTTCTAATCTTTTGTATTCTGTTTTCTTTTTATTTATTATACAATTAACAAAAGCAAAAAGGCTTCTAACACTAGCTTGCTCTATTCTTTTTCTATTCTATGCTTTCTTTTTGTTTATTATATAATTTAAAAATCTCTTGCTACATGTACTGCGTTAGGCTAAATGAGACTTGTTATAGCACTTGCATATCATTGCTCTTTTGTTGATTTTGATTGCTTCCATTGTCCTCATTTATAAGTCGCTTTGGATAAAAGCATCTGCTAAATGACTGAATATTAGTGGCTCATACTATTTTATAGCACTTGGTATTCAATTCTGTATATTATTATTTTAAGGAATTATGTAGTTATTTAATTGTATACACTTAATTATTGTCCTAACCAACTCCTAACTCTAAACATACCCGTTGGTAACCCTCTTGAAATATTTAACCTAATTTATTTCAATATTCAATATATTCTGGTTTAAAATTCAGTTTTCTTGGAAAGAAGACTTGTGTCTGTGTGAGTTAATTCAGTTAATTAGCTGCAGTGCAGTGCTTCACGTCTGATGTGCTGTTTGTTTGCATCTGTTTGTTTGATGTTTGAATCAGGTCTCCTCTGTTGGAATAGATGGTGCTGTCCCAAAAAATAGGGTCCTATGCAGTCCTAGAACTGCAGCCTCCAGTATTGCAGGAACATTGGGTTGTTTTTGTTCAGACCAATGCAAAAATCGACCCATGTTTTTACCCTGCAAACACGCAGAGATGTAAATGTGAACTGGTGGATCGATAAGGAGATAATTCATTATAAAAATCTAAACACTAAAATGTGTTTGTATGTGATTTAATTAATATGTGACCCTGGACCACAAAACCAGTCTTAAGTGTCAATTTTTCAAAATTAAGATTTATACATCATCTGAAAGCTGAATAAATTAGCTTTCCATTGTTAGTATCGGACAATATTTGGCCGAGGTACAACTATTTGAAAATCTGGAATCTGAGGGTGCAAAAAAATCTAAATATTGAGAAAATCGCCTTTAAAGTTGTCCAAATGAAGTTCTTAGCAATGCATTTTACTAATCAAAAATTTACTTTTGATATATTTACAGTAGGAAATTTACAAAATATCTTCATGGAACATGATCTTTACTTAATGTCCTAATGATTTTTGGCATAAAAGAAAAATCTATAATTTTGACCCATACAATTTGTATTGTTGGCTATTGTTACAAATATACCCCAGCGACTTAAGACTGGTTTTGTGGTCCAGGGTCACATATAATAATTTATTTATAATTGTTTAAATTAATATAATTAATACTTTTGACTCATCCATTTTCTTAAAAAATGGTTTAAAGGCTGAAATATGAAGTGTATAATTTTATAAAACTTTTTGTTTTGTGAAAACTTCTATCTGAACTGTAAATCATGCTTTTTACATTCATTTTACAGTTTACCATAGACATTTCCCTACCCTGCTCATATGGTATTCATTTTATTTGTGCAGGTCTTAAAAAAGGTCTTAAAAAGTCTTAAATTTGAGCTTAAAAATCCTGCAGCAACCCTGTAGTTCAAATTTAAAAACTGCTTCTACAAAAAAAGTTTCATCTGCAGATATGGCTTCGTTTAGGAGTCTGTGCCTTTGTGCATGCAGACATCTGACAGCTAAGTAGTGATTGTGTTTTTCAGCAATAGTGTGCACCCTTAATTTACAGAGAAAAGAAGGTCAGGGAAAAATCTGTAGATGGAAAAATCTCCATACAAGTTCTTTGTGCATTTTTCTTTTTTTCTACTTGTTACTTTGCACTTTTTGTTAAATGTTTATTTAATATTTATTCAAGTTTTTAAAGGTATCTAATGTTTTGATACTTAATTTCCATGATCTAAATATTCTTTAGAATTAAAAGTTTGTTGTCATTTGGAAGCGTGTAGGCCTTCTTGCATTATTATGCTGTTACATTATGATTATATATTCAGTGACATAAAATGGTCTTTAAAATGACAATAATATCGCTTATCGCAATTATTTCTGGGGCAATATGTCGCACAACAAAAAGTTGTTATCGTGACAGGCCTAATGGTAAGACAGAACCAGTACTGTGAACGCACCTCACTTCAAACTGTAACGGTCTGTATATTATTTTCTAAACTTTAAATGTAGTGAAATTTTTGTTCATGCAGACTTTGTTGCTCATGGAAACCTCACGCGAGTCTGAGAGATACTTAAAACTTAAAATATTATTTGCACTCTCGAAGACTGTTCACCAAATACTAAATTTCAGTCCAGCAGAATTTTCTGCACACTTCACCACCAAAGCCAAAATGAGCATTGTGAATGTAAGAGCCTCACACTACATTGTTTGTTTGAATTGTATTCCAGGGCAGTTCGTGAAGACGGATAACCTGGACAGAAGTCGGTTCCAGATCCAGCCTCCACACCAGACTTCTCACTCACAAGGATTGCTGTCTACTAGATATGTGTACTCTTCAGACTTAGGTTCATGCAGATATTATTCAGGGACATGAACACTTGAATACCGCAAAAATAGAGAAACTACCTTATTTAAGAATTTTGTGTTAATTGCGTGTACATTAAACAAATATATATTTCTTTTACTGTTTTTTGTTTTGTATTCCAAAGCACCTAAAAGCCAATTCACACTGCCATACTCCAACAGGGTGAACACACTGACCAAGCAAAACAAATAAGCATGTTTTTATAGTTTTTGTGAAAGTGTGAACTGACAATGCTGTATGTTAGGTGTGAGATTCATTCAACTTGGTTTGCTGATTAAACATGATTAAATATTTGTTCAGAAGATTGTCGTTGTTGTGACTATTCATCTGGGAGGGGTGTGTATCAAGTGGCTTGGTTATGGTTTTGTTGAGGCTGACATGTGGAACCCATCTGGTCCAGCGTATAGGACCAGAACAGGGCCAGCTATGGTCATACGGGTATGGTCATACAGGACCTCAGATCCCACATAGCAATTTTTCTCTGGCCCAGCTCCGGCCCACATAGCAATTTTTCTCTGGCCCGCACAATCAGCTTTTGCTTGGCCCGCATACCGCAATGACTTACGGTCCTAGTGTGTACCAGGTCTGGGTTCCAGACAAGGGCCACACATGGGCCAGAACTGGCCCAATTCAGGGCCAGTTATGGGTAATTAACTTGGCTGAGACTTGGGCCAGTTATGGCCCATGTGTGGCCCTTATCTGGAATCCAAATCTGGTACACACTAGAATCTGGGCCAACACTATGTTGCTGTCTGGGCCAGAATAGGGCCAGCTATGGTCATACAGGTATGGTCCCACATAGCAATTTTTCTCTGGCCCACACAATCAGCTTTTGCTTGGCCCATATACCGCAATGAATTACGGTCCTAGTGTGGACCAGGGCCCGGTTGCATGAAAGTCCTTAAGTAATTTGACTTTGGACTATCCCTGAGGGGGAAAAAATCCCTGAGGCAAGGGATTTCTTTAAGAGCGTTGCAACAAACGTCATAACTGTCACACTTACCTAAGTGTTTATACTAAGCGTTTCACGGTAGTTCCTGGCAACATACGGCAATGGGCGCCGCGGTTGCTATAGTTACTACATCTCACAATAAACTGTATAGATATGTATATCTCTGACAATAAACAGAACATAACGAAATACAAACCTAACCAACTAAAACACGAACAAATAAACGAGCGCTAACCGTTTCTGCGCTGTTTTGTGTACAGTCGTTACCGAGGAAACCGCTTTGTTTCTAAAGTGAAAGCGCCTCCTGCTAAACAATGACGGAAATGTTAATAAATGTGAAAATTAACCCATGTTTTGATGCTGCAAACACGCAGTGTTGTAAATGTGAACAGGTGGATTGACAAGAAGATAATGCATTATAAAAAGTTAAACAGTTAAGGCATACATTACATTTATATTGTTATTTAATTAATGTAGGCTAATAATTGATTAATTATAATTGTTTAAGTTTATAATAATTAATACAACTCATCCATTTTCTTAAATTATATACATTTTTGTTTTGTTTTGTGAAAACCTCTAAGTCATGCATTTTACAGTCATTTTACAGTTTAATATGTTACCATAGTCATTGCCCTACTATGCTTATATGATATTTTATTTGTGCAGGTCTTAAAAAATGTCTTAAGTCTTACATTTGAGCTCAAAAATCTTAAAAATACTGAGATTAAGATGATTTAAGGGAGCTGTTTTGGTCCCTTAAATTTATCAAGGCGAAATAGTTACTAAGGACTTTGTAGCAATGCTTAAGGGAACACTTAGATAATTAAGGGGAATATTTAATGACAACCTTAAGGTTCCTTTAAGTTGACCCTTAGGATTTTTCTTGCAACCCAAGTTTCACTAAGGGTTCCCTTAACCTTATAACTAAGGGATTTCTTAGCTTAAGGGCTTTCATGCAACCGGGCCATAACTGGCCCAATTCAGGGCCAGTTATGTGTAATTAACTTGGCTGAGACTTGGGCCAGTTCTGGCCCATGTGTGGCCCTTGTCTGGAATCCAGACTTGGTACACACTAGGACCGTAAGTCATTGCGGTATGTGGGCCAAGCAAAAGCTGATTGTGTGGGCCGGAACTGGGCCAAAGAAAAATTGCTATGTGGGCAGAGTCCAAAATACAGAAAAGGTCTGCAAAATTTAATACAAATCTAACATTTTTTGGGTTCAAATATTTTTTGTATTTTTGACTATTTTAAAGACTAAAATTAAAGATGATAGAAATGGTTTCTTACATTTTAGAAAAGCCTTTGTACTGTAACCAGGCTTTGACTTCATCAGGTCTAGATCTCATATCTAGAGATGGAGGTCCTCTCGTATTTTGCTGAGAACACAGGGGGCAACATTCATAAAACAATGAACTGTATATAGCAAAAATCAGTTAGTTAAATATACAGCAATACATGTCCTGACCAAACAGTGATGAAAATTTGGGTGCCATACATTGACCGAGCAGTTTTTATGTCTTCATATAGCTGATGTTTAAAAAAAAAAAAAAGGATTGAGCCATTGTTTAGAATGTCCTTAATACATTATTGAAATTACTGTTTTTAAATAAAAATGTAGAGTAAGAATAAATAAAAAAAAGAAAAAGAAATTGTGTGCATTGGCCATGACTTACAGTTGGCCTTTGTCCATCAGCAGGCTCTAGAACATTCTGAGGCACATAACCCTCCTCATTAAGACTGTTTTTCACTTTCCACCATTGCCCGGACTTGTCGGTTACCTATTTACATAAGCATAGAAGTGTATAAACAAGAACAAACTATTTGTATGCATTTTCTGCTCACAGAAAAAAAGGTAACATTAGATTAGTTACTACTTTAGTTACAATATATTTAAGATTAATAAATGCTTTTCCTTTGTTAGTTCATGTTAATTCCAACAGTCAAAAGTTGTACTTTTTACACATGAACTAATAATGAACAGTTGTAATTAACTTTAACAAAGATTAATAAATGCTTTAACAAATGTATTGTTTACTCTTTTAACTAACATTAACTAGTGGGACTTCAAGTGTTGTCAAAAAACTTATTGATTTAGCCACTTTGTTCACCCCTGAAGTTACACAATTTCCTTCGTGTGGGGTGTGTTTTTAAATATCAATATGTTAAAGGTCAGGTGATTACCTGCACCATGTCACTCTTCATCACACTCAGTTCCTGACTGTTTCTTGCCATAAAGTCATAGATCACCCTCATGTAGATTGGCGGCTCAGCTGACCTGGTATAAAATAAGGCAAAAATGTTACTAGACTTGATTTGAAATTTACCTCTTAAATTCTTTAGTGAACTCATCTGAGATTACATACTTATAAAGTCAAATAAACAATGTTTTATATTGCTGTCACAACTTCCTTTATATTATCTGGGCATTTCAAAGGGAGTTAACATGATATGTCTCACCGCATGGGTGGGGTGTTCCAGGGTCTGTTGTCCTGGAAGAGAGGTTAAAAAGCAATTTGTACTCATTTCACTTTATTATACATTAGGTAAGGTTGTATATGTCAAAAATACATTATTTTACCTGTTCTGGTGGCCTCTGCATGGCGTTCCTGGGTGGGACGCGCTCGCTGTTGCTCCGTGACAGCTGCCTGCTGTCGGGAGGGGACTGGGATGGGCCGGGCGGAAGGGGCTGCCAACCGTCATAAAATTCGGGATAATATGGCGGGATCTGATCCCCGTTTGGCCATTTAGATCTGATTAAAAAATACAGAAAAATCATGAGCTTTTCTCCTTTGTTTGCAAATCTGTGAGGAAGTTTTTTTAGGTTTTTTTTGTAGAATAGAAGACCTTGGGATGCTCCACGCATCACCCAAACTGCTCCACAGTACGTCCTCATTTGGTGTGACAGATCTTCCCAGGAGGTGCAGGGCTTTTTCTGTGAGCAGTGGACTCAGCACCGTGGGAGGGATGTTGGGAGGATACTGACTCGCCATCTGAAGCATGAAAAAACAGTCAGGAACTGTGCATCTCCTGACCTTTAACCTTGTGATATGTTGTAAGATTTCAGTGGTGAACAAGTTGCTCATCAAAAGTAAAGCCTTTTCTTTCGACAGAAAGTACACTCTTGAAAATGAAAGTTTGAAAAGGGGGAACTTTTGGAAGCTTCTATTGCGATACCAAACATAATTTCAGTGAACGGTTCTTAAAAGAACCGTTTTTTCTTAGTTTGAAGAACACTGTACAAATCTAAAGAACCTTTGTCCGCTATAAAGAACCTTCTGTGTAATGGAAAAGTTCCATGGATGTTAAAGGTTCTTAATGGAACCATAGATGCCAATACAAAACTGTGCATGCTAACAACTTGGGATTTCTTATCCATTGCTATGGTTTTGTAAACAGCTAACAAGTTAGGTGGGTCCTACTGACTAACCCTCTGAAGCTTCAGGAGAACAAAACAGCTTTTGACACGCATTCTGAAAGTATGCTCGTCCATTTTCATTTCATAATGTAAAAAAAACATGTCTGAAATGTGATTGCAAGGCAAACATACTGAACAGATACTTACAAAAGCAAGGGAAGAAAAGAGACTGTGAACAAAATCAGAAGCTGGAGGATTTTTTAGGTGACCATCCAGTTTCCCCTGTCACAAATAGAGATGAGTATGAAAACAGACAAATGCAACAAATAAACAGTATGTCTCATATTAAACATTATTATTTTTTATTGAAAAAAATAATTTAATGAGACCACTGAAAAAATATCATTCATTTCTCTGTACTTTGGAGAAATGCCAAAACCAAAGTGGTAGTAATAACAATTTTATTTGAAAGTATACATTGAAGTAGTCTAATGATACTCTTAGTAAATAACACAGAAATGAAATGTTTATAACTTACCAGAAGGTTGAAGCCATACTTTATTTTATGCAGACAAGATATGTACTCCTCCACAGGGGGAATACTTGCAACTATAAAAAGCAAAAATAATAATAATAAATCTTATAATTTGTTGAAATCTTGTAGATTTTTTTAAAAAATTAAATAAAATGATTAAATCAAGCACTAGGTGTTAATTGTTCACCCATTTTTTTTGCAGCATTTTTCTTTTTCTTTTTCTTGCTTCCATCATCTTTTGGCAAAGCTGAGCCTACTTTATATACAAAGGTCTCAATGTCGGCTGCTACATGGTTAAAAATCTCCTGTAGAGAAAATTAAATGGATGGGGGATGTGTCAATAAAATTGATTTCTGAATTAGATGGATTAATAGCATGGTGTAATAAAATTATCAGTAAAACCAACCAACCGAATCTCTCTCCACTTCATTGAATGCAGGTGGAGCCTGCTCTTGCTCAGACTGCATTGGCTTGTAAGGGGCTTCATCTCTGGGAAATGGCATAGCGGGTGAAGGCCGTCTGTCATCTGGGAAAAGATTATAATAGGTTTTGCATTTGGATATATATTTAGACATTATGAAACACTACTTCACTGTGGCTGATTTGTAAGACTGTACCCCCCAAAAATTACGTATCTGTATTTTTGTATTTCCCATTTAATATGGTGAACATTTTTGACTGTGAAGATCACAAGTGTGTACGAAGCCCTTTAAGTGACATGGTGGTGGGAAAAATACAGGGTGAGTGGAAAAAATTCGGGGTGGGAGGAGAAAATATTTTTCAAATATTTTGCGTTTCCTCGCAAAACTTTTGCATCCTCTCGCAAAGATAATGCATTCTCTCGCAAAACTTTTGCGTTCTCTTGCAAAGATATTTGCATTCCCTGCAAAACTTTTGCTTTATCTCGCAAAACCAGTTGAGTTCGGACAAACTCTTCCTGTTTTACAGCTTGCAGTAGTTCATATATTCACAATGGAGCGGTCGAGTTTTATTTTGAACTTGGACTCAAATAAAGAAATACGTCAGTGCTTAGTTCAAGACACGGTTTTGGGACATTCAAAAACACTTAATGTGGCTTAATGTTTTAAAACAGTTGGACATTGGAGGACCAAATTCGATAATAATAAAAGCTGATAAAATTATTAGGCTAATATTAATAATCTTATTAATAATATTACTAAAAAGAATAGCTCAGAGTATGAACGCAACGGCCTGAATGTAAGCTTTTTCTCCCCCATAAAACACTTAAGGTAGGCTAATATATGAAAACGGTGATTTAAAAATACCAAATCCGTTGCATTCATATTCTGGGCTATTCCGCTTTATTATTAGTACTATTATTAATATTAGCCTGTATTATACTGTATTAATATTAGCCTAATAATTTTATTAGTATTTATTAGTAGTAGAATTAGGTCCTCCAATGTCACTGTTTAAAAAAAATAAAATGCTTTTTTCCGTTGAATGCTTGAATCTGATTGGCTGAAGAACGTTCTAAGGTGTGCAATTATTTTCAGGGAAACGCACGGCGAACATAGTTCCAGGCAGCTCTTGACCGCATTACATGACCATATCACTTCGCCGAATGATTTCTGTTATTTCAAAGGTCTTACAACAGCAAAATAACCAAAACCCACAACGACACTAGCCAAACAAATAAATATAGTAATCAAAAGGATAAAAATGACAGATCATGTCCATGCTTTTGCCACAAAATTATGCTTTATTATGTACGGAAATCTCTCCCGCTCTCTCTTCCTCAAAGACTGCACATACATAACAGTTACAGTTTGCACACACACACTAACATACATCGCGCTAATGTTGCGCGCTTGGGTGTGCATTATTTCTCTAATAATTCAACGGACAGAAGTAAATTATTCCTTACTTAAGCGTTTTAGAATGTCCCAAAACCGTGCCTTGAACTAACCACCACTGACTGTATTTGAGTCCAAGTTCAAAATAAGAACTTTATGAACCGCTCCATTGTTAACATACCAGGCAGCCGTACTATGAAACTTTCATTAGCCTACCATAAGCACTTTCTATGGGGAAGAAAAGGCTTAACGTGCAGGGCGTTAATTGCATTCATATTCTGCTTTATTGATAATGATATTATTAATAAGGTTATTAATGTTAGCCTAATAATTTTTATCAGGATTTATTATTATCAAATTTAGTCCTCCAATGTCACTGTTTTAAAACATTAAGCCACATTAAGTGTTTTTGAATGTCCCAAAACCGTGCCTTGAACTAAGCACTGACTGTATTACTTTTTTGAGTCCAAGTTCAAAATAAAACGCTATGAACTGCTCCATTGTGAACATACGGAGCTGTATGAAGTGAACCACTGCAAGCTGTAAAGTAAACAGGAAGAGTATGTCCCAAATCAACTGGTTCGAGGGAACGCAAACATTTGAAAAAAAAAAAAAATTCCACCACCATGTCCCTTAAAGGGCTCCGTACTAGTGTGGCTATTTTTTATAAGACTTTTTCATTTAGTCATTTCTAATCATGTCCACAATTTTTTTTGTGTGTGTTTAAATAGCAAGCGTGACAAAAGTCATTAGGTTTTGTACCATTCTGTTCGGGTAAAAAAAAAAAATAATCCAAATTCAAAATGTCATTTTTTTTTCAGTCTAAAATGACAGAGAACACCCAGAGGGTTAATTTCAGGACATTTGAGGGTATTTAAAAGTGTATTTTTCTGAGTGAAATGAACTGTTCAAGTGATCACCGTAGTCTTCATAGTTGTTGTACTGTGGAGGTGGGAAATCTGGGGGAGGAGGGTTTGGCTGCATGAGAACTGGTCTTTTCATGCTTACTGGATAACCCTGACCAATGATGCTTTCCAGATGGCTCCTGAGTAATAGAAAATATATCACTGTACAGCATTGATAAAAACTGAGGTTGAGAAAAAAATTAAATAAAAATAGATCTTTGTTTTTCAATAATCAATAATGACTATTTAAAACATTACAATTTAGCACATTTAAAGGAAAAAGGTTATTTGTACAACTTCTTTGTGAGGCAGCAGCTGACCTGATGTCCATTTGTGGTTCTTTAAGTGGAGGTGTGGCATCCCCTCCTTGCTGTATTACCTTTTCCAGATCATTTGCCACCTCCTGAGCCTAGCGATTTAAAACATCACAGATACCTTTATAGAAAAATTCAGGGCACTGACAGAGGGAGTGGAATGGAAACTCCCACTTCAATCCACATGATATTAAGACAGATGTATTTTCCGGGCAGATGCAGCACTATCCCTTAGATGAGTCTAACATTTTTGACTATACATCAAAGTGTTGTTCCTCACCCCAATCTCCTCACACTGGAACAGGAAGGCCTGTGGAGCTCTCTGGCTAGGATTCTGAACTGAGATAATGAGAAGGGAGTCATACACACCACTGTCAATAACAGCTCTCGTCGCTCTGATGCTACTCAAGTGCACAGACTCCAAAACCTCCTACAATTCCAGGAAACAGAGGAAGAGTTTAATGTTTAGTATGGGAACTAAGTGTTGTATAATGTAACCATTCAAAAAATCCCAAAGTATTTGTTCAGATTAGTGTATTTGAGCATAAATCATGCACCTGACCTTGGTCTCTATGTCACACAGCTGTAGCTGGTTCGCCTGGACCTGCAAGATCATATCCTGACCCCACACTTTCCCTTTACTGTCCATATTCTTCAACCTGTTCACACAGTCATCAATGCTGCTCACCTCTCTGCCATCTAACACACAGGTGAACAGGTGCTAGAGAACGGAAAGAGAATTACACAGATGCTATTGTTATAGATGGTCTTGTGAAATTCAGCCTGGCTACGTCATCAAATTTTCCAGTTCAGTTTGTGTGGAAGTCTCTACAGTACATGTTAGATAAGCACTGGTTGTCTGTAATTTTCTATAACACACATTAGTGAAGTGGGTGTTGGCTTTGCTCTAACAGATTAGGATTATGCATTAGTAACATGCAGTCAGCACATATGAACATTTTAAAATCATTAGTTATTAAGTGTAGTTAACAAACCCATGAAATAGTTTTAATCTTACCTCTACTCTGTACTGAAAGTTGTCTTGCTGTCTGCTGATTGATTCTGCATACTCCTTCCTTTGCACTGAAGCATCAAAGTCAATTAAATATACAGTATTATTTTAGTATATATTGTTTAAATGGGATTTGTACTTACTGTAGATGGATTTGGCACTAGGACGAGACATGCCAGGCCCTTGGGACGGCGGCTCAGGTGAGAAGCCTCTATAATATAGTCACAACACAATATGTCTGTATGGACTGTACATATATCTTGTCAGATTTTCAATAAATCCTGAGTACGACCACAAAAAACAATGTAATCAGTAACATTTCTTGTTATTTCTATTAACTCTGAATTTATTCTAAATTGAACTGTTCTTAACGTAAACTCACATTCAGCTCATTGCTATTGCAATATGCAGGATATGGCCAAAAAGTATGTGGACATCCATTTCTGATAAACTAGTTTGGCTATTTCTGTAATTTCAGTGAAATGAAATACTACACCAGATGATGATTCTGTGTCCAGTTTTGTTGCAATAGTTTTGAGAGGTTACTTTTTTTGACTGACAACAAAGTCAATTTCATCCAAACCAGATATCAACAAAACAGAAATAATGACTGACATTACTTGGAAAAGTTAAAATATATTTACAAAATTTAGATTTACTAAACTAACAACAATAAAATAAAAATTGCCAATTGTTAATTTTAGTTTAAGATATATGCTGTACATTGCCGTTCAAGATCAGTAAGATTTTTAATGTTTTAATGGAGTCTCTTATGCTCATCGAGGCTGTATTTATTTGATCGAAAATACTGAAAAAAACAGTAATATTGTGAAATATTATTGCAATTTATAATACTGGTTTCCTATTTTAATTTATTTTTAATATACAGATCTGTAGAACAAGTAGGTTACAAAATGAAATGAAATAGCCTAAGCAAACATTAGCCATGAAGAAGTCTACGCTTTGTCATGCAGTATAGTAGTTAATATTTCACAAATCATGCTAAAAACATTCATAAGAGCATTAGACAATATATAGCAATGATTATTAATGAAAACTATAACAGCAATATGTATTGCATTATTAATAAAAAAAAACAGATACAATTATCCACCCTAACACAGTAAAATATTAACACATTTTGATATAAATATATTCAAATTTTGAATAAATATGTGGTTTAAAAGTGTTCATCTCTCCAAAACAGAGAAAATATCTTTCACAAACATCTACATCTCTGTCTCTTTTAAAGTGTTAGTGTATAATGAGCTGTATTTGTGGGGGTTATTATAGCACAATTCTTAACCCCACCCCAGACCTCACTAATTTTCAAACCCTGGCTATGGACATGACATGAACCTTCAAAAATCATTCTACTATGCGGATTTATTATCAGTGTTGAATCTGTGATATTTTTTTCTTTGATGAATAAAAAGTAAAAAAAAAAAAAAAAAAAACAGCATTTGGTTAAAATATAAATATTTTCTAACAATATAAGTCTTTATTATCACATTTTATCAGTTTAACACATCCTTACTGAATAAAAGTATTAATTTCTTTAAAAAAAAAGAAAAAAATGACTGACCCCAAAACTTTTTATTTATCAAAGTATCCTGAAAAAACGTATCACAGGTGGGTCCCAAAAAAGAATAAAGTATATTATGAAGTATATTAAAAAAGAAAACTTCTATTTTAAATTGCAATAATATTTCACTAAAATACATTTTCCCCCTGTATTTTTGATCAAATAAATACAGCCTTGATGAGCATAAGAAACTTCTTTTAAAAAAAAAATATTAAAAAATCTTACTGATCCCAAATTTTTGAACAGCAGTGTATATGCCTATTATAAAACTGCCTGATTTAAATATGAAAATGCCACTAGATAGCTCTTAAAATAAACCTGATACAAAACAAAAACAATCGAGAATAAAATACACACCTAAAAAAATCTAAACTTGAATAGCCCTGCCTCACAACTTTGTGTAATGATGACCTGCCTGACACCTGTTATGACAACCGATATGAGAGAGATAGAAAGCAAGACATGACGCACCACACTGAAACACCCTTGTGTGTGTTTCAGGTGCAAATTCCACTCGCATACAGCGAAAGATAACACTGATGGAGGTGAAGGCAAGTAAGATATGTACCTTGATTGGAAAACTGGGACAGGGTTTCCCCCATACATTCTTGACTGTGATATTTAACACCTGTAATAATAATGTTATCGGTCATAAAGCCATTTAGAAAAAGGGCAGATAAACATTTGAGAAGCTATGCCAGGCAGAAACATTAGTTATGAAGAAGTGTCTGTTCATCAGTTGTGGTTTGACACCACTTAACTTTTGAAAAGGAGGTGAAAGCGTAGTCATCAAGTTAATGAAGCATACTTGCAATATTACATCCTCAAAACCAATTAAGCTGCCAAAAACCAAAATATCAGAACAAGTGCTTTTTATGTTCAAATGTTGATATTTTTAGTAAAAATATATAATTATAATTTCAATCAGTCAGTTAGTGAATACTGCCGGGTTTATTAATATCATAACCTGACATTTATTTTTAAATTTGAATAGTAGAAATTCTATATTTAATCAATGTCAGATTTTTAAAATGAGGTCAGTAAATTATGGCAGAATCACTGGCTTTCATAAGCCAATTACAATACAAGAATGAAGAAACTTTTATGGTCAACGATTTATTTTTTGTTATCAAAAACAAGCGAGAACTGTCCAGTCATGAAGTGCTTGACAAATAAACAGAAAAAACTGCCGACAACACGAAGCAGGAACTTTCTCTATAACAACTTTACATGTTTGGTTTGACGAGAAGAAAACAGAAGTGCAAAAGTGATAAGCCGCAGAGCAAACCAGAAAAAGAAAGAAAGAAAAAAAACCAACAACTAATAATAATACAACTCCTCTAAAAGACAACACAAATTAGAATGATTGTGATGTAACCATGTTTTTTATCTTACATTATTCAAATTAATCACTGCCCTATGAATCTGTGTAAAACACCATGTATCAGTGCCTCTGTGCGTTTCAGTTCTAAAATAAGTATTGCTTAAATCAACCTTATTATACAAATGATTGTACCTTACCTTAAAGAAAATCCTAAATTTAACTGCAAATATTCAAATGTAGGTTCAGATTACTCCAGAATTTAGACACATCCTCAAGTCCGACTTCTTCGTGAACTGCTTGATAGCAAATATTCTGGACTTCCTGCTTGGAAAAGCTGGGGTCAAAGTCTAGTTCCTGAATAATAGCAAATCAGGTAGGTTTCACATTTACATCCTTGAGTACAAAGGTTTTGTCATTAATAGACAGCTATTGTGATGTGTACAACAAAGTGGCGCACAGTGACCCCTGAATGAATTTGTACACTCACGTCAGACTAAATGCATGTTGCTGTATTAGATAACAAAACATTAAACCAAGCAGCATATTTTAAAAAGATAAGAAAGTGTCATACATTTTAAATGATGTTCAATATAAACATAACTATTTTGACCATAGTTACTAAGATGAATCATTTGTTTTCAGATGCACTGTGTAAAATGTGACTAAATCTGTTAAATTAAACTTATTACTAATGTCATCTCAGCTCAACCAAACATTTAAATGATTCATGTCAGGACTACAAGACAGAACTGGAGTTCTTCAAATCATCACACAAAAAGGACGGAAAAAGAATTTAGTGAATAACCAAACCTTTTATTTAATACGGGTATGTACACTTTTGACGACACTGCCAGACTGGCATGTTCACAAGGAAAGGGTTCATTTAGAATGAAAACAGGAGGCTTTAGTGCAGACATTGACAGAGACCTATACTGTAGCCCGAGCCTGAGTGGCCTTGGCCAGGACCTTCAGATCTGCAATGCACTTGGCGATGCTTTCCTTTTCCTGAAAGACAAACAAAAAGTGAGATTGTAGAAAAGCATAAAAAAACAACAACAACATAATAACAGTATCAGAACAATTATTCTGTAGTTAGTACAAGTGCATAAATAGGTTTAAAGTGCCATTGTTAAACATGTTACATGTCCTTACTAAAGCAAAGCATGCATAATTACAATCAATTAACCCTAAACCAAACCCTGTAGCATGTTACTCTGTTACAGTGTAATGTTGAGTACTAAGCCACCTTAAAATAAAGGGTAGCACTTTATTTTAAGATGTCCTTGTTACATGTACTTACTATTATAATAACAATAAATTATACATAACATGCAAGTAACCCTAAGTCAAACCCTATTTCTGACACTAACCATATAGTAAATACATGTAGTTAATTAACATTACTCAGTACTTAAACGTATAATTACACTGTATTAAGGACACCAAATAAAGTGTAACCAAAAAAATAAATGAAAACACTTTTCCCTCAAAATCTCCTGTCCACATAATGTAGCAATTATACTGTTACTATAACTGCTGAGAGATTGTCGAGTACAAAGCCTCCATCTAGAGGCCAAGCTAAAAAATTACTTGTATACAGATTCTGGACAAAAGTAGCATTTATATTTAGACACATTTGTAGTTGACTAGAGACAATTCTGGGGGGAAAAAAGTAAGAAAACATAGAAAAGTACCACTTACACTACCTGAAAATGTAAAAATGTGAAACTTTCCAATAACAGGTCTGTAATTACCATACTTGCTAATATTAAGCAAGCTCACTCTTACTCAACATTTCTTCCCTGAGGACAAAAATAAGGCCTTCAGTTCTAAACAAATGCCTCCTTTGTATAATAGAAATACAATGAAGCATCAATGGAGTGACCATATTCCCTGTACCTGCTGTGGGGTGATGCTCTTGATGACGCTCTGCTCGACCCAGTTCACCATGTGCTCCTGCTCCATGCGGCGGTGCAGGTTCTGAAGCTCCACCTGGTAGTCCAGCCTCTTCTTCACCTCATTGGTCACCATGTGCAGCCGCTCCCTGTAATTGGTCTCCAGCAGCATAGCCACATTGTTCTGATGGAATATGGGAAGAGTAGCGTCACAAACCTAGACCTAGTGCCACTCTAAATGTTAATTGTAAATCATTCCAAATTTAGGAGATGTCATCATTTATGGATGGTAAATGAAAGCAGAGATGATCTGTCACTGGAAAAACATCACAGTCTTTGGGTCTCCTCACCCTCTTGGCATCGAAGAGCATGTGTCTTCCTTCCACTCTCCACTGCTCCTTCTTCTCATCCTGAATGCCTTGAGCTAGGCTAGCCATGGCCTGATCCTTCACTTCCTGAGCCTTTGCCACTTTATCCTGCAGAGGAAGAGAGAGAACCAAATATTAGTCAAACAGAACCCTTAGTTACAGTCTTTGGGGTAATTGTTCACATCAAATTTATCAGCAGATCATTTCAGTCTCAAAATTTTAGTGTTTATCTACACAATTTCACTTCTGTTGAACACAAAACAATTTCTGCACCTCGTTGATTTTATCGACAAATGTGGCCACACTGGGCCCAAACTTCTTGATGCCGTAAATGACGACTGCACCAATTGATGCAGCAGCAAATGTCTCGTGATTGATTACGTAGATTTCCTTAGACAGCATGTACAGGAGCAGACCGGTGCCCAGCATATAAGGCCCTGCAAACAGAAGAGAACACAAACCTGTGTATCAATGTACTGGCTCTCGCTCGCTGATAACAGAAAATAATCTTTACACAGAACTTTTGGATGAAGAGATTATTGATGAATAACAACGTTATTATCAAACTACTTCAAGGTGTCAAAAGGTGGGATTGCACTAATTATCTAAATAAAACAGAATTGTGATACGCAGTTAGCAAAACAAGTGAATTTGTTCATTTTGGAGTGTGATAGATTATGAATGATTCTGGTAATCCTCTGCATAAATATTCTTCGAGAATTTCAACTTACAGTGAACTTTTTAAAAGCCAAACAGAAACCTGGATATCAGGGAAACGCTAAGGAGGCAACAAAGCTGACAATCCCACCTGTCACACCGGTCTTGGGATACAACAGTGAGAAAAGCTCCTCTGGGAAGATGCCATGTCGGACCTTTCCTCCCTTCTCGGGCAGAGGGGGAACTGGTGCAAGACTCTGGGAGGACTGGTGAAAGGAACGAGAGGCCTGAACCAGGCTGAGGAGTAAAAGAAGCACAGGGTTAGAGGTCAATGGATGTCATTGACTGTCATTTGTTTTCCAGCTCTCTTCAACTACAGACAGACATACAAAGCACTGACCACGAGAATTAAATATTTAACATACCAAGCACCAAAGGACCCGCTGTTTTTCAGGGTATGACCTACAAGAAACAGAACACAGTAGTTAGAAAAGAACTGAAAATCAACTCAGTGTCAACCGTGAAAAGACTGACAGCTTTCATTACTGCTTGTAATTATGTTTTATTAAATGCAGCTGTGATTTCATCTAAAGAATCAATGATTTGTTTAAAAAACGACAACAATTGGATGAATTTATCTTTTGCAGCGGTCACTGTCACTAAAACATGTTGTCTATATGTCGTTAGATCAAGAATATTAACAGACTGCAAATAAAACTCCATATTTTGTTTTTTTGATTCATAATGATTTTGGTTCTATGTGCAGATATAATAAAATAAACGTATTTGCATGCATGACAGACGTTATGAATCTTATCAGGTTAGCAAAAATCTGAGATAATGTATTAATTTGCACCCCTACATCAACATTCAATAAATGTTATTGTAAATTATCACGTAGCTAATATGATAAGTGGTGAAGTTTGAATGTGGCATTAGCTTTCAGCTAACAGCTAACCAACTCAATACAAGGACATACTGAAAACACACCAACTCTACCATCGTTCTCATCCAGCAATCACTGTTTGAGCATAAAAGCTGGACTTCATTGCATTTTAACCGTTATTAGAATTAAAACATACATTCATTAGAGCAGATAAACACGTTTCTCTGCAGGTTCATGTGTGGCCATTCACACCTTGCGGCCTAATTTTACCCTTCAACTTCACATTCCTTAATAAAACCGTCTATTTAATCCACACAATCAACGCGAAGGATTAGAGTACCGTTCATTAGATAAACCACCCACCTGAAACGAGCACCAGTCTCGACAACATGTTTTAACGGGTCAATGTCAGGATCCCTGGCCGAAACGTCTCTGTACCGGGCTATCTGTGCCCTTCTAGACCAAGGATGAGGAACTCTCGCGTCAGATATCGCGAGATGTTAAAAAAAACAGCGATCTGTCACATCCGGGAAACTCTGCACTCTGAGAGGGAGCCAGCATGTGGCGCCAAGTCACCATAAAAACGATAAAGGAGACGTTGACACTTGCAAGTTCTTGCTAACATAAATATTTGAACATATTAATGATGATAATTAATATCAACGAGCATTTAAATACGTCTTTATATAGATAAACGCTGATGATTTTGATTCTTGTTTAGATGTAATGGGAATTTGCCCAATATTAAAATGCAAATAGTAGGCCCATACACTGAACATATCTGGATTTACAGTATAACAATCTGCTATTTTAAACTTTAGTCTACTTTTTGTATAGTCTGTTTCTACACCAAACTTAAACTTCAATTAAGTGTTTACTTTATTTATTTCTTCGGCTCAAAATTAATTTGTTTTCATATAAACATGAATCCATTTATAAATGTTTTTGCTTGCATTTTAAAATCTTGCTTTGATATAACACTGAATGTTGATTCTATGTTGTCTTTCTCTTTCTCTCCAGTCCCTCCCCATTCACTTGCTACATTTAAACAGCCAATATAACCACCCCTCCGGTTCTAATCTTAGGGCCCATCCGTGTGTGGCACCAGTTTCAATACGCATGGCTGCTGAGATAGAGGAACTCATACAAGTTGTGAGGTTCATCTTACTTCCTGTTAAGCAAACAAGGCAAACGAAATAGACCGCCCTTTGTTGAATGAACTAGTTTTCAAGTGCCATGTAGGCTTCAAAGTGTTCAGACTCGGCTTTCACAATTATTTTGACTGCAGGGACTCATCTCAGAACAGGTACTTTCATTAAAAGATGTAAAGAGACAAATATACTAAAAGTTGTTCTAGTTTATCTTGCATTTGGCTTGTATGTTGGTGTAACTGTTTGAATGCAGGCTTGTTATTCAGTTGCAACTTGATATTTGGTTCCAACTTGTTGACTTTTTAAGTAAATATATTTAAATTGTGCTTTCAGAAAAATGTTATTTATTACTTTTTAAAATAATGTTTTTTTTAAATGTAAAAACTTATTGGTAATGTAGATTTTCCGTCAACGTAGTGCCTAAAATTGTTGCAAATCTATATATGGGAGCATTGCATGCTGTCTCAGAGACATTTTTCAGTCATTATTAAGCAGATATATGAACATATATATGAATGAACATATATATCTGAACACCGTTTGCATTTTAAAGAATCATTGACGGTTCAACCTTTTTGTTTCAGCTGCATGCAGCTCAGTTCATGCCTGTTTTGAAACAATATGTCAACAGAAGTGAATGCCTGGACACACGTCATCTTACAGTATGTTTAAATAAGCATTTATTATCTTATTTGTAACCACTATAAACATAGCTCTGAAAGGAATGAAAACACACAAGTGTGACCCACAACAGCATAACTTTTGCTTTTTTAGTTTTTGCTTGTTTTATTACAGCAATTATTGTTGATTATCCTCATTTTGTGTCATTTAGCTTATTTTGTATGGTCTATTTTTGAGATCTAATGATATAGTAACCACTAAAGAATAGATATACAGTATGTTGTTTTTCAATTACAGGAAATTGCCACTTCAAGAACCATACATTTACATTGTGAGGTGACATTCCGGTGCCTTGAAATATCCCACAAAGTTTTCAACTCTGAGAGTTGGACAGAATGGAGGGTGCTCACGACAAAAGAAGGTCACCAACTGCAAATTACGAGTATAAAGTGGAGCAGCGTGCCGTGAAGCACAGAGAAATCAGCCATCGGAATAACACGACATCATGTCGCAGTCCCACGAGAGATATGGACACAAGGTGGATTAAAAATGAACTGCATCGCAAAAGACAGTTTGAGTTCTTCAAAAGAAGACCAGTGGACCATGGCACATATGCACTGTTATCTGCAGTGCCAAGGCACAGATACTCAAGGGAAACCCTGCATGCACCAGAGCATATGACGCAAACCTTAACGTCAATCAGACGGCCCTTGATATCAAGTCAATATGTAAAGCTCCAGAGAGATGGCATTAACTTTACAAAGCAGGTAGAGAGATTATTAACCAGGTCTTTGGCCTGTGACTGATTGATCACCAATTTTATATTTCTTAAATATTTACATTTTTGATATTCTTTAATGACGTCCTTTATTAAAACACTGATCCTCTATAATAACATTGAAATCAAATGTCCAAATCCCAAAGACAGTCTCCACACATCTTCCAATGACTGATGAACACGACCTGAAATCAGATGGATGGGACGAACCAGTCCGCAATTCTGTTCGGCTTCATGGGAAAATGAAAAAGGAACGAGGTTAGTGGGTTTTCTGATGAATGACCATAGGTCCAATCAAGTCATGTCTAACATTGCTTTAAATTAATCATTAAAATTTCAAAACATACTAGTGTTATGCACTGCATGATGTTGGTGTTTTGTTTTATGTGTTAGGATGTGACTAAATGATACATGACAAAATATTATTATATCAGTAATATTAAAAATATCATTTATTATTATTCATAATTCACACAGTTCTGCTTAAAGACATCACTCAGCTCTCAAACACCCAGAAGACACTGCAAACCGCTAGCATTCAGACTGAGTGAGTCACATTAGAGTTACTGTATATTTTCAAAGTAAAAATTTAATCATAATGCACCTGATTTATAAATATTAATGCAGCATTATGAACTCTCTTCTTTCAGGTCTGGATTTGTTACCGTCAAAGAAGCAGTAAGGAATTTGATGCTTGTTTAAAAAAAAATAGCTAAATATGGTAATGTTGTTTCATTTATTAATAAAATAATTCTTTTTTTTTTCTCTCCTTTTGTTTTTAGGATGTACACCAGTTGGCTGACTATTTAGAAGTATGACATATTTAAAAACACCAGCTCTTCCTAGCTGACTTTAAAATGCGTTACTGATGTGAAATGTGACATCTCTATGCAGGAGGCCTTACACAGAGAAGAGGCTCTTAAAAAGAAGCTCTCCAACCTCCAGAAGAGCGCCGCCACATTACTGCACTCTACAGAGCTCCTGTGGAAGGTACATTAGTAAACTACTTCCTGCTGAAGCCCTGCAGCATCATTTAGAGGCACACATGCACCTGTACATTATGAAATCTAATGAAACACACTGACCTTGTGAACTCCTTTATACAGACGGTCACAAGAACCACAAGATGATCTTTGGATCATTCGCAAATCTGCTTAAGAACATGATTTCAAGAGTTCATGCAGCTCAAAAACTGTGGTTATTTAAGCAAAATGAGACAAACCATATTCAACGGCATTCTGAAATTCATGGTTGCCATTACTGATATATTAGCTATACTGTTACTCTGCATAGTACTGGCTTCATCAGTTGCTGTATTTCCTGGTTTGGTCACAGCAGTAATACAGAGAGAGGCTGGGGGATGGTCTTGTGGTCGACAGCATCCAGCTCTATATGGCTCGTTCAGAAAAAAAACAGAAAGGTTATTTTTCTAGCTCACACACACGAAATGGAGAGCAGTGTAGGCGTCAGAGATGGGATTGTTTGCGCTTTTGCAATGCTTCAAACTCGCCCCTCACTTTTCCACTTTTCCTCATTCTTTATTTGTCTCAAGAGCCAATATACTGTAGCAATCAGTCTAGAATTATAAATAATAAAGGTTGTTTGCTTTTAACAAAATGCTAAGGAGGCAGTTATAAGACAGGATGCAGTGAATGTACAGAAACCGAAAACTCTTGCTTCAGTGGTTCTCTCTATCTCTCTCACTGACACACACATTTCCTTTTCCTCCCACAGACACGCTGTGATGAGGACTTGCTGAAGAGTAAGATCAAAGCTCTGGAGGCTCAGTTGCAGGTTTGCATCAAGGTAAGACTTGCAATGCTGCATGTCTGCAACACCACCAAACCAAGCTGTGGTTTGTTGTATATTTTTCTGCTTTTAATTTGTAAAATAGTATACAGCTGCTGGTCATATAATTAGAATATCATCAAAAAGTTGATTTATTTCACTAATTCTATTCAAAAAGTGAAACTTGTATATTATATTCATTCATTACACACAGACTGATATATTTCAAATGTTTATTTCTTTTCATTTTGATGATTAGAGCTTACAGCTCATGAAAGTCAAAAATCAGTATCTCAAAATATTAGAATATTACTTAAGACCAATACAAAGAAAGGATTTTTAGAAATCTTGGCCAACTGAAAAGTATGAAAATGAAAAGTATGAGCATGTACAGCACTCAATACTTAGTTGGGGCTCCTTTTGCCTGAATTACTGCAGCAATGCGGCGTGGCATGGAGTCGATCAGTCTGTGGCACTCCTCAGGTGTTATGAGAGCCCGGCTTGCTCTGATAGTGGCCTTCAGCTCATCTGCATTGTTGGGTCTGGTGTCTCTCATCTTCCTCTTGACAATACCCCATAGATTGTCTATGGGGTTCATGTCAGGCGAGTTTGCTGGCCAATCAAGTACAGTAACACTATGGTCATTGAACCAGCTTTTGGTACCTTTGGCAGTGTGGGCAGGTGCCAAGTCCTGCTGGAAAATGAAATCAGCATCTCCATAAAGCTTGTCAACAGAAGGAAGCATGAAGTGCTATAAAATTTCCTGGTAGATGGCTGCGTTGACTGTGGACTTCAGAAAACACAGTGGACCAACACCAGCAGATGACATGGCAGCCCAAATCATCACAGACTGTGGAAACTTCACACTGGACTTCAAGCAACATGGATTCTGTGCCTCTCCACTCTTCCTTCAGACTCTGGGACCTTGATTTCCAAATGAAATGTAAAATTTACTTACATCTGAAAAGAGGACTTTGGACCACTGAGCAACAGTCCAGTTCTTTTTCTCCACAGCCCAGTTAAGATGCTTCTGACGTTGTCTCTGGTTCAGAAGTGGCTTGGTAGCCCTTTTCCTGAAGACGTCTGAGCGTGGTGACTCTTGATGCACTGACTGCAGCTTCAGTTCTCTCCTTGTGAAGCTCTCCCAAGTGTTTGAATCGGCTTTGCTTGACTGTATTCTCAAGCTTGCGGTCATCCCTGTTGCTTGTGCACCTTTTCCTACCCAAATTCTTCCTTCCAGTCAACTTTGCATTTAATATGCTTTGATACAGCACTCTGTAAACAGCCACACCTTTCAGTAATGACCTTCTGTGACTTACCCTCTTTGTGGAGGCTGTCAATGTTTGTCTTCTGGATCATTGCCAAGTCAGCAGTCTTCCCCATTATTGTGGTTTCAAAGAACAAGAGATACCCAGAATTTATACTGTAGGGATGGTCATTTATTCAAACTCAAATGTAAATATTCTAATATTTTGAGATACTGATTTTTGACTTTCATGAGCTGTAAGCTCTAACCATCAAAATTAAAAGAAATAAACATTTGAAATATATCAGTCTGTGTGTAATGAATGAATATAATATACAAGTTTCACTTTTTGAATGGAATTAGTGAAATAAATCAACTTTTTGATGATATTCTAATTATATGACCAGCACCTATATTGGCATTGTAACTTGGCCCTTGATAAGTACAGGTCAAAGAGTTTGAGAAACGTTTTGACACAGAAAGATAAATGCTGCGATTTGTCTTTTCAGAAGGTTCCTCAGGATGGAGTGAAAAAAGTGGTGCTAAAGATGGAAAAACAGAGGGAGGAGTATGAACAGAAGGCTATGAAGGCTATTCAGAGGGCGGAGAATGAGAAGGCGGAAGCTCAGAGTAAGATGGAGTACCTCCAGGTAAGTCTCCAAATGTAGTGGTCAAAGTCTTGTAACAAGTCACAAACATTACCTCCATATTTATATTTGCAAACTCCTAGCTATGTTCCAATAATCCAATTTTCATTCCCACTCTTCCCTTCCACCAGGGAGCGCTGCAGACAGCACAGGCAGAGTCTGAGCAGTGGCACAGGCTGTGTGAGGAGCTGAAAGAGGGTTCGAGTCAGCTGAAGAAGAGGCAGGATGAGTGCACAGATCAGATGCTACAGCTGCAGGGTCACTTGGAGGTACACCAAAGCCACTGTAACAGAAACCATCATGAGAGTATCAAAGGACTTGAGTGACACATCACAGATTTTTGCAAAAGCTGACAAACCAAAGGACCCTGCTTTGTACACTGAAATGTATAGGGGGGAAAGCATGTCATTTATATATGTTGTGTAACTGAGAATGTGTTTGTGCAGCGTTCTGTGGAGGAGGAGGAGATGCTGAGGAAACATACTGAATCTCTGCAGCAGGAGAGAGCAGAGCTTCATTCCTTCATCTCAGAGCTGGAGGACGAGAACCTCAACCTGAGAGAACATCTACAAGAACTCACAGGTGAGGTGAAAACTGCCTTTCACTTCACTTTCACATTCATTCAGATATTTAGAATTTATGGAACATACTATACTGTTAATGAACTCTCATATTTCTTGCAGTTTGATATCTTTTTTATCTGTGTCTCTTTATTTTACACACTCACAGGACACAACCATGAGTGGTGGAACAGTAGCACAGAAATGCATGAAGACGCTTCAGGACTGGAGCAGCTCCTGCGGACAGATAACAGCACAGCCAGACAACTGAGAGAGACTGACCATAGACTCAGAATGAAAGAAAAGAAGGTGGGCAAAACACTACAGGCAAAACCATTGGCCAATTTTGGTATTTTGCTTCGATAACATGTCTTCTTTCACACATATTATGGAATTAAATACACATATAAGCTTTTAGTTTATTACCTTTTAACTATCTTCATCTTTCAATATTATAATACATATCTTTATAAGCATTTTTGCATAAAGCAAACTTTCTGGTTTTGTTCTTATCTATATTCTGAATATAGAGGGTTTGTTCATCTATCCTTTGCCTGATTTTTAGATTTAACTCCTAGTATATATTATTTTCTATTAAAAAAAATCTAACTCTAATTTAACACCAAAATGAAACATTTTGAGCCTAGATTTATCCATTGTTCAGATTTCTGTTGTGGAGATGTATGATAATTCATAATAATAATGCCTCATTTGCATTTAAACATAACATTTTAGAAAACTTGTAATACAAAACAGTACCTTAATGTACTGTAATGACTAATTTAATGAACACAGGGACGTATGGTGACATCTATTATTTCTTTCTTTCTTACCTCTTCTTTTACCTATTCATCTTTGGTGCCGTGCCTTAAATGTAATAAATTACTAACAAATTATTACATTTCTATGTGAAATAAAAACATAATTTTATATATTATATATATAAGCTGTAGAGTAGCAGTGAAATTCAATGCACAAGGATGATCGTTTCAGGGGGGCAATAAAATAAAAAGTTAGGCCAACAAAACAATTACTGTAAAAAGTAGGTATACATTAATATAAGACACAGTTTAACACAGTGTTGTCTTGGTTGCCTGGTTGCTGTGGCAGTGCATGGAGCTGCAGACGGATCTTGAGGCCCTGGAGCAAGAGTGTTACAGCTATCAGTCCCGACTGACCCAATGCAGAGAAGAACTGAGCGTACTGACGACACACAAGAACAACAGCAGGGTGAGATTCTACCAACGTAACAGCCTTGTGTTCTTATAACTTAGAATTTTTACTCTCTCAGATGAATATATTTTTGAATGCCACATATTCTGACAGCTGCAGTGAGCTGTTTTCAAAATTAAGTTGCTTAAGATCAAGATTCTCCCCACTTTCATTTGGTTTCCATTAACACATAAATCATTTTCCACCCTCATCTCCCTGAACAGAGTCGAAGTTGTGGGTCCTGGCTCTGTCTATTTCTCTTCTTACTGCTCCTGATGGTGGTGGTGGCAGCCCTGTGGTTGTATCATCCACCTGCCAGAGAGCAGCTCCGCCAGTTTTACTCAGTCCTGGAGCAGCGTATGGAGGACTACCTCATCCAGACAGCTTCAGCACAGCATGGAGGCTGCTTTAGACCTGTGTGATCAGAGCAAATAGCAAAACCAAGAGTCTTCTAGAGATTTTTTTGGTTTATATTTATTTTTTTATTTCACATTTTTAATTGATTTTTGTACATAAATGTTTTTTAAAGTTAGCCACATATAATGTCTTTATTAGTTTGCTAAGAAATTTCATGATTCTTTGTATTAGTATCGAAAACAGACCAAACTGCCTGTGTAAATATAGTATCATGTTACAAAACAAAGGTGTTAGAATGAATTTCTAGTGTTAATACCTAAATCTGTGTCTGTATTGTACAGTTTATAACTGATTACTGGAATTCAAAACGGTACTTTTGAAGAATTGTCTTAGACGAAGCCTGAAATAAATTTACTGTGTACAACTAAGACTTGCATTTTGATATTAGTATTAAACATGTATTATTTGTATTTTGTCCTGTATCTCTGTTTTTAATGAAAGATTCCAGAAGATCATTTCCAGATAGGGTAACATAAACTTCTTTCAGTTAGCACTCACTGAGGATAAAAGGACAATACTGTCGTGTTGAATGGCTGAAAAAGCACATTGTCATGACAGGTCACTCTCTTTAGCGTTCCAGAGTGACCCACACATTAATGGAGATCTGACACAGCTTGTTTCAACACATTCACACACTGCCCCTCCCCTTGCCCAACACTGCTTCTCACCATGGTTTCCTGTGTAAAGATAACCAGAGCCCATTAAAACATTCACTCCAGCCCAAAAAAACTGTGATAATAGCTTGACAGTCGTCATACAGGGTGAGTCATTTTATATGCTTTTACGGAAATGCATTTATCTCATAAATTTAAAATTATAGAGGAACTTTCTGATGAATTACAGCTTTAACATGATGCAAAACTGGAAGTGCAATACCATAGTATGACACATACAGTATGTACTGTAGGCCTGAGGTGTTTTAACATGAGCTGGCTCAAGACATGAAAAGACGGGTTTATTTACATTATTTAGGTTTATTCAATTATATCCTAAAGTATATGCTATATACACCACTACTCTATCCAAAAAGACAAATAAGTGGTGGTGTTTTGATAGATTAATGAAACTGTGTATTTCTAGGTGTCCTGATAAATGAGGTCGTCTCTTTTGGTGTGTTTTGTTGGATTATGTTTATGGACTTCTGTAATTTCACTGAAGATCTGTGCCTTCAACATCCAGAGCTATGGGGAAGCAAAGGCCAGCAATAAGAAAGTTATGGAGATTTTGATAAAGGTATATAGATTATTTGAGAATATGACTAAAAGTGAAATGTCCTTACTGATTTGCACACCTGTCCTAAGAACGCAAATGAAAGAAATGGCTTATTTTGACAAATATACAAAAAAATATTTGAGAATTTCTATAAATGTCTTATAAACACTTTTTGAACTTCTAGATTATTTCTCGCTGTGACCTGAGTTTGATTCAGGAGGTTCGAGATTCTAGAGGTCAAGCTGTGTCTGCACTGTTGATGAACCTGAACAGGTATATTCACAGCATTTTACTGTCACACGTGACTCTGAATGAATGTATAATATAATGATGTTTTCATTTTCCTCCCTCCAGGTTTGACAAATCTCACATTTACACACATTTAGAGAGTAAAAGAATGGGGAAGAAAACATATAAAGAGCAGTATGTGTACATTTACAGGTAATGAAACTTTTATAATGTGTGTTATGTCACAAGCACTAGAAGTGATGAAAATAAACTCATCCAGTCTGGTGTGTTCACAGAAAAGACATGCTGCAGGTCCAAGAGCAATACCAGCACCCAGAGTTCAACGAGAGCACAGTATTCACCAGAGAGCCGTTCATCATATGGATCCGTTCTCCCACAACCTGTACGTCATAAACGCTCCACAGAGCATTTCTAGTCCCAGGAAATAAAATAGCACAATAATTCTCTCAGATACAGTCATATTGAATCTGACTGGTTGTATTATCTTACAGTGGTGAAGAACTTTGTCCTTATTGGTCAGCACACCTGTCCTAAGAGTGCAATGAAAGAAATGGAGGCACTGTATGAGGTCTTCCAAACAATCAGGAGGAAATGGAAAACTGAGGTACACCAAACTCATTAATATACAGATAGAATGATAGATTCTATATTTATTCCTAGATTGTATATCATTTCTTTTTTTTACCTTTCTTATCTAGAATGTGATGTTTCTCGGGGACTTAAATGCAGCTTGCAGCTATGTTACCAATAAAGGACTGAAAAACGTGCGTCTCAGGAGTGACCCAAAGTTCCACTGGCTGATCAGAGATGAACAAGACACTACAGTGCGTGAAAAAACACGCTGCGCTTATGACAGGTCTTACTTTCTTAGCAAACCAACACAGTAACCGCAGGAACAATAGAGTGCTACAAGAATGACATAGTTTTGAAGGCCAACCCAGAAGTTACCATTACACCAGTTCCCTTGGATTTTTGTATTGCCTTTTGGATTATTCTAGAAAACAAGCTCTATGACTTGAAGGGAAAAAGAAGATTCTTTCCTGTTTTGATCACAGAAAAATGTTCACAAATGAACACAACTTTTGTGAAATTTTAAGGCCTAAATACAGTCACCAGAAGTAAAAAGCTAAAGTTACGTTATAAACAAACGCCACCACCACCATCTACAAGTTTGCGTGAAAATGGTTTGCAAGAGTGTGATTATAAACACAAAGAGGCTTTAAAGTGGACTAGTGAAGTTACTTGTTTCCAGGATTTAGGGCTCATTCCTGCAGCACTCTATAGCATTCTCAGTCTAATCTACAATTTTACGATGGCATACCAGTCTATGTTAGATAGTCTAATGGTAAAATCTTTGTGAAAACACCCCTTTAGGATTATTATTCATGGCAAAGAACTAATTTCTGGAATAGTTCCGGAATCTGCTCAACCATTCAACTTCAAAGAGAAATTCAATCTATCTGAGGAAGAGGTAAACAGCATTGCAAAACAGAGTTAATTCATAAAACTGCGTAAAATGTATTCAAAATGTTTTTTCTTTTTTTGCACCTAGGCTTTGGAAGTCAGTGACCACTATCCTGTAGAGGTGGATTTGAAACCAAACCATCGCTACCTCCTGCGCCATGAACTGTGAAATGAAAAATATCTGTGAACGAGATACAAAGTATCAATTCTAATAGTATATAATTATTTGCCTGATACTGTGATAATTTACTGGTTCAATGTCCAATACTACATGAGCAGCGTGTACAATTACTACACACATTTACTGTGTAAATGTTGTCACGCAAGGAAACAAAAGGGGCAGAAAAAATACATGATGTTTAGAGGCTCTGAACTGATAGCACAGAAAGAAAATGTGATTAGAAAATGGAAAATTAAAGCTTTTATCTTATATTTTATTATGCTGTTTTAGGAAAAAACGAGTTGTTTACTACACTATTTAAGGCATTTTTATATAATTCATTCATTATATATACAAATTATTTTTAAAATAAATTTTGGATTTATGGTGGCTTGGTGCTCTGCTATAGTGTCCTGTAGTAAATAATAAACACAATGTCCTCATATTGCCAGTATCACAATTATACCTGAAATTCTATGAAATATTATACATTTGGACTAAAAGCCACAAAACTGTCATATTTACACATCAGAGGGTCATGATTTGTCACATTGCATGTTTTGATCAAGAGAAGTAGAAGCTATGCTCTTGTGTTCTTTCATTCTGTAATGTCACTAAATAATTCACACTATAAAATCGACTAAAACTCACAGCACTACAGTGGGTCACTAAAAATGAAACCTCTCAGAATGGATACCGAGCATCTTGTTCATTTGAAAAAACATTTTATATTGGAAAGCCACAGCAGTGTTTTGAATAAAATTACTGTGTAACTCATGAGGAGGATGCATCAATTTAGAGGAGATGTGTGGTGTTCGTGCTTCTCAAACCACAACCTACAAAATGTCATACAAGGCAGCGTTCCTGCTGCTGCTAACACACTCACTCACACACACACACACACACACACACACACACAAAAGTAAGACGTAAATAATAGTAATCAAGCAAATATAACTTGACATATTTGATAAGTTAACTTTTGATATTTTATCAATGTTGATGTAAATTGCATGTTCATGTGACTGTTTTTTGTTTTGTTTAGTAACAAATTCTGTGTTGATGTTCTTGTTGCCATGACCCTGTTTGAACAGGAAGCAGCTATGACACAAAGCGGTACGCAACACATTCTCATTTTGTCAAGTGGTAAAACATTCAGAGTGTCTGTCATGTTTGAATCTGATTTTGTCTGTATGGGATGAAATTAATCACTTTACACCTCCTGCTGTGTCAAAAACAAGATGGATCAAAACATTACTGATATTCTGAATGATGCATTCAAAGGTAAGATTTTTGTATAACACCTTTTGTTTAATGAAGCAAGAAAAGACTTTGTAGTCATTTGTGCATATCATATCATATGATCTCACCCGCTAAACTGTGGTATTCCAGAAATATTTTGACTTGAGGAATAAAATTTCACCTATTTAAAAGAAAAGTCCATAAAAAGATGTGCCAATGTACCATGTTAATATGAAAGAATCTGTATTGATTTTTCACAGGTGTTTAGCCCATATTTTGAATTGCACATTGTATTGTGTTGCGTTTAAAGTTGAAGAAAATGTCTGTAAACTTAACAGAAAAGGTACTGGTATTTTCTGCCAGGAAGTGATCTGTTTTTCTACAGATTTTTGTAATTAGTACTGATGCGTGTACTCTTTTTTTCTAATAGAAACAGAGACAAACGTTGAGCAACTAAACTTCGATGATAACGCAGCAACCGCACACAGCATTAATGTACCTCAAAATGAGCCAGACATGGAGGAGGAATCCAGTGGATCTGATTCTGACATAGATTTAAAGTGGACGAATAGGGAAGAGGAAACTAAGCACTGTTTTGAGAACAATAGGAACTTCTCTTTAGATGAACAAAGCATGAAGGCAGGATCTACGCTTTGTGGTTCATGGGATGACAACGATGCAGTCAAAAACAAGACACAAACCCAAAACCAGCAATTAAGCTTCCATGAAGAGGATTGCAGAGAAAGTGAATTTGAGATATATGAAGATATCCATAAAATGAGCAAGGAACAATCTGAAGATGTCAACGTGCCAGAAATGGTTCTCCCAAAAGGAGCTCACTATGGTCTGGATACAATGAGCACATGGACTCAGGTGGAGACCACATCTCATCTACTGTCCTACCAGATGGTGGATAAATCTGAAAATGAGAGCTCAACATTAAAAGAGGAAAGAATGGAGCCTAACAGCACTGAGGAACATGTCCTTCAGCATGGACATTTTAGCGCCATACAGTCAACACTGCAAGACTGGCCAGTAGCATCAGTGAAGGTCCAGTCTGGGGATGAGATGAAAGAGTTTACAGAAGAAGATCATGAGGGCCATGAGAGAGACGAGGAAGGTTTAGCAGAGTATCCCTCCGATCTGTCTGAAAGTGACAGTGGGGACAGCAGTGAAGGTCCTGAGGGTGGACAACCCAATCGCATGGACACCAAGCAAGCTGAGGTGCAGGCTGTAGGCCGAGGTTGTTCCTATGAGACAAAGAACCCAGAAGAACCTCTACTGCCTTACAGTGTTGTAACTTCAAGGGAAGATGATGATGTCCAAAAGAAAGATGAATGTATGGATCCTGCAGACATGCTTACTTATGTCAAGAATGAGGATCTGTATGTGGAGACAACAACTGGGAAATCTGATGATGACGTATTGTTCCAAACAGATGCTGAATATCATCGTGAGATTTCAAACGTTGGGGAAAATTCTGATTATGGAATCTCTGGGAATTTCCAATCAAATTCCAATGAATCCTACACGAATGAGCAGCCTGACTATGACAGTGATTTCAGCAGTGATGGTGACGACTACCTTGAAAACCAAGAAGATATACCTGAATTCCTTTCACATACAGTCTCAGAGGACAAAAACACACCTCTCCAGAAACAAGAGCACACCTTCACAAAGGACTTTGCTACAGACTGGAACAGTATCGAGCATGAAGTAGTGGATGGGGTGGTCAAAGACAGCTTGAAACCAGAGATGTGCAATGTAGAAGGTTTATCAAGCACTCATGAAACTGTAATGGAAGGTTCTACTGAGACTGATTCATCTGAAAACATAAGTGTTGGTGAGTCACATCCATCAGTGAAAACAGACCAGAACAACAAAGAACATAACAGTGAACATTCAGAAGTTTCAGACACTGGAGAAAATATCAACACTTTTTTACCTGGGACGTTTTGGTCTCAGGACATCCTGAAGCTTGATGAATATGACTGGGAGATTAATCAAGGAGAGGTGATCTGTGATGAAGAGGACAATTACCTGGAAGAGCTGGAGAACGATGAGGTGGAGGCCGAGGGGGACTGGGAGAAAGAAAAGGCAAGAATTGAAGCATTTAACAGATACTATGAGTCTGTCGAAGGCGAGGAAATCAAGGGTAAATGCTCATTTGTGAACCATCTTAATGTCTGAATTTATCACATTTTTATTAGGACAGCTTTTTTAATTTTGGTAAATTCTTTCCCAACAACAACAGGGAGAAGCCACAAAGTGACATTTTGTTTGGAGCCAGAGTCCTCTCAGTATGAGGAGGATAGTTACAGGTGAGACAGATTTCAACATTTGAACATATCTTATACTTTAGTGCACAATACAAGCTCATAAATTTGATTTGCATGTGATATTTCCACACAGCAGTGAAGAGGAACTGAGCACAATAGTTTACATCAGTGAGTTGCATCCTCCAGAGTCCAGTTCAGTCAAACAAGACCAAAGCAACAAGGAAGCCAGCCGTGAACCCTCACACATCAGAGAAAATATCAGCACCCTTCTGATGGATGAGGACAACACGAAGTTTGATGATTATGACTGTGATATTAATGAAGAATTTAAAATTAACTCAAGTATAAGGGTCTGTGATGACGACGACGATCACGATTTCTTGGAGAAGCTGAAAATTGAAATAGAGAGGGATATGAAGCAGGAACAAGCGAGAATTGACACATCTAACAGATATTATGAAGAGGACCAAAATGAG
This sequence comes from Onychostoma macrolepis, assembly GCF_012432095.1. Classification (NCBI taxonomy): domain Eukaryota; kingdom Metazoa; phylum Chordata; class Actinopteri; order Cypriniformes; family Cyprinidae; genus Onychostoma; species Onychostoma macrolepis. Next base: position 15,421,163 of record NC_081162.1, on the reverse strand, counting down.
GGTAAGTGCAGAAATTTTCTATAGAATTACTCTGCCGTTCAATAGTTTGGGATCAGTAAGATTTTTTTTTTTAAGAAATGAATACTGAATAATAACACTGAATATGTCATTCAGCAAGGATGCATTAAATTGATCAAAAGAGGCAGTATGCATTTATAGTACAACAAAAGATTTCAAATTCAAATAAATGCTGTTCTTTCAGAATCCAGAAAAAATGTATTATGATTAAATTAAGCAGTTTAACTATTTTCAACATTGATGACAATAAGAAATGAGACCCAAATTAGCATATTGAAGACTGGATTAATGGCTGCTGAAAATTCAGCTTTGCTATCAAAGGAATAAATTATAAAACATTAAAACAGGAAACGGTTATTCTAAACTGTAATATTCACAGCAATATGGTTTTTATGATCAAATAAATACAAATGTATACACACACACACACACACACACACACACACACACACACACACACTTTCAATAAGTCCCCTATAAAAAATTGGAAATCCCAATGTATTGCTGGGAAAATAGTTTTTGTAGCTCAACTGTCAGGGCATGGTGTTAGTATCAAGATCATGGGTTCAGATAAAAATGCCTGCTAAAATGAATAAATATGTACATTTCTCTCAACAGTCACAGACAGGTCCCACAAAGTTATGTTAAGATTTCGCCAACAATCTTCTCAAAATGAGGAAGATAATGATAGGTAAGATGGATTTCATTCAGCTTCAAATATCATTCTTATTTCAGATTTGTAAGTTTGCATTTTATATTGTCCTGCAGCAGTGAACAGGAATCAAACACAGAAGATGACACTGCCAGCATCCCGAGGACTGAGGTGAGAACATCAGATCATCAAGCAAACAATAAAAAGATCAAATAATAGTAATCGCTCATTATCTTACTGCTATTCACACGTTTCAGGACCAAAGCGATTCTGATGAACCAAATGATAGACGCTTGTATACAGGAAGATACAAAGTCTTACCAAAGGGGGTGCAAAAGGCAGACAAGCAGCTGAAGGAACAACACAAGAGAAATAAGGTAAATATTAATTGGCTTGAAATTAAAGTATGCTTAAGTTATGTATAAATTGTGTAAACATTTGTCATAGAAATGCCAGTTCTGATGCTGCCATTATTAATGTACAATTCAAGTTACTGTATCAGCCTCAAGCACAACAGCATTAAAGTCATTAATAATAAAGCCAATAATCTGTGACCGAACTCTGTTTTGACCTCTCTATAGTGTCTTGTCCTGCTGAGTTCAGTGTTAGCAGTGAGTCTAGCGACTGCGGTGGGTGTGCTGTCTTACTTGTGGGCCACAGACGGCCTGGATTGGATCTACTGAATTCACATGAATCTTGGATATTCAACATGATTTAAAACACACACACACACACACACACACACACACGCAAAGAAATCAAGGCCTCAGCAAGTATGAACGAGAAACCATTGCCATGTAAAATCTCATGAAACAGACAAACCAGCAGACTGAGACAAAACCAACTTTATTTCCTTACAATATGTAACCTAATATTGTAATGTTTGAACAGCGCTTTGAAATACAGCTTTGAAAAATGTTTATATCTTTTAACATGGTTATCCCTGTATTCTTATGTAAACCACATCTAGATAGATTAATCTTCCTCCTTTTTACTAAGAAAAGTGATACATTTGCAGATGTATGTGGTCTCTGGGCCTTACAGGAAACCTGTACAAACAAGTGCTTCCAATGTAAAACTGACCTGGAAAAACAAAACAAATAAATACAATTGATACCTTTTCAATTCCTTTATCCATGACTATATCTGACTGCAGCTGAAGGGACTTTCATTGCCATCTCGTTTGTCATCCTATTAGGTTGTCAACAAGCTATATTCCATAAACATGCCATGCAGTTAATGTATTTTTTTAAGGTCCGATTATTATTCAGTGCCTTCTTCACTACAGCAAAAAACATGATATCATAGTGCAGGTTACCAATTCTAGAAAATTAAAACTGACTGCATACAATAGCATGGATATTTCTCCTCGGATATTATGACCATCACCAGGGCTCCTGCAAATATTAATAGTTCCTCCAAAAGTATGTCTCTCTCTCCCTAAGTGCTTTGACTTTAAATGTAGCTATAAAAAATTAATTCATCTTTCCATCCTACTGATAAGAAATGTAAGAGGGAAAAAGTACCTGTAAGGCATGCTCAGCTTTCTGTCGTCTTTTTCTTTGGCTGAAATTATTTTCTCCAAAGGAACCTTTCAATTTAAAATGTTCATTAAATGCTTACTACGAACACATGCCCTGATTAACTACTCATTTTCATAACAGTCTCATGACGCATTTCAGGAAAAGAATGTAAATAAATAAATAAATAAATATCTCATGAATTAAAATGACAATTTTAAGGTAAAGTGCATTGGATACTGCATTAGCTGTGGTGACTACGCAAACTAATAAAGAAGAGGTGCCTTTTTTGATTTGAAGATCCATGCTAGTAATTGAATACACACAATCTTTTCTGCTTGTGAACACACACATCCTTTGCCTCCATGTTTGGGGTCTTTTTAATTTTTTAATTGCAATGTTTATGATTCATTCTCGCTGCTGTGGCATCAATGTAGTCAGTAATCACTCCCACATTTTTGTGTTTCGACATTGAAAATTATTCACTTCATCAAGTCCAAATGGCCACATACACATTCATCAGCTACATCCAGGATACTGGTCCGTTAAACAAACTCCAAACTATTTCAGACCAGGCCACATCCGGTCACCGAAAGGCCCCTCTCCGGTAAACGAAAGAGGGGACGGCGCTCCCGGTGTATAGAGGTCAGAGTCCGTATCCGACTCCCCCTCGGCCAGATAAGGCCTGAGGCGGGTGCACAGAGTCCCGCCGCCTCCACCAAAAAGCCCCAGACTCACCGGAGGCACATAATCCTCTTCCCTGGCCTGAGAAATGCTAAAGCCGCTAAAAGAGCGCTCTAGTTCCTCATGGTCCACTGAGGGAATGGAGAGGGACGTGTCGCTCTCGATGGCTGCCTGCTGCTGGACGGGTCTCCTGGACCTACGTGAGCGGCTGCTGTCCCCATTCTCATAGAACGGCGGAGGAGGGAGGCGGTACAGTGAGGGGTCATCAGTGCCTATTGGCGAAACTCCTCGGCTGTTGTTCCAGAGAGGCACACTGAGGGGATGGTCATCCTGCTGATGCCATGAGGTAGAGGGCCGACACTGGCTATCGGTGGGAGTCCCGTTGGGACCAGGATGGACAGGGGATACACTCTTTTCATTCGCGTCCTGTGCTTTCTCGCTCTTATCGTCAGGGCTGTGGTAGGGAGGAGCAGGGTAAGGGATTTTAAAGCCAAGGAGGGCTTCGGTCTCAGATCGTGGGATGCCCATATGTGTGGTGTACACGCTGACCAAAAAGTTGAGTTTGAGGTCCATTGCCCCCACCTGCACAAAGAGAAACAGCGAAGCCCTTTAGCACTGACATATACATTCTTAAAAATAAAAGTTACACAAGGGGGTTTACACATAGAAGAGCCATTTTTGGTCCCTTAAAGAACCTTTCAGTAAACAGCTCTTTAAAGAACCATTTTCTTTCTAATGGTGTGTGCACACCAAACACGAAGCGAATATTACTCGCGGGATGTTTTTCGTGTCACTCATGTGAATAAAAACATGCCATAATGCTCTCCTCCATTTTCTGATATAACCAGACATGTCAAAAAGCTCTTCGCTGATTGGCCTCCGCAACAACGTGTCATGCGAATTTTCCACTTACTGTAAGTTAAAATTTTTCAACTTGCGCGTAAGATGCGTTTGAGGCGTATATTGCATTTCCGTGGCATTTACGTCGCCTGGCGAGAATTCATGTCTATTCGCATCTTTGCATTGACTTTGTATGTAATCTACTAGCGCAAATAATTAAATTTGATTTTGGTGTGCACAGATTTTTGTTTTCACTTTAAAGAATGTTCTGTGGAATGGTTCCATGGATGTTAAAGGTTCTTTATGGAACCATAGCTGCCAATAAAGGACCTTTATTTTAAGAGTGTACAATGCTACACCAAATGAACTTGATGTACTGTAACATGCTTCACCTGCTTTTCCATCTTGTTAAGACGTCCCATCATGCTTGGGTCCTCAGCCATCTCCGTGTCGCTTTTGGGCTTGTCCTTTTCTCCTGCCGCAGCTCCCTTTCCCACAATCTGATCCACTCTAGTGATCCAATAGACCATCACTTCGACACATAGTCAATACACCCTCATCCACACTGAGATTCAGTGGTTAACTGTGCACTGTACCTTGTCAAGTTAACAGAAATTAGCTTTATGGAGGAGAACTTGAGCATGCGAATGCAAACATAGGACAGCAGGGTTGAAATAAGAGGGAAGATGATTGAAGCCTGATTTGCTGAAAGTGAGTATATGCCATATTGCATGCTGCATGCAATACTGCAAAGTTGTTAATCAGCATGCATTCATCAGGGACTTGGGACTTGGGACTTCAAAAATCAAGATGACTCTTGGAATCTAGGAAAGGTGACTCTTTCAAAGCTGCAGCATTACACTAAGATAGCTCACAATACAGCAGTGAAAACACATGAGTGTCTTTGCAAAGTTATTGACAGGAGTGTTGGGGAGAAACTAACTAAAAATGAAGAAAAAATTAAGTATTAAAATATACTGTTTAAGTACATTTTTCAGTATGGAAATCTGATTATTCTAGGGAATCATTTGTCCTAAAAGGCCTCATCTATCAAGTTTGATTCTTTCAATTAAATCTTTCTACTTTACATATACATATATTTGTGCTGTCAAAATTAGCGTGTTAATATAAGCGATTAATTTTTCCAGTTTAACACAGTTAACGCAGGGGCGAAGCTAGGGTTGGCCACCCCACTCACAACTGCTGTTTCTGCCTCTTTTTTTCTTGACAAGAATTGCATTTAGATGCAGAACGTCTTCACGACCACATCAAATGGAAGACTTTTCAGACGTGCACTCCACGAGGAGCTTCAGTAGAACAACAGAGAACTGCGGTCAGATAAGATGTTGTCAAGCCATATGTCAGTAAAAATGAATTTTCCTGTCCTGTCAGCCGTTATACTGTGCTCGTAGCACATGCTCTTTGATTGCACACACAAATATGGTGGCACGCACTGTAGCCTGTATCATTTCATAATTAAGCGCTTCACGTTTAGCAGCGGCAGCTCTTAAAGTAATAGCAGCCAAATAACCTAATAACCCAGCTGCTGTGATGTCTGTTAATCAAAGAACAAAAGAAAAAATAAGAAATCAATAACTTTTGTAGCTTTAAGGATTCATCTATATTTAATTTAGAATTTAGTATTGATATATTTATTCAATTTCTGTATATTTCCTACTTGCTGAAGGGCACAGGGAAATATGACATTTATTATAATGGGATTATGTGAAGATTGTTTTAAGTTCACCTAAATTATCAGTTGTATTTTTTAAAGTCTAATAAATGGTAAAATTGATGGCTCTCAATTATACTGTAATATTAATATAGTCAACATTACATATAGTCAATGGTTAAAGATACCAAACAGTAGTATTGGTATCAGTGATACTCGTCATAAAAAAAATGCCACTAAACAAAGATTAAAAATATACTGTCTTTATGTTGTTTCTACATTAATTTGAAGATTGAATGTAAAAGTATTGCAATATAAAAGTATATTTAAAAACTTTAATGTTAGATGGGATTAAATCGCAATTAATCTTGCTTAATTTCAGAAAAAAATGTGTGATTAATTAGTTAATTATTTTTAATTGATTGACAGCACTAATATATTATATATATATATATATATATATATATATATATATATATATATATATATATATGTTGCCCTATACAGCCCTTTATGCCTTATATAGCATTGGTCAGAATCTTTTTGTTTTGATATTAACCAAAACTTAAACTTTAGTAAAACTGAAAATGAAATAAAATGTAAATAAATGTATTATTTAATTACATTTATAAAAAAATGAAAAAGGCAAAAGCACATAATGAAATTACAAAAAAAAAAAAAAAAAAAAATTGTTAAACCAAACATATAAAAATAAAAGCTAATTCTAAATATTAAAGCTACAATTGTATATAAATAATAAAATAACTAATAGTAAAATAACACTGTCTGACTCCATCTAGCAAAATCTGTTCGATTAGTTGGTTTATATAAATTAATAATAAAATAGCTTCATCAATTCAAGTGCCTGCGCTGCATATTTGGTCTACTTTTTATAACAGAATATTTTGTTAAATGTTGTTGTTAGTTATTATTTGTATAAAAAAATAAATTAATAATAATAAAGTTTGGTACTGTCATTTTAATTGAGATTCATATTCATTTGTTCAAAAATACAGATGATAAATGCTTTCATCAAGATTGTTGTATTTAGAAAGATTTTGCGCCCTTAAAGTAGCCTCCCAACAATGTTAGTCAGACATACTGCACCAATGGCAAGGAATTTGACTTACATAATAAATAATGTGGGGAAATAAATGAAAAATAATCCAAAAATGTGACCGGTTCCATGCCTTATGATGCTTTGTGTGTTACACACTGTACGTTTAAGTTATTCTCTCTTTTTTAAACCCTGGGACAACATGCACAATTGCATCTGTCCCCCGTTAAACAGGCTGCATGGTCACACCACAGTGTGCTGAATTATTGTACAGCAAAAACACTTTTTATTAATCACTTTTCATATGCTCAATTCTAAAGCACTGTATTATTTATGGATAATTATATCTATACAAAATGTAAATCTTTCTCAAGGTGAACATAGAATAATCCAACCAGTTAATGACAAGTTTCCCCTCATGATTTCAGTCATTTCATTGTCACGACACTGCAGCTTTTAATCCAATGCTGTCCAATAATAAACCCATTCAGCCTGGGAACGCTAATGGTGAATGATTACGTACTTCTTGTGACGAGGGGTCGAGGGGGGAGGGGGACCCACAATCAAATCTATCCTGGCAAAGTACACAGAGAGAACATGGATACCAAGCATCATCAAGCAACACATGGAAACCACTCCCTGTACCACAGCGAGGACCGTCGACAAATAAGAAAGAATATATTCCATACATGTCTGTTCTCACCCACTTCTAGGAACAGTGTCTCATGTTTACATGTATGACAGAAATGGTTTTTGCTGTTGGAATATATTGGTATATGTGTGGATGTAATTTCACAACATATATGAGGCTTATTTGAGAGAAAAGGAGTGAATCTGAATTCAAATCATTCTGAATGTGACAAAAAATAAAACCACTGTGAATGTGATTTTGATCGAGCAGTGTTGAAATCTCATCCTGCTTTAGACTGGTTTTTTTTTTTTTTTAAATCTTTATGTAATATCAAATAGTGACCACCAGAGGGTGCTGCTCACAATTCAGCTACAGCTCTTGCCAAATACTGATTGACTACTGAAGCAGGTGGATCCTGTCATTGTTAGAAGGTTACCGCAATGGTGAAAAAATTGATGCGATTCTTTTGTTCTAGACAGACTGAAGTCTTGCCTGGACTGAAGGTTTTTGATGCGTGATAGCATGTCCAGATGGCCTGCTGAGTACTGCTCGATCACATCCATCACATCATAAGGCCTGAGGCTCTCTTTAAATCTCCTCTTAGACACCAGGAACCGCATAATACTGGGGAAGACCGAAGAGGACTTTAATTAGGGTGTAACATATCTGACAATTACAGTTCGAAGCAATAATTATAGAATTTAAAGGGGTCATGAACTGACAAATCAAAATTCCCTTGATCTTTCGATATATAAGATGTCATTGTGCTGTAAAATCATTCTGTTAGTCTAAAAACAGCTTATATTGAAGCCAATCTGCCAAAATGACAGGTTGTGCCACTTTATAATGTAATAAAGTCGATAAGCACTGCCTCTGCAGAAGAAGATCAACACCTGCCTCTACATCACTGCCTGTTTAGCCCCGCCCACTGATTCGTGCACATAATAGGTAAATGACAAGAGTGACAAACGCAGGTCTACGTAGAAACCAAACGATAAATTGTATTAAGTGCCAAACTGCACCAGTAAGAACTTGGTCCTTTGTTCACTTCATATTACCGCAGATTCATTTACAAACAAGGCACAATTTGACAAAGGATTTTCAGAAAGATTGAAACTAAAAGACGATTCTCACAAGTGTTAGTAACTGTTTTTATTATGTGATCACTATTGCTTTGTCTGATATTACAGATCATTTGATATGTACGGAGTATTTATGCATTTTTAACCTAAAAAACAGCAGTGTCCATCTAGGAAGGACATAGACTGTTAAACATACATAAGTGTAAGCCAATCTTAGCAGTGGGCGTTAACTTCCGAGTTTACAATTCGCCACGCCTATTCAAACAGAGCGTTCTGATGAGGGGGTAAAAAACAGGACAGAAAATAGCCTATTACTTCTAAATCTAAAAAACAGGCAGTTCATGAGCCCTTTAATAAACATTTGATTGTCCCAGCAGTTAAATGAGTGTTTTAAGCATTTTTAAATAATTATTAATAATTGAAAAAAAAAAGCATAAATATTTCATTATTAAACATTTGTTATTTAAAAAAAAAAGTTTTATTCTGTTTTTAACAATAATTGTAATTACACTGAATTGTTGTGAGAGCAAATATTTACCCCTAGTCTTTTCTAGCCTGGAGATTGGTGCCTCTTACCAGATCGCTCTGATGGTGACCTTGAGTCCCGGAGACAGATCCGGCACAAACTCAGAGTGGAAACCTCTGTCATCCCCAAAATCTTCTGGAAGACTTGCCTCTACAACACACAAAACAACAGGCTGCTCCCAATGTAAAGAGTCCTAATGCTAACAAACAACAGCCCTGTGACAAGATTAAAGATTACAGAAAACGTCTGACATGCTCGATGAACTGTACTCCACATTATACAACAGTTAGTTCCAGTCAATTAGATTGGCTGAGCGGCGTTCCAAGATTGATATTTACTGTAGTCCAACAGCAGTGACTTTTCACTGTTAGCATCACTCTGCCTGTCTGCGTTCCCACGGAGTATCAATTTGAAGTTGTGTGAAGTGACTTGAAATAACAACTTTTTTACAGAACTGTTGTATAAAATCAATTTCACACTTGCAAATGATGATGTTGTTCTGAATATCAGCATGACTGTAGGAATGAGACCATGCCCAGCTATGCTGAAATTCAGTACAATAGTTGCTCATGTGATATTGCTAGAGTAAAACCCATCATAGATCATCGTACAGGTTTGAAACGACATAAGGGTGAGTAAATGATGACAATTTCAGCTTTTGTGAGAACTGTCCCTTTAAAAGCACGTGGAATCAGAGCATCACATATTGCCCCAAAGTGACTTTTCTTGGAAAAAAGTAGATGCTAAATGACTAGTGAGATTTTCTAAATTGAAACTAATTTATTCCACACTTCAGAAGTGCTCAGGGGAAAAATTAGATGAAAAAGAGCCGAGCACAGTCATATTTCTGCGGCTGTGAAACTGATATCCCTCCTTATCTCATGATCACTATGTCAGCATTAGTCAGAAGCTTCAGACATGCTTTAATATTTCAATGTGCATTTGGAGCTAAAACAATAGTGTTACTCATGCATGAAGCACTTACCAGAACCTGCTAGCCTGATGAGCATTTACCGCAATAGCACATGTGAGAGAAAATTTTGTGCACCTAACAAAATCTAACAAATTTCAACCCCCTGAAAAATGCTGGTTAACATGTAAAGCTGGGCCGAAAAAAAAAAGCTTAAATATTAGTACTACATGTGTCATCCTTATGCCATATGAATGAGGATGTGACAGGCAAAAAAGCATATCCTATTCAAATGACATACACTAACAACCAGCTAGCTGAAACTGCACAAGACCGATTTCTGGAAACAAACTCGTTTCCTTTATAAGCTGTGAAATTCTTTCATGCAGGTTAGTGCAAAGAACTTGATGGAAAGTGTAAGTTGCAAAGTGTTTCATTAACACCTTCATGGAACACATTCTGTCATGGGATGAGCATGAGACCGATATCCAGGCTGAGACAAATGAGTAACATTTTTTTGCTCTACTGTCGCACTTCACCGTCATATGGTTGACAGATAAGGCTAATATAGCTGCTGTCAGAACTATCCAAGCATCAGTGAAGAAATTAAAATTTTGTGTGATGCTTCAAGTGAGATGAAACTTTCAGCCAAGCGTTCATGACAGAGAGTGTTGGATGATGGGCAGATCTGTAAAGATATGCTGCAGCTTGGTAATTAAGGAGCCATTTTTAAAACATGCATAGTGTTTCTTTAGCAGACTGGTGTTGAGATTTTTTTGGACTAGTGCTAAAGAGATGCAGCCCCAGACAACATAATTTGTCTTACTGATTAAGCCCTCAATCGCTGCCAAAATGTGAAGAGAAAAAGTGAAAAACAGAGAGAAAGAAATAGAGAAAGAGAGATGAGAGAGAGATGGTCAAAGATGACAATGACTTCAACCATGCAACTGTATAACACATGGTGTCGCTTATATTAGGCTTATTTTACATTATGAGTGAGGGAGATTTGCTTGCACATCATTATAAAGCACTTTCCATGAAAACGATATACTTCAATGTCCAATGACTTTTTTTTTTTTTTTTTTAACATTAGAGGTACAAATCCCATGTTTTTTTAAAGAACTTTTAGATAGGTTAGTTAAACTATCAAGCAACATAACAATAATCTAGCATGAAAAGAAGCAAGTTGTAAACACATCAAATATCTGCAACCCTCCATTAGAATGGTGATTTTAGCCCCCTCAAATGTCTTAACTGTAACAATAAAAATCATACAAAATTGTCCTAATTTTAAAGCAATCTGTTGAATTGATATTCAATTTATTGTAGGTAAAGAACAATTTTAATTTAGTATTATAAACTATTAAATAATTTAAAATTATTACATTTAATTAAAAAATATATATTTCTCCGTCTTTCCTTCATTATAAAAAAAGTATTATTTCTTAAAACTAGGGAACACAAGAAATAATATTATATGGACCATTTATGGTAAGGTAAGAAGACAATAAATAAATAATTATTCATGCTTTTTTTTAAATTTTGCAAATAGTGTTTTGACTGCATTCAACATTTTTTAATTAATAGAAAATATATAAATAATATATGAACATTTAAGCTACATTTTCAATCCTGTTATTTGTTCAAATACAAAAAATTGCGGCATACCTATTATTATTTTTATTTTTAATAAATTCTTTTTGATTTATAAATGTATTTATTTATTTATTTGTTTTAATGTTTGTTGCTAGTAAATAACAAAAGCACACATTTTACAATTTTAAAATTGTTTTATTTATTTATTTGTTTAGTTAGTCTCAATTTTAATATTAGGATATTCTATAACTTATAGAAACTGAATTGGACAGAATATGTTGTTTGGCTTTTTTATACCGTATTCATGGAAAAAAAAACAAAATTGTATGATTCATCTATTTCTCGTATTGCTTATGCTGTGGTGTCACTGCTACATAAGTTATTTATACAAATTCATTTAGCTGAGGTCTGTGATACTGTTTGTTATTTATCAAACATAATATCTTGTCATTTCTACCAGGTGGCCTTTGCGAGAGCAGTGATCGCTGCATCGCTGTGCGTACAGATTCTGATTAAATATAGTCTACTTCTAAGAGAACCTGCTCTGTCATCTCTGTAATATCTGTACTATATTTCTGGATCATGGCCTAACCTGGAGAACGCTTCATGGCGAAGTCCTCGTCTTGCAACTCAATCAGCACTTTATTTTTTCCAGTAGAGAGAAATGAGAGAGAAACCGATGAGTGTGCAGGAAGTGAAATACATAAAATGGATCCATTTCTATATATATTTTGAAGTTGAGCACTGCAGAGTTATGCTAAGAGCATAAAACAGGTGATGAGAGAAACACAAAGGGGCAAATTCACTAAACAACTGTAGCGAGCTGTATTTTAGCGCAAAAAACTACATCTCATTCACTAACCACCCAAAATACAGTTTAACTGAAAGTCTTGCCAGGACAAATCAGCAAATGCTCCTGTGCAAATTTCATTTAGTATGAAATTTTTAGGCGTTTACACTGTTGCCTGATTTGCAGTTCCTGTAGTGAATCAGATACAAATGCAGTTGCTTGTGCAAAAAAACAACACTATCAGCAGATGCAATTCATTCTTAGTGAATTCACCCCAATGCATTTTCACCGTGGATGAAATATTTTGTGCGGATCAAGCATCTAAGGGCATATAAACCTGCTCCTACAGTTACTGCAACTGAAAAGCCACAAATGGTTCAGCATCAACAAGCATCTTTAGACAATAATACAATGTTAAACTGCAAAACATGGTTTGAAACATTAAGCCATTTTCATGTGTTTCAGCAAGGGGACTAAACCTATAAAACACAGATCAGTTCTTCTGTTGGGCTGTTTCTTTAAATAGAAACTCACACCTGCCATCTTATGAATTCTAATGAACGGACTGTCACTGACACCATCTTTTGTGCTGCGACACATTAAGCAATCCAGTGTGGTTCTGTGCCAGGAAATTACAAACTATTCTTGCTAGCTGCTGAAATCTCACTCAAAAGAAGAAGAAAAGAAACCTATGCAAAGCGAGTATTGTAATGTACAGGTGAATGTACGTTTGGAAGCAGCATATAGTTTGCACTCAGAATAACAGAGTGTGTATTCCAATATTCCTGTGTATGTGCGCATAACAACATTCTCTGACCTTCAGAGTTCTGCCGAGAAGCTCCATCTTTCATTTTGAAAGCGTGTTTTGCTTTGTTCCGCTCTGTGAAGCTCAAGCTCTTGGTCACTTTGCTTGGACTCTCTTTGACTCCCTCCTCTGGCTTGGGGGTCTTGGCTTCCTTCCCCCCGGTGCTTTTAGAGGGACTGCCTTTCTCTTTCAAGCTGGGTTTACGACTGCACAGCAGACACAATGAAGCACAAAAGACAAACAAAAAAAGCAAAGGAAACAGACAAATCATCCTGAGCCCACACTTAAGTATTTTTTCTAGTGTGGGGACAGAAACTATCCAGTGCTAAAAAGAAAATACTATTATATTATATATTATATTAATGACCATACACCGCAAAAAAAGTAAGTTTGTATGTCTAGCACTCACTGAAATTTCTGTTTTAAGCATAAATAAAACTTTTTTTGTAAGATTTATTCATTAAACAATAAAATAAATAAATAAATTGGCGCTAATAAGAAAAATAACTCAATTAAGGATATATTCTCCACTGTATCTAAATTGATACCTTTTTAAAAATTATATTATTATATAAAAGTATGTGTATTTATTTTTGCTTGACAATGAGTCTAGCAAATCAGTACAAGTCTATCGCCCAGTGCAAAACATAAATAAACAAACAAATAAATACATAAAAATAAACATTAAAAACTAAAACTAAGTGCAGATGGATTTCAAATACAAATGGTTAAACAGGTAAAAGCATTTTTACTAGAAAACGTATTACTATTATTTTCATAATTATTCTTGTTTGCATGTTACAGCTTATAAAATTTCTTAAAAGAACAACACAGTTACATATTTACTGATATGTAAATGTTGCTATAGAAATGTTCAGCCACCAAAAAGAAAACACTGAAATGTAATAAATAATCAAATAATTGCTCGAAAATACAGTTCTGTACATTTCTAAAATGACTAAAACATGTAACCATTAGATACTGTAAGCAATTTCACAACTGTGCATTAAAACGCATTTAAATTCCTTAGAAAACATTAAATGTATCGTTTCTGCATTCTTCTACTTTAATAAAGATCAAACTTACATGGGCAAAGATATGGATAATGGTGCTTCTCAGTCATGCAATGCAATCCACAACCTCTGGATGCAACAGCAGACCCACATGCTGCCACAGCGGAAACTTTTGAACAACAAAGCAATGAAACACATGCATGCTGTCGGGCATGCTGAAAAAATACACAACTGTTATATTAAACACCTTTTAAAAAACAGCCAAATTAATAAATGAAAGAGTGAGAGACCCCAATACAACACAAGGCAGCTTGCAGAGGAGGATGGTCTCGTGCGATTGAGGTAAAAAGCGATGGAAAGCGCTTCCAGGTGCTAAGTGGGAAAGTTGATCCGCAAGCAAAACTCTCTCACAAAGCTAAACAAATGTCTGCTTCTCTGGTTCGAACAAGACAACATATTTAGATGCTGGAGAGCAGAACATTTCTCAGCCCACCTGAGCTGACGAGAGATTAAAATACTTCAACACCAATACGAATGTGCACTATGCTATATGTCTCAAAAAATGTTGAAATATTTCACTTGAGCTGATGATGGTACACACTGAAGGAATACATTTAGAAATAGGGGGGAAATCAAAGTCGGGGAGGAAAGAGACCAATTCAAATGCCAGAGAGAGAGAGAGAGAGAGAGATCTGGGCGTGCAGATGTTAGTATCTGTGTGCAACGGTACCTATTGCTTCTCGGGCAGCACCCACACAGGGTGTCTTTGTGTGAAATCTCACTACTGCGAATGTGGTTGGAGTGGATCATGAGAGAGAAAAGATTATACAAGCAGTGGTCAAAAATGGTTTAGGCCATGTCCAAGTGTGGGACCTAAAATCAGAGGTATTTCCCCCTCTAAACCCCCCAAAACAGCCAACAGTTTGAGCTAGGTGTTGTTACACTGAATGAAATGAACTGAATGAGTCAGAGGTTGCACTTGATTTTACAGGACTACAACAGCAGGTCTTTTACAGGGCAGAAACACCAAAGTGTGATAGTTTTCTTTAATGAGATGTTCATTTGAACTGCATTGATTATGCTGTGCCAGTATGATACTAATTCATCTCCCTGTAAATACCACTTGAAGATACTGTAGTATAAAGTGCAACCAGGTTGTCTTTGAATAACATTTGTGATTTCAAATGACTTCAAACACAGCAATACGGGCTGTTTTCTCATTTGAAGAATGATGATGGTGATCTGAAACTACGATTCTCTATCTGTTTGAATGAGATTTTGACTGACGTGATTTGGGAATGGTCAAGTTTCAATGGGAAAATCCGGGACAACAAACCTTGGAGCGACTTCTAGCTGGGAGTCCTTCCTTTAGAAAGAGAGAAGCAATAAAGACATGAGATTAAAGCAGGCAACACCATAAACAAACATTTTAAACAGGAATAACATTCACAAATTCTGCCTTTCTTTTTTTCCATTCTTTTCTAATATATTTTTATCATTATATTATCAGCATAACAACTTGAGAGAAAATTATCAGCATTTCTGCTGCATAAACTACAAGTTTGTGTAAAGCCTTACGTTCTCAAGCATGATGTGATCTAAAGAGCACTGGAAGCAAAAAACATCTGACCATGTGTACAAAGAGTCACATAATCAATCACTTTGATTAATGAGCTAGAAATAGTGCTGAATCATTCACTTTTCTATGTTGCACAAGATTTAAAACATTTGATTATTTACAGATTTTTAATGTGGTCTCAGACTTTAGACCCCTCTGAAAAATTATAATTATAATATTATTTACATTGATATTTTAATATTTTTAAAATGCTCTTTAGTAAAATTACCAGACCTGAAACCAGATTTTCCCTTCAGGCTCCTTAATATGTCGAGCTGATTTACAGGAGGGATGAGTCTTTAGGTAGAGGCAAAACAGACAAAAGAAACACTATTGAGAATTCATATAAATAGAAAAACAGCATACAAACAAACAAGAAATGGGTCATTAAAAATACAGTATCTACAGTTACAGTGGTCTACAAGATGACTGACTACCTGTACATTGGGACCGACACAGTCTGCTCATAAAAGTCCCATGTGGACACCAGGTCTGTCCGGGAAAGATTTGTGGCATAAAATCTCCAAGCTGCCTGATGTGGAGGAAGAAAATCATTGAAATTAACTTCAAAGATAGCAAATGACTTCCACAGTAATACATAACTGTATGCAGTAACCACCAACATTTCAAGTCATCTAAATCAAAGAAAACCTGATACGAGAGAAACTTGAAAGATGATCCTCAATATATCTTTTTTAACATCGCAATGTCAACATCAACTAAATATGGTATTAGTAGTTCAACTGAAAGATATTAGTAAGTACATTTATAGACACCAGAAAGGCCTACAAATGCTGATTTCCTCGAAATATGTGTGGTGTGAATTACAGTAGAGTTATAGGTCTGACCTGGATAAGAGCTGCAGCAGGGTTACGACGCTTCTCAAAATGCTTCTGTCTGTGCTGCTCTTGAACCTTTAGAGCAAATCCTGAGCCCAGGATACCCTGCAACAGAGAAAACAGTGCAGAAATACAACTGTTTGTGAGCCATGTCTGAAGTCAGGCACTAGAGATGCTCAACACATCATTTCAGTTTAAACTCACCGCAGGAAGAGCGAAAAAAGCTACACCGATCAAACTGAATGTGGCAGCAATTAGACGCCCGTTCCATGTGACAGGATACTTGTCCCCATAACCAATAGTTGTAAGAGTGATCTAGAGAATAGAAATGATTTTGCTTAACAATGGCATATACTAATAATATAACCTAGTAAGTCTCTAGGATGGTCATTTAGAGGTTATAAATTCAATCCCATGTTGGAATCCTGTTGTGTCCTTGAGCCCAGTTTATGGAGTAATGTCCACAATTAGTTTACTCTAAGTTACTCTGGAGTGAAATGATCTGCCAAAGGAGCCTAAGAGGAGCTGCCAGTTCTTTTATGGCACTGGTCTATTTGTGAAATGGATCTTTGAGCAGCGTCTTGTTTCACTGTGTCGTATCTTCTCATTTTATCTGATTAGATGGAGGCAGCAGGCCACTGTGGGCTTGGATGAAGCTGTAGCACTTACCAGCCCCCACCAGAGGGCGTCTGCGTAGGTCTCGAACATCTCTGCATTGTCATCCTTCTCCACTGAGTACACCAAGAAAGATGCCAGGATAAGACAAAGGAATCCAATATACCACGCCGTAATGAGTTCCTACATTTAGGGATTCAAAAATGTTAGGAACATCAAGAACATGTGATGCACTCCTTACTTAAAATAAAACATGCCATATAAAGATTATTTTTCAAACTGCTCCATGGATGCCTAAATCAAAAATAATTAATCTGTGCCTTTTAGTCCACATCTTTTACTTTGAGACCAGAAGTTTGGGGCTAGTAAGATTTTTAAATATTTTTGAAAGAAGTCTTCAGTGTAGCAGCATTTATAAACAGTAAAAATAATAAAAAGAATAATATTGTGAAATTCTATTACAATTGGAAAAAATAAATAGCTGTCTATTTGAATGTATTTTAAATGTAGCCACACCTACATATTAATCAGCTGTCTTTGATGATTTAGTAATTAACACGGGTTTAAGAACACCTGTTTGAGCAATTGATGTGTGTCCTGAAGAAGGCGTAGATCTACTTTTAACTATTTGTAATGATTTAAGCCCAGTGCGTTAAAGGCTTTTTCTCCTACCACGTGAGTGCCTTGGAAGTACTTCCTCTAAATATTTGAAATGTAATTCATTCCTGCAGTAAATTCCAGAGTTGAATTTTTTATCAGCCATCACTCCAGTCTTCATGTCACATGATACTTCAGAAATCGTTCTAATATGCTGATGTGATGGTAAAGAAACATGTTTTATTATATCAAAGTTAAAACAGCTGTGCTGCATAATATTTTGTAGAAACTGTGATACATTTTCAGGATCTGTTAATGGACAAAAAGTTTAAAAATTAATATATTTTTTAACATATACAGTACTAGACTACATTATGCAAAATAAAATGCTCTCTAAAATAAGAACGGGACGTTAAACAATACAATCTTTCACCGACCATCAATAGCAAGAAGCAAGCTACGGTTATGATGTAAATCAAAAGACTACTTTAAATGGTTTTGTCCAAATCTCTGAATACAGCAAAGAAATTAGCTTTCAAACCATTTCACGGGGTGCTTAAGGCCACTGAATAGATTTAATAGTTGCAGACTAAACGGAGTGATATAGTTTCTCCAGTAATAGAAACTAATGAATAGTAATGAATTTGCTGCCCACTGACCCAAATGGCAGACTGGTGGTAATATGTTCACTCGGTAACCTACTTAATGTGAACTTTAGCAATCTCTGCTTTCAATTAGTACACATTTACTACTCATTCAGCACACAAATCCATATGTAAACAAAGATAAACACTGGTCTATACATACAGTATGCATATCGATAGACATTCAGTACATGAGTTTAACAAATGATCTGGCGTTTAACACTTTGTCCTAACCAGGCTCAATGTGATACAACGATTGCGGTGCATTGCACAGAATTTCTGCTTTTAGTGTGGACAGAAAAATGTACTGTATTCTTTCAAAAGAATACAAGCACGTTACTGGTCACCTTGCTGTGTGCGTAAACCACAGATCCCAGGAGCTTCCATGTGCCACCGCGCCGGTCCATACGCAGCATTCGAAGGATCTGAAGAAACCTCAGACTCCGAATGGCGGAGGTGGCAAAAACATTTCCCTGTGAGCCAGCGGCCAGCACAGACACCGAGGCAAAAAGGACCATGATATCTGCAGAATAAGAGTTTATATTAATTATAAAATGAACTCCCCAAGATGACTGTCATCCTTTAAGACATTAGAAAGGAAATGTTTCTAATTCTCTCTTCCTTCTTCCTCATCCTTCATATAATGCACTCAAAGATGATGAAAGTATAATTGGGCTTTATCTTTCAGCTGAGATGTTGTGAAAATCAAATAGACATTCTCCATATGGACTTTGCAATCAAACTGCTTCTTAAAGGGATAGATCACCCAAAAATCATTACTTTTACATTTACTCACCCTCATGACTTCTTTCTTCAATAAACTACAAGAGAAATGTTGAAGAATGTTATGTATTTGTGTTCAACATCAGGGTGGTTAAATGCTGACAGAATTTGAATTTTTGGGTGAATTATTCCAGTAATGTGATTAGGATCAGTCTCATATTCACTGGCATTATGTATTCTTTTAAATCATGCACTAATGGAGTTCATCCAGTGTATCAAGTGTCATAATTCAGAGAGTTTTCTCATTTAATGCCCCAGAAAAAGTTGGCAAAGCAGATTTTATTGTCTCTTGAGCAGAAAGAATAGCAAGAGAGAGAGAGAGAGAGAGAAAAGGAAACATGCATTATAGTAGAAAATCAGAACAGACCAAAAAAACTGAAATGATTTTCTAACCGATGATACAGAAGGGTTTGCGTGCAAATCTCAGCCTTCCTCTCCATCCTCTGTAGCGACAGCAGCAGCCCGCTGCCCAAATCCGCACAATATATTCCACACCAAACACCACGATTGTCACAATTTCCTGGACAGACAGCAGACACATCCACTTACTGTGCTGCCTTATACAGTTATATATAAAATAAAATAATGTCAAGAACAGAACTGTTTCAAATTTGGCATTTGACAGAAATTCTAAAACTTAGTTGTATAATAATATAATATAATATAATATAATATAAAAGTCCAATTGTTAACCAATGAAATAAACAACATGTTACAAGTAGATATAAAACGTATTATTATAAAAAGCCAAAAAACTTTTTATGTTAAAAGAGCAGTATGTAAGTGTTTGATGGCTACTGTTACACTGACCCAAACAGATCTATAAAGTGTCATGTTCACAGCAATTCACATCACCGCTGGATAATGTCCTACTTGTCACGTTCTGTTAGAATGTAGAACAGGATCTACTGTGATCTACAGTGTCTACAACGTGCACACACAAGTCTGTAGTGTTTGATATGAAACCTGACAGCATCACTACCATGTATCAGCTTCTGCCTGTAAATCATGTTAAACGAGGATCAGATACAAACCAGGATGTACAAGGCACTCTCAGAGCTTTTCTTGTATTCTTTGATTGTTGCGAACACTGACAGAACCAGACAGGAAAACACCAGCAGAAACCTGCAAGACAGGACAGCAGTAAATCAAACTAATAATGGAACGCTGGCTTGTTCTCTCACATGAGATATCAAAGCATCCGAACAAGCTCCAACTGATACAGTAAGTTTCAGTATTAGAAGCTATTCATTGATATAATTTGTTTTGGATAGAACAAGTTGATGCATATTCATGAAGGACATTGAGTTTAGACGCTTAATTGGAATTGGGCCCTCTTGGGCCTGTCGTTGGCTTTGTGATCTACGAGGAAAAATACTGGCTTGAGAGAGGCAAGAATCCTTGGAGAGTTCCTGACACTCTGCAGTTAAACTCAGAGATAAATCCCTGAAGAGAAAGAAGGAGAGTGAAGTGAAATGAGACTAAAATAGCTGAAAGTCTCATTAGCATAAAACCTCTCTGGTCCTCACACCCATGTACAATGAGAGAGAGGGGGAAAAAACAATGACAAAAAAAAAAAAAAAAAAACATTGACATAAAACTTTGGGGGGAACCAGAAATATTCTGAACTGACATCCAAAGCTACCTGGAGACTTCCAAAATATTTTACTGCAGTGGTTTTGCCCCGATTCACACCATTAGAGAGGCAACAAACAGTGATTTGTGAGATGTGGCGCTGTGTGAAAAAGTTAAATGTCAGGGAATCTCGACCATCACACAATCAATGAAAGCACTTAAATAACTGGTGCAATGTCTTCAATAAGTAGAAAAAATACTTCGAGAGAGGAAGTCAGTCTAAGATGATGAAGGTGACAATGGAGCTAAAGGTCCCCGTTTCATTCTATTGTCTCTAAAAAAATAAATAAATAAATAGCGCATTTTACTAAACCCTGTTTCCGCTATGCACTGCATCTTCTTGAACCATGAGCTCTAATCAAATACAATGTCAAAAGATTGAATTGATTATGAGGCGATTTGATCTAAAACATAGTCATTTTAAAATACTGCATAGATGTAGCTACTGAGAATCCCTGAATTATTTTAAAACATGCTTATAATTTGCAGTTCCACCAGAAGTGCATTGTATCCTATTTAAATATTTCGTTTATTTATTTATTTAAATTTGGCATTGATCTGAAAAACCTTAAGTCTTTTGAATGGTAGTGTACATGTTCATGTTGTTTACAGTCATTTTTGGCCATTTTAGGTGACATTTGTTTCAAATTTAATCTTTTAACAAAACAATTTTTCTCTTTTTTCCATTGCAGTGGACAGTTTCACTTTACAAGACAGACATTATTTAGTCTTTGTCCCTGAGTCTATGTGAATCTGCCTTTTTGGACGTAAGCCCTGTGACAGTGATAAAATAGGCAGGATTCCAGACTTCTTCGTTATGCAAAGAGAAACATTATGATAAAGAAACTGTACCTGTATGCTATAATGCTATGCTATTAATTTTCAATACATCAGTATTGATTTCAAACAGACAAACTTTTGCTGTTCCTCTATAAGATCAAATCTGAGTTGCTTTTGAATGACTGTAAAGGTGTCAGGCATAAAATACATCCTCCCCACTAAGCTGCTTCTTGCCCCAGGTATTAATATTATATGTCATAACAGAAACTAATCTGCTAATTTGGAACAATCTAACAGAAAGAGATCAGTAAAACAAACTGGTCCTAAAGGGAATGAGGCCAGAGTTGAATAAATGAAGGCTGCATTAACAAAGGTGGGAAACAGAGGATTAGAAAGGCAATGGTAAGTAAATCAGCTCAAACGAGAATCCTCACAGGAAATCTAATCTTTACTCATTATGAATGGACAAAAAATGCTGAGTCGCGCAGAACCAGTGACATCAGACACCTGACGTGGCTTACAGGAACACATCACATTATGAGAAATGATTGCTCACCTTCCTGCTCTCAGATGGTTTGGACTTTATGGCCATGTAGTGTAGCAAGTCATTTATTATGAACTTGACATTAATACAGCTACACTGGAGTTTTGTACTTTACTGATGCTGATGACTTACTGACATGCAAATCTTTAAGATCTGAATGTTCTGCCTTTAGGTAAGGGGCTTTACAAACTTTGTGCTTTTGAAAGTGCGACCTAAGAAAATCTAATAAGATTTTCACAAACAGACAAACGGACCACAGAGGCATCAAGCACAAGCTTGGTAAGAATGCAATTACCTCAGCAACAATACAGCATTTTGACACTCACTAATAGTCATTAAGCCCTTTTGTCTTTGCGAGTCTGGTTATTGCTCTTGATGTTGGCAACAGCCACAGACTAATCTGGAAATTGTAAAGCGGAGTAGACTATACGGGCCTGTCAAACAGAGAGACAACAAGGACACATTCTTTGAGTCAGCAGCAAATAAAGTAATAGAGTAATTGATTTACCTCATTCACCTCATTAGTACAATTCTCTCAAAACCAGACTCTCCAGACTGAACCAAGGACATATACAATGATTTGTTATTAGGTGACATTAAATCGTATTTCACGTCAAATAACAATTAGACAATGTCTTAAAAGTTTACAATATCGTTCAAAATCTTGGGGTTGGAAAGATTTTTTTAATGTTATTGAATGAAGTCTCTTATGCTCACAAAGGTTGCATTTATTTCATTAAAAATACAGTAAAAATTTTATGTCTTCAATGTCACATAATCCTTTAGAAATAATTCTAATATGTTGATTTGGTGCACAAAACACTTATTATTAGTAATTTTTTTAAATAAATTTTTTGTAAGATCATTAATGTCTTTACTGTCACTTTTGATCATTTTTTATTCATATGAATTTTTTTTTATAATTTTTGGAGTTGTGAGTGTATATTGTGTATATTGTATATTGCCCTTTTGATTGCATTAGCTGGCAACAACTGACTAGCAGCAAAATGAAGTTGCATATACAATAAGGCACAAATACTCACTCGCATATTAAAGCATTCACCACTTCTAAATATCTCCTTGTACCCTTTTCCTTAAGCTTGAGAAATAAAGGCTTAGCTGAGTCTGTACAGCAAGCAAAGTGCTATCTCTGCATTTAATGCTTGTGAAAGAGAGAGAGAAAAAACACTTAAAGTAAGAGGCCAAAGTCAGCACACTGCACTGCACTCAATGTGTGTGTGTGCACGCACACTAGACAGAGTAAAATAAGGATGGTGACTGTATAAATAATGTATCTTCAGAACTCACATTCATGTCTCAGGCTGAAGTGGGAGTCTTCTATGAGGGTTGCATGACCAGCAGAGCGGATAAAGACATTTACAGCCACTCAGAAGATTAGACAGCTCATGCTCCAGCATCCATGATACAGTCTGAGGTTATGATGCTGCATTATGACAGATTGGTTTATAGGCATCATAAGAGATGAATGGATCTCAAAGACATTTGTGGTAATGGAGCTCTGTGTGTTTCTAAAAGGCTACAGAATAAGTGATGCTACACACTTTGCCTTAAGATTCAATCACAGGACCAATCTAATCTCTCTAACCAAAAATAGAGAGGTTTGTAAGTGTCATAATTTGAAACCAGTCCTATGGGATCTTAATGGATCTTAAATTTCGGGTTGGGTTCCACCATGACACAAACACAAACACAAGGTCTTTTACAAAACAACAGTCTGTTATGAAACAGGACTGTTACGATTACTAATATCATGTACATCAAAAAGGAATTTAAAGAAAATCTTTATAACTCCTACTGAACAGTCTAAACTGTTTCAGCTCCCAATAATGATTACACAATATCAGGCTCAAAAATTAAATAAAATAAAATAAATAACTTCATGCAAGAACTTCAGTTTAGCCTGTAGGGTCTTATTTGATTATCCTTAAATTCCTATCAGAATCCTTTAGGACAGGTTCCAAATTACTACAGAAATTTTAATCCGTAAAGATTTTTGATTAGGGACAGCTCGGCAAGATAATGATGTAGAAAATATAATACAGGCCAGTGGAAAATAAAACAAAGCCACAAAGGATTCACAGTAGTTCATAACTTGCATTATTTGGACAGAAAAAAAGGTAGGTAGGCTAGTTGTCAGAAGGATTTTTAACATTTCATCAGTAGCCTGCTCATATTTTGTTAGCAAACAGAGTGATTTACTTTCCACGCATTAACCGTATCTACAGTAGGCTCCCTACTACATTAATGTACCATGGTACAGTATTTACAGTAAACGCTAGATGTCCAATAATCGTAGAAGTAGTACTTCCGTGTTGTGTATTGTTTTGATACTCGTTGGTTGGAAATGCATTTACCTTGCGGTTAGGGTGAATTAAGACTTTCTGGCAAGCATTACAGTACAGTTGCGTTTCATTTTAGGTAAATATCCTATTCATTCAGCCCTTATCTGACTTTATCCTGTATTTTTAAGAGCGGAAAAAAGACTCAGCAACCAACCCAACATATTGACAACCATGGTTTTGATATAAACAGTAGACATATAATATAATACACATGACAGTTTAAAAAAAAAAAAAATCTTATTAAAAAAATGCATTTTTGCGTCTGTCGCAAACATAGATAAATCCTCTTTTTGACGGTCTCGCCCATGACCGGCGCATTTAAGCCGCCAGGACTATATAAAATCACTTAACATTTTAAAATAAGTATCGATATAACATTATTCTCGTTGTCTAGCTACTTTTGAAAGCTAAACTCGCTTTGTAAACAACCCTTGTTAAGGCTCGGACTCACGAACTGCCTTTCAGCCAATCGTTTACGCGAAAGTTACGTCACTCAATTAATATTCA
Source organism: Onychostoma macrolepis (assembly GCF_012432095.1). NCBI lineage: Eukaryota > Metazoa > Chordata > Actinopteri > Cypriniformes > Cyprinidae > Onychostoma > Onychostoma macrolepis. The sequence continues at coordinate 15,396,442 of NC_081162.1, read as the reverse complement.
TAAGCCAGACTAAGAAGGTCTGAAAATGAGTCCCCTCACTTTCCAGATCGTTCCTACACCCCTGTGCCACTGTGAAGAGCCCAGCCACCCCCGCTTGCATGCCACCGGCGTAGCCGTGAACCGCTGGCACGGTTTCCCCCTTGGCGAGCAACACGGATTTGTTGCCGCGGCAAACACGAGCGCACTGACGCGGTACTACAGGAGCTGACCGGTGCTGAAACAGCTGCCTAATGATACCCTGTGCACTCAGTCTACAGTATGCATCATTAATAATCTGTGAACACTCTCCAACGACTCAGTTTATGAAATATGCACAGCTGTGAAAAGCTCATTTGGCGGCCTGGCTCTGAATGAATATTGACATTTGCTACACGGACAAAACTTTTACATATTTTCCCACTGTTTGACTGACGCTCTGCGACAAAAGCTGCAGGCAGGCAGGCAGGCCGACAACATCGAAAACTTTCAGCATTCTGGGCGGTGCAGCACAGCAGCATCTCTTTCGGTAAAGGTGGGTGATTCCCACGCCACGCAGAAACGCAAATCTCGGAGCACATACTCACACATAAGCGTGGTAAATGAACGCCCAGCCGCGGGGTCTTTCCAGCGCATTGTAAAGGAAATTTTGCAGTCTGCGATAACGCGCGTTTCTTTTGTGAGCGATGCTCCCCCTGGACCTCGGTCTGCACAGGATGCTGCCCCGTTTTGTGCTCTCGGAACCGGCGATAAGAAGTGCCCCGTCTCGGCTCGTCTCCGCAGCCCCGGGGTCCAGTCCCACAAAGCCGACTTTCAGTTTCTTCTCCCCTGCCGGAGGGTGATAAACTTCACCGTTGGCGGATTTTTTCACCATCCTTACAGTTTGACAGATCCAAACGAGTGTATAAAGTAGTCGTGGGCAGACATCGCCGAACCGGGGTGTGTTCTGTAGTGCGGTGGTCTCGTACTAAAAGCCAATTGAAACGCTAAGGCAAAACTGCAATGGGTAGTCCTTTATCTTTACGCCTTCCGGCTCCTGCACTAGCCTCTATATTTAATGTTTCAGCTGTCGGATTTTAGATGAAGAGGCTGATGTAACAAATTGTTTAAAGTAGTAAATAATTAGAAAGCTAGTTAAATCATTCATGGAAGAAAGGGAAATAGAACTTTGCAATGCTGAAATCTTAATGCCTCCACACAGCACAATGGAGACGAGCAGGTTATTCCAGGCTGGTGTCATGTCAAAAAAGGTGATGTTTACCTTAAGTAAAACATTATAAAATCTCATAAAAGGGCTGATTTCTGCACAGATGTGCAACTGGACAGTCTATAATATGGGGTGTTATTAAGGCAGTCCAATCAAAAGTTTAATTGAAAGTGCATGCAATAAACAGTGTAGGATGTTTCACGGTTCTTAACCTCTCTCCATGCCCACTTATATACACTATAACATTTATGTAACCTGCTCTGTGCTGTTAATCTCTACCAATGACAGATCAATAGTAATTTATAAACATATACTCTTTTATTTTGTTTGATATTAGCAATGCATTAAATACAGCATAAAGACAAACCTATGGTTTACTCCTGTCAGACTGAAGTGTGCTATAAAATCACCACACTGTTATCGGGGCTGCATTCAGAAATGAGGGTGACACACTGAGCTTAAGGGTCTAAGGCAATTGTACATCCCTATAATTAGACAATTCTGAGGCTTCGGGCCCCCTGGATTTACTGCAGGTCATTAGTTTTACCTGAAGGTGCATTCATGGAGGATCTAAATATAGACATTATATTACTTCAGAAAGGAGAGCTTTATACAATGCTTTTAATTCAACACTTGAGTTAAAAACAACTGGATATATGCTTACATTACCAGCAAGATAAGTTTAAGAGCCATTTAATGTATTTATCATTAACAGTTCAGGACAGCATAAAGACAGAGACATCACAGTCAAACATTAATATAAACTATAAGTTAAATATTTGCAGATGCGGATTAGATCTAGTCCTTCACTCCACCAGTGAGGTTTTGATTAAGCTGCTCTTATTAATAGAAACCATCAGAATTTGTAAAATTAAGAAAACAATTTTGAAATGAAAAAAACAACAACAAATAAGCGGTAAAGACCAAGAAACTATAAGGCCCTCAAAAGAAAGGGTTGATTTGTAAGCACCATTGAATATTTTTGCTCTTTGAGCTAAAAAGTACACTTGAAATTGAGGCAAGAAGTTAAAAATTGGCAATAATAAACTTAAAATAGTACTGAAAACAGGAAAGGAGTTTAAAGTAAAAAAAAAAAAAAAAAAAAAGGAAAATAAAAAATAAAAAAATACATCTGAATACAAGCATACCATGTTTCAGCTGACTGATTAGTGATGTTAAATTATTCAGTCAATTTTTGAAAGGGGAAGCTAAATCGCACAATAATGGACCGAGATGGTGCAGAAACCTGAGATTTTAATATACAGTGATAGGAACATGCTAATGCTAATGCTACGTCTTTGGGTTTTACTAGATTTAGGTCTATCATACAGAAATGATAGGTTTCATGTGGACATTATAAAGCATAAAAACAAGCAACAAGGACCTTCAAAGCACACAATAATGACACTGCACACATTCCGTGGATTAAAAACACTTGTTTCCAGTTTAAAAACTATTTGCTTTGAGGACCAAATAAAATGTTAAAATCCAATTAAAAATAAATCAGCATTTTACCAACACTAGGCTTCAATTTGGATAGATACGAGGAGAAAAAACCCATTATTTATTAGCATAAATTCAAGTATTGTTTAAAATATTTTATCATGGTTTTAAGTTGCAGTGTCGAACTTCCATGCTGATACGTAACAGACAGTGACGTGTTACGAGCTACAATACAAACACGATGAACCTCTCATTAAGATTTCATTAAGACATGATGCTTTGTTGCATTATTGTCACTAAAGTGACCTTATTTACTCAAATCTTTGTTTGCGTCATTAAAATTGTGTCAAATTTGAGCAAATACTGTCAACTGTTAGGACAACTGAAGGTAACATATATAACAATATATATATAAAAATGAAATGCAGACTTTGCATGTTACAAAGGCCGTCACATACTGTACATACTCGCTTAACTAGTCCAAACTAATCCAGGAACACTGTTAAATATCCAGGCCTTCTTGGTTACTGACCACACAGCTGAAGTTAGATTTTTAAATACGTGTAAAAGCACAATAAAGTTTCCTATCCAAATATACACTAAGTATGCAAAATGAAAGATGTACAATATTATATGTTTTAACATTATTAATACTCTTTAAATTATAGCACTGCTGTTCCCAAAGAGCATATCCCTCTGATACATACATATATATTTACCTAAATACAAAACTTCAATAAAATCCTACTATATCTATTGATTCTTCACATGATCCCTTTGCTTTTCTTTATCTTCTAAAATGTACAGTACTTTTAATAAACACTGAAGAACACAATCATTTTTTATTGTGCTTTTCCAAACAACCGCGCAAAGCAACTCCCCAGGACAGTCACGCACTGTAACACAGCATTGATTCATGTTTAAAAAGTGCTATACACCATTTGTTTTCTCCCAGTTGATCAATAACGGTTTCAACCTTCAATAATCAACATTTTGATTACAGTGAAATCTTGTATTTTGTATTGTTTGAGAAGCTTATAGCCTCCTACTGTTTCCCTGTTATTCTTAAAATGCGCCGTTGCTAGAACTTCACAATAAAAATTGTGCTGTTAAACAGAATCAAGCGATTTTTTAAACACAATGACGGATGAGAATTAGGATTTTGAAACTGGTCCATGTAGGCTGGAATGATTTCAGTACTTTTGTAATACCTGATATGAGTGAGAGAATCGCAACAGCTCTCCGAGGGCACCACCTCCCATGACACAGTGCAGACACACGCATGCTAAGCTACAGTAATTGCACATAATCACCACGTATCTGAACTTAACGTCACCATCCAGACCACACCACCCTACTTGCTGACGCAAGATTGCAGTCAGAGGCGAAAGGAAGAGATAATACAGCCTTTTACAGTTAGATTTAGCCATTCACATGCCAGTCCAGATCCATTAGGAGACCAAACAATGTAGCAATGTGGGCAGACACTGCTAGCCAAGATTAGCATCGTTAGCATTAGCGATTTTCTCAGCTGCCAGAGCAGGAGATAAAGGTGGTTGGACGGTTCTCATTCCTGGTCGTGTTGACCTCAGCCGGACCTCTCTGGATGAGGTTGGCCGGGAGTTGAGATGTGCTGAGGCATAGTCTCAAAATGATAAGCCAGTCTTGATATCTGAGAGACAGATATCACCTCATTCAAAGATCTCCATCGGAGGGGGGTAAACACAACCTGAAGAGCCTGCGATGAGGATTAAAAAGGGTTTGGTTACTGTAGAAGTTTCATTCAACTCTAAAGCCAACCAGGAATAATAACTTTCAATTTTTAAAGTTAAATAGCAAGAGTCAGTGATACCTGGGAGCACACTGCGGCATCTGGTCCATTACTCTGAGATTTTTGGCAGAAATCTCCACTCTGGTGCCCTGTGAATAAAGACAGTTATTATTGCCTATTTGAATACCGTCAGAACAGCTCAAATGTCAGTCTTCATGTTCTAAAACATGCTAAAGAGTTTCATCAGAATCTTTAGTTTCGTCTGAGTGTATATTACTAGTTTGTTGCTCGAATTACCAACAACTCTTTTAACCTTTAGACTACTTGCCCACACATATTTATTGATATATTCAAGCATATGTCAAGCACTGCAGGTGTGTAGGCACGTATTGTATCTGTTAAGGTTCTTCTTATTATTCTACTTCTCACATAATATTGCGACCTATAGAACCGTATGCTAAAAGTTGTGAAATTTAGCACACTGATTAGGCAGTTTCTCAATATATCTGTTGCCAGTTTTGGAGTCAGTCTCTCAAAACTAGATTTGATGTTTTTGAACACTTTTTATTCAAACTCCTACAGTTTTCATCCAAGTGACCAAATTCGAATCAGACCATTTGTAGCTGATGCCAGTCAAAAGCTTTTTGATATCGCTTACAGTTCAACAAATAGAGAAAGTTCAGACATATCTTCTAAATTCATATCTTTGCCGTAATGACATGAAACTTGCTGTATATAATTACCATTACAGTTTTAAGGGAAAACATCACCAATTTTTAACTAACTTTTTATTGACAAAGTCAGGAATATATGTAAATGAACAATGTGTACTCTTTCTATGTTGCATCCAACCAAATATCTCAGTTTATTTGTTAGATTTTACTGACAGATACACATGGATATCTGAGAGCAGGTAACATACAAACTGGTTGAAAATCTGTGAAGTTGTCCTTTAAGTGTACAGAAGCATTTTAGTGGCCACTTACTGGGCAAAATGCATACAGTAAACCACGGTAAGTCATGCTTCTTCACTCCAATTTACAAGTACAAGTCTGGATAAATAGTTTGTTCACACTGAAAAAACTGCAACCTCAAATATTCAGTATGATGCCCTCATTAACAACTTGTGTGTTTGCACACTTTTTACTGTATACATCATTGCTGTAATGCCTTAAGGATGCAACAGCATCACCTATTGGCCAAATCAACCACTTTAGTTTTTTCTTATTACACAATTGGTCATTTTATGGCCAAACAAATCTATTGAGTCATACAGCATGCATGTGATTGGCCTAGAAGTTGCTACCTGCAGCTATAATATGTTTCAATGTTTATTCGTTTATAATGCCTGTGTGTATATTTTCCATTTATGTTCTATTTCTCGTCTCTTGTCAATAGAAAAGAAAAAAGAAATAAAAGAAATATAAACAATCTTTTGATTTAGTGACTCAATGTGAGTTAGTCTGGAGTGGCCTATTTAGCAGCAGGTATAGATGTAAAACATTTTCTACCAACCACAGGATTGAATTTGTAAGTTTTAAAGACATAAGGTGTGCGGTTTGAGATACATGTCATAAGCTGTACCTGTTTGCGCATGATGTCCATGGTCTGCATTAGGCAGCGGGGCATGAGGCCGTGGTTTCTGGATAGAGTAACGGCCTGCTCCAGTGACACAGTCAGAGTACACCTACACAGAACAAAAACCTTAGTCAAGAGGCAGTTTAGACAATCTGTTATAGATGTATCTTACTGTAGCAGTAACCTAGGATACAAATCACCTGGATTAGATGCACATTTGAGCAAGAAACAATGAAAGTCAAAATAAAATATAGTTTACAGTAGAAACTTGACTGTGGCTCCACTTTAGTAGTAAGAGGCTTAAAGATAAGAAGCGTGTGTTTTGAGCCGTCACTCAATAAAACTCTATTCCCATCTGTGGATTCACGCTTGACTACTGGATCTAGAGCAACATGAAAACAACATTTCACTGCGGATACCTCTGCATCCCAGTGGCACACATGGTGATGTGACAGGCTCCCAGCCGGTTGCAGAGTTCAGAGGACACCACAAGAACACTGACTCCAGAGGGCTGACCCGCAGAGCCGGGTTTTACATTCATATACGTCTGCATGAGCCGACAGAGGTCATCCAAGGTGTTAAGCGGCCGGAGGAGCTGGAGATTAAAATGATTAAATTCAACTTTTTGGTTTTAAACTTTAATAAAACTTTTCTAAGCATTTTGATTGTGTTCTGTTTAGTCTGTACAGGAATCCCAGTACCAAAACATACACAAGTTTGGTGTTTTTAAATCTCAAAGGCTGCATTTATTTGATCAAAAATATTGTTAAAACTGAAATATTGTGAAATATTATTACAATTTAAAATAACTGGTTTCTATTTTAATATATTTCAAAATATAATTTATTCCTGTAATGGCAAAGCTGAATTTTCAGCCTCATTACTCCAGTCTTCAGAAATCATTCTATATGCTGATTTGGTGCTCAAGAAACACGTTTTTTATTATTATTTTTGAACAATATCAGCATTAACATCTTTTTGTGGAAACTGTTATATTTCTTCAAGATTCCTTCATAAATGGAAAGTTCAAATTAATCAAATTGATTTAAAACATAAATCTTGTAACATTGTAAATGTCTTTACTTTCACTATTAATCAATTTAATGCATCCTTGCTGAATAAAAACAACGGTAACACTTTACAATAAGGTTCATTAGTTAACTACATTAGTTAACATTAACTAATAATAAACTGCACTTATACAGCGTTTATTAATCTTTGTTAATGTTAATTTCAACATTTACTAATACATTATTAAAATCTTGTTAACATTAGTTAATGCACTGTGAACTAACATGAACTAACAATGAACATCTGTATTTTTATTAACTAACGTTAGCGAAGATTAGTAAATACAGTAACAAATGTATTGCTCATGGTTAGTTCATGTTAGTTAATACATTAACTAATGTTTAACTAATGAACCTTATTGTAAAGTGTTACCAAAACAAACCACCAAAAAAAAAAAAAAAAAAAAAAATCAACTGACCAAACAATTGAATGATAGTGTGTTAGGATATTACCTGGTCTATTTTCATTGCAGTGGAATTTGAGTCTGAATTTGATTTCTCCAGATAAAAAGCCCTACAAAATGAAAGACATTATATAAACAATGAACACTTTTTGCTATTTAAATCTAAAATATATTTATTACATTAAACATTTACTTAATGAGATGTTCAACTTATATTTTTAAAGTTATCTTTTTAAACTATGTTATTAATTTATATAAATAGTTTAGCAGCAAAATTAAAATCAATCAATACTTCAAGCAAAGCTCGCTCGGTATGATGGCCAAATGTACCTGAGTTTGCGGTAATAACCTTTGACCTTCTCCAGTGACAGAGCATTTGTGCGCTGCTGAAACTCTTCCATGGCAACAAAATCCTGAGACAACACACCTTCTGGCTTCTCCAGCCCTGATAAAGATGAAGAAAATGCAGATGAATGTCATGCTCTGCCCAGTGCTGTAGTGCTCTTCACATACCACTAGATGGAGACCAAAACTCATAAAGGAAACAGAGAGGCTTCAATTAGCTCTAAATGAGCACATTAGGACCAGTTTTAAAACAGGGCCATATTTGGATTATAAAGCAGAACCCTAAACGTCATGGAACCACACAAGTGACAGATTTGGAACACCACTCATTTTCATATTTCATAAGAACCTCAATTGATTTCAATAGTTTTCTGATACCAGGCTTGCATGTTGCACAAAACCCTAAGCATAAAAATACACAGCTCAAACAAAAAATGAGTAAAATAATTCACTGTCATTACAAGTGTTTTTTTTTTTTTTTTTTATTTATTTATTTTTTTTTTTTAAGTAAAATGTTTTTTTTTTGTTACTTGAAATAAACTCTACCTGAAATACACTCATTTTATTTCAGCTAGATATCTAGAACTAAAACTGATACAGACATATTCAAGAAAAAAACAATAAAAATGTTAAAAAAATAAAAACCTAAAAATAAATAAATTATGGACACTTCTCTTGCCTTGATTTATTCTCATCACGTTGCATTTTGGGATAGGTGTTTCCTCAAAGAAGAATGCCTGGCATCTTAAGAGGCAGCATAATTAAGAAGGCTACCTTTTTGAATAGCCTATAGTGCCTTAAAATACAACCTTTGTAGGCAGCTCACAAAGTTTTAGAACTGTAAATTACAAATGAAACGCATTTAGAATGGAAATAGTCATTTATCTTGTTTCTTTTGTCTGCTCCCACCTCTAGTGAAGAGGACTGATTGAAGCTTCAAAGAGCCTCCGTTCTGCAGTCTTGTTGGCAGCTCACTGAAATGACAGCTGTCCAAGAACATCGTCACCCTGATGGCCTGCCGACTGCCTTCCACCTGGTAATGCACAGATGTGTCTGGAAAAAAGTGCAATAAAGGATGTGTGAGTCACAGTGAGAGAATATTTAAAATTCTATGCAATTTCAATCTTTGTCCTTTGCACTACTTCATTTAAGAAAAGTCTACACCCGTACATACTGTATAGAGTATTCTTTATGTTTGAGGTCACACTGGGAAACTTGTAAGGTTAATTAGGTTGTAATTAGCCTGATGAGAAGAGTAAAGGCAAAAACCTCACAGATGTGTGAAAGGGAAAAAGCCAAGCTGTTCACATTTGTACAACAGAGATTATATTGTAAATAAAACACCTTTGCGGCGGGAACAAACCACAGAGCAGAACATCCTCCCTCAGATTTAGTCAAACCAAAACAGAAGACGGCAGATAAAGCTGTTCTCCTATCACGACTAACTGTGCTGACATTCCTGAAGAGGACATCTGGAGGGTGTGTGTATGCTTGTGAGGAGGGAGAAGGGGGTGCTGCTATTTAAGGACGAAAGTTTTGGCTATCACTTTTTAGTGGAATCACAGAGCTTTATCAGAGAAAGGGAGGGACCCTGGATCTAACTATTTGTAAAGGAAAGGAATTTGTGGTCATTGTTGCTGGGGTTTCAGTGGGTTTACAAAATGCATTTTTACTAAAATAAATATTTTTGCCATTTCTAACCTGTGTGTGCGTTTTTGTGACAAATGAGGACATAGATTTGTATAATGAAAAGTGTATGACAGGTATTACAAGGAGAAGGTGACTTTTCAGGTGTGTGTGTGTGTGTGTGTGTGTGTATGTATATGTGTGTGTGTGTGTGTGTGTGTGTATGTATGCATGCATGCATGCATGTATGTATGTTTGTATGTATGTATGAATACACACACACACACACACACACACACACACCACACAACACACAACACACAACACACATACTTTTCTGTTGGCACTGTGATTGACAAGCTATTACTCGATGTGTTAATATATGTGGTGTGGTGTCATACTTGGGACGAGGCACTCATTCTCCAGTGGGCGGAACAACACGGTGACTTTCTCCAGATCCAGCAGTGCTGCTTTTGTATCTTCCAGCATGATTCGCTCTTCTCTCTGTTCAAGTAAACAGTTTGTGAGCCCAAAATAATCAAGATCTTCATGCTGAAGGAGGAGAGTATATGACTGAAATAATACTGCACACGTCCAGGAAAATCCAGGATATGATGGCCTTGGTTCTGTATTTAGTCCTAACAATCTCAAGATTCAATTCTAAAACTTTATTATCATGCTTGTGTGTATTAGTAGAAAGCACTGAGTTATTGTGGGATGACTGTCTCTGAATCAGCTATGAGAAGATGTAATGTCTAATAGTCTTACCACATGTGGAGAGAGTGTTGACTGGAAGTCAAAGAGCACTCCGATGGTGGCGATCTGCTCCAGCCATTTCCGGCTGACCTCTTTACTGTCCTCCTCATACTCTCCATTATTGTTGAAACGCAGGTTCAGCGCATTCACAAGCTGCTCCGCCAATGCACACAGCGCCCCCACCAGAGACTGGCAGAATATCACATCCCTTCGCAACTGGAGTTCTGTGTCTGAGACAGATGAGTAGAAAAGAATTCATGATATTTGTATAAATATATGTATATACATGTGTGTACACTCACATTTATTCATTATGCATGGAAAATATGTTATTTTTCCATATGTTTGTATCACATTTTTAAGAGTCAATAAATCACACAGACAAATAAAAATATTTGTCTTAGACCCAATCATTTGTTTAAACTATAATATAAATTATAATATAAAATATTATAAATATTCATTACTCTGGTGAAGAGATGCGCTACTGTTTGGCATTGGTAAGATGTTTTAATGTTTTTTAAAGAAGCATCTTGCGCTCATCAAGGCTGAATTTATTTGATCAAAAATACAGTAAAAACAGCAATATTGTGAAACATTAATACAATTATTAACATATTTAAAAATGTAGTTTATTCCTGTGATGACAGCTGAAATTTCAGCAGCCATTTCTCCAGTCTTCGATGTTACATGATCAGAAATCGTTCTAATATGCTGATTTGCTGCTCAAGAAACATTTTGTTTTATCATTAATGTTGAAAACAGTTGTGCTGCTCAATATTTCGGTGGAAATCATGATACATTTATTTCAGGGTTCTCTGATAATTGGAAAGATTATAAAACAGTTATTTTAAATAGAAATCTTTTCTAACAATGAATTTCTTTACTGTCACTTTTGGTCACTTTTAAAATGCCATTTTATTTTATTTATCAAACTGATTGCACCTAATCAATTGTAATAAGTCACAATTAATTGCATATATTAGTATTTGTTGAGAAAACATTCCAAATGATGATGATAATTCCTTTGAAATTCTTATGGGTCAGAAGCCATTATTAACTGGTTATTTTTACTGTTTTAACTGCTATTTTAATTTTAATTGCTCTAATTTAAAGTTTTAATTGCAGATGTTGCGAATACTGATTAATTTACTGTTCACAGATCAGTATATGTCCCAAACAGTGGCCTGAGGGGAATCCTGAATGTCCTAAAACAGTTGTAAGTCGTGTTCAGCGTGTGTAATACTTTAAGCAGATGGTGGGTTTCACAGCAGCGCTGGGTGGGAACAGGGGTCGGAGCTGCTGTCTGTGTGGAGCAGTAAGGATAAGGGCTCTAGATCAGGTTCCAAAGCAAACGCTCAACAACTTCCATATGTCTCCCACCACAGACCCCACGGGACAAACCCACTTTCACTTTATCTGTGTCTACTGCTTGCTCAGAAGCTCACAAACAGACACACCCCACTGCAACTTGACTGCACGCACACAAACATATGCAACACACTCCCTGCTACAGAATTCCAATAAAACACTCTTATCACAGCACATGGAGGTGTCTGTAAATACAGCTCAGTCCAGAACAGTAGTAGGGATGATAAATCACACACACAATGCAGTTGCCTTTCTTAAGTCTCACACAGATGATGACACAAGTGTGTGACAACGTAAACATTCTGGGTTGACTTTCAATAGCTATTTGAAATTATCTACAATGGTCAAGTTCAACAAGGGAAAGGTTCAAATCTTCAAAACTTACCAGTGCATTTAAGCAACGCCAACAAGAGCTGACTCCTTCCATCTGCAACAGTTACAAATAAACATGAATACAACCAAGTGCACAATAATACAGGACATTATAGCCTGGACAACTTTTGTAATCCAGTTTACTGCTATAGGGGCTGTTCACACTGTTTTCCATAGCCTTTCTATCACAGACATGAGACGGGGAATGCAAGCTTCCACAAATAATGTGGCAACTGCTTTTCCATAGTTTTGCAATGTAAACATGTTATTCTAAAAGAGTGGCTCTCAAGTTAAATAAAATTTAAAAAGTCTCTAGACCTCCCCATTCTGTGTGAATGGCCCCTTAGGATACTTAAGACAAAAAATGTAGGACAGGATTTTAAAATGTGCATTTAATACCAGAATGGAGCCAGATCTGAATTCAAATTTAAAGTTCATTTTGAAGGACTTGTAAAACACTACTGGTATCTTGATGTACTCCTATGGTAACATTTTTGAATATCAATTGTTATTTTCCATTATTACTGCATATTTTATTGCAAGAATCATCATTAAAATAATGTACGCTGATGATGTGTGCACTATAAAACATGTTAAAGTAAATAGAGTTATAGTGACTTACCTTCTACGAAGCGATGAAGGCTGTTAACTAAAGATTTGATTGAAATGGGCAGATTCCAAGGGTCCTCCTGGATATTCTTGAGCAAGACATACCGCCAACGTGCAGTCCAGTCATCCGTGTGCCGAAACTCTATTATTGTTAATAGAGATTATATATTAAGTAGTACAAAATAAAAGTTTTTGTTTGCACAATATATGTGTGTTCTGTGTATATTTATTATGTATATATAAATAAACACACATACAGTATATATTTTGAAAACATTTACATGTATTTACATGTCTATATTTATATTCATAACATTTATATCATAAAGAAATATATTTAATATATAAACATAGCATATTTTTCTGAAATATATACATGCATGTGTGTGTATTTATATATATATATATATATGTAATAAATATACACAGCACACATACATATATTACGTAAACAAAAACTTTAATCGTTTGACAGCACTAATATTAAGGAATAAAAGTGGGGTGAAAAAATATATTAAAATGTATATATTTATATATTTTTATATATAAATATATGTATATTAAGGACAATATAAATATATTTAGATTAAGTTAAAAAAGCCAAAAATTCTCACGAATTTTGTCAGAACCCCATATTTAAACACAAGCTAATTATACTCTCCTAAACTCCCCTAAAATACATAAAACACATAGGAGAAACTACTGTGGTATCCTCGCATGCAGAGGTAATAACGTACAGATGCAAACAGAAACATTCACACACCCCTACCCACTAAAAGAGAACCCAAATACACACATCCCTCAAACGGGTTTCCAAACATAGCATTCAAATATATCGCACACGCACACCCGATCGGGCGGTACCTGGCTGACTGTGGTCATTGTGGAAATGCTTGGTTTCCTCACAGGCTTTGCTCATGATAGGGCCCTTCAGGAGACTGTTGATCGAGTCAACCTGAGAATGAAAAAGACACAGTTAACTCCGTCACCACACACATCCTGCGCTAACTGAAGACCGGCTAACACCCTTGCTAACGTCAGGCCTGCTGCTTTCAATCTGTCCACATGTAACCTGTCTAAAAGAGCTCATTATTGATATCTGGGAAATTGAGAAGGGGTCAAAATCTGGTGACCTCTAGAAGACGATAGATTTTGAGGTCAAAGAGCAGAGGTGCAGAGGTCAAAGAGTGCTCACACAGATGATGGTAATGTGATAAATGATATTGTGGGAGTTAGAGAGGGAAACTAAGAGGGGATGTATTGATGAAGAGCAAAAAGGTGGATGGAGTCAGACAAAGGGCAACAGTTACAAAGAGACTAAGAGTTTGATTTATGAGAGAGGAAATCAATATACCTGATTGAAAAGGTGTTCCAGACATCCGTGAAGTTTATCCTGCTTGTCTAAAGGGATCTGCATATCACATGGCAACTCATCTCCTGGAAAACAAAATAAAAATAGCGATGTCTTATTAGTTATTGTCCTGAATTTCAACATTGTAACCGCATCTAACAGACGACAGTTACCTGAGCCCATCTCATCACTGCCCAGGTAAGAACTGTTGCTCCGGACGCTGGTGTATGACAGCACTGAGTCTCGGTTACTGTTACATTCACTGTCAAAACACACAAATACAAATGTTTTCATGCCTGCAGAGACCAACTCCAATTTTACTAATATTTCAAAGACAAAGATATTTAATCATGTACAAAAAATGTCTGAACCGTTGTCAAAGTATTATAGCCAACGAAACAGATGCGAAGTGTAGTAATAATTCAAAGTTGAAGAAAAAATTACAATTGTAAGGAAAGCTTCACTGAAACAAACAACTTTCCAGATTCTCTGTATGGCTGTTTCATTCCCGTTCATTTTATGATGAAATTTACTGCAATAGTGGTAGGACAACGGTTGAACACCTATTATTCATTTTGTTTGGGCTCAGAATTACAGATTTTGATTAGCTAATAACTTCTCTTTTTTAGAAAAATTGCAAAAAAGGCAAGCTTCCATAAATGTTTCAACTAGTTAAATTCACATTAATTCTCATGATCACACGATTGCAAAATACCAAAGGGTCTGCTCTATGACTTTTTCTTCTGTTGGAAACAAAAGATATGTAGAAGAATTTCATTGTATGGACATAAGAAAAAAACAGAAGAAAAAAAGTGATAAAGGTTTGGAATGACATCAAGGTGAGTAAATGATGACAATTTAAGACAATTTTACACTGATCATAAGAGCTGAAGTCACTCTGAAACAATTTAAACATCAACAATTTCAACTTTTATCCACTAAGATCAACAAGTTTAGGTGGACGTCTTCTTGCCATCCTTAAAATGTTTATTCTGAGACAGAATTAAACTTTCGAAATGTCTTTTTTTGCTCCAAAAAGCTTGAGAGGGAAAAACAGACTGTACTTCAACCCACTAGTAGTAGAAAGAATAGAAGTAGTTCCCTTTCCCCACCCCACAATGAGAGGGGATGCCAAATTTAGTGCTGCCACAAGCCAAGAATGGAAGCAGATCATGCTCAGCAGGTTGCAACACTCCCAGAAGCTGAAAGAGGAAAAAAGGAGCATTCCCTCATATTTTACCATTCAACCTCCTGAACCCTTGAAAGTTCATGCTCCCTAACAGCCAGCCCTCTTCTCACGATAACAAGAACAGACGGCCTACCTACATCCCACAGACAAATCCAGTTACTTACTGTAAGAGTCTAAATAGAGGAAAAAATGCTTCTATCTATAAAACACGGCTGCAGCTGTTCATGAGCTCACCCTATCACAGAGTAGCAGGATTTTAAAGTGGAACGCCACATAATGATAGAGGGTGCAAAAGCAGGCATCCGTTTATCCCGACAGAAGCATAAAATCCACTCGGCTGTGGTCAGCCCCAGCTTTGCCCTGCTCCGTCAGGTCTAGATCTCAACCAAACTTACTTTGCTCCATATAATGATGACATAACAACACTGACTGAATGTATTCTTTAGCGGTTAAAGAGGGCGTCTGGGTTGCTGTGGCACAACAGGTTCTTTGTAAGGGATGTTTATCGTCTCCCTACGTGTCTGTTTTAGCAACATCTGTTTGACAGGAGGAGCAGACAGCAGCCCAGAAGCCCCGTCTCGCTCACTCTCTCTGCCTCACGTGTGCTGGAGGAAAACTGGGATTTTAAATAATCTTTTATACATGTCATTTTACAGAAAACAAAATGTTATTATGAAAGTCATAATGACAATTGGTGCTTGTATCAATATTGACATTTTAAAAACTTATTAAGTGTGGTAATGGGATCAGGACATGTTGCAGGTTGGACTTGAACCTATGTTACTCATTTAAGAACCCAGGCTCCAACATGTTTCATAAACATCATCTCACAATCTTTTCCTCACCTGTAGGAGTCCCTATAGCTCATGGTGTCATGTCCAGAGTCCTCCTGATCATCTTCGTTGACTTTGAAGCACACTCTCTTGTTCCCGCCATGCTTGTCTTGGTCAGTCTCCTCTGGTATGGGAGAGGTTGAGGGGGCGCTCTCAAACGAGGGTGGCTCTGAGCCCTGCGGCTGGGTCGGTCCAGTTATCGATGACAGAAGTCTGAGATGAAACATATTTAGAGAGGTTTGGAATCAGATAGACATGAACTGTTACAATGAATTATGAGAGTGTTTTGACACTGAATGTTTGAGTTATGAGTTGATTCGCCCAATTATGATTAATGTCATGTATATTATCTTGATGATGTATTAATGTATATTAATGTTAGAGCAGATCAACAGATAAAAAATTATGAAAATAAGGAATCATTATCTGATGATTTCTTTTTATAGTAATTAAAATTTGGATCATATATTTGAGTTTTTTAAAGAAATGAATACTTTTCTTCAGCAAGGATGCATTTAATTAATCAAAAGAAAGAGTAAAAACCTTTACATGACTTTGACCTCACAGGAATAAATTACATTTTTAAAACATACATAAAAAAAGAAAACAGTTATTTTATTTTGCAATAATATTTATCTATATTATTGTTTTACTCTATTTATGATCAAATAAATGACTTTAAATGGACAAATTAAACTAGTGAGAGTGTGAAACTTTATAAGAGAGCTTATCCTATTTAAGGGTCTTTTAAGACAATTAGGATAAAACTGTCTCTAGTTGAAGAAACACCCTTTTATTTTACTAATGATCTTTGTTCTTTTATGGGACAGGGAAGTGTAGACTGACAGAAAGGCACTGGGAAAGAGACGGGAATGGGATTGGGAAATGACTCCATTTCACTGACAATTAACTTCTACATCAGCACATGCTAGCCACTGAATAACAAACATTCGTTCCTCCTGAGAGGCTGTTGAAATGTCTTCTCTGCAGTCGTCTGTTATGGCTTCAGTCTTACATTTTTTCTGTCTAAGCTATAAATATTTTTAGACTGTCATAAAAGAACATCCTGAAGTTTTGAACTCTAAGAACTCAAAGAGGACGCTACTAAAACCTAATCTGAGCTATCAGATGAGAATTTGAGAACGTTTTTGTTGCTTACAAAATATTTTAGCTTAATGATTAGATTAGATGTATATTAAAAAATTTAAGAAATTTATTATTTTTTTATTCATTTAAAAAATTTCAAGAGCTCATCACTTAAAGCTAAATCTATTTTAAACATTACTTTGAACACTGTTAAACTACTTCACCACTTACACATCTATCTGGGCCACGTATTGCTTCATCTCTCGCACTGATATGTCCAGGCGGTTATAGAGGCAGATGTAATTATCCTGGCTCTCAGTGTCTTCCTGTTTGAGAAGGAAGCTGAGACCTCCCTCTTCATGCATCCTGCCGTCCTCTATGCTCCCTTCACCCTCCTCCGTCTCTTCATCTAAACTCAGGCAGCTCCAGGAGGGGGCCGCCATGCTGGTCACACAATGCACGGCATGGGACATGGGATTTAAATTGGCTGCAGGAAGAAAATAAGTGACATTAATCAATAAGATAAAAGAGTGTCACTTTTCTTGGATTTCTTTTGTCACTGAGTTTGCAATCTGGGAATATAAGTAATGCCACTTTTCAATTTGGACTAAAGAAGGCATCTTAGAAGACATAATTATGGTACTCAGAATTTGCAACAGCCTTCATGCTGGGCGCATGCCTTAAAATGCTGTCTAGGGATGGAGCATACTAAGTTTGGAGTTTCTGTGACTCACTAAAACAGGAAAATTAAATGACTGAAAAGCAGTGAGGCATACAATTGCATGTGGTAAAGCCACGGACCATGAGGCTGCACAGAAGTGTACCGGAGGAATTTTAAACATCTCTAACCGTGAGACAACTGCAGAGCAGATGTGTAGCATAGACTGAAAAATAAAAAGCTCTCGTGCCACGGAGCATAAGAAAAAGCATTATGTGGTTCATTCCCGAGCTACACGTGGCGGCTAGACAGCAAGTTGGACCGTAGCAATCTGGGCAGGTGAAGCAAAAATGAAAGCCAGATGCTTTGCCTCTTTAAGTTCTAGGGATGCCCAGTTGAATTTTAAAACTTAGCTAAATGTTACTGGTCTTAAAATTTTTGGACAAGTGACGAATGGCTTGGATTTGAAAGTCAATCAGCTAAATCCAGAAAAAAAAAAAAAATTATAGATGTAAAGCAGTTTCATTAAAGTTGTATAATTTTGAGGTATTGTTGCTAATAATATATTTTAAATAAAGAAAACTAAAATTGTAAAAAATTAAATAAAATTATATTAAAAATGGCTATAAATAAATTTTATAATTTTTTTGTTCCAAGAAGAATCTGGACAAATCTGAAAAGCTGCTTCGACCAGGCCAGCAGAAACAGAAAGCTTTATTGTTGAGCTCTGGTGTGGTGAGTTTGCCAATTTGTTGTATTTGATGATAAAGCTAATATGACTTAAGGCTTATCTTCTTAAATAAAGCACCAAGCCTCATAAACAAAAACCAAACAGTCATAATGAGAGAGAGATGCGGGCGTTAGGCCACAGGGAATGGATGACTATAGACCTATGGGACAGTGGGGATGACATCACTAAAAGCTACTTCTTATGGTCTAATGGTGTCTTAATGGAGGTCTGATGGAGGTGCTTTAAAAGGCTCCGGATCGCTTTGGGAATAGCAGGCCATGATTTTTACAAGACCTGGGAGGTTTTCACCATAAAGCTTAATCACTCTTTTACAACTTTCAATAATTGTAACATGGAGATTTGGTTAACTGAGCCAATAAGCTGAATCGTAGTATTTAATCAAGTCATTTCTCAGACTTAAACATTACATATTCTCTTTAATGTATTTTATTTAGCTTTTATGAGAAACAGAAATATTATAAAAGAATATCTAATATTTAAATGTGATATAATTAGTGCTGCCAACCGATTAATCATGATTAATCGCATCCAAAATAAAAGTTGTGTACTGTGTATATTTATGTATATATAAATACACACACAAACAGTATATATTTTGAAAATGTTTATATGTATTTGCATGTATAAATTTATATTCATATAACTATATTTAATATATAAACATAATAATATATACACATAGCAGCACACACACAAATATTACGTAAACAAAATTTGTTATTTTGGATGCGATTAATCGCAATTAATCATTCGACAGCACTAGAATAAATCCCTTCAGTTATAATGTAACTATATGTACCTTGATCAGGATCAAGGCCAAAGAAGGAGTTCTTGCGTCCGAAGCGGATGCTGAAGGCTCGGCTTGATGAGGTGGTGTTCTTCGGGCAGGACACCTGCATCAGGTTAAGATGACAGTTGGTGGGGACGAAGTCCATGCAGCCCAGAACATGAGGTTTAGTGCTCGCCTTCTTAAACATGGGCCAAGCCTTCGTCTGCAATTCCTCCACAAACTGATAGGAAAAGAATATTAAAGCACTATGAGACAGCATTTGCATAGTTTTTAATGCCTTTTATTCCATTAAGTATCAATTAGATTTTAAAAAAGGTCATTTATGTCTCGAAACATTGTGATATTGTATAATCCATAGTGCACTAGAGAATACGATAAAGTAGTAACAGCAAGACAGATGTCACACCTGTTTGTAGCTGCAAATGCGTTTTTCTATGCACTCCAGCTTGGTGTCACAGATGTTTCGAAACTCAAACTGTGGCATGGTCACCACCTTCTCATTCTGAGCCATTAGCTGCTGGCAGCTCTTCACAAACAGACTGTCGTCCTTCACAAAGGCCTCCAGTATCTGAGAGCATTCAAAATACACACAAGAACATGTGATAGGTTAGAGAAAACAACTTCCTTCGAATGTCCGTCTTGAAATCCGT
Source organism: Onychostoma macrolepis (assembly GCF_012432095.1). Classification (NCBI taxonomy): domain Eukaryota; kingdom Metazoa; phylum Chordata; class Actinopteri; order Cypriniformes; family Cyprinidae; genus Onychostoma; species Onychostoma macrolepis. Next base: position 15,376,606 of record NC_081162.1, on the reverse strand, counting down.
CTTGAAATCTAATATATATAGCATACGCACAAGTAAAATTATGGATCATCAAAAAAACTAAATTCAGAAATTAAACATTTAGCATTAAACCGTATTCTGACCTTTGCAGCAAGGTTGAAGCAGCCCTTGGGTTCCACCATCTTCTCCAGCACACAGTGTTTGATTCCTGCTGTGCTGACATACTCGTACACAACCCCATGTTCCACATGAACATTATCCACATTCAGACTGACTGAAGGAACATCGTCAGAGATGGACAACTGTTCCAGCCTTCTTACAGAGCCTAGAAAATCCAAAGAACACACAAGTGTAAAGAATTAAACATGTTCAGGACATCACACGACATTACAATGCCATTAAAAAGGTTCTTTTTTTTAAATGTGACTTGTTTTTATTTTTATTTCATTGTGCAGTTTTACTTTTAATTTCAGTTAAGTTTTATTTTAAATTATTCATAAATAGTTGCATATATATAATCTCTTGCATCTTTTCACATCTTTTGCTTTTAGTCAGGTTTGAGAGATTAATCTGTTTGTTATTTATGTGAATTCACACAAGAGGCTAATGACGTCAATGATCCACCGCTGGTCAAATGTCTTTGCACAAGTTCACCACACATGAACTTTGGTACTTAGCTGAGGACAAAATGTCATCACACAAGCTTGCATTCACAAATGCGTATGACACTGGATCTGAAGTTCCCATGGCTTTTGTATTCATAATAGCTTCCGTTAACGACAATAACTTTTTGGGTACACCTGTCACACTGAGTCATTTGCCAAAAACACACACACACACACTACCTGTTCCATTAGTGCAGCCATCCTCTGAATCTGAGCCATTCTCACACGCCCTAAAAGACATCTGCTCTTCCACATCCTCATACACACGGTACGCCCACTGACCACAGCTCTGCGGCAGAAGAAAAAACAATATCACAAAGGGAGGAAACAGGCACTGTATAGAGTGTCAGAAGCAAATAACCTCTGGGATCACCATATGTGGACCACATAGCCTATTAAAAAAAAAAAACACATAATGCAGTGTTAAACACAATGCAGTGTTGATTCTCACAGTGTCTTGCTGCTCCAGGACAGGCTGATGGCCACTAAAGTGCTCTAGGACTTCCTGGTAGCTGCTCTGGTTCATGTTGTTGCCGTTGACTTTAAGGACACACTGACCAGGCTGAAGACCCGCTGCTGCTGCCTCACAGCCTATATACACACAAAAATATGCCTATAAATGTACAATGATCATAACCAAACAAATGAAAAATGTCAAACGGATGATTCTGAAGTTAGAAGGTTGTGTATTTTACATGTAGGCAAATCCAAAAGCAGTCTCGACACTTTCTAACCCAAATCTGTTAGATGTGATGATAGCGTTCACTATGCATCATTTTATATTTGTACAGAACAACATAGCCATGCATAGCCTATGTTGTACTTCAATGCATTTGAAATGATTTGTGGTTTTTTTTATGATTTTGCTGTTTAAAAGCAACTCTTTACTCTTGAAAAATAATTTTGGCATCTATAGTATGGTTCCATGAAGAATCTTTAATATCCATAATCTTTCCATTTCACAAAAGGTTCTTCAGGAAAACAGTTCTTCAGATGTTCAAACTAAGAAAAACTGGTTCTTTTAAGAACAGTCTATTGAAAGGTTCTTTGGGGAACCAAAAATAAAAACAACTCCTGTTTGGAACCTTTATTTTTAAGAGCGCATCTTTTTATATGTACTCCCAGGTACCGGTCCTAATATATCAGCTTAATGAAACAAGACAGATCATAAAATTATGTTCATAATGATAGCGTATGAGACAAAGAAAATATTCACTTGAGTGCTAAATTTTTTTTTAAAAATAAACAAGTTGCAGCAACGAAAATATTTGAGACAAGAATTTATGATTGTTTATTAACAGGATGATTTCACATATTCTTACCTCTACTTTGAAAAGACCACTCACTCTGGAATTTACACCTCCTGCATTCAAGGGCACTTGAAGTGATGAAAGTTCCCATAATGACGCATCATAAATCTCTACTTTTGTCTAAGTGCCGTGAAGATGAGCTAACGGCTTTGACTTCAAAAAGCTCCTAGAGTGCGCTTTTTAAATCCAGAAACATGTGCATGGATCCTAGTTTGGGTTCAAATGCTGAAGAGCACCAGATGCTGATCACATGACCACAGCAGCCTGGTGTCATGAATTTGCTTTATTTGAAAGCTTTTTATAGCACATTAACATCTGTCTGGCAGGTTAGATGGAGGGAAAGCATTCCTCGATTCAGAATAACACGTGTGAATTCTTATGGGAAAAAATCAGAATGGCTCTGGGTTTTGAGGCCATAATCACTTTGCATATGAATGTGATATGATGTGCATGCTTGTTTTGATCATTACAAACAATGAGGACTCACCTTTCTTAACTGCATGAACATAAGGTGGACAAGAACCGCAGAGAACAAAAGGAAGAGTGCCATGAACATCTGGGATCTTCACAATCCTATCATATATACACACAAAGACATGAGATAAGCACATAAGTTTGGCTCTTTTGTCCCTTTTATTTAAGCAACATGACATGAGCAAGAGTGTTGCTGTACTGGATGTATTCTGTGTTACTTAGCAGAATATATTTTTTTCAAAAACATCATTGTGTCTACACACTGAAGAACAAGAAGTGCCAGCATGCTTAAACATTAATGAACAGTCTTTTGAAAACAACAGTGTTTTGCAGTGTGCTGCTCTCCTGCATGTAACTCTAATACCAGTAGTGTCCTTTTACACAGTACCCGGCTACATTTAACACGTCTGTGAGTCTGTGCATAAGTATCTGATTTCTGCAATGAACGTGGACTTACTCTTTGTTCTTGGTGGCCACCAGCAGTCTGAGCGAGCGGCGTATACAGAAGGACTGGTTGATCATGGTCTCCACCTCAGAAAAAGGCCTTAGGAACACCAGGTCCTCATTAATGGAGTAGATCTTTCTACCCGACTGCAGGCCTGCCATCTGCACCAAAGAAAAAAGATGAAAACAAAGGAAATAAATACCAAGAATCCAGCTAACAAACAGTCACAAATGAAGAGAAAAATCAATTAGGGTGTCCCTCATTACAATTTTCTTTGAGGTGCATTAGGATTGGGAGAGACAGAGAAATTATGTTGATGAGGATTAAAGAGAGATGAGTGATGTTAATGATGATTAAAAGAATGGCAGACAGAATTGAGAGAACCTCATACCATTATGGCAAAAGAGCTTTATATTGCTTAAAACCTTTATAAGATATAATCAGCACTTTCAGATTACCAAGCAGGTCATTTGAAAGTGCAATTAAAAACGTGTGATTGTAAGGAGGAAAGGAAGTAGAAAGAAAAGAAAGGAGGAAAAAACAAGGAAGAAAGGAATGTACAAGAAAGGGGAGAGAACAAAATAAGGGAAAGGAAGGAAGAAAGAAAGAAAGAAAGAAAGAAAGGATGGAAGGGTAGAAGGAATGAACAAATTAATTAAATGTAGGATAGAAGAAAGAAAGAAAGTGAGGAAAGTAGGAAAAAGGAAGGAAGGAAGAGAAAAGAAGGAAAATACAAAGGAAGGAAGAAGAAAAGGGGAGGGAGAGGGGAAGGAAAGAAGCAAAGACGCAAGCAAGCAAGGAAAGAAAGGAAGAGGAAAAAGGGATGAGAAAAAAGGAAGGGGTGAGGAAAGAAAGAAAGTAGTGAGCGAGGAAAGGTGGAAAGAAGAAATTAACAAACTAATGAAAGGCAGGAAGGAAGGAAGAAGGAAAGAAAGAGAAAGAAATAAAGCCTTGTAATCTAAAAGAAACAGAAAAAATGGGATGAAAAAACAAGAAAGAAAAGTTTTGAGGAAAGAGAAGGGAAAAAAAGCAAGTGTGAGGACTCTGTGGAGAATATGATGGGACATGCTTAATTGCTTCTCCCAGATCTCCAGAGAGCAGAGCTGTGAAGACAGAGGGAGTGGAATGAATTAAGCAAGCGTGTCCTGGACCCGACACATGATCTGAACGACCCGTGACATAAGTGTCAGGACATACAGCACTTCCTCACATTCACTGGATTAATCATCATTACCATCACACTCTCATCTTCTGCAGATGCTCCTGTGAGCAGCAGTATGACACTTGAATACGGACAAAATGTCACAGTGGGGATAAAATTAGTGGTGGTTTAGATCTTAAGCATAATTATCTACCAATCTTCCATAAATATCCGGCAGAGCTGTACAGAGCATGAACACAAATAACCCTGTGCAATGAAAATAATGCATTCAAGTTGAAGAGGTCCTCTTTCAAATGACAGATAACGATCAAGGTTTATTTCCCAAAGGCAGATTTATCAGATTAGATCCACACTACACGTCCAACAAAAGACCTGGGAAACAATCAAGGTTAGTTTAGATGCAAAAAGAGTCCTTGAGAGATCTAGCTATCAAGACGAGTTAAAGACACAACCCCACACTGGATAAAAATAAATGGACATCTATCAGATTGTATTACAGCAGAGTTTTGGCACACTTTCCATATTTTATATTTCTATATGTAAAACCATGTGGACCATGAATAAGAAAGAACATTTCTGCACATTAAGAGCATAAAATTATATTGCATGAAGATTATGTGCTGTTAAGCATTTAGGACACAGACTCATTTTAATCTACATTTTTTCTCTACATGGATGACTCTCATGAAGCCATTGAAATAAAATATACATTATTCACTCTAAAATCTAAAGAAAAATATAAGAAATTATATTTTACATAAAAATAATAATTAAACATATTTAACTCCCCCTTGCGATTACCATTTGTTATATAAAATTTATGGAGAATGACAATTACTTCTGCTATTATTTGATTAAACAATATTTTAAATAATATACACTAGCATTCAAAAGTCTGAGGTCAGTAACATTAATATTTTCAGAAACTGATTGGTTAAAAGTGAGAGTAAAGACTTATAATGTTACAAAATATTTCAAAGAAATGCAAAAGATCCTGAAAATCATGGTTTCCACAAACTATTGAACAGCACAACTGCTTTAAACATTGATAATATGTTTTCAGCACTAAATCAGCATATTATTTTTTTCTTTCCATTTTGGAGTGAAATATTACTGGGACATTTTTTTGACCAGTTTTATGAAATTGCATGGTTCAAATATAAATATAACCTTTATCTTAACAAGAAAGGTTCTACATATAAAACCAAGTCTCATTTAGCAATTACATTTTACATAGTTTTTGAGCCTTTTTTAATCATACAGTATTCCTAAGTATTACTTCAATGAACCAGTGTTAAATGAGACTGATGATCAGACAGTGAAACTTGTGAAAACAGTTGTTTAGGTTTTCTTACTCTCTGAAGGCTACCAGCTCACATATATGGATCAAATTTGGGTGGAAATGCCTTATAAGAAAGAAAACACCACTTACTAGGGAAAATCCCAAATGTGGCAGACTGTGGGACTTAAGCCAACCATTGGCATGTATTTTGGGTTTGCTGTGTCACTGTTATTTTTTGTATAGGTCAGAGAAATGTGCAGAACTAGGTTGCGGTTACCCAAACTCATACCTCTGCATATGAGCCCCTGGTCACACTCTTCACTACAATGGCCTTGTTCTTCTCTTCAATCTCAAACCCATAGTCCTCCTCTTCAGGATGGATCTGTACACAGACAAGAGAAACACAATATCAGCACAAGAGCTGGTTGCATCTCAAAATAAATGCAGAACGGAGCGGAAAATAACGTGTTACTTTCAGGACTCAATTTGTGATTTAGCAGCTCGGTGCCACACCGAGAGCAGCAGCATTTGTGAAAATGTGTGAACAAGCTATGCATCCTGCAGTCCAAAAGCTGTATGAGGTGTTAAGTCTTTTCTTCTAAAAATAACCTAACAATAATTTGTTCAAATGTGCCACAGCTGCATACTAATAGGTCAGCGCAGGTGCTAAAGGCATTATCATAGACGAAAGATATACTGGTTTCTCCACAGCTACACACGAGATGGGCTTTTATGTGCTTTTATTATCGAAGCGTTAAAGCAGAACATGTTTACCAGCCCTGTAAATGCCTTCCTTTGTTTTATTTCTATCCATCAACCCTTATTTTCTCTGAAAATCTGCAGTGGCATAAGGTCCTGACGTCTGAGAGGGCCGACTGAGGAGGGTAAATCGAGAAGCTCTTAGCATCTGAACAGAGTGCAAGATTTTCATGATCTGGAGGAGGAATCTGTCAGTCTATAAGGGATGAAAGAGTAGTTTGTAAAGGTCAGGGTAATTACTGATGGACGAGGAGGGTCTTAATTGGCACAGAGGAGAAAAATCAATGCATGGATAATGGTTGTGCTTGAGTGTGTGTAGTAGCATGAGTATGTGCCTATAAATATAGGGATGTGTTTTGTTAATGTGTTACTTTCAACATAAAATGATTGGGTCTTCTGTTTCCTTTTATGTTAGTATTGCTGATACTGGGGCTAGTTTGCCAAAAATTGAGAATGATCTAAATCTGATATCTTCTGTATCTTGTCAAGCTACACATAATTTAAGTATTCAAACTTAATTTTACTATGAGAACAGGATCTCAACTAGCAATCAATTAGGATCATTTTCATTTCTCAAAAAAAAAAAAAAAAACTAGATGGATAATTTTTTAACCATTTGATTTACACGAACCGTCCAAACAAACTGATTTACATTTATAAATCAAACTAATCAAAGCTACATTTGAGAGAAATGACAGGAAAGAAGCTTAGATCATTTCAATGCCCTACATGTAGGTCACATGAGCTATAAAGCAACATAAACAACTACGCTCGTGTTATTACAAAAGCTACAGCATTTCGAAATAAGTTCAGCTACTGTCACACTACTGAAAAATTAGGTTAAGTTAGTAGCATTGCTAGTTATCTCTCAACAGTGCTCTCCACGGGGGAGAAACCCCTGCTGTGTGCGTGTATGTGTATCTCACCACTAAGGATTTGGCAAGGATGTTCTCGATGAGTTTGAAGTCACTGCGAAGCTGTTTACTCTTGGAGCTCGTACCCTCTGTCTCCTCATCGGCATAGAAGCGGAAAAACTGCGACTCATCCTTAAATTCGCTTTTCTCCAGAACTGCAAGGCAAAGTTTGAATTGAATTCAACTGAAATTGAATTAAAAAACAGTTTCACACTTTTATAAACAGGTAAAACAAAACACTCAATGCTGATCATATCTGCTGATGACAAAATGATTTGACAGTGTGAAATGGGCCGATTGCATCATCCTTCAGTTCCCGTCAAAACAACTCATGATGTCTGTGGGATTGATGTCTGGGCAAATCTGAGGCGAAGGATGAAGGCAGAGGATTTAATGGGAGGTCTGGCGTGTGCAAGTGTGCTGTTTTTCCCTCTCAGGAAGAGAGGGTGACAGTGTGTGTGTGAGTGTGTGTGTGTGTGTGTGTGTGTGTGTGTGTGTGTGTGTTTTCAGGAACTCTGTAGAGACAGAGTGTTCTGTCTGTGAATTCCAAGCAAAATATTGTTGTGGACTGTTTTGGAAGTTGAGATCCGACATGGCTGAAAAACATTCTATAACTCTGACAGGAGGCTTGTGTCTATGAGCATGTGTCTCTCATCAGAAAATGTTATTTTCCATTTTACTATTTCGGTTTCATCAGAGGCCCCAGATGTTATTACAAAAGCTGTTTACATCTAAAACACTAATTTTTCTTCATTTTACTCTCTGTGTCTCTCTCACCAACAAAGTAAACCTCTGGCAGAAACATTCAGAGTGTGATGTTAAAAAGCCAGAACTGTAAAACGCCACACTGCAAAACTGTGCTGCTACTCTTAATGCACTGATCAATGAATTTAGAGAGAAAAAAAGATAACACTTGGCTGTTATATAAGCATTATAAAACAAATAGTTCCAGCCCTTGATTATGATTGGCTGAGTCGCCTTCAAAAAAGTAAAATACTATACAGTTTGTTACATCAGTACTACTAAACCGATGAATCTATGTGTTGCTTAGCTGTTCAAAATCACTGTAAACCATAGCTTCTTGGGGCTTATTGCTCTTTAAAAACACTGCACAACTGCTAGATTAATTATTGCTGCATTATACAAGGCTGTTCTAGTGCAGGCACACGTCAAAACTCTTTCACTCTCTCTCAAACACAAACACACTTCAAAGCTTTGCTCTGGACACCACATGTGTTGAAATGGCAAACATAAAAGGCCACGAAATGGCAAAATCTGAAGTTTATTTTAAGACGACACGTGTAACATCTTCAATATAGCCTACTTTTTGCAACTCCATCTGATGTCACTAGAGCACAGAAACTGTACATTTCACCTTTAAAACCGCAATGAAATGTAAGTAGCGACCTCTTTTATATCCCGAGTGAAATGGATAAACAAAAAGAAAAATTTAGAGCAGGGACTTGGTTCAATCCAACAGTTATTGATTGGATGGAGACAGAGCTTACAGATTGTAAGACTGGTTCAGGGTTTAAGTGAACCAGAGAAAAGTCTATTGTGTCGCAGAAAGATTGCATTATGACATTTTGCTGAAAAATTATAAGGTTAAAAACTGTAAAATAATTAAACATGCATGAATGAAATAATCAATAAAATATATGATGAATTTCAGTCAAATTTCATTTCATGCTGACTTCAACCACCAGAAGTAGAGTAATTCATAAATTCTCAAGTTTTTGAATGGGGAAATCATTTTTTCATATACAATTTGGGTGACAAAGTATTTCATGACACTATAAAAATCATCTTAAGTGTTCAGACATAGCAGTTCTTGGCAAATCTGCTAACATTATAACAATAACAGACCCAAAACTTCATCATGATTTTATATGAAGACTGTCAAGTACAGTTAATATGTGGACATAGAGACTGACCACTGACCATGGTGCATGAAACCAGCATTGCAGAGTCCGACACCAAGGGTCACTGCATCTTCACGGGTTGTGCTGTCCCCCTGAAGAAGGAAAATCATGTTAAATGTGTTAAATAAGTGTTTGGAAGGAAATTACATAATGAAGCAGCTGTGAACATTAAACTGTAAATAAGTAGGCATTAAATTAGACCAGAAATAGGATATAAATTGTGTACAGGAACCCAAAAACAATGAGCTGAAAGATGAACAGAAAGTGAAAGAAAGCAAAAAAGGAGTGTGTTTGTGTGTGCATGTTTATGCAATAAAGTGGTACGTGTGTCTCCATCCTTGTGTTACCTGTGACACAAGCCAATCCACCAGTTTGCTAGCTGGTATGACAGATTTGAAGGTTTTCAAATGATGATCTCTGTCTCTATAAATAAAGAAGAGTTTAAAAAGGTTCACAACTGTCCAGACGTTAACAAAAAAACATCTGACATCTGACTACAAGAGAAAGCAAAAGAGCAGGGCATTTCTAACAAAATATACCACTGGAAAACCCAAATTAGGCCTTTTATACCTCTAAGATAATTTATATAATAACAATGGAAATGTCACAATTCAATGATTGTGTTGAAGCGGGTATTGAATGATTTAGTGGCAAAGGTGGGTTTAAGCCCAGCTAATGGAGACCAATGATCTGAAAATATCTTCTATCAACTGAGATCTTTTATTACCACTAGGTCCCAGATTGCTCCAGGGTGGTCTGTCCTTGCAATTAGTGACCTAGGCTGTAAGTCGCTTAAAAAGATAAAAAGTATCTGCTAAAGGGCAAGTAACTAACACATTCTGAGTTCATTTGTGGATCTGAGATCAGAATTGGTCTCAACTGCAGTTCAATGGCCTCTCCTCGCACATTAAGTGAGATATCAAGGGTGAATGGTGACAGAAAAGCAATATGACCCTGCAGTCCTCTCTCTCTCACACACACACACACACACACACACACACACACACAGTCTGTCATGTGCAGCTGGCCAAGGTGAATCTATGAAGTACAAACGAACACGTCTCATCTTCAACAACAGTTGAAATTAAACTGTTGTTTATTAAAAATAATTTGTATTTGCTGTCAAAAGATGTTTAACTATAAACTGGATTTAATTCTAAAACGAGACAATAAATAAATGGTAATGCTATTTGTGAAAGAAAAGGGTGTTAACAACACATTGTCAGAGACTTGAATACAAATCATAACGCTTTAATAACAATGTGAATTAAATAATGGTTTTGTCTGTTGAGAGTGAAGTATATCATAGAACATGTGTCACTTACTTGATAACAGGTGTGAAGAGGCTGTGGAGACGACAGTAAAGTCTCACTCCCTGTTGGACACACATACACTCATATAAAGCATTTGCACCAACAGCTGCATTGCTTTCTTCATTTCATTTACTGTTGAAATCACTGCTTGATTGAGTTGTTGACAACAATTGTTAAGTGGACCATTTTGTAGTCTTTATTTATCGAGATCATATGCACTCAAGATTATGTTGATTTAAATCTGTAAACTGACTGGTTAAAACTGATCAAAACCTAGTGAGCTGCCTACACAAACAATTTTTCCATATTAGCACAAACAGTGCATAAGAAACTTGACTCAATTGATTCCAATAGAGTTTGATGCTAGCAAAGCACACAAACATGCTGAGTAATATAATGCAATGCAACTTTTTAAAGTTACTTTTTAGTATTTAATGAAGCTTACTTCTAATCACATTTCTCTCATCTTGTCTGCTTTGGATTGATTCTTTCACTGAGCTCACTGTATCATTTGTACATGACCTATCATTTTACCAAGTATTCTAGGGGAAATACCTTCGAGACAATGTCCTCCATTTCACTTCTGGCTTTATAAGTGCCGTCATCATACCGAAAGCGATACAACACCTGCTCGTTCTTGAACTGATGTTTATCTGACACTATGGTGGAAAAAACACACAGACACCGTTAAATGCCGGTTATGTTTTGCCTAAACACTAAACATCACCTCTAACATAACACAGCACCATGAGCAGGAATCTATTTGTTTCTCTGACTTTGCTGCTCACGGACTCAGGCTGATAAACATGTACGTGGAGGTCTGTGATTAATTGAAGTGTGTGAATGCCATCGCTCCACAAAAGCCTTTTTGACCTCTCCTTGAATGCTGCCACCATATTATTGATCGAGCACCTGAGCCCTTATACTTGAATTCATCACTCCAATCCCTACTGGTGTTTGTCAGTTTTCACTGTGTTACAATCCCCTGGCTGTAAAATAGAGGTATGATGCTACCCAAATCTCAAGCAAACACTGCACCTCTTGAATAATTCAGAAGAATGCTGTTCTCTACCAGCATTTCATGTCATGTTACTATCCAGACTGCCGATCATCTGTAGGGGATTTCAGTGAGTGCTGGCCAACAAGGATATTTGCCAGATTTGTAGAGTGTAAATCTGTCAAATGGTGATTTTTAACAGTCCAACATTTGTATAAACAGTTAATGGATTGTGTTTCATTTGGCAAGACTGTATCAAAAAACAGAACAGAGACAGCAGTCACATTTTGGTGATGAAACCAAGCAACACTCAAAAACATGATGAAATATATTGGAGCTGAGAGAAGTTGAAAGAAAAAAAGGACAGAAAAAGAGAGAAGACACTGAAAGAGAAAAAGAATAATAGATTTGTATGAAGTAATAGTGATTGCAATTACTAGTCAATCATTAGTCTTGTTTATGTATAAATTTAGCTATTTATAGCCAATTGATATAGAGCTTCGATTATGTCGACAGATGTTCATGGAACCCACCAACTGGTCGATTTTGAAAATATGTAGGTTTTGCACATCCTAAGATCAGATATTACAACTATGGTATTTGAATTCCATAGTACTAGATTCACATTTACATAGTACCCTAAAGTAATTAAAACATTATACTACTGGAATACCATGGTCCATGTCCAACAAAATCAAGGTAGCAACACTATTTTCTTCAAGGGAGAACCTTCTCTTACCATGATGGATGATGCCGTTCTCCAGGAGAGCTTGACCCAGGTTGATTCCCTCCTCGGCCTTACTGATCTCTCCACTCTCCAAGAGCCATGAGACAAACTCACTGAGGACACACAGAGACAACAGCTGTGTCAGTCTGCACATAACACAATGCTGCATGCATGATAAAGAAGGGATTTATGAGCCCCTAGTCAAAGGTACTTGAGAACTTGGGATTCACTCAATCCTCCAGAGTGACTGGTCAAGACTGGTAAAAAGTTCACCAAGAACACAAATCAAGATGATATCAAGCTGCATTCCACCCTCTTAAGGACTTAAAAGTTCAAACATCACAAGTAGGGTTCACATATTGCTTTAGTTTCAGGAAATAACGTCAACCAAAAATTGTAATTAATTTAATTTAATAAATAATATTTTTATTCAGGAAATATTTCAGATATATACAAAAATATATTAGTTATAAACTAATTTGATAAGCATTTTGTTAATATCCAGTATCTAATTAGATTTTTGTTTTGTTTTGTTTATAATATAATATAATGATAATGTAATATAATGAGTTAATTTGCAAAAACAGATCATGAAAAATAAAAAATCATGTTTTTTCATTGTGCATTCCAATTAATCTCAATCAAACTGCAGTCGAGTTTGATTAGGTTAAAAATACAGCTAACTAACACAATAAAAACATAACAGTAAAAAACAAAACAAAAAAAAAGAAAAAAGTTATCTGTTTTTGCAAATAAACTCTTCATATAATACAGTATTATACCTACACACACACACACACACACTTCTGTAGCTAGTACACTGTATATGCAAGCTAGTCTGATCAACTGCCAAAATACATTAATTAAATTATAAATGGGTTCTGATGAGGGCTGGGGAGGAATTTCAGCAATTACATGTGTGAGGTGGTTTAGTGGTGAATCTAATGTAGTGTGTGATTGCATGTGTGTGACTTCATACCTGACATGTGCATGACTGCTGCGCGAGAAACTGCGAATCCCATTAGATTTAGGGACAGAAATAAGCAGTGTGTAAACAGTTATGACGCCTTAAAGGAAATGTGAGAAGGGTGTGCGTGTATATGTGTGTGTGCGTCCTTGAAATGTTGAACGACAGCAGTGAGGGGAGAGGGGTCGGATGAAAGGATGGGTTAACAGATGGAGCAGGAGGAGAAGAGAAGATGCGGGTGCCAAAGGCACCCCACATCCACCCAGTACAGTAAGACGACCAGATTCTCCTTACATATCTTACCTGACTACACAACTGATCTGCCCTCCATATCTCCTCCAAATCAGCTGACAACATGCACAACTTAATGAACTCTTTGAAAATACTTACCCTTGATAAATCTTTACCCTTCACCATCAAACACTTGACAGCGATGACAATAGCTAATACCACTTGTCTATGCAACTCAACAGTAGGGTTGTAACGGTATGAGATTTTCACGGTATGATAATCATCTTAGAAAATTTCACGGTATCACAGTATATATTAAACAATAATTCTTATCAGTAACAATGACTCTTAAAAGAATAAGAACAAGTTATTTGAGTGAACAAATCCTTTATTACAACAAACTTTAAACTATTTTAATGAAAGTCTCCCTTGTGAATAATTATTATTATTATTTTTTTTAAATAAAGCTATAAGCCTTATGTATATCTATAATCACACTGTAACATTTTAATTAATGGTTTAAACTGTTATCAAATTAAAATTTAACAACTTTTATTTTTGGCAAAGTGCTGCACAACAGAGGTATACCAAGTTAAAACATGGACAAACATGATATTCCTTAAAAATAATGTTTAAATTAATTATTATAAAGAATATTATTATTAATGTTGTTGTTTTAAGTACATTGTACAATGCTAATATATTTCTGTCATGACTTCAAGTTAAATCGAACTTTTATTTTGACGGGTTGTAGCGGACCTTTGAGTTTCAAAGTGTATTTAACAATGGTTTGTCTCAAATAAAACTGGGAAATGTTTATTTAGGTTTTCTCTCAGAGCAGCTCTGCTGATGTTCACGTTTATGTAGACGCTGAAAACACCATTAGTGTCATGCATGCATACTTCAGTATGTAGTAGATAAAACGGCGCCACTAATATCTTTTGATTTATCCATCCATCAGATTGTGCATTTTACGTGACAACCTCGATAACGTTATACTGTAAATCCCATGTTCACGACTGCACCGGGATTCCCTCTGCATCACGGAAATTATACGGCCTTTTAACTTGTTATAAATGCGACATACCTTTATTTGCACGGAGGGATGGTGTCCGCGAATATGAGCGAACTTGTTGGATGTATTGCCTGCTTTTGCAGCCACTTTGCGTCCACATATTTTGCCAATTGTATCCGTCCTGAAGGACAACCCCGAGTTCGTGTTTTTTTTATTATTTTTTTTTATATATATCCGAAGTATTCCCATACTGCAGATTTAAACTTTTTTTCGGTGGGGGATGGAGATTAGATATAATCTCTGTCTCTGCCATTTCCTCTGCTGCAAGTGCGTGTAAGCAGCCACGTGAATGCAGAGTGAAGCAGCCGAAATAAATTGCATATGCGCGGGTGAGATTATTTTTTTTTTTTCATTAAATATTTTTTTTTAAACCGTAGATATGCAATTGTTTACGGTATGATAACCGTGCATGTTCAAACCGCGATAGACCGTCATACCGGTATATTGTTACAACCCTACTCAACAGTACTACCTAAAACAATATAAGTGAGAAAAATTTGCACAATTGTGCATAATACCATAGATCATGTTGATTCTGTGTTTTGAGTGAGTGTGATTTGAGACTACTCTGTCAAGTATGTGGTCTCCCAAACAGATTTTGAGTGTTAAAATAATGCTAACACAAAAGAAAAGAATATTAACCAATTACAGATGCGTTTCAGCAGCTGCACTGACCACTAATAAAACGGTCAAACTGTTTATAATCAATAAAAGGGTAGTAATCTCACAATCCAGCCCTTCACACAAATCCAAACAATAAATGTTTATGATGTGGGTTATGAAGATCTTACAGACTGCTTACAAAGCCTTTATGTGCAGCTCTGCAGAGGAAGTTCACAGAGGAGAGGGCAGTCAGGCCCATGAAAGAGAGCAGTGAAATGAAACAGACAGTGAGTCTGCTGTGATTACATAAGTCTCTAATTCAGATTGGCAGGAAAGGGAAGGGGTGGAGGTGGGCGTCCCTGGGGTGAATTAATTAGTGTTTATGTAACTCATTAATATTCTCTACAGCTAATGCACACAGAGCCCTCTCACATGCCGTAGATGTGTGTGTGAGAATTGATCTATATCTGTCTGATGTACTTATGTATGTGTGAATGTGACAGACAAGGATATGATGAGATATTAGTTTACTGAATACAAGTGAAGCTTGATTACCAATAAATAAGCAAATAAGTGTAGTAATAATAATATAAATGTTTACAGAAATACACCTAGAGTTCAGAAATGCAAGACAAATGTAAAGCTTGCATATGTATAAAAGCACTATTAACTCTTCCATAGAAAACTGTGTTATTTGAACTGCAAAAAAATAAAAATTAAGTTCTGAATGGATTAACTTTTAGTTATGCGTTACCAATGTTTTTCTTGTGGGTGGATTTTTCACTCATCATTCACTTTCATCTAAACAGCCCTTTTTTTATATCCTTTCAAGTGTTATGCAACAATGCCAGGATTTATCATGGTTATATGGTCACAACCTGAGTTGAATAACTCTGCATCGACAAGGTTAGTGAACAATTTTATCATACGAGCCTCATAAATGCAACATTTTGTTTGTTTTTGCAAACTGAGGGACAAGTCAAAAAGATTTTCTGTGAATACAGACTGCAGATGCTTTCAATAGAGCATAAGTTGTACTGAACCTGAAACATTCCTTTAATGCTTTGGCCATTTGAAGCCATTTACCATGCCAATAAAGCTTTAGGTTACTGCAGTAAGTAAAATGAAATGAAATAAAAAAAACATTTGTGTCAAAATATGGTTGTGATGTTTTAATTATCAAAATCTCATCATATTTTGAAGTAAATTCTTCAACATAAGCACAATAGGGAAAAATAAACAGTGGTTGAAGCAAGACAGAGATGAGAGAAAGAGCCAAAGTCTGAGCAGTAGCAGAACGTTTGTCCATATTAACAGCTGAACTGCTCGGCTGTTCCTGGAAGGAGTCGGATTGTGTTCTATTCTGAGATAGATGCGCAAGCCAGCGAACAACAGAGCCAATCACAGCTGCTTTCACCTGGACCACCGAGGCTGAAACGCACAAATAATTGTGTTCCGAGGGAGCAGTGCGAAATTCATCCAGTCAGGTGTTGACAGGAGAACAACAGCACAGCTGAGGCCGTGAGGCCAGCGACAGTTCACTATTAAGCCACTTCAGCGGAAGTGCTACTTCAACTGTATGTGAACTAGTCAAGTTAACCTTTTTTTTTTAAAAAAAAAACAGCTACTGTACACTACAAGAAGCTAACAAATAATAGTCACAAAGATGTTGTGGCTACTATGGGGGTAA
Organism: Onychostoma macrolepis; assembly: GCF_012432095.1. Classification (NCBI taxonomy): domain Eukaryota; kingdom Metazoa; phylum Chordata; class Actinopteri; order Cypriniformes; family Cyprinidae; genus Onychostoma; species Onychostoma macrolepis. Next base: position 15,360,112 of record NC_081162.1, on the reverse strand, counting down.
AGATCATGTTCCATGAATATATTTTGTAAATTTCCTACTGTAAATATATCAAAATTAAATTTTTGATTAGTAATATGCATTGCTAAGAACTTCATTTGGACAACTTTAAAGGCGATTTGCTCAATATTTCGATTTTTTTTGCACCCTCAGATTCCAGATTTTCAAATAGTTGTATCTCAGCCAAATATTGTCCGATCCTATCAAACCATACATCAATTATTCAGCTTTCAGATGTATCTGATGATGACTTTTGAAAAATTGACCCTTATGACTGGTTTTGTGGTCCAGGGTCACAAATATAGTTTTAAATTAAATACTAAATAAAACTAGGTCTAGAACTGAAAAAAATTTAATAAATTTGAACAGCAGCATCTAACAAGAAAATAATAAAAAATATGAATGAGTCAATGAATAAATTAGTTTAAAAATGATTCAGAGATTTCTTCAGAGTCCTTTCTTCTTTTCTCCAACTAAAATTCACTAAAATGAAGTGACTTCGCAATTGTGAAAACAGTTTAGGATAGTATGTTTATGTCCATTATCTTAAATAAAAAAACAGCATTTTGTTGCACATTATTGTTATTCACTGGCTAAATCGGCGTGTGACTGTAAAAGCTACACCTAAGCTACTCAAACTGCTGAAAATGTAGATAAAGTTAGCAGCACTTGCTACTTTGAGTTACTGGCTCCCAACACCGCACAGCAGAAAAGCCCTGCATATTTATGAATCAATTTAATGAGGCTCATATCTGAACTTGTGAATTTTTGCGGCCATTTAAACTAGATTGCATCAATATAATAGCTTTAAATGGACCACAGTGTTTTTTCCCTTATCTACTAATGCAGTGCAAAAAGGGAATTTTAATTGGTGTGAGGAATCTCTCCTCTCAACTCTCAACTCTCAAACACACACACACACACACACACACTGTATTTGGAAGTTTAATGGCGTACATAGCACTCATTGTTCATTCATGGTGTTGAAAGACTGGGTGAGCAAGCGACAGAAAGAAAGAGAGAGGGAAAAATGAAGAGAGATACACAGAGAGAAAAAGAGAGAGAGACTGAATGCAGATTTCTCTCTAATGAAGGCTTTTTTGCTGGGAATGTCTGTGTCCAATGGGGTGCTTGGCAGTGAGCTTGGGAAAGCATTTACAAGCGCTAAGTGAGGGTGTGTGTGTGCGTATGCATTTTCATTCATGCAGGGGCCTCTTGGATTAGGATGACTTGCAAGATATTCAGGAGACAGTCAGACTGTGTAAAAGCAGCCGAGGGAAGGTGCCACACTCAGCATGGAGCGAGCCAATCACTGGCATGGGAACTGACCAGTCATAAGGTGAACCCCTCTGTAAATGAGAATCTCTAAAATGCATTACATAATGCTCAAACTTACTTTCCCAAGAAGCACTTGGGTACAATGGTGAGTTTCCTGCGGCGGTCTTTGATGAGGTGGCGGCTCTTGGTCATCATCATATGGTAGAGCTTTTCTCCCTTCTCTGCGATCATGACGTAGGCATCACGCTCCATCCCAAGCTTCAAACCTGACAATAAATATAAGGAAAAAAAGAGTCAAGAACTCCTAATGAAAGTGAAAAAAATTAGTGTAATTTAAAAATATAAAATAAAAATGTTTTGAGATGTTTTAACAACATCATTTATACATACATATCATGAAAAAAATATTTATATAAATAAAAAAATTAGGAGCAATAACATCAATAACTGTATTTTTGTAAAAACAATATTAATACAAATTAAGAAATACAAATCTAAGAGCAATAACAACAACGTGCTTCATTCACGACACAAGCAAATTGTTTAATTCAATTGTTTAATTGTATAACTGTATTGTTTGGCGAATAAAAAACATTTATACAAATTAAAAAATATTTAGGAGCATGGGCCTCATTTATTAAACATGCAGATTGTTTAATTAAATTGTTTAATTGTATTATTTTGTAATTATTGTACATGTTAATTCTTAAAAAAAACAAAAACATTTATGAATGACTTTGTAAAAAATATTTTTAATAGCAAATTTGTGGAAGGAACTGAACTGGTCTGAATGTAAAAGAAGCCATTTTAGACAGTTCTGCTGTATAATTACAGTTTATTCCTTGAGCGTCACTTAGCTGTTTCACTAAATCAGTGTGGGTGTTGCTGTGTCAGTTAATGTTTAGGTGAGGCTGAGAGGAAACACTGGTTTAACTGATTTTATTATAAGACACGGGTTTGCAAGTGTTTGTGTGTTCACACATGCACGTGCATGCTGCTATTTGAGGTATTTTGGTGGGTGAAGGGCTGAGACTCACAAAATCGGTATCAGCATTCTACATGCAAACCACAAACCATACGCAAAATTAAAACGTTAATTCTATTCGTCAAATTTCATCATCAAATAATAAAAAGTAGCTTTAGCAAGTCTTTAAAAAATGCATTAAACTGTGACTGCTTATCACATATTACTCAAGGCAGGTCACCCCGAAAACTACTCATAATCATTCTTCTTGCTACACTTCTGGTTGAGTGGCATGATGTGGTTAATAAGGTGAGAAAAGTTACAGCTACAGATGCAGATAAAGACGCAGATAAACCCAAATGTTTGCAGTTTCCTGAAAAGACCTGAAAACAACACCACTGCATATTAAAAACGGTGCAATAGTGCAATGCAGCTGAAACAGCCTTGTTTATATTAGCAACGCAGCCAGAGTCAAGCTACAACGGAAACCGGAGCTTCGCACAAAGGAGGTTGGCTAAAAAAAAAACACTTCATAAGTCGTCCAAGGTTGTTTGTATGTTGCCTAATGCAAAGAATCCTTCAGTCAAAGAAAACATTCACGTTTTTACCATACATTTAAACAAAAGGTGATATTAAAGAGAGACTATCAATGGGATTGCAGCTGATACAGGAGGTGGGACGTGCTCAGATGTGGCAGCAGCTGGCATGGCTCTCATTCAGAGCTCTTTACTGTGTCTGAGACCTCGAGAGAGGGAAGCCACCGGCAGCTGCAACTCTCGCTCACAAAGAGTTTTTTGAGGAGGTGTTCGTGGCAGCTGTACGAGGCTCCAATTCAATCAAGTCTCAGCAAAGAGGCAACACATCATTAAAAATGGCTCCTCAGAAATAACCCTGCTGAAGCATAATTTCCACCTTGGCATCTGTAGGTCTGATGCTGAATGGCAATTTTAGAAATGAGCAAGCCTTCATTTCAAACCCTAAATCTTGATTTTTTTTTTCTTTTCTCCCTTATTTTGAACTGCCGATTTCAAACAGTGCACACCAACATGAAATGGATAAACGTAGGTATACATTCAGGGAATGTTCACCCACATTCTTCAAAAAAATAAAAATTAACATGCTTTTTTTTTTTTTTTTTTTACAATTATTTAAATTAATAATTAATAATAAATTCATAATTATTTAATTATTTAAAGGTATCTTTTAAGCAGGCTATGCATTTGTAATGCGTTATTCAGATATGCATTTGAATGAAATCTTACACTCCAGATGACCAGAATTCCTAAATTGGAGCCACTTTTGCATGTCAAGCTAAGTATTAATCGGAACATGTAACTCAATGACGTCTTTGACTTGTACAGAGCATTGAAGGGAGAGTTGGCTAAAGATCTGGACGGTCAGAGAGGTGTGACTGATGTGGCACCTGTTGAAATGGGCTCCGATTTCAAACGCCGGAAACCTGATACGCTCCATAAAACTTCTGCTTTCATCTGGCATCGCAGCATTAAAGTGACGTCTCGCTCTATCACCAACTCACCGCATTACAATACTCTGGCTGAGGACTTTTCCTTGGACACTGGTAACTGATCCTACAGACTAATACTTCATGCTGAAACAAGAGCTGCGATCAGTAAGGGCTCTGTGGTATTTGGGGTTTTACTGCTATGATCATGTGACCTAACAATCAGAACAACCCTGTAGTAAAACACAAGCCTCAAAAGCAGAGATAACAAGAACAGGTGTCCAGCAGGGGACAGGTGTTTCATATCACAACAGAAAAAAAGAAAAAAATCCACATAAAAACATACTACATACTGCAGAATGCTGGATGCTAAAATACAATGCACAGTGGAAATTGGTTCATTCCTATTCAATAGATGTAAATATATTTGCTTTGATAAGTATGATTATTTAGCAAATGTTGTGACTAGGACCGGCTATTGATAAATTCTTTTAAAAATAATTTCAAATCACTTTCGAAATAACTTTTTTACAGTCATTTCAATGTAATTGCATTAAAGGATTAGTTCACCTAAAAATGAAAATTCAGTCATTAATTACTCTCCCTCATGTCGTTCATCTTCGGAACACAAATTAAGATATTTTTGATAAAATCTGAGAGCTCTCTGACCCTCTGTAGACAGCAATGCAACTGCAATGTTCCCAGGTCCAGAAACATAGCAAGGACATGAGTAAAATAGTCCATGTGACGTCAGTGGTTCAACGGTAATTTTACAAAGCTACGAGAATACTTTTTGTGCGCAAAGAAAACAATAATAATATAATTTATTCAATAATTCTTCTCCATGAGTTACCATCTTCCACTGTTTTAGAGAGTACCCTAGAACGTAATCAACGTTGTAATCAATCGGTGTTGTTTACATTCAGTGGACAGCGTGCGAATGCTGAACGTAAACAACGCTGATTGCGTTGATTACGTTCTGGGTTTATGTTATTGTTTTATTTGCACACAAAAAGTATTCTCGTAGCTTCGTAAAATTACGGTTGAACCCCTGATGTCACATGGACTATTTTACAGATGTCCATACTATGTTTCTTTGCCTTGATCGTGGTGGTATCTTTGCTGTCTATGGAGGGTCAGAAAGCTCTCAGATTTGATCAAAAATATAGTAATTTGTGTTCCAAAGATGAACGAAGGTCTTGCGGGTGAGTAATTAATGACAACATTTTCATTTTTGGGTGAACTAACCCTTTAATTTGAACCATTTTTAGACAATAAATATTTACTAAATGAACACGTTAAATTGTAAAAATTGTGATCATGCCATCAGAAATTTGTTAATGATTTGGTTTGGTTTGATTAACATTTTTTTGTATGAGTTATAATGGTTTACATTTTTTTTTACATTTAACTGTTATTTCATGCTCATATGTTGCATACTCCATAATTATAAACCAAAGAAAAATTACTCACTCTCTCTCTGTTCACGTTCCTTTAAAATGGCGTCTAGCCATTTCTGCTTGTCCTCAGTGTTCTTGGCCATGCACACAAACCACTTGTTTTTGGCCGTGTTGTGAATCTTCCAGCCATTGGTCACTGTGTAGTTGTTACTGTGATAGTCCGCTAGAAAGACAAAGTAAAAGAATGCGAAAAAGACAAAATGTGGAGGTTTCATTTCCGCAAAGATATCATTTTGTCAGCTTATTACCAAGGTTAAAAAGGTTCCCTCTAACAATTTCTAAATGAGTTACTGACCCAAACACAAATGCTGACACAGATAATAAGATTTTCTTCAACAATCTAGGAGCATTAATAATGTAAAAAGGTTAAACTATCCTATTAGTGTGAGAAATCATTAAAGATGCATTTCGGCACATGGCACTTCTCTCCCACCATTAAACCAAAGCCTGACATGAGAGCATGTGTGTGTGAGTGAGGGGTTCAGACTGTTACTCATGGTCCAATTTTATCCCAGACCTGACAGCAGGTGAATTATATGGAGAAATGAATGAAGTATGGAATAGGTAACGAGCAGTGGTTAATGTTGAAGTAGTATAAATAGATTTCAGAGCACTGAGAGGATTTGACAAAGGCTTTTAGCTCAAATAAAACTGGAGAGAATTTGTGTGTAATCGTATTTGGCACACAAGTCTGGTTCAGTAATAAACACCACCTAAGCATTATCTGATTGTTTTCCAATTAAAACAATAGCTCAGTCAAAACAAGCAGATCAGATTGCCATGCTTTGCATGTGAGAGGGATAAAGAAACATGGAGTAATGTGAAAATATAAAAATTAGTTTAAGGTTGCTGCATTTTTTTCCCCTGTTGACACAAATGATGTGCCATTTTATTACTGCTTCAAATGTGACTGATCCAATCAAAATCAAAAAGAGTCAGAACTATATATATTTTATTACTTTTACTATTTTAAATCTTTTGTTTTTTCTACTCAAGACATATTACATATTATGACCATTACATATTATGGAGCTGCTTTTGCAGTAAAGTCAGTCTTTTATTGTTATTAATTTACAATAAATAATCCTATCTTTTGGTTTTCAAAAAAAAAAAAAAAAAAGATAATTTGTAAAATATTTAATATTTAAAATAATAATAATATTTATAAATAAAATAGTATTTATTATTTGATTTTTTTATTTAATATTTGTTTTTTCTTCTTCTGGAAATACAAATGGCATATTAAAATAAGACTAAATTAATATTTATAAAATTATTATAAATGTATTTTTAAATTATATATACACAATATACCATATTATGTGAATTTCCAGCATAAAATATTAAATAAAATGACTGGCACATAAAATTACTCAAAGCGTGATATAAGATTTTGGTCATAACACCTACCCTTTCCAATCATTATTCATCACTAAACTGCCTTGAAATCTCCCTTGAAACAAAACTGTAATCATAAAACTGCAATTAGGGCTAATATCTGAATTTCAAACTCATTATCTTCAATCTTCACCCCCAGCATGTGAGTCATTTTATCTGTAACCTTATCCAATAAGGCAAAACACACCAGTTAAATGATGCATTTACACAGATGTGGAGCGTCATGTGACACAAGCCCTGATAAACATGACACTGAGAGACTGAAACACAAAACACAGTCTCGCATTGGCCGTATCAACTGAAGGCACGTGTGGTTTGGGCTGGTACTGTAACAGCCCTATGGCTTGTTTTTCAGAAAGGATGTTTTTCTTTGTGGCTCAAAGAAAAAGAGAGAGAAGTTGCACTTCCACCCTGCTACTTAAGGTGTGGTGAAAGACTAAGAGCAAAAGGTGAGAAGAGCCGCCGTTACTTCCCTTAAGAGTTGAATTTCATGCTCGGCCCAACAGCTGAATGGCACCTTTGACGAGGGCCCCTCGGCGGTCAGCGCAACAGAGGTGCTAAATGCAAAGCGCTCGATTCTGAGAAGCCCTGTGTGATCTTATCTTTAGGACACAGAGGCACTAATTTCTACTGCATCAGCTGAAGTTCCCTTTAAATGGTTTTGTTTGTTTCTTGTGATGTTCATAAGTATCACATGGTGATCAGATGGAACAAAAAAGGATATCATACAGGAAACTCCCTTACACAGCCCAAGAAAATGTTGCTTTGTACACTACCTTTCAAAAGTTTGGTTTATTTAATATATTTATTTTTTTAACATGATCAGAATCCTGAAAAAAATATATCATGGTTTCCACAAAAATATTAAACATATTGTCATATTAAGCTAACAATAACAATAAGAAATGCTTTTTGAGCACCAAATCAGCATATTAGAATGATTTTTGAAGGATCATGTGACACTGAAGACTGGAGTAATGACTGATAAAAAAAAATCAGCTTTTATCAAGAATAAATTATATTTTTAAACACATTAAAATTGGAAAAGTTATTTTATATGTTGTAATAATATTTCACAATATTATTTTTAATGGAAATAAATGCAGTGAAGAGCATAACGGACTTCTTTTTTAAAAAAAAACATGTATATTTGTGTGGCAGGATAAAATAGTTTTCAAGACTACTTAGCTGCACAGGAAACTCAACTGATTTGAATAGACTTTGAAGTTAGCGTGTTGCTAAGCTAACAATTCAATACTCTACGCAGCATGAAAATACATACCACATGCAAAACACTTTAAAAACACTAACAAACTCAAACCTACCAGTTCCGTCTTCCACATTCTCGACCTCCATGACCTCCGTGTTGATGCGGCCTCTGAACACGAACTGCGGCCCGTTGATGGATTTTGTCCTTTTGGTGGATTTCTTCCCAGACACTCTGGGTTTTTTAAGAGTGAAAAAATGAGACCAATATTGTTTGGTTTCTACACATGATTCTGATGGCTGTTTCAGTGAAGTTTTTCTAGGGATAACAGTAATCTACTAGAAAACATGTTTATGCACGTTTATGTAGATAGTTTACCTATATTACAGACAAGATTAATATAAAACTCAATAGCATCTTAAAGGCCTAACCGGGACTTCCTCTTGCAGTAGACTAGGAGGTTGTCAAACAGGAAGAAGACCCGTTCCTGGATGTTTCCAGCTGATATCTTCAAAAGGTTGCCTTGGAGCAACAGTTCGGTGCATATGTCAGTCAAGTTCGTCCCCTGGAGAACAAAACAAAGGAATATTTGAATTGATTTTGATAAACATGCATCTTCACAAATTCCATGAAAAAGAACAGTATAAGAGTTTCTACTATAAACGTTCCACAATAAACATTTTATTCAGAAGTGATTAGCTGCCTATGTTCATGTAGCGGCAGTTGAACAAATGTATGAAGATTTATACATCAGTTTATTTGATCCAACAAATGGACATTATATTTGCCTTTGTTTGCAATCTCTTTGTGTTTTATGACAGTGAGAGTGTCAAATTTCACTTGAAACAATTCCAATCTGGTCACTAAACCAGATCCTTCAAACCTTTACTTCAGATAAAAGCGTTCCCTTTCTCTTTAAGGGGCCGGAGGAAGCCCGACAGATTTTGGTAACACAGACTGTGTCCTGTTCAATATCCAGTACCATTAAAAATTGATTCCACTCCGATACTGTGGTTCGTGCTGACTCTGTACAGGATGTGATTTTCTATGCTCGGCAGGTGTGGGCGTGCGTGAGTGTGTTTGATAAGCAGACTCCATCTTCTCTGCTTAATCAATGGCGTGCCCAGACGGGTCAATTAGAGAGATGGGAATCTGCTTCCCGCTTGTTCTGCACTATTTACCTATAAAGGTGAAACACTCTGGACTAAATGGAAACTTAATGCATTTGCTTTTCAATCAGACACCACATCCTGAAACACTCTATAGCTGGGGTTAAATAAAGCCTGATGTTTAAGCCCTCATTTTATGTTGTGTTAAATGTTTAATGTTATCTATACATGATCTCTGAAGAATTGAAACCTTGAAGGAATAATTCTGTCATTCCAAACTCATATTATTTGCTTTCTTCTGTGAAATGTTCAAGATTGTACTTGCTGTTCTTTTTCACATAATGAAAGTAAATGGAAAGCCAGAATGTCAAGATTTATTATGTCAAAAAAAAACAAACAAACATAAAATATATTCCATTATATTCCAATATATTCTATATTACAAATTTTCTGAAGGTGTTATGAAACGTAACTTTTGTATTTTCATTTTTTTCTTGTGCATTTTGTATTTATTCTTGTCATTTTATAGTTCAACAGCCCACATTAACTTTTATGTTAAATAGTGTCTTGCACATTCTTTTTTGTTTTTGTGATCTACGGAAGAAAGAAATCAATATGCATTTGGAACAACATCAGACTGAGTACATGATGACAATTGTATTTTTTTAATGGACAGACTATTCCTATCCACAAACTTTAAAATATGTTAAATAATCCCCATCCAGTCATGCTTTGCAGGAATCTTGAACATTCACAGAGGCATAATGGGACTAGAAAATAACACAACAGGAGCAAGAATGCACTAAATGGTGAAAATTTTAACCATCTAAGCAACACTTAAGGCTCACTGCCAGCAATAGAAAACGCCCCACTTTGTACAACCACTCAGTATTGCAACAGATAAATCAATATAGAGGGTTAATGGACAGGGTACAAAGAGTGAGAGAAAGAGAGGATGGAGACAAAGTAACTATGGTATAGAAAAGATGATGGAAAAAAGGAGGTGGGGAGAGACAAGCAATGAAAGACATCCAAAGAGAGAGAGAGGAGGAGAGTTTGTGGTGGCACACTGTTGCATGTTACACAAAACTAACAGATCTCTATAGTAACGGGGCTTTGTGTTAAGACTTCCTCTTCCTGTCCTAAGAAAATGTCATCAGCAGACACAAGGCGACACTGATCATGTCCACATCAGTGATTCTTTCGAGGCTACGCTTAAAAAAATGCTCATAAACAAAGCATACTGTCAAAGAGGAACTACCCTATGACAAAGAGGTTTTTTTAAGAAACATTAAACCAAACTAACGGTGCTGCTCTGTTTCTTTAAAACCATCAACCAGGAAAAGAAAAAAGTGCATCATCTATGACAATGAGCGATCATGCATCTAACTCACCTCCCAGCCCTCTATGTGTGACTGTAATATCTCAAGAGCCTCTAGTTTCTCCATCTGTCGCTTGGTCTCGTTGATGTTGCAGCACACGGCCTTCATGGCCTGCAGGGCCTCCTCTACTGCGGGGTAATCTGAATTCTTCTTAGGGGTCCTCTTCAAAAGTTCCTGAAGGACAAACAGCAGGTACATGCCTGTGTTACACAGCTACACATCAACTATCTGCTGATATGCTTCAGATACTGTGCACAAGGGGCTATAAAGGAGTGTGTCAAGTCAACAGTAAATCAAAATTGACCCCATTTTACGATCTTACTCCCAAGAAAGACAATGACTTTGTAATTATAAATGTACACCATCGTTCCCCAACAGTTCAAATTTTTTTTTTTAAACAACTTTCCTTTCCTCTGATACCATCAAGGCCACACGGGCTACTGGATAATGTTAACCAATAGCTAAACAGTAAAAAATCTTAACAGTTTTTCCTCATTCATTTGGAAATGTCACATTAATGAAGTAAAATGTCTTGCAAATGTAATTTCATGTCTAGTTTTAGGTTTGTTTGTTTGTTCTGAATGTTGCAAAGTAGTATATATAGAAGAAATAATCAACTCATAATGCACTTGCTTGTAAATGGCCATAGTGGAAAAAAGGGAAGCTGTACCTTCAGTAGCAAAGGGTATTTACAGATCCTCTGAATGGGAGAGAGGAGATACCCCTCAAGAGGAACATCTGTGCTCTTCTTTCCTCCTAACAACATGAGATGCTGAAAAAAACAAACACATGATCGGATTTGCACAACATCCCATTAAACTGATTCATGTTGAGAATACAGTGAGTTTCCATAGAAAGCATTGAAAGGCACACTCTCACATCCTGGTTTGTACAGTACAATAAGTTTGCGTATCACTTTCACTTCAAATTTTGGAGATAAGTGTATTTCCTGTGATGAACTGGTCTAGCCACTAATGTTCATTTGAAATGATCACTAATGAAATCTGTTGCAGGGCTTCATATGTGAAACTGATCTTTGCCAGGACGGTCACAGAATGTGTGAGGGATTTTCATCAGAAAATGATGTAATAAAATAGACTGGACTTTTTGAAAAGGAAAGGTGCTTACCAGCAGGAAAGTCCGTACGTGAGGGATCTTGTTAAGCTCCATCAGTAGTCTGAGTGCTTTCTCATGGTTACTACAGTACTCGCCATACACAGAGAAACGGTCCCTCTGCAGTGGAGAGAGGAGAGACAAAACACTTCAAAACACTCGCTAGTCAAATTTTATCTTGTTTTTTTTAAGACCCTCCAAACAGATTTATATCATTCTTTTGTTAGAAAGGAGGTATATTTTTGAATATTCCAATTTATATATATCTCATGTTCAGGCCCTCTGATCCACCCACAAAATTTTGTCCTAGGCCCTAAGCTCAGATAAACTGGGAAATACAAAACATATAATAAACATTTTAATACATTTTACATAGCTCAATACACCTCCTCCTTTAACCATTCTCTCAAATACTGAGCTGCGAAGTGACATAGGTGGGAGATTTCAGGTAGTGAAACTGCTAGAGAAGCAACAAGGCGCTGTCATTTTGCCCTACATTATTCGAAACAACACAGGAAGTGAAATCAAAGTGCATAGGTTTTGCCTGAAAGCCACACCTTCTCTGTGGGGTGCAAAGCTAGGTGGAAATAGGAAGTTCTAAGCTAAAAAAGAAAAGTAACTCATCTGCAGACATTTAAAAGTGAGCAATGCACTCTGTTAATGATTAATGATGTGCACCGTTTACTTTTAAGAGTTTAAAGTGGAGTTATTTTTATTAAAGTTTAATCCCAGCATGCAGTTATTAAAAACAAATCTCTACTGCGTTACCATTTAAAAGTTTGGACAGCTAGTTATTCTTTATAATTATTATAAAACAATCAAATACCACAGATGCTTTAAATAAATGCTAGTCCAACTAAACCTTCATAAAAAATTAAATAAATTAATTAAAGTGAGTTGGGTCTGGCTAAAAAAAGTCCAGAGGAACTGTTCATCTGGATCAAATCAGGGCTGAGATGACAGTTTATTAAAGATGCATGTGGTGAGGGTAGGATGTCATTTATTCGAGCTCCACAGGAATAGTCAGAGTAGGCACTGTAACCTTGACGGAGACGCTGTGAATCCTGACGGATGAGGGTGCTTGAGGCATCCTGACAGAGCAGGAAACTGATACTGGGATTCCATAGGCACTGTGTGGTTGGAGAGCAGTTGTGTTTTCCTCTTTTCTTTCTCCTTTCACCCTCTTCATTTGTCTGTGCATGCTGTCTATATGAAGATCTGTGTGTTTTCTATATATGTTTGTGTGTACATGTCTAGAGAGGGTTTGGCATTTGCATTAATGTGTATGCAGTGTGTGTGTGTGTCAGTACTCTGGTTGGGCCCCTCAGGGCTCCAGACCTCAGCACCTGTAATGAGAGAGTTTGGCAGCATCACACAACCTCATCCATGAACGAGGCGAACATCTGTCCTGGCATATGCTTTATAGCACCGTTCATCCAAAAAACACACCCACATACACATTGCGTCCAATTAAGAGGAAATTCACTCCAGTTTGAGGTTAAAACCTCAGAATGTTTCAGTGAACTTGGTCGAAGGTCACATGCTGATGCCAAACCCAAAATGGCTTCTTGTGAGAACCATAGAAAGAGTTAATGTGCCAGAATTAATATGCATGGCTGACAGCCAACACTAAGAAATGAATTAAATCACTGTTCAAATCACAAATCATCATCATTAACATATTTCCAGAGAGGGAAAGTATTTTAATTTATACAGAACTGTTTAAATGGATAAAGAAGCTAGAATTGTAGACAGCTATTTAGACAGCAATGCTTCCATATAGTTGCAACTTTAATGCATGCGAAAAATCTGAATATTCCATTTAGTTTTTTTAAATGTAATATCCCCAAAATTTTAATACAAATAAAATAGTAACCCAGATAGTATCATATCAAGCCTTTCAGAAACTGACAAATGTAACAAACCAACTGACTGAAAATGGATCAAGATCAGGTGTATTGTTTTCTTGATGCGTCATGCAGTGATTTTGGACTGAGATCCAAAATAAAGTGGAGCAGACAGACCTTCTACTAAACCCCTAGAGCTGCTAACTAACATCATTGAATACATTTTTTAGAAAGACCACAGGGAGGGCAGGTAGTCTCTGGGCTGATAGTATTTTGAGAGAATGGAGGAGGTGAATGCATACAGATCTAGGATACTGGGAATGACCCCACACTGGGATGGATTTGCATGACTAAAAAGCCCAAAAATCTAATCAGAAAAGCACTAGTTCAAATATGATTTAAAATGCAATCTCATGGACTCACAAACTTGAGGAACACGTGTCCAAGAGAATGGTGTGCTTGGGGTTCAGGCTGCAAACTGGCATCCAGAGTGTAAAGAAACTCACTATGGACTTCCAAAATGGACTCAATGTTGGAAAACAAGATCTGCGTGAAAGGAAGAGATCATTTAAAATATATATTTAATCTAATACAGTAACATTTTAAGTGTCCAAATATTTTGGAGCCTCTGTATATTTTCTAAATAATAATAATGCATGTAAATGTAGTGTGGGTGTTAATGTTTTGTTTTTTTACCTTGACCTGCTCTGGAGTGAGACATTGTTGGTTTTCTGCAGTCTGCCTTATTCTCTGGAGAAAAGCCTGTTGATTTACAAAAATAGAGAGACACAGGAAAAAAAAGTTAGTGTTCACACAAGGAATCACAGCGGTGTGAAATAAAGGTGGGGCAGATTTGTATGGTCGCCACACTTATGTTAATGCTTCAAAGTTGTAACACTTCCTGTAGGTTTACACCCTCCCTCTGCCTGTAACTCTGACTAGAGACTAAACATTCACCTTCAGTGACAAACACACACGTGAAGCCAAACTCCACATACTGCACTGTCTACTGGAGATGGGAGAGTAAACACAAGTATCATAGACAAATTTTCAGAGGCTTTACAAAGAGATCTTAACAGCAATTTACCCTGCTGTGCATACAGACTATGTCCTAAAACTGTAAGGACGGGAGGCCTTCTACACAAACATGCACACAAAACAAACATAAATCTCAAAGTAATGATTTATATCTGCATTTACCGCATGTAAATACAGCAAAACTCATAATAAACGTTCAGGCATGATCAGTGGAGGACTGCAAATCTTCAGGCTACACTGCACATACATATAAACTGCTGTTTCTCAACATTTTGACTCCAGGGCCCCCATTATCAACAACAATATGACCTTTCCAGTTTTTTGTTATTTACTGGATAAGAATTAAGGGCAAATTTTTTAAAATATTTTGTACTAACAATTTCTACCCAGTAAAATATATATATTCATTATAAAAATGCACATGGAGTTATAAGATTTAATTAAATTTACATGACTTTTCCATGAGTGGGAACACTGATTCTTTAAAAAATTAATAAATAAATGTTGCGGGGGTGAATTAAAATAAGAAAAATCCGAATTTTTAGTTGTTTTAACATAATTGAAGTACTTTTCAGTCATTTTGAAGCCCCCCTGAGAGTTTGCTGAGGCCCCTAGTGGGCCCCGGCTCCCTGAGAACCACTGATATATCCACATTTAGACTGACTTAGTGAGTAAACAGTATATTTGGTGAACTGTAGACAGGCACATTATCCATAATCTTCATTCAGCTTGCTGAGAAGCAGATACAAACAGAAGCAGAGGGTTGAGAGAGAATTATAAATATCTTGATCACTGATTTGCACAGTTTTAGAAGAGTCTCCCCTGGAGAAAGACAGTCTGCCACTCACTGACTGTTTCTAATTCTGGCTCTGTAAAACACTTCTCATCAGCAGCGGCAACAGCGGCAATGAGGTGATCTGCTAACAGTGCGCTCGACTCACTCCGCCCCAGTGTCTGTTAAATTACCTGTCACTCCGGCTATTGTCTCCGACGGTCTCCCACAGCAACACCACACAGCTAAAGACTTATCCTGAGCGGTTTCACCTTTGCCACCTCTGCTATTGTTGTTTTTCTCATTCCATCTTTCTCTTTGATTCTTTTATTAGCATGTGAGGTGATTTTGTGCATCAGCATAGGGCTGATTGTTTTGGTAGAAAAATCTCTCATCGCCAGTCTCCATCATCCCTCTCTCATGGATTTTAAAGGGGAACAAAACATTAAATGCACGCTATGACGCCTCTTTTTCCTTTACCACATAACAGGAAGAAAAGTTGGCTAATGAGAAGCACTCGCTGTATCTCCTTCTGGCATTCTTCTGATAATGACAGACTAACTCTCGGTCACACTTCTGCGTCTCTGGAAGACATTTAGGATGGCAGCTAATGCTCCTAAGAGTGATTGTTTGTAGAAACTCTCCAACACATTTAGCTGTAAACATCATGTAAAATCATATGCTTGCACTCAAGAAATGCTCAATTCAACTTAAAGGGAGAGTTTTGTCATTTATCTACTTCTACTGTTGCAAACCTCTATGACTTTCTATTTCCTGTAAAACAAAAACGATATTTTTTTGAAGAAAGGGTTTATTGTCTATACATTGTTTTGGACCCCATTGACTTTCATTGTATGGACAAAAGCAGTCTTAACATTTGTCAAAATATCTCCTTTTGTGTTCTTCAGAAAAAAGAAAGTCATACAGGTTTGGAATGACATGGTTTAATGTTTAGCTAGTCAGATTTCCCAAAAGGGACCTGAACACACTTGTAACTGACACTTAGTGTAATATGGGTAGTGATGATGGTGGTCCTGTTGTTCATTGCAGTTCCTGGCGGCAATGTGAGGGGCCAGTCCCTCAGGCGTGTGCTAAATTAATCTCTCATATGGCCCATCCACAGTAATCCATAAAATGGTCATCCATGTGACTCAGCCCGAGGGGCTGGTGGAGTTATAGACATCTCCAAACCGCCACACAAACAGAACGAAGGGCGTGAAGAGTAAAAGGAGTGTTTGCACAACATGAATGGAGTTTATGGAAAAGATTTCTAAATATAAAAAAAAATTAAAAATGAATACTTGTTTCCTAAACCCCACCCCCAAACTCATGCCATTGGTTGAGTCAATGCTGCTTTGTTGGGATGGTCATGACGCTCAGCAAACAATTTTAATAGTAGGGTTACATATAGCTGTCTCTATAAGCTGGGATATGTAAACATTTTTACATTGAAAAAAGGCACACTTCATTCACCTTGACGAGTTTGAGAGTTTCCTCCCTAGGCTTGATTTGGCCCTTCTCTGGCCTTTCCCTGCATCACTCTCATGCTTACGTCAAAAAAAAAAAATCATGTAAATAAACAAATACGACAAGGCTGCGTTGTGATTCCATGGCAACAGTAACCGTTTCTCTGGGCAACGGAGAGTGTGAAGTCAGCAGCAGAGGATGACAGGTGCAACCGGGGGCATGTGTGCGAAATGAAAAATGAATTAATTCATTCCGATTCAAAGAAGCACTGAGCTAATGAAATATTGCACATCAACCTTTACAAGCAATTTTGTTGTGACTTCAATCTCTTTCAGTAATCAGATGATCCTGCGTTTCATTTCAGCTCAATAAAAAGAAGTGCTGGAACAAAACTAAATGAGGAGAGGACAGAACTCTCAAATGGAAACTTCAATTGTGTGAGGGCTTCAGACATTACAGATGCAACTGACACAGAGGCGAGTGAGGAAAACGCTTAATTGCAAAAAATCTGAAAATCTATCTATAGTCTATAGGCAAACTGACAAATTGTAAGCACTCTGATGGGGTTTACATATCTGAAGACTGTGACTGTCTGTTCTGTCCAGCTGGTAAGAGGGACAGGGGAATAGAGTTACACACAGTAGAATAGCCACAGGCTATTAGATGTAGAAGAGCATGAATGTGTCCATATGTCCCCACAAAGGAAACAAGCTGTTCGCTGACTCTTTTTCCCCCTCAATGAAATGCTTTGCCAGGAAACAGACATTATAATTTTGCCACCTGCAACACAGGGTGACCTTAACCAAACACTGACACTAATTCAATGACAGGAGCGAGACCTTGGCCTCTTGTATTTCAGGAAGGAAAAGGCAGAACAAACCTTTTCCGTAACAAAAAGGCTGCTGTTTCCCACACACAATACATCAACACTGTTCATTGTTTAGATGCTTTTCCTTTAAATTAGCATGTTATCAAACAATGATTGCCATTATTGAGATAGAAGGGTAAAAAAAAAAAAAAAAAAAAAAGACTCGGAAGCTTGCACAGCCTTTCACCCTTGTATTGAGGATGGACTACTGCCAAAAACAATATACCGCATGGAAACTGTGAAGTAATACTTGCACGCATAAACACTCACAGAGCACTGAATATGCACTCATTAGTGGATCTGAGAAACCACAGCCATGTATGATGTCCAGCCGCAGTTTTTAACACCACACAGTATACAAATTCCAGTAAGCCCCTTTAAAATGCATGTGCCTGGACAGAATATCAATGTAAAGTAAATGTACTTGTGGTGACATTATACGGCCTGTAGTCATGGCAATATCTTTCACAGCAGTCCATTCTATAATGTGTACATTCATTAAAGGAATATATAAGAAGCTCTATCGACAGCATCTGTGGCAAATCATTTCCCCATAAACATTCTTAAGTGTATTTCAGTACATTTTGTTTTGTTTGTTTCCACAATTTGGGAACAAGTCAGTGGAATTTAACTTTAATGCCTTAAGTTTAACATAAACCCATAAGATTTGTTCAAAACTGGTTCATTAAAACGTCAATTTTCTTAATTCTATCTCTCACTATGATAAATCCAGAATTGGAACAAAAGTCTATTTTGTTGGTCTGGAACTTAAATCGTGTCACAACAAACACAGTTTGTTCACACTGACATAAAAACTTAGCAATAAGTAACCATATTCAGTATAAGGAAATAGTTTTTTTAAGTGCAGTAATTGCCCCTGGAATTAATTAATTAAAAAATTTATTTATTTATATTTATTTTTATTTTATTTTTAAATATGAAGATTTATCTCAAATTAATCTTACATTTAATCTTAAAATAAAATCACAATTTTATCTTCAATTTAACTAAATCTCAGTATGAACAACTTACACATTTCCATGAAAAAAAAATTTAGCAAAACAATCAACAATATTTGCTATGATGACAGTGACTAATCACTACAGTGTCTGCATCAAACTAAACTAGAAAAACCTAGAACAATAAAAAAATGAAACAATGAAAATGAACAAGTGGAATGCATCCACTGTTAAAAACATTAAAGCAGGAATTCACCGTGCGGGGCATTTGTGGCCATTTTTAAATGGCCCATCTAAGGTATTTAGATACTTTGGATGACATTTTTAGACACTGATTCCAACCCACAGCGTTAAATGTAAAAACAAAATCTTACAAACTGAACCCTTCAGATGCAACTTAACAACTGAGGTGCAGATATAACCAGCAGCAGTTCAGTTCCAACAATGGCACATGGGCAGATCTTAGAGCTGAGAGGAGGACATGAGTGAAAACCATTCACTTTGGTCCAGCACATCTCTGTCTTCAAGAGCCTGAAGAGCCATTTCTGTCATACTTGCTTGCTCCTGGAGGAGTCAGACACCGAACAGCGATGGGCCACTCTAATGACCTCCTTTACGGCCTCTCTCACAGATGAGAGTCTTTCATTATCATGCAAACAGACACACCACTTAGTCCCTCTCTGATAAACAAACACCACTGCAACTCAATTAGCCAATATTAGCAATGCCAATGTACTGCCTTCTGCCAGTAGCCAGTACGGATAAATAAAAATGTATTATTGCTTATGTTTGAAATAGCGCTTGCAATGTGCTTAACTTGACCTTCCATTTCCAGTGTGCGAGATGAACAGGAAGTAATAACTGGGATGTTTCACTCTCTTAACACATTATTTCATCAGAATACCAAATGTTAGGAGAAAATTTCAAGAAGATATTTGCATTACTGCAATATGTGATGAGGTCATGTGACAAACCTTTTTATGTAATAATCTAGACTGTTTGAAATGTTTACAGGGCCCTATGATTCCTACGATTTCACAGACAGAATTGTGGAATCCGGTCATAAAAACGGAATTTACTGTATAATGCTGAATGTCAAGGAATTTGCCTAATTTCAGATGGATAAATCAAGAGTAGGTCAGTGCACTCAAAATGCAATGTGGACTATTGTCTGTGAATATTAAGCCGCATATAACATTTAAATATGAATATTGCATGTTCTGCGTGTCTCAGTGTGAATGAATGGTGCAGAGACGCGGTTTTGTTTAATACACACATACTGAAGCATGCGTGACGTTTGCTGTGTTTTCAGCCTTTGCTGCCTCAATATAGGAGTGCATGACCATATGAATATAAAATAAACTGTAAAATGCTCATGTAGTGACTCTCATGGCAACAGAGATTAAGTAAAACTATCATCATATATACAAACAGAACCCTAAAGGTTTTGACGGCAACCCGTCAAAAAAACAGGATATATTTAGCAGAAGAATGTAAATACAAACAATATTAAAAAAAAAAAAGAAATAAAAGAAATGTATAATATTTTTATATAAAATCAATTAATTAGAGATGCTTTTGATTGTTAATATTTAATGAAACCATTAGAATTAAATGGAAAACAGAATTTGGTAAAAAATAAAATTGAATTTGAGAAAAAATAACATTTCATAGGGCCTTAAAAATGTAATTTTTGTTAAACTTTTAATAAACTGCTGTTTAATATTGTAGCCAAGTTTCAGGATTTCAATTAATTAAACATGCTTTTTGATAATTAAAAAAAATAAAAGTAAAATATCTAACTAAAAGTCTAGTAAAATTAAAATGGAAAAAAACAGAATACAGAAAAATTTTAAATGGTAAAAAACAGAATTTGGAAAAAAAAAAAATAGAATCTGGGAAAAAATAAACCGGATTTCTTAGGGCCCCATGTTTATCCGCCTTATTTTTCCCGTCAGAGCGGGCGCAGCCATTTGTAAATTGAATGTGTCTGGCTTCTGGTGTCATCCGCTTCTAGCTATTTTTAGCTTTACAAAACCACTCGTTTTGCTGCTTGATATTGCAAATTGGTGAGTCTTACCATATTATTTTAATGTATTATCTTAATTATGAACACACTGGTTTGTAGTGAAAGCAGTTTTACTGTTTACTGCACTTAGTTATTCTTCTCGTTATTTCTCTACGGCGGCTTATGAACCGGAAGTCTCGCACATTCACAGAAAATGGCTTACTTCCGCATTGAAGAATAAGATGGCTAGTGGAATAATGGCTGCTGTTTCAGTATTCTAAAAACAGTATGAGGTATAAAGTGTATACCGCAGTATACTTAAGTTAATATTTTCATTCTGAACATAGGCAATTTGTAAAACAGCTAGCTAATATTGAAATATGTACGTTCTGTTTTAAGAGTCTTCAGGAAAGATGATCTGGTTTTCACTTTCCACTGATTAGTAAATGCTGAGTGCAATTAGGAAATGAGAACCTTCCTCTAAAAATATAACCTTTTTAAAGAAAGAACACCCCCGAAATCAGAGCAAGGGATGAACTGAGGTGATACTTGTGAGGAAGGGGGAAATAAAATTGAGTTCTCTTTACGAAAAACAAAAAGAGGAAGGATATGACTCTAGATAGGAAATGGTGCGGTGTGAAGAAGCTTTGTGTGGTCAGTGCAGAGAAATAAGGCCACATGCATGCCAGTGCGCTGCTAAAACAGAGAAACAACTTGAGGCAGTGTGGATGAATCTGGGCTCTGATAAACACAGAAGTGTATCTCAGACTTGCAAATCCATTCGACATACTCACTGAGGTAGCGTTCAGGCCCAAAGACTTCAATCCTTTAGGAAATAGTGTGTTTGCAGCCATTCTTGAAGTGAGGGAAGTGAAGCCTCTGATCAGAGAGCAACAAAATATCATTTTACAGAGTAAAACATTGTGAATACACACAATTATGCTGAAAAAGGTGAAAGTTTGATTGATGTACTTTACTGTCTCACATCGCTGGAGATCTAACCCACCAGCCGTGCTGAATTTCGGAGTGACAGAAGGTCAGACATGGGCAACAAGCCTTCTGTTTGATGTGAAGCAGTCAGGCAAAGATGGTCAGACAGTAAGGTGGACCAAACCAGACTGGCCATATGCTGTCATGGACTTCAACCTCTCCCAACAGGACTGAGGGTCAAGAGCCTGCTGCCACCACTTCTGCCACCAGCAGACGTCGAGACTAGCACTGTTCTAGTTGACCTAGCAGCGCCAGGCCACAGACGGTGAAAGAAAGTGTGGTGGACAATCAACGTGTCCTGGGATATCAATTAGAATATCATTGAAAGCCACATCATGTAATGTCAGATGCTTTCCTGTTAAAAATTACCTTGGTTCATTTACTTTACAGCAAGACAGTGGGTAGTCCAGACACTGAGCTATTTGATTTCTAGAATATTCTCGTGTGTTACTAAGATCCTGTTTTTTAACCACATGCACGTACATAAAAGCACGTGAAGTCGGTCACACAGGGCAAATACAGGGGCACTCTATTGAAATAAAGGACAAGTCTGGCTATTGCAACATGCTCTTTTCAAACCTCTGGTTGTGAAACTAGGGTAAACTCAGCAATTTCTTTAAATGAGACGGCCCCTCCAAATTATTGACTAAAACAAGGCATAACATTTGGGATTGTTAGCTTTGTACCTACCAATGTGTTGATAATAAAAAAATAAAATAAATAAATAAATAAAATTAAAAAATTAAAAATAAAAATAAAAAATAAAAATAAATGTCAACAGCTGTGACCCCATTTTATGTAAGAATCTGTCAGATTCCGATCAAAATCAGCCAGAAAACATTGGTCCGGGTGAGCCTAAATTGCTTAACACCATAAGGGAAGCTACAGATCAGGAAAAAAAGCGGAAACGCAAAAGCATTAAGGCACACTTCTAAGCCTTCACTGTAGCATGTGATTCCTACTAATCGAACAAAGAAACAGAAGTGAGACATTTGAAAAACAGTGATGTGCTGTTTTTACAGGCACTACACAGAACAGAAATGTACAGATGCAATTTCTGAACTTACAAACCTAAAGCCTATAGGTCACATAATATAATTAATTAATCAAATAATATCAAATATATTTTAAATATATAATCAAATTATATTTTGTTAATTTAATCTTTCAAATAAAATGTAAAAATTTAAAGAAGTCATGAACTACCTGTTTTTTTTATTTTATTTTGTACTGTTCTCGGAGGTTCATTTATAATGTTATCAAGATTTTTACATCAAAAAACATCATAATTTAGAAGTAACAGGCTATTTTCTGTCCTGTTTTTTCAGAACGCTCTATTTGAATAGGTGTGGCGGATTGTAGACTCGGAAGTAAACGCCCACTGCTAAAGACTGGCTAACACTTGTGTATGTTTGACAGTCTACATCCTTCACAGATGGATGCACAAACACTCAGTACATATCAAACGATCTGTTTAACAGACAAAGCAATAGTGACTACGTAATAAAAACTGTTATTCACACGGTTACTCACGACATTACTGTCAGATCCAATATAGTCGGCACAACATTGTCTTTTATTTTTTTGAAAATCCCACATCTAATTGTGCCTTGTTTGTAAACAAATCCATGGTAAAATGAAGTGAACAAAAAAAAGTTCTTACTGACGCAGTCTGGAATTTCATTAAAAATAAAGTTCATTCACTCTTTCCTAACGTTTGGATCAGAAGGAAGGCAATGCAAATACTGTTTTTCCCACAACTTGGCACTGCACAGTGTCTTCTTGATATTTTGGTTTCATGCATAGACCTGCACATTCACCTCTCTCGTAAACACTATGCGCAAATCGGTGGGCAGGGCTAAACAGACAGTGATGTCAATCTTCTTCTGCGGAGGCGGGGTTTATCCACACTATTACATCATAGAGTAAAACATTCCACAATCTGTCGTTTTGAGAGACTGCCTTCAATATAAGCTGTTTTTAGAGTAATGACAAAGTTTTGAGTTCTGAAACTTACATGATGTTTTTATAGTACAATGCCCTTTTATATGTCAAAAGATCAAAAGAATTTAGATTTCTCAGTTCATGGCCCCTTTAAGGAGGATAAGGCCTATATAAAATAGTGTGAATTCAGGTAAATTGGGCCACTTTTTGACTTTTAAAACACATGGGCAAATTTACCTGAATTAAGCTCAGTATGGAATGTAGCTGCTGGTTTACAGTTTTTAATATCAGATGTTTACACTAAAAAGCTAGCACCAAAGTAAACAATGTCTTACACTACTACTAAGGGGCTGAGATGATATAAATGTCATGTCAAAGTTCTTTCTCTGTCAGGGTACGACTACTGTGTATTGACACATCAAACAAGAATGTTTCACATTTACACACATTTTCACATTTGCAACCACAAATCATGTCCAGTGAATGTAAATATAGCATTCCCTGAATATTAGCAATACTGTTTCCAATAACAACTCATCATTGTATGAATAAATAAAAAAAGTTCTTAATTCAAAGTATAGTATTTTTAGACTAGTGTCACAGAAAACTAAATGTGATTACTCAGCGTTCAGGCGGAAACAGACAGCAGACATTTCTGCAGACACGTTCCTAACAGTCAATTTGCCTGATAGTTGCTTTCATTCAGCAGTAATTCTACAGCAGCAACAATGAGGAGGAGTTTCAAATGCACAACAATAAAGTGAACTCAGGCATTCTGGAAAAACTAGGACAGTTTGAAGGAAATACAATGCACAATCAAAAGTCTGAAATAATCTGAATGTTCAGGATTCAGCGGACTACACAACTCTCACATGTACAGTAAAGTCAATAACTGAAATGACGGCATAACCAACCACCTTACTTTACAATGTGAAACACCAACTCTGTAATTTCATGCATTTCAGAATGGATTGGGATATTCAGTGGCCCATCAGGAATTGATTGGATTGTGAAAAGTGGGCGTTGCATACCAGAATAGAGTCAGGTCAAATGTGTGTTTAATAAAACAATGTCTAAATGTCAACATTATCCATTGGCCTGTGCAATGTACTTGACATCAGCGGAAAAAGAAAGTCATTTCAGAAGAAGAACATTACAAAGACGACAAACAACTTTTCTCTCTGGAGTAACATGTACTGCTGAATCACTCGCAAAAGCCCAGGAACACGTAATGAAAGTAAATGTGGTCAATTTTGATTACAACATCACTCTGAGGGCTGAAGGTGCCTGATGAAACAAACTCATCCAGTCTGATATTATGGGTACTGCTAAGTGACAGGATATTGTTAACCTATAGGATGTCCACTCTGCCTTTGTCCAGGACATCCTTGGACATTAATTCACCCAGTCTTCCTCAAGTTAAATGTCTCAGCACATGTCAGGACTAACAGCATCCTGCCTAAAGTTGATTTTCCCGCTTTAAACAAACAGTGGTGTTTACTTGCTGGTACTTTAGCATTCAATGAACAGTAAAGGGTCACAGAAGAACCCCTGAGGTTCTCCAAATCACACATTTGTCCTCTTTCTCCAGTGCAAGTGAGGGGAATCTTTACAACCCGAACTGGTTCCCACAACGTGAGCAACAGCAAAACGTACTGAATCCGATGCTCACGCTTCCTGTGAATGCCCAGCTAAAAACACACCCCGGCCCTTCCAAAGGGCCCTTTCATTGCTCTCTGTGAGAATCTGCCTCGCTGCAAAAGGGTATGAAGTAGTTTTGGATGCAAGGAAGGGGCCATTTTGGCCGGCATGGCGTGAAATCGAATAAATAAACCAAGAGGGAAGGGGGGAGAGAGAGGGAAAAAAATCCTCTCTTTGTGGCCGCAACCCAGCTAATGGAGACAAAGAGCCCAGTAGCAGGAGGATGAGGTTTGAAAGAGGGGATCCAAGCTCGGCCCTCTTTCTTCGTGACTCTGATTCCCCATCACCCCTCAAGCAGCGGCTGCTGCAACAAAGTCCTCTTTGAGTTCTGCCCCCTGTCCCGCACTTCCGCTATGAGGGGCTTCAAAGTTCACGGCTGTTTGAGCTGCTCACAGGGGTGGAAACAAGCCATGGCACCACAGGACAGTGGAGACACAGAAAAAAATGAGGATGACAAGGGAAGAGACACTCATAACTGATACACTGAGCAAGACTACGCTACATAACCTAATGGCAATCTGGACAAGGCCTGATTAAGATGACTTTCCAAAGTAGATTCTCTGAGGAAATTGTGAGTGGTGCTTGCCTAGGATCTTCTGGGTTGTTGCTAGGATGGTCTGGGTAGTTAGTAGGTGGCTGCTTACTGTTCCAAGTTAAAAATGCCTACCCCATAAGACTGTATGATACTCTGGTTCTTAAATATGGTTTTGATCTACCTTTTAATGTAATGAGATTTTTCAACCTGTTTTCTCATCTGCCAAGCAAAAATAATTGAAGATATGCTTCCAATGTGAGGTAGATGTCTACATCGCATTGCTGCAAAATGGCCCCATTCACAAGAAAACCCCTGTCTGTGACACCAGCACATCATTAAGAAGCTTGAGCATACTGAAAATCCAACACTGGTTGACCGTTGGACAGTAATGCTACAAAGGCTTGGTGCTGACATGTGGTAGTCCAGATAAGATCTCAGTCCAGATTGGATTGGCCATCTGGAAGGCATTTGGGCTCATCTCCATGGAAGAGCGATTGAGCACATGGAAAGGTGCCATGAGAGCCAGGGGTTCATTCAACACAGGGGGGAAAGGACAGAGTGGACCCTGAGCTGGCCTATACGACAACAACAGACAGCAATCATTATCACTTCACATAGAGAGACACTTGCATGAGTACTCAAACAAACACATACAGTTTAATTACCTTTGGAGTGTAGTGACGCATAATGGGATTTCTTTGGCCGTGAACAACCACAGCAGCTTACCTTGTCATTTAGCACAGGCTTATATGCGTGTGTGCGTATCATCTAATTTCCTGATGTGTCATTCCTCCTTCCCTCTAGAATAATGGATTCAATATCACTGCAGCAGCACACTCAGCCCAAAAGCCACAAAGTGTATCATCATCATTGCATTATTACTTCATTAGAGTCAAATTACAAATGCACGATTTCTGTCATTTCTTCACTGATTATCATCCT
Organism: Onychostoma macrolepis; assembly: GCF_012432095.1. Classification (NCBI taxonomy): domain Eukaryota; kingdom Metazoa; phylum Chordata; class Actinopteri; order Cypriniformes; family Cyprinidae; genus Onychostoma; species Onychostoma macrolepis. The sequence goes on along the minus strand of NC_081162.1, from coordinate 15,333,671 downwards.
AACAGTGGCTTTGGTGGCTGGACAAGACTTTTCCATCTCACCACAGGAAATAAAGCCACAAGATGACAAAACATCGGATGCTTTACATCAGCTGTAGGGTTATGACAGATTGAAGTACAGATTGAATGAGTTCTAAGTGGATACAAAAATGACAGTTCACACTCATGCCATATGACTGATATGATTCAATATTTTAAATAATCTTCATTTAGATTTTTTCCACACACTCAGTTATAAGCTCCAAAAATAACTTTCAATTAGCAAGAATTTCTAGATTCTAGGCCTTTTGATTACATATAGTATCTTTACATGGGGAACAGACCCAAATTTAAGCCATTGTTCACTCATTAATTTGCAAACAAATGGTTCTTCTAATTTAGAAACCTGAACGATTTGTTCACAAATTGGACTTATCCAGATTTAAATGCACTTGAACTCATTGACACAACAGCCCTGTTTACACTTGGTATTAATATGCATTTTTGTCAATCCAATCACAAGTGGACAGCACTAAATCCAAGTGTGTATGGGGTCTAAAACCATTTGAACTTTTTCACTTTCAGAGGTTTTCTTTCACAGTATAGACACTCTTGTGACTGAATGTGTTTGAACACAAAAGTCTATTCTCCGCCTACTGATCTGATACATAATTTTGTGGGATGTGTTGTGAGAAGTCCGATACACAGCTTTTAAATTCTTACATTTTTAAATTAAGAATCAGTAAACATTATGGCAATGAATTCCAATAAGTTACTTCAGTTAAGTTCTCTAATAAATCTTATTTAGTTACCTAAATGAATGGCCTGACTTTTTAAGCAAGCATTAGATCAAGCTAACCGGACTAATTCCATCTTCAAGTGTTCTTTAGGACTCGAGTAAATAATTCAGTTTCAATCATTCTGACACAATCCTCATCCATCAATACTACACGCTCCTTTGTTTGTCCAAGGATGAGGTAAGTAGGATAAGTTAACATCACGCTGTTCATATTTCTGCCCTTTCAGAAGCAACTGGAAAAGCCATAGCCTACATCTGAAGATCTCACCCAAAAAAATATCTCAAGAGTCATGTCATTATGGCCGGCCTCTGGCCACAAACCGCAGGGGCAATTCCCTCAGGACAACTGAGGAATTCCTTAGAGCTCTTCTGGTCAAAGGAGTCAAGGGTCAACACTCCAATGTATGGCCTTCTATTTACTGCTGCCTTTCTCTTTGCAAAACATGCCTCTCTATTGTCTACAGCTGCAAAAGTAATGTTTGTGATGGGGTCACAATCAAGGCTATTGGCAGTCAAGAGAGAGTGAGAAAGCACCAGTATTGTATCGGATTCAAATAAATAATCACAGCCACTATTCCACAAAGAGATCCGAAGGAAAACAAACCTCATACATGCACATAAATCCTCATCACCTAAATAATTAAACAGCCAGGAACACAAAACGGACCTTAAACCTGCTGAAAGCACAGTTATGTAAGTGTCAGTTTAATGCTGCGAGCCACAATCCGAAGTTTATTGAACATTTTGGGAACATCTGCTAAGAGTCTTATCCCATATGCCTGTGGTCTGCATAACTCTCCTCAGTCTGATAGCATTCATAATCTCTAACACATGGCTTTGTTTGCTGCCAGCTTGTTTGTAAAAGATGAGGCGGTGTCAACAGGCATACCTTATTCACGTGTTTGTAACGTGGCGCCTGGCCAGGTAGATGCGATTATATCAGAGGTCTGAATCTAACTAGTAAGCACAGGTGACAGTCATTGCCTGGTTACATATCCCAATGTGTTTCTGTTTTTGATATCTGAATAAACATAACTCATCAACACCTCTCTCAGGCCTCTGTCAGCATGGTCAGGAACACACACGACTTTATCAGTTTCACGCTGTGCTCGTGACCTCACAGTGACTCACCAATCAGTCGACTCTATCTAGGATTTCTAAGTTTGACTTTCAGCTCAGCCGATCCGACTGGCTTAAAATACTGAATATCACAGAGAACATCAGCAGATGTCCTTGCTCACAATATCTGTCAGACCACAAAGGTCCACGGGAGGATTATTTCTGCTAATTTTGCTGTTTATTTTGTACAAGATGCTCACAGATTCACTGCTGATGCGGATGATTCAGGATGCCCTCCTACAAAACATTAACATGAAAACATCCTGAACATGAAAAACATGCAACATCGATGATTTGCAGCATAAAGCATTATTTTTTCCATTAACCAGCAGCTACCACATTGATTGACAGGACATTTTATTTCCATGTTTGCTGTTTCTGCAGTAGGTAGCCCCGACCGATGACAAATGATCACTGGCCCGAAATCTTTCTACACATAACAGAATATTAAATATGTTTGACTGTGCTGAGTCAATGGTAGATACCACAAACTCTGCACTCCACAGACAATTCAAAATTAGCTGTGTATTCTGATAAAATGACTTGCAAGGAACATACACTAGCATTCAAAAATTTGGAGGCAATATGCTTTTATTTTTATTCAGCTAGGATGTAATAAATTGATCAAAAGTGTCAAGTAAAGAAATTTATAATGTTACAAAAGATTTATATTTCAAACAAATGGGTGTTTCTGAATCTTCTAATCAAATACTTTTTTTCAACATTCATACTAATAAGAAATGTTTCTTGAGCATCAAATCAGCATATTTGATTGATAGCTGTAAGGTCATGTGATGATGTGCTGAAAATCCAGATTTGTCATCAAAGAAATTACATTTTAAATTAAATTTTAACTTAAATTTTGATTTAAAGAAAACATTCAAAACTGCAATAATATTTCACAAATAACAATATTACTATTTTTACTGCATTTTTGATCAAATAAATACATTCTTGGTCAATGTGAGAAAGTAACAGTAATGTAGCGTTAATATTTCATTATATATTTGTAGATGTTTTGGATGGCTCTTAGAATAGTGAAATGAACAATTTTTATTTTATTTTTTTTACCTATCTGCTGTTTTTAATATAATAACCCAGGACAGTCACTAGTGAAAAGTTTGGGACTGTGTGCATTCTTGGGGTGCCGTCAACCAATCAGTTTTGTCACAGTCCTGTTGCTCTCGAGTGATTAGTCACATTACAGCAGGGGTATCCAATCCTGTTTTTGGAGGGCCAGTGTCCAACCCCAATTATGCACACCTGAACCAGCTGATCAAAGTCTGCAGGATTACTACAATCTTCCAGGCAGGTACAGTATTTTGTGACAAATTAGTTCTAAACTTTGCAGGACACTGGAGCAGGGATGTCCAAACCTTCTAGGAGCAGGTTTGGACATCACTGCATTACAGATATGGCTCAGGTGACTGATTATAGAATTCTCCAGAACCAAACAACTACCATAGAAACGAATGCTTGTGTTTGGTTCTTTTCCAGATATCCTTGGGTCTTTGGGTGTTACAGACCTCATAAAAGTCATTGGAAACAGCTCAAACTACAAAAGCACTTTTCCTTCAACTGTTTTTTCCCTCAAGTGATACATTATCAGAGTAGAACATGAGGAAACTCAACCCCCTCCACAAAACCAGTCACTCATCATCATTAAAAATGAAGCTATAATTAGCAACATTATCCCAGTGTTTGTTTGATATCAGATGCTTGAACACGAGGAAAGGTCTACCAAGCTAATTGAGCTCAGGAAAGTTAAAGAGATTCCTGAAATTCCTGGTGCTGACTTGTGCCTCTGCGTCCTGGCTTATAACGCATGACTTGTCGCAGCTTTAAGATATTGATAATCTGACACTTTAGAGGATATAGGAGTGTAATCAGCAGAGCTTGCAGCAGTCGCAGCGAGAGCTCACAGCTGCAGACTGTTTTAGTACAGGTGGCACCGCTCCCACTACTGATGATCATTAATACTACTGCGCATCTGGAGGGTCTACAGGGGTCAGCGAACCCAAGTTTAGCATGCAAAACACTCAGCACTGAATCCACACATCCATCGAAGCTTCTAAAACACATCAGGCACTAATACACTAAAAACAATCTGGGGTTGTAAATTTCATAATTACAAAGGACCAGCAAGTAACAGTTTATAAATATGAACAACTTATAAATGCAGAGAGAAACAATGGTGAGCCAAATGTCATCACAGGCCAACTTTGGCTCACAGGCCCTGGCTTGGGCATCTGGTCTATAGAGTTGCAGCTTACACAGAAAACATAAAATGCCAGTTTATCTAAGCTGAGGATTGTTTCCATAGTTTGGCGGGCACAGACGTGTAACCCACTGAGCCATATGGCTGCTGGGTAGCTGGTTGTGACACTGTGGTGCAGATCAGGTCTGTAACTATTTATAACCCAGAAAGCCTACACTTGTGCTTCCCTCCTGCAAGGACTCAGACAGAGACATCATCGGCAAGCAGGAAGCACCAGGTTGACTTCCCCCCTGCTCCTCTATACATTCATGTCATCCTGTTTGGGTGAACAGACTCTTGTCCACAGGAGCCCAGCTGGGCCACACAAACTAACAACAGCTGGACTGGCAGCAAAGACATTAGAGGGGGCACAGATCCCAACACAGGAAACGGATCCTGGTCATATACAAACACTGAAGCTCTTACATTTAGGAACTCAAAGGTTAATTGAATCACAATCTCCTACTTTTTTGCCCCTGAGGAAGACATTTAACCCTCAAGTTTCTCCAGGGAAACTTTCCCTGGAATCAGCTTAATGCGTAATGGTTTAAAAGGTCTGTTGAATGGGATGTAGCTAACTAATAAAGGATTTAATATTAGGCTCTATGTATTAAATTGACAGTAAACATTACTGATAATGATACAAATAATATTTTTTGAGCACCAAAGCAGCATATTAGAATGATTTTTGAAGGATCGTGTAACAGTGAAAACTGGAAAGCTGAAAGCTTTACCATCACACAAAAAAAAAAAATTTTAAATATATTAACTTCTTAAATTAAAATAATATTTCACAATATCACAGTTTTTACAGTATTTTTGATCAAATATTTGCAGCCTTGGTGAGCATATAACAGACCTTTTTAAAAACTAAGTTTTGAATTGTAGTGTATACACTATTTCTTGCACTTTTTTGGAGGGTAAAATGTAGTAATGATTTATCAATTAAATAATTCAAATATAAAAACAAATAGGCTACAATTTTACATGGGCAAGTGAATAGATGCTTAAAACTGCTTGTTTAAATAAAACAAATTTCATGTTCAAATAAACAATTTAACATTATTTATAATATTTAATTAATGATTCAAAATACTAAAGCAATTATAATAAATTCTTAGTAGTTATTAATTTTTTTTTTTTTTAAATTGCAAAAAGCATTTGCCATCTGCTTTTGTCATTGGAGTTTAAAAAAACGACATTGGACAGGTCACTCTGGGAGAAACTAATGAACTTTTGACTCAATTCTTCTAAGACACACCCCTTTCCCTACATCTCACTCAGAGTAAATCTAAGATTAACCTTTATTGTACAGTATGACAGAACGTGTCTTCTAAAAAACCCTCAAAATGTGCTGGTTAGAATGTTTTCCTAACCCTAACATCTAAACCTTACTCCGTCATCTCTTATCTAAAATTCAAAATTAAACAGAGAAGATGCTAAAAAAAATTGGGCATGATGCCTAAAAAAAAAAAAAAAAGACTCATCAGGGAATCTTTGGTTCTGCCAACCGTTTACAAATCACAGCCTGGTTTCTTGCTTTGAAACTATGACATTATGCTTTTGTAATATCTTTGAGATTCCTTGTGGAATTCCACAGATAAACAGATGCATGAAGAGCCATTCAGGGAGCGACAAAGCCACAGCCCTGAAACCTTTCGGTCTAATAAAAGTTGTTTGGGTATCTTACTTAAATATCTAAGCAAATTCATGAAGCAATTATCAGTCTCCCTAGAGTGTGGCAGCCAGTGATGTTTGTCATGACTGTGTGTGCTGACAAAAGAGCATAAAGACCACCTAGAGTGCCAGCCGTGAGTTGAAAGGCAGACGTCTTTGATATCGATCTCAAGCACGGCCTTGTTTTTCACACCGAGGCCCTTGGAAAGACACAGATGCTGAAAGACGAAGCGGTTTCCTCTCCCTTTCACCTGATGCACCACTGTCTGTTTCGCTTCACCTGCGTCAACACATCTTGACGAGAGGCCGTCAGGTGCATCTGCAGGGACTAATTTGATTGGTCGCGCTTCACTTAATGCTTCCAGATCAGATAACATCAGACGGACCGCCAGGGAGATGAATCCCTCTGAGACTCAGCAGATGAGAGGGACCTATGATTCTTCCCATATGCAGAGAAAGAACAATAACTAGGACAAGTGAACCCATCCTCTCACAGAAAACCAGAAACAGTGTCTTTCCTAAATCTTAAACTGCTACAGTCGGCTCGACGTCATCAACTGGCAGCTTCTTCACAAAGCCACAGTACTCCAGAAGCTTAACAGGCCAATATGATTATGAGGGATTGTTATAAACTGGTTTAATAACTGTAAGGCTGCTAACCCCTTCATTGGCATGTATGTAAAACCTCTCCAGTTGCTTTGATCCTGTTAAATTTATCCCAGGATCAAGAGGTTTTGGACTGGGACAAATGTGCTGGTGTGGAATGTGAGAAATGCATTTGGGAATGCATGAAAAACTGAATAACAGGGTTTTTTAAAGTTCTAAAACACTAAAATATGTAGTAAGGTTTGAATATGAATGGGTTCACGATTGTCTGTTCTTAAATCCAGGCATGCTATGTCTTGATCTGATGCTAATCAGAGCAAGAAAACACATGTCAAGTATGCCAAATTACTATCTGGAGACTTCAAATATTTTCTGTTTATTTTTTACTTGCTAAGATACTTTATCAGTGCATTGAAATACTGTGGAGGGTCAGTGATTGTTACTATAGGACACATGCTCTGGGCTGAGCAGGATTGTATGCTGATGAGCACAACCCGGTCTTATCAAAAGACAAAAAAACAAGTGTTCTGAAAGTTACAGGGGATTTACTAGATTGCCCCGAAGACCCTGTAAATCCCAACTCTCACATGAGTCGCTGCTGATTTTATGAGACAGAGCTTATAAAAGGAAATGGCACATGACCAGGAAATATACTCTAATTTAAGTTAGAGCTTGTTTGAATGACTAAAAAAAGCAGTAAAAGTGACAGACTCTTGTTTCTCAGTTTGAAAGTGTTCACACTTCAGTCATCTCCAACTAACCAAGAACAGAAAAATACAACAAATGAGAAACTGAGTCAATTAAAAAGTTATTCTTAATCAGAAGTGTGTGTAAGAAAGTTTAAAGGGGCATTTGAAATTAGATTTGTTGTAAACTTGTTTTAAACCAATATTCCAGTGAAAACACAGCTTGAGATACATTTTTAAAAGAAAACAAAATATATTTCATAACAGAATAACAATCATATCAGAATATGCTACTTAAATGTTTTACCCACAGTGTCATTTTTGTGTGTTTAATAAAATAAATGATGGAATGTTAAAAGACCCACTTGGAGGAACAATATTCAAGTCCTTTTAAAGCATCATTAATAAAACCCCCAAGAAGTCCCTCTACAAAACAGTCCCTTGTGTTTCATGTTTTGTTATTTATAAAATGTCACTAAAAAAAACCCTCGCCAACACAATTTGTTTTAGAAACGCTGTCTGTTTCACATTTTCTCCCTCTTCCTCTTTCTTGACGCCAGTACAGTGACAAAAACACAGCTTGACAGCTTCACCAGTGCCCGTTATCTCTAGTTTATGAGACTGTAAACGAAACTGTAACAATAACCGGGCGACTGCAACATGTAACCAGCCACATAGGTGCTCAAACTGCAACACTCAGAGTGTTTGAACCCAGTCTACTTACCGACTGCAGAAATGCCAAGTTTCTCACGTAATCCCGTTCAGTGTTCAATATCTCGTTTAAAACGCACAGTCTCAGGCGAAGCTGACGGTCCGAGTCCCTGCTGCTGAGGTCCCCGTTTTCTTGTTGACTGTCCTCCTCGGTGTTTATTTCGCTCATTTTTAAAAACCCTTAGAGAGAGAAGCCTCCAAACAAACAAGAGTACACGCCAGTTGTGTGAAAACTGATGTGAAGATGTGATAATTAATCCATTTAATCCGTCGCGCGCTGCACGCAACCTCGCGCCAGGATGCGGCAGGGGAAAGTGTTATATTGAAACTGAAGAAACTTCTGTAAAAGTAGCAACTCGCAACATCGAAGTCAACCGCAAAGCAATTTGCATCTCATTAGAACACTTTCCGTTAAAAAGGTAAACTAGAGAAGTAGCCCACCGACTGCCTGCAGCATAAATAAGGAAAGTGGCCAGAGGAGCGAAATGATGTGAAAAATGGGAGTGCACGTGAGACGATCAACAACCGTGAAATAACTGACAAAACCGTGCAGTAAAAGCCGAAGTAGCGAGTTCACGAGAGCTCAGTGTGGACTACATGAAAAGTGAGACGGTTGTGGGAGCTGTAGAGAGAGAAGCGGGTCTGGCGCTGAGGGACCGTCTGCAAGTTGCACCGCTTGAACAATCACGTCTTCAGTTTAATGAACTGATAAACTGATCCCTTGCTATCTTTAGATGTGTGCTGTGAGAAGATAGGTTTTTTTATTATCTCTGGCATCAAGTCTGATGCATTCAGTAATTTTATTTATTTATTTGTTTGTTTGTTTCATATTTTAAGGCATTTTTGGGATTTATCATTAAAATGATGTTCACTAACATGAGATGAAGACTCTAGAGTCTAGACATACATATTTTCTAGAAAAGCAGTCTTCTTTTTTTTTTTTTACATGGAGAGGGTCGCCCCTTCATGGGCACCACCATGTTAATATCAAATGACTGGCCATGTACTAGCACAAAACACCAATAATGAATAAAAACTTGTTAGGAATTAATCCAATTTTTATAGTATGACACAAACAAACAGTTTCGGTGTAAAACCACAACAGTTAGTGGTACATAAACCTGCATGCATGCAAGCCAATAGGTGTCAGTATATCTAAATCTAAATATATTTGTAGCCGACTATTGAGACAAATATGAGCCAGTGATGTTAACAAAGGCTGCGTTCAAATATGCATACTTCCCCACTATATAGAAGGTGAAAAAGAGTATTTAAAAGGAGCAGTGTGTCCGAATTTACAGTATTCATAAAACAGTAGACAGAAAGTATCTGCAATACTTCTGGCAAGATTCTAAAGAGTGTAACCTTTACTATCCCATGAGGCAATGGAAGAGGAGTTTGAATGGCTGAGTAGCAAAGCTGGAACTGTAGGCCACTTGACAATGTCAACAAGACAAATGTAGCCTACATCTGTATTGCATATTACATGCATTCATCATACTATGTAAAATGTGTTTTTAATTTTGGACACAGCTCAAGACACTTCTGTAAGCAAAGATTAAGTGGGGAAAAAAACTTGATATTTTTTTAAATTATGTCCACAGAAGTTAAACATGAACACTCACATATGTTTAATTTAATCATTAAAGCCATGAGAAATTGATTTTCATTAATGGTTACAGGCCTAAAAATAGTTACAGGCCTAAAGGCCTGAATTTGACTAGTTCTAGTGAGACAAGTAAAAAATAATAATAATTTATCATTGTCTGCATGGAATGATTGTGGCATCCCTACAGTTTAAATGGATAGTTCATACAATTGTGTCATCATTTACATATATGTCATTCAAAATCTGTATGACTTTCTTCCTTCTGTGAAACATAAAATATATTTGGAGAAATGTCTCAGTGTTTTTTGTCCACACAGTGAAAGTCTAAAGTCACCAAAACCAGAATAATAAAAAAAAATATGTTCTTTTGTAATTCACAGAACAAAGAAAGTCATACAGGTTTGGAAGAACGTGAGGGTGAGTAAATGATGACAGAATTTTCTTCGGGGTTGAACTAGCCTACTCCTTTAATGCTTGTTTGGTCTGTCAAGTCTTTGTTCGTACTGTCTGTGCCCTTGAGGTGATGCTTCCTCAGCATGACAAACAGCCATCAGAGCCTGTCCACATCCTGTTTACCCCATCACAAAAGACTAAGTTCTCTATCTCTCGCACACAACTTATATGACCACCAAACCACCAGACTCCACCAAATGAATGGGCAAAAAGGTAAAGGGTAAGAATGACTCGTTGGCCTGGTTTGAATCACTATTACCCCGCAGGAGTCTTTCAGCCCCAGGCATTTCATAGCTGTCTGACATTTGAGAGGTGTCAGTAACCTCTGGTTCTGCTTTACTTGGCTTGAGTTCTGCCCACACTAACTGTACATAGTAGCCTAATAGAGTTGCCACTGCATGCTTTGACATAACTTAAAAAATTGTGTTTTACCAGTAACTTAAATGAATATAGGTGACACAAAGACAATATAATCAATAGATTACCTATTTGATTACAACTAACGTTACAGTAACCCAAACCATTTAATCACACTGCATTCGTTCTGTGAGACTGAGCGCCATCTTGTGGCAAGATCGAACACAAACGTTGTAAATAAAAACACGAATAAATATTTAACAAATTAAATAAATTAAATATTTAAAACAAATAAACATGTTTTAGCCGACAGTTACAGCATAATTCTCTTTTAAGCACGTGCTTTCCCGCCATAATTCAAGCGCACGTGATAGACGTAACTGTTGAACAGACGTTCAATATGACGTGATAAAGAGAATGCAGAATCGAATCTTAAAAGTTTCAGGGTTATCTTTTTATCTTTACCTTTTTAATCTTTACCTTCTCATATCTTTTGAACACAGCAACTAAGGTAAGACCCACATATTCTTGTTTTTGAATGATAACTGAAAATATCATATACATACATACATATATACATATATACATATATATATATATATATATATATATATATATATATATATATATATATGTGTGTGTGTGTGTGTGTGTGTGTGTGTATGTATGTATGTATGTATGTATATATATATATATATATATATATATATATATATATATATATATATATATATATATATATATGTATATATATATATATATATATATGTGTGTGTGTGTGTGTGTGTGTGTGTATATGTACATATATATTATGGCATGCCGTTGAAGATTGAATATATTGAATGAAAGTATAAATATATGGAATGAAAGTCTGACTATATAGAATAAAAGTTTGAATATATAGAATGAAAGTCTGAATATATGGAATGAAATTTGAATATATTGAATGAAAGTCTGAATATATAGAATGAAATTTGCAGTGTATGGAATTAAAATGCAAATTTGACAGTATTTAATGAATAATAATATACTGTAGCTAGTTATATCCTTGTTATCAGAGCAATAGTTTTCTGAATTGAATGACTTTAAAAATATAATTTCCTCAAATTTTCCAATACTATGTTGAACTAAAAATTTTGGCAACAGCTGATGATATTCAAACAAACAATACAAACAGTTTGGAGTGTACATCCCATCATCTTGATATCCCATCATCTCAGACATTTCACACAGTGTTAATTCTGATAGTATTTTGATTTAGTTTTAGTCATCTGAATTGTCATATATTCAAACTTTCATTCAATATATTCAAGTTTCATTCAATATATTCAAGTTTCATTCCATACGTTCAGACTTTCATTCAATATATTCAAGTTTCATTCCATATATTCATACTTTCATTCAATATATTCAAACTTTCATTCCATATAATCAAGTTTCATTCCATTCCATATACTCAAATTTTCCTGAATGGCATGGGCTTACAGATTCTCATTCTGAATATTTTCTGGCAGCTTCACTGATCACTGCTTCTCTTCAGTTTCAAAAATCACAATGGCTCATTCAGCACTTTGGCTGGTGTTGTTGCACTGGGTATTCCTGCACTCCCCAAGCAGGTGTAATAATTTAACCAAAGCTGAACTGCAAGAATTGGAGAAGATCAGCACCTGGGTCATCACCCGCAGCTTTCCCTGCAGTGCCACCTGCGGGCTTGGCCTCCGCACTCAAGAGCTCTGCCCTACTGGGGGAAACAGAAACATCTCCAGCACTTCCTGCAAGATGAGGACCATCCGCTGCCTAGACACCTGGCAGTGTGGACTAAAGACCCAAACGACAACTGCTGGTCAGCGTCTGGTGCTTGACTGCTTAGAGGAAGTGATGGAAGCCATGGGCCGCTTTGCATTTGTGGTGTCTTGGCGCTTTGCCCATGGAATCATCACATCTGATGACTCGCTATTCAGCCGCTATGAAGCCCTGAGCCTGGACAAGGTGGTACTAGACCCCCTCGGAGAAGAGGATTCTGGGACATACCGCTGTGACGTACTGGACACTGGCAAACGAAGAGTGAAGAGAATGTATAAAGGGGTGAAAGTGTTATCACCAAAAGAAGTGAGTTTAGACTTTGCCAAAGGTCTGATTCACTGGGAAAACCCAGAGAGCCTGTTTCCTAACATGACGACCACAGGAAACCCATATCCCAGCAGCATTGTCCGAAACATGGTGCTGATAAGCGTGTCCATATCTGCTGCAATGGCGGCACTCATCCTTCTGCTCTTGTGGGGTTTTTACCGATTAACGCTAAAAAGAACAGCTCAACTTTCCCAGAACAATGTTTGAAAACGTTTCAAAGATTAAAAAGTCAAATTAATAGCCCATATTCCTAAGTCACTGATGAACAGAAGTGTTGAGAATGAGTTTGACAAAGTCACAAATGCGTGGGATTGAAAAACATGTTCAAACTATCTGTGTACTATTTATAGAGCGGAGGTGTTAATGAACTGTTTAGAAAAAAGCTCACATTCACATTTGTGTTAAAAAGGTCAAACAGTTCACTTCATCAACAATGGGTCAAGTATAGTCACAGGTTCCTAATTTGGATGCCACCAAACGATGTTTAAAAATATTCCTTAAAGGGATAGTTCGCCCAAAAATATAAATGGTCATCACTTGCTCGCCCTCAAAAGTTGTTCCAAACCTACATGAGTTTCTTTCTTCTGTTGAGCACAAAAGATGATACTTTGAAGAATGTTGGTAACTGAACAGTTGACGGTAGAGAACAATTGTTATTAAAAAAAAAAAAAAGTATAATATATGTTTTAAAGGAACATAATTTTCCTATGTAAGAGGAACAGAAGAGCCTCACACTCATTTAAATGAACTGGTATTTTATTCAGGACGTTTAACAGGTCAAAGTGTGTCCACACCTCAAAAACAAACTCTCTATCAAACAAATAAACCAGTGAAAGGTGCTCTGTGAGCGCAGGAAAAATCCACAAACACTCTACAACTCAAACTTAAGGCAGAGAGAGGACAAACGTCCACCTCCCACAGCAGAATGTGACATCAGTGAAAACTGGAACCGTATTCAAAACCATTCAGAAGCAGGAGTGCTGTTCTTCCATCAGCACTGGATTAACAGCAGAAAAAATTGTTGATCTCCTGCACCGAGAGTTTGTGAGAACTAGTGCCAGTGTGAATAAACTCCTTTATACACATTGGTGTAATTATTTCTTTAGCTCTAAGTAAATATAGACCCCAAAAATCTTAAGACTAGTCTACATTTGGTTAGGTGAGAAAAGTTGCAGAAAGAATTACAAACGCTTACAAGCAAACACCACAACAGTCATTCAGTGTGTATTTAACAACTTGACACGTGTGTGTGTGTGTGTATTTTAAATATACATGACATTACAACTAGCAAAAGGTGCATTATTAATCTTTGAGAAGGAAAAAAAAGTCATTTTTCTCACTCAAAGAGAATATCCTCACATTAGGACAAAGATGCAAGCAAGAAACTTACAGAAAAATAGGTGAGATTTTAAAACAGACAGACTACCATAATGACATGCTGGTTTCATGATCATTTTCAGCATGAGAGATACAGCAACAAGAGATACAAAGCCCAGCCTGTGATCTGCTTCTTGTAGACAGTGTATAATTTCATCAAGCCATCATTCATAAGCGATAAGCATGAAATCACCCTCACATATTCCCATTCAATGATAGTAGAATAAGAGAAACAAATAAAAGCAGCGAAAAGAAAATCAAAATACAAATTCTCTAACTCATTCATAGCTCTTTGACTTGTCCAGCATACAAAAACATGCAACAGGCCGACTCTCAGACAGCACGAAAATCTCCAGCCACTATTATATATTAAAAAAAAATAAAAATAATAATAATAATACACATCCAGACCTAAGACGGTCACATATTGCTCTAAGGATAAAAAAAAAACACACCATTCAATCACGATTTCATGCTACTTCTATTTGTAGCATTCTGGGATACAGTAATCTGTTATTTGAGATAATATTCCTCTAGCAGTATATTGTGTTCAACAGCTGCTCAGCTCGAGATATAACAAGCAATTCTACATACAAAACCTTTGTCATGCTGTGGTCGCCAAATCATTCACTCAAATATTTAGGTGAATCTCAGATCATTCCAGGGCAGCCAATCCTAAATGAATGCAACTTCTAGAAGACTCTTTTAATCTTCAAGATACATTCAATTTGGTCACAGAAAGAAGACATATGGGTCCTGATTGTAGAAATATGACTCATTCACTGTTTGGAATCTCACACACTTCTGAAAATCAGACTTGCACCTTTGTTTGATTTTTACAAAGTCAGCCATCACAAGCAACATGCTGATACAAGCAGCTTCCAATAACGCAGACTGATTGGAACATTATGGAATGAATATTTTGCTACAAGTTTATATGTTAACAGCTTAAGAAAGTATAATTAATGCTGTATGAAAGCCAAAGCATCCACCAAACAACATCAAGAGTCAAGCCCATAAAGCCGATCAAAAGTGGCGCCTCTTTGGTAATATAAAAATTTTGCATTGAACATTTCATCCCCCTATTAAAATGGAAGACTCAATCAAATTCAAATCCCTGAATAGTGTTGTTATTCTCCTCAAGATGCAAAAAATGTGGCTTTGTTCCCCAAACTTCAGCAATGAGCCCCTTTATTAAGAAAAACAACAGCATTAGCACCAAGCAACTTCTGATTCAGTCAGTGGCTAAAACTACCCATTAAATAAAAAAACAAACACTGGTCTGTTTGCTAGAGTTTGCTTGGTCTTTGACATCAGCTGGTAAAGTTTCCTGGTATGTTGATGAACAATTTGGTTTGATTGGCAAATGCATTCATGATGTTTCTGCTGGTATATAAGAAGGATCCGAATGTAAGGCAACATCTGCAGCTCTGGGGGTTTGTGTGAGTCACATTCAGATCAGACTGACTTATGAAGCCCCATGTTTTCCATTGTCGCTGAGATCTTGGATGGTGAGCGCAACAAGAAAAAACAAAACAAAAACAGATGAGAAAAGTAAAGTCTTTAAAAGTATAGGTTTTCAAAACATCCATCTTATTGAATACAATGGAAGTTTTCAGATGTGTACAGCAGACGTGGAAACGAAAAATGCTGAGACGGGGCTTCTACCACAAACGCTAGTTCTTGGAAATAGCAAATTGATGATCCACCTCTGCTAATACAATTAAAATCAATTATGGGTGCAGGAGGCTTAACTAGCTTCCGTTCAAGCCCTTTTGTTTTTTGTTTTACCAGTGTCAGAGTACTAAAATATCTCCATTCCAAAATGTACAAAATCTGGCATCCTAAAAGATGATTGCCTTAAATGTTAGATCCTTAAGAAGTAAAAAAGGAAAAGCTCAGGGATGAAATGAGCAAATTCAAGGTGTTAAAGGAAAAGAAGCCCTTAGTTAAAACTTTGAACGTGTCTTTCTACGGATTGAGTGCGGGTGGAGTCCACATCCATAAATGGGCGAGTCAAAACAAGAAACGGATGATGTAGGATCCTTCAGATGCGAGGAGGAGCAACGGAGAACATCTCCTTATGGAAAAACAACCACTGAAAGAGTGCAGCAAGTTATCAAGTCCTATCGAAGCCTATCTCTTCCCAGTTTTCATGTACGATGGGATGCCTCCTCGTGCGGTCAGCCCCTCAAAGCGCTTGTAGGTGTAGTTGATGAACACCCAGTCTTTACTCTTCAGATCTGCCTCAGTGTGGTTGGACACAGGAGCGACTTTAGAGAAAGAGTGAGAATAAGGAGACGTTTTGAAATACATAAAAGCCACAAAAAATGCTGTGTATTTTAGAAAGCATTACAACTAACTAAAAACAAACCTGAAGGCTGTAGGATGTCTGACTCAGGAAACTCATCAAAGTTGGAGGTGTCGTCAATGCTTTTGATCTCAATTGGAATAGCCGCTGGTCTTTCCCTAGGGGAAAAAATGAGCGGCAAATCAGCATATTTCTGAAAGATCATGTGACAATGAAAACTAAAATAAATGCAGTCTTGGTGAGAAGAGACTTTAAAAAAAAAATAAAATAATAATAAATTCTTACTGACCCCAAACTTTTGAATAATAGCATAAATGTGTTTGATGTGCAAATGTCAGGCATAGAATAGCCATATAACCTAGATTTGCCTAAATAAGCAGTATACAGATTTAAAGAGCACACTGCATGGAAAAATGTATCCCACAAAGCAATGTGCTCTACTTGAGCTACCAACTGTAGCATAATGAATGAACCAGCAGTAATACAAGCCCCAAAATTACAGTTTTGTTCCTATCCGATTATTTGACCAAAAAGTCATTTTAGAACAAAAGAGGATTAAACTCGAAAAAATAAACAAATAACTAAAAAAACTAAATAAATAAAAACCATTTCCTGAATGATAACTGGATACTACGTGCTGAATTAAACATGCAACGTTACAAGGTCATGTGACATATTAAGAGAGATCATTTATATCAATATTTATAATTATTATTTAAAAGACATTATAGATTAATAGTAAGATGATTTCATTACTCAATACCAGTTTAATCTGTTTACCTGATATGGTCATAGTCCACTCCCTCAAAGAAAGGGTTAGTTTTGATCTCCTCCACTCCAGTGGCTCCAATCCTGTGTTCACTTTCACAGCAGAACCTGGTGGAAAACAACAAAAACATTAGGTGAACACTGAAGAAAAACAGACTGCTTAAAATAAATATGTCACATGCAGGTTAGCAGCATGGTTAATGAAAGCAAAATGCACTGGGTCGAGAGAAGAGCTATAGCTAAGATAGAGTACAAAATAACGGTATAGAATCAAAGCAAAAAAGATGAAAATAAAGCCTCATAAAAAGGAGTGGGAGAATGAAGGCTAAACCTGAGGATCAGATCCTTGGCCTTTTCTGATATTGGGACCTCTGGTGGAAATGTCAAAGTTTCCCGCCAGTTCATCACTTTCCTGTACGTTTCCTGAGGCGTCTCAGAGCAAAATGGAGGGTAACCTGAAAAACACCCACACAAACACTTTAGCCATATATCAAAATAAGCAAACTTATTTTATTTATTAACCAAAAATCACCTCACCTATCAGCATTTCATACATAATGACGCCCAAACTCCACCAATCACAAAGCTTGTTATAGCCATTTTGCATAAACACTTCTGGAGCAATGTAGTCAGGGGTTCCAACAGTGGAGAAAGCCTGAAAAAAACAATTAATTTTTCTACTATTTTACTTCTGATGCAACACAAAAAACATTGTGAGATCTAATGGATTACACAAGAGTACACCGTAACCCTTCTATGGTACTTCTACAATCATCAACTACCATATTAAGAACACGTTCATTTCACAATAACTTCCTGAAACACTGGATCTATCTGTACCCACCCACTGTGTGTAGAACAGTATTGGGTCAAGAGGAAACTCTTACCAACTGTCTCCTGTTTCGCTTCCATGTTTCTGCTTTCCTCTTTGAGTTCATGTTCTGGAACGCTGAAGGAAAAAAAATAAATCCAAAGTTACCGCCACAAAATCAGCCATGCAGCTCTTTCATTATTTCATCTACAACACATTAAAATGTTCTAGGTCAGTAATTCTTTTTTTTTTTTTTTTTTAGAAATTAATTATGCAAGTATGCATTAAATTTAAACTGCTGAAAAGACATTTATAAATGGTACAAAAATTTCTATTTCAAATAAATGCAGTTGTTTTGAAGAACCCAGAAAAAAAAGAATCATGGATTTCATAAAAATTAAGCAGCACAACTGTTTTCAATATTGATAATAATAAGAAAAGTTTCTTGAGCAGAAAATCAGGACATTAGAATGATTTCTGAACGATCATGTGACTTTGAAGACAGGAGTTATGGACATTGATAAGTCTTACTGAAGTCGCTGGGAAGGCTGTGATTAAGGTTTCTGTAGAACTCTGTGCGGTGAGCTTTCTTCAGACCAGTGCATAGGCCAAAATCAGACAACTTCACATGGCCCTGAAAGAGCAAAATGATGTTGCGATGTGAATGAGAATCGCTCATTAGATCAAAGCTATGTGACCCTGCTAGGCAATTAGATTGAGTGTCACATGTTCACAGTTACCTATAGGGAGGTCATATGTCAATACTAAAAAATATAAATGTAATGATACGAGTCTTTATGCAGTATCAGTAGTACCAAGTGAAATTTATCTGATACTGTTATTGGTATTAACAATTTAATATTGTGACAAATGCCTAAATTGATCAGAATAATATCTACTCCAAAAACACTTTATTTTGCTAAAGATAATTGAGTTTGATAATTCTATTCAAGAACTGTTTAATATATTTAATTTTTTTACCCTCGAGTCCAGCAGGAGATTGTCTGGTTTGATGTCTCTGTGGATGAAGCCCATCTGATGAATGGAGTCAATAGCCAGCACAGTCTCAGCAATATAAAACTGTGTGGCCTCCTCCGTTAAAGTGTCTTTCTTCATCAGTAGAGTCATCATATCACCTGGGCAAACACACACATGCATATATCAGTCATCCTTTGGAGTGGCTTTACCACCATCTCTTCGATTGTAAAGGTTTCTTTGAAATGATCTGACATCCTGCACTCACCTCCAGGCAGAAACTCCATGATGAGGTAGAGGTTCATTTTATCCTGAAAGCTGTAGAACATCTTCACCACCCACAGACTGTCTGCCTCTACAAGGATGTCTCTTTCTGCTCGAATATGACCAACCTTGAACAGAAAACAGAGACCTTAAGAACCTTAAATGTAATGTGTGGACATACGTGACTCCATCAGTGAAGACTCACCTGTTCTTTCTCAAGCATATCAGCCTTACGCAAGATTTTCATGGCATAAACATGTCCTGTGTCCTTCTTCTGAACTAGCCGCACCTGGAGAAATAAAGAGGATTTTAAATATGCTAAAATATCACAAAATACACTACCGTTTTATTTATTTTTTTTTTAAATGAAAACATCTTTTATGGTCACTAAGGCTGCATTTATATTCAGTAAAAACAGTAATATTGTAAAATATTGTTACAACTTTAATTTTTTTTTTTTTTTTTTTTAAATACAATGGTAGAGTATATACAATACACGAACTGCCTCGCAGTTAACATATATATGCGACAACATTTTTTGAATTCATGAGGTCTTTAACAGAAAGAAACTCATACCTCTCCGAAAGCTCCTCGGCCAATCACTTTGAGTGACTCAAAGTCCTCTAATCCAAGCCGTGTTCGTTTGAGACGAAGAAACTCAGTCTCTTTCCTAGCATGTTCAGATCGCCGGAGACGCTTCTGCAGGACCAGAAAAAGCAGAAATTAAATCGACCGTTCACATGAAATTACATTCTGAACTTCTGTGTGTTTCAATATTTAACAAAACCACTAGTATCTAGATCAAGATGTTTGTAAACGTAAACAAATAAAATAATTCCAGAAAAGAGAAAAAAAAGACCAGTATTTCAGAAACACTCACCTCTTCATCACCTAGTCCCTCTTGATCCATGACCTTCTCCAATTTCTGCTGCCTGTATCAGATAAAGGAAAACTTTTAGACATGTGATGAAACACTAGCACCAAGAGGCAGAATTGCTTCATCACTCCAATGAAAGGTGTGGTCATCTAGTCTGACATCATTTCAAGAGGGGCCCCGTATAAAGGGCCCCTGGAATTTGGGAGGTTCTTAAAGAAACAATGGGTGATAATGACAGATATTTATCTCACCATATTCACTCAAACCTACAGTATGTGAAGAATTACATGCATTTGTCCAAATGCTTAGTGATTCATTTAGACTTGCTAAACCTGTTCACTAGCGACAGTTTCAAAACTACATTAGAGAAAGTATTGGAGAAATCCTAAATATTTCTCACTTATTTTAACCAATACATGGGCTACTTCCTGTAAAAATGGAAAAGTCTATACCTAAAAATATTATTAAAACAAAGAAAAAGTCTTTTGCCTTTTTGGGTCTCACCTCATTTCCCTTTCCTCATGCTGTGATATCAGGTTGCTATAAAAATTCTCCAGCGTCACTTTAGCCATGGTGACCCTTTCCTTAGTGTGGTTGCTCATGGAGGAGCAGGACGTCTGACTTGTCATCGCCATGGTTAACTGGACAGGAACATCAGAATGGACAAAATTAGACATGTTTATAACTCCAAAAAGGATACAAAAATAGTCCAGGTTGTTTTGAAACTTCACAAATCAGAGCTTTGAATCTGATATAGTTAGATACAATGCCTCCCTGTGTTTAATCTATGAGAGGGGTTTGTAATTTTTCAGATGCCATGGACCCCCAAATACCAGATTCCCAGGGGCTTCTTGTGCAGGTATTCAGTGAAAGGCAGCATTTAACATTAGCTACAACATTTACACTGCAAGTCATAGTCCTTTAACGCTCAATCTTCCACTTCTCAGAAATTCCACGCCTGTAAGGTCTGACTGGCCCTTTCTTGCGCCGTGGCCAAAACAAGCATTAAACACCGGCTGGAAACGTACATTAGCGTTACTCTGCTTGGAAATTCAAACAACGCTATATTTGCCATCTGACTCAACTTCCACAGCTGATGTCACCGAGACTGAGGTCTGGAAGAGAAGCGTTTGCAGACAGCAAGGGGAATTTTACTCTGAATAAAGCGACTGACTAATAAAAAGAAATGAAACCAAGTTGACAACGAAAATCATAATGACATAAACATGCCATCAGCACTTAATACTAATAAAGTCCATCATGAAGAAAGACTTCAGACAGAAAAACG
This sequence comes from Onychostoma macrolepis, assembly GCF_012432095.1. NCBI lineage: Eukaryota > Metazoa > Chordata > Actinopteri > Cypriniformes > Cyprinidae > Onychostoma > Onychostoma macrolepis. The sequence goes on along the minus strand of NC_081162.1, from coordinate 15,312,618 downwards.
GGAAAAACAAACACCGTAAACACGCACACTAAAGTTTGTCAGTGCAAACCCACGCTTTTAGTGGGTTTGTTTATTTAACATTTATGCAGTTTTACAAGCAAAATCAAGGCTAATAAATTCTTAAAATTCTAATAATTACAGGCGTAAAGAGAAAGCATGGAAAGTAAAAACAAGAACTATTTTCAGTAAGACTGTCAGTCTGCTAGCAGCAGCCGCTAACTGTCTGTTCAGACTCATCTGCTCTCATAGCAAAGTGTGAAACGGCTGAGATCCAGCTTTATTTCTAATAAGAGCACAAGCGACTTTGGCAAAGTATAAACAACTACCGAAAACAAGCTATTACTTACTTGTAAACTATGTGTTTGTTTGAAATAATACTTGTTTGCTTACCTTCCACTCGACCTCAAACTGACTTGAGCTAGTGGACGACGACGGACATTATTTCCTTCTTCCGGGTTTGTGCTTGTTGAGTGGAAAAGAGAACAAAACAAAAGTCCCCTTTCTGTCGTCTAAAACGTAATTCCTAAAATTAGATAAATTTGATCAACCTTTCTTTGATTAATTGATCTGCTTAAAACAATTCTCCTTCATTTCACCCATACATCTTTATACAAATAGCCCGTTTGGGTATGCCTGCACACTCATAATGTGACCCTGGACCACGAAACCAGTCATTAAGTGTCTTTTTTTTTTTTTTTTTTTAAATTGAGATTTATACATCATCTGAATAAATAAGCTTTCCATACGATGTATGGTTTGTTAGGATAGGACAATATTTGGCCGAGCTACAACTGTTTGAAAATCTTGAATCTGAGGGTGCAAAATCTAAATATTGAGAAAATCGCCATAAAAGTTGTCCAAATGAAGTCCTTAGCATTATTACTAATCAAAAATTAAGTTTTTATATATTTATGGAAGGACATGTACAAAATATCTTCATGGAACATGATCTTTACTTAATCTCCTAATGATTTTTGGCGTAAAAGAAAAATCGATCATTTTGACCCATACAATGTATTTTTGGCTATTGCTACAAATATACACGTGCTACTTAAGACTGGTTTTGTGGTCCAGTGGGGGCGTATTACAGAAAGTTTCTTGTCTTAGGTCTTAATTTAGAAGATATGATATGTTAAATTAGGATTTTTCGTAAATTCGTATTACAGAAACAAATCTTAACTTGATTTGGGATTCTTATTCTATCTTGCAAAATCTTATCTCTAGTTAGGAAATCTTAAATTGCATCTTCAAGTTCGACAATCCACTCTCAGGTCTGTTACCAAGCAACCCTCCAGCTGCTGATGAGGTAAACAAATATGGCGTTATTTTAATGACAAATGTCGAGAGCGCATTATTGTAGCGCGAAAGCACATTAATATAATGCGAGAGCGCGAATCTCTCCGCTCGCATTTGTCATTAAAATAACGCCATAAACAAAAGCTACTTCACTTTGAAAATCGCCTTTGGCAAAAAAAAAAAAAAAAACGAAAGGCAAACTTCACAGCCTTCATTCAGAACGAGCGCCAAACAGACGGAGCTCAATTAAATAGGAGCTCAATAATTCTGACTAAAATATACATTTTGCTGAAATATTTGTAGTTGGACAATAAATGTGACATGTAGAATTTTAAACCTGCAAGTAAATGCATTTTTATGATAGCACCACTAACTAAAGTAATTGTAATGGGGTAATCAAAATAGCCTAAAACAAGCCTGTGCTTTTGTTCTTATTTATTTTCATTTGTAGTTTATTGATTTTAACTTCTGCTTTAAAAAGCATTATTTTTGTTTTTAGATTGCAATTTTACACTTATTTGTCCAACAGATAAGTTACTACAAAATATGGTGATATTGGAATTTTACATATTCTGGTTTAAGGGTGTTTGTGTGAAGGACTGAATGTTTGAAAAGAATTGAAACCACAGTTGCCAACTCTCGCGAGACAAATAAGCAACCGCATCTTCAAAAACAAGCCCAAAACAAGCCCAATATATAGATATTTTTTTGATGATTTATTATTATCAATATTATTTATTATCAATTATTTATTACCAATAAATGAGCCTGCAACATATTAAACTGAAACCACTCTTTTATCTGAAAAGCAAAAACAGAAGCTATTTTACAAAAATTAGCAAACTGCAACAAAAATGGGAACAAAACTCGTCTCCAATCACCTGTGAGCAGAATAGGATTGGAGAGATGGAAAAGGAGAAAAACACAAGAGCTTCAAAGGGGAGCTGTAACATAGCCACATATTTATAGCCTAAAATATATAGGGGTCATTCTATGGAAATGTCAATTTTTCTGTCCCTAGCCTTAGAAATATTACACTTGAAAAACACTTGGGTACAATTTTTTTTTTTTTTTTAAATATATTTTAAAATGAAACAATGGAACAATATTTGAACAATTACACCTTCTTGAGCCATCAATGTGGCAATATTTGTTTTTAATTAATTATAAAGAATTCCCAGCACCACAAAACCGCTCGTCCCCACAGCCATGTACAGAGGGAAAGTGCTTTATTTTGAGGTGAAAAACAGGTTTTTCTTCCATTTAAAATAAAATAATGTATACATAACTATCAAATAAATGACATAAAAAAACAAAATGCGACATAAATATTATAGAAAAATATATTAAATATTATATTAAATTATAATATATATTATATTAAAAAAGAAAATATTCTATAATATTATTAAAAAGATTATAAAAAAGATTTAAAAATCAATAAGCTGTCATTTAATTGTATTCATGAAGTCAAAAGGTAATCTAATAATGTGGTCTAAATTTAAATGTTAAAAAAAGAAATACATTTGAAGACATCTTGCCATACCAGGCTATTCGAACCAAATGTATTTACTCAGTATTAGGATATGACTACTTGTTTTTTATTACAGCCCGTGATAATACATTACAAAAACATTATAAAAATTAGGCTAAAAGAAAGTCATCCCTCCCACTGCTCTACGTCTACTTCAATCATCGCTTGGATTACAGCGTCACGCGCCTTCTTTTTGAATGTGGTTTTTCTCCAATGAGGGGGCGGAACATTTGGGAAATTACGCTACGGCACTTATATTATTGCACTGGTTGACTATTAACTGCGAGCAGACAGAGTGTCAATCAATGCACTGCAAGCAACCATATTTTTTTAAATAAGCCCAAAAAACCGCGACCAGAGATTTTTTTCCCGCAACTTTACAAAAAAAGAAGCCCAAAGTCGCGTAAAATACGCGGATTTGGCAACTGTGAATGAAACCGCTGCTGTGGTAACAAATATAATTTAACACATCACCATCCGAGGGCGCTATTGTACAAAGAAGTATGGACACTAGATCATCATCCAAACCACAACGTGCTAGTGACCAGTGGTGCTGGGTGACCAGATCAGCATGACTGTTCAACACACTCCCGGACAGGTGAGGTACAGCAGCAGAACTTTACACTCTCAGAAAAAAGGTACAAGTCTTGGGCGGTACCCTTTCAAAAGGTACATTTAAAGAGTACAATATTAGTACCCTGAAGGTAAATATTAATACCTAAAGTGTACATATCAGTACCTACATATCAGTGTATGATATGTGTACATATCAGTACCCAAATGTAAGTACCTTTCAAGAGGGTAGCTGCCACCCCAGTGACAGCTTTTGTAAAAGTGTACCAGTATGATAAATTACATTTACATTTAAATGTTAGATGCATGCTTCTTATTATGCTGATGAGAGAACTCTGCTTTTAGCAAATTTAACATGTCAAGAAAATTGTGAAAATGAAGATGATCCTTAAATAATTAGGACTTGAAACGTCTAGGTTTCAAATCGGTTTCAAGGGGGAATCTGGATCAATTACCATACACCCTTTTTTATCATGTTAAATGACAGCCTACATAAGAACTGCATGGGAGTGTTAAAATATCACCTTTCTCTGCATGAAGAACTTTGAGTTTAAAAGGCAAAATATCTTGAAAACAATTAAATACAAATAGGTAAACAGAAGAACTAGTGAAAAGGTGTTTTGGGGGATTCTGACAAGACGCCTTAAGGGGTGATGATTTCCTTAAGGGGTTTCAGAGAGCCTTTTTCACCACTGTGCCTTTGAGCAAGTCACTTCAGAGGGACTGTGTCTTCTACAACCCTACTGTTTGTCTGCGTGACTTTAGAAGCGTGACATTCCTTTGCTGTTCTGCCTTACAAAGCCAAAACAGTAAAAATGCAACAGCAGAGGTGTGTCCCAATTCACATATTTATGCACTATTCTATACCATGAATAGTGTGAGTAATGTTCACAATGAAAATTTACACATCACATTCCTGGATGATGCCCTTAATTAAACGGAGAATGTGGCTTTAATATTTTTTAATTGAATGTTGATACAATTTTCCATGCTTTGTTTTGTCTAAAACCCAAAACTTTAACCCATTTTATTCTGCCAATCAAGAATCAGATGTCTTCAGAATGAAGTTTTGTCCGATTTAGCTCACTTCTTGGCTGCTGGTATGCACACACAAATGGAAAGAAAGAGAAGTGAGATTCAGAAAAACTGACTTGAGAAAAGCGGGCGGGACAAACTGGAAGTCCCGCTCTTTTAGAATTAAAGGTGTGGCTTAAATGCTACCACGTTTCTGCCCTTCAAGTTCTCTCTCTCTCCCTAATATCTGTCTGTATTAGATACTCAAGAACCATCTAGGAGTATCAAACCATCATTTTTCTCTTTTTATATACGCTGGAAGATCCGTTTGTTCCCTACATTGAAGATTTTTACTTAAAGTATTAAAAGGTAAGAAAACTACATTATCTCTCATAAAATCTCTCAACAGTATATGTCAGTACAAACAACATAGTGAACAGTTGTCTAATGGTTTCTTTATATAGAGTCACTAGTTAATAATTAATTTGTTTCTTAATTAATTGTTAGCATCATGAGGACTTCTCTGAGAAGGAAGTAAGACCATGTGCCACATGGCATCTAGCTGAAAGCAGCAATAATTCATGACAGAAGCAGCTCAGAGAATAATCACACACTTGTCTGTAGGTTCACATGGACCTGTACACGGTTTCTCCATTTAATCATAGTAGAATTATTGTATATTTCTCATTCAGTATTGTAATGGCTGCTGTTATACAGACTAGCATGCATGTACAGTATATCTAGATTCTAAAATAGACTTAAATTTGAATATCCCTTGTCTACAGTGGCACTTGGTTGATATGGATTATGAATTGACATATTTATCACTAAGCGTTTTCTCGCTCTTATTCTCAAATACTCACACACAAACGTCAGATTCACATGAGATGTAGACAGGATGTGGGGTGAAAAGAGGTTGAAATGTTGGAATAAGATTGAACATTATACAATGCACCACATTTCCACTGTGCAGTACATTTTTCACATACATTCAGAGCGTCAAAAGCCACTTTACTGGTTTAAAATGAGTCATACCTGTAGGATTTCAGTTCCACTTTGGCATAAAGGTGTTTAACGTTAACGGTACATAATGGTACTTCGTGGCCGGGTATACTGTTTCAGTTAATGTTGACAGAGGCATTTCTTGAAGAGTCTGTTCTTGTGAGATATCACAAAGTTTATCTTGATCGCTGATATTGTTCAACTGAATTTCTCAGAATTTGACATGTCTTAGGCAAGTTACCAGAAAATAACAATAGATTATGTTTCCTCCAATATAATAAGTATAGGCCATTAGACTTTATAGCATCTAGTGTTTGAGTCCTGTGTAAAGCTATGCTTTACCCACAAGGCATTACAATAATAGCTTACTGTGAGTGAGGCCCACATGTGGTATAGTTCACATGCTAGTTACATGACAGCTAGTTCCTGTCAAGATGCTAGTCTTTGTGTGAGAACATCCTGTTTGATGACGATAAACATAATATCAATCTTTTTATTATATCTAAAAGTAAACACTGTGGCCAAATGGCCACGTGTCCGCAAACACTGGCATAATACCTTGAGTGTGTGTGTGTGTGTGTTTGAATACTGTCTTCCATACTTTGCCTTTGTTTTCTTTATTACTCCTTTAAAATGTATACTTTTGCTGTCCTTAAATGGATTTACAGAACACATACCAGGATTACGTCTTGTGCTACATGGTGTATAGTCTTAGTGAAGATTCCTGGCCTTTAATACAGTAGCTGTATTTGGTAATTCTGCATCGTTCATGTCTTTGAAACCACAATATACGTGACAACATGACGTCCAATCAAGCATTACTGAACATTAAATACATATTCTGTTTTCATTATTGACATGGTAATCACTGTGAATATAAATATTTCCACTAATGCATTATTGTATGCTATTATGTTTAAAATGAAACATTTTGAAACAAAAACAAATATTGAACAACCGTAAATAAAGAATAAAGACAACAATACTTTGATAAGTATAATTTCAATTCCCGCCAAACCATGCTTACATTTGGCCAGCCAAATATTTATCATCTGACATGGTTCATGATTTTATTTAGTCAAATATTTTGCTCAAGTTTTTATTGCAAATAGTCTATTGCAGTGGTTCTGAAACTTTTTACACCAAGTACCACCTCAGAAAATATTTGGCTCTCCAAGTACCACCATAATGACCAACATTAAAATACAGTAGCGTAGTATCATGCCTAATTATTCAGCTACAACTCTGCACAGTTCAATAACAAGGCAGTTTTATTCCTAATAGGAATAGGTATTATTGTCGGCCACTTTAAATCATTAACACAGCACTGTGCTTACATACAAGTAAATAAAAAACTTAAATGATTAAATTAAAATGGTCTGTACCTAAAAGTTAAATAAAATATACTGTACTTAAAAAGTAAAAAAAAACACTGTACTGTACTTAAATGTAAAGTGAAAATGTACAGTACTTGATAAAAAAAATTAACAGGCATCATTTAGCCACCTTGCAAACTTTTTAAAAGTGTTTTAACATTAATTTATATGTACCACACTTTGAGAATCAGTGGCCTATTATATAATAAAGATTAATGAGAGAGATTTGTTTTTTATTTTTTACTTTTTCAACAAATAGTGAGGTGCTTATAGAAAATGTCAAATTAATACATACATAAATGCATACATAAATAAACAAGGGGCTACCTTAATATAAGCCAAGACAATGTTTTTGTGTACATCTCTTTCCTATTGAGTGGGCATTTACAGAAAGTTTCATTTCATTTTAGTTTCATTTTATTTCATTTTAGTCTCTTAATAACCAATGGAGAAGATAACTATAATGCCTGGACAAAAATGCAGCATCGCGGTTTGTTCGGAATGCATTGTGGGACGCAGAGGACAAGAAAAGAAAAGACTCAGTTGAGCATCCCCACAGAGAAAAACACATACGGTTTTCTTGATTGAATTGACTGGTGAAACATTGAAGTTTTTCTGCAAATATTTAGCACAACAAATATCTCAGTGCATTGAGAAGTCTGTCGTTTATCCGGTGACATGTTATGATGCTGTGTTGAGTAGCATCATTCTTTTCAAGATCGTGACTAGTTTCAAACTAAAGAAGAAACCCAATATAAGTTACAGGTATCTGTTTTTTAATTTTTTTTATTGTTTAGACTCAGTAAACCTTGAGGCTTGACAAGATTAGGCCTTGAATGACTTTAAATTGTGACAAAAAATCAGCATGTTTGCTTAACATAGTGTACAATGTCTAATGGTGTTTGCCTTACAGAGCAAGTGCTTGCAGTTAACCTTAAAAAGCACTGATCTTCTAATCCCATTACTTATCACAACAACACACACACTTACCCACAATCCCCTGCCTTCTCCCACATACTTTATAACCCTTTACCCAAGTTTATACTTCACCCATATTAAACAATCCCCCAAATTGTTAAACATTTCCAACGTGACCATTCTTCAGTGCTCTAATGCCTGAATGTCTTTTATAATTTGTATTCATGTATAAGCGAACACATACATAAAAAACCTCTGCCAATTTACTATTTTTAACGTATATGAGAGTGTTAAGATGGTGGACTCGTGCAAGGGTGTCTCTAAACATAAACACATGTCCACTCCTCCGCAGGAGTTAATCTCCTCCCCTCCCCGTCTCAGGATACAGGTGAGCTCTGAATGTGTTCTCACATAAGCTGGACAGCTTCTCAAGGCAACACGGAAACAAACGAATGAATGAGGACTCTCTGACCTCAGGATACCATATAGCTACACTTAGAGACTTTTGAAATTTCTCAAGGTTTCTCTTTATCCCGTAGTGGTGAGTACTTTCTCAACATCCACTTCCTGCTGGATTACAAGCGTGTGTTTAAATAAGGGTGTGTAGGGAGGTTCAATCTGTTTCAATACAGATAAAGTCTTGCATCAGACAGGAGTCATGTGGCCAAGACTTGCCTCACAGGATTAACTTCCTTTGTTTTACAGTTTCTGTAAGATGTTTTATTCACTTAATAATTGATTTCACACCAGTTGTTCATTTTGGCAGTGAGTTGATGGTTTGTCATGAGCACTAACTTTTGCATTAACCTCTTTTCCATAGACATATTGTACATTATGGATGATGGAACACTGTTAAAGTACAATTCAGTTGAACTGTATATCTCTTGTCTTGCTATTACTTTAAACAAGCACATAATAGATTGTACAGAGTATGATGGTGGTCTTAAAATATAGTGTTTTGAATGGGCCATTAATTAATTTGTGGCTCTAAAGCAAATAAAGTATATTTTATATTCACTGACTTATTTTGCTAGTAACTTGTCCACTAAAGACTGAGGCTCTGAGCTTGCCAAGCTTTTGGCAAGACTTAAAGTATTCGGGGAATTCGGCGTCAAAACCCAAATAAAGCACAGAATGAATACAGACATTTTCCCTAATAAGGCTACTGCCAGTATCCTGAATGACAGATTAAGACTTAAGTATTTCCTGACCTACAAGAACTGGCGCATTTTTCACAATGTTTCCTAGTGATGCAGAGCGTGCAAACTTAAGAAAAGTTGCATCAGCCATGCTATTTGTACTAAAAAATGCCTATATGATATACACATACAATTCTTGGTTTATTTGTAATCATAACATACGGCTCACACTGTGGTGTGTCCATCATCACTATAGCTTCATGCTTAATTACCCTTGTGAAAGAGAAGAGCACTTAAATTGTATTCAGTGTGCACTTTAGTGTACTTCAAATTGTTAAAAAAGTTTTCTGTTTTTAAATGTACTTGCAGAAAATATACTATTATTATTACTATTATTATTTTCATGACTCTGTTTGTGCACTTTGTCAAATTAAAAGTTTTACTTCACATTTTAAATAATGTAATGTACTTAATCACATATTAAGTACTTGATTGTAATTTGTAATGGTTAAATAGTTGACCTATAGGCCTGTAATACTTCAAGAAAGCTGTTACCATAGGGCCATGCTAACCAGTAAAACATTGACCTCCTGGTTAAGCATCCCGACCAGCTAAACACAGCAACAATGGCTCAAACAAAATGAAGAATTTGGAGGCGGAGTTATCCATTCACCTGATCAATGGCAATCATGTAAAGGAAACCTGTGTGAAAACAGTCAGTTGAATTCACAATAGCATGATACCTTACTTATTTGGGAAGATCTGAATATATATTTAGTTTTAGGTTACTACTCTACTAGCTTTATCCTGCATGTAATTGCACCTCCCACATATTAAAATTATAGTGTATTTTTACTTTGTTTACAGTAATCAAGCTTTAAAAACACAGAGCTGCAGAGTACCGCCCACAACTAACTTACCAGCCTGAATTTGATGATGAAGGGGGAAAATACACACACAGACACTCACAGCTGTTTTCTATCAAGGCTAATCTGTCCATTAGGTGTTTTTAGCATGCAGTAATGCTCTGAAGAATGTTTTTACCATTACTTTTCCCCTGCCTTCTCCTCGACCTTGATATTATTTACATGAAGGTTATGGTCCTGTTGCACATAATTAAGAAATATCTAACAAGTGATTGTCACTGATCTCATTTCTTAAGTGGATCTGAGCATGTATCTGCAATTTATGTTTTAGATTTTGGACATTTTGGACATTTTTTTCAGCAAAGCCCTCACGCTTCACAGTGATTTCAGTTGTCAGTAAAATGATCATTTATCCTAGAACTTTTTTCTGTGTTTCAGATTGTGTTTACAGAACCTGACCACGCGGACAGCGTTCTTTGGTGGATTGTTAAGGGTTGTACTGTTTAAAATGGAACTACAGAAAGCATCAAACGGTCACCATGATCTCAGCCCTGACAAAATTCCTGAGAATGGGTACGTTTCAACATCAACACAAGAGGAACTATCTCAGAAAAAAAGTTACTGCTTTAAAAGTTCGCAAATTTTACATGACATCATATCTTTTAGTTTGTAACCTTTTCTGCTTAAAGCAAAGCTTTGTTTTTAAACTCAGGTGTTAATAGACTATCATTAAATCAGACCTCAAGTCAATTTTCACTTGCATGTTGGTTTAGCCAATAATGTTATCTCATATGTATTTTATATATAATATTATTAAACCAAATCAGTATTTTTATTAATATTTTAAATTACCTTTTAATTTTTATATTTTCTATTCCATTTTAATTTTAGTGTAATTTCTAGTAATTTATGTTGTCATTTTTATTAAGTTTTCATTTTTAATAAAGTATAATTTAAATATTTAGTTTTAATTTGATTTCCGTTAGTATCAGTTAGTAATCAGTATGTTATCATCTAATATTTTATTTAATTTCAGCTTTATTAACAATTAAATGAACAAATTTTTTTAAATTAAAAACAATCCAGTAGGTAATTTGAGCTTGCAACTGCTGTTTTATATGCATTTATTAATACAGCATTCACAAACCTGCTGCATTAATGCAATTACAAATAAATCTTATATCTTAAGGGTCCTCGCCTGCTAAAAGGTCAAAAAGTGATTCAGTAGCTGCGTCATTCCCTGCATTTTTAAAAACATTTCCAATGCAAGATGAAATAGAGCTCAAAACAGAGCAATTCAAATGTATCATTGTTATTTTGCAAAAAACTTTTTTAAATAATTTTGCTTATATTACACAGATTTGATGCCCTTGAAAACATGACAGATGGTGATATTTTCCTCCCCAATAAGAGCAATGGAAATACAGAGACTCAGTTTACAGATGTGAGTATCCAGATTTCAGAACTGCCTTCACAAAAACATACTCTATAAGGCTGGGTGAAACTGATTAGAGTGATGTAAAAGACTCACAAACATAGACACTCTATATCAGTGGTTTTCAAACTTGTTCCTGGGGACCCACAGCTCTGCACATTTTGCATGTCTCCCTAATTTACACACCTGATTCAGATCATCAGCTCATTAGGAAAGAGCTCCATGAACTCAAATGAGTGTGTCAGATAAGGGAGACATGCAAAATGTGCAGAGCAGTGGGTCCCGAGGAACAGGACTGAAAATCACTGCTCTATATTACAGTTAAGTATAATGTGTAACAGTACGAAGAACTTCTAACTACTCAGTCTTAATATTTGTTTGTGGAGTTAATACACAGGAAAAGTGAATCTACTATTTAAGGTAAAAGAACCTATTCAGATAAATAGATATACAATTCATGACTAATAGGCCATTCATCTTTTATTGCAGTTCGAGGGAAAGACTTCTTTTGGAATGTCTATTTTCAACCTCAGTAACGCCATTATGGGCAGTGGAATTCTGGGACTGGCTTATGCCATGGCCAACACCGGAATCATCCTTTTTGTGTAAGTCCAACTACACTTCCAATCAAGCATTTGCATTTAGGTTGATTTATGGTATAAATACATAATAAAAAATAAAGGTTATTGAAGGTATGATAGTAAAAATGACTGTGTGTAAATCGTGAGTTGAAGAGCCCTCTAGTCTTTCTGGTATGTGGCATTTGGCTGTGTTTTATTCATTAGCTTCAGTTAGTATGGAGGGAATGCGTGTGATCCATATGCATGTCTGACCGAGGATTAAGGCTTCTTTGTGTCCATCTACATTTAACTGCAGGCATATAGCCATACTCCAGCGTGCCTCTGTCACGTACATGTGCCAGTCACAGCCAACCTTATAAACAGCCTTACATGCTAAGTCAATACAAACTCAAATATTTGCATGTTGGGCAAACCCATTCCTAAAAATTAATTCTTTCAATTTCACTGCCTCCACGTACCATGTTCCTTACAAATCCAGTGCTAGGTTGAATTATCAAGTTCTGACACTATAAAGCAACAACAAAATAGAACTATGCTCCTTGATAGAAGAAATGCAATTGCTAATCCTTGTGAATGACAGGGTTTTATTTGTGTACTAGGGAGCTTAAATGTCACTGTGTTTGTCTATGATGTGACACACGGACACGCACAGCTCACAGATCAGACCTGAGAGGGTTATAAATAGCTTGCTGTAATCTGTAATCAAAGCAAAGCCTGTCTGTCTGTCTGTCTGTCTGTCTGTCTAGCTCAGCCAGGCTTTTCAAGCAGCTTGTACAAAAAAAGAGAGAAGAAAAAAAGAAAAAAGTTTTCTAGTATAGTTTCGGTCTCAACAGCTAAAAAAAAAACAACAACAAAAAAACTTCCTGCCAATCAAAACATTCAGCAATATGCAAATAGGGGAAAGTAATAGTACACGTCATTGACTTGTTATTTTGCATGCCTTTACTAGTCTTTTTTTTTTTTTTTCGTGTGTGTGTGTGTGTGACGGTGTTGTTGTACTCTAAAGAAATGCACTCCCAGCTTGTCTAATGCGTTATTAATGAGATTAGAGGTTAGATTTGTGTCTCCTCTGTCATCTCCTTGTCGACTGGTGATAATATCCCTAGTCAAACTGCAGTTTGTGCCACCTAATCATGATTAAGTAAGCACTACTGAAAGTCAAATGACCGGCTGATGAGTCTGACAATCTATAAGAAACAATGTTGTGGGGAAAAGATTTTACTGAATATCCATATATGCAGGTTATTAAACTGAAAGTCACCCAAAAATTTAAATTCTATCATAATTTTCTAACCCTTATGTTGTTTCAAACCTGACTTTCTTCTGTGGAACCTAAAAAAAAAATATATATATATTTTTTTTTTTATATACAGTGATTTTCAGTGGAATCCAGTTTTGTTTTGAAACTCTTTGACTTTCATTTTTACTCCACCAAAGACAGAAAGACATACGGGATTGGAACAAAATGAGGTGGTTAAATTAAGATGAAAATAAGTTTGGGTGAACTATTCCTGCAGTCTACATGGGAAGTTGCTTTTTGCTGTTGTTGCTTATCTAGTTTCATTATTTGTGTAACCTATTTGCAGATTCCTGTTGATATGCATAGCTATCCTCTCTGCCTACTCCATACACCTGCTTCTGAAGAGTGCAGGAGTGGTTGGTGAGAACATTTTCTTTTTTATCTCTAAAGACACTCCTGATAACATTACACTCTATGTTAAAAATGCATCTTGACTTTCCATTCTGTTTGTTTGTGTGTTTAGGGATCCGTGCATATGAACAGCTCGGGAACCATGCATTTGGTCGACCTGGGAAAATCTTAGCAGCATGCATTATAACACTGCACAACATTGGAGGTAAAATTAAATGTATTATAAATTTCGGTAATTGCTCACAATGTCAACCAATAACCACTTAAAGCAATATGAGCACTGAATACAGATGTAGTACAACACTCAATGTTTCTTTTTTTGATCCAACAGCAATGTCCAGTTACCTGTTTATTGTGAAAATAGAGTTACCTCATATTATTCAGGGTCTTCTGGAAATGCCAGATAGCTCAGAGTGAGTACCAGAACACAGTACTGATCCTGATGTGCCGGATACAGTGAGGTTCAAAACTGTAAAAGTTTTAAGATTCCGAAAAAAGATAACACAAATAAACCTGATGTAAAATAAGTGAGAACTATTTTGCACTATAGATTACTATTCAATCTAAACATAGACTATTTCAAGGTCACTAATTCAAATAAGCAAATTTGTGACATTGAGCATGTGAAATCCTTTGTATCAAAGGTCAGATGTTCTCTGCTTCCACTGAAGCACAATTTGGATCCTTCTTAAATTCCAAAGTGACTTTGAACCTCACTGTAGTTCATTTTCATGTCTGTGCATGCGGCTAAAACATACTCTCATTCTGACTGCTTTTCATAATCATATCACTCCTTCTGACAAAACATTTACATTTCTTCTCTTTGTCAGTTACTGGTTTGTTGATGGGAGGTATCTCATCATTATCGTTAGTGTATTCGCCATTCTTCCCCTGACATTGATGAAACGACTTGGTAGGTTCCTGCCTCCTTTCCTCTCATTCTTTCATTTTGTTTTCTGCCTCTTGTCATTTGTCATTCCATTATATTTCATAATAATCACAATCAAACATTTACACATCTGCATTAAAGATCTGTGTTGAGTGTACCAAACGACGCTTGTAAATTCAACATTTACTGATTAAGTTTAACATTTACCGTTGCTCTGTGAAATTTCACGGGCGAAGGATTCAACACGATTAATGTAATAACTGCACATAATGTAAGAAGAATTACATTATTATTGTAATAAAATGTTTATAATGTAACAATTTTCTCAATGTAATAAAATCTTGAGCTCATAATGTAATAATACATTTTCAGTGTAATAACAATTTTTCACATAATGAAATAGGTTATTGTATGAGAAATGTATTACATTATGAACACACTGTGGCAACTTATAAAGTATTAAAAATGTTTACAATATGATAGTTATCTTTCAATACAATAAATTTGAGCACAAAACATAATAATAGTTTTATGTAAGATAAGCTATTTATACACATACACACAAACAAATGAATTCTAAAAGGAAGCATATAGTTATTTTTAGAATTAATATGTACATGAAAAGATTAAGCAAAGCATATATGTTCACTCAATATGTATCTCTATCTCTTATTTATATATATATATATATATATATATATATATATATATATATATATATATATATATATATATTATACACACATAGGCTAAATACCAGAACAAATATTTTGACTGTCCCTTGTACTGAGCTGCTGCTTTATGTGCCCACCAATGACAAAATCAAACCTACGCCCTTGCTTCACATAAAACAAAAATAAACTTGTCTTTTGCTTATTCTTCACTATAATACTATTACTGTAGCTGTTTATTCTAATTATATTTAACAAGTCTTCTTATTATACCTACACTGATTATACTCATTTATAATTCATATTCCTATTTTAGGTGTTTTTTCTCTGATGTATTCTAACAACGTCAGAATTATAGAACCCAGAATATTTTGACAATATTTTTGGTGAGTTTATAATGTAATACATTTCTCATAATGTAATAATTGTTATTACATTATGAGCTCAAGATTTTATTACATTTTGACAAAATGATTACATTATGAACATTTTATTACATTATGAGTTTCGATAAGGTTTTTTTTAAGCAGATTTCGCTCATTTTCAAGATGGTCACGTGAATTCGGCATGAGCTTGAAAAAGGATTAGCATTGGTATGGTATGAATATGTATATGCATTTATCATGTATTTATGCATTTATTTTAGGGTATCTGGGCTACACCAGTGGTTTCTCTCTTGGCTGCATGGTCTTTTTCCTCATATCTGTAAGTGCACTTTCGATCCACCTACATACAACATAAAAACACCGGTCTACATTAATAATGACTGACATGTAGTTATGACAAATAAAAGCATCTCTCTCTCCATTGTGTCTTATTAGGTCATCTACAAGAAGTTTGTCAAAGAGTATCCTGATGAACACAGCTATAACGAAACTGTGCCCACTGAAAGCATATACAACTCCGCCAATGACATGAGTGAAGCCAAATTTATAACTATCAACCCAGAGGTTAGAGATATAAACTTCAAATTAGACAATTATTATCATGCTTCACATTAAACACAGTAAATTAATCAGTTAATTTCATGTTTTTTTATTCATCACAGACTGCTTTCACCATTCCCATTATGGCATTTGCTTTTGTGTGTCACCCTGAAGTGTTGCCCATTTACACAGAACTCAAAAAGTAAGATTGGGATTGCACTTTTGTTCATTCACAATGGCTTTAAAAATCAATTTTTTTTTTTTAATATACTGATATATTTGCTTTTTTGTCTCCTTGTTATTTCAGTCCAAGCAAGAAACGCATGCAAAATGTTGCTAATATCTCCATTTTGGCCATGTTTGTCATGTACCTGCTGACTGCCACCTTTGGCTACCTCACATTCTATGGTAAGAGAAACTTTACAAACAAAAAACTATACCTAGAACTATGGCATTTACAGTAAATAACCAAAGTTCCAAAATTTCAAGGTTTGTGATATTTGAAAAATGTTTAACAATCACCGTGTCTACATATGTGTAGGAAATGTGAAGCCAGAGCTTCTGGAGATGTACAGTAAAAAAGACACCCTGATGCTGTGTGTTCGGCTGGCTGTGCTGATAGCAGTGACACTGACCGTTCCCGTGGTCCTTTTCCCGGTACTTTAATTTTCCTGGTTTTCCTGGCTCATTAGTTATTGCTTGCGTATAATTCCTCTGAGTATTGACAGTGCTTCATTGTTTTTCTGTAGATTCGTCGTGCCGTCTTGCAGCTTCTTTTCCCTGATAAGCCTTTCCACTGGGTGCATCACATCTCCATCGCTGTATGCCTCCTCTTCTTAGTCAACCTGCTCGTCATCTTCGTCCCCAACATTCGTGACATCTTCGGCTTCATCGGTAAGTCAGATCTGCCACATGAGGATTTAATGGTTACATGAACATAATACAAATGCAGAACTAAGCTGAATGATTTTTGTTTTAGGTGCCACATCTGCTCCCAGCCTCATTTTCATTCTTCCGGGAATATTCTACATTCGCATCGTCTCTGAAGAACAGGAGCCGTTGAAATCTCGGCCAAAGATCCAGGTGAGAATCAGACAGAATGTAAGTTCATTCTCACAGATCTATGGCTTCTTTTTTTCTCACTTTCTGTTATGTTTTCCAGGCGATTGCATTTGTGACACTGGGTTTCATCTTCATGATTATGAGCATTACGTTCATAATAGTAGAGTGGGTCACCGGAAAGAAGACGTCGGGTGGCCACTGAGAGAGCACAACTGAAGACCAAATCTAATACAGAACAGAAACTCATCCTCTGCACCAGGTTCAATTTCACTTAGTTTGATAGATATCAAACACGTTAACTCCTCAATTTCTGTATGTCCAAAATAAAAAATGGCTAGTTACCTAAATTCAAGAAGAATGCAAAGAAGAGTGGTAACAAACATATGATCTTGAATAATTAGAGCTATGATGTCTACACTGGACGCGACAGGTGTCGGGCTGCGCCACTCGTATCCGGTGTAGACACGGTGTAAGAACATTTTGAAACTATTTATGGAGTTTTTAATGAAAGTCAATTTTACACACAAAGGTATTGCTGTTATGACTGGCAGATGGAATGGAACTTCCTAAACTATACAAAACTGGTGAAAAACTGTGATACTGAGATGAGAATTCACTCGTCTATATTGCCAAAGTTGTAAACATGCAGTTTGAAATCTACCTCCTTCTACACAGAGCAATTTTACAGTTACAGCGTCTGTTTTTACAGCTCATAGTGCATATTTTGGGCTCCAAAAATCTTTTATTATGAAAACTCTGGTTTAATATACAATTTTCATTCTGAAAACAATTTTATCAACGTGAAATGTTAGAATCTGATGATCCTAGACAATAGACTAATTTGATCATAATCTTCAAATATATATTTTTTTTGTTTTCTTGTTTATCCTAAAACTGATCCTTAAACATTTTATTTCCAGAGTTAATTTTGATTTTGAATCCCACATATGCAATTTGGTCTCAAACCTTTGGACCCCACTGTATGTGAATTTCAGTTAATTTAATTTTTGATGAATAATAGGCAGTTCTATTAGTCAACATTTCTAAAAACATTATTTAATTAGGAAGAGTGTACAGTTTTGTGATGAACTTCAGCATTAAGCGCAATGCTTAAATGTCAGAGGAAGAACCTGAAGTTAATGTATTGTATTTATTGGTATTTTTATGTCTCGTTGCATCATCAAAGAAATGAAATCTATAGTACAATATGTCTTACAGTACACAATTAGTGTTTAGCGCAGTTCTCGTTACCGTTATATGACAACATTTCTTTACTCTGTTTTAGAGAGGAGAAGGAATATAAATGTCTGAATACTAATTATTTAGTAGTATTCCAGAAACACACGACACTGTTGGGGATTTTTCATGTTGTATGTCATTTTGTTTGTTGTATAATTGGAAAAACTTTTTGAACATCTTGAAAATGAGTATACTTTTAACAAACTTGAAAAATGTTGTTGGAATAATTTATTTGTGGTTTACATGGTGACATGTTGTGTTACAGTAACAAAAAATTCCACTCCAGAAACGGGCCGAACAATGAATGATGTTGATAACTTTTTTTCTGAAAGGTCACTACAGTATAACACAGCATTGACAGGCCTGCAGAATTCATTAACAACAATAAGCTCACAGAAATGTTTCAGTGGTCATACTATGCCCATCTGTGTTACTCCTCATCAGTATTTGTGAGTTTACATGGACCAGGACTAAAGATTTTTCCTGCTGGACATAACAACTACTTTATCATAAATGTCAGCATGTATGGTTGTTTTGTATAGTCTTTTATGTACATATTGTGTGTGAAATGGAACAAGCTTTCCATTAATTGTTGTACATCAGTGTACATATTCTGTGTACGTATTCTTTTTCTGCACAGATTGGGCCTGAATGGTGAGCGAAAATGAAGCCTAATACATTTAATTTAATTCACATTTCCCCATGATTGTTTTTTATAAAGTGCCTGACATAAAATAAATGGAAACAACTGTAGCATTCTGCAGTGGATAATTAGAAATACATGTATTGTTGAAAACATTGATCCTGAATAATAACGTTGAAATATTGTGTAAAAACGATGGGTTTATTATATAAAACTATTTTGTACAAAAAAAAAAAAAAATCCAACCAAAATCCATATAGAGTATGTTTTATGTATTTGCAACATCACGAACACAGTCTAGAGCAATTTCATTCCCAAATGAGTATGAATCGTTTGACTAAATGATTCAGATTCATTAAATGATTCATTGACTCACTTAAACTGATGTCTGAAAAAGAAATTATATATATATATATATATATATATATATATATATACGTTCCGTCCATATAAGCTGCGAATGCGCCATACCCAGGCCGTCTGAGAGAATGAGTTCACGGGCTAATGAATATAAACATGATTATAAGTTGATCCCTTGTCATTTGAGATGTGATTTAAAGCTTAATAAATTGTTGGGAATATGTATGTAAAATTATTTATTTGAAAACAATGGTCATTTTCTGTAAATCTACGTGAGTGACGGAAGCTTCCGGTAAGCGGATTCTCCTCAGTTTTGGCGCCTCCGCTCTGTGGCTGTGACCAGGCCCGGATTAACACAGTGTAGTGCCCTAGGGTGACCACATTTGAAGTGCCCCCGTTTTTTAATAAAAAAAAAAAATTCCATAAGAACAGGTAGAATAAGAAGAATAAGTTACTAATCAAAAGAAATCATTTAACAAAATTAGTTTCCACTACAAAGGTGGCACAGAAGAACACAAAAGTGGCATGTAGGTAAATTTACAGACATTTAGAGAGGCTCAGAGGTGGCATGGATGTTTTAAATTCATAACAATGTTGTGAGATTAATGTTTTAAATATAACATTTTGAATATAGAACTATTGTTTGATTGAAATTATTTAAATAACTGAAAGGACACTTTAAACATAAAATAAAACTGCCAACAGGTGGCGGTAAATCACTGATTCGTTTGAACAGCTGATTCATTCAGGAACGAAGCAAGTGACTCACTTTATGAGTGGGTAATTGAATCACTGACTCACTAGACTCATTTAAAAACGCAGGTTCATTCATAAATGAAACACCGCTATGTTTGAATGGAGACGCGCATGACTCGGCTGTGACTGTTTGAAACTATGTTCCTTGACTAAATAGAGCAAAATCAGGCAATATTGTTAAAAGTCATACAATGTACATCACTTTATATAACTTATTGTTTATTGAGCTGTTGTATTAATTTAATATCACATTTACAAACACCTTTAATAATCTTTAAAAGCTGTTACTCACTTCAGCAATCTCACAAAACTCCATTATAATCAATGAAGCTCTCTACACTGCACAACGAATCTCTTATTTACACCATCTACACTTTGTTTGTTATAACGAGAGCATTTGTGAGCGTGCATAACTCAGCAATGAACAAAAGTATTTTGAGCAGTGAGTGGATTCTGATTAACATTGCATTCAAGGAATCAACATATGTCTGCGATACATTACTCAACGCTGCACAAACACGCAAGTAGAAATCTTTGAAGCTCCTCTCAGCGCAAACACAAATAGCCTATGCTGATCCAACCCATTCTCACACCCAACTCGTCACATATTGAAGCTTGGTCAGGACCACTTGGCGTCGCTTTTGACGCTCAAGGTACCCCTTAGCGTCATTTTTCGACTTGCAGGGTCCTCCATTGCTTTAAATAGGAAACCCTTAGCGTCATTTTTCGACTTGCAGGGTCCTCCATTGCTTTAAATAGGAAACCCTTAGCGTCATTTTTCGACTTGCAGGGTCCTCCATTGCTTTAAATAGGAAACCCTTAGCGTCATTTTTCGACTTGCAGGGTCCTCCATTGCTTTAAATAGGAAACCCTTAGCGTCATTTTTCGACTTGCAGGGTCCTCCATTGCTTTAAATAGGAAACCCTTAGCGTCATTTTTCGACTTGCAGGGTCCTCCATTGCTTTAAATAGGAAACCCTTAGCGTCATTTTTCGACTTGCAGGGTCCTCCATTGCTTTAAATAGGAAACCCTTAGCGTCATTTTTCGACTTGCAGGGTCCTCCATTGCTTTAAATAGGAAACCCTTAGCGTCATTTTTCGACTTGCAGGGTCCTCCATTGCTTTAAATAGGAAACCCTTAGCGTCATTTTTCGACTTGCAGGGTCCTCCATTGCTTTAAATAGGAAACCCTTAGCGTCATTTTTCGACTTGCAGGGTCCTCCATTGCTTTAAATAGGAAACCCTTAGCGTCATTTTTCGACTTGCAGGGTCCTCCATTGCTTTAAATAGGAAACCCTTAGCGTCATTTTTCGACTTGCAGGGTCCTCCATTGCTTTAAATAGGAAACCCTTAGCGTCATTTTTCGACTTGCAGGGTCCTCCATTGCTTTAAATAGGAAACCCTTAGCGTCATTTTTCGACTTGCAGGGTCCTCCATTGCTTTAAATAGGTACCCCTTAGCGTCATTTTTCGACTTGCAGGGTCCTCCATTGCTTTAAATAGGAAACCCTTAGCGTCAATATGCCGACGCCATACTGGGAATTTTATCGTCATAATTAAATTATATATTGTGTAATAACATTGCCATTATTGCATATATGTTGGGGTGTGATTTTTCAATGTAAACAGCCACAACAGTTTTATTTATATTACATTATTTACACATTATGAGCACATAACCCAACCCCTGCCCCTAAATTTGTCAATAAAACACAAGATATAACAGGCAGATACAACTACTGTCATAATTTATTCAAAAATATTAATATTCCAAGTCTTCCGAGGCAAAACATTTGATTTCTGAAAGGTCACTACAGTATAACACAGCATTGACAGGCCTGCAGAATTCATTAACAACAATAAGCTCACAGAAATGTTTCAGTGGTCATACTATGCCCATCTGTGTTACTCCTCATCAGTATTTGTGAGTTTACATGGACCAGGACTAAAGATTTTTCCTGCTGGACATAACAACTACTTTATCATAAATGTCAGCATGTATGGTTGTTTTGTATAGTCTTTTATGTACATATTGTGTGTGAAATGGAACAAGCTTTCCATTAATTGTTGTACATCAGTGTACATATTCTGTGTACGTATTCTTTTTCTGCACAGATTGGGCCTGAATGGTGAGCGAAAATGAAGCCTAATACATTTAATTTAATTCACATTTCCCCATGATTGTTTTTATAAAGTGCCTGACATAAAATAAATGGAAACAACTGTAGCATTCTGCAGTGGATAATTAGAAATACATGTATTGTTGAAAACATTGATCCTGAATAATAACGTTGAAATATTGTGTAAAAACGATGGGTTTATTATATAAAACTATTTTGTACAAAAAAAAAAAAATCCAACCAAAATCCATATAGAGTATGTTTTATGTATTTGCAACATCACGAACACAGTCTAGAGCAATTTCATTCCCAAATGAGTATGAATCGTTTGACTAAATGATTCAGATTCATTAAATGATTCATTGACTCACTTAAACTGATGTCTGAAAAGAAATTATATATATATATATATATATATATATATATATATATATATATACGTTCCGTCCATATAAGCTGCGAATGCGCCATACCCAGGCCGTCTGAGAGAATGAGTTCACGGGCTAATGAATATAAACATGATTATAAGTTGATCCCTTGTCATTTGAGATGTGATTTAAAGCTTAATAAATTGTTGGGAATATGTATGTAAAATTATTTATATTTTTACAAATGCATGCAAACCATTAAACTAAGACAAACAACTGAAAACAACGGCGGAGAACGTATTGTCATTTTCCATAAGCGTCTTGACCTGACGCATAAAGCAAGCAATTGAAAGCAATGGAGTTCCTATTTTGTCATATAATGACGCCTAGGCGCACTTTGGCGTCTTCATAGTGACGCGAAGGCGTTTGACCATGCTTCAGTTTTTGACGCCTTGGGAGTGAGAATGGGTTGGCTGATCGGGTTAGTCGCACAGGTGCTCCTAAATATGTTTTGATAGTCGCACACAGTAGCTACTTTTCAGTCGCCCTGTATAGCCCTGGCAATGTGTCATGATATTTTCTCTTCTTTTTAAAAATTTACGTTTCGACAACCGCCAAGTCGATGCTGCCTATCCATTTGTGAATAAATATGCTCGACTCTGACTGGGGGGAGGGGGCAAATACACTGGGACCTGACCCAATCGCAATTCTTTATATGCGTGCATATATTTGATATTCTCTCTGTATATTGTATCATTAACTGTTCATTTTCTATGCATCTGTATCTCTTCCAGCAAAATAATATATACAAAACATGAAAAATATTTTAAAGGTCTTGTCATTATCGTAATCACTTGGTGCCCCTATTGGCTGGTGCCCCAGGGCACTCGCCCAATCCCGTCTATGGATAATCCGGCCCTGGCTGTGACTCGTCAGGATTGTAGCGCGTTCTCAGTGTTTTGCTGGTAGACGACTGATTTCATGCAAGAGGTAAGCTGTCCGAGAAGCGCTCGCCCAAGTGGAAAAATGCGCTGTTGCTGCCAGATCTCGATTGCCGAAAATTACATTGTGTTTGATGCAAATCTCGACTAAATCATATGAAAAAAAAAACATCATAACTATATATTTTCATGCTTTCTCAAGTAAAGCAAATTTTGAAAGTCCACTAAAAACATATCTGGTCATAGACAATGTTGAAGACGTTTATTGTCAACATGCCTAAGTAGTAAATAAAATAAAAAAAAGTTTATAAAAATGTATATAAAATTTGAAATAATAACAAACATCAGGAAAAAATAGGAAACAATACCTTTGTTTTCTATATACTTGTGTCCCTTACAGTTAAAGTCCTTCTGTGATTTTATTGTTGTTTGCAATGTTACTTGGCAATATTTTAAAGATATTATTATTATTATTATTTATTTATTTTTATTTTTTGGTATTTTGCATGGTCTATTATTGTCATCCTGGTGGGAGTTTTAACTCCTATTTACTGGGAATAAAAAATAAATGTGAAAAAAAAGCATTCATTCAGTTGATGCAGAGACGTACAGGTGCTGGTCATATAATTAGAATATCATCAAAAAGTTGATTTATTTCACTAATTCCATTCAAAAAGTGAAACTTGTATATTATATTCATTCATTACACACAGACTGATATATTTCAAATGCTTATTTCCTTTAATTTTGATGATTAGAGCTTACAGCTCATGAAAGTCAAAAATCAGTATCTCAAAATATTAGAATATTACTTAAGACCAATACAAAGAAAGGATTTTTAGAAATCTTGGCCAACTGAAAAGTATGAAAATGAAAGGTATGAGCATGTACAGCACTCAATACTTAGTTGGGGCTCCTTTTGCCTGAATTACTGCAGCAATGCGGCGTGGCATGGAGTCGATCAGTCTGTGGCACTGCTCAGGTGTTATGAGAGCCCAGGTTGCTCTGATAGTGGCCTTCAGCTCATCTGCATTGTTGGGTCTGGTGTCTCTCATCTTCCTCTTGAAGGTTCAGGTCAGGCGAGTTTGCTGGCCAATCAAGCACAGTAACACTATGGTCGTTGAACCAGCTTTTGGTACCTTTGGCAGTGTGGGCAGGTGCCAAGTCCTGCTGGAAAATGAAATCAGCATCTCCATAAAGCTTGTCAACAGAAGGAAGCATGAAGTGCTCTAAAATTTCCTGGTAGATGGCTGTGTTGACTGTGGACTTCAGAAAACACAGTGGACCAACACCAGCAGATGACATGGCAGCCCAAATCATCACTGACTGTGGAAACTTCACACTGGACTTCAAGCAACATGGATTCTGTGCCTCTCCACTCTTCCTTCAGACTCTGGGACCTTGATTTCCAAATAAAATGTAAAATTTACTTTCATCTGAAAAGAGGACTTTGGACCACTGAGCAACAGTCTATTTCTTTTTCTCCACAGCCCAGTTAAGATGCTTCTGACGTTGTCTCTGGTTCAGAAGTGGCTTGGTAGCCCTTTTCCTGAAGACGTCTGAGCGTGGTGACTCTTGATGCACTGACTCCAGCTTCAGTTCTCTCCTTGTGAAGCTCTCCCAAGTGTTTGAATCGGCTTTGCTTGACTGTATTCTCAAGCTTGCGGTCATCCCTGTTGCTTGTGCACCTTTTCCTACCCAAATTCTTCCTTCCAGTCAACTTTGCATTTAATATGCTTTGATACAGCACTCTGTAAACAGCCACACCTTTCAGTAATGACCTTCTGTGACTTACCCTCTTTGTGGAGAGTGTCAATGTTCGTCTTCTGGATCATTGCCAAGTCAGCAGTCTTCCCCATTATTGTGGTTTCAAAGAACAAGAGATACCCAGAATTTATACTGTAGGTGAAAAGGAATCTGCTTTCTATAGTTAGGTGGAATGCTAGTCCACTACGGAACTCCCGAAAGAAGTGTGACTGGAGACAGATGATTGTTTGTCCGTTTAATCTCTTCAGGCTGGGTCACTTTACATCCTCCAGCATTGTACAGTCATTAAATTAACAGAAGTAGTAAATGTGGTTTAATCTGGAATAAACAAATAAAATATCAGAATCCGTCTGTATACAGTTACATAAACATGTGCCTTAATACAACTTCTCTATACATTAATATTAAGTACAACCCGATAAATGGCGCTAAACATATGCACGTAAATCACGCTAGCATGACTACTGCATATTCTGCATAAACTTAACTACAATATGATCCGGTGACCACAATCAGACATGCAGCGGTAACATCATCGCAATATGACCGGTAAAGAAAGATATTAACTTACATTCATGCACGCACATTTACCACTCAATGAGAATAGCGGCAGAGAACGAAACTGAAAGTAAACTGGAACCGCGCCGGCGGAACTGCAGTCAGTACAATCTCTGTACGCGCACGTCACACGCACTTTGATAAATGAATAAGGAATTTAGTACAGTAGGGATGGTCATTTATTCAAACTCAAATGTAAATATTCTAATATTTTGAGATACTGATTTTTGACTTTCATGAGCTGTAAGCTCTAATCATCAAAATTAAAAGAAATAAACATTTGAAATATATCAGTCTGTGTGTAATGAATGAATATAATATACAAGTTTCACTTTTTGAATGGAATTAGTGAAATAAATCAACTTTTTGATGATATTCTAATTATATGACCAGCACCTGTATAGACCGGGTGAATCCCCCATCTCCCCACGCTCTGAATATTACGTATCATAACGTAACTACGTGTAAACGTTATTTGGCGAGTTTTACTTGGTTTTCTAGCATTCGAATAACTATGGATAAACCTGAAACGATAGAAGCAGGATTGGAGATGATGAATTTCATTTACAAATAGCCTAAGGTAGGAATGTGCATAATTTTAAATCGACACCTGCCATTGTGTTTTCCTCTTTGAGTGTGTCCTAAAAGCGATGAGGAGGGGGGTCTTAATCTTAGTACTCAGCATACCCTGTTAAAAAAGTCACCGCTCGCCACTGATATATATATATATATATATATATATATATATATGAAATTTGTGCTGTTTATAATTTATATATGTACCTGTGTTTGGTTATCACACAGATGTTATTCATATGGGGTTTAAGGACTAACAACTATCAACTAAAAGTCTAAATTTTAAGGCAATAAACTCATGATTAGATGCGCCGCCTACAAGGCAGGTTGGTAGACAGCAGGGGGCGCCCTAGATCGTAACCACATTTTGTTTTTTGTTTTTTTAATTAGCCTATATATGTTTACAAAGATAGACTCACCAATATACAGGTGCATCTTTTTGTTTGTAACTTATTTCAAAAAGTGAAACTTTCATATATTCTAGATTCATTACATGTAAAGTAAAACGTTTCAAAAGTTTTTTTGTTTTGTTTTAATTTTGATGATTAAAGCTTACAGCTCATGAAAGTCAAAAATCCATTATCTCAAAATCTTAGAATATTTCCTAAGATCAATAAAAAAAAATTAAAAAAAGGATTTGCAAAACAGAAAAGTTCAAGTTCTTTAAAGTATTGTTCATTTATGCAGGCCGGATTAACACAGTGTAGTGCCCTAGGGTGACCACATTTGAAGTGCCCCCCGTTTTTAATAAAAAAAAAAAATTCCATAAGAACAGGTAGAATAAGAAGAATAAGTTACTAATCAAAAGAAATCATTTAACAAAATTAGTTTCCACTACAAAGGTGGCACAGAAGAACACAAAAGTGGCATGTAGGTAAATTTACAGACATTTAGAGAGGCTCAGAGGTGGCATGGATGTTTTAAATTCATAACAATGTTGTGAGATTAATGTTTTAAATATAACATTTTGAATATAGAACTATTGTTTGATTGAAATTATTTAAATAACTGAAAGGACACTTTAAACATAAAAATAAAACTGCCAACAGGTGGCGGTAAATCACTGATTCGTTTGAACAGCTGATTCATTCAGGAACGAAGCAAGTGACTCACTTTATGAGTGGGTAATTGAATCACTGACTCACTAGACTCATTTAAAAACGCAGGTTCATTCATAAATGAAACACCGCTATGTTTGAATGGAGACGCAGCTGGCTCGGCTGTGACTGTTTGAAACTATGTTCCTTGACTAAATAGAGCAAAATCAGGCAATATTGTTAAAAGTCATACAATGTACATCACTTTATATAACTTATTGTTTATTGAGCTGTTGTATTAATTTAATATCACATTTACAAACACCTTTAATAATCTTTAAAAGCTGTTACTCACTTCAGCAATCTCACAAAACTCCATTATAATCAATGAAGCTCTCTACACTGCACAACGAATCTCTTATTTACACCATCTACACTTTGTTTGTTATAACGAGAGCATTTGTGAGCGTGCATAACTCAGCAATGAACAAAAGTATTTTGAGCAGTGAGTGGATTCTGATTAACATTGCATTCAAGGAATCAACATATGTCTGCGATACATTACTCAACGCTGCACAAACACGCAAGTAGAAATCTTTGAAGCTCCTCTCAGCGCAAACACAAATAGCCTATGCTGATCCAACCCATTCTCACACCCAACTCGTCACATATTGAAGCTTGGTCAGGACCACTTGGCGTCGCTTTTGACGCTCAAGGTACCCCTTAGCGTCATTTTTCGACTTGCAGGGTCCTCCGTTGCTTTAAATAGGAAACCCTTAGCGTCAATATGCCGACGCCATACTGGGAATTTTATCGTCATAATTAAATTATATATTGTGTAATAACATTGCCATTATTGCATATATGTTGGGGTGTGATTTTTCAATGTAAACAGCCACAACAGTTTTATTTATATTACATTATTTACACATTATGAGCACATAACCCAACCCCTGCCCCTAAATTTGTCAATAAAACACAAGATATAACAGGCAGATACAACTACTGTCATAATTTATTCAAAAAATATTAATATTCCAAGTCTTCCGAGGCAAAACATTTGATTTGTGAGAGGAGTAGACGTTAAGCTCATCCCGTATGCAGTCTGTGCGCGAATTCAAAAAATGCCGCCAGAAGAAGCCTTGGTTGTGAAATGCTATTGGCTCTTGTGTGTCTCGTGACCGATTGCGTTTTGCTGTTCTGACAGGCTATTGGCTCTTCTGTGTCTCGTGACCAATTGCGTCATGCTACGGGACTTGAGTATCTTTTGAATGAGATGTGAGCGTTAACGGAGCGGGATCATTTTCAGCGATTAAAACCTTATGTTTTGCTCTCTTCTTCTCATAAAGACTTCGTATGGCTTCAGAAGACCTGGAATGCAGCACGACTTGTTTGTAATGCTTTTATACTGCTTGTTTATGGGCAGTTTTGCAATAAACACCGGTGACTTAACTTACATTTGCCTGTTAACTGTTACGTGTTTTATGTTGTTCAGAAGTGGGTAGGTTTAGGGTAGGGGTGGGTAAGGTGCTCCAATAAAAGTATAAATGTATATAAAATTATTTATATTTTTTACAAATGCATGCAAACCATTAAACTAAGACAAACAACTGAAAACAACGGCGGAGAACGTATTGTCATTTTCCATAAGCGTCTTGACCTGACGCATAAAGCAAGCAATTGAAAGCAATGGAGTTCCTATTTTGTCATATAATGACGCCTAGGCGCACTTTTGGCGTCTTCATAGTGACGCGAAGGCGTTTGACCATGCTTCAGTTTTTGACGCCTTGGGAGTGAGAATGGGTTGGCTGATCGGGTTAGTCGCACAGGTGCTCCTAAATATGTTTTGATAGTCGCACACAGTAGCTACTTTTCAGTCGCCCTGTATAGCCCTGGCAATGTGTCATGATATTTTCTCTTCTTTTTTTAAAAAATTTACGTTTCGCACAACCGCCAAGTCGATGCTGCCTATCCATTTGTGAATAAATATGCTCGACTCTGACTGGGGGAAGGGGGCAAATACACTGGGACCTGACCCAATCGCAATTCTTTATATGCGTGCATATATTTGATATTCTCTCTGTATATTGTATCATTAACTGTTCATTTTCTATGCATCTGTATCTCTTCCAGCAAAATAATATATACAAAACATGAAAAAATATTTTAAAGGTCTTGTCATTATCGTAATCACTTGGTGCCCCCCTATTGGCTGGTGCCCCAGGGCACTCGCCCAATCCCGTCTATGGATAATCCGGCCCTGCATTTATGCACTCAATACTTGGTCGGGGCTCCTTTAGCACAGATTCCAGCATCAGTGAGGTGTTGCATGGAAGCAATCAGCCTGTGGCACTGCTGAGGCACTATTGAGTCTTCAGCTCGTCTGGATTGTTGGATCCACTGTTTCTCATCTTTCTCTTGAAAATATTGATTGCACATGGGGTTCAGATCAGGCATGTTGGCTGGCCAATCAAGAACAGTAATATCATGGCACTGTTTTGGCACTGTGGGCAAGTGTTAAAGTCCTGCTGGAAAAGGAAATCAGCATCTCCATAAAGCATGTCAGCAGATGGAAGCATAAAGTGCTCAAAATCTCCTGGTAGACAGCTGCATGCATTGATTTTGGACTTGATAAAACACAATGGACCAACACCAGCCGACGTCACAGCACCCCAAATCATTACTGACTTCGGAAACTTCACACTGGCATTTCAAGCAGCTTGGATTCTGTGCCTCTCCAGTCTTCCTCCCGACTCCAGACCTTGATTTCCAAATGAAATGCAAAATTTACTTTTATCTGAAAAGAGGACTTTGGACCACTGAGCAGCAGTCCAGTTATTTTTCTCCTTAGCCCAGGTAAGTTGCTTCTGACGTGGTTTCTGCTTCAGAAGTGGCTTGGCAGCCCTTTTCCTGAAGACGTCTGAGCGTGGTGACTCTTGATGCACTGACTCCAGCTTCAGTTCTCTCCTTGTGAAGCTCTCACAAGTGTCTAAATCAGCTTTGCTTGACAGTATTCTCCAGCTTGCGCTTTGCGGTCATCCCTGTTGCAAGTGCACCTTTTCCTACTCAATTTCTTCCTTCTGGTCAACTTTGCATTTAATATGCTTTGATACAGCACTCTGTGAACAGCTACCCCTTTCAGTCAAGTCAAGTCAAGTCACCTTTATTTATATAGCGCTTTTACAATACAGATTGTGTCAAAGCACTTAACAGTATCAAATTGGAGGATAGAGTGTCAGTAATGTATAATGATAAGATTAAACACTCAATTTTCAGTTAAAGGCATTTCATTATTGAATTCAGAGATGTCATTGTCTAGCTCAGTTTAGTTTAAATAGTATCTGTGCAATCAAATCGGCGATAATCGCTAGAAATTAAGTGTCCCCAACTGAGCAAGCCAGAGGCGACAGCGGCAAGGAACCAAAACTCCTCTGAGACATAATGGAGAAAAACCTTGGGAGAAACCAGGCTCAGTCGGGGCCAGTTCTCCTCTGACCAGACGAAACCCGCAGTTCAAAAGTTTCTATTTCTATTTTAATTTTGTTGCAATTTCTAACAATAGTAGTATTATGTAGTTAGGTATTTTATTATATTTTAGTTATTTTGTTATTTTTGGTTGATATATCTGGGGATATATCTCTGGGGTCATCCGGGCGTCCTGGTCTCCGCCCGACGATCAGGGCCGCAGAGCGTCACCTCCGGCGCCGACCCACCATCTGATCGGACACGGACCGAGAAACAGACTAGGAAAAAACAGACAAACATTAGCGCAGATGCCATTCAACTTACGATGTAACGAGTACATCGTGTGTTATGGGGAGTGTTCCCGGTTCGGTTGATCTAATTAATGCAGCCTAACAATCCTTTAACGGATTTGAATAATAGAAGCGTATTAATGTGTTATGTGTAAGCCAGGCTAAAGAGATGGGTCTTTAATCTAGATTTAAACTGACAGAGTGTGTCTGCCTCCCGAACAGTGTTAGGTAGACTGTTCCAGAGTTTGGGTGCTAAATAGGAAAAGGATCTGCCGCCCGCAGTCGATTTTGATATTCTAGGTATTATCAAACGGCCAGAGTTTTGAGAACGCAGCGGACGTGGAGGACTATAATGCGATAAGAGCTCGCTCAAGTACTGAGGAGCTAAACCATTCAGGGCTTTATAAGTAATTAACAAGATTTTAAAATCTATCCGATGCTTGATAGGGAGCCAGTGCAGTGTTGACAGAACCGGGCTAATATGGTCATATTTCCTGGTTCTAGTAAGGACTCTAGCTGCTGCATTTTGGACCAACTGTAGTTTGTTGATCAAGCGTGCAGAACAACCACCCAATAAAGCATTACAATAGTCTAACCTTGAGGTCATAAACGCATGAATTAACATTTCTGCATTTGACGTTGAGAGCATTGGTCGCAATTTAGATATGCTTTTGAGATGAAAAATGCAGTTTTACAGATGCTAGAAA
The DNA here is from genome assembly GCF_012432095.1 of Onychostoma macrolepis. Lineage (NCBI taxonomy): Eukaryota > Metazoa > Chordata > Actinopteri > Cypriniformes > Cyprinidae > Onychostoma > Onychostoma macrolepis. The sequence goes on along the minus strand of NC_081162.1, from coordinate 15,280,860 downwards.
CATGGCTTTCAAATGACAGATTGCTATCGAACAGCACACCTAGGTTCCTGACTGATGAAGAAGAATTGACAGAGCAGCCGTCAAGTGTTAGATAATGTTCTAGGTTACATGTGGGGTTTTAGGTCCGATAATTAACACCTCTGTTTTTCAGAATTTAGCAGTAAAAATTACTCGTCATCCAGTTTTTATATCGACTATGCATTCCGTTAGTTTCTCAATTTGGTGTGTTTCACCGGGCCGCGAAGAAATATAGAGCTGAGTATCATCAGCATAACAGTGAAAGCTAACACCATGTCTCCTGATAATATCTCCCAAGGGTAACATATAGGCGTGAAAAGTAACGGCCCTAGTACTGAGCCTTGAGGTACTCCATACTGCACTTGTGATCGATATGATACCTCTTCATTCACTGCTACGAACTGATGGCGGTCAGATAAGTACGATTTGAACCATGCTAAGGCACTTCCACTAATGCCAACAAAGTTTTGTAGTCTATTCAAAAGAATGTCGTGGTCGATAGTGTCGAGCAGCGCTAAGATCCAGTAGAACTAATAAAGAGATACAACCACAATCAGATGATAGAAGCAGGTCATTTGTAACTCTAATGAGAGCAGTCTCAGTACTATGATACGATCTAAATCCTGACTGGAATTCCTCACAGATATCATTTTCTCTAGGAAGGAATATAATTGTGAGGATACTACCTTTCTAGTATCTTTGACAGAAAAGGGAGATTTGAGATCGGTCTGTAATTAACTAGATCTTTGGGGTCAAGTTGTGGTTTTTTAATGAGAGGCTTAATAACAGCCAATTTGAAGGTTTTGGGGACATATCCTAATGACAATGATGAATTAATAATAGCCAAAAGAGGATCTATGACTTCTGGAAGTAGCTCTTTTAGTAGTTTAGATGGAATCGGGTCTAACATACATGATGTTGGTTTAGATGATTTAACAAGTTTATACAATTCTTCCTCTCCTACAGTAGAGAATGAGTGGAATTGTTCCTCAGGGGGTCTATTGTGCGCTATCTGATGCGATACTGTAGTTGACGGCTGCAGGGATACAATTTTATCTCTGATAGTATCGATCTTGGAAGTGAAGTAATTCATAAAGTCATTACTGCTATGCTCTTGGGAAATGCCAACACCTGTTGATGCTTGATTTTTCGTTAATTTAGTTACTGTATTGAATAAATATCGGGGGTTATGTTTGTTTTCTTCTAGAAGAGACGAAAAGTAATCAGATCTAGCAGTTTTTAATGCTTTTCTGTAGGATAGGGTACTTTCCCGCCAAGCTAAACGAAATACCTCTAATTTAGTTTTCCTCCAGCTGCGCTCCATTTTCCGGGCTGCTCTCTTTAGGGCGCGAGTGTGCTCATTATACCACGGTGTTGGACTCTTATCCTTAATCTTCCTTAAGCGTAAAGGAGCAACCGCATCTAAAGTGCTAGAAAAGAGAGAGTCCATAGTTCCTGTTACATCATCAAGTTGTTCTGAGCTATTGGATATGCTGAGGAACTGAGATAAGTCAGGAAGATTATTTATAAAGCAGTCTTTTGTGGTAGAGGTAATGGTTCTACCATATTTGTAACAAGAAGTTGGCTTTACAGCTTTAGCTATATGGAATATACAGGAGACTAGATAATGATCTGAGATATCATCGCTCTGCTGCAAAATTTCAACGCCACTGACATCAATTCCATGTGACAGTATTAAATCTAGAGTATGATTTCGACAATGAGTAGGTCCTGACACGTGTTGTTTAACACCAATTGAGTTTAGAATGTCTATAAATGCTGATCCCAACGAATCTCTGTCATTATCAACATGGATATTAAAATCACCAACGATTAGGACTTTATCTGCAGTCAGCACTAACTCTGATAGAAGATCAGAAAATTCTTTAATAAAGTCTGTATGGTGCCCTGGTGGCCTGTATACAGTAGCCAGTACAAACATCACAGGGATTTATCATTAACACTTGTTTCTTTGGATAACGTTATATGAAGCACCATTACTTGAGCGAATTATACTTGAAACCCAACCTCTGAGAGATACTGAAAATATTTCTATAAATTGTAGCAACACCTCCCCTTTACCTTTTGGACGCGGTTCATGTTTGTAACAGTAATCTTGGGGTGTAGACTCGTTTAAAGTAATGTAATCATCTTGTTTTAGCCAGGTTTCTGTCAGACAAAGCACATCTAGTTTATGGTCAGTGAACATATCATTTACAAAAGTGCTTTTGAAGAAAGGGATCTAATATTTAATAAGCCAAGCTTTATCATGTGTTTATCTGTATTATATCGTTTTTTATTTGTTGAACATCAATTAAATTGTTACTATTACTTTGGTTTGGATGTTTTCTGTATTTTCTAGTTCGGGAACAGACACAGTCTCTATAGTGTGATATCTAGGTGAAAAAGTTTCTATGTGCTGAGAGTTAACTGACTTTGGTGGCGTGAGGCGGCTAGCAGACGATCGGTTTAGCCAGTCTGTCTGCTTCCTGACCTTTCAGTAATGACCCTCTGTGACTTACCCTCTTTGTGGAGGCTGTCAATGATTGTCTTCTGGACCATTGCCAAGTCAGCAGTCTTCCCCATTATTGTGGTTTCAAAGAACAAGAGATACCCAGAATTTATACTGTAGGGATGGTCATTTAATGAAGCTCAAATGTAAATATTCTAATATTTTGAGATACTGGATTTTTGACTTTCATGAGCTGTAAACTCTAATCATCAAAATTAAAACAGAAAAAAAAAAACATTTGAAATGTTTTACTTTACATGTTATGCATCTAGAAAATATGAAAGTTTCACTTTTTGAAACAAGTTTCATAAAAATAAACTTTTTCACGATAATCTAATTTTTTGAGATGCACCTGTACATACAGTCTTTACACTTAATATTCAAATTCATATGTTGCATACAATAATGTACCAGAAAGTACCATGATATTACCATGATGTTTTGGACATAAATATCAAGGTACATGAAATTCTATATCATGCTGTCATAGTATTTTTTAAAGGGGTATTAAGAAAAATTTTGCTTACTAGAAAGTTGTATATATTATTGAATATATTAGTAGTAGTATTTTGTGCTCATTAAAGTGTTTTATTTAAAAAAATAATAATAATCTAAACAAGGGATCTGTAGGCTACATGCTGTGAAAAGAGTTGGAAAGACATTTAGCAACCGTTTGACTAAAGTACTAGAGACAATTACATTTATTAAGAGAACAAACAAAAAAAATCTCAGTACAATATGTTGCCTTAACTTTTATTTTTAACAGTGAAAAGCTAAAAGCTAAACAGTTTGGTTGTGTGAGGTACTTTTTGGTGAAAAGTTGCGAAAAGCCAAAAATCCCTTACATGACACTCCATTGACACTCCTTTACTATGTTCCATTTTCCTTTCACCACCACTTTGTTTTTGTTTTTTTGTTTTTGTTTTTTTTACACTGTTGTTAATTACTCACCCTGTTTGTTTTGTTTGATTTCTGCTCTTCATCATATGTGACATACAGATTGATATTAAAGTCACCAGACAGGAACCGACCAACAGAAGTTTATCTTGGTATAGTTGTACATTGTAGACAGTAATGGTTGTTCTGATGATCTGACTGCAACGACAGGGGTGGCTCTAAGGGGACTTCCGCTCTCATCTGAAAGCAACATGAACATACAGCAGTGTGTCACGCTGACAACAAGGCGAGAGAATGAAAATAGAAAAGAAAAAAAAAGTGTGGTTGTCCATTTCCTGTCAAAACCTTTTGTCTGCTGATGCTGAGAGTAAGAACTAGGAAGAGAAACTCAATGCTCGCTGTTCAGTCTAGTCACTGGTAGTTCAGAGGAGATCTCTCGTTCTCTTACAGGGTCTCTTTCTTTCTTTCTCTTCGAGTTTCATTTTTTAACGGTTTGTTCCATGTGCAAATAAGGCCATGAAGCGAGCATCGAAGGGGAAAGGTCAGGACAGTTCGGGCAGCTCTCTGCTCAGTCCACAGGAGAATGAGAGGCTGGAGGAGCTGCTGGGCAGGAGGTGTGTGGTAAGTGAGTTCAAGGGCCTTCAGTTCAAGCCTAAGGGAATAGTACACTTTGCAGAGGGAAAATTGGTAAAAGTGTTATCTTGATGAAATGGGGTGATATCTGTGCAAACCGTGGGCCAAAATTTGACTGCATGCTTTAAAAGCATTTGACAAAACTTACACTGTCTAATGTGTTCACTTATTTGTCATTATCACTGTTGCAGTTTGTTTTATGACTTGCAAGATAGTATTAAAAGTTTTACGCAACAAAATAATTTTTTACTTTAAATGAAAAAAAATGAAATTTTACCATACAGAAATATCAAAATGGTTTGCATTATCTGAAGAAAAGAACTTAACCACAAAGTTTTACTTCTCTTTTTGAGAAGCTGTCATTTATTGATCAAATTTTTTCAGTGTTTTTCCCCTCATTTATTTCATGTTATCGCATTTTCACTTTGACCAATTTTAAATGGAAAAGGGGTTTGCTACACAAAAGTGACCTTACTGTATATGGTGAAAAATTGTAGATTTAACAGCAGTAAAATGTTAAAAAGCACATTAAATGTAAAACAGTGGAACAGTTTATTAAAATCAGCATTATTTAGATGATTTGAAGTTATGTTTTTCAAAGTGTGAAATATCAGTACAATGATATTTTCAGAAGTCCCTGCGTGACGCATTACAGATTATTTATTTCTTCATTTCAAATACAAATTGTATTTTCTTTAAATATTCTGCATTTATAATATTTAAATATTTCTGTATTTATTTTTTGGCAGCGGCTATTTGCACTAAGTGTAAGTAGCAATAGAGGCTATTTACACTAAGTGCAAATAGCAATAGAGGCTATTTACACTAAGTGTAAATAGCAATTAGATGTGTTGACTATCCCAATCACACGTTGGTGGGCGGAGTTAGTATAAATAGCCTTTGCCAACATTATTTTTTAAATTTTTTTTTACAGGTGTTTTACCTATATTTTGAATTTTACACTTCATTGCACTGTGTTTTATGGTTAGTGGAAATGGCTCTAAAACTGATGTATAATCTATCTATCTATCTATCTATCTATCTATCTATCTATCTATCTATCTATCCTTCCATCCTGTGTAGTTATTTACACTGTCTAATAAACTAATCACAGTCATGTAGCTCAAACTGCACATCAAAGAAATCTGTTGGTAAACCAGCTAATCCAAAAATGCTTCTCACTTCTGTACTGGGTTGTTTATTTCTGCTTCCTCTGATCATTCCATTATGACACATTCAGGACCAGATCCCGTTGTTGCCAACTATATTCTTTACATTAACATTCGCATTGATGCAGCCGAAGTGTTTATCTAAAGCGACTATTAGGTTATACACCACACACATACAAATATGCGCTGATTACGAAATTGTTGCTTAATTTGCATACACCGCAAAATGAAGTTGTACATACTCATCAAAAATAGTTTATTTTATGGAATATAACTTTATTAATTTAATTTTTTCAGCATGGTAGCCTTTCTCTAACACATCAAGACCTCTACTGCAGACCCAACAGTGCAGTAACTGCCATTTTGTGGGTAATTTTTGGTGCTGCTTGAATGCACAGTGAAAGCTTTTGTGATTAAAGGAAGAGAAGGTGTGAAATTGGCCCTCACTGCAGCTTGAACTGTGATCACTGAGGGGGGTTTGACAGGGGAAGTTGCTTAAAGACATTTCCTGCCACAGAATGAGGCTTGTAAACAGCTATTGTATATCTGCCATCTTATGTTTTGGACACTGAGTGTGATTTGCTTGGTGTGTTCATTAGTGAACATAAATCACATGCAATTATGCATGTGAGAAAAACAGGCATCAAAGTATGACACTAATTATAGCCTTTTTCTGGTTTCGTCTGCAGTCTCTGTCCTCAGCGGTCGTGCAGTTACTTATGGCTCTTCCGAGTGAGCCGAACCATTGGACACCACAGCAGTCTGGAGTAGTTTGTTTCGTCAAAGACAGTCCTCTGCGCTCCTTTTTCATCCGTCTCTATGACATCAAGGTTCTTTACATGAATTAAAATCTCAAAAATAAAATAAAATACATACAAATTTCACCCTCGAGTGGTTCCTCAAACCTGTGTGTGTCTGACAGAAAACTGAGATGATCTCAGACCTGTTTCTTTCCTTAATTCAGGCAGGGAAGCTGGTGTGGGAACAGGAAATCTATAACCAACTGATGTACCAAAGGACCAGGCCTTTTTTTCATACTTTCCCTGGAGATGTGAGTATTTAGCTGTTGTCTTTACGGCATTTCATAGAAACCTTGTGAGTCATATGATCACTGTCATTCTTACAGTTGATTTTAACATTTACACACAGAATGACATAGCAATAATATATATTTTCTGTGTTGGGGAAGTTTTTATTTCTCTTTCCTGCAAGGTTAATTTAGCGCATCACTGCTACTTCCTCATGTCACTGTCTACAACAATACGGTCTGCTGTTGCATATATGCAGGCAAAAGAAGCTAAAGTTACCCACACTATTTGCATGTAGCTACATGTACTTGTTACGGATGAAAACCATAACTGGTCATATAACTATGTATTGTCATCCCACTATCAGGCACACTGTAAAAACGCTTCCATTTTGTCAGGCAAACTTTATTTTAACTTAAAAGCTACAATAGTGAGGACTTACTGTTTATGATCTAATAGTTGACTATGCTTTCTTTAGTCACCTTGCTTTAATTAGGTATCTTTATAATAGAAATAAAAACTCAACTTTGCATCTCTCCTCAGGACTGTCAAGTGGGGTTGAACTTTGCAGATGTAGGGGAGGCTGACAATTTCTTTGCTGTAGTGGAGGACAAGATCAGCCAGAGAAATTGTCGTTTTGGTATTCAATTATTTTGTTTTAATAATTTCTGTCAATTCAAACTACTTCATAAATCTGATTATGAAGATGATCTGCTTCTTAAGATCGGCATCTTACTTAAAATGATTGTTTTATGTTTTCCTGTAATAATATAAAGAGAAACAGCAGAAAAAAGGACAAGAACGTAGAGGTAAAAACGTGATTTCTCAAAATCACTGCATTAATTAATTTAATTTTTTTATTTATATATTTTTTTAAATGTAGGTTATTTGAACAAGGTGCAAATCAAATATATATTTATTTTCTATTCTTAGATCATGGAGCTTTGCCACCACTTCCTCGACCAAATGGTAAGTAAATCACTTTTCACATTAATATTATGCTTGTCTTTTGGGAAACGAAATGTATTTGACTGTAATTTAAATATATTTAATAGGCCTTTCACTTTTTGTTAGACAAAAAATATATTCCTGTGCTTTCTCTGCCTCTCATGTAAAATACAAGCATTGAATGTTCTCAAAACTATACAAATGTAACTTTTATGTTTAGTGATGTAAAACTGCATGGTGTACAAAATAAAAATAAATAAATAAATAAAAACTATATATATATATATATAGATATATATAGATAGATAGATAGAAAAATAATATACATTATTGTATCTTCAATCACAGGCTCTGGCATTCCTACCTCTTCTCCCATGCCTCCTCTGGTACCAAGTAATATCCAGAACCAAATTACCACTTCCAAATCAAAGAAAGACAAGAAAGAGAAAGACAAGAAAAATAAAAAGAAAGGATCCAAACTGTTGAAGGGGGATATTGGAGCACCCAGTGGATTCACGTGAGTGAATAAGCAGGCAAGATATATGATTCTGAAGAGGTTTTTGGTTAGCTTACATTTCTTTATGTCATGACTTTAGGCATGTCACTCACCTTGGCATGGGTTCCAACAATTTGGACCCGGACCTGATGAAAATTTTGTCCTGCGCTGGGATCAGTGAAGCAGATATGAATGATTCGGAAACCTCTCAGCTCATTTATGATGTCATTGAGCGTTCAGGTGGATTGGAGGCTGTTAAAAAGGCTGTGACCGAGCAGGGTAAGTTAAAATGTTATATTTGTTTCATGTTAAAGGGTTAGTTCACCCAAAAGTGAAAATTCTGTCATTAATTACTCATCATAATGTCGTTCCAAACCCGTAAGACCTTTGTTCATCTTCGGAGCACAAATTAAGACATTTTTGATGAAATCCGAGAGCTTTCTGACCCTGCGTCAACTGACACGTTCAAGGCCCAGTAAGGTAGTAAGGACATCGTCAAAATAGTCCATGCGTTGCGTTGTGGTAATGTTGTGAACTCGCGAAGAAGAGTGAAACAAAAGAGAAGAAATTGTTGAATAAAGTCATTATTTTTGCTTTCTTTGCACACAAAAAAGTGTCCTTGTAGCTTCATAAAATTAAGGTTAAACCACTGATGTCACATGGACTATTTCATCGATGTCCTTACTACCTCTCTGGACCTTGAACGTGGTAGTTTCTTGGCTGTCTATGCAGGGTCCGAACTCTTTCAGATTTCATTAAAAATATCTCAATTTGTGTTCCGAAGATGAACAAAGGAAGGTCTTACGGGTTTGGAACAACATGAGGGTAAGTAATTAATAACAGAATTTCAGTTTTGGGTGAACTATCCCTCTTAACGTATTATTTAATTTTTATTTAGAGACTCCTCCTGTTCCCAGTGGACATCGTGGTTCTCTTCTCCAAGTGCCATCTGGGTACTCCTCAGCACCGCCACCACTACCTCAAGGTCGATTGGGGCCTCTACCGCCTGTCCCGGGTCAATGCTCTGGTCCACCTTCTCATCGAGGTTCCCTTCCACCTACACCTCCAAGAGCAGTTGCATCACCACAAACCCCTGAGGGCCGCGGTGGTCCTCTGCCAGCCCGATCTGCATCCTTAGGTCCCCTGCCACCGGTTCCTGCCGGAGGCCGTACTGGACCCTTGCCTCAACCTCCAGGACACCGCAGCGCACCCTTACCACCTCCATCTGGAGGTCGGAGTGGAGGTTTACCCCCACCACCACTTCCAGGAGAACGTAGGGAGTCTTTAGCCCCTGTTCCAGGAAAGAGACCTGGACCACAAATGACCGAAAGACGAGGTAGCTTTCTTCCGCCCCAACCTGCTGGGGCAGCTCCACCACCACTACCACCAGGTGTGAGGAGCGCACGCTTACCCCCACCTCCGAGAGACAATAGTGAATGTTTGCCACCTCCGCCTCAATCTAATATGCCATTACCTCGTCCCCCATCTGATTTCTTCCCTCCTCCACCTTGTGAATCATTTCCTCCTCCTCCACCTGAAGACTTTGTTGATTCTGTGCCTCCACCTCGTCCCTTTGAATCCAACTTTCCTCCCCGAAGCAATTCCTCGGGCTTCGCCCCTCCACCTCCTCCAGTCTCATCCAAACCCAGTGCAGGCGGTCCGCCTCCGCCACCTCCTCCTCCACCTCCTGCTGCTCCTTCTCCAGTGAACTTTGAAAGCAACCCCTCATCTCCAAGTGGTCCACCACCTCCAGCATCCAGCGGTGGGGAAGGAGGTAGAGGAGCATTACTTGCCCAGATACAATCAGGGATGAAACTCAAAAAGGTGATTATCTACACTACCATTTTAAAGTTAATAATTAATAATCAATGACTTATCATTAGTAATTAATGACTTTTATAATGTCACAAAAGTTTCTATTTCAGTGATATTCTTTTTTTTTTCTATTCATTAAAGAACTGTGAAAAAAATGCAGCGCAGTTTCCACAAAAATATCGAGCAGCACAACTGTTTTCAACATTGATAAAAATAAAAAATGTCTCTTGAGACTGGAGTAGTGCATGTTGAAAATTCAGCTTTGCCATCGCTGAAATAAATTACATTGCTAACACTTTACAATAAAGTTCATTAGTTAACAACATTAGTAAACATGAACTAAGAATGAACAATACTTCTACAGCATTTATTAATCTTAGTTAATGTTCATTTCAGCATTTACTAAGGCATTATTAAAATCACAAGCAATGAACAACTGTATTTTCATTAACTAACATTAACAAAGATTAATAAAAAGTGCAATAAATGCATTGTTCATGTTAGTTAATACATTAACTAATGTTAACTAATGACACCTTATTATAAAGTGTTACCATTACATTTAAAATATATTACAATAGAAATGTTATTTGAATTTGTGAAATATTACACAATATTGCTGATTTTACTGTTTTTTTTTTTTGGATCTTGTGAACAGCAGTGTAAATATTGTATTTCCTTGAAAAGATAAGGTCATTTTAGTGTTCAAAGCAGGTAACCTACTTACAAGATCCAAGCACAAATAATGTTCCTATAAGCTTCACATTATTGATAATGGTATGATTAAAGCATAACACTCTACACAAGCTATATACAGTAACATCTTTTGCCCAGGTGACCACCAGCCCAGATCCACCTTCACCTGCCCTGGATACAGGAGAGGGAATAGTTGGAGCTCTCATGATGGTGATGCAGAAGAGGAGTAAAGTCATCCATTCATCTGGTAACCACTCAATCACTAGAGTTTTTTTGTTTTTGTTTTTTTTGGTCATTTAATATAGTAATTATGAAAGGAAAGAAGTATTACCTTTATATTATTATACACAATATATTTTGTAATCAATGCTCAGACAAAAAGTTGGTCTGCTGGACCCTACATACCTATTAACCTTTTACCTTATGCCATATCTTGTAGATGAGGACGATGAATTTGATGATGACGAGGATGACGATGAAGAGTGGGATTAATCCTGACTTTCAATACATGTACCAAGGCAGTTTTACATGTTTTACATGGAAGTTAATCAACACTGATCCAAAGCATTTTCTCTAGGGATGCACTGATATTAAAATGATAGCCAAGAAAAATGCTATATTAAAATTCTGTTATTCCTAAACAAATTAAATCAATTTTATTGTACTGTATGAAAAATGGATGTTAATTTTGAGATTTGCTAAATATTACATTTAAAAGAGATATTAAATTAGTTTTTTTGTTTTTGTTATTTATCTTAAGTGAGCATTGGATTATGGCAAAGGTAATTAAAAGGCAATCTAATGTAAAAAAACAAAAAAAAGTAAAATATTGTACCGATATATCATGCATAGGTTCTCTTTCTAGTCTCAAGGGTTCTCAGTTTTTGAGTGTTTCAGCTGATGTAGATATCTATAACATCATATAATGTGAATCTGTACTGAATGTATTTACAACATGTAAATATACTGAAATGTGAATTGAAAAGTGAATCACAAATTATTGCTTGTTTATTTTTTTTTATCTCATACAAGACAACATCTAAGAGCAAGACTGAGTATTGTAATTTACAACCAGACTATTCTACCATTCAACTAAAAAAGGACACAAATATTGTGAAATATTTCCAGTGTTAGATATTATCTGAGTGAACTCATATGACAATTGTATTCACTTGAACAGTAATTGCTCAACCAGACACAAAGCACGAAATGCACAGCATAAAAGTGCTATTTCCTAAACAGTGTCAGTCATTTTGAATGTATTTAAATAAATATGACAACATATCTAATTCCTCAATCATGCAAAAATGCCCTCCACCCTTATTCAGTATCCTCAAAGACCATCCCATAAAAAAATATACAACTTCAAATAAATATATATTACAAATGGTGAGAAACAGCCACAGTCACACAGACATGAAGGCAAGTGAGTTCTTGCAAATGTTTGGTGCCATTATTAAACCAGTTATTAGAATCCATACATATATTACTATTAAACATACAAACATAAATTACTTTGACAATTTCATAATCCAGGTGGAACATAAGAAATTGCACTGGCCCAATGACTGGTGATTTAACAAAGGGGCTTTCTGACAACAGGATAGTGGAACGTTTTCAAAGCTTATGAGGTAATAATATCCTCTTTAAAGGTGCTTTATGGTTTATTGATTGATTTTTTATGTTAATTAAACCCATTATGTAATTACTGAATCCTGAAGGTCATTTACAGCTTAATTTGTGAGGTTAGTAAAAGTTTACATCTGTTTATAATACTGAAATGCAGACAAATCACTGTAGCGAGTGGAAACGGTAAGTCCTAAATTAACACCGACTACAAACCCAGTACAACAGATGAATGGTCACTTATTTCAAACTTTGGATCAGTGAATGAACAACGAATGTATGATTACATACAATGATCCCAAAAAGGACTTGGACATTTTATTTTTAGGGTGAATGTTCTTAAATTTGATGACAAAATATCAACACGCCACATTTAAAAACAATTGTGTTCAAACTGTGAAAATTCATTTTGAATTCTTTTTGGGGACAGTGTTTAAAAAATAACTATTTTAAAAAATAATTTTGAACAAAAATGTATTCATTTTTATGTTCAAAAAAAAAAAAAAAAAAAAAGTCCAATTATTTGGAGCCACTGTTCATGAATGTATTAATTCAGTTAATTTGGTTCATTTTGAAAACCGTGAAAATGCATTGATTTTTAAGTGTCCAAAAATGATCATAATTAAATCATTTTTAATTGTCCAAAAGTGTCCAAATAAATTTTGGGGCCACTGTTCCAAGAATTATCTCATGCAGGTAGTTAAAGGGGTAGTTCACCCAAAAATGAAAATTATTCTGTTATTTACTCACCCTCAAGCCATCCTAGGTGTACATGACTTTCTTCTTTCAGACGAATCCAATAGGAGTTATATTAAAAATTGTCCTGACTCTTCTAAGCTCTATCATTGCAGTCAGCGGGTGTTTCTGTTACAGAGTCCAAAATAAAGTGAATCCATAAAAAACGTGCCTCACACGGCTCTTGGGGATGAATAAAGGCCTCCTGTAGCGAATCCATGCGTTTTTGTAAAAAATAAAATAATCCACTTTTAAAACGATATAAACAGTATTGTGTAACTTCCGCTATCTGTCGTACGCACGTTCACGGTGACTGCCTTTCTGGCGGATGACGTAGGACACCGGTGCAATGAGTGTCACATGCACATGTTGTTTACAGGAGCAAAGGAAGCAAAGTTTCCTTACTTTAGCAAATGAAAACAAGTCTCCAATTGGCTTATATCGAAATCCTCCGACATTTTGCTTTACAAATCCTCATTTTGTTCTTCTAATTCATGACCGGCGTTTTGTTTTGTTTTCTCTCCGCATTCGTCACTAATCACGCAACGCCGACGTCATCCACCGGAATGGGTTTCCGCGTGCGACAGTTAGATGATGTGAGAGAGATGTGTTTATTATGATTGAAGTATAGATATTTTTCTTACAAAACCGCATGGATTCGCAACAGGAGGCCTTTATTCATCCCCCAGAGCCGTGTGAGGCACTTTTTTTTTTATGGATTCGCACACTTTATTTGACGTGTTTTGGACTCTGCAACAGAAACACCCGCTGACTGTGATAGAGCTTACAGGAGTCGGGGCAATTTTTAATATAACTCCGATTGGATTGGTCTGAAAGAAGAAAGTCATATACACCTAGGATGGCTTGAGGGTGAGTAAATAACAGGATAATTTTCATTTTTGGGTGAACTAACCCTTTAAATGAATACATTTTCATTTTAGGTCTAATTTTAAGTGCATTTTGAACAGTATAAAAATGTCCAAAATTGTCCAAATACTTTTTGGTGCCACTGCACATAAACTAACTTATGCAAGTCCATGAACTGCTCGGAGCAAGGTGACAGACAGGTCACTCTCTTATCTTGTCCTCCTCACTCCCCACTAGCCTTCAGTGCTTCTGTGTGTCTGCGATTTGCACGTTTGGGGAGGTCAGCCTGTGAGTTTCCGCCGGCCGTCAGCTGCTCCCAGTAGGACTGGCAGTACTGCTGAATCAGACGCATTTCAGGCTCCAGCAGGAGTGCTGGGGTAGGAGCTGCAGGGTCCTGTTGATGGTGTTTGTGACGGCTCCTCGATGCCTCTTCTTCCTCATCAGGGGTGGTGAGGGCTACAGCAATGTCCCGGTCCAGGATGCGCAAGGAAACACGAGCCAGCGTGTGTTTGAAGTTATTTTCTGTGGCCAGGCAATGGTAGAGGCCTGCGTCTGCTTTGGTGAGCGTTTTCAGAAGAACCCCCTGAGGAGTCTTAAGAACCTCTCCCTCTCGATTCAGCTGTCAAAACAAAGAGATTTGTTAATGTTTCTGAAAGACCTCTCATGCTCAAAGTTGCATATATCTCATTAAAAAGAAACTAAAAGAAAATTTTATTAGAAATAAAATAACTATTCCTTCAGAAATCGTTCTAATATCATGATCTGATGCTCAAGAAACATTTATTATTTTTGGTTGGTTGGTTTGAAATAAAGTAAAAGAATGCAATCATACCACTTTTCGTCTTCCCTCCTTCTGGTAGAGCCATTTAATAGTGGCCTGAGGAGAGCGCGGCACACACTCCAGAAATGTGCTGCTACCGTCAACACCGAACTGAACTTTCTCCTGCAGTCTCCTCTCCACTAGTAAATACAGAAGCTATTACAGTCATATGCTGTGTCCTATTATACAAATACATCAGACTGAACTCATTATAATCCTGCAGACTATTTGTTGATGACTGTTTGTTTTTGTTACCTTTAGCGTTGTAGCCCCGGCACTGACGCAAAGGGTCACCATGTTTAACATCCTGCCTTCTGCTCCTCCTAAATGAAATAATACAAGATATAATCAAACTCCATGTAATTTTACTGTCCTATGAATTGGGACTCACATAAGCCTTTTAAGATGGTTTTAGCTGTGAGGAGAACAGGGTAAGTAAGAGCAGTTTTAAAGAATTCAGGTTCTCTGACCTTTTGGTGGCTTGTGTAAAGGCAGAGCAGTTTTCTCCATCCCAGGCGCAGTAGGGGTCTCTGGCCAGACAGCAGTCCGAACAGGCCTTTCCATAGACTCCACAACGGTGCAAGGACATCTGGGTAAGACCTGCTTCTGAAGATGCATACAGTTGTTGCTGCAAAAAAAAAAAAAAGAAGAACAATTTTAATGCTATATTGCTGGATGAAATCATAATTGTATGATTTCTGTAACACATCTTTAATTATTACACTCTTAAAGAGATTAAAATGTGTTTTATTTGATCTTACCCTTTTGGCTGATATGTACATTGTTTTGACAGGAGCAGGTGTCTATAAATAGGAAATAGAAAAGCATGTAATATTTTCACATTTTATTACACACACACAGAGACCTACATATATATACTTAAATGTCATTATTTATTTTTATTATAACTTTAAAATGCTGAGGTCTGAAAAATATTTTTAAAAATGTATTTACCCTGAAAACTTCCACTTCCTCTAAAGTGAGCTCTTCCATTGTGGTGGGATCCTTGGGCAGAACTATAACTTTTTGGACTGTACCACGATCTGTAGGATGACAGAAAAGTGATACGCTGTCAACCAAAACTAGAAGGTCTAGTTATGACATTTTGATTGAACATTATGAGGTACAAAAAAAAAAGAAACATTCACGGATGAGTTGTTCACAACAAGATCTAAAATATGCATTTAGAGCAGAAAGGGAAATTTTTATTTCATGCTGACTTTAACAACTAGGCTACACTACCCCTGGCGTTATTTTAATGACAAATGTCGAGAGCGCATTATTGTAGCGCAAAAGCACATTAATATAATGCGCGAGTGCGAATCTCTCCGCTCGCAAGAAGCGGATTTCCTTTGCTCTCGCACAAAACCGGACGCGCGCGCTCAGATACACGCTGCTCTAGCCCAGAGAAAGTGCGCGCACTTAAATCATGTCTCTCCTCAGAGAGATTTGCGAGTGCACAGGACACAGTTTGAGCGCGCACATGCACACTTTGAGTGAGAGGAGAGACATATTTTAAGTGCGCGCACTTTCTCTGGGCTAGAGCAGCGTGTATCTGAGCGCGTGCGTCCGATTTTGTGCAAGAGCAAAGGAAATTATCTCTTCTTGCGAGCGGAGAGATTCGCGCTCGCGCATTATATTAATGTTTTTTTTTTTTGCGCTACAATAATGCGCTCTCGACATTTGTCATTAAAATAACGCCATACCACTAAGACACTTAACTAATGTCAGCATTCAGAAGAAAGACGCCAGACTCACCTGTTCCCAGGAAGAGAACCTCGTATCGGCCATCCACAGCATCCACCTGATCCACAGCAATTGTAGTAAAGCGATAGTCTACACCAGAGCGCACCACCAGAGGGCGCTTGTGAATGGGATACACGGGGTGGTACATGAGAGGATGAGCACGAATGAAGTTAACCGCTTCATCGGAGAACTCTTTTGTGGACTTAAGACCCGGTGTGAATGTGCCTCCTGGACACTGATATGGAAAACGGAGGGAAAGTCAGTCGGACAAATGTACATGCTTCTGGGTTTGCTTGTCTTTTAAAAGAAAACACCCTTATAGCCATAAAAGATATCATAGATCCTGTAAGATGATAAGAAGCACACAAGCTTATGCAATAACAAATACTGTGGGTGAAATTTCAAAACTTTCATAAAGCTTAAGAGAGAAATTGACTGAAACGTACGGTTCCCGGACGAGGATAGGGAATCTTCCCTGTGTATGTAGTCCATTGGTAGTTGTGTCCGTGTTTATGGGCGAAAGGGCCATTAAAGACATTTCGGATGTCAGCCATTGAGTAGACACACACAGCTGAGCCTTTAAACACAGAGCTAAGAGACAAAAACAAGAGAGATGAGTAAAATATAACATCCAGAAACAATAAATCATTTCCAAAGTAAAATGAAAACACGAAAAGAAGAATATGAAAAGACAGAGATAACTATAATTTGACATTATGTGTTGATCTGAAGGAAATATGTACCCAGAAGTTGAGAAGACGCCATACACCACAGGGTTTCGTTCATCCTGGGTGGGTTGGATAAACATGTCCCCTGGAGAGGATGAGAAAAGCATTTCAAAAGTGTGTCAATAATGAGATATTAAGTATGCATTATCGGAAATACAACAGTATTTGCTATATCTGAAACACTAGGCAGATTTGACACAAAACTGCTATGAAATCAACTTGGAAAGAAAACAACACTCACTCAGTTCATCAAAGAAGGTTTCCACCCCATCATCGCCCATCACAGAGCACACCAGCCTGGCCTTCAGAAAAGTCGTCCATTTGTTCACAAGTGACTTCTGTCCGCCCTCATCATTCTGTGAATAAACAAAAACAGCTTTTTTATTGACTGACTGAACTGAGAACTGCTTCCTGTACACCTGCAGTTTCTGGTTCTGAGGCTCACCAGGCACACCCGGCCCACTCTGGCCAGCACACTTGGACTCGCTCCTGCCCCTGAGTCCAGACTCTTCTCACGGAAGAAGAAATAGAGTTTGTCGTCGTTCTTCTCGGCGCTGTCAGGAATCTGTTTCATGTGAACAAATACAGGCTCTAGGAAATAAACAGAGTGTGAATGTAATGTCCATCCAAATATTTAATGGAAACTAAAACAGCTGAGCAAATATTTTTTGTCAGACTAATTAAAAATCACATCTTCCAATCCAAATATGAACAGCCAAGCTATTTACCATTCAGCCATCTAGAGTCGTACTGCTCTGATCTCACAGCTGGCCGGCTGCCCATGGTCCTGAAGATGCCTGGATCGGTGCTCATGAAGTCCACAGGCACTCCAGCGTACAGGTTTCCATCTGGATGGAGGAGAGGTGAGGATAAGAAAAATAAATTCATAAGTACAAGTGAAAGCTACATGTTTCAGATGAATTGTGAAATTTGGTGAACAGTTGTGTGATGACACATTAGACAGAATATTGACCTTTCGATAAAATCTGCCCTATTGCTGTTGATACTTTGTGCTTTACAGAACATCAGATAAGGATAAATTGTACATTTCATAAACAGAACGGTTTCCAGTAAAATATGCCCATGTTAAAGTGGTAAAACTGATTTGAATTATTTTATTCTGCATACTATGTATTTAAATCTGGGCCAGAATGAATTGATGCTGCAAAGCATGATACTGTTTTAAGTTGATGTTGCAAAGCATGTTACTGTGTTAAGTTATTATTAAATTATGTAAAAACATGATTAGAACCTGCAACTCAAAAGCTTATCACAGTCAGCTATATACCTAAATGAATATGTAAACAAATTAGCACCAAGTTATTTGATTTACCCTGCAGCAAATGTAGCTGTCCTTACCAGTATTATCATTCTGCTATGATTTTGCTCTATTATGATTCTGTTATTCTATTCTGTTCTATTGATATGATTCTGTTATGTTATGTGTTCTGTAAAGTTATGATTATATGTTATGTTATTCTGCTATGGTTCTGTTATGTAATTATATGTTATGGTGCTGTTATGTTATGAATCGGTTACATACTGAAATGTTATGATTCTTTTGTTATATGTAATGATTTTGATACTTAATGATATGTTATGTTATGATTCTGTTATTTTATTATGTTTCGTTTTTCTATTACCTTATTATATGTTTCCGTTATGTTATGATTCTGTTATTTTATGATTCTGTTATTTTATTATGTTTCGTTTTTCTATTATCTTATTATATGTTTCCGTTGTGTTATGATTCTGTTATGTTCTGCTGTTTTGGAGATTGTTTGATAATATGGTGAACTGCAACCGTTGTTACAGTAGGATTAGTTAGTGATGTGTTAAAAGATCAATTACATAAAATCTTCATTAATCGATTTCTTACTAATCAGGGCTGCGACATTCTCCTGGTTTGGATCATAAGAACATTTTCCCTTTCCAGAGTCCACATATCCAGGAACCAGTCTGAAGAGATAGTCCTGTGGAAATCAGACAGGGAAAGCATTGGTTGGATTAAAGCTGGATGTGCCTACATGTGAGTATAAACAGTATGTTTATATGTATGTGTGTGTGTGTGTGTGTGTGTGTGTGTGTATACTGTACGTCAGCTCTCCAGCCTCTGTTGATGAAGGTGCAGATGGGTTTATAAGCTCCTGTGCCGCAGGTGTACAGGTGAGTCCTATTCCAAGGCTCGATCAGACGCACAAAGTTAGCACACTCTCCCTGAAAACACACACACACAAACAAACCACTGTTAAAACTAATATAGGTCATATTGATACAGTATACATGAGACCAAGAGTCTCACATCTTGTTTAGTGAGTTATTTAGTGCTAATTAGAGTGGTTAGATGACAAGAACTGATGTAAACTCACATGCCTGCCTTTCCCAGTCATCTGACACTCTCCCTTTCTCTGAGCTGGAGCCGGCCAGTGGATCTACAGACATAAAACACCCACTGCATTTTGAGAACAATTCACTGACACTTCAATTCTTGTGGGGTCAGCGTTTGGGTGCTAATTGTTATTTTGTTGTGAATGGAATTGATTCATTTGAATCATCACTTACAATGAGAGGCTCTTTGTTGATGTTTTGCATGTCCAGAGAGACCAGATATTCACGGCTGCCCAGGTACAACCGCCCCTGGTCTGGGTCAACGTGCAAGATCCGGTAGTCACTGGTGTTGAAGGAGAAACTGAATGGCCTTGCTGTTCGAGTGTCCATAAGTTCTGATGCAAAAAAAGAAGCACAGGAAATAAAAATAAATAAACATATAACACAATTCAAAAGTTTTGCATTGGTAATATTTTTACTGTTTAATAGAAATATCTATTTATTTTCAAATTGCAATTTACTCCCAAATTGTCAGCAGCCTTAATTTCAGTTGTTAGTGTCACATGATCCTTCAGAAATCATTCTAATATGATGATTTAGTGCTCAAGAAATATTTATTATTGTGGTTATCACAGTTAATATCTTAATAACTGTGGAAACTGTCATACATTTTTTTTGATCATTCAGGAACAGGAAGTTCAAAAGAACAGGATCTATTGGAAACAGATTTTTTGCAATAATGTAAATATAAATGTATTTACTGTCACTTTTGATCAATTTAATGTCCCTGCTGAATAAAAATAGTCAATTAAAGTACCTAATAGGTACATAAGAAAGAAAGGGTGAGAAACTGATCAATCTAATCGTAAAACTGTGTTTCATCTATAGGGGGTGCTCTTGACTTTCTTCTCGCGCATCTGCTTTCTAACTAAAGCCACACTCTCTCAGTGTTACAGGGTAAACACAGTTCTGTGGGTATGTCCTTTTCCAGATGAAATCATTAAAATAAAAATCTTGTAGTAGCAGTGTTCTGGGCTGTCCCTCCTCAGCAAGCTCTTCTTCAAGGTGGAAGGAAGAACCGAGAAGCATAAATTGGTGGCTCTTGGGAGCAAACTGCACTTAAGACAGTTCCAGAGACATTTCCTGAGTGCCGGAAAATAGAAAAACACTTCCACGTGTGGGCCAAGTATTCAGTCTCGAAGGCAAAGATTAAAATGAAGAAATTCAGTGGAGTTAAAATGAACCGTTTATTCAGACATTCTTGCAGGCTGTCACAGGACTTCAAAAGAACACCAGGCCCTGATGCAAGAATTGCAGTTAATGTTGTGTGAATGTTTAACAGCGTAGACATGTGTCGGTTATGAATTATGATCAGATGATTTCAGGCCTGAGAGAGAGATGTCATAATCTAATAATAGACAGGAAAGATTTTAAAGGAATAGTTCACAGAAAATATAAATTCTGTCATTAATTCCTCACTCAGGATTCTTTGATAAATGTAAAAGTTCAAATGCACAGCATTTATTTGAAATCAAAATCTTTTGTAACATTAAAAATGTTTTGATAAAATGTAATGCATTCTTGCTGAATAAAAGTCTTAATTTCTTTCAGAAAAGAAAGTAATATGAAGTAGTGATAGTTGCCACACCAACATGAGAACTTTTAAATGGAAGTCTTGCGTCACAATATAATTTAGTCATGTTGGAGAGCATTCTTTTCTCTCCCTAAACTCTACTCCTTTGATCTTATTCAAACTCCAACACATTTTTTAAAAAGCTGTTCTTTTATATTTTTTCCCCCCTGTTCTGGATCAGTCTGACACACTCAATCCCATGCTCTCCTTTGAGGATGAAGTCCTGGAACTCTTTCATAAGTTACATTCATAGATGACTAATTACACACTAATCTTTCCTTCCGTATCTGATCCTCTGGACTAGATTCATCCACATCATGTTCAGTAACATCCTGAATTTCTTGTCATTCTGAACTATTACACAATACACTCCTGTTCAAAGTTTGGGATCAGTTTCAAAGTTTTTTTTGTTTTTTTAAATGTAAAGAAATTAAAATTAAGAAAAAGTGACAATGAAGTGAAAAACATATGTGCTGCTTAATAACTTTGTGGAAACTGTCATACATTTTTTTGATCATTCAGGAACAGGAAGTTCAAAAGAACAGCATCTATTTGAAAGAGAATTTTTGCCATAACGTAAATATAAATGTATTTACTGTCCCTTTTGATCAATTTAATGTCCTGCTACATAAGATTAAGAAAAAAAAATGGATCTGTTTCCACAAAAATATTCATTAACAAACACAACCTGTTCAACATTGATAATAATAACAAATGTTTTTGAGCACGAATCAGCATATTAGTAGGATTTTGGAAAGATCATTTGACGCTGAAGACTGGAGTAATTGCTTTTTTTTTTTTTAAATCAGCTTTGCCATTACAGGAATAATTAATAATATTGTTAAGAGATTTGTTTTCACAAATACAAAAGCAGGCTTAAGCTTGAATCTTATTGTTAGGTCAGCCATGCAAGACTTTCTTTGTGTTTTATCAAGCTGAAATGACTGTAAGAGTGGGTTAAAGAGCTTGAGTCATTTTCAGTGTGTCTGATGAGCTTTTAAGAGCTGAATATTTTAAGCGCTGCCCTACTGGGTGACAGGGTGAGCATTCGAATGTAGCTTAATACAAGCACACTGTAGCCTTTTACATTGCAAAGTACGTACCAAAACCTGAAACTACAAGCGGAAGACCAATTTGTCAATGAGCTTTGTCATCCTTCCCTGGACGATCATCCGTATGGATGTTTACACACCCATGGAAAAGTTTAGGCACAGGAAATGTGGGCATTTCAATGACGTTGTTAATGTTCTAAAAGTATCTAATATGTTTAAATGTGTGTTTACAGGATGTTCTAGAGTGGGTGCTAAAATAACTGCTAATGATCGGATATCTGTTGGACACGGAACTGGGTGGGCAAAAGGGAAAGGGTTTGTGTACAATCCTGTTCCCCTCTCTTCCCTTTACCGTCAGGAAAGAACACCGGACACGGCACCTCTGCCAAACCCACAGTGGACCAAAGTGGACGCAGCACAGGGTTCATTACAATCACGGGTGAGAGACGCTGGTACAAAGGTGAGGCTAGTGATACAACATCCTGTAGGAAGTCTTTGTTGTGAGAAGAATTCAACAGGGACTTAACAAAACACACAGTCTCGTGCACTTTCAAACAGATATCAGTTTCAAATAGAACACAACATTAAAATAAAATAAAATATTATCAAAAATATATTTTATTTTACCAAAGTGAATAAATTATTAATATTTCTACCAATATTATGTAAAAATAAATGTTTAAATTACTTTTTTTTTTTAATCTACTAATTTGCCACAATATCTCTAATTATAATAATAAACAAATAAATAAATAAAAAGGTCATTTTCAATAACCTGATTATTTAATCAGCATATCATAATCTGAATAAATTATTCAACTGATCAACAGCCATAGTAAATTGTTTAATTATAATAGGGTAAGGTTACACACTGGATGCATAGGGCCATTGTAGAATATCACATTTCTCTTTCACTCTTTCTGCCAGTTTCTTGTAGTGTTCTCATAGTCTCTAGTTGGGTACACTTTCTAGAGTTACACAAAGACCTTCCCTCATCTGCAGGCGCCTCAGAAACAAAGACCATCCCGGTGGCAAACAATGAACAATCAATCCATCTCAGATAACAGCAGAAAATAGAGAGGCCAATGAGACAAGTGGATTTTTCCGCCCAGCTATTCTTGATGTGAAGGAGAGGGTGGTGGTGGTGGCGAGGGTGAGAGGGGAAGGGTGATCTTGCCTGATGGGGGTAAAATACATTGCAATTGAGGAAAATGGGAGGGCAAAACGGACTGGATCAGAGCCAAAGAGGTTCAGTGGAATTACAGGGACGGGTGATGAAAGACAAGACAAAGCTAACAATAACTAGTTAGATCCAAATTACTGAGGGCGTATAATTCAGCCCAGTCATCTCTTCAATTAGGTTTTATCAGGGCACAAGCAGGAGGAATATGAGCCCGGGGCAATGGGAAATATGAAACACGAGGTGATTGATATTGGAAACAGCTTTTCTTCTCATGAATCCTGCTAACATCATTACGAATTTCCTTCAAGGCACTTTTAACCCATCTTGATTGGATTGTTTGTGCAAAACAGAGGGGTCAATTGAATTCTCTAAATCTCAAGCGTCGCTGAGAATTGAGGCATCAAACACTGTTTACTGTAAAATAGAAGAACCTCTACTTATTGGTCATGAATCAAATGAATTGTCAGTCGTCCATAACCATCATCAGACCATTTCACATCCCACCTCAAAAGAAATGAGGGTTGCGCCAATATTATGTACAGTATGAAAATGGATTTCCTCAGGATTACATTTAACAATTAATACATTAACTGATGCAGATATTAACTGATGCAGATAAATTTGTAAAAAATTATATTATTATCTTATAACCAATATGGTACCAATATATTGTGCATACAAATGACAATATGAGATGAGAAGTTTAAAAGAATACATTTATAAATTCAAGAGATTAATTGGATTAATTCAAATGGGGTATAATCTAATTAAACAGGTCTTGACACATTGCTCTTGTTCTTTGAGTTTACACACAGCAAAGGAAAATAATTCCCGAAATATCCTTGTCATAATTGCCAAATGACCTAAAAACGACTTCTAAAAATAATAACCGCACCAGAATATTTAAAGAAAGACCAACAAAGGTAGCTTTGAGTACTAAGTCAAGTCAAGTCAGCTTTTTATGTAGGTCATAGTTATTGTGCCATAGCAAAGAATGAGGCCCCACAAAAATAGCAAACTAAAATGGAGTGACTTGGGAAAAATGCGGCTTTTGGAAAAAGTTGTTTACACTCTGGCTGGTACAACACAAACACATCCAAAATTGTGTTTATATTCTGGTGGGATGCTGTATTTTGATGTTCACCGTTGTTTTTAATCTCAGAGTAGTTTCCAAACAATAATGCCCAGGGTGACTATCCCACATACGTGAGAGACGGGCCGCTCTATAATCTTTGGAGTAATTACGTGGGACCTCTTTCCACCTTCAACTTATTCAGATGAAACGTTATATGAGAGGATTCCCCTTAAGTGATTCACACTTTTAATGCCTGTTTACATCAGGTATGTGTTAAGCAGCCCATATTTCAACCTGCTTCAAAATTGTAATTAGAGGGCCCGTGTAACGTGTGGATGCCTGTGTATGTATTAGTTGCATTAATGTGTGTATAAAGTCACTGCATGCATGTGTATGTGTTTGTCAGAAACAAGGGTGACAGCTTGACAGCTGACAATGACTATAATTGTTCAAAATAACTTTGATTTGGATCTCATATATGCTTTGAAGATGTACAATTATGAGAGGAGGATGCTGGGAAAGAATCTGTTGAAATATCCCTAAACTTCACCACAACAAGAGTTTTGTGTCAAATTCCCTTTAAAAAGAGAGATACTAAAAACCAACAGAAAGAGATCAGAATAGACAAAAAAGGGAACTGTAAACCTCACATAAGGAGTTACAGCACTGATTCTTGAGACATATCTGCCATTAGTTTATATAATAGTACTATTTTTACTATAAATAATCAGTGATTATGAATAGAAATTAATCTATTTATCAAAATTATGACTTATAACCCCCAAAACAACCTATCCTCAGACAGTAACTCAATACTTTAAATCTAGTTAAAGCTAAATATGAATGGAATGTAAATGTTTGCTAATGTGTACTGAGGTAAAGAAATAATAAATAATTGTCAATAAATAGACTTTTATAAGATTTTCTACTTCTATCAATGCTGTGATTTTAAAAACAAAATGCTCAAAAATTACTACTTTAATATATTCATGTGAAATGCAAAATATGGTTACTTTGCCATCAGCTGTTGACCCTGTCAGATTTTCTGTCAGACTGTGGTGACAAATTAACAGATTGAACTAAAAACCAGAAACCATCCAGTAGTCTCAATTCTCGATTGACAAATGCTAAGTGATAGCAAAGTAAACATTTCATAAGAAATAGGAAGAAGCAGAAGGTCGCACTTGCAAAAAAAGACCTCCAAACATGTTTAGATTAATCCACAATTACTCTTTGGTACTTAAACTGTTATTTTTACATTCCTATGGAATGTTTGTCCGATTAATCAAGAATTCCATTTTGTGGTGCACAAAACTGAGAAAGTTTCCATTTAATGGGAATTCGCAGAGACCCAGTGACACCACATTGCATGATCTCATCTTAAAATCCAGGAAATGACAAATACTGAGCTCTTGAATTTTTGAACAATAAACAATACACAAGATTCAAGGGTTCTCTGGAATATGCTCCACTGAGGACACCCACCCAGATCCAGCACGTTCCACACCTCAACCGTGCTGACAACATCCACCATTTGTTTTCTGCCAAGAACTACTTGGCACTGAAAAGGAAACTAAGCAAATACATGTTTATGTGTGTGTGTACATAATTAGCTATAAAATTGCTCCCTACAAGCTAAATCTGTCAAAGCCTTCCTACATCCAAATGCATTCCCAACTAGAAACATGATTCATGCATAAAATATACTTCTAAAAATACAAAAGGTGCATTCCAATTTGCATACTTATGTACTATTATATGCCATTTTGTGGTATGAATAGCGTGAGTAGTATATTCACACTGAAAATCCCAACATGATGTGCAATTTAAATAACTGGGTGATGCACTTATTTAACCAAGAAAACGAAGAGTGGAATGTTGGGTACCTATTGCCCTTAAGCTTTAATTACATAGCAAAGGGGAAGGGACTATCAGACTCTGATTCTGGATGACAAACTAGCCATCTAAATGTCATATGCTAGACAGTAAAATACATAGTGTATAGCATGTAATTTGGGACACAACTAAAATGTTTTCTTCAAGAAGAAGGGTGTGGGTTATGGTTAGTCTATAGCATTCTGTATATAACTAGCTTTATATAACAACAATAGAAGTCTGGGATGTCCTCATTTAGACTAAATGTGTACATGTGTGTGTATGTACGGGCATGTGGGTGTATGCAAAAGAGAAAGAGAGAAGCTGAGTGTTTGAGTATGCATAGACAGGTAATGAATAATGTTTGCTCTCACCTTTAAAAGCCAGGTGTACTCTGGGAGCAGAGCGATGTGTGCAGGCCACTTCAAACACAAACAAAGCCAACAGCAACAGGAGGAGTCTTGTTTCCATTACTCTCATAGTTAGACCCATTTGCAGGCAACCTATACAAACCCACACAAAAGAAAAAAATAAAACAAGGTGGACATAGGGAGAAAAGCACGAGAGAGGCTAAATTTATCACTGATTTCGACAAAGGAAGAGGCTGAAATGACAAAGGAAGAACAGACGAAGGACAAGAGGAGGAAAAAATAAATGAGAGATGAAGAGGAGGGAGACGGAGACAGTTCAATTTAGACAGACAACAGAAGGACCAGAAAGCAAACATTACTACTGTACTCTACTACTCTGTTGTATATTTAGCTTTGAGTTTTAACAGCCAGACAAATCCCAGCCCGTCACACCTTCCTCTATTCAACTCCATGCAAAGATAGAGGTTTCAGGCCTGCATTAGAGGGTCAGCATTTATGCAACATGGTGTCAGTTTTATTTTAAGAAAAACAGGTGCCGTTAATCATCTTCATCCACCCGATGCAACTGCACAGACTGATTTGAGAGTTAGCAGATTATGATAGCGTAAGAGCTGTGGTTTGTGACCAGAGTATGAGGGCAGGAACTCATGCAGAGGCTGCATAATAAATCAACTACATTTTTTTTTTTAGAAATGTAACCTTTGTACTTACACTCTTAAAATAAAGGTGCTTAAAAGGTTCTTCACAGCGATGCCATAGAACCACCATTTTTGGTTCCACAAAGAGCCATTCAGTCAAAGGTTTTTTTAAGAACCATCTCTTTCTAACATTTTTATAATCTAAAGAACCTTATTTCGCCACAAAATAGAACCTTTTGTGAAACAGAAAGGTTCTTCAGATGTTAAAGGTTCTTTTATGGAACGATTTTGACAAAAAAGTTCTTCTATGGCATCGTGAAGCACCTTTATCTTTAAGAGTGTATGTTGGTTTACAACTAAAATTAAAATTAAATCTAAATAATGTTTTTTTTTTTAAATTAAATATACTTTTCAAAGTAAACAAAACTTAGTATCATTGAGAAACTATTGTAGTTTTTTTAATTATTTTAAATCAGTTTTTCATTTTATATTTATAGAATATATTTTTATGGTTTTAACTTTTGTTTCAGTTTTATTTAACTATAATAATTACAATATATTTATTATTATTAGTAGTAGCAGTAGTAGTAGTATTTACTTAAAAATATCAATAAAAATATATGCCAAATACTTAAGGTTTTTGAGGCTTTTTTTCTTAATTATGATATCAGGACAGTTGTTTCAGCCTAACATTTTTAATTCTGGCATTTTGCCTTTATTAAGACAGGATAGTGTAGAGTGAAGTGGGAGAGAGAGAGGGGGACGGGATCGAGAAAGGTCGAGCTGGGATTCGAACTCGGGAAGCCCACAATGCAACGGTGTTATATGTCGCTTATATGCCATCAACGCCGACAGCTTGACATTTTTGTTGTTACGCTCTCGATAAAATATCAAGATAATTATAATTCATTGGTGAATTTCCATTATTGCATGTATGAATTGCATATTTAATGTGATTTATAGTAAATGAATAGAAAAAAACAGAATTAAAAAAATTGACCCAAAAATCACTGCCTGTGATTTAGAGCTTATGGGGCCATGTGCCTGGGAAAAGCTTGAGGTGGCAAATCACTCCAAGCTGCTGCAAAGCCCCGTCACGCAGCTCTTTGTTATAACTTGGAAGATCTCGCTGGAGTCCAGGGCTGCGACTGCTGCCTCTTTTAGATCAGTTTCCATCAGGTCCTGATCCTGGGCTCCTATTTATGACATCATCAGCTGGCCAGTGATGTATGTGAGTGATGTCAGCACAGCAGGCACTCGCATACTTGGGATTTGTATGACCATACATTCTCTTCATTGGAGATCCATGGTTAAATCAGCTTAAAACCAGATTTTTTATTAGCCCTTAGAAGTGCTGCACATGTGTGTATGCCACAGCTTTGCTCTCGGCTGTTTGTGTGTTTTGCTTTAAGGCAAAAGTTTTGACACTAGGCAACTCGATAAATCCTTTTCCACAAACTCACGCGCGTATGCAAACAAACACTGGTCCAGGCTCTGCCAGCTGTCACTGGTTCAAATTCACATTCAAAGTGCATCTAGGGGCTTGTCCAGGAATGTACTACATGTCCAAACTGCAAGATGACATAGAGAGAGTGAGAGAAAACTGTAGATTGCATAGAAAAGTTGGTAAATGAGAGCGGAGAGTAAAAAAAGGAACTGGAGATGGTTATCTCTCTGTATGTTCATGTAGATGTGTATCATTACTCTGTAGACATCAGATTGGCATCATAGCCACTGTGTTAGTGTTCGTGTTAGACAAGAGCAAAGAATTATTGGTCTGAAAGCTACAAATGCACATTTGTGATCTTGGGTGCTCTTGTGAAGGACTACGAAAACCAACAAATAATTGATATCATCTTTTCCAGCTCAAAGCGTCCTCACTTTTGAACCTGATTTCAAAAATCCTCTGATGTTTTACTGTATTTCACTGGCTCTTGTTGAAACTCACACTCTGTGCAAGATCAGATCTGTCTTATGTCTCCTCTCCTACACATATTCAACAGCATCAGTCACTTAGGTGTTCTTACATGTTGGTTCTGGCACTGATTTGAGGGGAAAGGATAGGAAGCACAGACTTTTATTCGCTCTCTCTCTCTCTCTCACACACACACACACACACACACTGCTATACATCTAACCTAAGGACAGACAGATAGATGAACAGAGAGACAGGACAGACAGACAGACGGACAGTTGGATAGATAGATAGATAGATAGATAGATAGATAGATAGATAGATAGATAGATAGATAGATAGATAGATAGATAGATAGATAGATAGATAGATAGATAGATAGATAGATAGATAGATAGAGCATTTTCATGTCTACATCACTCAAGTAAACTGTTAGCGACATATTTGCCGTTTTAAATCTTGAGTGGAACTTCACAGGTGTAAACTGTTATACTTTCTTGTTAGCATGCATTATGTATCAGTCATCCTCTGCCGGAATGGCCAGCATATGAATTATGGATGTTCAAGCTCAATCTATGACGTCCATTAAATCCAACTCCAACGTGTCTGTTTTTTCCCCTTTTTTGTTACTGACAAAATGTCAGGCTGCTGTATCTCTTTTTTTTTTTTTTTAAAGTCAACATATATTGTGGCAAATACAAAAAGGGTATAAAGCAATCAAATATTTACAGAACACATACAAATTGTAGGGAGACGCTGAAGTGCCACACTAGTACTTGACAATTATGAACAGATTTGATAGGTCTGAGTTTGCTAAAGTGGGTAGGACATTTTGAACATGTTGCCTATCATGTTAATTGTAACTTTTCAATTATAAGCTTTATGTATTTATAGGAAACTTAACAATTAAAATTAAGTAATAATGAATTGTAAACTGACTATCCATATAAAAATTTAATCTGCAAAATAACGTTATTATTTTACGCAAAACTTTATGAACTGTCATTTAAAGGATTTTGGTCCCTTTCTTTAAAACGGTGCATACTGTATAATACTGAATGGATCAAGTTTGGGTGTTACACTGTATGAATGCAGTAGCCATACATAAAAATATACTTACACACACAACCACCACACAAACTCATGCAATTTGTAAAATTTCAATTCATCTGCTCTAATACACAAATGTTCTAAAGTATAAACTATTCAAGCACCCATGCACACAGTTAAATTAGAAGATCAAAGAATCCTGACCGAACACACAAAGAACCACCTGGAAAATGTGCATGCAGGCTATAATATTTCTGCTCCAGATTCACCCTATATGTACCCAAATCCTCAAATAGTGAATAAACCCTTGTTAAATAATTTCATCTCCACAGTAGGCACAGTTATTGATTATCTTTTCCTCCATGTAGTTTATATAACATTAATTAAAATACATTTTAAAAAGTACCATTGTAGTATTTTATAGGCTATGTGATAACGACATTTATTGTGGTAAATACAAAAAGGGTAGCCTATAAAACAATCAAGTATTTATATAACACACAAATTGCAAGGTGATGTTGGAGTGCCTGTAAAATGTAGGCTACCTGTAATATTACTGCAAAATGTAAACACCGTTGCTATGATTCGCAGGTTCGCACATATTTGCATCTGTCTGTCATTCAATAACAACAACAAAAACTTAATCTTCTAAATTTTTGATGATGACCAGTGAATTCGCTGTCATCTACCTGAGGCTAAAACACTCTCTTAAGACTTTAGGAAGTTTCAGATTGTTTTATCTCGAAACTGAGAAACGTGCTGTATATTCACCTGATTCGCTGGTCTTGTGTTTTAGTCGGTCTGTTGCTCCGTGTATTTGGTGTCTTGAGGCGCAGGTGAGATGCTATCGTTACATTCCTTACCGTCTTTGTGAGCACAGTTCGTGCCTTACTGAATTTCTGAAATCCGTCCAAACCCTTCTCATAAAAACATAAGAGCTTTTATAGCTCTAGCCTTTTGAATTCTCACTTTTGGGGCGTGTCAGTCAGTCCAAAAATCGGCGATAAAAGTTGCAGTTTGTGCACGTAATTCCTCAGGATACTTCTAAGCTCTTATCTTTCTAGACAGTTGAGGAGATAAAGGCAACAAAAGTCAAGATGTGTTTTGCAGTTTGCGTGACAATATCGCCAGCGTTTGCCACTTTGAATACAAAACAGAAGATGTGTTCGTCTTCTTGTCACGTAAGCTCCACGCTGCAAGTCTCCGTGTTGTTGAAAGTCTGCGCGGTGGCAGGTGTTTGCTTTATTCCGCCGGTGAAGTGTCACGGTCCAGCCCCCTCAGCACTGCTCCCAACGAACCGCCTTTAACCGTGAAGAGGTCAGGAAAATGCATGCAACACATAATAGTGGATAGTGCCACATGAAATGTTGTTTACATTTAATGCATTTTTAACATAGGCCTATACAGTGTTGGGCAGTAACTAGTTACTAGTAATTCAGTTACTGTAATAATATTACTTTTTGCAGTAACTAGTAGTCAGTGTTGGGAAGGTTACTTTGGAAATGTAATAGGTTACATATTACAAGTTACTCTACTTAAAATGTAATAAGTAGTGTAACTTTTCAATTACTTTATTAAAGTAATGTAACTGATTACTGTTTGATTACTTTTCTAAATTTCTAATGTTTTCAACTGTTAATCATTTTCAAACATGTAAACCAGGCAGGGTTAACCTTACAGTAGTACTTAACACTGATTACTGTCAGACTTTCGAAATCCTTCATCACTTGAATTAAGTTTATAATATTTTAATTTTAAAGGAGACATTGGTTGCCAAATATCTTCATTTGCATATAAATGTGTCTTGGCAGTATGTGGACACAACCACCCTACAATGATAAAAATGCACTCCTTTTTTTTAATCCCCCAAAAACCTAAACAGTCTCAATTATCAAGCCATTTTGATTTTGGAGTGAATAACCAGCTCTCTTCCACCTTCAATACCACGACTGAGGTGAGACCCTTGAGCAAGGCACCAAACTCCCAGCTGCTCCCCGGGCACCGCTGCAATATGGCTGCCCACTGCTCCGGGTGTGTGTTCACAGTGTGTGTGTGTGTGCACTTGGATGGGTTAAATGCAGAGCACAAATTCTGAGTATGGGTCACCTATCTGGCCACACGTCACTTCACTTCACTTTCAATAAATTCGTCTGACTGCGCAAATAATTTTACTCCAGACTCCAGGCAGGTTTTGTTAAAAAGTTAAAACTCAAGGATAGATCAGTACCCATTGTTCATGATCCAGCTGCACCTCCAGAAGAAGTAAGTCTCACACTTTATATTTTTTATGAATATTTGCAAATCGCCTTTGCTCTTCCACAGAAGTGAGGGGCGGGGTGAGCAGAGCTCATTAGCATGTAAAGAGATATACAGCGAAACGAGTTGCTGTGAACAGAGCTGTTTTTGACCATTTCAAGAAAACCCTAAAGAATCATACCAACTTGTGGAAAATGGGCATCCGATGTCCCCTTTGAAGCACAGCCACCACAAAATCAGACTTACTTTAAAATCATTCTGAGGTTAAATACAGATTTTAAATCATAACAAGAAATAGTTTAATAGCTATGATACTGTTTTTGAAATCAAATCTTTGCATAGCTATGACAGGAAACACTGGAATCTAACAATGCCTTAGAAAAAAAAAAACAGTTAATTAAAAAAAAAAAGCATATACATAAACCCATATAGAAAATATACGAGTTATCGGATAAGCATGTTATAAACTTCTGAAACATTGGTGTTTCATATTTTAGAGCAGTCACTGTAATTTATGAAATAAATCAATTAAATCTGTATGTGGGAGTGTGTGTGAAAAAAATCAGATGTAACCCCCTTTGTAATTCTTAACATTTTCATAAGTAACTGTAATTTAACTACACATTTTTTCTTATTAACTGTAACTAATCACAATTACTTTTATTTTGTAATTAAATTCCGTAATTCCGTTACATGTAACTAGTTACTCCCCAACACAGCTAGTGTAACTAATTACTAATAAGATTTCAGTAATAATATTACAGTTACTTTCCATAAAACAGCTTAGTTACTTAGTTCCTTTTGATGCCTCAATCCCCCTGATTTAAAATCTAACAGTCAAATAATTCCTAGATATATTTTCATAATTTTCATGACTCGCACATGCATGTGATGTCCCTGGTGCAGCAGGCAAGCTTGCAATATGGAAAAGCTTACATTCAGCAGATAGAAATATTGCATTATATTGATTTTATCAGAAAAAAAGATCTGTTGTGTAAGTTGTGGCTTTACTTTACTCTGGCATTACATCCCTCTGATCAGCATGTGGTACATTATATTAATATAATTTAAAATATTTTTGGAAAATTAAACGGTTTCTTGCAAACTCATGTGATTTGATAAAATACATAACGATCAATATCAATCACTATTGAGTGTTTGTAATAACTTCTGACTTCGATCCAATGTGGATTTTGGTCAAGCAGAAATATGTTGTTAGTAACATTCTAGAAGAATTTTATCTGGAAGATACACAGTTACAACTTCTGTAGGGCGTGAAGAAAAAGTAATGTAACTAATTACTGTTTCCAGAAAGTAATAAGTAAAGTAACAATATTACTTTTGAAAGGCGTAACTAGTAATGAGTAATATATTACATTCTTTGAGTAACTAGCCCAACACTGGTCATTTCACATAATATGAAACAACTATTCAGAGGTCAGGAAAATGCAGAATGTTCAAAATCTCACACTAGTCCTATATGGGGTAAGCTGGCACAGTGATTCATGAACCAGCTAAACATCCAGATATATATATATATATATATATATGTTTTTTGGATGTTGGCTTTTGGATATAATATATGACAAATAAGAGTCTCTACAATAAAGAAAAGATCTATCTTTTAGAATGTAGTTTCAAATTATGGGTTTGAAAGTTCTTAGAAATGCACTCTTTGTCTGTCTGTATGTCTGTCTATCTATCTATCTATCTATCTATCTATCTATCTATCTATCTATCTATCTATCTATCTATCTATCTATCTATCTATCTATTTGTCTATCTGTCTGTCTGTCTGTCTGTCTGTCTGTCTGTCTTACAAATTATTTATTTATTTATTTTACAAATGACGTATCATGAATTATCAGTTTACAAATATTGGATATAAAAGGCAATATTCCCAAAAAAAGTGTAATAAATACACGTGACGACTTGCCATAACTTGACAAAGGCATAGATGGTACTGTTGACATGGTATGAAATCGATGTGGTCTATCCTGGCCGTCTGTCTCGCCTCATTAGATGTGCACATCACTAACTGCTGCAAACTGAGTGACAGTTGTCAAAGCGTTGTGTAGGAGACCAACTGCAGTGCATTTGTGGCGGATCTGTTTGTCCCACCAGAAAGTGTCCTGAAATTCCCAAAGTTCTTTTGCGTCCGGCTGCGTGGCTCAAGACGACGGTGGCGAAACACAACGGAGGGGGTGGGTTGGGTGAAAGGACGCTCTCTCGCACAAAAAAACTTGCGACTCGGTATTTTGGAAACAAAAGGCCCTTGGTGTGTGTTCTTTCTAGGGCCTCCGACACTCTGGCATGCATTACAACGCCAGCGCTTAGACTAAATGTACAAATGTTGTACATTGCCTTTATATATAATTCAAGAGTCAGTGGAAGGGTGTGTAAAAAGTTTTACCATTTCCCTTTCAGCTGATTAAAAAGACGCTCTGCTTTTCATGACATCACACAATGTGCCCTTTTCTTATACTGCTGCGGATGTGGAGGTGGTTTCTTGTCTTTCTCTCTCTTTGTGGGAGGCATCCTTTATTCTCCTCTGAGAGGAAGTGACTCAAGTCAGCTTTAAGTTCAGGTTTCCGTGTGATTTTCACCCACAATGCACTAAGCCCCTCCAGCTTCACTATCTTTCATTCAGCCCCACATTCTCCCACGTCAGAGACACTTTACACAGTCCG
The DNA here is from genome assembly GCF_012432095.1 of Onychostoma macrolepis. Taxonomy (NCBI): domain Eukaryota; kingdom Metazoa; phylum Chordata; class Actinopteri; order Cypriniformes; family Cyprinidae; genus Onychostoma; species Onychostoma macrolepis. Next base: position 15,246,060 of record NC_081162.1, on the reverse strand, counting down.
CAGTTTTACGACCACATCTACGCAAACCACTGAATCACCTTAGAAGCTTAATTGCCTAATATATGAGCTTATTTGGTTTAAACAGTGCAGTAAAACCTCAACTTGGTGAGAAATCACCACACTGGTGAAACAACGTGATGTGGCATGTAACAGAAAAAGAACAAGTCAAATAGGTCATGTTTTGAATTGGTACGCACCCTGTTTTAAGTGAAAACACTTTCTTATATTCTAATTCACATGTGACCTCTGTATCTTGCATGAACATGCTGCTATGGCAACTTAAAAGTTGATGACCTACAGCTATATATTTTCCTTTGTTACTAACTTTGACAGACCTTTTGAGTGACCGTCTCATGTTTGTCAAAGCACAGAATTTGAACTCTGTCCTTTGTGTAATAGAGCACATGATTTATTCCGCTTTAAACTTTCATTGATTTGATACAATGTGCATTGTAAAGATTGAAAAAGGCTGTATTTGAATTTTAAAGAGCTCAAATGCATGTGGTCTACAAAGAGCATCACGTTTCATCATACATGGTCAGGAAGTCAGTGAGGTTTTGTTGGGAAACGATTGTCTTTCTTTCTATGCAGTGTATAAACGGAGATTTGCAGGCTCAAAGCAAGAGTTACAACAACAAATTTATCATCATGAGTACGTGGCGCTCATCAATCCAAGCAGCGCTTCTGTGAAACACTGTAGGCTATGTGTCAGTGCAAGTTTTAGGTTGGGGAGGAATTCATTTTTTTAAAGTAGACTAGTGGGTCAATGACAATGACAGTTTCCACAATAAAGAGAAGAAAAATCTTTTAAGAATGTACTTTCAAATATGAGCTTGATAAATTATTAAAATGCACTGTTTGTATTCGTGTTGATTTTACACGGTTTATTCATTATTTAAAAAAAAAAAAAATTATTTATTTATTTATCAGACATGTATCATCAATTATTAATTCACAAATATCTGAACAACCTGAACTAAACTTACCTTGTCATAAAAAGGTCAGATTATCTGATATTTTATTTAAGAGGCTTATTAACCTTGACACACTGTTTTGAGGGTCCACAGGGGTCCTTTTTCCACATATTTTGCCTGTTGGACCCCATAATTTGGTGGACAAAAGGTTTTCAGATAATAAGCAGTGAAGTTGTTTTGTTAAAGTATTGTATCACCTGACATGTTTTACTTTATGATCCAAGAACATATTAAAATTCATTTTAATTCAGAAATCAGTATTGTGCTTATCCTATGAGGCATGTTAATATCATTAGTAAATACAGTGTGCTGCATGATGACGAATTTTTGTAGGCCAACCCATAAGTTAGCATCACACTGGTTTTTGGATTATCGCCGGAAGTGTTAAAATGCTAACTTGTTTCCAAGTTTTGGCCTACAAGCATGCTTCATCCCTGCAGCACTCTATTGTATTTTCATGTATTTTCATGTTATTAACGTCATGCCATTGACCCTAGTACCCTCTAACTCCATTAAAACAGCATATGTAATTTCCTCACAACAGGATAGATTCCCGCACGAGTCAGTATCCTGGGTAAACCTGGTGCTAGCCTCCAAAATGCAGAGAAAAGGAAAGTAAATCCATGGAAAAGTTGAAAAGCTGGAGGGGTGTGGGAGTGTAAAGTACATCTGTCTTAGGAGATAAATCTGTCAGCACCTTAGCCGCAGCCCACGGGATGCCCAGGATGGATGAGCGTATAAGCGGCCTGCCTCATCAAAGATGGATGCGGTGCCACGAGATTTTGGGATGATAAAAGTCCCACTGAGGTGCCTTTCCTTTTTTTCCAGTACGCTCCAGTTTCATCTTGATTGCAAATGCAATCGCCCGAGGCGTGATGTTCTTCGAAGAATGGGTAATGGGCAATTTATATACAAAAGCTGAGAAACACACACACAGACTTTGTTTACTATAGTCAAAAGGAAGTGTTTTTGATGAAATAGCAGAATGCATAAATAAGCAGAATTCAGATATGCATGTATACACATATGTCGCCACATAGTGAGTCAAAACACATATTGGAGGGCAGACGGGTGGAAAGAGTGCAGGGGACGCCTGAAGGCTGCGACTCCTGCTGCCACTGGTGATCTTTCAGATAAAAACCATTTATCTGCTCGCCAGGGCTGTCAGAGGTCTGCTAATTAGCTTTACCATTCATCTCTCTCTTTCCTTCTGTCTATCTCACACCCTTTCCATTCCCTCGCTCCCACTCTCTTCATCACACTCTGTCTCTGTCTCCTTCACTAGCTGACCTTCTTTCTTCTGTTCCGCCAGTTGCTTTTGACTATTTTAGTATACTATATTGACCCGCATTGCATATTTAAATTAATTTATGGGACAGATGATTTTATATGACTTTAATTTGGTCTAATGTTATGGTATGGTATCATGGATGCTTTACTGAAGTGTATTGGATTATTATTATTATTATTATTATTTAAACTATAAAGGGTAAAGATGGTTTGAATCAAGATCTCTGTTCTTCACCTATTCTGCCTGACAAAAACAGTGAGTTATAACTTGCATGAGCAAGAGTCTCAAAGCTCCCATGGTCAACAACATGGAAATAATGTATATAATTAATTCATGAATTTAATGTAAAAGGTTTTGAGATTCACTGCGCCTACAGTAAACACAAGAAGAGTACAAATGTGGCAGATATTCAGTAGAATATAATAATACAGTCAAAAATATGCTTATTTAACTTTTTAAAATTAGAAAATATATTATATTATATATTATATTAAAAATAAATAAAAATTAAATGAAAACATAATAATGAATTTAATGTAAAAGGCTTTGAGATTTCCTTCACCTGCATTAGAGTAAAAAATGTGGGCAATATTCAGTAAAATATAAGAAAAATATAATAAAAGATTGAAATTAAAATATTGTTTTTAATGTTGTATAATATTTTAGTATAATATATAATATTTAGTATAATATATATTGTATAAAAATAATAGTAATTTAATTAAAATGTTTTAAAAAAAATCAAAGAAACAATATTAAATTCAAAAATGAAAACATGATCCTAAACCTTTTAAATGACGGCAACAATCTATTTATTTGAATACAGATTATACAGTTTTCTTCCAAACCAAACCACTCGAGCGTGGGACAGTAGCTCGTGCTCCCTTGAGATCATGTATTTTCTTCAATCTTGATAAAGCGTGTGGTGGTCTCTACATCTCCTATAACTGTAGTACAGCTCTATTCCTGCTGCCTGCTTTACAAACAGGGCAGGCCTTTGCTAGTTGAATATTTATAGCATTGCATTAAGCATGAAATCAAAGGTTTTAAGTGTACCATTGCAACATCGGCACTCCTCTGTTGAGGCCTGCCCAAAAATGCCTGCCCTTCGGCTGTTTGCAGAGCTGTTTCCATACGTAGCCAAGCTTCATTACACATTGACCTCTCTTATGTCAAAATCCAAGCTACTGGTTAACATGCAGCCAGAGGTGACGAGGGCAAAGTAAAGTTTACTCTGTGGATCACGTATTTCCATATTTTAAAGGAAATATGTTTTCGGCTTGATCCAACATGCATTTCCTAAGAGATGTGTTTGACCTCTGAAGGTCAAATCTCAGATAATGCTGCTGCCAACGTGTAAGGACTGTTGAATTGATCATGAAAACATGGAATGCATCAGTTCACGTGATCAAGCACGGCACAGCTGTCTAAGCACAGGCATGTGAATGGAGATAAGAGCTTTTTACAATGACATCACTCTACGCTGCGCTAGGAGGCTTATCTCATCGCCTTTGCAGTCCCACAACAGACCCCCATATAACTAACCAAGAGCTTGTGTTGTCTGGAGGCGCTTCAAATGCAAAAGTCAAAACAAACTCTCAATGGAAAAAAGACTGGAATCCTAATATTCTGCACCAGAGCTGTTGTTCCGTTTAAAAAACAAAACACATGAAAACCATAAAACGACTTTGTTCTTTTATTAGAAAAGCAGCTTAGAATTTCTTATTCAATTATTTTCTTTTCTATGCTGCCCTCTTGTGGGTAGACATGAGAAATAAAGAAGTCTTGAAAGGAGAATTGTGAAAGCTGGGAAAAAAAATAAGACGTTTAAATACAGTTAGGTGCATATTCAGTTGATGTCATTTCTTATCATAGTCCCCAGCTCAGATGAATTAGTGTTGAGAGATGAACACTAAAGTGTGTCAACAGGAAAGAATAAAGCTGTTCATTTGATTCATTTCCTGGAGAAACAGAAGAGACAAAAGCCACATAAAACATTCTGAATGAAAAGACAAAAACTTTATTTGACATGGAAAACAAAAAACAAAACAAAAACACATATTTAAAAATTGTAGTCCTCTATAAAATTTAGCACACAAAATATAGCTTTTCTTTGATACTGTAGGTCAAATCTACCCTAATAATTCAATAACAAATTATAAACCCTTTTTAAGGGAAAGGATTATGTACAAACCACTGGCCTTGCAGGTAAAACAAGTACAATCCAGTATACTTACAATGAGTTAAGCTTTTCAAATCCAAACTTTTACAGGTCAAAACTCAAAATCTTTTAACGCAATTGCCTTATAACGGATACCTAGGAGAACATTTAGAATGGTTTCACTCTAATAACTGACTGACCAAAGTTAAATGATTCCAAAGAAACACTATTAGAAATAAATGCAAAAGTGATATGAATATGAAAGACGTCATGAAAAAATGTGTACATATTCATTATTTTTACAACATTATCTAAGCATTTAACTGGACACAAAAGTTTGAGTATTGAGTGCACACATCATGCTGTCAAAAGGGGGAGAAACCCACCACAAGATGGCCTTGCCACTATTTTGCTCATTTAAATAACATTACAATTGTTATTCATTGCAGTGAATAAATGGTAACGTGCATGTGTTGACAGTGTGTCAATTCTAGACATGACAAAAGTAGTTTTAAGGATGATCACCACAGCAAGAGTTACCAAGTATCAGGATTTAATCTGCTCATGTAAACAAAGTGAAATAAACTACAATTATTTAAAGGTTCATCAATAAACAAAAGATGTTACGTATTAATGACACAAAACTGAACAAATGAAGTTTATGAAGGAAAACACATCTACAGTATAAGGAGGATAAAAGAGTAAACATCCCTGAGTTATCTAGTTTTGGTTCAGAATGAAGTGCATTTCAGAATGTTTGACCTTTCTCCTTATAAGCAAAATGTGGTGGTGATAGAGTTTATGAACAACAACAAGGCAAGGAAACCCGTTACATCATGATGTTAGAATTCTGTAGATGACCATAAAAAAGTAACACAAACAGCAATTAACCAAAAATATTACAGCAATGACTGAAAAACATGATTAGGCCTGTAAAACATCCAAACAGGAAGGTATGGTGTTTCTAAATGGTCATGATTGTGAGTGACAGACAATGCTACTGTATACGGTCATACAAAAACTAAACTAAACTAAGTGCAGTCTATAATCCCAAGCGTTAAACAGTCCATTGTGAGATAAAAGAGGTGTCTTACGGGTATCAGTAGCCCTCTGAAATCTGTTAATGCAAAGTCATAAGTGTAAAATGTGATGACATCTTAAGGAAAACATGTTTTCGGAGGAGTGCACGCATTAAATTTGAATATTCATCATCTTTGCTGTATAGAAAGTACCATCTACAATGAAGACATGGTTAAACCCTGATCATTAAGCATCATTAACCACTTGTTATTTGAAACAGACTCTTAATTTATGCAGGAAACGATATCAGTAAAACAGATCATAGAAAATTCTAATGATGCTAATCTGCATAAAAAGAAACAGAGACAACCCCCGTGTCCTAACTCTTCTCTTCATCTACATCAATATCTTCCTCTTCCTGTCCTTGCTCTCTGATCTCACAGCCACCGGAGTCACGTGACTCTTCTACTTCCTCAACATCCACTTCCTCTTCATCTCTCTCCTCATAGGAGGATTCCCCCTCTTCTCTGTCATTCTCTTCTGAACCTAAGAGAAAAATCATCAGTCGTCATGATTTGGGGAAAAAATTTTTATTACAAAAATTATTTATTGATTTGAAAGACTTAATAAAAGCACTTTATATTAAACTACGTGTCATGATTGTGAAAAGGAAAACCTCACCTCCAACTTGGTCATCATCTTCATCCTCTTGCCCCAAGTTTTGGCTCTTCTCCTCATCTTCATCTGAATCTGAGATGATCACACACTCATCTCCATTATTGCTGCCCTGAGGTTTTGGACCGCTGCTGGACAACAGAAATTGGTTAAAAAATAAAAAATAAAAATACACTTTGAAAAATCTGGATGTTTCAGGCTAGATTACCTTCCATTCTCTCGTGGCTCCCAAAGTGGAGTCAGATAGTACCTCAGTGGGTTTCTGTACAGGTCATCCTTCAGGATCTAGAGACAAGGAAATGGAGTTCATAAGTTTTTAAAAGTTCATACTTGCTGTGTCTAAGGATTTTGTTTTGGCCTGGTCACACAGCTCTTTGTCCTGCACTTAACCACATGAGAGATGTACCTGTGCAATCTCATCCCTTCCTGGGTTGCTGTGGTCACTGAACCAATGGAAGAAGCTCTGGTAGACTCCTTGTGATGTTCGACGTGGTTCTCCACTACCGACCAGATTCTGCCCTCTGTGCCACAAAATTGGGTTTGAGAACGACACTGGAGACCCTGAGCAAAAAGGAAAGCACAATTACCTTTGTCAAAAAATTAAAACCCAGAATAAATAAACGTGTCCCAGAGTAATCCATTTCACATAAAAAGAGGGGTACTGTGATAAAGGTCAGCTCACCTCCCATACCAAGATGAAGCTCCTTCACTATCATTTTGTTCTGAAAAAAGGGATTTCGCCGGAAATGGAAACAGATGCGGTAACCAAGTTTGTTGTTCTTGAAAGACTCAATCTGTCGAATGACGAGCATATTAAAAACATAGATCATTTGCAAGTTTTGAAAACAGGAAAAAGAAAAACAGAAAAAATGTATTACCTCTAAATTAGTCATGTAGCTTAGAGCATCTTCATCAGTCTCATCAATTTGCGCTGACAGATGTGGGTGATTCAGAAGCTAATTGGCTTTAAGTTAAGTGCACATTACGTAAATGAAGACAAAGATACAATCATTTGGTTGAAACACATTTGACGCAAATGGAAAAACAAAATGAACAGAGTTTCGAGTATGATGAGTAAAGTTCCTAGGGATTCTGGGCCAATTGCATAGAATTTACTATAGGGCCCCCCAAAAGTCAACGTTGTGGGCCCCTCTCAGCCTCTGGGCCCTATGTACTCCATACCCTTTTTCCCCCCAGTTGTGACACCCCTCAAGTATGATCTTTGGTGACAGTTAAAGGGATAGTTCACCCAAAAATCTTTACTCACCTTCATGTTGTTCCAAACCCACAGAAAAAAAAAAAAAAAGTATTCTCGCAGCTTCATAACATTACAGTTGAACAACTGATGCCACCTGGACTATTTTAACGATGTCTTTCCTTACTGCCTTTCTGGGGCTTGAACGTGTTAGTTCTTGTTGCGGTCTATGAAGGGTCATCAAAAGTATCTTAATCTGTGTTCCGAAGATGAAAAATGGTCTTATGGGTTTTGAACAAACATGAGGGTGAGTAATTAATGACAGAATTTCCATTTTTGGGTGAACATATATATATATATATATATATATATATACCTCAGGTCAAACCTCAACTTCAAAGGCCTTGACACTCAAGTTGTCCACCTGAACATCACGCACACTGTGTTAAAGGATACAGCAGTGACCCAGAAGCCTGGGATGGCTTGAGTGATGGCGCTGCGCTGGTCCAGGTGAGGGCGTCGCTGGCGGCTCAGTTTCATCTCCAGGCGTTGATGCAGACGCGCGCCTTTCTTCTCCAGCGCGTCCAGCCGCATCTGCACCTGTGCGAGCAGCGCCACGGACTGCCGCACCTCCGGGGCCATCTTCACCGACACTATGGCACACTCTCCGTCCTCGTTATCCTCATTATCGGAGGCGACAGACGAGCTAGCCGTGGAGGAAGAGCCAGGAAGAGAGTCGTCATCCTCTTCCTCCTCCTCCTCCTCCTCCTCATCCACGAACGAAGCCTGCTCTGGATCTTCTCTGTCCTCGCAGAGCAGCAGGGACGAGGAGCTGTCAGCCGCGGCTGCCTCCGTCCTTCTCTCGCTCTGAGAGCAACCGGGACGATTTGACTTATCCCTTGATTTCTCTCGGCTCGCTTTTTTAGACGAACAGGGCATTTCTTTGCAGTCTTCGTCCGCGTCTCCACCGGTCAGACTGGCAAGCGCTTCTGCTGCGGCGATGGCAGCGGAATCTGACGGCTGGCGCTCGCTCTCACCTCCAGCAGCCTGTCCTGTGCTCTCCTGCGCGTCTGCTTCATCCCGAATCACCATATCCTTCTCTTTAGCGTCTTCAGGATGCTCAGATCCATGTTTTGGCTCATCATTGCCTACTTTCTCAGGTTCTGCATCTTCATGAGAGTCATTCCTTGGTTCCTCATCACTTACTTTCGCCTGCTTGGGCAGCGTGGAGTCAGACTCTTCACTTGGACTTGCACTTCTTTTCCTCTGGTTAGTTTCGGACGGCTGACCGCTGTCCGAGTTTGTACTCATGATGCTGACTAGTTGTAACTTTGTCAGACGTATATGCTGATTTTAAAACAGATTTTAAATGCTAATTGATTTAACTGTGCGGGTCTCTATCCACAGCCCGCGTTCGCATTACAGCACTACCAAATTCCAAGTCTGCGCAAATATCAGCAGGCCTAGGTAGCTTCCTAACGCTGAATGAGGCTAGTTTAAATTCTCGCTGACTGTCGCATATCGAATATTTCCGTTTGTATTTACACACAGCATTCGTAATATAGAGTTACTTTTCTCTTAAAAGTCACAATCCGTCTAAAAATGTCCAGTTCTGTTGTATTTGTTTACAGTTTGCCCTTCCGTTCGCCATTTATCTGAGGCTTTGCATACGAGCGCGAAAACAAAGCTCTGGTTGGCTGAAATGCACCGCGCAAAAATCTCTCGGCCAATCGTAGACGCTGTACTGCAGTTGGTGACTAGCAGGAGCATGGAGTACATCACCATTGCGTTGCATGTACGCACTGTGAAATATTTCTTGACTGGGAGGTTTTGTATTATTTTTTAGTTTATAAGAAGCAAGACTTGACGTTGTGTAGTGTATACTGTAGCAGAATAACACTATAACAATGCTGGATTGCGTTTCAGTTTGGACCTTTATTTGAATATCATATTTTAAGACATAGAGAGAAAATGTACAGTTATTGTTTAACAGCATGTGCTCAGTGCTTATAGCAATATTAGCAATATTAATTAGCAATATTAAATTAAGTACCATATTAAATGTATTTACATGCGATGCCATTAGTATCATTATTGATGTACACTTGTAAGCTCTATAAAAAAAAAACCACACACTTGTGCTTTTTAATCAGTGCATTTAAATGCAAGAAGGATAGTGAAAAGTCTGCTGAACACCCACTACTTAACTTGATTTTTGGATTATGCAAACTTCATAATTCCTTACACAAATTATTTTTTTCCAAAAAACAAAACATAATTAGGTCTGAAATAGACTGCCAGCTATATGTTTAAAACCACCATTTTAAACCATCATAATATTTATCATTCTTACTAGAATGATAACTAAGTTGTTAATATTGTTAGTGATTGAAATCCGATTGTAATTTCTTCATGAGAGTCCATTTGGGCCTCGCATCTGATAAGTTTCACCTTGTGGAGTCACAGGAAACACGTGAAAAGGTGCCATCCAGCCCATATCCTGATCCCTGGAGGAAAAAGTGGTGCAACTGCAATAAATCAATCTCTTATGATTCTCCCACCTCCAACAATAGATCCACTTAGATCCATCCAAAGAGCCCAAGTAGTTTTTTTTTTTAACCTTTACTATTCAGCCATTTTAAAATTAACTTCTTTTATTTATACATACAACCAACTATCCACCAGGAGTGTGACATGCAGTAGGAAAGTACAATGTTACTGACACCCCTATAAAGAAGGAAAGACTGTTTACCTGTGAAACTTTTGTCCTTTTCTTCTCAGAAATTCCTCTTCATCCACGGTCCAAACAGAACCTTTTCTTCCTTCAACGCGCACAAAGCACTTATGAAGACTGAGGTTATGCCGAACAGCATTCTACACACAGACAGAGTCACATAAATTACTTGTTAATTCATGTTACATCTAATGGGAGGAATACGATTCAGTTAGTCTTAACATAAAACCACTGTAATCACACAGCCTGGTCATCACTTTCTGTCATTAACATACAATTTGTGAAAGTTTTCTGGTCTACAAATCAGAGGCTGTGGCTTTCAGGATTGGCTTGTGTGCAGTGAGTCATGGAATGACAAATATAATAGGTTTACAGTACAAACAGCACATCTCATACCTTCCATGTGGCAGTGTTGTGACGAAAGTAGAAAAACATGCGGGTAAACCAGTGATATATTTCATTCAGAGTAAGCTGCTTTTCTGGGGACTCCAGTATCGCCTAGCATAAAAGACAGCTTTAACGTGACTGACAGGAAATGAAAAGGTAATATACAGGATGTTCAATTCAGCAGTACTTACCCATCGTATCATGGAGGCGTAGGTGAAAGGTGGCCTCATGTTTGTGAACTTATAATACTCAAAACTGGGGATAATCCCTATCGCCAGAAAAAAACAAAAAAAAAAACATGAAGAAAATAATATCATATGTGACCCTGGACCACAAAACCAGTCTTAAGTGTCAATTTTTTTTTAAATTGATATTTATACATTATCTGAAAGCTGAATAAATAAGCTTTCCATTGATGTATGGTTTGTTAGGATCGGACAATATTTGTCTCAGATACAACTATTGAAAATCTGGAATCTGAGGGTGCAAAAAAAATCTAAATATTGAGAAAATCTCCTTTAAAGTTGTCCAAATGAAGTTCTTAGCAATGCATTTTACTAATCAAAAATTAAGTTTGGATATATTTACGGTACGAAATTGACTAAATATCTTCATGGAACATGATCTTTACTTAATAATCTAATGATTTTTGGCGTAAAAGAAAAATCGATAATTTTGACCCATACAATGTATTTTTGGCTATTGCTACAAATATACCCCAGCGACTTAAGACTGGTTTTGTGCTCCAGGGTCACATATACCATAGTGTTGTGTGTGGAGATGAAATATGAACGACTGGTAATCAGAAGCAATATTTTTGTATAGTTTAATTTTAATAGTAACAAATGTTTGTGTGCTGGATGACCTGGTATAACTTGTGAGGTAGAGATCTGCCAGTATCCTTGTGTTAGCGCTTTAGCTGCCGCTCTGTCACTGTCATAGACACCATTTGCGTCCTGACATGCTGCAGGTTGTAAGAGTTCTGACAGATGTCCTGACTTCTCCATGCTGTTTCCATCCTAAGATCAGAAGGAGACAATTACATCAATACATAATCTGGACATAAAACATCATCTGGCTTTCATCAAGCCCTAGAAGCAGGTAAAATCTAACCTCGAGTGACAAACAGAACATAAACAGATCCCACTGTCATTGTGGAATAACTTGATTAACTCACACAGGGTTTTGTCTTAGCTTTTCTAATGCTCCCTTTTTTACTGTTGTAGACTGGCTAAAGATCGTTGTTTGGTGTGACCTAATTTCAGGTCAGCTTTAGCTGGCAGACAGATGGCCTTGCATTTGTCTCAAGAATAAACTGGTGTGAAGACAAAGCCATAATCCACTTACAAATCATGATTATAGTCCATTCATCAGTATGACTGATGGTTGGCCAGCAGGAGATGTTTGTGGTGCATACTTTCCAAACCTACCATTTTTTCCTGACTCCCTTTCAATAGCATTATACTTGTTTGTTTTTAACTGAGGTGTGTAGATCAATTTATGTAGCTTTTCTCCAAGCATTACATGTTCTTCCCTTAATAAGTGAGCTTGCTGGGAAGTTTTTTTTTTTTTTTCCCACTTGTAAATGTGTGTTCTTATTACACATCTTAAAATAGCAATTGCCTTGTAACTCTTCCCAGATTTATGGGCAGCTATAATCATATTTATGAGCTCTGTGATTGCCAGCAACTGGCCGCCGATTACCCACTTAAGCAGCATAGGTTGGACCACTTATTTATATGTATTATATATTTCAAAACTAATTGAACACAAAAGAGCTTACCTCAGAGGTAGATTTGACGTCAAACAGGTGTAGCTGCATAGCCTGCAGTTTCTGTCTCTCAGCAGTCAACTAACAGTAACAGTCACATAGTAAATATAATGCAAGGCCATAAACAGGCATCCTTTTATAATCCAGTTCTTATTATAACCTCCTGCATTATGTATCATTAGCTCCCATGATGCATATTAAATTGGTTCTGTATTTCCCACATAAGCTGGCTTAATATAGAACAAACTGTTGTTTTTGAGCACTGGGGATGCATACCTGATTCTCCACGTATTGTACTTTGTCTTTCTGCATTCTCAACTGGGCTATACTTCGGTCCCCAGGACCATGGTCAGTGGAAAGGTGTCTAGATTATGGAATATTCATAAAGACATACAGATATCAGGTATTGCTGGAATCATTTAGTAAATGATATTAATTCCATAACTGTCTCACTTTAAGAAATGCCCATATTCTTTGAACACTTCTCTGCTCTTTGAGCATCCAGGCCATCCACATTGCCCTTTAACACACAGAGAGCCACCTGGACTGTATGCATGCCTAGAGATAACCATAAATGCTTGATTTAGCACAAAAACTGAGACCATACGGGCATTATTCATTTGCTTGTGTGTTTATATACTCACTTCCCAGTATGCTCTGTGCTGCCAGGCTGAGGACTTTCAGATTGGTTGGTGTAAAGCGGCACCGGGTCTGACAGGTCACTGTCAGGTTCTGTCTTACACACAGTGTCCACAACCCAGTCATGAACACCACAAGCTGTGGAGCATTATCAAAAGTTTAGTGTCAGAGATAAATGCTTTTGATAGTTTTGATTTTGATAGTCTACAGTACCAGTACCTTGTGGGAACGGCTGGTTGCCTTTGCGTAGTACTGATGGTCTGTGCTGTCTGAAATGTTTGCTTGTATTTTCACTGTCAGTCTGGATAAAGACGACAGACAACTCATGCAAGCTTATTCTATTCCTTTTAACCCTTTATTTTTTAGGTAAGGTGTCGCTAGGGAAGTGAAACCTTTTCTGACTGAACTGTACCTGCTGTTGTAGAGTGGAATGTTGAATGTGAGATGAGCCAGAGCCTCTGAAATCACTGTTCAAGGCAACAGATACCTTTGAAATCACAATTGGAAAAAGATACATTTTAAGGTTTGTTTGTTACGGCGCTCACTCAAGTTCTAAAGCGTGTTCTAGGCGGAATAACTCAAATCAACATTCGTGTAATATCATTTAATTTATTTAATAGTATTATTTTGTGCAGTAATTCAGAAATATGTCAGTTACCTTGGTAGCCATGGGTTTGCCTGAGATCAAAGATGAACTGCTTCCTCTGGCCTGGGTCTGCATGCTGGAAAAGGTAGAACGGGCTTCCTTTTGGTACTGATTTTGGTGACTACTCCAGTTATCGCCACCTTTGTGTGTTCCAGCACCATTTTGAAGCATTCCTATTTAGAAATATGAAGATATAAAAGAGGTTACGGTTTATTAACTTTACCATACTGCTGCGTGCTAAGAGTGAAATGAATCAGCCCTAGTGCAAACTATTTCCTGTGTAAATGCATTCACTTTTGCTTTGTTTCCAAATATAGAATAACTATACATATTTGAATAAAACTGGTAAATGTATGGAAGTTGTTTTTCCTTCTCGTTTCACTGTGCAGGTGTCTTCTGAACGCAAACCACACTTCACCTTGAGTAGGCCCCTTATATATAAACTGAAGAACTGTTTTCCCATTCTGTGAAGCAAACAAATTTGTCAGCTAAAACAAGCAATCTTTTATTTGACTCTTTATTAATATATTTTTTATATTACATATTTTACAATATGGCTTAGCCACAAAATATTTACATTAAAATTGAGAATAGAGTGTTATATAAACAATAAGCTGCATAACTCAAGTTAATAAGAGTTTGAGTAATTTGATCATTGTTGATACAAAATTAGTACTCCTTTTTTATTAGTTCATTTTCTTTTTTTGCATTCAACCCTATCAATTTATTTTTTTTGTAGCTCATGGAAACGTGAAAGTGACATGTATGTTTACTCACCATTTACAATATAAATATGACACATCTAACCTTAAATTTTTAATAAAAGGAACCATCAAAATATTACCATTTGAAGTTAAAATAGAGTAACACATATTTTTGTCTTACAAATACATCAACCTGAAATGGTCAGTTGGCTTATGTGGACATTAATGTTATTATTAATCTTAGTTTTCCTCTGAAAAAAGAATTGCTCAGTCCATCTAAGAACCTCAAAACAATCAAATCAATAGCTACAGGTCAAATACATGCTAAAGTCTCAAATATTTATGGAGATTAAATAATTACACTATTGTCTATTAAATCTGAAAGGACTGTGACGCTCCAACCTCACGTAGACCATGTATCTGACTCACCGCATATATACAGTACTTCGATATGTGTTCAGATCTAATGCAGTAACTTCTGTTTAATATTTAATGACGTAAAAGTGTGGATTTATCATACTTGCACATACAACTTCTGAGAAGGAAAAAAACCTTCATCTTTGGATTTTAGAGCGCCATTGTTGTTGCGGTTTTTTCTGAACTTGTTTAAGAAGTCATGTGTTGCTTATTTCTCATTGACATTTGACATTAACCACATCCAGTCTGATAAATGTCACATTTTTTTCACCTGGGGGGTTTTTAAAACAAGCAACTTGACGTGATGAGGAGGAGAAGAGCCTTATTTTGCAGGTTCTGAAATGTTTTCAAACATGCTATAAATACTTGTTATCTCGAAAATGATCAACTGCCCATGTTTGCAGCACATTTTATTTTTATGGCCCTTTTTCTGCACTTCTCTGGATCATTAGTCATCGAGACTAATTATCTGAGGTTTAGATCAGCAATATGCAAGAGTGTCATTTTCCAGTAATTTGCAGGATTAGTTTTCAATGTTGTGATCTTGTACCTAGTGAATGTGCATTGATTTGAATTTGTTCCTCTGAGAGTTCGACCTGAAGACGATATTGATAAGACTGGGATTATTCAAGGCAATGAAACTCATTATTCATCTCTCAGTCTGAATACAGTCTCTCTCAGTTCCAATCACTGAGATCAAATCCCTCAAAATATGAGAATTGTCTGGACTGACAGCAAGTTTCATTTTACAATGATGACACTTTAGAAACTTCAGTATTCAGTAAAATCAGTTTTAGTTTCCGTGTTCTGTGGAATTCATAGTCACAGCGGTAATCATTAGATCTAAGCTGTGAGCCAACTAAATGCAGTAAACGCCCATCAAATATTTTCAATTTGCACACACCCGGAATTAAACCTGAAACTTGTAATTAATACTAATAATAAAAAAAAAAAATACAGATATGGAACATAAAGACAATTCTAGCCTCAATTCTCCCCCACAAACATTTCATTCTGACTCACTTTTTTTTCCACTGTACCCACTCATTTGTGTTAACACACAATATGATATGAATCAAAGACCATCTGAGGTATGAACTGTACTGTACTGTACTGTAAATTGAAGAGTCAAATGATAGTTTTTAATAGTTGGACACCCTACTCCACCATCGTGGCTTCGTATTGTTGGAGGTCAGAATTAATTGATGAATTAATTAACGTGATATTATCTGTGATAATTGCAGCAGATATGCAAGATGAAACTAATTTTGCATTAAACGGCCTTATTCTTGGGCATTCTCTGGTATTATACAGTAAGTACCAAGGTAAGTGCCTGAAAGATTTCCATGCTTGTGACTACCATGTGACATGTGAATGCATATATAGCATGAAAATAATTATTGGCCTATTGTATCATTCAGAATAGTAATATCGATGCATCTGTAGAATTGTATCTAGTTTTTCTATGACATATTTGATCAAATTTTCCAACACGTAACTTGGTTTTCCAATCACTATCATATACCAAATCATACCCAACTAGCTAATGCTATCATTCTTAAAAATAACGCTTCGAACCAAGAAAGATTTCACAGCCTGATGTTTTTCAACTTCCTCTAAGAGCTGTTTGTTCTCTAGTTGTGTTGAAAACCGTGATGAACTGATGTTTTAAAGAACACAAAACCAACATACAGACCTGAACTAAGCTCTAATTTGAATCTTCAAAGAACTGAATAACTCAACTCGAGAATCCACCACATCCAAAATGGTTCTTGCTAAAACGTGGATTGTTTGCTAAAAGATGCCACAAAGAACAATTGAAGAACCACTACTTTTAAATGAGAACTTAATTACTTGGTTAAAAAGTCTGAATAAAGAGGTGACCTTTTAAAAAAGGAGCCATCAAAAACTTATTTCGTGTCAACCAAGTTATTTTAGAAATTTTTGCACCTACTCATTTTCTCCGCATGTGCAGCTCTCAGGTACGCAAGAAGTATATTTTTAGAGTTCAATAACTTACCCTTTACATCTGTTGTCTAGGTGATCCTTCTTTAAGATGGAACATTGATTTCACACACATTAGTTTAACTAATACATGATGCAATTGCTATCATAACTGCAGGATCTCTGTAGAAGATTTTACCTCCCACACCTTTGTCTGTTCTTTGTCTGTTGTGCTTTGCCTCTGAACAGCAAAGAAAACCAAAGACTGAGTTGTCTAAGATGCACAGACCTCATTTACATCTGCACTTTAGGAAAGCACACTGTTTGGTTGCTTGTCTCTTTTTCTGAGCTGAGCTGTGTTAGTTTGTCAGGTTAAAAGAAACAACAGAGTAATGAAATGTTATGTAAATTGTCACGTCATCTGGAATTACAATGCCATTTTAAGTGTAAAATGAATCACAATTAATTCAGTGGTTGGTTTGAGAAATATTTTAACCAATCTAGCTTTAAAATATCCAATGATTAAAATGATTCAAACTCTTCTCTGGTCAAAACAAAAGCACATTTTGAGTATTAAACTTTAATCAAAAATGATGTACATTTGATGATGCAATACTGTTCATAATTGCACAATAACTTAATCATCTTATTCTCAAACCCTGCTGTCACATTGGCAAAAAATAAAATAAAAATCTTTATATTCATTTAAAGCATAAGCTTCAGTTTTGTGTTTTGGGTTATAAAAGGACTGATTAAAAAGTTTCTCTTTTTTTCTTTAATTTTATTTTTCTGAAAACAAACAAATACCTAATTAATACAACCAGGTTGAAAGGAGGAAAGAAAAAAAGGTTGAAAGGAGAAAAAAAAAAAAAAAAAAACTCACCTGTTGTGCGAGTGTCAGATAGATGCAAGTGAGAGAGCAATTATTAGGTTGAATGCTCTGGAAAATGTTCGGGTCACCCCTTTTATAATGTTTAGCATGACATTTAGTGGAAATTCAGCAAGGCAGACTGTTTCCCCACTGGGTGTTGGCGTGCGTGTGTGTGTGTTCATATTGTATACTCATGTGTGCATTACAGAGTGTGTAGTAACTGCTAGTCTCCATATCTTCTTCAGAAATTATGTGGCAATTTGTTGTTTCTGTTTCTTATTTTAGAAAGCCTTCACTGCAGCAAAAACCCATTTTTTCCATTTTTCCTGGGTGATTACTTTTATATTGTTTTATAGATAGTTGTCTTTTTTTATTACTTGGGGTCTCATATACTGTATGTGTATTGCTGACTGTGAATCATAAATAAACAAATAAATTATTCCTCTGGTGTGGATGAGCCAAAGTCCAAATTCATCTTGAACATCTTATGTGCTGTTTTACCACGAGACAACAATGAGATTCTACACATTTGCTTTGACAGATATTTCTAATTCACCACATTCATTCTTTTTGATTTCAAAACATCTTACTTATCGTGTAAGATAAAACGTATTTTCATGGATCAGATAATTCATGTCAGACTTCATGGCTGACAATAATGATTAATTAATACTGATGACATGATTAAATAAAAAAAAAAGTAATAAAAAAAGTTCTGCCATATACCTACATAAATAAGGGCCAGCATGCCATTTTCAAATTAAAATCTGGTAAAGCCCATTCCGGAAGACCGGAAAATGAGATTGCAAAGAAAATAACCTATTACGTGTTCGGAAAGTCCGTTTGCAGGGTTTGTGACGTTGTATTCGGGTTCTGGGGGGAGACGGATCATATGTACAGGGTATATAGCATGTGTGTCGATTAGTTTAACGCAGGAAAAAACATCCTCATCCTGTGGTTGAAAAGGTTATTTGAGTGTTTTTGAACAAATTGTTCTTCAATAATGACACTCCTGAGCACATGTACTGCATGTAGACTTGCAAGACTTCTTCTGTCTTTTCTGATACATGTACGTAACTACATACAACTTAAAAACATTTTTGAAGCTGAAAACAGTAGATTTGAACATGTATCTTAAAAACAGGCAGATTAATGTTAAAAAACAAATGATGCTTGGGGGCATATTTATGAAGTTTGAAAAGTTCACATAATACAAAATACATATAGAATATGTACACTGTTAATAAACGTATGAATAAACATTTGGGAACTGGTCATACATACAAAACAAATGCATTATGTTTTATGTTCAACAATTCAATTTGACAATTTTTCAATTTACAAGCCCAGTTTTTAAGGGATAAATGTAAAACATTTATGAAAAGATTATAAAGTTCTTATATTGAAAAACAATATAAAAAACAACTTTTAAAGAAAATTTAAGATTTGCTTAATATAAATTAAAAATCAAAGATGTAAAATATATATATATATATGAATTCACAGATTGCTCTTCTTTCAGCTCTTCTACATTCATTTATAACTTTTATAACATATGTGTGCCTGCCGAATTCAATAATGTGATGATATATAAGACATTTAGAGAAAAAGAGAAAGAAAACGTTTAACCACTTCCAGGTTGAACGTTTTGTTTCATTATTTGTCTCTAGTACACAGATTATAGCATCACGTGGTGTTTTGTACAATATTATATTCCTAGTCTTTGGGCAAGTTTTGTGACAGCAAAGGAAAATTAAACATTTGGTAGGCAAAGAACCAAGTGATTAACTAAAAAAAGATCAAGATTAAAGAAAGGGTCATATGTTTCAGGTATCTTTGAGCAGAGACTCATAACACAGGGTTAGTTATAAAAGTACTAGTCACTGGAATACATACAATGTTTGAGACACAAGGCTGTCTGTAGTTTTTTCAACCATTTTTCTAGTTTAATCATAGACTTTATGTTTGCTGTGAAATAGGGGGATGCATTCAAATCGTGATTATCTCATATCCGCATTCAACAACAATACCTGACAGGGGTGTGGAAAGTTGTAACAAAACCAATCCCCATTGAAGACTTTTTCTATTTTCTTGATTTTTCAGCATGCCTAGACAGACAGAAAAACAGACAGATGTTTCAGAGGTAAGAGTTGGATTTTAAAATTTTAAAATGCAGTAGATATATAGGCAACATGCAAGTAAAGGTAACTTCTTGTTAAATATTGCAGCTGTTACGATGCAAATTATATGTATAATGATGGTTGATTTTTTGCTGTTATTCTTTTCTGTCATACTGTTACAACTGACCCTAACTAGTTTAACAGCTTACTTTGAGTTGCATCAATGTAACTCTTTGTATTCAAAACCAGTTCTTTAATCTGTTTTATAATCATTATAATTGTGACTGACATTTGTAGCAGATAGATAAAGATATCTTGTGTTAAAATAGATAAATAGATTTAAAAAAAACTCTCAGGGGCGGTTTCCCGGACAGAGATTAAGCCTAGTCCTAGACTTAACAGAAATCTGCTTTCTCTGTCAATAGTCTCAGACTTAGCCTATAGTCCAGAATTTAATAGGCTGATTTCCTGGAGGAAGACTAGATGGGCTTTTTGGATCATTGTTCTGTTGGAAGATCCAACCATGGTCCATTATAAGGCTTTCTGACCCCAAGACTTAACTATCGTCTGCAATTATCCAGCTGTGATCCTTGGAGAGTCTTTGGCCATTCAAACCATCCTCCTCAAGACAATAGACACAGACAATATACTGTAGGCAGGTTTGTAACATTTCCTGTTGATTGGAACTCCTTAATTATTGTCCTAATGGTGGAAATGAAAATATTCAATGCTTTAGAATAGCTCTTTCTTTCTTTTATATATATATATATATATATTATTTAGCACTATTTTTTTTACTTCATATTTTGTAAAGCTCAACAATCTGTTGCTGCACAACAGAACTATATTCTTTGGGGGTTTTTTTATTGTGCTTGATGATAAAGAGAATCCGGCCTTTGTATTCCTCATATTTATATTCCTGTGAAACAGGAAGTCATGGCTGAATAATTTCATGTTCCTATCACCCTGGTGTGCTAAAAAAAATGTAAATATGAAATATAGGGAATATAGATCTTCAGAGATTTTACTAATAATAATTTCTAGGACTACAAATAATTGTGGCCGATGTGTATTAAAGAAAAAATATTTTTTTAATGTGATTTTGTTGAAATGTTAGATTTTTGTCATTTATTTATTTTTATTTACTTTTTTTAATGAAAGATCAGAAGGATAAACAATACAGATTTATTTTCACAGTCCTCTTTGATCATATTTTTTTCAGGGTGCTAATATAATTCTGACCATGACCCTCTCTCTCTCGCTCTCTCTCTCTAAAACAGCTGCTTCATGTATAATGTAATGAATAATACTAATAAAATGTTGCAAAACTGACAACAGCTGATTGCAATAATGTTTGCAAGAATTCATTACAAAGAGATTCCCAGGCATTCTTTTTTATTATTATTGTTCGACACCGAATGTATGCAGTTTACTTTGCTTGCTTTAAAAAAAGTTTTCTCTTGTTTAGTAACATGTTTTGTTTGTTTGTTTTTGTTGATGTTGATCACAGTCTTTTTTTTTTTGCGCTGCTATTGTTTCCCTTGGATTTGCTTCTCAGTTCCATTCAAGTTTTAGCTTTTCTTGGTTCATTCCATGTTTTACAAGCAACCTCTGTCATGCTAACTCAGATTAGCACAGTTGGTTTTAAATTGAACTAGTTTATTTTAGTTCAGGACTCTATAGTCCAGGAGTTAGTAATCTGTGTTTTAGAAAGTCATTTTTTAAATCAAGATTAAATATTCTACACTATAAAAAAAATTCTGTAGTTTTTACAAAATAATTTTGGCAGCTGTGGTTGCCAGAATAATTTTGTTAAAAATACAGAAAAACTGTAAACACATTTACACACACACACACACACACAAAAAAAAACTGTACAATTTACAGTATAAAACTGTAATTTACAAAAAAGGAAATTTTAATGTGAACCAGTAAATTCAACAACACACACTGCTATTAAAATCTGTTTTGTTCCTTGTAACATACTGACAACCACCATAATAACACAGGTGGTAAAAGAGAAAGCCACATGAAGAATCAAAGCTCATCACAAGTAGCTTCGCCACAAGCTGAAATACTAATATATAGAAGGTGCACAAGAGTCATTCTTGCAAACACAAAACACCATCATGGTAACACACATGATACTTAAATAATGCAATAAACTTTCATTAAACAACAGATGTAACATAATGCCCAAATGCACATGACTGATAACAACAACTATTAAAAAACATGATTATTTAAACAAAATACTTTCAAATGTGCAGTGTCATGCAGGGAATTCTGGGAATATCAGTTTACAGTTTTTGACTGTAAATTATACATTGATTTGTTATTTTTTACTTCTAAAAACTATATAATTAACAGCATTTTACTGTAAAATTACATGAAATGTCTGGTTAGATCTTTTACAGTTTTTCCCTGTATATAGTACAGGAACTCACTGTTAATCTATTAACAGTTTTTTTTTTTCCGTAGCGGTTTTAACAAAATTTTACAGTTAAAATTACAATTACTTTTTTACAGTGTAGATTAAGCCTACTCCTGGCTTAATTTAAACCCTGTCCGGGAAACAGCGTCTCAGAGTTATTCATTGTTAAACAAAAATGGATACAATCGTGATTACCCTCTATATGCAGCAAGCCAGTCCCCTGATGCTGCACCTGTTGCACATATTGATTTCACTATATTAAGCAAGACTGACTGCTCCATCTAGAATTAAAATAGCTTACCAATCAATAGCTCTAAACGCTAATGGTCCATAATCGAATATGCCAGCTTTTCTTTCTCACCACTGGACCTCGTTAGCCTCATGATCATTCTACTATAATGTTCATTTGAAGCAGCTGCACTGGATTATGCTATCAGAAATTAATTTAACAGACCTTTAAATTTTTTCTGCATAAACTCTGCAATCAGTGACAGGTAAGCAAGCTGTTCACACATGGACTTTTGTGTTTTATCTATTTATTAGGGAACGAATTAGGCATTAAAACTGTTTTTAACTGCTTTTCTTTGCTCGCTCACTCTTTGTATTTCATAATTCTTCACATATCATGACTCAAAACTGTAATTCTGCTGTTGGTAAATGGTGTGCATCTCAGAACTACAATTCAAACCAGTATTTTAAAACTTTGTTTTAGAGCAGTGGTCTCAAACTCATTTCCTGGATAGCCACAGCTCTGCTCCAACCCTAATCAAACACACCTGATCCAGCTAATCAAGCTCTTCAGGATTACTAGAAACTTGCAAGCAGGTGTGATTTGGAGCTAAACTCTGCAGAGCTGTGGAATTGAGGAATTGAGTTTGTGATCTCTGTTTAGAGAGTTACAGGGCGCAGGTTGCCTTTAGCTCCATTTCACCCTGTGGGAGAGTATGCGTGAGAGGCTGAATCTTCCCAAACTATTTAAAGCTGCATTACATGCTGAATGGCCATAACGGTTTAAATACGAATGAACTGTGATCATTTGTGGTGTCTTATTTGTTTTTAATAGAAAATCTCTATCTATCTATCTATCTATCTATCTATCTATCTATCTATCTATCTATCTATCTATCTATATATATATATATATATATATATATATATATATATATATATATATCTATATATATATATATATATATATATTTTTTTTTAAATTACTTTTACATCAGTGATCTCAAACTTAATTCCTGGAGGGCTACAGCTCTGCAGAGTTTAGCTCCAAATCACACCTGGGGTGTATTCCAGAAAGCATGGTTAACTTACCGTCAGATAAACCCTGAACTTTCGGTTGATTAACCCCAAACCTTGCTTACTCGAGGTATGTGGTTCCAAAAACGCGTCCGGGAGTAAATTCATTTAACTCGGAGTATGTTCCTGGTTAAGACTCAAGACATTCTCAACAGAGCGATGAATCGACGAGTCACTATGGAAACGGACGCTAAAAATAAGCGCACCATACTGCTTCTTTCTTCTTCCTTTGTTCAAAGGTCATGTAGGCCTTATGCTTAGTGCATATCGCCACCTAATTGATGGTTTTGCAATCATTTTTATTTTTTTTCCGTTTAATCTTTAATCCTTGAGAATAAGAATTATATTGTTTGTTTGATTCTAATTACATATTAAGTCATCAGATATGTATTTTTATTATAGAAATACATTATAGAAAATGCCGATCCATGTGTGAGATGATAATATAAAATGATATATATATATATATATCTATATAGTAGGCTATATAACTGTATTGTAATAATATATAATATTGTGCGCTATCTGTCACGCCCACTGAAGGCTCGTCAGTAGATCATACATGCTCTGATAGCGCTGAAGTGAACTAACCCTGCAACATAACCTGCTCCGGAGCAGGTTATCTTCAGAGAGCAAGTTGCTATGGTTACTTGCATACCCTGAAAGTAACCTCCGATTTTGGAACTGAAAGCTGAGGTTATCCGCTCACTTATCCTCAAACCCGGGTATGTCACATAACCTGCTTTTGGGAATACACCCCTGCTTGCAAGTTTCTAGTGATCCTGAAGAGCTTGATTAGCTGAATCAGGTGTCTATAGGCCTGTTTACACCTGGTCACTTCATGCGTTTTCTCTGATCGGGTATCTATCTGATTTGTTAAAACGTTTCCATTTACACTTGGCCACATAAACGTCTTCGCAAAACGGATATAAACCCGTTCTTAAATTCCCGCGCTATATGCAAATTTAACGGAGTTCAAGTCTATGAACGCAATAGATATGCGCTGCATTTTATTCATTATCAGCTCATTTCAATACGAGAGACCGCAACAGGAGAGAGCGCGGCATCAGCACTGGAAAGATAGGTTAGTCTCACTACTTTTAATGAAGATGCTTGTGTGTTGCGCCTCTGCGACTTACTTTCAGTTTCATTCGCGGCAGTTTGCGCGTGTGTAAACGGCCCCAAACTGTGCAGAGCTGTGGCCCTCCAGGATGAGTTTGGGACCAGTTGTTTACATATTCTAGACAGTAACACAAAGTATTTACTGTATTCTTGGCCTAAAATGTCTTTAAATGAATTGAAAACAAAAAAATGATCGAGTTCAGATTATATAATCATATAATCTTTATTATTGTTTTATGATTATTAACAGTAGGCCTAATTATTTAATTATATTATTGTTAATAATATTATTATAAAATTATTGACATGTATTATAATTATATAGTATTGTTATAATTATTATAACCAATAGATCGATTATTGTTGTTGTTGTTATTATAAGAGTAACATATGCTTTTTTAAAGCAATATTGTCTTTTTTGACTTATTTTGCGATTAGCATTATAAGATTTTTCTCAAAACAAACGGCAAGCTCACAAACGAGCGTGTCTTTAAATATTAAAATAGTAATGGGGGGCGTGTGTGGTTTGGAGCGGCCAACAAGAGATCAGGGGGAGGGGTATACCAACAGAGCCCATCTTCCTCCTGACCTCTGAAAAACGATGGACGTGCCGCTTCCTTCTAAATTTAGACACTTATTCGTGTCTGTGCACTATGAGCTCCAAACTGCAGTTCACGTTGATGTCAATAGTTTAGGCCTAGTTCGGTCGAAACGAGGTGACAGACCCTCGCGGGTCTCCGTTGGCACTATGAGCGGCAGCTCGGTCTGACGGACGCGCACCATCGCGGTAACGGCACCTTTGATGTTTACGCGGCTCAGAAATAGACATAATGGCGCAGGGGAATAACAATAATTTCCTAACTATCCCCTCACAAGAGGGTCTTTTCAAGACGGTCAGGGTCGAGCGTTCCGATGACAACAGTAATGATGAAGATGAGGAAGAAACGGAGGAAGACATCAGGCTAATACCGAGATCTTCTCCTGTTCCCAGAAAGCGAGGCTCTTCGATTGCGGATGAAACCGCCGAGTACATGCGAATCAGCCTGGTGTTAACAAACAGAAGAGTGGCGTTTGCAGACAGTACGGGAGCCGAGCTGGTTGATGTCAGAATGTTTGTCCCGTTTGATTCAGACGAAGAGGAAGATTCAAGATGGGAGGAAGAGGAGGCGCGGTACCGAAAAGCCTACAGTGAGCCCACTTACCGTGTGTGGCCGGAGTTCCAGCCGCTCACCGGATCGGAGCTCATGCTCGCTGTCCACGCCAACAAGCTGGAAGTGGAGAGCGTGACATCTGTGCCAGATGAGCCTCTGTCATTCGAGGTGCTTATCCGTGTGCTCAACATTTCTTTTCACAAATCAGTCTATGTCCGGTCCACGATGGATGGTTGGATCAATCACTTTGATTACCCAGCCGAGTACGTCCAGGACTCCAACGACGGCGAAACGGACAAGTTCTCCGTGAAGCTGGCCTTCGCTTCACCGTACCTGTTCAACGGAGCGCGGATTGATTTTGTTGTTCGCTACGAGACGTCAGATGGAGAGTTTTGGGCGAACAACTCTGGCAGGAATTACTCGGTATCTCTGTTACAGTCGTATGAAGAAGACACAGTCCAGACCACCACAGAAGACACAATAGAGCTGAGAGGAATCCTAAAACCTCCCAGGTACCGGTAAGTGGGCGTCAGTGAACTTATTTCACTGGTCAAATCCTGTTGTTAAACCTGTGTTTAGCCAGCTATCAGTGTTACTCTCTAACCAGCTAATTTAGCCTTTTAACACGGATAAAACGATTAACTTCAGCAATGCCTTACTAAAAACGTTAGTTTTTCTAAATAGCAACAGGGTTAAATCTGCCGAGTGTGATATTTCTTAATTGTAAAAGGTACTGTTCAAACAAAGAAAAGTTAAATTAATTCAGTTTTTGCCCACCATAGGAAAGGTCCTATTAAGCTTTTTCACTTTTTGAATTTTGGTCCGTGTGTAGTGTGTATGTTTGGCCATAAAAAGATCTACAAAGTTACAAATCTCAAAGTCAACTCCAAAGGGAGATAATTTCGTTTTTAAAAAATCCCTTTTCAAGAACTACAACGAACGGCTCGTTTGGACTACAAAGTTGTTTTCCTGTATTTGTGATGTCACAAATTGGGCCATTAGAATATCATTAAAATAAATCCCGCCTACTGAAATTCGACTGTTTGGCGGGTGGAGAGAGCGCTTGGTTGAGCACTGCACGTTTCAAAATCGAAACCCGGTGCGGGTGTTTTTATATCACTGTATTTCTGAAGGAAACTGACTGTTTCAGAAAATTTTGGATGTAATGTCTGATAAAGCAGCGTTTGTTAGCGGAGCTCTGCTTTGTGTACAACCTCGATCTCTCCCGCTCCAACAGCGCCTCCTGCTGGCAGAGAATTAATTTGCATTATTTATATATATATATATATGCCGCCACAAATAGTGTAAGTCTGTGGGACTATGGTATAAATAAGTTCAACTGTATAACAGTTTCACTGCAATTCATGTTATAATGTTAGAACTAACAATAAACATAATACGTATTACCATTGCACTTATCTGTACATAGTAAATGCAGTTATTTTTAAGCTGTTGTTGACATCCTATCTAAAACGTGATTTGGCCATAAAAAAACCCCAACAACAATAACGTTACCACTTTAATGTCTTGCAATATCAGTGCCTGCTGAGGTTTTGCGCAATCCTCTTGTTCAATATTTTCAGGGTCTGAATTGATATGGCAATACTGACGAACTCAGTAGCCCCTCACTGCAGAACAAAAGATCCAGGGGGTGGAGATTGGTAGGTTTAGGGGTGGGGATGGGTGGATTTATGGATCAGGGGGTGGAGACGGGTAGGTTTAGTTCTATGTAAGGTGGGAGGAGTTGGATCTAGATCCAACTCCACCCCCTGGATCTTGTGTTCTGCAGTGAGGACCATCTCGACGAACTTGCGGTTTTGACAAGGGGCGGGGCAGCACTGAGACACCAGGTGTGTTCGACTTCATACGGCGCCGCACAGACCTATCGGCGAGAACAGCCGCTTGCAGTCGGGGGCGGAATTGAAAGCGGAGACGTGAAGTCGGACTCTTTCTGCTCCCAGTAGTGATGCTCTAGCGGTGTTTGGATACTCTTATCACAGATGAAGTGAATACCATGCAATATTTGTCAAATGCACGGACCTTTCAGAAATGTTTTCATGAGCAATAGAAACACTTTTTATATACTGCTTAATACAGGGCCACCAGTACATGTTTATGTTGAACTTTATTCTTGAACAATTTAAATACCAATAAGCCTTTATCAGTGTTTTTTTATTATTAAATGTGACTCATTATAACATTGTGACTATACAGTAAAAAAAGCTTTTACTGTTCTAAAAACAGATTTGTGGGCAGTATTTTATTTTTTTTATTATTATGCAAAAATTATACAAAGGTTTGTACAAGCATATACAACTCACAACAAGTACAAAAACAAATAAACATTCATGAGAATATGTAAAGTGAAACAATTCATGCCAGGGGTAAAATTACAACAATTTAAAGTAACAAAAAGCTTCATAGGTCTTTCTTGCTTTTTTGTTCTTAATTTTATCTAATGTAGTAGTAGTACCATTTGTTTAATCTCTTTTTATAAAATGTTCAAAGTTTGGCTTGGCTTCCATTTTTTTTTCACAGGATTGTGATATTTTCCTAGTAAAATAATATTTGTGAGCTGTATTGGAATTGAAGATGTTAGAAACACATGTCATTGTTGTCATGTGGTGAATTTGGCCAATCATGAAATAGCTGTGTGGTCATCAGCGCTCCCGCAGTCGCTCTGGAGAAACTGCGCAAGCTGAGTCAGCCGGCTGCTCTCGAAATGCTCTCGCGGTACTTTGATGCCACACGTGACAGTGACGTGGCGTCGGCGCCGGTTCAAGTCGGACAAATTTTCTAACCGGCATGCACTTCTTCAAGTCAGCCGCCGATCGGTTTTCATGGCGCCGCATGAAGTCGAACACACCTACCGTCTAAGCTGTTCACCAATCACAACGCACTGGGACAGCTAACCAATCACAACACATTTTGTTTTTCGGAGGGCGGGCCTTCATCAAACCCGGAACTAATCGAGCCTTTTGTGCCAGGCTGGGGAGAGAGGTGTTGTAATAATGCGATTTTCGAACCAACAAGCATGAGAGCATGTTCTAGTACACCCTCAAAACAAAATCAAGACTTTGTAAAAGAGCATAATAGGACCCCTTTAAGGTAAGCTTTTAGATTTGGAAGTCGCCAAGCAACGTACAGACTAAAAACTGGCCTGGAATACCATATATAATTGGAAGCGGAGAGGCAGACCAACAGGCAGACCTCCACTAGAGCTCCACTCCGGGTTTTGCGTTTCCCACTCTCTGCTTACCTGTAAGAGAGAAACCCTGCACTGAGAGATACTGGAGGAGAGGTTGCAAAAATGTGCATTTATAAAAAAACAAACAAAGCACTGCCCCTCAAAGATACTAAAACATGACGCTCTGAGCCACCGACGGTCATTGTATCAATGGCAGCTCTGATGCTGCTTTGATTCAGTATAAATAAAATGCACCATAGTTCACCCAAAAATTTAAATTGTCATTAATTATTCGCCCTCATGTCGTTCTGAACTCGTAAGACCTTCATTCATCTTCAGAACACAAATAAAAGATATCTTTGTTGAAGATGCATGCATTCCTCTGCTTGTAAACAAGGTGCAGCACATGCGTGTTTTACATCAAAATGGCGGCTCCTGAGTCAACAGCATCACATGCATACGTCGTGGTACACTCATGAATGGTAAATATTTCAGTTGCGTTCCTGTCTATGCAGGGTCAGAAAGCTCTGGGATTTCATCCAAAATATTGTAATTTGTGTTCCGACGATGAACAAAGGTCTTACGTGTTTGGAACAACACGAGGGTGAGTAATTAATGACAGAATTTTCATTTTTGGGCGAACTATCCCTTTAAAACATTGCCATGTTAGAGTGTATAATTTATAATTATAGATTTCCATTAACAATGCAATGTTTTTACATTCATTGTTTTGTTTAAAACTAGTAACATTGTTACTGAAATGCATCAGCTTGCATGCAGTCTTTGCAGTGTATGAAATCATGAAAAAACTATTTTCACGTTTACATTTCCTGCTGCTAAAGAAGGAGAACTAGGGAATAACAAAGCTCTTGAATCTTGAATTAAACTGGGCCTTTTCTACAGCATCTGTATTGTGAGTTGTGGGGTTGCACAGTCTCCCCACCCCCTCACTCCCTTTTGAGAATGGCAGCCATTCGAGGGTGTGTGAGGAGGATGAAAATAGGACAAGGCAGGTGTCACTTTCAGCTCTGGTGTACCGAGACCTAAACTCTGACCTTTTCTATAGGGGTTACACAGTAAGAGACACAACAGACCAACAAAAGCAGACACAAACCTACGCTGGTTCCGTCTGTGCATCTGGAGACATATTCTTTTTACCAGTTATTTCCACTTTTCCACCAACGACAATGAATGTTTGAGGGGAAAAAAGCGAATGAGTGGCATTATTATGTACATTGTCATGGAACTCCTGTTTTGTCAGGAGATAAAAATCAGAAGACGAGTTTCGACCTACAGTTCCATACAGACTTGCAAGTCTTGCTTCGCAACCTTTCCTCAAATGTCAAGTCTTGTTTCTAGTACATTGCTCAAACATGCTACAAATAGAAGGTCATAGAACAGGATGCCAATCGAACTGCTTCGTGCACAAAATACTCGGAATATGTAGCGACTTCTTAATGAAAGGGAAAAGGTTGTGCAAAGATTCACATGACCAGAGCATCTGACTGTGATGCTCATAAAAAACCTTTCGGTGATGTACGCAAGAACGCATGTGTAATAAATGGACAGGTCCTTATCCCATCATAGGGGATCTATCACGCAGTTTAAGCGTGGTGGGGGTTAGATGGTATCAACCACAGTTCTGAAAAAAGCATCTCAAGCTCTGGAGGCAGTCAGATATTACCATAGTAACAAATGTCACAGAGGTCACAGTTATTTTCCGTTTAGTGAAACAATCATTTATACTTCTGGCCGATGGATTATACTTGCACTTTATCATAGTTCACCCAAAAATGAAAATTGTGTCATAATGTACTCGCCTTCATATTGTTCCAAACCTGTATAACGTTCTGCTTTTTCCAGAACCTAAAAGAAGATATATTGAAGAACGTTGGTATCCAATTTTGATTACTTCCATTGAATGGAAGTAGTATTTCTCAAAATCTTTTGTGTTCCACTTAAGAAAATCATTCAGGTTTGGAATGACATGAGGGTGAACATTCTTGGCAGAACTATCCCTTATAATATGTAATATTCTGTCATGAGTAACTAATAGTCTTATATTAATGATGATTAATTATACAGATTATATCTATACTTTTCATTTATTAACGCTCTTTATTGATGTGTGCTGCTGAAGAATGATTGTTTTGGTGTGTATGTGTGTCTTCTTTTTAGAGCTGACATTGGTTATGATGATTCTGACGGAGGAGATGGTATGTGTTCATAATGCCATCCAATAGCTTATTTATCTCAGGTTAAATATAAGAAACATTTGCCAGGTTAGTCGTTTTATGTCTCAGGTTTCTGTGTTATTTTTTCAGGAGATCTCAGCAGCACTAAGTGTGAAGTAGTGGAAAGTCAAGCGTCTTTTGCACAGCCGGTTATAGTTCAGCCAGAGATCGACATCGAGGTGAGTGAAGTTTGCTTTGTAATCACCATTTCTAACTGCGGCTGGAATAGCAGGTGGAAAAAGATGCAGTATATCGTGAAAATGCACACAAAAAAAAAAAAAAAAGTTTAAACAAAAGTTTGTTTTCCCCTCCTTACTCTAACCTTTACCAGATTTCCATGACAGTTTTCGTGTGCGGTTCATTTTTTTTTTTTCTCTCAGGTTTTTTTTTTTTTTTTGTCTGAAAACTCATTGACCTCTATGCTGTCTAGACACTCTTACAGTGTATTTTTGTATGTTGTTACGGTCTGTGTTGGTATACAGTTATTTAGCTATCAGTGATGTCTTATTATCCTTCTCTTTAATCAGTGATTCCATTTGTTTCAGTTTATTCTTATACCCAGGATTCCTGTCTGTCACTATTGCAGCAAATGCAGAGCTGTAGTGTTTTTCAGAGCAGCCCAGGCTAAAGATAACTCAAGAATCTAGATATAAAATTAAACTTAACTCATTGATTGTCTATGTAATACTAGCTAAAATTCTGATGTGGATTTTCATAATACCTGCATACTCGCATAATAAAATTCGCTTGTTAAAATTCCCACCGACATTTCACTGTCCAGATAACCACTTGCTTGTGTCTACTTGCAGTGTGTCAATTTGCAGCTGTTTTAAGTAACTGAACCTGATATTTACAACAATAATATCACTATCTCTGTTTCTTCTCTGTGGTCAGCCCTTTACAAAAAACTGATTAGACGCATTATTATTAATTTACCAGAGGCCTTTGACTGATAGACCACACAGAAATGGAAATTCTGTTATCATTTTTGTTCCAAGCATGTATGACTTTCTATATTCTGAAGAATGTTGGTAACCAAACAGTTTCGTAAATAAGCAATACGTAAAGGAAAAAAAAATCTTAAAATGATCTACAGAAGAAAGAAAGTCATACAGGTTTGGACCAACATGATAGTGAGTAAATGAAGACAGAATTTTCATTTTTGGGTGAACTGTCCCTTGAACTGTGGGGAGAAAAAAAAAAAATATATATATATATATATATCTCCCCACAGTTCAGTTTTTTTTATATTAACCAATATGATTTTAAAATATTTAACGATGTAGTTTTTAAAAATTATTATTAAAGTTATCATGCTGGCAGTATGTCACAGCTTTTTGTAAATTAGCTAAACAATGTCAAACAGTTGTTGGTTAATAACCAACAATGATTTAACCTATGCTCCAGTATATATCATATTAAAAACAAGATGTGTATTTGTTGATATTGTTATTCTTTTCATCTGTCTACCTGAACAGCTCATTGAAGCTTCAGCATCAACTTAGGTAATGTGCATGTGACTTGCTAACTTACTGC
This sequence comes from Onychostoma macrolepis, assembly GCF_012432095.1. Lineage (NCBI taxonomy): Eukaryota > Metazoa > Chordata > Actinopteri > Cypriniformes > Cyprinidae > Onychostoma > Onychostoma macrolepis. The sequence goes on along the minus strand of NC_081162.1, from coordinate 15,213,542 downwards.
TAACTTGTCAATTTCACCCATTCATCGTGTTGCATGTAACATGCATCCTGTATTATGACCCATAATATATGATATCAAGATCAACCCTGCAGAAACTATTCGTGTTCATGCTTGGAGTTTTTAAAAACAAACAATAATCTTAGTGTATGCTGTATATTATGTTTATATAAGCAAAAAATATACACCGTTTAATCAGTTAGTGTGATGTTATTTTATGTTGACAGTTCCTGATATTTACAACTTGAGACAAACTGCTGTGAATGTTTAGCAAAAGGTTGGGCTGTTTTATTGGGCTCCCATAGAGCATTTTGGCAAGGAGTCATTGGGAAGGGAAAAAAAAACCTGTATAACTTAAGTAAACACACACTAAACTGTCAGAGTTATATAAAAATAGCTGTAGAAATTGTATTTCTGTGTTTAGTCTATGTAAATATTGTCAGTATCATTGCATGTTTACCCTGCACAACTTTAAGCAGACAAAATTCATAGTTATACAGCATTCCCCAAACATTTTCAACATCACTTTTTTCATCGTTGCTTTTAATTCTTGTGTAATTTCCCCACAAGATCTTGTCACATCACATTCAGAACTTTTAAAGGTTTTGTTTCCATTAGCCTAATCTCACCTCATTGGCACAGGCTTCTGGGAAAAGAGCCAAAAAGAACTGGCACAAACTTAATGCTAACACACATCACTTTCCTATTCGCACTTGGCATTGTAGGTAGTTCAACTATTTATTTATTTATTTTCTTATGTATTTACTTTTTTAAATTCTGTGACATTGTCTTCATATTCATTTTTTCTTTATTAAATGATCTTTTATTTATCTACAATAATTAGTGTTGATAAACTGATACTGTCTAAAAATACAGCATGTATTAAACATTAATAGAAAACTATTTATACTAATATCAGTGGATAATTTGTGCTCTTAATCAGTGCTGGTGTCAATAATAATAATAATATGCATTAGCAAATCCAATTTTTCTTGATTCTCCAACTAGTTGCAATCAAGAAATGATTACAGCAATGCATATTGAATTTCAAGTTTGTGCCATTCATCTTACACGTTTTGTTAGTTGGCTGTAATTCAGATTCATAAATGCAAAACAAATTGTTGACTGCCTACAGTATACATTCTTGATTCTTTGGAATCCAAGCTTTTCCCCCGTTACTTTGCTCTCTGTTGCAGACTGCCAAGAATTTGTCCAGTTCTCCAGAGTCCACCAGGACTTCCTCCACAGCAGGATGTCCTCAGTCCACTTCAGATACTCCCCTCGGAGAACCACTTGCACTAAAGTCAATGTCATCCAATAATTTACCACAAACAGAAGAGTCTGGACCTCAGCCATTAACTCTATCCATCCCCCAGTCACGTTCAACACAGCAGTTCTCTGAGCCACAAGATCAAGTCTATACTGTTGGCCCTGCCTTGTCTCTTCCCCTTTCTGCAGTCCTCATACACCATTATGATCACCCAGAGACAACCAAGGATGAATTTGAGGATTCCAGTAAACCTGACCAATCCCTTCATTCACAGAAGGATGATTTCCACACTGAGGTGTTAGCACAAGTGCCTTTCGAGTTAAGCCAACCATCCCTGGCTGGGTTTGCAGACATGCCACAAATCCAGAAAGAAGGTATGAAGAATGTTAAGGAGAAGGATGTTGTAGAAAAGGATGCCACATTGGCAGATGTGCTAGAAGAACCAAGTAGGAATGTAGAAGAAGATAAAACGGGGACTTGCTCTCACATGTTGGAAGAAGCCAAGCAGCCTCCTTCATCAAAGGAGGTAAACAATGCAACTAAAGATGTGGAGAAGCTCAATTTATCAGAGGGAATACAGCACCCCCTGGAGGAAGGAATTCAAGAACAGAAAGTAGAACTTGTCTCTTCAGTCCGAGTCGATACCACCAAGACGATTGAGGTGGAAATTACCAAGATGGATGATGAGGAAACCGATGGTTTGGAGGCTTCCTGTTTGTTCCCATCTCAATTAGGTCCCACAAGACCGGACAAAGAATCCCAAAGTTTACTCATCCATTCAGGCTCTGATAAGCCGGCAACCATGCAGCATCAGCAAGAGGAAGAACTTGTCTTGGATCCGAGCATGTTGGCCTCAATCCACCCTGAGGATCCAAAACATGATTACCAAACTATTACAATGTGTATTCCAGATCATCCAACAAGCAAACCAGAAAAGCCAGAGCTGATCAGCATTTCTGAAACGTCACCAACAGCCTTCGATCTTCAGTCTTCAACCGAAGATGATTTAACTTTTGAGGGTGATGAAACGTCGACTGCTCCATATCAGACATGCAAAGACTCTGAAACCCAGCACACACTGCCAAGACCCAGCACTGAAATATCTCAAATATCAAAGGATCAGACTGAGGTTTCTCTGGACACGTGTCTGGTGGTCTCCGCGACCTTCTTCAGTGCTGTTATTTGCCTGGCTGTTGGGATTCTGGAGCCCAGTGCTTTTCTGTGTGTGGGAATATTCCTGTTGTCCCTCTGGTTCTAAATTATATGCCAGTTTAATTTGCCCTTCCATCGGTTTCTTCTACAAAGCCTTAAGACCTTACCTTCTTTCTCTTCCCCCAGTGCCTTGAGGAATTCCAAAAAAAATACTTAAATGCAAACAGATCTGGTGTTTGTGGTATTAAATAGTGAGAATTAGTGTTTTCATATTTAGGAGTTGAGCTTTTGCTTGATGTATACAGTAGTTTATCATTCAGATTGCCAGTATAAAAACTGCAGTGGTTTATTTGTAACCAAAAATAATAGTTTGAATAAGCAATGTGTTTTAGCCGAATGACATCACTGTGTACCTCATACATGATTGGCCATTGGAATGTGGCTCAGCTCATTGATTCATACTTACCAAAATGTGTCTATTTTGTGAGTTTCTCTGTATATATGCATACAGTAGCTACTGAAGATTGCATTTGGCTCTTTTATGAGAGTCATTTGTGAGTGGAATGACTTGATGGTGCACGTATGTGGATTTATGTGTGATAAGACGTGGTGAGACTGGACAAACGGTGCAGGCGATTTCAGAGCAGAAATTTAGAAAAGTTTGAGTTGTAAGTTTAGTTAAATCTGAGGGTTTGTTTGTTCTCATTGAGGAGTTGGTCTGTGTAGAGGTTTACCAACTAAGCAGAGCATTTATCTAGGTAAGAAATGTTTAAAGACACTTGTGTTTGTTTATTCACTTAATTTCACTGTGAAGGTGTTTGATGTTGTATGTGGCCATTTTGTGACTGATTACACACATTCTGTTTATGAACTTTAACATGTTTACTCATTTTATCTCGAAGAGTATGGCATTTTACACCTCTGCATCCTAAAGGGTTAAAAAAAAACACTTAAAGTTGCTAACCTTTCTTGTCAGTTAGCAGTCAAGTATATAGCGTTTTGCAGTGATCTTTAAAGCGTGCCCCAAGCCTCTGATACCCCAAAAGGTCACGCATTGCACTGAAGTCATGGCGTCAGGTTACCGGGTGACTAAACGCCATTGTAAGCAGAGAGGATAGAACCGTTCCTTGAAGAAATCTTTGACCCTTAATTTCCTTCTTCCAAAACTTGACATGAAAGATATCGAGTCACGTATTTTATTACTTTGTTGTCTCGCTGAATAAATGTGCAAACAAGGTTGTGAACACATTCTGTGCTAAATAATGAAATATTCACATGTATTTTATTATATCAAAGTAGAAATAAAAGTTTGTAACTGATAAAAACGGATCTGTTTATTTCACCGCTTTTTTTTTTGTACAGCCCTTCACATAAAGATGATCAAGCTTGCTGTAAATGTCAACAAAAACGTGAAATTACCCATACTAAAATCAATTCAACTTTGGCATTAAACAGTTATATTCACAGAGCAGTGGAACACATGATACAATTTAATAAACAAGAACATAGTTTGTTGCACGTTTATGAGTGTGAGATAAATGTGAGGTCTGACAAGGCAACTTGATATTTTTTTTTTTTTAATGCAAAACCAATAAAAATAACAAGTGGTAGTCTTTAAATATTTACATATGCACAGATTTGGTTGAACGATAGTTATATAATTGTGTGAATTGATTTAATGTAAGTGAAATGGTCCTGAGCATTGGTTAATCCAGAATTTATGTACCATCTCACATTAACCTACAGCACACATTCCAGCTTCACTGTCCAGTTCTGAAAACCACCCAAGCTGTGATTCCCAAAAGCAAGTAAGCATAAGTAGAATGATGTATGAACCGCTATCAACAATAGGCTTACTATGCTTTTGGGAAACAGCCCTGAATCGTAGTTAGACCTGTGAAATAATAACCAAACTTAAGCATCAGTTTAAGCCCAGCGCTCAAATACGGTCACTGAAAGACCAGTTTGACAGTATGAATATATTTTGTTAGACTATATACACATATAAAACACAGAATGATAACATTTTGTATGCGTAAAAGGCAACATTTAATGTAGGTCCACCTCCTTCAGTCTAACGAACTTCCCCTTCTGTGCATTAATAATAAAATGTTGCCCCCTGGTGGAAATTTGAGGTCAAGGAAAAAAAAAAAAAAAATAGTAGGAAGGACATTATAGATTTTTCATAGTTTGCACTGGCCTAAAAATATTTCCTAAAAATAGGGCAAGAAATAAGATGACAAAAGTTTGTCGGAAAAAGTAAAAAGAGAATCCTTTCTATTCAAACAGATAAAGCATATGAACATTTCAATGTTCAAAAAAAATTTAAAATCTTTTTAAGAATTCCATGGAGTCAAAGCTTGATATGAATTAAAATATGGGTTTAAAACAATTACTGAAAATAATTTTTTTTTTAACTTTACAATCTTTTCTAACGGACAAATTGAAAAAGTAATGCTACATTTTACACACTATTTAAACACGGAAGACAATACTACGGAAGAAGTTGAGGTTGATCTTGGGGAAATAAAATTCTTAAATATATATTTAAAATTCAATGAAGTATTTCAAAACACCTCCCAAAACAGTTTCTAAACTGCAGATGCTTTCAACATTCACTGGAACACATGATCTTCTTTCAGTCCCTATTTAGCATGGACTTCCTCTAAAAGAGGTACTTTCGACATGTTGTTACCCCGCATTTGCACTCTACGCGCATGCGCTTTTTAGGAGAGCCTGGGAGTCCCGTCAGACTGAAATTAGAATCCATCTTCGTGCTCTCGGCATCTACTGGATCAACTACGGAAAAAATGAAAATGTTCTACTTCAAAAAATGAAAAACACTATTTATATTGACAAATATATAAAAGTACATATAAATTTAGTGAATGACTCACTACAGTTCAATGGAACATTAAACAAAAAATACAGTTAAAGTAAATATAATTTATTCATGTGAGGGCAAAGCTGAATTTCAGCAGTCATCCTTCAGGAATCAATCTAATTTGCTCATGTGGTGCTCAAGCAACAGATTCTATTTCTATTTAAAAGTAGAAACCTTTTGTTATAATACAAATGTCTCTATTGTCAATCAATTTAATGCATCCTTCCTGAATAAAAGTATCAATTTCTTTCAAAAAACAGCTACTCATCCCGAACTTTTGCACGGTAGTGCATGAATTAATTGATCTAAATAATGATGGCCCCAAATGACTTGGCATGTTGTACACACACAAGTCCCACACTTACTTTTCATTTTGTAATCAAATGTGAGTTCCTCTCCTGCCTTTATCCCACGTGTGGCAAAGAACGCTATCCGTGGCAGCCGCTCATCTAGGTTATCAATGAACACATTATATACCTGGAGGTTGGGGTCACACTGAGGAGAAAAAAGAAAACATTTGTGATATTCAGTTTACTTCCCTCAGATAAAAAGCTACAGTTTAACTGCTTTCAAGTCAGTTGTTTACAAGACGATGCAAGGATCTCAAGTCCACTCACACTGTGATTGACAAAGTGAGAGATGTTTCCATAGTGAGCAGCATCCACGGTGTACTCGTCATCAACGTAATCCAGATCAAAAAGATAGGTGGCGCCTTCTTTATCATATATGTGACCTCTGCGTTCAGCTTCTTCTGTTGTAATGATCTAAACAAGAGATAAAAAGAGGGTTTAACAATCATGAAGCCAGATTCACTTCTGGGAAAGACAGATCAACAGCCAATCAGCTATCACAAGGAAACTGAAAAGTTGATTGATAATGCCATTGATAATCTACCAGTGAAGCAAAACATATTTCAATGAAACACAAAAACGGAACACTGAAGGGTGAACAAATTAACAACTTGTCTAAGCCACAGTGACTGGGTGCCACCAATACATAACATATTATGAAAAAAAAGAAAAACATCTGATCCATACAGGAAGTAAACATATAGTGCTTCTCACCTCCCCGACGTACTCCATAACGAAAGTGTTCTTCCGAATGCGCTCCATGGTCTTTACCCCCCATCCCCTTCCATTGTCTGTCCTAAAAATGCAGAGGGAATACCGAATTCCCCTCTGCACCACTCTGTTGGGGCAGTCGATCCCACAATGGCAGCGCTTGTTGCATTCGTAAATGGGCAACCCGGGCCGAATGCGGACTTGGCCTAACTCATTGTAAGCAAACTTGTGCTGCGATGCGCCGGCACAGCATCCCTCCACAGGGTTTTCCAGGCAGTCTGTGCATTCGCAGCCCACGGATACCTCATTCAGCAAGATCCCATCACCCACTTTATAGTCGTTTATGTAGGTGAAGTTCTTAGGCGGGCCTTCCAGGTCGACCTGGTTCCGTACGTAGATGTGGCCCTTGTGGGTGCCCAGGCTGTTGAGGTGTGTCTCCCACTGTTTAAGAATCTGTCGGAGTTTGGCCCACTGGATGAGCTGTGACACAGTGGCGGGGTCTAGGCGACGAGGGGCAGCACGCTTCTTCTGTCTCCGCATCTCTGCATTCAGGTCTTCCCAGAACTGGTTGAGAAGATCTACGCACTTCAGGTTCTTCCGTGGTTCCCATGTGTTGCTGGATTCGGGGTAGCCCTTCCATTTCACCAAGTATAACTCCTACGAAGGGGGTAACAGGGATGGTAGTGAGCTTAAACACATTTAAACCTGGGGCCAGTTGCATAAACATAGCCACTATTAAGACTGAGCTAGTCTGACCAAGTAGCGGTTCGTCAAGTGGTCAATCAGTCTAAGTTTAATTTTGGGCTAAAAAATTAAACCAAACTTTTACAAGAAAAGTTCATATCAGGCACTTTGTCATTGTACACGATACATCAAAATTTAGAGTGAACAAGGTACACTCAAACATTTATACTATGAAAATATGAAAGACATTTAGGTTAATTAAAAACGGAATGACACGATACACTATATACAGTCATGGCCAAAAATATCGGCACCCTTGGTAAATATGATCAAAGGCGGCTGTGAAAATTTATCCGCATTGTTAATCCTTTTAATCTTTTATTTAAAAATTTCACAAAAATCTAAACTTTCATTGAATAAGAATTTAAAATGGGGGAAAATATCATTATGAAATAATTTTTTTTCTTAAATACACATTATTGGACACAATTATTGGCACCCCTAGAAATTCTATAAGTATATTCCTATTCATATTCATGATTTTGAGCACTCCAGGGTGATTATGAACATGAAAGTATCCAGCCACGGCTTCCTGTTTCACAGAAATATAAATAGGAGGGAAAACAAAGCCCAAAATTCCCTTAATCATCCATCACAATGAGAAAAACCAAAGAATATATGTCTGATGTGCAGCAAAAGATAATTGAGCCTCACAAATTAGTGAAGTGGCTTTAAGAAAAGAGCTAGAGCAGTGAAAATTCCCATTTCCATCATCAGAGCAATAATTAAGAATTTCCAATCGACAGAAAATGTTATGAAACTGCCTGGAAGAGGACGCGTGTCTATATCGTCCTAATGCACAGTGAGAAGGAGAGTTTGAGTGGCTAAAGACTCTCCAAGGACCACAGCTGGAGAATTGCGGAAAATAGTTGAGTCTTGGGGTCAGAAAACCTTAAAAAACTATTATCAAACAGCACCTACATCACCACATGTTGTTTGGGAGGGTTTCAAGAAAAATTCTCCTCGCTCATCCAAAAACAAACTCCAGCATATTCAGTTATCAGACACGACTGGAACTTCAAATGGGACTGGCTTCTATGATCAGATGAAACAAAAAAAAAAGAGCTTTTCAGCAGCAAACACTCAAGATGGGTTTGGTGAACACAGGGATAAAAAGTACCCCATGTGTATAATGAAATATACTGCTGTATTTTTGATGTTGTGGGCCTATATTTCTGCTGGAGGTCCTGGACATCTTGTTTAGACACATGGCATCATGGATTCTATCAAATACTAACAGATAAAAAAATCAATAAGTGACTGACTCTGTTAGAAATCTTATAATGGGCCATGTTTGGATCTTCCAACTGTACAATAATCCAAACACAAACCTCAAAAACAACACAAAAATGGGTCACTGAGCACAAAACCAAGCTTCTGCTGGCCGTCCCAGTCCTCTGACCTGAACCCTATAGAAAATGAGTGGGGTGAACTGAAGAGAATAAGCACCGTCATGGAGCTGGGAATCTAAAGGGTCTGGAGTGATTCTGGATGAAGGAATGGTCTCTGATCTCTTGTCAGGTGTTCTCTAACCTCATCAGGCATTATAGGAGAAAATTTTGAGCTGTTAAACTGGCAAATGGAGGATTCAAAAAGTATTGAATAAAAGGGTGCCGTTAATTGTGGCCAATGTGTATTAGAGAAAAACATTTATTTCATAATGATATTTCGCCCCATTTTAAATTCTTATCCAATGAAAGGTTAGATTTTTGTGATTTTTTAAATAAAAGATCAAAAGGATTAACAATGCAGATTAATTTTAACAGCCGCCTTTGATCATATTTACCAAGGGTGCCGATATTTTTGGCCATGACTGTACAATATTAAACATAAATATATTGTCTTGATTAATGAACTATATATTGAGATGTATATAGTTATGACTAGACTTGAAGAATTAGTTAATCCAAAAATGAAAATTTGTTGACCATTTACTCACCCTCATGTCATCCTAGATGTAGTTTTTTTTTTTTAATCAGAACAGATTTGGAGAATTTTAGTATTACACCACTCACTCACCAACGGATCCTCTGCAGTGAATGGGTGCCGTCAGAATGAGAGTTCAATCAGATGATAAAAGCATCGCACATAGGTGAGCCAGAAGAGTTTTGGAACTGTGTTTATGGACCGATGAGACAAAGATGAACCTTTATCTAAGTGATGGGAAAGCAAAAATGTGGAGAAAAAAAAGGGAACTGCAAATGATCTCAAGCATACAGCCTCATCTGTAAAGCATGGTGGAGGTGGTGTCGTGGCATGGGCATGCATGGCTGCCTCTGGAACAGGCCCTCTCAACTTTACTGATGACAATGTATGATGACAGTAGCAGAATGAATTTGGAAGGGTACAAAACCATCTTGCCTACCAATATTCAAGAAAATGCCACTAGATTCATTGGGAAGTGCTTCATATTGCATCAGGACAATGACCAAAACACCCTGCCAGTTCAGTCAAGGAATTTATAAGTCTTAGATTGCCCAAGTAAATCTCCAGATTTAAATCCGATTGAACAGGAATTTCACCAGCTGAAGAGGAGAGTAAAGGCAAAAATTGGAATTGGCTGCATTAAAGGCTGGGAAAAGTATTTCAAAGGATGAGACCAAGAGTCTGGTGATGTCTATGAGTCACAGACTCACTGCTGTGACTAAATAATAGCTTTTAATCTTTTATATCTGCCTTATGCTCACATCAATGAGTGGGATGAACTCTAAAAGTGCTGTTCTTTTTATTTGGTAAAACATGTGTGTGTTGAAACGGCTAATAATAAAATGTGACATTCTGTAGTTTTGTCTCATATTTATCTTTTCATGATATTTGCAAATGTCTTGACTCCACAGCCAACAGAACAATTTTGTCTTCACTGTTCCAATACTTTTGGAGGGCACTGTATTTATCTCCTGATTCAGACAAGATTACTTTTTCGCTGAGGAAAGCAACATTTTTCAACAGAGGAATTTTAGTAGGACACAACAGTTATAGTAAAGTGTCTTGATAAATCAGTTTATTACAAACACACACCTTTTCCACAGCTTTTCCTTTCTAATGACATTTAACTGATGGCTTGGAGATCGGTTGGATTATCGTGATGTTTTTTCAGCTGTTTGAACTCTCATTCTGACAGCACCCATTCACTGCAGAGGATCCACTGGTGAGCAAGTGATGCTAAATCTGCTAAAGGGCGAGTAAACTGTCAGCAAATTTTCATTTTGGGATGCAAGATTCCTTAAAAAAAAAAAAACTAGATGAAGACTAACTTGTAAGACTAGTCTAAGCAGTTTATGTGACTAGCCACCACTTAAGTTTTGCTTTGATAAAACTCATTTTACCCATCATGTAGTAGAATTTACTTTGACATGAGTACATTTATGAGCCAGACTTTTAAGCTCACCTGTACTATTTGTGTCTTCCCATCGTTGATGACTTTCTTTTTGTAATCGCAGAGATATTCCACCTCATAATCACACAGGTTGTGCTTGTTGATGCCCAGCTCTTCGCACTTCACCCCTTGCTCTCGACAGATCACCTCCAGCTGGTCTACAGTAGCGATGCATGCTACCCTACAAACTTCAGCTACAAAATACAATTAGATGTTAATTGCAGGAAAAACACAGGTAAAATGTGGGATGACAGACAATGTGTGCAAGCTTTAGATCAAGAACTGCACAGCTCTTCAGCAAATAGGCTACTTGATGTCCTCATGCCTGTAACCAGAGGTCTGCAGAGAATTTGAGAGCTATTATTATTATATTGTTATTAAGCTTTTTAACACAGGGAATAAAGCTAATAGTTCTGGTTTGCCTTCAAGACTTAATAAAATTTTAAAATATACTAAAACAGAAAACCATTATTTAAAATTGTACTAATATTTCACAATATTACCATTTTTACTGTATTTTTGATCAAATAAATGCAGCCTTGGTGAGCATAAAAAATTTCCAAAACTACAAAAATTACAGACATTTTTAAAATGTATATTGCTATCTTGCAAATATTTTCCACTTTGGCATTAAAAAGCTTGAACCAAATGCAACATCACAGAGTAACACTAAAAAACATTAAAAAAAAATGTACATATTGTACAGATAACTTGATCATTTTGGCAGTTTAAGATAAAAACCCTTACAGAAAAACTCCCATGCATCATCACTAACCTATGGGTCATTTAATAAATTGTCTAAAGACTAATCGTCATAAGCAAAATGGACGAGATCCAGTTAACCTAAATGAAGTAGATAAACAACGATGTAGGCATTAGATTAACATTTTGCGGGAGAATTTTAGTATGTGCTTTATGATGAAGTGTCCAGTGATCAAACATGTGGAGTAAATCATATTCCTCAAGAAAACGTAAAAGTTAAGCTAAAAGCTAAACAATGAAGATTACTCTAACTACAGAGTGTGCACCTCTTTGCACCGTATGCTACGCAGTACAACTTTACAAAGAAGTTGATGCAAGAGAAACAGATGAGTTCACAATGAGCTTGTTTGAATGTATTTCATAAGCGCGCGGTAGCCATAACATCGACCTAATGTGAATTTGTATCAACAACTTGCAGCAAAGAATCTTCCAAAACTGAGTGTTTGATTCCGGGGGATCTTTGATAAGACATCACTTAACTAACAACTCGTGTAATACATCAGACATATAGCGTGTAAACCGTTGTTTCTAAACGATTAACACGATATATTCTTACCTTTCAAATTTTCCGCCATCTTCCGACCGCCGCCAAAATTATAGGATTGAAAGGCCGCTAGATGATTGGACGTGGCACAGTCTGAGTGACGGTTTGGCCAGCCAATAGAGACAGAGTATTTAAAACTGTTCAAAACCAGAGCTCTGTTCAAAACGTATGAAAATTTTGTAGGCTTTAAAAAAAAAAAAAAAAAAAATCTCTTTATACCTGGACTGAACATACGTTACATGCATTTTCTCAGTTATTTTAGCTCCCCTTTTGCTCATTTATTTCCTTTGTGATAGTTTACAAAATCTGAGGAGACTTATTTGTCGATATGTAATTATTTATTTACCTGAGGCTTTATTTTTATAGTATGAATCGGGGGGGGGCATTACAGATTATAAATTGTGTTGCTCTATAAAAAATAAATAACGCTTTTAATTTGCCTCTCACCGTTTGTGAAGGCGGGGCGTAGAGTTCATCCATCATCACGTGACACAGAAATACTCCAGAACTTCCGGAGAAAGTCGTCATATGTTTGGTGGGCGTTTATAAATATTATAGGTTCGTATATGCATTTAATTTCACATTTGCATGAAACATTTAGCTTAAACATTTGACTTTTCATATTTATTTTTTCTCTCTCTCTCTCAAAATGCACAACAGAGAGGGGAAAAGGCCTAAACTGCCTTTTTTTGAGAGACCGGTGTCTGTCAGCTCATAATAACTAACGTTACTGCATAAGCCACTCAATACACAATATTGATTATAAGCGTTTTGTTTAGGTCCTACACGAATAAGCATTTTAACCGATGACTGGTCTTGTTTGCTTTAATTTGATTTTATCTTTTTAATCAAAAAGGACCGGTTGACCCAATTCAATTATTGCCTTCCCTTAAACAATAAATGTTGAATTAAATGATGTTTATGTGCAGGCATCATGTCGTCCAGCATTGCTCAAAATCTCCGGATAGCAGCTGTCCTTCTGGTGTTTCTTGTTCTTATAGATGTTATTTCACTCGCATATGCAGATAAGGTACAGTTTCTCCCTGACACATCCATTACATCTATGCTCTTTTACCAAATGTGTCCCACTTATGTAAAAAAATATTTCCTACAAATGTCACTTTCTTAAAATATTGCCTACACAGAGTTATGAAGATGTGCGTTGCAAGTGCATCTGTCCACCCTACAGAAACATCAGTGGACATATCTACAAAAAGAATGTGTCCCAGAAAGACTGGTGAGACTGACTACTGTATTGACACTGTCCAAACAGACCCGTGTTGTCTGTAAAGTTTAGTATATATATAGATCAATAAATTCTTACACTATTTTCAGCTGTCTTGAGAATTTATTGTTAATGTATTGGTTTATAGTAACTGTCTGCATGTGGTGGAGCCCATGCCAGTGCCTGGCCATGATGTGGAGGCCTACTGTCTGCTCTGTGAGTGCAAGTATGAAGAACGAAGCAGCAACACCATTAAGGTATTGTGCGACTTCCAGTAGTCAATAAATCCTACTTTGAATTAAAAATGTTTATTATAATCTTCTTTTATGCCTTCATAATCTAGTTGTCCACTTTAAGCTAAATTGAGGAGTATTAATATTTTTATGTATTTCCCAGGTGACCATTATAATCTACTTGTCAGTGGTTGGAGCTCTTCTGCTGTACATGCTGTTTCTACTTCTAGTTGATCCTCTAATCCGCAAACATGATCCGTACACCATGCCACTGCAGAATGAGGAGGATTCTGAGGTTTGTGCACATTGTGTTTTTTTAATTTTTTTAATTTATTGTTTGAGAAGTATTTTACAGAGATGGAAACAAGAGGCTTCAACTCAGCATAGACTTTGAATAGAATTAGAATAGAGTTTACTTGACTTGGACTTAAATTAGAGATTTTTGAGCAAATAAGTCTTTGGGTCTAATAAGAGAAAATATTTTCTCGTTCTCACACCCTCTGTCACAAAAATGAAGATACGTTTTCTATTAAATGTGTATATACATTGTGGAAAGCGCGCCGACATAATGGCGCAGTTGCACTTCGGGTGTTCTGAGTTCGAATCCCAATCCCATCCCACTTTATATATATGTATATGTGTATATAGCAGCCATTACTGCATTCTTCAGTCTCACATGGTCCTTCAGAAATCATGACATTCTGATTTGCTGTTCAAGAAACATTTCTTATTATTGTCTTATATTACTGAAAGGGTAGAATTTTTTGTCTGAATGTGTCTGATAGCAAACTTGGAACAACGAATCACATATATTTTTAAAATCACTTTTGTAGATAATTTGCTTAAGTTAAGGAATATTTTTCTATTTTGTTGGGTTTAGGTATTCATTTTGTCCTTTGTCTCCCCCTACAGGATGTGAGGCCCCGTGTGGATGGTTCACAAGGTCGTGGGAACACTGTGCTGGAGAGGGTAGAGGGGGCTCAACAGCGCTGGAAGAAACAGGTCCAGGAGCAGCGCAAAACTGTGTTTGACCGCCACAAGCTGCTCAGCTAAGCCCTCAGATTTACTCCGGCTGGGAAAAAGTCTAACGGGCACCACTGACCGAGACAACTTGCATGGTGGTCTTATAGTTTCAGCTTTTATGACAATATGTTTTATCAGTGGGCCTGCATTATCATTAGTATTATAATCTTACCAAGACCAACTTGGTTGATTCCAGCTTTCAAACTGAAACTGTAAAAACATAAAGCAACTTGTTTAGTTGCTTGCTGTTAACATAGACATAAGAGAATCAGCCAGCTCCAGTTGGTCTCACGCCCACGGTCACCTTTACATTTCTCACACAATAACTTGAAAATATCGGTGCTGTCACTACTTTGCTTTGAAATAGCATTGCAAAGAATGAGATTACATGGAAATGTGCAGTGTGATCTGGGAGTACTGATGCGGACATGTATATAATATAGATGCGCTTATGAATGAGTAAAATTTCATTGCACTGTTGTAGTTTCACTTTGAATCACCAAAAAATTTATTGAATTATTCCTATTTATTTATTTATTTATTTATTTGCAAGCTGATAATACCATTCAGGATGGCACATGCCACAAGCATATGTTTTAAATGTCAGATTATAATGAATAATTATAAATAAATGTATATATTCATAATAGTGAAGGAATAAGTGGCTTTATGTGATCAGCACTGTTGAATAGTATATCATAAGCTTCCTCTAATATGCTTGACACTTTTGTTGGATGTTCTGATTTACAGACATCCAGAAATATTGATTTTGCACCTCAAAATGTGAAGGAATTTGAAGGACTTTGCTTGACTATCGTATTTGCTGCTATAATGATTTTTTCAGTATGTATCCAAACAACTTGCAGCTGTTTTACAGCTGAAAAATTCTTGCTAATGTGAAAATGCACTAAAATATTAAATATATAAAGAATGTTGCCAACTTACTTTGTGCAGCTTTTTTCTTGAGAAAATTCACTATGGGTAACACTCATCTGCTGTTTTGTACAGTAAATCAACTAGGAAATGTGACCCTGGACCACAAAACCAGGGTCAATTTGGGTCAAAGCTGAATAAATAATCTTTCCATTGATGTATGGTTTGTTAGGATCGGACAATATTTGGCCGAGATGCAACAATTAGAAAATCTGGAATCTGAGGGTGCAAAAAAAATCTAAATATTGAGAAAATCACCTTTACAGTTGTCCAAATGAAGTCCTTACCAATGCATATTACTAATCGAAAATTAAGTTTTGATATATTTACAGTAGGAAATTTACAAAATATCTTCATGGAATGTGATCTTTACTTAATATCCTAATGATTTTTGGCATAAAAGAAAAATCAATAATTTTGACCCATACAATGTATTTTTGGCTATTGCTACAAATATACCCTAGCGACTTAAGACCTCTTTATGTATCCTATTCTTAATATTTTCTCCTTTTTAATGTCTTATCTCATCTGTGGTGTTGTATAAGAAGCTGAATTTCTCTTACAGAACCTTAGTCATTCTCTTTCTTCATCTGCTGCACCCCAAGGCTGCCCATCCCCTCCTCCACCTGCCTCCACACCCCCAAGAATGGACACTGACTGCCTGTCTATATATATCCCTCAGAAGGGGCCAGCTGTGCCTAAATGCTCCCTACCCCTCCAATGTCTGCTTGTCTGGTTTAGGTTTGCAGCAGGGGCCAGGGCCAAGAAGGTACACTGTGCCTTCTCAGAGAGGGCGAGATGGTGGATGAAGCTTAGGACCATACTAAAGATCTAACCTGGACTTAAGAAGGATTTGCTAAACTAGGAATTTAATTTCAGGGTTTGGTTCTTTTTTGTGGGGAATTTTTACTTTTGAATTTTTTACTTTTGAGATTCAAAATGGAGTCGGGCGGTGGTAGTGGGGTGGCAGCTTTGACCTCGTTCATCATGAATGAAGAAGAACTGAAGAGAAAGCAAAGAGAGAAACTCAAGAAACTACAGGCCACAGGAGGAAACCCTCGACCGCCACGATCCTTGTTCTTCTTCAACCTCAAAAACCCTTTCCGGAAGACCTGCATCAACATTGTGGAATGGAAGTATCCTTCAAACTTACATCCATTTTAGTTTCCATTCTTTTGGACTGTAGTTTGATGTTTGTTTAGTTTTGAATCACAATTGAGATGGGCGTGTTTTAGAAAGGCATGCATCCCCCAGAGAGCTAGTTTAGCATGCATGCCAGAAAAAGCATGCAACCATAACTCTGACCTGTCTTACTCAACGTCTTATGTTCAACAAAACCAGACTCAGATATTTGCTCCATGATAGATATCTTATTCTGTGAGGTGGAGAAAATTAAAACAGACAGTTGTTTTTCATAATCCCCAGGTTTAGTGTGTCTTGAGGTGCTGAAATCTGTGTCTCAGTTGTGAACTGAAGGTGTTAAGCTTTTGTTATGTGTCAGCCTCACCACGGTCAATTGGAAGCAGTTGGATCAGGTCTTTACATGGAAGATGATAAGGATGAACCCCAGCCTATTTACAGCCAGTCAGCAAATACACTATTAATAAGACTTTAAACTAGTGTTAATTGACCCTATTTACAGTTTTTATTGTTTTGGTTTCATAGGGTTTAGATTGAAAATTTTGTATATGTAAATACACGTAAAGATATTTGTAAAAATGCTGTAAGAATCTTTCATAAATATAAGTTCCTAAATTCACAACAAGAATCGACTGTGTTGCAGTTCAGAAAAATTTGGAAACAGCTTCTTAACTTACTCTTTGAGACCACATTTGGAGACAAAACTGATTATACAGTAAACATTTGCTTTACGAACTGAAACTTTCACTTCCTGATTAGTTCATTAAGACAAACATAAATATAAATGTGAATTGGAGATTTTCAAGTAGAAGTGTTTTAGCTTTTGTACTGAGGTGAATAGGAGATGTAATTTTGGAGCTCTTTTTTTGCATAGGTGTATTTATACAGTTTAATGATATTCTGGCTGTGTACAGCTGTTGGGTGGGATCACTAGCGGACATGATGCTGAGCTGGCAGGGAAATTCTGATTCCACCGCCTAGTGGCAAAAATTCACAAATAATTACAGTTAGTTGGAGACTGTGAGTCATGTAGATTAAACTGAAACAGCACTAATTGATCAAATCATAGATTTAGTATATTCTGTGCTAGTAAATGTTTACTCTGAGGTAAAACTGTCTTTGCTAGATGGTTTTTGTGTCAGTGATTCTAATTTAGCTGCTGACCAAATAACTATCCAAAATCTCTCTCTTTTATTTAATCAGCACAGCCAGTTTTACATGTATTTGGCACTGGGAGACTGTTCATTTTTGGTTAAATCTGATTTATGCAAGCCCTACACATATCCATCACCAACTTGAATGTGAAAAGTGATTACCTCAAATTTTCCAGTGGTTGTCTTTGCCATGTCTACTCATTGTTTTCCTGAGCAAACTCCATCAGACCCTTCGAAATCATTATCCTGCTAACTATCTTCGCTAATTGTGTAGCTCTGGCTGTGTTTCTGCCCATGCCTGAAGAGGACACCAACAACACCAACTTAACATTGGTGAGAAATTCCCATTGTAGAACATACATTTTAAATGAATAATCTCTGATTACAGGTCATTTGAAGTTGTACATCAGTTAATTTTGAAAATATTTGCTACTGAAGGTAGCAAAGAATATTATGGCAAGAATGAACTGGAGTAAAGGGATAGTTATGTCTTAGACACACCTCATGGTGTGTTGCCAGAGAATCTGAGATACTTAAACATGTCCAAGATAAAGTGATGTTCAGATTTTTGCCTACTCAGGTCTTTGGCCCTTGGGTTATAAGGGGGACGTAGATGTTTTGAAACTGATACATGTGCGCTAACGTTCTCGCCCAGTTGGCGGTTGCACAAATTTGTGATTTGCATAAGCTCTTAAGAGTTCAGGTTAGATATAATAATGGGTTTATATACCTAGAATGCAATTTAGAACATGTTTCACAAACTAAAAATATACCATGCTAGCAGGTGCTGTTTTGTGTGATGAGTTTTATATTTAGTCTTTGATTTGAGATGTGCATGTCCGAAAGGTACAAGTGTGCCGTTTATAAATACACTCAAATCTCACAAGGGGATTTTCATGACGCATCTAATGAGAAATGAACATAGATTCTATTGACATGACTATTCTGTTCTAAATGATGGTCCTCTTATTACACAAGGATGAGATCATTTATTCCATGTGGACACAAAACTTTGCTGTTTTGCTCTTTTCCTATGTGTAACATTTTTTGTTTCGGCTATATAAACATTTAAAAGTAATGATAAATCCTCTTTACACAAGCTTATTTCATGACTCAAGCTTTGACGGTATATAGGTCACACACTCTTTCCACTAGCGTGTGCAGTCATATTCTCCTTTCTCCGAACATAGAGTGTTATTACATTTCAGATATCACAAATCTGAGACCCACTCACTTATTTACTCCCTTGGGGTTACAGTGACTAACTCCGGTGGGCTGTCCATTCCACGGATACTAAGTCATGAAACAGGAGCTGAGAGTGGATCTCAGTAGACATGGTCAGAAAGAGTTAGGTTGATATGACCTGTTCGTGTAGAATGAGAGGCTGTGTAAACATTCTGATTAGATCCTCACTGCACATTGAGAATAGTTGTTTGGATTGGCAAAATGTTAAGGTTTCAGTGGCACTTTGCGCATGTTTTTTAGAACAAATGATCCATGCGATGCAATTGACAGTGTGTTGAAGCTGCCAAAAATGGGTCTGAATTTAAACAAAGGAAGTTTGTATCTTGCAGTACTCACAATTGTGGAAAAAAAAAAAAGTCAGAACTGTGACTGTATCATGTTTTACACCCCATTAATCCCTCCTATATTGTTTGTTTCCTTGCAGGAGAGTCTGGAGTACATCTTCCTGGTCATTTTCACTCTGGAGTGCTTCTTAAAGATAGTAGCATACGGGCTTTTGTTCCATGAAGGAGCCTATTTACGAAATTGTTGGAACATATTAGACTTTGTCATTGTGTTCATGGGGTAAGATGACATTTAGAATGTCCAGAAGCCATAAATGAAACACAACTGTCCCCTGAAATGTTTCCCAAAACTGTCCTGAACTCATTTTAACCATAGATTTTTTTCTGTAGAGTTTGAGGTATTAATAATACAATAATAGCTGACATTTTAAAATGTATTGTTTAACATTTCTTAAATAATAGTTCTTTTAAATTGCCTCTGCAGGCTCTTCACACTTATTGTGGACACCATCAATACAATAGCAGGAGTTCCCAAAGAGAAAGGAGGAGGGTTTGATATGAAGGCTCTTAGAGCATTTCGAGTCTTGCGACCACTGCGGCTCGTATCAGGAGTTCCCAGTAAGACTTTTGAGCACCACAAATAGGGCAACATAGACCTTTAAAGCTAGATCCTAAATATACTCTGAAGATAATATCGTAATTACTATAAGTATACTCCTACAATATGAATCAATAACAGAATGAGGCAGTGCTGAGTGAAAACAGTTTAAATATTTACACAAATGTGTTTATGTGCATGCTTTAACTTTCTTGTACATATTACAATATAATCATGTCTTTGTCGAATGTTAAAAAAGCTGGTGAGTTAAAAGTGTGTTTGTTGTCATCCAGGTCTCCAGGTGGTAATGAGCTCTATCCTGAAGTCCATGTTGCCCCTCTTCCACATTGCATTGCTGGTCTTCTTCATGGTCACCATTTATGCCATTATGGGTTTGGAGCTGTTCAAGTGTAAAATGCACAAGACATGTTACTACCAGGGCACTAGTGAGTGTTTTTATTTGGACTTCAAACATATAAAGGGAATTTAAAACAAGTTTTGGATATGTAAAATAAAATAGTTTGTTTTAATGATAGTGAATTGACAAATCAATGCCAGTGCTGTTCAACCCCTGTTTCAGATATCATTGCCATCAGGGAGAATGAGAAGCCATCGCCCTGTGCTCAGGCTGGACACGGGCGCCGCTGCACCATCAATGGCACTGAATGTCGTGCAGGTTGGCCTGGTCCCAACTTTGGCATCACCCATTTTGACAACTTTGGCTTTGCCATGCTCACAGTCTTTCAGTGCATCACAACGGAGAGCTGGACTGATGTGCTCTACTGGGTAATTACTTATGGACATGATAATCCTCCTGTCTACTCTCTTATGGAGAGGCCAGTAGACAAACATTCATTTATATTAACAGGCAATAATAATTAAACTTCTCTATGCTAAAGTTAAAAAATTACTGACGAGACACTATAAATTTCACAATCAGTATAGGCTATATATAATACAATAAAATTACGGTGACATTCAGACTAACAGCAAGATAACAGGGCTGATATTAGTTTTACACAACAGTTCAATGGACAAAAAAACATTAATAGTGAGTAACTTACATTTTAGACACAATATTTCCAGTTGTTTTGTCTGTTTTTCCTCCGACCAACAAAATAATTCCAAATGAAGTCAAAGCAGAATTAACTCGAGACTAATGCACAGATAATCATGAGTTAATGTATAACTCATGATGAATTAAACCATTTATTAATGATTACTGCATCAGCAACTAATGAACATTCGATATGATTCAAAGATTAAGTAATCCATAAATTATCATCAGTTAAATGCGTCATGATATATTAACTACCTAATAACTTATTTTATTAACTAATTCATGTGTTAATTACCACATTGGGTCGAAGCCATGCCTTTAAACTTCCAGTTGTCTGCTTTAATTAATCATTAGCTATGACTTTACTTGTTGAGACACATGACTATTAACTAATTGTTAAGTAATATGTCATTGTGGTTATAGATTTTGAATTAGTTAGTTAGTCATGTGCCTCAACAAGTAAAGGCACACCATAATGATACCCATGTAAATCATTAGCTAATGATTAATTAAAGCAGACAACTGAAAGTTGAAATGCATGCTTGAACCCACTGTGGTAATTAACATATTAATTTACACTATTAGTTAATATAATATGTCATTAGGGAATTAATACTTTATGACACATTTAACTAATAACAGTGTATTGATTACTTAATCTATGAATCATATCGAATGTTCATTTGTTGCTGATGTAGTAATTGTTAATAAATGGTTTAGTTCTTCATGAGTTACACATTAACTCATGATTATCTGTGCATTTGTTAAGCATCAATTAATGCATATTAGTGTCACCGTATTGTAAAGTGTTACCCATTTTTCTTTATAAAAGTGCTGGACAACCGTGTATAACCTCGCATATTTTGCAGCATCTCGCGCATTACATAGCGTTCAAGAAATCAGTGCTCAAGTTAAAAGAAGTTCATTTTGTTTTAAATGGTGTTTCTAGACACTTTTTGCCACCTACTAGTGCAAAGATGTAAACTGCAGAAAGAGAAAAATCCCAAAAATAATGCACAGACTGACCGCTTGTCTAGAACAGGATTTTTGGAACAAATCCAAATTTAATGTTTGTCAAAATCTAATATAGTAATGATTTTATCTTTTAGATTAATGATGCCATGGGGAATGACTGGCCCTGGATCTACTTCCTGACTCTGATTCTTGTGGGCTCCTTCTTCATCCTCAACCTCGTCCTTGGAGTACTGAGCGGGTATTAGCTCTAGCTATGTTTTTTAATAAAAGGTTTTAATACGAACTGCTTAATGTTTGGTTAACAAGTTTGGAAGGAATGAGTTTCTTTATTATTATTCCATCCAAATACACTCTGACTGAATGAATCTACTGAAATCGACAGATCTGTTCAATCAACTTAAATGGCTCACCTTAATTACTTGAGAGACATAAAAATACAAGAAAATCACATGACCAGGAAGCCATTTAAGCAAACTCAATTACATGGTTAAGTGGCCTAACTGAGATGAGTTTTTCCTCTATGCAGGGAGTTTACTAAGGAAAGGGAGAAGTCACGGTCACGAGGGGAGTACCAAAAGCTACGAGAGCGACAACAAATGGATGAGGATCTGAAAGGTTACATGGAATGGATCACTCTTGCTGAAGTGATGGATGGAGATTCTGAGGGTAATGGTGCTATTACAGTCCTTTTTACATGTGTTATGTTATTCTATCGATCTATCTGATGTCATTCAAAAAAAGCCCAGGAACGGCATCTTTAAAGTTTCTCACTACTTTGATTTACTCTCCAGCACTTCTTCTTCTTAGAAAGGACAGTGATTCAGAGACAGACAGTTTATACAAGATGGAGGGGATCAACAGGGTGATCTATTTCTAGTGAGTGTGCAAGAGCAAAAATATGCATCATGATTTAACCAAAGACTGATCCTTCATTTACTGTGTAATCGGCAGCCGTCTCGCACGCCGCTGGAACATTGTTTTACGGAGGAAGTGTCATGTTTGGGTGAAATCTAAATTCTTCAACTGGTGGGTTCTCCTTGTTGTGTTACTCAACACTCTGGTCATTGCGACGGAGCATCATAACCAGACTGAGGGGTTAACAAGTTTTCAAGGTATGTTCCATTAAGGAATACAAGATTCCCAACTCCTATTTAGTAGCCTGTTTAAAAGTTTTTTTTTGGTTGTTGTGAGGAATCTTTAAAATAGAATCATTCAGTAATTCTTTATTATATATTTATTTTGGTGAATGAAGTAAGATCTTGATGAGTCTTGGTCCTGTTTGCAGACACTGCCAATGTAATTCTGCTCGCCTGTTTCACGATTGAGATGGTTATGAAGATGTATGCATTTGGTCCGAGAGCCTACTTCATGTCCATCTTCAACCGATTTGACTGCTTTGTGGTCACGATCGGAATACTGGAGATCATCTTGGTCGGGTCAAACACCATGACACCACTGGGGATCTCTGTGATGAGATGTATACGACTCCTGCGCTTATTCAAGCTTACAAGGTACATTCATTTATTTATTACAAATTTCAGAATAATAATAATTATTATTTATAACACAATTTCCAAATCTTACTACCATCTATCTTAACTTATTTATTTTCCCGCAACAATTCACAAGAAATGTTACTCTGAAGTAATGAGAAGAGTACCTTATTAGTACAACTACTATACTTACTTTCTTCAGCTTTTGCACAGGATCTGACACTGTGATTTGAAAATATATAATTTATTTATTAAAAATTATTTTATTTGACAATAAATGACCTCTCATACACAAAATACATGTTTCCTTCACCAAGACTGTTATTTGGTCTTTAGGTACTGGACATCACTTAATAACTTAGTGGCATCCTTACTCAACTCAGTGAAATCCATCGCCTCCCTGCTCCTGCTCCTCTTCCTCTTCATTGTCATCTTCGCCCTCCTGGGTATGCAGGTGTTTGGTGGGAAATTCAACTTTCCTGACAGAGTGATTCAGCGCAGTAACTTTGACAACTTCCCACAGGCCCTCATCAGTGTTTTCCAGGTACTCCAACTGCAGTTTTAGTGAAACTGTGCTCTGATTACAGAAGCTGTTTATGTGAGGTTGGGCTTCGTTTTCAGGTCCTAACTGGAGAGGAGTGGGACTCGATTATGTTTAATGGAATCATGGCTCATGGTGGACCTCAATCCCCAGGAATTCTTGTCAGCATTTACTTCGTAATTCTGTATGTCTGTGGAAACTGTATCCTTTTGAAGCATATGTCATTATTTTCATGTCCGTGTTATGAATTTGTCAGAACTGACTGGAGATGATAAATGGGAATTCAGTGTGTTTAAAAGAATATAGCAAAGCACTCAATATAAAATAAACATTTGCCATTGTTTCTGCTGCTAAGTGCGAAGTATTTCACAACCAGTAATGTTGTATTGTTGTGAAAAGTTTGTTTGGACTTTTCCTTAGCAAGCTGTTAAATAGTCGTTCTCTTGAATGTGTTCTTGGCCATCGCTGTGGACAATCTAGCCGAGGCTGAGAGTCTGACAGCAGCACAGAAAGAGAAAGCAGAGGAGAAAGCCCGAAGGAAACTCATGAAGTAAAAGAACAATTAATTAATGCTTTTATTTAATCAACAATGCATTAAACTGATCAAAAGTCATATTTATTATGTAGCAAATGTTTCTTTTTCAAATAAATGCTGGTCTTTTGAACTTTTCAAAGTTTCCACAAAAAAATAAAATGAAATAAAAAATAAGTAGCACATTTTTTTTGACTTTGATAATAATAAGAAATGTTTCTGGAGTATCAAATTAGCATATTAGAATTATTTCTGAAGGATCTTGTAACACTGAAGTCTAGAATAATGGCTGCTGACAATTCAGCTTTGTCATCATAAGCATAAATTACATTTAAAATGTTTAAAATAGAAACAGTTATTTAATTGTATGAGATCATATTTCACAATATTACTGTTTTTACCTTATTTTTTTAACAAATAAATTCAGCCTTGGTGAGCATATAGTTTATAGTAAAAAAATTTACTAACCCCCGAACTTTTGAATGTATTTGCATAATTATATATTATTAAACAACAATTTGTCTTATTTATTCAAATAAGAACATTGCCAGAGAAAAGTGAGGAGGAGAAGGCCCTGATGGCTAAGAGACTAATGGAGTCCAGGTCAAAAGCTGAGGGAATGCCCACCACAGCAAAGGTACATCTGACATAAAAGAGCTCACTGCGCTTATTTTATATTAACCTACTGCAGAATATAAAATACTATATAAAAATACTTTACTAGTTGGCTTTCTGTCTAGTCTATTAGGATGATTCACCACAAATCAGGTCTTCAATCAACCACATTAAATCTGATGCTAGGCTCTTGTTGTCTGCTAAATAAACAAATTGTAAATGTCTAAACAAATTTCATGTTTTTGTCTCCAGCTCAAGATAGATGAGTTTGAATCAAATGTTAATGAAGTGAAAGACCCCTTCCCTCCTGCAGACTTTCCAGGTAAGGCTGAAAGACTCTAACACGAGACTTTATATATCATTTGAGGGCTCTGCACTGCATAAAATGCTGGCTCAGACCTCACAGTACATCTCTAAACATGTAATGGATGAAGCTCAAAGATAGCTGATCTATTATAAGTAAAATGTATTATTAGCTCCAGCCTCCAAGCTCATTTATGGAGCACATTTCAAACCATAGGCCTGGCTATTTTCATTTGATTTTCGAGCTGTGCAAAATTAAATTAGCTTCACAGCATAAACGGCTGTGAAAAATGATCAATGCTAATCCAAAAAAATCTTATTTCACACAAGTAGATCACAAATAAGCATGATATTGTAATCCTTCTCTCCTACTCAGGTGATGATGAGGAAGAGGAACCAGAGATCCCGATCAGCCCCAGACCCAGACCCATGGCTGACCTACAGCTGAAGGAGACAGTGGTGCCCATGCCTGAGGCCAGCTCCTTTTTCATCTTTGGCCCACAGAACAAGTGAGACTTTATGGCCTGATTTATTATACCATGTAGACAACTAAAACTAAATTTAGAACTAGCCTTGATTTGTGCCTAACAAATGGCCCCAAAATGATTTACTGATGCTATTTGTTGAAAGGTTCCGGAAGCTTTGCCACAGGATCATCAACCATACGACCTTCACCAACATCATCCTCCTCTTCATCCTCCTCAGCAGTATCTCCCTGGCTGCTGAAGACCCCATCGACCCCCGTTCATTCCGAAACAAGGTACCAAAAACTTTGATTATTGTATTGCGTTAACTGAACTATTAGTTATCAGTTCATAAAAATGTACATTCGTTAATTCATTTCACAGGTCTTGGCTTACGCCGACATTGTCTTTACGACTGTCTTCACCATTGAAATTGTGCTAAAGGTAAGGTGCTTGTCAACTTGATGTTACTTTCAGATTTGTGGTTTGGCTGACATTTAATTCAGGACTGACCTGTGTATTTTTAGATGACGGTTTATGGAGCGTTCCTGCATACTGGCTCTTTCTGCCGAAACTCCTTCAACATTTTGGATCTCATTGTTGTGGGTGTTTCCCTGTTGTCCATGGGCATGGAGTAAGTTCAGTAATATTTGATGTTGTTTCAGTTTTTAGTATACATTACCCATCATTTTATTGCTTTGACAAGGATATTTTTGTCTTAAACAAGGAATATTCTAACTTGAAAATACAGTAAATTACAAAGACAACCCAATAAATAAAAAATATCAGTAAACTGTTCATGCACGTGCTTTATTCCATTGATGAACACCAACAGCATTTTTGCACATTTTTCAATATGAACGAACAGCGTGTGAACAGCAGTCCAATTAGCAAACAAATGACTCTTAAGAGCCAGTTCTTTTCAGTGAATTAAAAACACATAGAACAACCAAAACAGTTCTCGAATAAATGACTCTTTTGAGCCAGTTCTTTACAGTGAATCAAAACATTTAGCCCGACTAATGTAGTCCAAGTCATTCTTCAATGAATGAGTCTCAGATCCATTCAGCTCATTGTGTATGAATCAAAAATACAGAGTGCAACCAATACAGTTCAAACTATTCTTAATTGAATGACTCTTATTAGTCAGTTCAATGTTTAGTGAATCAAAAACATAATGCTCGACATGTGTATTCCCATTTCAGAATGAATGATTCTTACGAGCCTGTTCAGTGAATCAAAAACAAACAATTCTCTGACAAATGATTCTTATTAGTCAAGTCTTTTTAGTGATTTAGGTCTATGTGGCCAGTATAGTCAAACCGATTGACCGAAGTCCAGTGAGCCATTTCTTTTAAATGAATCAAACACATGCAGATTACAACTGACTTCATATGATAATGTGTAGTGAAAGAAACACATTGTGAGTTTTAGTAGTATTCTCTGAAACTAAATGAATTAATCATACAACTGAATGTTTTTTGTAAGTTTGAATTAAAATACAGTGAAGGCCAATAATTGAATTGCATTATTGCATTGCAGGTCGAGTACTATCTCAGTCGTGAAGATTCTCAGGGTGTTGAGGGTACTTAGACCTCTAAGGGCCATCAACAGAGCCAAAGGGTTAAAGGTGTGTATGCTTTCAGCATCTGTGTATTTAAATATGGATAGCTGCCTGCCATATAGGTTTAGGGCCAATCTTCAAAGCATGATAAATATTAGGCATTAAATATAATCAAATTTTCATCTCCAGCATGTGGTCCAGTGTATGTTTGTGGCCATTAAGACCATTGGTAATATCGTCCTGGTCACCATGCTCTTGGACTTCATGTTCGCCTGCATTGGAGTGCAGCTCTTCAAGGTGAGGCAACCACCATATTGTGCTATAAAACCCTGTGTTTTTAAATTAAGGAAGTGACTGTATGCTAAACGTATTACCTTTATTTAGGGCAAATTGTACTATTGTACGGACCCCCTTCAAAAGACAGCAGAGGAGTGTCAGTGAGTATTTTTTTTGCCACATTTCTTTGAATGTTGTGCTTTTTCCTCCTCATGTTGCTGCTGATATATATCTAAAACATCGCTCTTGCATTTGGTTTTTCTTAGGGGAACATTTTTAAAGCATGTGCAAAACTCTCTTCATGACATGGAGGTCCATCAGCGCATGTGGGTCAACAATGGTTTCAACTTTGACAATGTCCTGAACGGCATGCTAGCTCTCTTCACCATCTCCACATTTGAGGGCTGGCCAGAGTGAGTGTGTGAAAATCTTCACTTATTTTCTTCATCTTTTAGCTGCGCTCAAATAACGTCGTTTCATCAGTCAAGAACATGTTTCACACAAAACCTTCCTTCACTCATCTTCAACAGGATCCTATATAAGGCTATAGACTCAAATGCAGTAGACACAGGCCCTTTGTACAATAACCGAGTGGGCATCTCCATATTCTTTATCATCTACATCATCATCATTGCTTTCTTCATGATGAACATCTTTGTGGGCTTCGTCATCATCACTTTCCAAAAACAAGGAGAGCAGGAATTCAAGGACTGCGAGCTAGACAAGAACCAGGTAGCCAGTGTAATCTTTGATGTTCTTCACATGTGATTTGATCTAGGAATTTGTGTGTATATTGAATGACAAATTTTAGAGAAAATATCCTATTTACAGTGTGCTGTACATCTGCATTTCATATACCTGGTTTAACTCCACTTTTATTGTATATACAGTATTTATCAGGTTTATGATGTTAATGCAACTGGGCTTAACATGCTGTAATTTTATAATAATCTTCTCTTTCCGTCTCACCCCTCACCAGCGTCAATGTGTACAGTATGCACTGAAAGCACGGCCTCTCAAATGCTACATCCCGAAGAACCCGCACCAGTACCGTGTGTGGTACTTTGTGACTTCCTGCTACTTTGAGTACCTCATGTTCTTTCTCATCATGCTCAACACACTGTGTCTTGGAATTCAGGTAAATAGAAGTTACATTTATTTACAGCTAATGATATACAGTACTGTTCAAAAGTTTGGGGTCAGTGAGATTTATTTAAAGAAATGAATACTTTTATTCTGCGAGGATGCATTGAATTGATCAAAAGAGGCGGTTAAGTCATTAATAATGACATTAAAAAACATTTTAAAATTTATTAAAATAGGAAGCAATTATTTTAAATTGTAATAATATTTCACAATTTTGTATTTTTGATCAAATAAATGCAGCCTTGATGATCATTAGAAACCTTCTAAACATTTCTAATTCAGTCGATATTTGGCATTTTTTTAATTACTGGCAATGGGTTATAGGGGTGTTTTTTAAATTGATCAGTTATTTTCTGTTATTGATGCATGTAATATTTATTATCTTTACATTAAATTTGCATTGCCTTTAATTCAACCATTAATTAAAAACCTTAACATTTACCACTGTTTTCAAGCCAATAAAGTAAAGCTTAATCCCATTCAGCCAGTACGTTTGTCAGAACAATATTCAGTCTGTGTAATAGTTTCTAAAACAATTTGGCTGCTTTGTTAATCTCCTCACTCTCTTCTCTCTGTGGTACAGCACTGCAACCAGTCTGATCATATAACCAAACTCTCTGACAATCTCAACCTCATCTTCACCGTCCTGTTCACTGGTGAGATGATCGTCAAACTCATTGCATTCAAAGCAAAGGTACTCCTGCTTCCTCAATATGAAACTGTGTAAGAAGATGTGCTGTGTTTTATGACATTGTTGGTATTTTGTGTGTGTCATGACACAGGGTTACTTTGGAGACCCTTGGAATGTGTTTGATTTCGTCATCGTGGTCGGTAGTATTGTTGACGTGGTCCTCAGTGAGGTTGATGTGAGTATGACAATAATTTGAGACTTACGTAACAATATTGTCTGAGTGATTTATATGTTGTGTTAATGTCTCTACAAAAGCAAAAGCATTTCAAATGGCGACCAACAATGGCTTGTATTTTAAACCCGCATTTAGCGATACATGAAGCACAGACCACAGCAGGCAGTCAATATCAGCATTAGTGCACAGGAGGTACCGATTTTATCAGCTCTAGCTTAGTATTCTTCTCATTCAACCAACTTCACTCACCAGTGGCCATTGATGGGCTCATTTCCATGATTAATTTCACATGTGTTAATGAACCACCCTCTTTCCATCTCTCACAGCTGCTTAATACACACCGCTCCACATCTCCAAGAGTGATTTGATGCACTTTTTATTGTCTATATAAATAACCACTTGTTTTGGAAGTGTGATCCATAGTTTTGATGTATGTTGATGTTTGTCTCTGATTCGCAAGATGCATTGTGGTTTCTCTCATGTCATCTCTCATCCATCATCCTGACTTCTCATCTCTCTGTTCTCAGGCTGCGCTGGAGGCCAGTGGAGGACTGTGGTGTCTACATGGTTGTGCTGTAAATATCATTCTGCGCTGCACGGGACAGACACTGCTCACATTATCTCATACTAAACGCAGAACAAGGAGAACTGAATTTGTTAGACAGCCATTAATAATCTTGACTTTATGGCTCAATCAGCAGATTCCTACTGATGAAAAAGAAAGAGCTTTTTAAAAATGTGCTTAATTTATTGCTTCATCTCACTGTGCTTTGATTTGATTTGGTTTGAATTCAGTATTACTTATTCTTTATATAACCAATTTAAGTAAAGTCTCTGTCTTGACTGCATTCATGTTTTTAGAAGCTTAAATATCCACAAATATGCAATGTTGCTATGTATTTTTGCTTTATATGATATTATATGTATTATATTGCATGACTGATGCAAACAATTGAAGAGAGTCTATTCTTTTTTCAGGAAGTGAATCCAATGCAGGCAATAGCTGTAAGTACATTATCCTGTTTTTTTGTTTTGTTTTTTTAAGCACTTAAAAATGGCAACTTTAATATTTATAGGTGGAACTAAATATTTCTCTCATATCAATTTCTACTCATTCTTAGGATGCAGAAAATGTCAGAGTTTCCATCACGTTCTTCCGGCTGTTCCGTGTGCTGCGTCTCATTAAACTGCTCAATCGCTCAGAGGGGATCAGGAACCTTCTGTGGACCTTTATTAAATCCTTCCAGGTCAGACAAGACAAAAGAAAATGAAAAAATTATTAATAACAATATAAATAGTTAATAATATAACGATCATAATGATGTATTTATTTATTTTATTATATTATTTTTAATGAAAAGTGCTAGCTTTAACTGAATGTATCTTGTGATGTTGTGTTTCGTGTTTCAGGCACTGCCTCATGTGGGTCTTCTCATTGTCATGCTCTTCTTCATCTATGCTGTCATAGGGATGCAGGTGAGCTTCACTTATCTCCTTTCCTTCAGTTGTTTAAATTTCCTATAGTTTCTCTCATTCTTGTTAAAAATGTTTCTTAAATTCTTTCGTCCTCTCTCTTTCTCCTTCTGTTTATAGATGTTTGGTAAAATTGCTCTGGGCGATGGTATAGAGATTAACCGCAACAACAACTTCCAAACTTTCCCTCAAGCTGTATTGTTATTATTCCGGTGAGTCAACAATGTAATGAGAGAAATCATTTTTTGCTTGTTTGTTCTCTAATAAAATCCATTCTTTGCAAACTTAAGAGCCCATGTAGTGCACTCAACTCTATTTTTAGTCTAATAATCAGGTAACGGATGAATGTGTGGGTTCACAGTGTTGCCACTGGAGAGCAGTGGCCTAAAATCATGCTGGCCTCTATGTATGGGAAGCTCTGTGACGCCAAATCAGACTACGGCCCTGGAGAGGAGTATACCTGCGGCTCCAGCATTGCTGTCTTCTACTTCCTCAGCTTTTACATGCTGTGTGCATTTTTGGTAAGCAGATATGAGGCAGTTTATATATAGTAAACTTGGAAATCAGCTCAGAATACAGTATCCAACACTGCTGTTTGTTTTAGAGACTAAATCATTTTCTTCCTGGTAGATTATCAATTTATTTGTGGCTGTGATTATGGACAATTTTGATTACCTCACTCGCGATTGGTCAATCCTCGGCCCACATCACCTGGATGAGTTCAAGAAGATCTGGGCAGAGTATGACTCTGAAGCAACGTGAGTTAAAGCACACAAGGCTCCAATACCAGTGTCATTTTATCCTGTAGCTTCATGCTTCTTGGATGTTCATTTTATGATTTTCCTTAAGACATAATAAACTACACTGTCTTCTGTCCTTATAAAGGGGACGAATCAAACATCTGGATGTAGTTACTCTCCTGCGGAGGATTCAACCACCTTTGGGTTTTGGTAAATTTTGTCCTCACCGCTCAGCATGTAAGGTAAGATAATTGGCTATTTTGGGGGGTCGGGTTGGAAAATATATTTAATGTTTTTTGTTTTTATGCTCACCTATTTCAATGTGTATTTCAAATCTGTATTTGCGAACTTCCACCTCAGCGGCTGATTTCCATGAACATGCCGCTGAACAGCGACGGCACAGTGACCTTCAACGCCACACTCTTCGCACTGGTCAGAACAGCTTTGAAAATCAAAACGGAAGGTGTGTAATTGAGATCAAATTTAATAAGCAGTTCATTTTGCGGCATAGTATTTCATTTACATTTTTCTGTTAGGAAACTTTGAGCAGGCCAATGAGGAACTGAGAGCCATCATTAAGTCAATCTGGAAGAGGACCAGTATGAAGTTGTTGGACCAGGTCATTCCGCCCATTGGAGGTGAGATAGCATTTATGTTTAATTTCCATGCTTTTAAATACAATCCACGTCTGACTGTGATGTAATTTTATTGGCTGTAGAGGATGAAGTCACCGTTGGAAAGTTCTACGCAACCTTCCTGATTCAGGAACACTTCCGCAAGTTTATGAAGCGGCAGGAAGAATACTACGGTTACAGGCCCACCAAGAAGAACGCTGATGAGATCAAGGTGCACTTTATGATAAATGCTTGTAGTAAACATCATAAAAAGGACACTTTTCAAGCAAAATACTAACAAGACTATTGTCTGACTTTGCAGGCAGGTCTGCGCAGCATCGAGGAGGAAGCAGCACCTGAGCTACACAGGGCCATCTCAGGTGACCTGATCGCTGAGGATGACATGGTGCGTGCCCTGGAGGCCGGAGAGGAGGGCATCTACAGGGTCTGCACTGAAGCATCTTCTTAAGGAAATAGACACAAGTAGATAAAGACGTCCATTTAGACTTATAGTCTCTGTGTCTCTATCCATGCAGCGGACAGGAGGTCTGTTTGGACTCAACACAGACCCCTTCTCCTCTGAGCCCAGCAGCCCCCTCTCCACACAGGTGACCAGCCAGAGGCCCCTGCAGTTTGTGGAGACTCGTCTGGAGTATATAGAGTCACCTCCAGACTCTGTCTTCCTCCCAAACACTGAGTTCTTCCCTGATAACATGCCAACAACAACCAACACCAATAACAATGCCAACTTTGTTGAAGAGTGAGTGGATACCTATAATGAAAAGTGCACTTAATGTGTATCTGTAAATGTCAAAATGCTCATTTGATGCTGTTTTTAGTCTGTCATCCAGGTTTACGTTTGAAAGCGAGTCACTGTCAGCTGCTGCAACTAGAAACTATTCATTCGAGGACATAAGTAAGTGAAAACAGTAGGTGATTGAAGAAAATAAATAAAGTATAAATAAATATATATATTATAATTTTTTTATTAGAAAAATTCTAATAATCTAGATTTTTTTTCATTGTGATATTGTTTTCATATCAATTAAGCATTTTATTAAATTTTATACTCAATTCACTACTGTAATACAGTCATTGCTTTTTTATTAAAACATTTGAAATTTATTTTTATTGATAGCACTACAACAAATGCCACCATTTTGCTGTTCAAAAGTTTGGCGTCAAACTTTTATCATTAATATTTTTATTCAGCAAGGATGCAATAAATTGATCAAAAGTGACAGCAAAGACATTTTAATGTTACAAAATATTTCTGTTTCAGATAAATGCTGTTCTTTTGGACTTTGTATTTATCAAAGAATCCTGAAAAGCATGTTTTTACTTTACCAAAAATATTAAGCAGAACTGTTTTCCACATTGATAATAATAAGAAATGTTTCTTGAGCACCAAATCAGCATATTAGAATGAGTTCATGAGGATCATGAGACGCTGAAGACTGAACTAATGACTGCTGAAAATTCAGCTTTGTCATCACAGGAATTAATTACATGGTAAAATATATTAAATTAGAAAATAGCCATTATAAATTGTAATAATATTTCGCAATATTGCTGTTTTTACTGTATTTTTGATCAAATAAATGCAGTCTCTGTAAGCATAAAAAGACTTCTTTAAAAAGCATTAAAAAAATCTGTTATAATCTATCAAGCCATTTATAATAATTATACCATGAAGAAATTCAGTTGACAGTAATCTACACATTATTATTTTCTGTGCAACCAATAGGAGACTCCAGTTCGTATGTGGGCGGGGCCTCAAGTGTTGATGACAGACGGCAGTCAGATTTCACTGTGAGGACCGATATCACACAGGTGTGGACAGGTGTCACATTTCCTGAGCTAAACACAGTACGGTGACTACTTGATATTCCTCTCTGACTCCTCCGTGTGTCTGACTCTCTCAGTTCCCCTATAACCCCTCATACGGGCCATCAAAGAACCAGACAGCAGCAACAGAAGCTTCACCAGCCACCGACAAACTCATTCAGCAGGTAAAATACACCAGGCCACATCTCATGTACTTAACATTCATTCCATACCTTCTCAGGAAAGACTATTACAAGATGTTATCCATGAATCCTCAGGCACTGAGAGACGGTGGTCTAGACTCCTTGGCTGAGGACCCACAGTTTGTATCTGTGACTAGGAAGGAGCTGGCAGAAGCCATTAATATTGGCGTGGAGGATATGGAGGGCATGGCTCAGGGTATTGTAAACGGGCAGAGCGGCAAGATAACAAAACGTAAACGGCGTCCCATCCCAGTTCCACCCGGCACCAAGTCAACCAAACCCAAGGAAAACACTAGTGCCGTGTAGAAACACACTGAGAGACATTCAGCAAATTCATGAGACGTCATCAGCCTGAATCTTCTGCCATTGTCCAAAATCACTTACTTCAGTTTATGAACAGGTAGTGCCCTGGTTGTTTGGAAGTGTTCTTTTTTTCTTCTAAGATGGTAAGAGAAATAATGTATAAAAAGGGAGGCCTGCCTGAACATGTTACTGCTATTTTAATGAGGTCTGGTGATTTTTATTTCTGATGGCTGTTCCGATTTAGGACTTGTTTTTTGGTGACTGAATTTACCAAACATCCTCAATAAAATTGTTCACACTCTGTTCTGTGAACATTTACAGTTGAGTGAGTTACATAATACAGACAAATGCCTGAAAACCTTGTGATCTGTGGACATAGAGCCACAAAGGCAAGTCTTGCCTTTGGTTTGTCTGCCACATGTACCTGTGGTTTGAACTTTTTTGTGTTTGGTTATAAAATACTTGTTACACTAAATGGAGGGATTATTATCCTAACCTCTTGTTTACAGGAAAATCTTTAGCAGTTTTTAGAATTACATTTTGATCTTTTTCCATTTCATTTTTTATCTAATTTAAATGGAAAGTGTTTGCATGCTTGTGACTGACAAGTACAATATGCAAAGACCTTCATTTGTGTTTTTGCATTTACTCACTTAGCAAATGCTTTTATCCAAAGTGACTTACAAATGAGGCAAGAAGGGCTTATAATGTCTGATAAAGGCTCAATGAAATGTTTTTTTATCTGCAAATTGAACTACATATTCATGTTTCACATGAGCCTTTACATTCTTCAAAAGAATCTTCCTCAGTACTCATAATGGGATTGAAAATGAAATGTCGGTCGTTGGCTAGTATATGGAGAAAACTGGAATATGTAAAGGATTTAGGATTGTTTTTTTTTCATTATTTCATTTAACGGCTTGTATATTTGTCGTATTGTACAGTTGAGATATAGGACAGTAGGAATGGGATCAGTACGTAACGCAGGCCGGATTTAAACTGGGTCCCTGTTTTGTTTTTTTGTGCATTACCCACAGTCACTGACACCTTTTTTCTTAGAAAAGGGTTTTTTTTAGTGGGCTACAGAAGTTTTCTAGGGACACTGGATGTAGACATTTACATGTGAAGCATGCACATCAAAAATACAATGCAGACACTGAAATAACACAGTTTTTTTTAATCTTCTCAATGTAGCAGCTGAAATCATTTTGCTCACTGACTATTGCAACGTTGCACCTTTTTAAAGTCTAGCTGAACTTCAAAGAATGTGTTGACCGATGCCACAGATTGACGTCTTAAAGCTGTAGTTTCTCTTGTATAAGGTCTGGTCTGTCATTTCTGTTCAGCGCGTTTTTATATTTCATTGCAAAGTACAAAATTGGGATGGATTTGTATTTAGATGCACACATTTTCACTTTCCACCTCAGCCTGTGTGTCTTGCAAATGAACATTTGTTAAAAGTGTAATTTAATAAACACGAAAGAGATGTTCACATTTTTTCTTGGGATGTGGGAAAAGGCTGTCTAGCCATTTAGATTTATATTGTGTTATAGAAATAATCTGGAAAATAGGTCAATCGTTTTATGAAATCATTTAATATTCACGCTTACAAAATAATCACTGTTTTTCAAATAAGAGCACAGTAATAATTGCATTTGAATTTCACTGAATACTAGCTTTAAAATAATATAACTGCCCCGTCACTATTATTGAGCTTGACATTTGTATTAACTTTGCCTGTAAGCACATGCAGATGAAGCGCAACTGCAAATAGCACAAAGCAAAGGCTAGTATTTAAATATTATTAATATCATGTTTGCTGTAGACAGATGGTGTGATGAGCGATCTATGGCCAGTGCAGCTGTACTACACTGTAGAGAGGGAAACTTGAGAGCAGCTCTAGGTACTATTAATACTGCAACACGTTACAGCTCAAGCCTCTTATGGCATGAAACTAAATCCATAAAGCAGAGACAGCGCATCAACTGACGTCAGAAGTGTAAAAGCTTTACAGTGGTTAAATGAAGACTCATTTTTACAATAATTGATCCCACTAGGCTTCAGTAACCGAAGACGTGCAATTACACAAAACGTAATTACAATGAATTTATTTATACAGGATTTTTACTGACATCA
This sequence comes from Onychostoma macrolepis, assembly GCF_012432095.1. Lineage (NCBI taxonomy): Eukaryota > Metazoa > Chordata > Actinopteri > Cypriniformes > Cyprinidae > Onychostoma > Onychostoma macrolepis. Next base: position 15,176,786 of record NC_081162.1, on the reverse strand, counting down.
ACTAAAGTCACACGGTGTGATATAATCAAACAACTTAAACACGCTTAAAGAAAATACAAAAAGCTGAGGGCCAGTGGGCTGATGGTTCCCACGCTGAAGGATAATGTCTTCAAAGCTCTGATGGGATAAAACAGCGCATTTCCAGCAGTCCATTTCAATGAAGCACTTCCCCTCAAATGAAGTAATGAGGTTTCTTTACATTTATGCCATACTCTGCCATGGCTGGTGTCAGATCTTCCATTGTCAGCGTGTACTTCTTGTCCTGGGAGGTGTGATGAGAACAGAGTGAACGAGAGATTTTTACAACATTTTTAATTTGTACAAATGATGGCCTGCAGATTAAACATTCATTATAGAATATGTTACTGTACTTATGACAATTTGCAAACACAAACCTTAGTCTTGTTTCGGGAGCTTCCAGAGGCTGTGCCCTTCATTTTGCAGTGCTGTAGTGCGTCATTTGCAATATCTGAGATGAACTTCTGCGACGCCAATGATATGAGACGGATTCTGACAACACAGAATAAAGATGATTTAGATAACCAGCTCGTTAGAAGAGAGCTCCATGAATGAACTGTTCCCTACATAAGTGTTCACTGCTCTCTACTCCCTGCACACAGGAAATTGGCTGACGTTTACTTCACTTAAGAACACAGCTTTGCGCTAAACCACTTCCTGCAGCATCTTCACACAGAAAAAATACAGAAGTTTGAAGGGTTATTTAACCGTAATCATGAGATTTGCATAGAAGTTACGTCTCGCGCACTTTAATACCCTCTGAATGGAACATCATGACGGAATATCCTTTGATGTCTACTTTGCAGGGCACTTATGGTTGAATGGAACAAACCCTGAAGCGGTAAGAGAAGCATACAAAATGTGCAGAGCAGACCAGCACCAGGATTAAGAACTGCTGACCTAATGTATTACCAACAATGCAATACACTTCATTACACATGAATGTGTTGTTTAAGCCCATTCACGGAACAATACATATCAAGTTTTAAAAATCATTCTAGTTCTGTATAATTAAGGACAGGGCAATGGTATAATTTCTAAAGCGATTTTTTTTTTCCAGCTGATGAATGGTGAAACGTTTAAAGCCAATCAGACTTTAAGGAGCTCGAACATTTAAAGTTTCAGACAACAAAACAGTAGGGTTTATTCACACCTGTCTTGTTTGGTTCGATTGAATCAAACTCAAGTTCGTTTCCCCCTTTGGTGGGGACCTTTTGGACAGGTGTGAATACAGCAATCGCACTCGGGTGCGCACCAAACAACCGTACCGAGACCCAGGTGAAGAGGTGGTCTTGGTCCGCTTCCAAACGAACTCAGGTACGGTTGAATGGATGAACCAATGAATGGACGACCTTAAGCACACGTGTGGTTTTGTTTACAGTTTCTGGTTCACTTGCAAAAAGGGCAGTGTGAAAGCGAACCGCAACAAACAAACAAACAAACAAAAAAACATTGTATTGGTCCGGACCAAAGCAAGTGAACTAGTGGACTTTCCTGGTGTGAATATACCCTTGTAGAATGGTGACCAAATTTATTAGAACACTATTTTCACCATCTACAAAATGGTTTTAAGTCAGTTATTTCTATCTTTTGCTGTAGTGTGTTGGTAGGAAATATCAGTTTACATGTCCAAACATTCATTTTGCCATTAATTGTAATAATCCAGTGAGATTTTTGTCTGACAGCAGAGATCTTATCTCCTCATCATCCAGTCTGTCTGGAATGACATGAAGAAACAGAACAAACTGAGACAGACTAAATCCAGAAGAACTGTGGAGAACAACGTCTCAAAGATGCTTCAAGAGACCTACCTGCAAAGCTAACTGAAAAACTATGCACAAGTGCACCTAGGCTAAAAGCTTCTTTAAATGCAAACTTGGTCACACCAAATGTTGATTTAATTTAGTTAATAGAAATTAATTGATAAAGAAAATCTATTAATGACATTATTTTTGACAGCATCCTCTTTTTACAGCATTTTTACACAAGTGCCTAAAACTTTTAACAGTACTGTAGCTATGCAGGTAGGTCTCTTGAAGCATCCTGGAGACGTTGTTCTCCACAGTTCTTCTGGATTTAGTCTCAGTTTGTTCTGTTTCTTCATGTGACTGCATGATGATATGATCAGATCTCTGTGTGGAGTATTTATTAACATTTTGTAATTTCAGTACTTCAACTTTATATTTAAGTTAGTTGCCAAAGCAACATTTCTCATTTTTTTGTTTCTTCAACCTTTTCAATTAAAAATGATTTAATAAACATTATCATCCATTGATGTGGATGTTAATATAGTTATCGTTACAGTTATTGCTCTTGGTGTAAACGGGCCTTTAAACTAGATTTAAAAAGTTACTTTTGTCAAAAAAAAGGTTGCTTAAAGACCCTAAAATGTTTTTAGCAGCACCACTACATAACAGCTTTCTGAAAGAACATTGTTCCAACTCACATTCTTGGATCTGATGCTTCAAAACCAGCTCGGTTGAGGTAGTATCCTGTGACTGCGTCTGGGATCTGAAAAACAGACAGTTTGTTAACAGTGCTACTCCTAAAGATATCATCAAGAATCAAAGAATATACAGCAGTACTACAATCATATGTGGACTGACTGTTGGGGTGTAATCCTCCAGCTGCATCAGGAAATCAGCCAGCGGTGTGGTTGAGATAACGGGCTTCACGTCTCCATTAGCGATGCCTGTGGGCACATACACCCCGTTTGACACGGTGGAGTCGGATGATGGGGTTGCCATTGCTGCCGAGGTGGGAACTGTGAGGGACGAAAAGTACGACAGACCTTCAGAACTACACTAATAACAAAGTTTACAAATACACTTACTTCACTCTCCATCTTTATACAGTCCAGCACTTAAGTAGCTAAAGGCTAAAAGGCAACAGCAACTCTGTGCGCGTTCAAACTGTCAAAAAAAAGACACCCACCATTGCCGCTGCCGACCGCAGGGATGCTGCTGACGTTTGTGGAGGCGCTGTTCGGGACGCAGTTGGATGTGGATGTGCTGGATGCGGCTGCTGCTCCAGTTTGTCCGGTTTGCGGATGATCCACGTTCATTTTGAACTGTTCAGTTTGAATATTCCAGTAAACTGTGGATACTAGACAAAATCTGCGCAATTTAAACTAGGGAAAAGTTAAGTCGATACTCATTTATGCAGGTAAAACAGAGAGGCCAGCGATCATTCGCTGTGCGGAGAAAAAATATTTACGCTTGATATGTGTCACGTGACTAACACTTCCGCGCGCAACCGCGACGAAAGTCCGGAGCTGCGCCTCACATCAGGATTCTGAACAATAGTTCCGGGATCGATCGCGTGAACATTCACTCAAGCGTGTTTTGTTTTACAAAATATCAACTGCAAATCTTGTAATATAGGTTTTGTGTTCAAGTTACATTTTGTAATTTAGATGAATTGAGAAAAACATTTCATGCGGCGACAGAATCAGATGAGGGCTTGTAAACAGCTCCATCTAGTGATACTATTTTGAGTTGGTCACTTCACATCATAACGTTTAAGGTAATTTACAATAATAATAATAATAATAATTTTTAATAAGAGTGTTTTAGTTGTGTGCACTTTCGAATTCAAGGTCACATCTTCTCTTTTATAACAGCCCCAGATCCTCAAACATAAGACTAACAGAAATATATATATTTTTATTACTTTAGAACAACCAGTTTGATTTGGTATTTATATATATATATATATATATATATATATATATATACTATTTGTTTTATATTTATATATTCTATATATTTGTTTATTTTCTTTTTTTTTTTTCATTTTAAGATGTAAATAAGTATGACACATAACTATAAATCACCAAAACAAAGAAAATGTTTCCAAATTAAAAGTATTTTTATTGTCACAAGAATAATTGTACATTTTAGTAAGAAAATCAAAAATAAATGTGCATATTATAGAAGCCACATATCAATATGTATAAGCCTACAAGAGTATGATGCCTTAACCACCAGTTTCAACTGACATAGACAGTGACAGTAAGGTACAGATATGGTCAGGATGATTCAAGGCCCTCTCAACCATTGTCAAATCGCTGGAATGATGAATTAAACAAAAACATGCCATAAGATGAAATTGTGAAATTTAACTACACTGTCATTTTTTAGTCTTCCTGGCATTACACTTCACAGAAAAAAAAAATCATCAAATAAAAGAAAAAGGTTTAAAAATGTTGTGCTATTTGTGTCTTATCTGCCTTGGAAGGAGGTTTTTTTCCACATAAGTTAATACTGCCAAAGCTCTAATGTAATTATTCAGACATTGCAATTATGCAAACATTAATTATAAAGCCAAAACTGTAAAAAGGGTTTTTACCGATTAATTACGAGTTATTATTTTTATAAAGTTTTAACACTGTAGATTAGTTATGTTCAATCCAAGTTCCGGCTGTGCTCATATTAATTCAAATCTCTGCCAGGGCTGTTGATCAGAAGCATCCTGATGGATTTCAGGGAATGTTGTACTAAAATTAGCTTAACACAGTGTGAAATCATTTGGCACAACAACAATGGAACAGCTAAAATCTCTCCAAAAAAATGACAGAATGGTTTATGGCTTCTAACAGAATGCAACAGCTGGTTGATTGGTGTCTTCCGTCGACTCCTCATTAACATATACACCACTACATTCACCCCTTATCAGCCAATATTTCAAATGCCTTTTAGACGAACAGTAGATGGCTGGAAAGACTGGGAGACAAATATTTATACACCAATTATTTGAATTTCCACAGAACAAGTGAGCAAACAAGAACATTTACCAGTGACTCGGAACACAAAAACAAAGAACAACATGAAGCATAGCAACTGCCAACATTATTGTCTCCTTTATAGAAAAGCCTAACGGTATTTTGCCTTTACTGATTAGATTGTAATGGAAAAACCTAAGGAATATCAGATACACGGAGAACCAAAGGGAGACAAGATTGTAGGCAACAAAATTCATATTGAGAAAATAAGAATGTTTCTTTTCACAAGACCCCTTTCCATACAAAACTAAAATTATTTTTGAATTTTCATCACATGAAAATATAGATTTGTCTTTATACATAGCATCTCAATTACCTTTGCCACAGTGTACTGCATGTCACATGACCATATAAGGTTAAATTCATTACGCTTTTGGATGATTACGTTAGAAATGTTCCCTCATTTTTCAGATGTCACAGTAAAGTTTAAAACTAAATACTTCAATATTAGATCCTAATCAGACACATGGCATTTCTGTCATTTAGATGTTGGATTACATGCACTGGCTCTACAGAAAAGCCATGCGCATTTCATTAGCAAATAATGTCTATATTCTATGCATGGAACACTTTTGATTTTACCTTATCTCACAGAGCATGGGCTGCTGTGCAAGTACATTTGGTCAGAATTTGATTAATATTAAGCAACCCAGACTTAGATTTAGGGAGTTGACTCTTAAAGGGAAAGTTCACCCAAAATAATTTACTCATCCAAATGTCTTTCCAAACCTGTACGAATTTCTCTCTTCTTACACCAAAAAAAAAAGTCTGTAATATATGTCATAGTTCAATGTAGTTCTGGATCTCACTGACTTTCATTATATGGACAAAAACAGTGTAAACTTTTTCCAAAATAAAACCTAGTGTTCCACGGAAGAAGGTTGTGTAAATGATTTTTGGGAGAACTATCCCTTTATATAAAAGCTGAGGAGAAGGATTTCACGTCAACTGTGGTATCTGACCAACCCCATAAGCATGTTACGGTTAACTGTTCAGGAAGCACAAAATACAGGGGTTCAGAGTATAAACAGCCAGATGACCATCGACGTCAACCACACAAGCCGAAGAAATTAATTTCTAATCACTTACTTTTGTAAGTAAAATTCAAATATACAGCCATTTCATATCTTGATTTTAAAGACTAATTGTAAGCCTGCGTGTGCCACATTTACCACTGGACACCTTATAGACTAAAGGGAACCATGTAGGAAAAACGACACCACAGTGACCATGCAAGAAAATATTGATAAACACTCAACAAACACCATTACAATCATCACCACACATGCACATACACCCAAAACCACTTCTCCATCTCTCTCTCTCCGCTCAAAAATATAGTTTATTTTATGCTCTTAATATTTAATGTATCTGTGAATGAGAGCAGAGGTCTGGTGTACAATTACGTTTGTCCGCTCATGTTCAAATGGTCAGCGATGAAAGCTGAATTAATCACGGTACAGTGAAAAGCATTTCCTGCTTAAATTGCCACTGATATGAATACAACGGACTGGATATGGCATACTGAGAGTACTAGTTGATTAAAAAAACCTTTAAAATGTTACATTTGAATCTACTGACACGTTGACGAGAACCAGACAAAATGCCATTCAAACTAAAACGAAACCGATGGGGTGAACGAACTACAGTACATATATACACGTGCGACTGAAACAGAATAAATCCAATCCAGTGTATTGAGATCAGTGTCTGGCTTCACATTTAAAATCAGCCTGAGAGAGAGCGAGAGAAACAGGCGACGATAAACAGACGATTTGAACACCGACATCCGCTCATGAGCAAGAACTACACAGGTGTCCCTCTCTCAGGAAGATGAATCTGCATGGATCTCTGAGCATTTCACAGCCTTGCATAGTATCTCTGATTGCGGGGGACTCTGATGGCAGACAGACGGACAAGCGTTATGAGTAAATCGAGGCTCTCGAGGTGGATGAGGCTATTTGAAGGTTGACTTCAGCTCTTTGAAAGCGGCTTGTCTTTGTTTCCTCTCCTCCGCCTGACGCTTCTTCTCTTCCTGCTCCTGACGGATTTCTGCCTCAAACCGGTTTGTTTCAGTAATGGCCTGCACCTGTCAGAGACAAATATGTATTTTTAGATAATCCTAAATTGAATTTCCTTATCAGGTGGCATTCAATGCAACCTATCTAGGCAGGAAATTACAGCTGTCATAGACTGAGAGGGGTTTAAAAATAGGAATGAATGAATTTGCTGATGGTTAAAACTGAGGATTTATTTCACTTAGGGGTGGAAAAAAGTATTAAATGTCACAATTCTTTACTTTTGCCTCAAAGAATGATTTGGCTCCCTTCACTCCCTCAGTTGACACGTCAATCTCTGATAAACGTGCCAGGACATGAAGCCCGCTGTCCTCCGCCAGCTCTCCTGCTGCTGCTTTTCTGAAGATAAGAAGAAACTAGAGAGAAAAAGAGGAAAGAACTGAGGTGATTAATGGGGGAATAGAAGTAGTTTCTTGTAAAGTATGCAGCAGCTCTTCATTATGTACTTCATTGTTGTGAAATACAGCCAAATCTGCAAACGAATTGTTTAATGTTTTGACCTACGGAAGCATTTACCTCTCTAAAGCTGAGTTTGCCATCCAAGTCCTCATCTACTTCTTTGATCATGTTCTTCAGGCCCAGGTGAGTCTGAGGTGCACCGAGTTTCTCCATCATCAGCTTCAGCTCCATCAGATCGATGAAGTTATCTTTCTCTGAATCATACCTGCACACACACACACAAGCAACCAAGTTATTAAAGCAGAAATATAACGGAAAACAGGACTTCTTTTGAAATAAATGTTCATGAAAACACAAGGAACACCCATTTTATCGCTGGTGATATTGCTGCAATGTCTCCTGTGATCAACAGAGGGCAGTGCAGATAAATAACTGGGCCCTCACTAGCAGAACTATTGAAACATCTTTCACTTATCTTACCAACTATTCATCATTTTTCAGCTTATTTCAATTTAAATAAATAAAAAGGTTAAAAAAAAGAGCCATTCCTGTAAAAGTGTTTCACAGACCAATGAGAACTCAACACATTGTTAGTCGTCAAATCATTAAAAAGACTTTAATCTGGGAAGACACTGCATATCTTTTTTTTTTATTAATGAAAACTCCTGTGAAGGGCAGACGTACCACTGTACCGCCAAAAAAAAAAAAAAAAAAAATTAATTTTAATGTTGTACATCTTTATTATTTATTATGAACATGGTTAATACAACTATTTTAAAATCATTTTAAAACTTACTGAGGAGCTCCTGGAAATTTGCAGAGAACCACTGATCTACACCAATACAAGCCGTCTTGTTTTCATTTGTGTACAATAAAATATGGTGTCTATCCTGACTTATGAACATTCTGCTCTGAAACATACAGGAATTAAAGCATCGATATCATCAGTCAGAGCTGAAGTGTTCATTAACAATCACCCATTTATTATACCCGCTGCTGAGATCATCTTAACGTTCATCTCTCCTGCTGCAGGCAATTTATGGAGTTAATAGCAATCCAAGACGTTTGTGTGTACATCCGAGAGCATTAAAATTTGCCAACTTTAAACATAAAATCTACAGACTAAACATAAGCCTGATGTTATATAAATGTTAATGTTAAAGCATTTCTCTTACACAGGAAAAAAGGAGGACATTGATTTTACATCTCTCTCACAAACACACACACACTTCCTGTGGTTCAGCAGATGTAATCACTAATTCACACAGGCCAGACCGATTATATCTGCCTGCTCTTCTTTTGTTAAATTGATCCACAGGTGCATATTTTCTGGTGCAAAGGCCAGAGAACCGTGTGGGTGAGTTATTGTGCAGCAATGGGTCGATGAGAAAGGAATAGTCACTTCCTTTTTCTCTCAATCATTATGTATGAGACCACTTCCTCTACACATCCACATATGCACAAGCAAAAAAAAACACGCATAATGCCCAAAGATGAGGTTTTGTGTTGCCATGGTAACATGGTCTTTTAATTAAAAGCAGAGGCCAATGTATTTTGAATGGGACTTTTATCAACAAGTTGAAAGATCTTTCAGGGAAGAAGGAAGAACAAAATGACAAGGAGGAAGTAAGAATCCAAGGAAGAAAGAAGATATGTTCAGTTTGCCCGATAGTGATCTAAGAAAGCTTCAAACGTGTTTTGGGCATCTTAGGCGATATGAATACACTAAAGTAAAATGAAATAAAACAGGAGATATTAAAATAAAATTAAATAAAATGAAATATACTGAATTAAAGCAATGGTAAAAGAGGCATTACAGTAAGAGTAATTTAAAATCAAATATATAAAAGTAATATATTAAAGTAAAAAAGAGTTTAAAAAAAATAAATAAGAGACATTTAAAGTAAAATAAGACAATGTAAAATAAAAGATTAAAATACTTAAATTTCAATTAAGTTTAAGACTAAATCTATATAAATATTCTGACGATGAGTTATCTCCCTCATTAACTCCTTCAAGGCAAACCCATCATGCACCCTGCTCATGAATATGGAGTGTGTGTCCATCTGCCTCAGAGACATGGCTACTGCATTCCTGTCTATCGACACAAGACACCCTGCTGATGCCAGGTCTCTCACACGCACATAAAACAGCATCTCTTCTCATTAGCCCTGTATCACTGACATCTTCTCATCACTAATTCAAAGGCCAAAAGAGTGTGTTCATGTTCAGGGGCACAAAACCTCTCAAATGAACTCTTCATGCTGTGGCATCTGACATACCAGGCTAACCTTGATCACAGTGCTCTGAAAAATGCTGTTTGATGAAGGTTTACAGTTGTGGAACATCTGAGGGTCATGTTTCTCGGTGGATGCTGCAATCCAGGGTTTGGTTGAGGATTACAGTACAACAGCGGTTAATCAAACTAATGTGATTTCAAGGCAAGCGAGACTGAGCTGGTGGTTTATTTTTGAAAGATCAAAGATCAGATCACTTGAGAAACCGAGCAACCAGTGTCCATAGTGGTTTCAAATCAATAATTTACGTCTGCATACGGCTAGTCTGTTTAACAAAAGAAAGGTCAAGCATGCTCAGTGCAATTAAAGGTCAGCTGTAATTTAAATCCACCATGTTTAATTATGCAGTCAACTCCTATGATGCACACTCTCCATCACATATGCTTACTTCTGAAATAGGACTCGTGCTTTAGATTGACCAAGATTTGTGAAAGATTACCGCCGTGCTTAGACTTGAACTGTTCTTTGCATTGTATTGTCATGAGTCAAGCTGAATCACTGAATCATTTCCTCTCAATCACCCTCAACAGACGTTTTTAGCCTGAACATGGTGAATTATGACATGGTCTCCTGGTTTATCAGCAACATTTATTTGACATAGAAATGTAAAGGGGATCTGCAGAAAAAAAAAAACAGAAAAAAAACCCCACCTCGATCAATCAATAACAATTTTCCAGCGGCCTTGGTTCCAAAGATATACTATCATCAATCAAAAGTTTTGGGGTTATTAGGATTTTTTAGGAGAAATTAATACTTCTATTCAGCAAGGATGTATTTAATTAATCAAAGCACAAGACACGAGTAAAATCAAGATCAGGTGGTTAAAGTATTTTAGTCTGACTCTATTTACTCTAACTTACCTGGTGTTTAAGACACTTCACAGATTATGAAAAACCCAACAAGACAGAATGTAGTAACACTTAAATTGGTTGCAACAATCTGGAAAGCTTCAGCTGTATTCTTACCAAACACAGCTGACAAAATGTTTTACCATCTACATGGAAACGCAAAGCCTTTGCTGCCCAAAAAGCTGAAATAAAGAAATTTTCCCCTTTTCTGTCACTATGTACAATTGAGGAAGATCACATTTTTGCCCAAATAAGTCTTTAAGCTGAACATTTCACACTACAGATGATTGAGGAAGCAAATGCAATCAGCACTTCCTTATAATAACCAAGAGAGGTAGAGCCGTCACAGCTGATACAGACTTCCTTCTGCCTTAGCAAAAAGGTTTGACTCATCTGATTGGCTTTGCTGATAGCTGCATTTGAATTGAGTGTTGGAATGAAATCAAGTTGGTTGAGTAGTTATAAAAAAAGTCAAAAGGAGGAACAAGAAAGCTAATATGTAGCTATATTTGTGCTCTGTGTATTAAAAAAGTTCTCTTATCCAGTTATCTACTTTCAAGAACTCACAAAAACTTTACCATGCAAGTCTGAACTTGAATGAAAGTTAAGGAATGTTTCTTTTTCTTGCTCTTTAAAAGGTGTTTAGACATGCAACATTTTTTCTGTGCAGTCTCAGGGGACTTCAGCTAATGAGGATTTAGCTGCGGTGCTGACGACTCTTGACGATGGACACAGATGTGCTGAACCTGTAGGACACATGCCACACTGTAGGAACACAAGATTCAGAGAGAATGGGGAACAGGAAATACTCAAATAGTCTTGTGAGAGCCTTAATCTGCTACTTTGGCACTGACCTCGAGAAAGTGCTGCACTTCCAAATTCCTCTTGAAATTCATTTACAAATGATTTGTTTAAAACGAACATTTCAGCTGAGCCACCCAAGAGCAGAAATATGATTTCAAAAAAATCCTTTTACATAAGTTACTGAACACTTCAAACCACTGACATGATCATCAGTTCTTCAGCTGGACAACGTCAAAGACTGTAAATATAACAAGACTGTTCACTCAAATTACTATGAATAGGAGAAAGTGCAATGCACGATATGGTGGAATAAGTGCCGCCTTCTAAATAAAAGAACCAATCATCAATTGGTAAAGTCGTCGTGTCACTACAGCTGCCATTAGAAGATCTGGTTCCCTCTGCTTAAAACTATTTGAGCATAGGAAACAACAATTATGGGACAGTCCATGTCAGATTGTCTCGCCGTTTCAAAATATATTATTTAAATGCAAGATCTGGCAAGCAGTCTTTGAGATTTCAGTGTTGGAAGGTTCATGCCATGGTCTTGCATGTCTGAAACAGCTGCAAATATGGCCACTGAGTGAACTGACTTTCCTTGAAAGGGACTTTTTCAAAAGGACAGTGATTGTTCTCTAAGCCCCGCTCCCTTTGGTTAACCCAACCAAAGACTATAGAATACCCAAGATGTGTCTCTCGTATAGTTTTGAATGGGGAAAAATGCAACGCTCAATATGGCTGATCAATTGTAGGGAGCCCTGCCTTCTGAATGAAAGAGCCAATCACTAATCGGTAAAGTCAGCGTGTCACTGCAGCTGCCGTTAGAAGTCACGGTTGCTATAGAAACAGTCAGCGCTCTGAGACGTGCGCTGAGGACTGCACATGCGCACTGGCTGATCTAGCCTGAAAAATAAGATTTTTGTAACGCTATTTGAGGAAAATAAACAACATTTATGATACAGTTGTTGTCAGATTACGTTTGTGATTTCAAATATGAAATTTAATCGTAAGCTTAGTGAACAGTTTTGGAGAATTTGATGTTTCCCCATTCAAAGAGATAGGAGCTGCACTTGCATGCCCGAGAGGCGTTTCAAAGATGGCCGCCGAGTGACAGGACTCGTCTTAAAGAGACTTTGACCCAACTCAACACTTCACAGAACATTCCACAGGAGCGAACTGAGACTTCCACACATTTTTTTAGTATAGTGTTAAAAATTGGATTGTTATTATTTTGCAATGAAGTGTAACGTTGAAAAGCATTTTATCTGCCATTTTTTCCTTTAAAAAATTTGTGGAGACTGCAAAGCTAAGTTAAGCCATAGAAAAGGGAAATCCTCATTTCAAAGTGATTATAAATGATTACAATAATAAGTGTACAGAATTGTTCCTTACGTTTCTACAACACATTCACTATAGTGAACAGCAATAAAACAGCACTGACATGAATCTGTTTGTGAACAAATCACTCATGTAAATTTTTTTTTACACGGTTTAGTCTACACAAACTAGGATTTGTTTATTTAAAATGTTGAGGAAATAAATTGTATTCTTATTATAAACACCATGTTTTTACCACATTTTTATTTAGCAGCCAAATTCCAAAAGTATCCACAGGACTTCCATAAGTCAAGAACTTGTCTGATCTATAGACGTCAACACTTGCTAAGATTGGTTAATAGCATTTTTAATGCAGGTCTCTCAGCAAAGAGGAAATCCTTCAGTAATTTCAGAGTTTCATTTTCACTTAACATGGTAAAGTATATAGCTAGGCATCTTTAAAAACTTGCGTGTGTAATGACACTAAAACTCTAAAAGCTTCTGGTAGAACTGAATGCAGCTGAGTTTAAATGGGGCTGAATTTAAAAGTGAAAAACATTTGTGAAACTGTCGATGCTGATGCCTAAAAATACCACCACTTAAATTCATGCAGACTGTTGCCTAAACCAACCATTGGAGCTAAATGGATTGTGCATTGTGGAGTTTGAAAGCAAGTGTTTGTCAGAATGTGAGGCATGTAACAGGATTTGAGATTAAGCAATTGCCTGAATTTACTGAAATGCTGCCTGATGCCAGCCTAAATACACATGCCTGTCTGAACAGTCACCCTTTAATGCATGCCTATAGCTGCTACTGATTTAATTATGAAAATGCCCGATTAAATTTGAGTGGAATGATGCCTTGGAGCTAAAGAGAGACAGCAGTATTGCTCAAGGTGGTCTGAAGGACAGTAGTTCCATGTCAGCATAGCATTTTCTCATGATGTTTTGTTTTTGTCCATTATGTGCTGATAAGCAAGAAACTTCGTACTTAACTCCGACGCATGAGGAGTGACCAACCAACTCTTTTTCCTCCTCCCTCCCTTTCCTATCTCTTCCTGCCAATCTCCTTAATCCCAGGTTGCCAAGCAACAGCTGACAGAAGAAGTCATGGGAAAACCCTCATAAACACGTGATCAGTTCCAGACACACTCTTCACAGTGGCCTGGCGTAACAGGCGTGATCAATCAGGACCAAACGCAGCAAAACTGTTTGAGCATTTCACATCCACTAGACATCTGTGCAGCGTGTGTGAGATGACATCATTTACGCTCGATTTGATTTCATGAGATGGGATAGCATGAGGGAATGGTCCAGAGAGAGAGACAAAAAAAAAACGCAAGCGTAAACACAAAAACGAGAATGAAGGTCAAGTACATTTACAGATCATTGTAGAATTTCCCCGTACTATCAGGCACAAATCTTGATAGGCAAATCTGAAAATAACAGCCTAAACAAAACAATTCATTTCTAAAAGACTGTAACCTATGAAAGGGAAGCGACAAACACTTTTCTGTAAAGTGATGCAGGTAGTTCATGTTCTTGTGTGAGCCTATTTACTAAAGCAAGTCGAAACTAGGGCTGTGCATCACCAACAAAGTCACGATACGATACGTATCACGATACAGGACTGCACGGAATTTCACCTCAGCAGAATTTAGTAAAACAGTTGTTTATTAAACACTGCATACTATAGGGTCATTTCTAACTATAGGCAGAGCAGGCAGTTGACCTCTGCATTACGAAGGGCCTCCATAACTGTACCACAGTACAATATAGATAATGGCATACGTTTCATGTTTACATTGGCCACTCCCCACCAGGTACAAAATTCTTATCGTTTGCATCTTGTTTTTATGCCCATAAATAATAATGTAATCATTCTAATATATATATTTTTTTTAAATCATCTTTACATTGCTGGTAGGTTATCATTGCACAAATGATACAAATGATGCACACTCTCTACGTTAAAAAAATAAAAATAAAAATAAGAAGTGTTCTAAACTAAAGCGCTGTCTTCGCTGTATCTCACGCACACACGCTCAGTCACACAGATCACGCTGCTGCCGCACACAGACATTCAGGAACAAACTTTTTAGCGCTGAAAATAAATCACTTAATCGCTCAAGAGCTACATTATCTTCACTGTTAATAGAGAAACGCGGCAAAACAGTGGTAATTCATACATGCATAAACAGCCTCTCTTTCTCTCTCTCATAAATGAACACTTGATAAATTACACTTTCTGATTACAAACTGCACGCTAACCGGTGTTTTCAGAAAGCAAGCGCGTTTATCCACAGTTGAGAGAGAGCGCGTGCACATGGTTGCCAGGTTGACAAGGATAAGCATCACATTTAGCAGGTATTTCCTTATTGAAAGTGGGAGGCTCTGTTTCGGGGTTCCTATCTCTTTATATCAGGCAACCCAGTTGTGTTCCCCTGCGGCCAGATAAAACCTAGTTGTAGCCTACATATAATGCTCTATTGTTTTTTTTTGTTTTTTGTTTTTTAGAAACCTCGCGCTTTTCTACTCAATTTTGAACGGTGTTCTTGTATTCAAATTAAGCGCGGTCACTGCTGTAGACGTGCCACAATATCGATACTCGTATCGTCAAATCGTCGTATCGATCACAACACTAGTCGAAACCTTGCCAAGTGTTTCCCATTTTTCATTGTTTATAAAAACTGAGGTAAATGTGTTACTCAAAAAACAGAGAACAAATGGCTTTCAAAGGCACTTTTCAAAGGCAGAATCTGACAGCTTCTGTTCATATTTCTTCAGAACATGACCTTCCCATCCACGTAAATCAATTTTACTCATGAATTACCTGAGATCAATAGAATTCAAGGCTCTTCACACACTTGTAATTCTAGAACTACTGGTCAGTTTGAAACTCCTACAGTCAAGAATACTGACAGCAAATCTTTTTCAGATCATTTTCAGCTTGTTCACTTGAACCTGAGCCTGTAAAATGCAATTTTAAGATGATTCCTGCTCCTCAATCCAGATATTCAATCCAGCTTGCAGCACATATAAAGATGACATGCTAAATGCATGAAGGTTTACATAACTGTTGAGATGTGTCCATCATTATCCACCCACTCTATAGATGACTATTAACAAAAAAAGATGCAGCATTCTCAAAGAGATGAGTCACTGCAATGCACTACTGTCTAACATTCCTTACTAAAAGTCAATTCACGGAAAATGGTAAACCAACCTAAGGTTTTGTATGCTTTTCATATTAATTTTTATATGCAAAAATTGACAGTTACAATTCCACTCAATCACTCGACTGCCTTTACAAAAACTGCACATTTAAAGCATTTTGGTGATAATGTGAGATGTTGTGTCCTCCTTTTTGAGTCCAACACTGCACTGAACAATAATACATTAGACCAGGTGGCCTCAGGAATTGTCCAGTAATTTTATTACTATTCATATATTAAAATCTAATTAAAATCTAAATTAAAATGGTAAAAAGAACAGAAAATCAAGATGGAAACTTGATTTAAACGAATGTTTATTTACATTATGTTTATTTTCATTTGCCCTAATTATTGTTTTATTTAAAGAATTTACAGTTTTGGAATGTTTAATAATTTATAGAATCACAAAATGCTAATATATAAAATGTTAATATAAACAAAATATTAATATAAAATGTTAATACATTTAATTAACCACACTACTTTAATAAATCATTATACAAGTTTGAATTTCTGGAAATATTCTGTTATTCTAAAAAAAGAGTGATTCACAGATTAACACACAGGCTTTTCACACTTCTGAGTCATTTTTAACCCTGGGTAAAGGTGATTCTGGGTTATCATTGTGCATGGTTCACACTTCATTCTGGGTTAACATTCTTATTTGCATATTTTTCTCTTCATCACTCCATTTAACACATTTACTGTTGCTGTTTGATATTTTGAACAATTTCCCTCAGATAATGAAACTAAAAGCACAATGTTTCTGTGACTGTACAAAGCTTATGAATATTTATTGAGGTAAACACTGATGCAGTTTATGCACGACTGTATGCAGTGTGTTGATAATGCAGCAATGAACTGCATTCTCCGCCACTAGCTGATGATCACAGGCAGCACTAACCTCGATCTGCTGGGATTATAGACCAGGTGACTAACCATTAGTCCTTAAGCAGAATCCTTCACGGATCAGCCAATGGCCACACAATCCTAGAGGTTATTTATAGTGAGCGGAGAGTGCAAAGCATGAACATAAAATGTCACAATCAGAAAAGAACAGGGAGTAATGGCCTGGCGAGACGAAAAAACTAAAAGAGGAGAACTTCCTGAAGGAGTGCTGAGGTTACATATGGCCCATCAGGAAACACAACAATCTTATACACTTCCTACTGCATAAATGAGTCTTTGAGCTTGTGATGACTGTGTGTGAATGCCAAATAAGGGTGTGTGCGTATAAATAAACCTCACACCTACACAACAATTGGCAGCTTCTGAAGAAAAGACGCCCCTTGCGCTTTAGGCATCAGTCTTTTATACTCCATATCACTATTAAATTTCTTTTTTAAAGGAAAGCAAAGCTACGTGGAATCAGTAAGCAACTAGGGAGCCTAATTAAAAGTTTCAGAAAATCCAATTCAAGACTGTCATGCATGATTTGAGTGATCACTTCCTATCCGTCTTAAATATATAAAGTGAGCAAGTGTAATATCTCATCTGCTGAGACAGCGTGTATTGATTGGCTTTCTTTTTTCTCTTAACTTCATCTTATCCTCTTAGGTCACTGTGTCAGTTAGATTTGGCAGAATGCAGAAGCTTTTGTGGATAAAATCCTTGGCTGTATTTACTTTCATTGCATCTACATCATATTAGAAGCACAACATCCTGTGAGCCAAACGGAGCTGCGCTTAGGGGCTCTTTAAACATGCAGGATATTCAGAAATGAGGAAATGGGTGATTTAGAGAATAATCACATCATTCTGCTTTCTGCAGGGAGAAACGCATAACCATTTAAGGACTTGGCAAATATATATGCTGAAGAGAGAAATGCTCATTACATTCTGCTATTATACATTATACATTACCACAATGAATTTATGATGGCTGCCAATGGGAAACAAGCAATATTTTGCCTACTGACAACTCACTAAAAACTCCTGCACCACAGTGGCCTGCAGGCTTACGTTCAAACATTCCTTAATATGTCCGATGTTATCTTTTCTGAAAAATATGTCCCTTAGAAAAATGCACAAGGAAGGGAGAAGCATTTCTTCTACTTCCCTCATAACTAAAGGCGACTCTGCAGGAACGCTCCTCACAGGACTAAAGCCCCTCGCTCATATGTTGGCACAGCATGGGACCTGTACACATAATCACTCAGCCAATTAGATCACGCTGCCATTCACATTACTAGAGATGAGCAGGGGGATAAGAGGGGTTGGAGTTCATCTGCAGGACGGATCTTAAGTGTAGTGACACACCAAACCGACACCAAAGAACCCCTCGCATCATCTGCATCGGGGCAAAAACACACCGGACAGACTACAACTGACTGCCAACTAGCGTGTACGCTCTCTGCTTGCTTGAGAGAACATAACTCTCCCAAAAGAGCTAGAATTGTGGATATACAAAGCAAGTAGCTTTTTTCTATCACGTCTGCTAAGTTGCAAATTGCACTGGCATTGTCAGCCCTTGGTTGCCTTCTTGCGGATAAATAAAAAGAAACAGACAGAATGACAACAAGTGTCTTTGCGTTCTCTCTTTACTCCGTCATTGGTTTGCTTTCGTCAATTCAGTTTTTTCTGTGCACTCATTCACTAAGCTGAATAGCCAATTGGAGTTCTCTTTCTCGCTGATGAGCTCCACCGATTCGACATGCAGAATCGGCCGAAAAACAGTGTGCGTCCAACTACAGACAATGGTGTGGAACACCCCCAAAAAATTAAAGCCGATCAACGCTCAACAACCACCTGACAAGTCCCAGGCTTTCAATAGCTGTCCACACAATGTCACGCAGAAGGAGGAAGGAGTGCTGTTTACCATTACATTTTAGGTATGCACCAATATTAAAATTTTTGCTGATATGGTAATTATTTTCAATTTATGGCTGATGGCAATGAATATACGGATTTTAAAATTTAAATGCAACTTTGTGTAAATACATTTAAAATATATAATAAATCATGCTACAAATTAATTTTGGCATTACAACATTATAATCTACAGTATGAAAATAGATATTTTTATTGAGATTAGCTATTTCACACTTAATACTGTTATTAAATTAGTAGCATTTAAGATTAGATGATGGCAAAGCCAAGGTAATCAAATTTTAAAAGGAGAAATTAAATATTCATTATTAACTGATATATCTGATAAATAATCAATATGGTATAGTGTTAAATTATTATATAATCATTTTTATTATATAATATTTAATAATTATTAAATTATTAGTTTTTTTTAATGATTCTGTGTCTGATGTAAACAAAAAAGGTTTCTTGGCGAGGGGCAAATACACAGCAAGTTCAAAAGACTTGTTCTGACATGAATGAATTCCTCTTATGAATAATCCTCAATGATAAAACTGCATTTATATGCTCAAAGTCAAACTTACTTTACCTGCAGGCTAAGACAAGGTGATGTTCTTCTATGAACTCTAGGTGTTGGACACCAAAATATATACATATGCTTCAGGTTCAGTTGCTTGTACAAAGCAGGGGTCCCCCACAGGACTGTTCCAAACATCGTAGTGTACTTAGTGAACAACACATGCATTTACTGTATATGCATTATTATCACACCATGAAAGATAAATGGCTCACGCAAAGTTATAACAATTTTGTATTAATCTTTCCTACAAAATCACCCAGAAATGATGATTTTGAATGTTGGTCCTGAATCTAAAATTTTGAATCCCACTGAGCAGTGGCCTGAGGGTATAGGCAAAGCCTGCATTCCTCTTATCAGCTGGACTCTAGCCAGACTGTGGCCGTTACGCAGTTTTCTTTCTCTCTCCCCTTGTTTTTCTGCCTCCCTCTGCACAAAAGCATTAAGACTGCAACATTTGCTGCAACTGAGTGTTTACTGGGTACTGAATGTACCTACTGTATCAGCTTTATTTTGGAAGGTCATAGTTATGAGACAATCAATCAATGAGTTCTTATGATTGCACAACTTAATACAGGCACATAAAGCGTTCATAACCTGCCTCCTCACTGTCCTTGTCTCATCTTTGTTTCCTTATCTATATTCAGGGATTCAGGCAAAGGCACAAACAGCGATTATAGAGCTGAAAAGTAATAAATCAACTGCAGTGCACAGTTCTCTGTTGCTGAAAACCTGTATAGAGGTAAACGACACGGAGTGGCAACTAAACAGCATGTTGACTTACAAACCCCTTATCTTATAAATTCTTAACTGGAAATAGACCATGAAAAACTCTAGCTAATGTTTAACTTGCGAAGTAACCACAGAGGCTTTGTTTTCTCCATGACAAAGGGAGCTATGCACACTTCACTTACTCCTAAAGATGAAACCACCTCACCTGTCTCATTCAGCCCATATAACGCCATGGGCAACACCATCAAAGAGACTGAATGAAACTAGTGCTATATCTCACCCTGGGCGAGGTCTTGTGACTCCAGACACCTCGAATGAACTGCACAAGGAACTAATTTACAGGCATAATAGAGAAGGTGATACTCTGAAACAATAGTCTACACAATAATTTAAAAGAGGAAAAAATTCAAGCAAGCCATTGTCTACTTTTGTAACACCCATGTGGTTATCTAGAGGTAATGAAACAATTGTGACAGACTGGTATCACATCTATTTTGCAGCCAAATGTGATTCAAAGGTTGAACAGTCACAGAACTAATTGTTCTAGTGCTGATGAATAATAATCAATTATTTAAAAGGCTAGATTTGATCATCCATTTACTCACTCTTGTATTGTTTCAAACCTGTATGACTTTCTTTATTCTGTGAAACATTAAAAATGTCCATATATTGAAAGTCAGTGGGGTCTAATGTTTATTTTGAACTATGTTGACTTTCATTGTATGGACAGAAAAAATTTACATTTTTTAGTAAATTTCAATGGCAAAAAATGTACCTGAATTCACCCTAAATTATACTAAAATTACAAGAACAAGAATCTGTAAAAAATACATTCTGATAATTGAAATTCATTTGTGGCATTCCAAAAAAAATGCACAGGCCAACTCATCTAGATGCAAAGGGCTTCTCAGACAGATTTGGGCAGCCTGTTTTGGCTAATTCACAACAATGGTAGCTTTGTTTGATAGCAGAAATGGGAAGAGGAACCCATCACTTCCTCAGAGCGCTAGTTTCTCAACCAGCCCCCTTCCCCACATGGTTCAGGCCTGTGTGAAACCGACCCTGCAGTCACTGCCGCGGACCGACCGCTCCACCACAGAGAGCACAGGGGACACATTCCTGCAGCGACTCTCACGAAGATTCGGCTCCCCATACCTCCCATTCCCAGAGAAGTTTTTGTTTCTCTCAGTGAAATCAGCCAAACATAAAGGCCCTGCCAACCCTGTATACAGCAGACAGCATTTACAAAAGCTCTGAGAGCAGTTTTGGATGCCGAACGTGGGGAAAATGCGTAAACTGCCTTTCATTCATCAACTGTAAAGGAAGAGAGGGCAGTCTCACTAAGAATCTGGCAAAGGTGGCCACAGAATTGTGTCATACTGGGCAGTCTAGACTACTCGGCATGCCTCTCGATTAGAGACACAATGAAACCTGAACATGACCTAAGGGACTTTCTCAACCCATGGTTCAAAGTCCTACATATATGTGGAACAAATGAAACAAACTTGGGTGGGGCTGAACTTATGGCCCTTTCTTAGATGTGTGAAAGAGTTTCAGCCAAAACATGAAACAGTGAAGAAATTAGAGAGTGAGTGGTGCAGATTATAAACTAGACAACTTGTTCATGTTTAAACATCCAGTTCATGAACTTGTAGTATTGTTAAACTAAACCAGAAGAACATTATCAGCATGTTTCTTTCAGGGCATTTAGGGTCAACAGATAGACAGATAGACAGATTATTAGAGGGCATGCTGGTTGTCTCTGGGGGTTGAGATGACATGCACATGTCTCACCTCTGCTGCAGCAGAGGATGACAGCTGGTCTGAGCAACTTACTGTTTGAACATCTTCTCCATGTCTTTGATCTGCTTCCTCGAGAACTCCTTGAACTCGGTGTAGGGGTTGAACACCTTCATGCTGGGCTGCAGGTGTTCGCCGACGCCCTCGTTCAGCTCGCCGCGCCGCTGCAGCTTGGCTCCCAGCTCTGAATCCGCGCTGGTCGTGGCCGCTTTCTCGTGCGCTCCGTTCTCGTGAGCCCCGTCCAGGGCCACCGGGTCGTGCTCGCCCTCCTCGATCTGCAGTCTGCGGTTCAGCTTCGATGACAGCTCGTCGGTTGCCATTTCGCCTTATTCTGAAATCTGACTACTATCTACGGGGAAAATACTGTTGGGAAACACGCAAAATGCTGCAAAGAGCGCAGTCCATATAAAGGTTCAGTGCGTTAAATCCAGATTCTGTTTAGTATTTGGTTAAATACGTTTTCAAATGCAAATCATCCGACTTCTAGCGGTGCGAAGGATACGCGGCTGTAAACCCAGTGATTCAAACGGACAGCGCTCGTGCGTGTGACGACGCCTCCGTGATCGCTGACGGTGAAATAAGCTCGTGCGCGTGCAGTGAGATGGACACAAAACCGCTTCACGACGCCACGCCTTTTAAAGAGACGCGCCGGACACAAAAGATCACTTATGATACAAAACCCTAGCTGTGATACCTTTTGTTATTACACAATAGTATAATCTCACCGCAGAAGTATGTATTGTCTCTAGATTTTAATATATATATAGCATAGCTATTTTGGAAATTACGTCATTTATTTGTCATTTATTTGTCATTAATATATTCATGACCGAAGAAGACATGAGTGAACCAACTTCTTTGTCGACCAGTTCCAAAGATTATAACTGAATTCGGCATGCTTGCGTATTTATTTATTTAATACAGATAACTGACCTCAGTTATTATATCTTGTGACTAAATGTTGGCAGCTAATGAAGTATCTAATAGGAATTATCTTGAAATCTACCTCTCTTGTTCTCTGTAGACCCACACGGAAGTTATGCCTGGAAAAAGCTCAGGAGATTTCGACTGAATTTCCACAAAACATTTGTCATGCATAAGTCGTAGTCATTCATCACCTCTTGCATGTATATTATTTCATTTATTTAATATTTAATATTAAATTATTCATATTTTTGCTAATCTGACTATGTTTGCAATAGGTGTACTAGCTTGAGCTGTATAGCACATTTCACTATAAAATTATTTCCACATAATTCATCAGATCTTTCTTTACACCTAGCAGATTCTGTTTGCGTGATGTGAGAAACACATTCAGGTATTAAAGATAAACATAACTTTTTTTTTTTTTTTTCACAAAAGCATGAAATTGTGTTCTTGTGGGTATACAGGCCTGTGGGCTGCCGGTTAGTACGTGAAATATCAGCATAAGATCTGAAGCTGAGTGACTAAAGGCTGATTCATGAAACAGGAAGCCACACACATACACACACACACACACACACACACACACACACACACATGGACTTACACACTTTGTCTCTATCTGAGACATCCCCTCCAGTTAGAGGAGGGGCTGCACTCACTACCTGCATTCTCTCCTTATATGGAGAAAGAAAGAAATGTTGGATTTCACCGCTGAGAGAAAGGAGTGTTTAGTTCATCACACCTCTCTGAGGAGCTAATGTGATCTGGCATGCCGTAATACCAGCACACACTGAAAATCTATCCTTTGTGTTGTGTGCATGGTGAAAAAAACTGCATTAAAAGGGCCAGTAGGCAACCCATGGTTCCAGATGGCTGCTTTATAAACACACTTTTTTCCCAGAGAAGATTCAGATACAATTATGAGAGCCATAATTCACTAGGGACTCCTCTTACTACTCTCTGTGATGGCCTTTTGCCTGGAGGAAATGTGAACTGTAACCATTCTTGCTTTTTTGTACTTTTGTGGGATATATCTGGGTCAGATAAAATAAGCAAGCTGAAGAGAGTAACGCAAACACACACAAAGGAATCTCCCCATGTCTCTTTCCATCATTCATCTCGTTTCGTCACCCTGTTGTGTTTTTAAATATCTCATTTTCTTTCCTTCTCAGACCAATATGTATAAACAAATAAAAATGTAATAAAAGAAGATGAACAAAAAAAGAAGAAGATTAATACAAGCATGAAAGTCACTTGTCAGTGATGCAAATCCCAAATCCTTTTGTGCCTAAAATCCAAAAAGGTCATGATAGTTTCTGAGACTAGAGCGTGGTCTCATTAGAAAGTGACATAATTTTTTGACTATGACCTAGAAAAACAAGATTTCACAGTATATCTATAAGCTACTGAGGAGTGTGTGTTGATGTCTGTGTTAGACAGATTGTACAGCCCTCAGCTATGTAGAGCTAGCAGTAAATGAGCATCATGCTAGTCTGTGCAGCTGTTTGAATCTGGTCCTTGGATAGATGCCCAATCTCATAACAGGCCATTTTCTTTGTGTGAGAATAGAAACAGGAAACCATGCAGAGAAAGGGTGACTTTGAATAAAAAAGGAAATATAGGCAGTTATCCAACACAAATATGTATTGTTAGGCTATAAAATATCATATTACATTTAGCCTAACTAAAGTAGCGCAGATTATGTCAAATCTCTTGGTCAAAATATCTATATTTTAAATGTGTTGCCTGAATCACACAACAAACAAAACTTTTCTAGCATTACAAATTGTGTCAGACTGCAATTCATGGCAACATTTAAAGAGATAGTTCACCCAAAAATTTAAATTCTGTCATTACTTACTCACCCTCATGTCGTTCCAAACCCGTAAGACCTTCATTCATCTTTGAAACACAAGATATTTTTGATGAAATTTGAGAGCATGCGCAAATCAGCATTGTTTACATTCAGGAGAAAGTGCTAGCATGCTGAATGTAAACAGCGCTGATTACATTGATTATGTTCTGGGGAAAGGGCACGCATGGGTTCTGGTATTCTCCAAAATGGCAGAAGACCTTAAATCTGGGAGAAGAATTGTTGAATAAATTATGTTATTTTTGTTTTCTTTGCACTCAAAAAGTATTCTTGTAGCTTCACAAAATTGAAGTTGGACCACTGATGTCACATGGACTGTTTTACCGATGTCCTTACTATGTTTCTGGGTCTGGGAACATTTGTGTTGCTGTCTATGCAGGGTCAGAGAGCTCTCAGATTTCTACATGAGGGTGAGTAATTTATGACAGAATTTAAATTTTTGGTTGAACTAACTCTTTAAAAAAATTGCATTCAGCGTTGCCACAAGGGGTGCTATAGCCATCTCATCAGTTTTTATTAGGTTGACATGAATCAGTCTTGACTGGAAATTAAGTTAATATTCTTAAAACATTGCAATGGTGTTTGAATTTTGTTTAATACAAATAATGTGCATGGATGATTTATAATAAACACTGCAATATTACAAAAAAGGTGAAGAACTGTACATTTTGATTTGACAGTCTTTCATTGTGACATTTTGCTTTATAAGGACATAAATTAGAATTTTTAGGAAATATTATAACATTAAAACTACATCAGCAAATTATGTGAAATCTCTTGATGTCTTTGGCTCAATCGGAGTACCCAAGCCTGATTCAGTGTGCGCTTATGGTGATGTGGTCAGAGTGAAGCCGTGGTTGTGTCCGTGAGCTTCAGTGAGCTGGGTGCTATCCAGCGTTTGAGACAGACTGTCCAACTCAAGCCAATTTTACAGTTCTGTTGCTCTTTCTATTCAAACTCCTTCTTCAAAGCCTCCAGCTCATGCTCTCTCCTTCATCATCTCCTGCCAGGTCTTTATTTGCCCCACTGAGGCCATTAAACTAGCTCACACAGACACACCCACTCAGACGGCAATAGGAAATTTCGATTTGGAGTCTATTATAAAACAACTTCAAGGGAACATGAACAGAGGTTTAGGCACCATTTACAGCAGTGGATTAATGCGTTTTAAAACACATTAGGCTAAAAACAAATTAGCTGGTGCAGCTGGAGTTGTAAAATCTATTAATGACAGTGTGATGTTTGGCTATAAAACTTCTGGCAGTCAAGTCTGTGGTGGATAGCATTAGTTCAGGCCTGGAGTCAAACGCATACATGCACATACACACAAAGAGCATAACGGCAGTACTAGTCCCAAAGGAGAATACACTGACAGATCTGTGAGTACAGTACAATGAGGATCAGCTGTTTTATGAATTATTAATGAGCACAAGCCCAGTGAGACTATTGATTCAAGCTGCTGCCAGTAAAGTGAGAAAATGAGCAGGTTTCTGTTGAAACTCACTTTACTCATTCAGAAACAATAGTCAGGACTGTAGATCTGGTCTGACAGCTGTCTGTGTGAGTTTCAAAACACCAGTACCATCGTGCGCATTATTTATCGACTGTAATAGTGAAAGTGGTTGTGCGGGTCTTAGCCTAAATATCAGTGTAACGAATAGTGTTGCTAGTCTCGTTGATGATTGTTTTGCACTGTTTGCACATGGACTTTTTTTAGTGGAAGCTTTAAGGTAGGCCTAATATACCGGTAAAATATAAATATTAATAATACTAATAATAACTTATATGTTAATAAGGACTATATGTTATCTCTTACTCCAGGGTTTCCCAAATTGGGGTTTGTAAGTTGATGAACAGCTAATAATGGATGAAATCATAGAAATGTCAAATTTAAATTAATTATTTACAAATAAAAACATAAATCTAAATAAAACACACTTAGAAATTTTATTTGATTACCTGCATGCCATGTGACCATTAACTGACATCCGAAAAAATGAGAACTGTGAACATGCAAATGTGTCATGAATTATTGAAATATTAACCTAAAATATCAGGAGGTACTTTAAATTGAGTGTCCAGAGGGTTAGCTAAGGTTTGAGAATGCCTTACTCTGCATGTGTGTTCCCTGCAGATCAAACCCGTGACCTTACCAGCTGAGCTACAGGAATGGCAAGTTCAGTTCATTTGTTTGTTAGAACAATACATTGAATTATAAGATTACTTGAATGACCTGAATTACAAGAAGACACAACCGTCTTCTCCCACATCTGGACCCAATACCTCACCAAAACTGAATGACACTGCACTGGCTTTGAGACACTTCAAGGACAGATGCTGGGTGGACCACGACTGCATCTGTTCAGTGTGAGGTAAGGCAGAGAGAAAGAGAGGGCAGTCAAAAAACATCTGTTCGGCCAAATTCAAGGGATGGTGAGATCACTGTATATCTAAATGTAGTTCTGAGTTTCTTTGGATTTGGCTCAGAGAGCTTTATGTTGTCCCACCCAGGTGTCACGAAATAACTGTCAACCATGAATTCACTGAAAGGGAAAGGGTATGAGAGAATCTTAACCTTGGACAGAAATGCACTAACACATAATTAGGCAGAATTGATTAGGTCTCATGATGTGCCTTGATAAACATTTAGTTTATCCAAGTTAATTTATTGGCGTTCTAGAAGATTCTGTCATGTTGTAAATCATTTTGAAATGGATTATGTATTGATCCTTCTGAGTCAGTCCTTACTAAGCTAATTTACAGAAAGACATAAACTCATTCTCAAGATGAATGAACACACAGAAAGACAGCAACAACTACGTTGTAAACAAGTTAAACAGGGCAACGCCTAAGCAGAAGAACGGGACAATGCAGCATCATGCACCCGGTATTTTTCCCCATTAAAACTGATCACACCTAAATAATTGATTAGTATTTTTGTTATATATATATATATATATATATATATATATATATTAACATGTGACTTATTAGTGGTGTATTAAAGCTGGTCTCACTTTCATTCTCCCCATTGAACCCAGATAAAATATAGTTGAATTTTGAACAGTTTCCAGAACTCATCAACACAAAAGAAATGCCCTGAAAACCCTCTCGGTTGGTTTTAAAAGCCTCTATTGTAGATTTTGACTCTCACGTCCCTCCAAGCAAAGGTCCACTGAGTGTTGGATTGAGCACAGTGCACTGCTGTAAAGCGCTAGTGTGATTGTATCTATTGAATTGCATCTCTCTCAGTCAAGGCCTGAGGAGAGAGCTAATTGAACAATAGAGTTAACAGATGCCAGTTAAGGGAATAGTTTAGCACATCTCCTACATCTAACTGTAATTTAAGTCAGAATTTGGATTGTTTTTCTGTCAGTTTTCATGAACTGATCTGTTAGAGGTTTGATCTAAAAGTAAAGTCTGTCTCTTTCTGCGTGCTTTCTTTGAATACGGGGTGCCTCAAGGCTATTTCACTGAGCTGTTTCCTGATCTCTTTTTCCTGCCTCTGTCTGTTTTTGAGGGTGTAGTGACCCATATAGGTAGAAATAGCTCATTACACCATACTCGCAAGCCACAGGGTGCATCCAATCAACCTCACCAACCACTGCCATTTCCATTCAGATTAAGTACTTTTGTATTTTAATGAATCCATGTGCAATGGGTGTGGGCGCCGTTTAGCTGGGAACAAACATAATACAAAATCTGTAGTTTGCGTTGCTATTACACTGACATTGATAATATTGGCTGTGTGTAATTTTATCAATTTAGTACTTGTAAACTAAATGTAAATGCAAACTCACCCAATTTTTCAGTTGTAATACTCCCCTTCAGCCAGCAGATGACAATCTTTGTTCATTAAGTGAACTGACCTTGCTTATCTCATTGCAAACCATGTGTGAAACTGAAATTGTTTTTTGAAATAAGTATCTCACTGGTCTTTATTCCACATCATTTATTTAACTTTATTCACCAAATAAATCACATATCATATTTTGTTGTTTTTCAGTCTTGTTCAAACAAATGAAGGTTGACACAGAATACATTATGCTTTTAATGCATGATAAAAAACAATCAAAAAACATGATGCTCTGTGTGAACTGCCAACCCTTGCGTTAAGGAAATATGCTTTCTACATTTTTCATGGTTCAGTAAACATTGGTGAAATCTGCAGGAAGTTCTGAGGATCAATAAGAAATCGGTGACAACAGAGAGATTTTCTTATTCCTTCTCCTCAGTGTTCTTTGTCCTTGTGTTTGGGCATCTGAGGACATCTGTGATTTTTACAAGTTACATCATCCTTGCCTTCCTTACATTTCATGCATTCTTTCTTTCTTGAGTATCTCTCACAGGAGGTCGTTTTGCATTCTGTCAGTCAGTTGTCTGACTGGAATTTCACTCTGAACGGTGCCCTCCAGAATACGTGCAGTTCTCTGGGGACTTATTTGCTGAAGACGTGGCTCTGCTTCTGCATAGACATGACATGCCCCATAACTCTCTGCCTGTCCACTGGAAAAGGGTGTGGAGGTGCTGGCATCCTTATTGTTGCACTGCTGAAAGTTCTGCACCTGCCGGTCCTTTATTCCTGGTGTGGGACTGGCCTTACTATGGCTCAAACAAATCCTGTGGCGGATGGTTTGAGTATCCTTACTCAGTGACTTGCGAAAGTTGGGTTTGAAGAGAAGATAAACCATAGGGTTGTAAATGGTGGAAGTTTTGGCCAGGATGGCTGCCAGCGCAAAGGCGGTGGGTGGGACCTGCTCGTTGGCACTGAACGCAGCCCACATGGCAACAATGGCATACGGGCTCCAAGCCATGAGGAAGCCAATACACACAGCCACTGAGAGCTAAAAAGAAAACACACCACATACACCTAGTCAGCATGCAATAAGATAGAAATATTTGTTTTTAAATATTTTGAGATCATATTTTAACCTCTGTAACTCATATTCTCGCACACATACACACTACTTCAGGAAGAATGCATTAAACTGATCAAAAGTGACAGTATTTTTGTCTTGTTTTCCAGTACAAATATCTTAACATTCTTTAAACAAGATTCATTTACTTGAGAAGCAAAATGACTTAAGATATTAAGTCTTGTTTAAATTATTTGGATTAACTGAGTTTATACTTACAACAAGATAATAAAAATTATAATAATTCAAGGGGGAAAACAAGATTGTTTTTCTTATCCCCTGGAATTTTTTTTCTTGCTTTAATTTTCCAAAAAACAAGACTTCTCCTCCTCAAGTAAATGCACCTTGATGTAAGAATTATAAGATATTTGTAATGGAAAAAAAGATAAAAATAATAAAAAAGTATTTTCTATTTTTTTTTTTTTTGCAGTGAAGACATTTGATGTCATGAACATTTATGTTACATTTATTATGTTACAAAATATTTCAATAAAAAAAAAAAAAAAAAAAAAAAAGAATGCTCTGTTATGAAAGAATAATCCTGGGAAAAAAACTGAAAATATTCTCCCAAAGCTCTCAACTGTAGGATACTATGCAAGCTGCTATATTCCTTTATTATCAGCATTACTGCTTATATTTTGTGTGTCTGTTGAAAAATCGCCAAATGTTTGTAAATGAATGCAATGTACACATATGTTTAGAGGGGACATTTGTGTGCCACAGTAATAAACATTCAGCACCATTATATTCAACAGTGCAGTTACACATGGGTACAGTATACCAGGACTTCATGACACAGTTTTGAAAAATATGTCTGGGACAGCCAAAGGTACAGCCAGCCCTTGTCCAGAGGACAGAGGATGGGTAATCAGCATTACGTTTTGAGGGACATTAGGTACATACTCAGAAATAGCATCACGTTCATGCTGTCTGCGCCACAGGGCAATAAAATACGTTATATTTGCACAGTTTGATAGTGTGGACGCCACGTGTGTTTTTGTACACTTTTATTGTCCCAGGGGTTGATTTGTATTAAAACCAACAGATTTTTTGCTATATAAAGGTCACTGTAAACACAAAAAACAACAATGAACCCATAAAGCTTACTTACCTTGACAATAAGAGCATGTGCATTGGCCACTTTGGTTTGTGGTGAGACGTGCTGTTGAACGGCTTGGCGAGACCCCCTCACTGTGAGCAGGATGAAGGTGTAAGAGAGGATGATGATGGTACAGGGAACAATGTAACAAAAAATAAAGAGACTGATGATGTAAGACATGGCAAGGGCATCATGGTATGGAGTGTACCTGGGAACAAAGAATATGAAAAAAGCATGATTGCAGAATCTGTTTGCGTATATTTCACATATTAATGCTAAAATGTTTGTGGTCGTACCAGTTTATGCAGCAGGCGGTTCCGTACGGTTCTGGTCCAAAACTCCCCCAGCGGACCAAAGGTCCCACAGCAAAGACAGATGCGTAACACCAAACCCCAACCACCATCACACAAGCGTGGCTGGATGAGAATTTGTTACCTGCGGAA
Organism: Onychostoma macrolepis; assembly: GCF_012432095.1. Classification (NCBI taxonomy): domain Eukaryota; kingdom Metazoa; phylum Chordata; class Actinopteri; order Cypriniformes; family Cyprinidae; genus Onychostoma; species Onychostoma macrolepis. The sequence goes on along the minus strand of NC_081162.1, from coordinate 15,145,854 downwards.
ACGAGGACTGCATGAATAAATATTTTTACGAAAAAATGATCTGACTGGTCAAGGTGGCTAATTGGTCTGCCTGTATGATTCTCCTGACACAGTTCTGAACAGTTGGAATTATTATAATTTCATATCCCACTGAGACAGAAGGAAGAAATGACCTGGTGCTTCAAGCTCCAGCAACCCCTTAAATGTGTGCTCATTATCTGCGTGTCTTCTTTCTTTCTTCGGTTCATTTTTCACCACTCTGTCTCTCCTATTTTGTCTAATTTTCTCTACATGTTCTGTTTTGTTCCACGTGTCCTATGTTATCTTTTTATCTTTCTTTATTTTTGAGTATCTTTCCATTTGTTTTAAATGCCGATTCTTGCGTATTTAAGCCAGAGGGCCTTTTTATTTCACAGTGAACTGAATGTGACAGTTTTCAGAATCTTTAGACAGAACACGGCGCTAGCAGTCCAAAACACTCAGACCTGAGTCCGCTGTATGAGATCCCAAAAAAATCGCATTCAAGAGAACAGTATCATTTTAGACTGTTACACTCTCAGAAATAAAGGTACAAAAGCTGTCACTGGGGCGGTACCTTTTCTAAAGGTACACTTTTGTACCTATTAGGTTCAAATATGTACACTTTAAGTACTAATATGTACCTTTAAGGTACCAAAATGGACCCTTTAGGTACAAATATGTATCTTTTGAAAAAGTACCGCCCCAGTGACAGCTTTTGTACCTTTATTTCTGAGAGTGTATATGTTAATATTTTAATCTAGAAGAAGCCTAGAAATGCATATTTACCATGTCAAGGCCTAGTAATCTAGGAATTAGATGCAGGAACCAAAATGAACAATCACCAAAATAAAAATTGTAATTGTAAAATTGTAATTATATTCAGAGTTGCAACACTGTTTAAAGTGAAGTCAAATTTAAGACATAAAATTAAAGAAAAAGACATTTGTTTTTACTGACTTTTACCTTTATCTATCTCTTACGCTTTTTTGTCTTCAGAATTCCTTATAATGTTATATATGTAAAATATTTCTCACATAAATTAACAAAACAAAAATACGAGTAACAAAATCACAGTGTTTATTCATGTTATTTGGCAGGTGGTGTTTTACTAAGAGACAGAGACTCATATACCATACTTATATTTAAGAAATAGTAAACAGTAACACTTTGTAATTGTTTATAAAATAATAGTTTGGTTAAAGGGTGACAAAAGAGCATCATACCGTAATTTGGGACACAGACTTTGAGACAGCATACTGACGACAAAGCAGTCAGGTTTGTTAGGCTGCATAAGCCAAATAAAACTCCGCACACAGCATAGCACAGACATACTACCTCCCCAAACAACCACCTACAGAGAAAAAAGAGAGATCATCTTACTGTTTTTGCTGAACTCTGAAACATCCCTTTTCTTTATTTTTACTTTAGAACCATGATACTGTACTGAAAAATACACCAAACAGTATCAGGGATGTGTAGGGAGAATGAGAGAGTGCGAAGCTTACTTGCTAAGCTAGCTATACCACAAGCTACTAACAAAGATTAGCTAACTACATTAACACTAATTAAGGTAACAATATCTTTTTGTATAAATATTTCAGCATTTATCAGGCATCAAAAACATAAAAAATGGAACTTTGAGACATAACTACTAAACCTAGAAAACGCTCAATTATAAAATGCACGTTGAAAACATAAGTGCTGAATAACAGTGCAACACTTTTTAACCTTTATTTTTGAATGAAATGTTTCACTAAAATGAATCAGACCTCTCAACCCTACAATGTGGAATAGGGCAGAGCGCACTTGAATATTAACACTTTTATAAATGTAATTTCTGATATTTTACAGAAACATAAATTGTAATATTGTGAAGTCTCTCTCTATTTTTGTTTTGGTCTATTAGAGTGATGAACAGTGTGAAGCAGGATCTCACCTGTGTGCTAGAGCAGATGGGATAGCCAGAGGAAACAGAGACAGGGTCATCCCTAGATCACTCACAGACAAGTTCACGACGAAAAACTCTGCTGGCTTCAGAGATGACCTCTTACGGTAGGCTACAAACAACAGCATGCCATTTCCCAGGAGCGACAAGACACCTGGGTGAGAAAAAGAGATCTATCCCTCCTATTCATCTTTTCATCAAAGTAGCTACTGAATTTGTAAAGCTGTACTGAAAATGTGCCCCTGACAGAGTGACATCTCCATCCCATAGCTGACAAACCTGTCACATGAAAACACCATTTGATCCTAGAGCTTGGAAATGCTAAGCAAACCCTGCTAGGTATGGTGTCTGTAGTAGTCTAGAATAACAATGATCCTTATTTCTTTTAACAGACTGGATTTGGATCAACCCATGAGCTTCAATAATCCATGCAATTTGCCCACTGCATCGGAGGCATAATTCAAGTTCTCACTATTAAAAAGCACTGAATAAACCACATTTGAAGGTGTAGAAGACAGCAGAACTTTACAGAGGTTGTGGACTCACAGAACACTGAATAAAGTGATCCCATGAGGATGTCATGCTGTCTGGAGATTGTGGATAGAAACAGGCCGCTTTTTGACGCATTGCCCATCTGTGGGGAAGAAATAGAATGTGTCAGATACAGTTTCAAACAGAGCTTCAAATGCATCTCTGACTGTTCTCAGACGCATTGGCTTTAGATTGTGAACTTGTATGACTTTTCTTTATTGCATGCAACACAAAAGGAGATATTATATACCAGAATGTCCATGTCTTTAGCAAAAATGTTTTCGAGCTTTAAATAGGTCTGAGCTACAAACTTTTTTAAAGAGTTTGCAACTAAAAGTTCCGGTTACACTTTATTTTGATAGTCCACTTTACACATTCTACTAACTACTGTATAAGTAGCTTTGTAACTACATGTCAACTAATTCTCACTAATCTGCAACTACATGTCTACTAACTCTCAGAGTAGACTGTAAGGGTAGGTTTAGGGTTAGTAGAATAATACTTGCAAAGGTTCTCATAGTCAGTATGTTGTATGTTGTGAACCCATCAAAATAAAATGTTAGAAGTTATTACAGACAGACTACTAATACTCTAGTGACTGATAGTTGACATGTAGTTGCAAAGTTACTTACTGTTAGTAGAATGTCTAAAGTGGACTATGGAAATAAAGTGTTACCAATGTTCCTCTGAGATGTTTCACATTCTAATTCATGTTTTTCCTGGAAAAGTTGAAAAAATGACACCTCGATTTGATGAGGTGCTTGCGATTAATTTTTCTATTTCCTCCTCTCTCTCAGTCTCCTCTTGACGTACTTGTGGCTCTTCTCATTCTGACAGATCTGTCAAGTGTTCAACACTTCAATCAATTAACATTTGGCTGAATTTAGATCTTTCACTGTAGCAGGCAAATTGCCAGTATTAATCAGTGAGTTATTTGGTTCTGGTTGAACGGTTTGACAGGTCAGCTGTGTGTTCATTCATACTGTGCATGGTCAGTGAGACAGTCTAATTGACAAGGCTGGTAAACTTGTTGATTTGGGCTCTATGAACAATTGTGTTTTTATGTGATTTTTATTATCTTTTAGCGGGTGTCTTTTATACCATCACTCTTTGTGTGACACATGATAATTGTACTACTTTGTACAACTACTTTATACCATTAGAAACTAAATTGTTATTTGGTTGTAATCCACTAATTCTTTGTGGCTAATGTAATCATAATATAGTAGCTGTTGCTGTTATTTTTATTGTTAAAAACAATTCAGTGTTCAGTATTTCAGTAAAGAACCTTTTGTGCAACGGAATGATTTTATGGATGTTAAAGGTTCTTCAGTGAACCGTAGATGCTAATGAAGAACCTTTTAAGAGTGAGAAGAACATGTTTTAAATAAGCCTCAACCTCATTTTCTCCCTAATCTGTTTTCATTCATTTCTCTGGTGCAAAGCCCCAGACAAAAGGCCATTTTGGTTTGGATTCATTTGACCTAGGAACGCCTCTAGACTAAAAGCCCAGCTGGATTTTGCTTTCAAGTATTTTTGTCTCATCATTTTCATCATATACATTTTCTTTCTCGCTGGCCAGGGTCCTTGATGTATTAAAGCAGACAGCTCATTTTGAATTAACCCTGCCGACTGCTTTTAAACCCCAAACACACTCCTAGATTCCATTTCTGTAAAACTGCACAACATCTCCTGCTGCCATGTCATTTTATTAACTCAAAGCCAGACTTCTACAATTACCAACATTTTCTTGATAATTGCTAATGCTCCCCACCTCTCCTCGCTTAACCTCTCCTGACATTTCCTATCCTTTTTTTGAGTTGAAAAGTGAAACATTTTTTTAGATGATGGTATCGCGTCTCTTAATAAGAACAACAATGTAATAAAATACGTAGCTTGATTTTTTGATCAATTTCTTTTTCCCTTCATTCAACCTCTTATCCTCACACTTTCAGAGATTTTAGTTTTGCAACACTGACCACTCCCACACAAATGTGGTGAAGTGGTTTTCTCCATAAAAAGACAAAGCACACTTCTACACTCTCAGAAAAAAAGTAGAAAAGCTGTCACTGGGGCGGTACCTTTTTAAAAAGCACACTTCTGTTCCTTATTTGCCCCTGAAGGATGCACATACAGTGTCTAAATGGTACTTATGTACCTTTTGTAAAAGTACCGTCTCTCTGACAGCTTTTGTACCTTTTTTTCTGAGGAAGTTTATATAAGGCATATTCTCTCTTAAATGATGTGCCTTTGAAAGACACATTTGCTCTGGCTGGTCTACATTTACATTACATTTGTACATTCATGTAGCAATGTGATGTACAAATGAGGAAAAATACAAGCAGTTTTTGAATTTCGCATAAAGGAGCCAACAATACGTGCCGCACTAGATCGGAATAGAATACAATTATTTTCTTAATTTATTTTTTTCAAAATGGTATTATAAAATTAGTTGATAATATAATTATAAAATATTATAAACAATATGAAATATTACAAATATTATATTTTTATAATGATATGACCATATGTAAGTGTATTTGTAACATGATGTTTCAGCAAGGTATCAACATGCCAGTTTATCTTGTAGACTGATTCACAGCCTCCTTATGGACCATTTATGCTATGACTATGTGTAAGAATAATTGAAATGAAACAAAAAGGTGTTTCCAATATCAAAACCTCAGCATTAACAGAAACCAGTTTAATTCACAGAATAACTCAAACTAAGCCATACAACAGTAATGTACAGCAAAGGTGAAATAAATTGATGGGTTTTTATTTTCTGTCAAGAGCAAAAACCATAAAAGCCAGCAAATAAAATGTATTCCCAGGTGAAAAACAAGTACACTTCCATAATGTACTTAAAGTGCTCTATTTTCGCGCACTAATTTTGTACTTATTTTAATTTAGTATCATCTAAGTGTACTGAACTGTGCTATTTTGAGACACCATGAATATGAACTAAAATGCGCTTTTAACATACTATCTTTGTATTTAAAAAAATGTATTTAGTTACCACTTGTAGTACACTTGAACCCATCTTTCATTCACTAGTACACTCAAGTGTACTACAAGTGGTAGCTAAATACATTTTTTAAATACAAAGATAGTATGTTAAAAGCGCATTTTAGTTCATATTCATGGTGTCTCAAAATAGCACAGTTCAGTACACTTAGATGATCTTAAGTTTATCTTAAGAAGTACTAAAGGATAATTTTTAGTATATTAAGTACAAAATTAGTGTGTGAAAATAGAGCACTTTAAGTACATTATGGAAGTGTACTTGTTTTTCACCTAGGTTTACATTCAATAAGATATTTGGATTCAAAAACACATTTATCACAAAACCATTCAAATATTCCTTTCAAAAAGCTCATACATAACAGTCACCCTTTAATACTTGCCACAGAATAACAGTGAGCTCAGCGCGGTGATGCCTGGTTTATGCGATCCTATATTTACACTCAATTATAATCCTCAGACAGAACTTACCTTCCAGTGGAGAGTGTGTGCTTGACTACCCACATGGAGTCCAGGTAGAATCCAAAGTATGGCAAAACTCACACACACAAACAAAATGAAGGACAGATCATGATAGAGAGACACTGAAAGACATAAAAGAGGAATATCCTCAAATTCAGAGAGCTTGATCTCTGGTGCTCGGTGCCGGAGGATGAGCAGGTGAATGGCAGTCAGTCCGCTTTGACAGTGAGCAACTCTACAACTGATTCTTGATGTGAAGGACTCACATAATCCGAACAGACTCAGAGTCAGAAAGCCACAGTACTGACGTCTGATGTTGCTTAGAAAGCACACACTCTCTGCTACTGGTCCTCTCGCTTTTGCTCTCCATCCATCTCTCTCTCTCTCTCTCGCTCTGCTCTTCTTGTGTATTTTCCCTGTCCCCTTGTTTTTGACCCTCCTCCCCACTCTGATTTTATGGCTAGACACTTTCTCTCTTTGTCTCTATCTGTCTGACTTTTTTGGTACTTCAATGAAACAGACACATTTTCCTCACATTTTTTCCTCCTCATGCTATTTAGGTGAGATTGGTATGTCTGATATTGGCTTTTGATCCAATCATTCACTAATTGTCTCTTCTTGCTTTTTTTTTAGAGATTTATTTTTGCCTTTTTTTGCCATTGTTGTTATAGGACGGCAGCCGTCCTCGAGCCGGGATTCGAACTCGGGACACAAGTAGCACAACGGTGCTTCATGTCGGCAAGCTGTCCACAAGGCTATTGGTGCCAACCTTTCTCTTGCTTAGAAGAACATCTGCGATGGCATTTTCTTATGGCCACAGGCCATGATGTCATAGCTTTCCAGAAATCTTCTGCATCAGCCTCCCGCTAAACAACAAGAAAACAGTGTAAAATCGAATTTTGTCACTTTTCATTTCTTTGAATCATGTTTGACAAATCATTTACATTTTTCGGACTGCTTTTTGCTCAGTTGTAAAAACAAACAACAACAACAACAAAAAAAAAAAAACTCCAAAAGTTGAATATAAGCTTTGAATACAACAACTCATTTAATTTGCTCACCATATTTCACTGTGTATTTCAACCACCAGACAGGCACACACCCCGCTGCTTGCAAAATCTTCCGTGATGCGATTAGCTTCCGGAAAAAAAAACATTGTTCATCAAGACAATACAAAAAGTGTTCTGGGGTTCTTTTGATCCGACATCCAAGACATGCTTCAAAGCAATCCGTCTCAGTGCATCCCATGCATTTTTAATAGAATCTGAACTGCGGTGGAGATTACAGCAAGAAACAGCCACCTACGATGAGGTGCTTTATAGGTAGATTTTGTACTAGGAAATGATGCATATTATATCATAACTTCATAATCCTTCATAAACATGCATACAGATGAGCAAAACTTTCAGGATTAGGCCTGGAATGAGCCAAGGATATCTCAACACTATCAAAACATATCTGTATTCATTTTAAAATCCAATCCCTGTCACAAGTTTCAGATCATTCCACTAATTAATTTAATCAAAACACTATTAAAGAGTTACAGTGAGGTAAACATCTGAAGGTCTAAACAACCAGAATGATCTCCTATGACATCCACAGGTCTAACAAGCAAAAACAAGTAAGATATTTAACATTATTCAACAGCTACCTCCGGTTCTCTAATCTGATTGGCTGTTTCAAGAGTGCTGCTATTTTTACAGCATGTGACTGTTTGCTTGTTTGCTTGTTCCAGACAGACAAGAGGAGAGGAATTTCCAAAGTATTCAACAACTCATTCTGCAGGTTACATTTATAGACCAGCAGGTGGCAACAAATGAATGTTTGAGTAGGACATTGACTCAAATCACTGCCATGGGTGGGTCATTGAATCATTCACTCGACCAATTCATTCAGAAACAGCTTCCTCAGTTTCTCGGCAGAACACAGATAGACCAAGTAACTGGCAATATTGCGTCTAAAATGTAAGTTACCAAATGTTTTTGCTTATGGAACCGTTGTATAAAAGCAATATCAAACCTGTGACGTTATATTCTAGCCACAGTTCAATGTGTTTCTTTTGCAAACTAAGACTGTGGCCGCAGCATATGTGTGTGTGCGTTCCTGGTTTCCTGCTATTGCACCGTTTAAATTTCTTCTCAAAGTCAGTAGGTGAAAATAAGGTAGCCTACTGTAACTCCAGGGTAACCCAAATGACTGCATGAAGCCGCGAATAACAGGGTGAAGCAAGGATGGGCAGATGGATTGAGGGAGGGAGGGAGGGCTGGAAGATGAGATGATATGGCAAGCTTCAGGGTGAAAGAGTAAAGTTTGTGCATCTGACACAGCAGCACACAGTTTTGAAAGACACACATGATCCCATACAGACACTCAGATATATTGAAAATATGATATATGGCTTCTTTTAACTTTCATTTTGTGAATGTTAGCCAATGTTTTCCTGTTCATCAGCACCAGTTACATCTGACACAAAATTGCTAAAGCATAATATAAAAGTATATAAAATTATAAAGCAAAATTGTAAAAGTAAAAAGGAATTATAAAAAGTCTAATATATATAATTTATTATAATAAAATATATTGAATTATATATTTTTATTTTACTGACATTATAGTGCCGTACTTTGGCCTGTATTAGATGCAATTCTGAGGCTAGATTGGTTAAGTCATCTTGAAAATTGTCTTGTTTTCAGAAGAAAGGAAACAGCATGATTTGTTTTCACTAATTATCAATCACCTCATTTAGAAGCTAACAATACAACAATATTCTCACTTATGTCACGCCCAGGGGGAGACAATTCATTGTTAGGTTTTGACATACATGCATATCTTCCTGACGTACAATTTTGTGTCACGTTCCACTGCAGCTGTTGGAGGAACATTTAGAGGAAAATTAATGTAGGGTTTCTGTGACAGTATGGTGGTCCATCATCTGCTCCGAAAGAACAGAACAGCAATCTCCTCAACTGAAAACCAGAAATAAGTAGTCTAAATGAATAAATGAAAAATGTGCTTTTTGGCAACTTGTTAGGCCAGCTGGTCAGCACAGCCATTATGCCACAGAGACAAGATGGATGTTGTTTGCACAGAAAAAAAAAATGTTGCCCACATTTGTCAAGTACTCTGATGCCATCTACCACATCAATTAATTTCATCTGGAACCTGTACTGGACACATCCAAGAGATCAGCAGATCCACAGGCTTTAAAAAAGCAGACGTTCAATACTCCAGTACGGATCTGAACTTAATCCAGGTTAAAAAAATGGTCATAATGGAATGGAATTCTGAAACAAGAACTGTATTAGCATTTTGGAATGAGAATTGAGCTGGAACCGTTTCCTAAAATGAACCATGAAGAGCCAGAAGATGGAGCTTGCTCACCTTGTGAATTTTCCCTGTTTTCCTGTTTAGTAAACATAAAATGTTTAATATATATATATATATATATATATATATATATATATATATATGTATATATATATATATATATATATATATATATATATATACACATACATATATATATATATATATATATATATATTAAAATATATTGAATTATAGTGCATTAGTGCTCTTCTTTTCATGTTAAAATTTCTGTTTCATACATTTATTAAATTGTTTCCCTTAATTCAAGTGCTACACTTCATGCACATTTAGGAACATGTTCTAAAAACTTAAAATGCGTTGATAATGTTTTGACCAGATACTCTTGACAGAACTTGCATTTTATATCTTGTAATGATTTTTCTTTGTGTCCCTGAATAATTTGTTCTCTAAAAGTGTCAAGATGGTTTTTATTGACAAGAGTTTTTCTGCTGAATGGAAGGAGAAACCGTTGCCGTCTGATGTGGTTTGTACAGAGAGCTGGTCTTGATTGCCTGCTGTTATCACCCCGACTGTCTCAAAAGAACAAACGCAGGATGTTGGAAGTGCTTTTGACTGTTGGGTTTTTCTGATGACATGGTTTTGTTGAGTAATGCTTTGACAATTTTGAAAGAAATCAGTGAATTATAAAATGAAATTGGGGGTTTGTTTTTCCTGATCTCTCTCTCATTTCTTTACTTCATTGGCCATGCAATAAAAGTTTTTCATCATATATTTTATTGTAATAATTACTGCTTATACATCCATAAAATTAATTAGGCTAATATTATTATTGAAGATACTATATATGTGAACCACAAGCCCCCAAGCAGATGAAATATGATTTGTCATCTACACAGAGGACAGATGAGTCAGTATCATCTGCCTCTATAGTTGCGTCATCTAAAAGATGACGAAAGACGTGTTCAGAAAACCCTCTAATGAACCTGAGATCAAAAACATTGTTGTGCGTTTTAGGTTCTTTCCAAAGCCTCATTGATGCAATAAACAGACAGAGAATAATAAATGAACCATGAAATCACAAGAACAAGATGTGTGTGTGAGCTCCTCATTAAAGCTCACTCTCATCTCTGCATCTTTGTTTGACTTTTAATAAAAGAAGAACTTCTATGTCTGTCTTCTTTCATTTTCTTTTTGTTTCTCTTTCTTTCCCTCTTTCCCTATACATTTATCTCCCTGTTCTGCGTTCACTCTCATTTTTGATCAGTTTTAGTGTGATTTCTTGCACTGACTGTACTGTACTGTATGCATATGAGATGTAATTATATTATAAATATACAGATGTAATGTAAAATAAAGATACATAAACAGTATATTAGTGCAAAATTAAAAATTAAAATTGAAGTAAAATAAAATGTGCAGTGCACAGTAGAAATGGCAAGTGACAAATTGAACAATAATAAAATAAAGAAGTAATATAAAACTGAACAATTAACAATGACAAACTAAAGATAAAGAATTTTAAAAATGCCAACATTTTTGAATCCCATTTACGATTTGGGTATGTTGAAATATTTAAAGTGAGAATTACCCATAATTTTTCACTAAACTGTATTCTTTAAACACAATTTCTGAAAAATGCATAATAATTATTTTATAATTAGAACATAATCACATTGATGAGCCCTAGAAAACCCACTCTGTTTTCCTTTCAAACATATTGGTGATCATTTGGATATATTCATACATTCATTATTCATTCTCTTTGCCATGTTGAATAAGCAGAAGGTAATGGCTGTTTAATGACCAATTTAAAAGTTCCAAAATGCAACAATTACCCATGAATGTCAGTGTAGCGCTGATCGAACTCAAAGATGACAGACAGCTGAAGGTTTATTTAAGACAATTAAAGAACTGATAAAACAAAGTAACAGACACTAGGGAACTCCAGGAGCTAATAAATAAAACAAGTAAACACACCAACATAACAGCCTAGGCAGGACAAAACAAAACATGTCTCCAGATGGGAGACACGACAGTCAGAGACAAAGTTTACTTAATTTCAGTGATCTTGTAGCAGACAGACACATACTGTGCTGCTATAAAGCAGCAGTGGTTGCATTCATTGTTTGTTAATTTACAAAACGTGTTGTGTGTCAATTTAATTTAGTAATAAATCTCACCCGGGTATCTTGATTTTGCTTTGATCACACGGCAACCATGCGTTTTGCTGTTCAACAGTTTCAATTCCGAGGTTATGTCCACTCTCTCTTTCTCACAGTCTCTGTAATTGATGATCACATTCCATGAACAGTGACTGTGAATAAGTATGGCAGCAGACCAGAGGCTTTAATTGGGAATGCCTGGTCTTGTCTGGTCTAGTGGCATCAAAAGGCCTGGAAAAACAAAAAAATGACACAAGCCCACAGCACCGTTCTGATCTAGTGCACATCACATGTTATCAGTGATGAAGATTCCAATTCATGCTGGATATAAGAAGACATTAAAGGGGTAGTTCACTCAAATTGTAGTTTTTGACAAAAATGGTTAAAGAAAATGGAGCAAAGAGCAGCAGATTGACAGCAGCTACAAGAGTGATAAGGACAACAGATGAGAAGTGTGATGAATGCTGAATGAAAGATGAAAAGATGCCATGTAATCTGGGACTGACAGAATTGGAGAGGACAGATAGTGTGAGTGTGTTTGCGTTTGCATGTGAGCGTATATTCAAAGTCTCGGACAGACAGCAATTTTCAGTGACATTGATCTCTGGCCTCTCCATTATCTCTCTTTTTCTTTTCTCCTTGAGTCCTTCTCTCACATTGAAATGCACAACATGCATTTGTGTCTCCTAACCAAGTGTTTTCACCAGGTGTTGATTCGTCACACTTAGGTGTGCTGGATAAATGTGCACTGGAGGCAAGGGAGACAGGAGACAGAGCTCCTTCATATGCAATAAAAATTAGAGTGCTGTTAGGGGGTCACAACCTTCCTTTTCCTAGAATCGTGACATATTGAATTTGCAGAAAGGTCCTCCTTAGTATTCAGTGTGTGTATATACGGGGTGGGGGGTTTGGGCAGCATGCCAGTGGCTTCCATAAAGATGTAATGAAAATCTAAATTAAGGTTTCTGCTATGGTTAGGTTTAGGAAATAGAAAATATCACTGACTTAGTGTGTGTTTGGGTTTTACATATTTTTGTGGGGTCCAAATGGTCTCATCTCGAATGATGTTATGGCCGATATTAAAATGAGATATTTCTTCAAAATAAATGTATAAATAAAAAATGAAAATGCTGTGAGTTAATTTAGTCAACAGCCTTATAATGTACAGTATGAAAAATAGATTGATTTTCAGATCAGCTCTGTGCTAATATTTACTTACACACTATTACAATATTTATTCATATATTTTCTGTTTTAATTTAAATTTAGTTTAAGTTTTAGTAATTGAATAAATATTTTAGTAAATTTCGTCTATAACTTTTTATTTCAGTTTTATTAATTTTAGTAGCCTACATCAGCTTAAACTTAATTCATTTTCAACATTTCTAACTTTCATCAAAATCACTAACTGTGCATTTAGGTTTTACATACATGTGGGGTCCAAATGACCCTTGGACTGTAAAACATTTTGGATTCCAGACGTTCCCCACAAACACAGTACTGTGTTAATAAAAATGTAAAAATGAATGATTTAGGATTGGGGGATAGAAAAAAAACATTAGCTCAGTACATAAGTTGGAAAGTTTTTGCCATGATAGATAAATGTTCTTGTGTGCTGCCAGAACAGATGACTGGACATAAACCATTGAAATTAAAACCATAGGCCTACTGGATTTGTGGAAGAGCTAAACCTTTGTAGACGTCAGGAATTGTTTTGTGCGTGAGAGGGTGAGAACATGTTGTCCTTGCTGGCTTAAATATCACTGTCTGCTCTGTGAGGATACAACATCCGCAACAACACCTGTCAGCATCCCAGCGGGTATGCCAGACCCCAGATCTACAGGTGAGAACAAGTGAAGGAGCAGCCGAGACCTTTTTGTTCATGGTGTTCTGCACAACCGAGGTCGCACCCTCTGTATAACTGCATAACCTTTTCAGACTGTGACGGAATGCAAGATATCTGTGATCACTGAGGTACATCACAAGTAGACTGGCTCAAAGTGTGTGAGATGACTTTTGTCTGCCATCTAGTGGACTAGATAGGACAATGCATTTGCCTTGTCATGTGGAATTTGACATTTATTGCTTAAAACTAATATTTATTTTGATTTTTTTAGTTACGTTATCCAATAATGATTAGTAAGCCTATCTTTTTCAATTTCAGTAGTAACTGATAGTAATTATTTAGACTACTCTAGAGACTAATATTTAGGCTACTCTGGTAGTGACTAGCAATAGCTATTAATTTAATTAGGCTACTAGTACTTGTTTGATATTGTTAAACAATTACATTGCTATTTCAAATACTGGAATAAGTTTCTGTTTTTAGAAGCAAATGACTATATTAGGAATAGTTGAGTAGTTGCTGGTAATAATACATAGTAATATTGTATGCTATTGAAGTTACTAGTAAATTAAAATTAAATAATAATAATTTGTCACCAGTATCGTGCGACACAGAAGTCACCTTCAAATGAAGCTGCTTCAAACCGCGTGACCAACTTGAACCAGTTGCGAAATCTGCGTTGGAAAATCTTCAGGTCTTCTACGAAATTCCTGATCGCCCACGAAAATTCACTCAACACTGGTAAGTGTCACCTCACATAAACAACAATGGAGTTTTTTGTCAGTAATGGCATAGTGACTATAGCAGCAAAATAATGATTAGGCCACTTGTATCAGTCACTATTGTATTTCTAGTATTAAAAAGTCATGCTACTGATACTGGTCAGTTTGAATGAATAGGTGAAAGCAGCTGTGATAAGAAACGACTTGCCGTAGCGTTTATGGAAAAACTTCATTTCCCAGCAGTCTTAGCCCAACGGTGCCGTAAACGACACGCCCAGTCGCAAATCTGAACGGTGACGTTTGCAAATCTGATGTTTGTGCTTTGTGGCTGTTTGCTGGAAACGCCACACGCTCAAACAACAAAACACAAGGTTTATTCAGAAGAAATGTCGACGTTAGGATATTAAAAAGAAAAGCCGGGACGCTTGTTTCGGATTCACGCATACTGGCTTCAAACCTGCTACCTGGAGGCCTGTTGTGAGAGGAAATCCCCGGACTGAACTGCGACTCCAGGCCGGTCTGAGAGGACATGCCACCGGAGAGAAAGCTGTTCATAGCTCGCCTTTCTTCGCGTGTTTTACCCTTAAAACAAACGGCAAGTGCCTGAACTAAGACCAAAAGACTTATATAAGACATGAAACTGTCAAACTGACATGAAAATGTGTTAGCACAAATCGAGGAGGTGAGGTTTATGGAGTGTTAGCAGACGGTGCCGATAAACAGGTAGAGTAGCTCAGGTGACCCTGATAGAAACGCATAAGTGATGAATTATATATTAACAACTCAGAAACAGGAAGACCTGAGCAGGTAGATGGTCAAAGTAATCTTTTGTCAGTACGGTCAACTACTTATTCAGCAAGAAAGTTACCGTTATTTTGACTAAAGCTTCAGTATTTAAAAGTATTTTATACGCAAACTGGAAGATCATATTATTTGTATTATTTACTAGGTAACAATATTATTTAAAGCAAAAGTTCTTCGTTCTTTGAGAGAGGATAAGATCTATTTCACTACAAGTGTTGCAATCACCTGTAAGACCAGTGTGAGGTAGTACTGTCATTTTCTCTCCACAATCTTCTTCATCTAAAGACACCATCCCAAAGTTGCTTATGTTGCAGAACCTCTGTTGACGAGGTGACACTGCTTGCATGTTGATGTCTGGGTTTCATCTACTGGTTGTGTCCCTCATATTTGACATAAGCTGCTGATTTCTTAGGCTTGCCATTTCCGGAGCATTTACAACTGAGGACTCGAATCCATCAGGATGAACCGTTACCTGCCAGTGGCACGGCAGCACTTTTTGAGTGCACTCGCGAGCACGAGCGTGGTGGTCAAGTCCATATGTGCCACAGTGATCCTGCTGTACCTGCTCTCCTGGCCTGCTAACACCCCTTACCTGCTTGGCATCACACCTGGCTTCCTTTTCCCACCAAACTTCTGGATTTGGACGCTTCTGACCCATGCAGTGGTGGAGCAACACATTCTCGGCGTGGCGGTGAACATTGCTACTGTGATGGTTGCTGGACGGCTTTTGGAGCCATTATGGGGAGCGCTGGAGCTGCTGATCTTCTTCGCCGTGGTAAATGTAGCAGCGGGTCTCCTATCTGGACTCTCTTATCTCCTCACTTACGCTGCCACATTTGACCTGGACTACCTGTTTGCCGTGCGGGTGTATGGTGCACCCGCTTTTCTGGGGGGCGTTCTTGTAGCGCTGAAACAGACTGCAGGAGACACCACAGTGCTTCGGGTTCCTCAAGTACGCTTGAAAGCCGCCCCGGCACTAGCTTTGCTAGCAATAGCCGTCCTGCGGTTAGCAGGGATGCTGGACACTTCAGCTCCACTAGCAGCATGCGGGTACGGCGCTCTGTCCGGGTGGGTTTACCTGCGCTTCTACCAGAGGCACTCTAGGGGGCGTGGAGACATGTCAGACCACTTTGCCTTCGCCTCGTTCTTCCCAGAGGCACTCCAGCCAGCCGTTGGCTTTGCAGCTGGGCTTGTGCATGCTGCCCTTGTGAAGATAAAAGTTTGTCGTAAGATGGTGAAGCGATATGATGTCGGGGCTCCATCCTCCATCACCATCAGCCTACCAGGCACAGACCCACAAGACGCAGAAAGGCGGAGGTATGTTGATTTAATTCAGAGCAGTTTATAGTTATTTTCTTGGTATGGCTTATATTGACATTTAAATACTAGTTCTTCTATTTAGAAAGTAAAATGAATTGTTTAAATGCAACAAATGAGTTTAGGAATTAGTACAACTTTTTAATGTACAGTATGAAAAATAAGGTATTTTTTTTAGCTAATTATTTTAATATTATTTATGTACAATTACAGTGTTTATTAATATTTTGAATTAGCTTTTATTTTTATATTTTCTGTTTCCAAATAGTTAAAAAATGTGTGAACTGAAAATATAAAAATAAAAGCATACAACAAAGTACTAAAACTGTAAGCTATAAATATTTTTTTATTTTGTTTTAGTAATTTTGCTAAATGTATTTGTCATTTCTATTATTTTTACTGTATCTATTGTCTTTCATTTATTTTTATTTGAGTTTTAGTCATTTTAGTACTTATAAAGTTTTTTTTAATCTAATATTTATATATTATCTGTAGCTCAAATAGTAGAGCATGGCGCTAGCAACGCCAAAATCATGGGTTCGATTCCCAGGGAAAGCAAGAGCTGATAAAAATGTAAAAACTGTAACTTGAATGCAATGTAAGTCGCTTTGGATAAAAGCGTCTGCTAAATGCATAAATGTAAATGTAAAATGTAAATATATTTCAATTTCAACTTTATTTAATAAATTGTTTAATACATTTAAAACAAATCTCTAATACTGATCAAACACCAATACGGTACCGACATATTGTGCATTTCTAGAGCTAATAAAGTAAATGAATTTGACACAGACCAGTCTGATTGTTCTCAGTTTTGATGCATCTATGTCTATTTATTGGCCGAAAACAGCATCAGTGTTCTTGTGTTTCCCCACAGGCAACTGGCTTTGAAAGCTCTGAATGAGCGTCTGAAGCGTGTGGAAGACCAGTCGGCTTGGCCCAGCATGGAAGACGAGGAGGATGATGAAGATGAGGAGATGCGAACAGACACTCCTCTCCTTTCAAGCCGAGAGACTTTGCCACCAGCACCCAGCACCACACAAAATCCTACGGGACAACAGGAGTCCAGCATCATAAGTTTTGAAGATGCTCCGACCCATTCCTAACACAAAAAGAGACGCACATACACACACACAATCCTTGTTTTTGTCCTTCAGAGTTCAGTTTATCCTTACAATCACAAACGCTTCTGGAGACATCTCGCACCAACACAAACACATTATCTTGGTAATGTTTTACATACACAAACGAGGAGTTGCCACTAAATGAACACATTACCTAAACTAAATGACAAAGACATCCATACTCAGTTTTTCAGCTGTACAAAAAAACCCTTGGACTAGCCTGATTCATAGCATCTGCAGTGCTCCAGTACTTCTGCTTTGTAAAAACAAGAATATCTTCTCTCCCTCTTGCCTCTTGTGTAAGGTTTTTGGGAAGTATCCTTTTGAATAAATGCTCTAATGGTTTTTGGGATTCAGTTTTTAAATGTATGGCAGACTCTACAAATGTTTATGGGTTTCCTATTTTTGTTTGTTTGTTTATTTTTTTTGGCCTAGTATCAGAAAAAAGGCAAGATTCCTCATATTTATTGGGAAGAAGATGGGACTTTTTGCTGCTTACTGATGTAACGGCATCAAAAGAATGTCTGGAACTTCAAGGGCAGGATTGCTCAAGATGAAGAATGTTTATGCAAAATTTGGGACTTTTCGAAGAACGTGTGATCTCTAATTTAAGGTTCTGCTCTCATTGATAAGGATGTGGCCCTTTGATTTCCTGTTTTCAGTCATGATGATTTCATAGGTGGAGGCACAGTGAGGAGAGAGTCGGATACAGTCATTTCAAAGATATTTTTGTTCAGAATAGTTTGAAATGATAATAGCAATACAGAATCTGATTCTGTCCCCTGTTGTACCCTTTTCCTCATCTGTACTTTAATGATCTGTCTATATGTGTTGGCTTTGATTAGAGTGTTGCACTCTAAATTATGAGCTTGCATAATGGACCTGTTTTTATAAAACACAGATTGTCTACACAACGTGGCTTGAGTTTCATTAATGTTACGATTTTTGATTAGGGTTCCTGAATTTTACACTTAATATTTTTAACCTTTTTTTCTTTGGAGTTTTTACTAGTAATTGTTGATCTGTTTTCTCATGGTTCCTAGGTGTCAGCCTTGATGCTTCTCTCCCAGACTTATTCTCTGATTCAGGTTTCAGCCTAATTTTCCGATCTCTCTCCATCTATAATAAAGTCTGAATGAAGAGCACACCTGTCCCAGAGGACCTTATTGATTTGAAACGATCGATCAGTGCTTTGTTATTCACATTATTTAGTGTTTATATCTGTGTGTATATACCTGTACCATTCATTGGAGTCTGTAGGATTTTTGTTTTTGAAAGAAGTCTCATGCTCAGCAAGGCTGCATTTAATTGATCTAAAATACTGTAAAAACAGTAATATTGTTAAAAAGAACTTTTATATTTTAATATACTTATAACCTAAATTCATTCCTCTGATGGGAAAGCTGAATTTTCAGCAGTTGTTACTTGAGTCTTCAGTGTCACATGATCTTTTAGAAATCATTCTAATATTGCTGATTTGCTGCTTGAGAAACATTTTTTTATTGTCAATTTTAAATAATATTAAATTAAATTTAAATTAATGTTTTTGTGGAAACTGGTACATTTTTTTTTTTTACAGGATTCTTTGATGAATATAAAAGTTAAAGAAAAAACACTTGTATGAAAATAAATTTAAATGAACAAAGGCTCTGCATCAGCTTTACCATATTAGGCCAAAGACAGTCAAGTGGTTTTACAGACGTTTTATACAGAAAGTTTCATGAGTGAAGGTTCGTTGAGCCCAGAACTTCCATGACTTGCATGTGGATATGAGAATATTAGTTTAAGACAGAGGTGTAAAGTATTGGAGGAAATGTAACTAATTACTGTACTCGAGTATCTTTTCAGATACTTTGTAGTTTTACTGAGTATCAAAGATATTAGCAACTTTTACTCTTTACTTCACTACGTTTTTGAGTGAGTATCAGTACTCTTTCCTCCATTACATTACATTTGAAATGAGTGTTGCGGTAACACATTACATTTTGCTTGGACCTAGCTTTTCTGCAGCAGTTTATTTCTACTACAAAGGATGTGATATTGCCAACTACAGAGCACTGAAAGTACTATATCTTGTGCGTTTTGCCCTTACTCATCTAAACTTGTCAACAAGGCTGCTTTATGTGAACGCGAGCTCCTTAGCAAGAAGTTGTGAATCACAGGTGTTTTATATGAGATGAGGGCATGACTGCAGCCGGCGATGAGGCCGAAACCAGCACATCCAGTGCAAGACGACTTTGCCTTTATAATTAATTTTATTATTATTATTATTATTTATTTATTTTTGCAATTTTGAGGTGTTCAGTATTATTTTGGTTTTAGAAAATAAACGTGATTGCTCTCCTCACAAATCAGCTTTTCTTGTGTTACATGTTCTCTGTGACTTGTCTTGGACGTTTATGTCACTTCTTGTCTCTCGTGGTGTTTGTAGTCAGTTTGTGTCTTATATTGTTCAGCTTGTTACCCTCCTATATATATATATATATATATATATATATATATATATATATATCCCCAGTGTTTCTTTAGTTCATGTAATGGTTGTCTGTTTGCCCGTCATTCAGTTCTTTGTTTCCTTTAGTTTTTGGCTTATTGTTTGTTCTAGTTTTTCCATGAAATGCCTGCACATAGGCCACGTACACACTGCAAGTTTCAGGAGTGACAACCGCATTTAAATGCGGGAGTGAATCCCCTAAATTATAGTTTGACGTGTGTACGGAAGAGCAGTTTTTCCCGCATTTGTAACAATAGCAACATTTTTGCGTCTTGCAGGAGTGAATAAAAATGTAGCCGTTTGTTATATGCCATTTTTTGGCTAAAGAACTGTTTTTGTCCGTCGATTTTAACTACCGCTGATAGACGTGCTGTGTGTTGTTTCTGCTCGGGAGCTTTTAGGCATGTTGTTTGGTCTTAGCTCATAGGCACTTTATGTGGCGTTAATATGAGATATGTTTTTTTTTTTTTTTTGGTGTTATAAAACATAAAGCATTTGGATGTTTTTGCGTTTTTTGTGCTTGTCTTTGTTATTTTTTTTACTATGAAGATCTGGCAACACTGACACTTTACCGCAGGGCTCGTGAGCGCAACTAACCCCGTGTCAAAATGTGGTAACATTAAGACTTCGTTCACTGTTATTTTCTTGCATCTCACATACAGACGAAGACGCATTTGATGCGCGTTTAACCCTTGTGCATTCTTCGGGGTCTTTTTGACCCGCAAATGAAGTTTGCTAAATTAAAAAAAAATGTTCTCTTTTTCCAAATGGCATGAGACTTTGTACAGTCGTCAACACTTTCTAGATCTACAAATAAAAAATAAAATTGGAATGATTTCTTGATTTTATGTTAGTGTGAAAAAAAAACTTACACTTATGGTCTTTGGGGTCTCTAGAGACCCCAGGCAACAAAATGTAAATTTTTAACAAAATATATATATTTTTAAAACAAATGTAATTTTACTCTGTTTATTAATGTTTTTACTCCACATTTGTGTAGTTTTTGGAAGACTTATGATATATTTTAAATTCATATAAATAAATTAAAAGACATTTTTATATAGGTTTTTTTTTACAAAAAACAGCTTTTTATGTAAAATTCACTTCATAAAAGACCCACATTTCTAACTTTCATTCATGGGGATAACATGGATCATTTCACATGGTTTAGTGTAAAATGTTTGCCCATATTTTGGAAATTACAGTTTCAAAAGTAAAAAATTATAATTTTTACCACTAGATGGCTGCAGAGCTCCACTATTTACTATTTGCTATTTGACCAACTGAAAGATATATTTTCACAAGTTTTTTTCAGTTGGATTCATATCTACATATTGTGAAATCACAATTATAACAATAAAAATGATTTTTGTCAAAGTTTTGCATTTTTAGAACTGAAAAAAATCTAATTTTCAATAATGTTACATTATGATTTGAATCAAACCTCAACAAGATGTTACAAAGAGAAAGGTTGAAAATCATCTGTTTTTCATATAATTTTAAGTGTGTGTGTGTGTGTGTGTGTGTGTGTGTGCGTGCGTTCGTGTGCATTGTTGATGTGTCAGTGTCACCAATTTATTTTTGTGGTGGTTCTGCATTTTGGATTATTTTATTTGACAAATTATAAGAAAGCAGTTTTTATGGTCTCACAAATTTATTTGTGTGTGTGTGTGTGTGTGTGTGTGTGTGTGTGTGTGTGTGTGTGTGTGTGTGTGTGTGTGTGTGTGTGTGTGTGCGTGCGCGCGCGCGCATTGTCGATGTGTCAGTGTCACCAATTTATTTTTGTGGTGGTTTTGCATTTTGGATTATTTTATTTGAAGAGACCCCGCATAGAAAATGGACAAAATTCATCCTCAAAATCAGAAACAACACAGAACACACATGGACAGAAATGAAGTGTCACACTTCCAATATTGCAAAATGATCATGCTGTGAACACACATACAGTCACACACACAAACACAGAGGAATAAATTTGTGAGACTAAAAAAAACTGCTCTTTTATAATTTGTCAAATAAAATAATCCGAAATGCAGAGCCACCACAAAAATAAATTGGTGATACTGACACATCGACAATGCGCACACACACACACAATCCCCATGAATGAAAGTTAGAAATGTGGGTCTTTTATTAAGTGAAATTTACATAAAAAGGTGTTTTTTGTATAAAAACCTATATAAAAAATATTTTTTAATTTATTTATATAAATTTAAAAAAATATCATAAATCCTCCAAAAACTACACAAATGTGGAGTAAAAACATTAATAAACAGAGTAAAATTACATTGGTTTAAAAAAAACCAACTATTTTGCAACAAAATTACATTTTGTTGCCTGGGGTCTCCAGAGACCCCAAAGACCATAAGTGCACAACCCAAAATGAAGACCGCACAAGGGTTAAACACGTCATTAACAACTAGTTGTTCAGTTCAGTTCAGTTCGGTACACACTGCGTAGAATTTCTGTAAATGCGGTTGTCTACAAGTGTTGGGGGTAACGCATTACAAGTAACGCGAGTTACATAATCAGATTACTTTTTTCAAGTAACTAGTAAAGTAACGCATTATTTTTTAATTTACAAGAAAATATCTGAGTTACTTTTTCAAAAAATAACGCCAGTTACTTTGTTTTCCCATTTATTGACTGACAAGTCTCCAGTCCCAATATTGGAAGAAATCGGAAGTGCAGTGGAGTTGTGCGCTGTATGAACATGATGTTACTGCAGTTCTAGACTAAATGTGAATGTGCATTAATTCATCCCACTCGCAAAAAAAAAAAAAAAAAAAAATAAAAATTTAGTATTCATCAAAATGAATTAAAACAGTGAAGTGCAAACTCTGAATATAATGTAAACCTGCAGTAATTAAATGTTAAATAACACAAATGTATCTAATCTCATTTTATTAACCAATGTCTTTGCTGCTGACCTTTGATGATCCAGTTCAACCATACTAATAAGCAAAAAATGACTAGATAAACTTACAATTATGCTTCATTGTTTTTAATTGCTGAAGAGTGTTGAAACTTCTTCTCCTGCGTTCTACTGAACAGACGTGAATTTACTTTTCCTTCAGCCTGAGGTTTATTCATGAATTTATTTGCAGTGTGTTCGTGGCCATAGATCCTTGCCTCAGCCTGTTTTCCCCATCTTCTCCACAACATTACAGTTTTTGACTGGCATGTCTCTTTGAGCCTATATTTAGTATAAGTAAAATACTTAAGTACTGTAAAACTCAGATATTCTAAGACTTTTACTCAGGTTGTTTTGGAATTGGTGACTTGTAACTTGTAGTGGAGTAATTTTCTATGGAAGGTATATGTACTTTTACTCAAGTATGGTTTTCAGGTCTTTACACCTCTGGTTTAGGAGGTGCTGATAAACATCAGATTCATCTTCAGGTGTTACAGTCCCTCAGCCTGCACAGTAGGGCTGTCCCCGACTAAGGATTTTTATAGTCAAATCAGAATTTTTTAATCTTGCCGATAGTCTACTGATAGTCGAATCATGTTTGGGGGCGGGGCAAAATACATTACCAAGAGTCAAGTCAGACACTGGACAGTCATAAATACTGACGTTAACACACAGGGAAAATGTGTAACGGACTCCTCACAGATACAAAAATAATTTTTTATGCTTTGATTAAAATGAAATGTCAGCAAAACCCTAAGAATTCACAATATTTTTTACAATAGTGCTCTCATTATAACGTTATGTATACAGTGGTGTGAAAAAGTGTTGGCCCCCCTTCCTGATTTTTAAATTTTTTGCATATTTGTCACACTTAAAAGATTCAGATCATCAAACAAATTTGAATATTACACAAAGATAATGCAAGTAAATACAAAATGCCGTTTTTAAATGATGATTTCATTTAAGGAAAAAAAGCTATCCAAACCTACCTGGCCCTACGTGAAAAATTAATTGCCCCCTCCTATTAAATCATGAAAGAACTGTGATTAACCACATTATTTTAGAAAGCTGAGTTAAATTTCACTAGCCAAACCCAGGCCTGATTACTGCCAGACCTGTTGAATCAAGAAATCACTTAAATAGAACCTGTCTGACAAAGTGAAGCATGTTTAAAGAGCAACACATCATTCCGCAATCTTAAGAAAGTCATAAATGAGAAACAAAAGTTTACATGTATCAGTCTGGAAAGGGTTATAAAGCCATTTCTAAGGCTTTGGGACTCCAGCAAACCATGGTCAGAGCCATTATCCACAAATGGAGAAAACTTGGAACAGTGGTGAACCTTCCCAGGAGTGGCCGGCCTACCAAAATTACTCCAAGAGTACAAAGACAACTCATCCAGGAGGTCATAAAAGAACCCAGAACAACATCTAAAGAACTGCAGGCCTCACTTGCCTCAATTAAGGTCAGTGTTCATGATTCAACAATAAGAAAGAGACTGGGCAAAACAGCATCCATGGAGAGTTCCAAGGCAAAAGCCATTGCTGACCAAAAAGAACACAAAGGCTCGTCTCACATTTGCCAAAAAATATCTTGATTATCCCCAAGACTTTTGGGCAAATATTCTGTGGACTGATGCAACAAAAGTTGAACTTTTTGGAAGGTGTGTGTCCCGTTACATCTGGAGTAAAACCAACACAGCATTTCATAAAAAGAACATCATACCAACAGTCAAACATGGTGGTGGTAGTGTGATGGTCTGAGGCTGCTTTGCAGCTTCAGAACCTGGATGACTTGCCATAATTGATGGAACCATGAATTCTGCACTCTATCAGAAAATCCTGAAGGAGAATGTCCGGCCATCAGTTTGTGACCTCAAGCTCAAGTGCACTTGGGTTATGCAGCAGGACAATGATTCCAAACACAGCAGCAAGTCCACCTCTGAATGTCTCAAGAAAAACAAAATTAAGGTTTTGGAGTGGCCAAATCAAAGTCTGGACTTAAATCCAATTGAAATGCTGTGGCATGACCTTAAACTGTCCATTCATGCTCGAAAACCCTCCAATGTGGCTGAATTAAAACAAATCTGCAAAGAAGAGTGGGCCAAAATTCCTCCACAGCGATGTGAAAGACTCATTGCCAGTTATCGCAAACGCTTGATTGCAGTTGTTGCTGCAAAGGGTGGCACAACCAGTTATTAGGTTTAGGGGGCAAGCACTTTTTCACACAGGGCCATGTGGTTTGAATTTTGTTTTCCCTTCATAATAAAAAACTTCATTTAAAAACTGCATGTTGTGTTTACTTGTGTTATCTTTGATTAATATTTAAATTTGTTTGATGATCTGAAACATTAAAGTGTGACAAACATGCAAAAAAATAAAAAATCATGAGGGGGGCCAACACTTTTTCACACCACTGTCAGTAGTTAATGTTCTGGATTTCTGTTTTGAGCTGCGTGTGCTGAAGATGACCAGTAGAATGAAGCATTTGATAGCAGGTTTTTAATCAATGGGATTTAACTTATCATTTAGCCTATCTCATATAGAATACCGGCCCGCCAATCATCTTCATCCTGCCCGAGGATGAAGCACTAATGTTAAACTTTTATAGATGTTACTGTTGGTAATATTAGTTAATTTTACTGCTGAATATGTATTTAAATTTCATTTCCAATTTTATAGATGTCTGATGAAGGCCTTGATAATGTCCGAAACGTCATTTTAATTAATAAAGTTTTCATCTCTTCAAGAAAGCACCTTTTTCAGCTGATACAATTTTATAGGCCCCCCAGAAAAAGATCAGGACGGCCCCCCACCCCCTTGAAACGTTCAATTCGATAATCCGGCCCTCAAATGAAGTTAACTGAATAGACCTGGGGTGCGTTTCCCAAAAGCATCGTTAGCTAACTATGGTGGTAAGTCCCAATGAACTCTATTGGTAACGACGGTACTTGCGACCATAGTTGTTTTTGGGAAACGCACCCCTGGTCTATAGGCTATCTTCACAAAATGCCCCGAATCCATGAACTTCTGCGCGGCTCTGAATGAACTCTTGTTGTGGATGCGTTCTTCACACAACAACGTGCAGAAACACGGCAACTAAACTCTAAAAATTCACAGACTTTTATTATAATAGTGTTCTCGTTATAATTGTTATGTATATGACAGTCCCAGTCATAGTTATTAATATTCTGCATTGTTTGTACTGCTCGTGCCTGCGCGCTGACGAGATGAAGCGCTTTACCGCGACTCACCCAAATGCATTTTATACGAGATAAATAATACACGATATATATAGATATATACTGTACATGTACAAATTGTGAATAAAAACAGAATGCAATGTGGAAGTTTTAAATTTCAATATTTTATTCAGAATACAACATAGATGACATAAAATGTTTAAACTGAGAAAATGTATCATTTTAAAAGGAAAAATAAGTTGATTTTAAATTCCACGACATCAACACATCTCAAAAAAGTTGGGACAAGGCCACACTGCAAAAAATGCTTTTCTTACTTATATTTTTAGTCTGGTTTCCAGCCAAAATATCTAAAAATTCTTAAAACAAGATGGAAGTAAAAATTGTCTTGTTTTCAGAAAAAACATGTCAAAATTAAGTGAGTTTTTGCTTGAAACAAGCTAAATAATCTGCCAATGGGGTAAAAAATATAATCTTATATCAAACAGAAAACAAGATTATATTTCTTACCCCATTGGTAGATTATTTTGCTTGTTTCAAGCAAAAACTTAAAGGGGTGGTTTACTGCTTTTTTTTCTTTGCTTGATTGCGTTTATGGGGTGCAATATAACATGTCTTTGTGTTTCGTTTGTTAAAAAACGCCTTATTTTTCATATATTTCACCTTTATTGTAAGCCGCTTTCTCCTCTGTCATTTGAACGACCGGTTGACTTCCTGATTCTCTGAAACCACTCCCTCAGAAACAGGCAATGGGCTCAGATTGGTTAGTTGGGCCGGTGTGTTGTGATTGGCTAAACTGCGTACTGCACATTGTCCAGAAACTTCACGCCCATTACCTTCACGGGCGACAGCTGCATGTGCTCCGGTATGGAGTCAATTTAATGCCGCATATATATGCAAAAGAAAATAAAGTTTTGCAAAGAAAAATAAAGAATTGCAAAAGAAAATGAAGTATTGCAAAAAGAAAATAAAGTTTTGCAAATAAAAATAATACCGTTTTCCCTTTGCACTTCACGTTTCTGCGCGTCTCACTTTGTGGCGCTGTTTTGACATGGGGGTGGAGTCAGGGGACGGGGGCGTGTCTAACAGGCCTGGGCATGCCTCCCTGGAAGTGACGTCATCGGCCCGAGACGCAGATCACAGCTGATCCAGGCACCGTCATTGAGCAGAGGCATACGGGTGGATCGTTTCCTTTTATTCACTAGCTTTAAAACATGCATGCTTTCGTTTTATTAACAAATGTATATGTGTATTAGCAGCGTTTGCTCAAGTTAAAGAAGTTGTTATCTTGAAACATTTTATTAGCTATAATATTACAACACCCAAATATGTATTTATTTCCTCGTAATTCTCGTTGTCATTGCAGACTGGTTTATATTCATCATTAAGAAAAGTGATTAGTGTAACCTGCTTAAAAATAGCTGTGAATTTAAAACAACAGGACAAAAATATAGCTGATGACTAAAAATAATAATTTTATGACTCTAGACATTGTGAAGACAGTGGCATAATACAGTGACATACTACGTTTTTAGCCATATCAAAACAGTAGTCATGGCATGGGTGAATTTGACCTTGCTGGCGCTTTTAGGTATACAGCGACCTCTGGTGGTTGAAGTGTTAACCATAGGCTACGTACTGGACTGCATCGCGATGTAGACAACATTCGAATTAAGTTTATTATGAATAAATGTTACATAAAGTATAATAAAATAGGCCGACAAGAAAACATTTTTATCCATCCCACAAGTCTTGTAAGTCCATGTATTTTATTAGTATTGGTAATATTTTTATATTCGTTGTTATGTATTTGATTTATTTTCCCTTCATTTTGATCTCTTAACGTTCAGGGCTGTAGTATAATAATAATAATAATAATAATAGCCTAATATACACATATTACATAAAAAGACACGATCAATGGACTGTGGGATGGATAAATATATTTGATCAGTCTGATAATCCCAGGTTGCTATGGTCACGCGGGTTTGTTTACGCATGATTAAACTCATGGCCACGACATACAGTATTATCACGTTCCCACGACTTAATATCTCGTGGCCACGACAAAACTAAACCAAAATGACTTTATCTTTTTTTTAAACTTCCAGTGCCAGTCATTTCTTAATTTATGCCAGGAGTTATGTAAATGAAAAACGAAGTCGAGATGGATATGAAGCTTGAGTCTTAGACCTTTTTAATGATGTATAGTTTGTGAAGTTAATTGCATTCTTTTACATTAAAACTAGCAGTAACTCTGAACTAATGTAAACAAAGAGCGCTGTGCACAGGTTAAGAGATTTTAAACAAGCACTATTAATGCACATTTAGTTAACCAGATGAAACAATACACATTTTAATGCTATAAAAGTGTGCTCACATTGAGAGAAATAAACAGCAGATGTTCATATTAACAACTTCTTTAACTTGAGCAAACGCTGCTAATACACATATACATTTGTTAATAAAACTAAAGCATGCATGTTTTAAAGCTAGTGAATAAAAGGAAACGATCCGCCCGCATGCCTCTGCTCAATGACGGTGCCTGGATCAGCTGTGATCTGCGTCTCGGGCCGATGACGTCACTTCCAGGGAGGCATGCCCAGGCCTGTTGGACACGCCCCCGTCCCCTGACTCCACCCCCATGTCAAAACAGGGCCACAAAGTGAGACGCGCAGAAACGTGAAGCGCAAAGGGAAAACGGTATCGCAAGCTCAAACTTGACTGAAACGCAAAATAAAAGCTGCATTGCAAATAAATTAGTAGATATGGCCATGGAAAATATGTATTGCAAAATCATTGCTTTTGCTCTGTTTTATTTATCTATTTTGCAATTCTTTATTTTTCTTTGCAAAACTTTATTTTCTTTTGCATATATATGCGGCATTAAATTGACTCCATACTCCGGTCAAATGTAAATAATGGTGTCAATATTGCCGTATCAGTTTGAGCCAGAATCAGACCCAGAAAGCGGTAATGAAGGGAGTCAAGCAGAACTTCCGCAAGCACGGCTCTTACAAACGTTTCTGAATGGAAGTTTGCTGTTGCGATTACATATAATTTTTTAAAGTTTGTACACGTTTGTCTTATACACACAAAATAGCGTCGAACTAACTGGCTACTATAACCAAACAGCGTTGGCTTGTGTTTCTTGATCAAATCGAAAAATTACGTCATAAAGTATACATGGAAAATACATTTACAAAATTAGTACATAAATACAAATTCGGGTCCAAAATGTTTGTACGCGTTTGTCATAGACACACGAAATAGCATTTAACTAACTGGCTACTAAAGCCAGCGTTGGCATTTGTTTACGTCCTTGATAAAACTAAAACATTACGTCTGAAATTATACATGCAAATACATTTAAAATGATTAAATCTTACTTGCAGGTTGTGGCCCAACAACTGCTGCCTCTGGTTTTAAAGTTGGAACTGCTCCATGTTTTAGTAATAGTTTCTGTGTGAATCCAGCATTGATTCTGGAAGCTGTCTTCCGTAAAATGCGCAGCACAGAGAGCTAAATTAGGATTGTAATTGTCAGGAACATAATCAAACATAAATTTTAACCATTGTTGATGAACTACAGCATCCGTAGGAAGCCCCAAAAAGAAGACCTGACATCTGGGTGAAAATAACACCGTTTCGACGGCATGGCTACAACTCTCCACTATAACTCTTCCTCTTCGGCACAGCTGCAGAACATGGCCTTGCCCACTCTTTGGCATGTTCCGGAGGGAGGTGTTGATGCAAATTTATGGGTTTTTTGCGTATGCAACCCGGGAAGTATCTTGTTGTAGTCCCATATGAGTCGTTTTTGTAGGCATTAAACTTCCTGATTTTTAAAAGACGATATCTCCGCTCATGTTGACCTTTCAGCGCAGCAACTTTGCAGATACTGTTCATGCACCAACAGCAACATTACACACTATTTAAAATGAAAATCGCAGTAAACCACCCCTTTAAATTTTGACATGTTTTTTCTGAAAACAAGACAATTATTTTTACTTCTCTAGAAAATCCTTCTTTAAGAATTTTTTGATATTTTGGCTGTATTGATATTTTGGCTGTATTGATATTTTCAGTACCCAGAACCTTCTTCTACGCAGCCATGATGTTGTAATTGATGCAGTATGTGGTCTGGCATTGTCATGTTGGAAAATGCAAGGTCTTCCCTGAAAGACACGACGTCTGGATGGGAGCATATGTTGTTCTAGAACTTGGATATACCTTTCAGCATTGATGGTGCCTTTCCAGATGTATAAGCTGCCCATGCCACACGCACTCATGCAACCCCATACCATCAGAGATGCAGGCTTCTGAACGGAGCGCTGATAACAACTTGGGTTGTCCTTGTCCTCTTTAGTCCGGATGACATGGCGTCCCAGTTTTCCAAAAAGAATTTCAAATTTTGATTCGTCTGACCACAGAACAGTTTTCCACTTTGCCACAGTCCATTTTAAATGAGCCTTAGCCCAGAGAAAACGCCTGCGCTTCTGGATCATGTTTAGATATGGCTTCTTTTTTGACCTATAGAGTTTTAGCCGGCAACGGCGAATGGCACGGTGGATTGTGTTCACCGACAATGTTTTCTGGAAGTATTCCTGAGCCCATGTTGTGATTTCCATTACAGTAGCATTCCTGTATGTGATGCAGTGCCGTCTAAGGGCCCAAGATCACGGGCATCCAGTATGGTTTTCCGCCTTGACCCTTATGCACAGAGATTGTTCCAGATTCTCTGAATCTTTGGATGATATTATGCACTGTAGATGATGATAACTTCAAACTCTTTGCAATTTTTCTCTGAGAAACTCCTTTCTGATATTGCGCCACAATTTTTCGCCGCAGCATTGGGGGAATTGGTGATCCTCTTCCCATCTTGACTTCTGAGAGACACTGCCACTCTGAGAGGCTCTTTTTATACCCAATCATGTTGCCAATTGACCTAATAAGTTGCAAATTGGTCCTCCAGCTGTTCCTTATATGTACATTTAACTTTTCCGGCCTCTTATTGCTACCTATCCCAACTTTTTTGGAATGTGTAGCTCTCATGAAATCCAAAATGAGCCAATATTTGGCATGACATTTCAAAATGTCTCACTTTCAACATTTGATATGTTATCTATATTCTATTGTGAATAAAATATAAGTTTATGAGATTTGTAAATTATTGCATTCCTTTTTTTATTCACAATTTGTACAGTGTCCCAACTTTTTTGGAATCGGGTTTGTATATATACATATATATATATAAACCGGCTGAAATGTTTTGAAATCACTTGTACCCTACCTGATTGAAAAAAATCCAGTCTTTCACTCTGTCAGTTTGAGTCATGTTGAACATTTAAATCCCTGCCGATGCTCCTCTGTCGGTCACGGATTATGGAAAGTGAAATTTAAATCTGGGTGGTTGGATTTATTCACGCACGTTAAAATATTTATCTAAAGCTTATTTCTTTTCAGATTCTTGTTTACAGCATTATCTTAATAGGCTATATATTAACTTATTGGGAGTAAACTGGTAGTTCTATGTGAAATCAGACATTTGAGCACCCCCATATAGCCAAAATGGCACGATCATAACACCCCGCGAATATTCGACTGTGAGATTGGGAGGTGAATCAGGTTCCTCCTATCGAAGCATCGAATCGTCGACTATTCGGGGTCACCCCTACTGCACAGAATCTAATTATAATGCATATTGTGTTTTTGATTTAGGTAGACATGTTGAAGTTGGGGTGAAAATCTCCTACATGGATGTACATATGTAAGATAAAACCACTAGTTGATCTTTAGTGCCAAGGCTTTGATAAGAAGTGGACCTAGCCACAATATATCCCCCACCTCCCCCAAAATGGCAATTCTGTCATTTACTCAACCTGAACCACTCAGCCATATGGCTTACTGCAGCACACAATGAGATGTTCGGCAAAAGAGTCTCAGTCACCATTCACTGTTATAATATGAAACAAAAATGCAATAAAAGTGGATGGTGACTAAGGCTGTCGTTCTGATTAGCATCTCTTTTTTTTGCTTCACAGAAAGTCCTACAGGTTTGGAACAACATGATGGTAAGTAAATAATGAAAATTTTCAAATTTGAGTTAAATATTCTTATATCCGGTGGGTTTGTTTGTACACTAAAGGCATTGTAACGAGGCACAGTTACCGATAGATGGCGCAACAAACACGCATTATCATCGTCTTTTCTCATTCAAATCCATTCAGCTTGAGGGAAGTCTTATGCTCAGTTACTACCGGTTTCTACACACTATCTCTTAATTGTTGCTTCCTAAAACAAGTCTACTGAGCATAACATTTGATGCTGATTACATTCCAGGCGATATATTTCGATTTTTAAAGTTTCCTTTTCCAAAGAAACTTTATTCAATGGTATGCTTATAAAGTTAGGGGTTGCTTTAGGCTGGAAAAAGTTGTACGTTGGTTAGATAATAGTCCCCTTTTGCTCCATGAACGACACACACATTTTTAGTTTTTAACTTCATTTAAAACACAAAACTGTGTTGTTAGGGTGGTACGTCTCTCATAATGACTCATTCATCCA
The DNA here is from genome assembly GCF_012432095.1 of Onychostoma macrolepis. Lineage (NCBI taxonomy): Eukaryota > Metazoa > Chordata > Actinopteri > Cypriniformes > Cyprinidae > Onychostoma > Onychostoma macrolepis. Next base: position 15,113,411 of record NC_081162.1, on the reverse strand, counting down.
CCGCCAAATAAACCCTTCTCAACGTGCTCGCGCAGGCGTGGCTCGAGCTCGTGCACGCAATCCCTTCCCCCTTCTGAATGCCCGCGCTCTGCGCGTGCTCGTCAACGGTTTATTGTATCGGACAGAAGAGGCGACGGAGCTCCAGCATTGGTATAAAACAAAACGGCTAGCCATCTAAACTGCAAGTAAGATTACTTTTTCTTCTCGTCTTTGTGTTTATACAGCTATTATAAACTTTATAAGCTCAATTCGCCGCGGAATGGTTGTTTTAAAACTACTTTTGTGATATAGTAGAAAGGTAAAAGCTCAGCGACTGACCATTCGCCGCTTCCGCGAGCAACCGCCGGCCGGGAGAAGCAGCTCACCCTCGGCGTCCAGATTTTTAAAACCGTTTAAAGATTTATCCAGGTATTTAGACACAGAAACCAGCTTTAAAATGTGTGGTAAAAGCGGCAAAGTTCACACACAAGTGTTTGGTCGTGAATATATTCGATATTATCGGTAACAGTTATATATGTGGTGGAAGCTGTTTGTCTTTGTTGGTTTAAAGCGGAGAGCTAAAGCTCGACCCAGACATGCGCATAATCTCAGATTTATACGTAACTGGAGGATTATTGATTTTATTTACCTATAACTGACATTGTTCTTGAGTGATTTTCAACATTTGTTTAAATATAAAAGATTATTAATCTAAAATAAGAACAGGATTCATAAACTGATTAATGCAAATCTTTGATATTATAATCTAATTCATGTGTGTTTTGTTAACTTTTGTGATTTATCATATTCTTGAACATTTGAAATGTATAAGTTTTTCTGAGGTAATCTTTGGAATTGTTTTGTTTGGTAGCACAAAGAACTTTACATCTTTATTCTGGTCATTTCCCATGATTTGCTTTAGTTCAGTCTTAAAAAGTGTAGTGTAGCTTTAAACAGTATTTAGTTGTTCAAGTGAGATGTTTATGTAAAATGTGTCATACAAACCCTTTTTTAAATTGGAAACAACAGTACAGGCAGTTGAACACAATGACAAATTTCATAATTTTTTCAGTTAGCAATTATATTGTAACAAAAGTCTTGTATTTTGATGCAATTCAATTTTCCGAGTGACAGTTAGAAGTCATTGTGAGTAATGTTCCTATTAATATGGGTCTATTATCCCATACAGTGGTTTGAAACTCCCATTGGGTCTTATTTACAATTTCCATGACAGCATGAGTGGAAGACATTTCAGAGCAAATCTTTCATAAATCAGTATATGAAATGTACATTGTCAAGTAGTTTTACAGACATTTTATACAGAAAGTTCTTATTTCATTAATGAAGGTTTATTGAGCCTACAGGTGCCATCCAGACTAATCTGTATCACTTTGAATAATTAACTAACATTACTGTTGCCACGCAGTTATCAGGAGGTCCCAGAAGTCATGTGCCCACATGCAACCCAGTGAAGTTTGACTTTTTGACATCCATGTGGATATGAGAATATTAGTTTAGGTGCTGATAAACATCAGATTCATCTTCAGGTGTTCCCCAGGCCCTCAGCCTGCACAGAATCTCATTATAACGTATATTGTGTTTTGTTTTAGGTAGACATGTTGAAGCTGTGTTGAAAATCTCCCACATGGATGTACGTTTTAATATAGTGGGACATATGGAAGATATAGAACCACTAGTTGATCTTTAGTGCCGAGGCTTTGTCTCTTCTGCTGGTTTTCAGACTTTGATCTTTAGCTTTGCTGCTCTGTGTGTGTGTGTGTCAGTGTTTAATCTACTGTCCATCTGAGCCGCTCTCATCGCCACGGGCCTGTTCATCAATAATGTGGGCTCTGTTCTGTAGCTGCCAGCTTTATCTTGGCCACTGGGGTGCAGCTTGCACTTCAAAGACATCTGGCCCAGTTAACAGTCACTTCCAGATCTGCCTCTATTTAAACGGCTGTTCTGGATCAGAAAATGAAGTGCCGTGTCATGTTGATGCGATCGGATGGGTTGGTTCTGCTGTGGTCATGTTGAAATGACTCTGTTGAAGGCTTGTCGGATGTCCCCATTGGCTGTGATGAGTCAACTGAGGACTCTGAAGTCTCTGAACCCTGTGTGGCTTTGATTACTGGCCCTGAGGGATGGTTTGGTGTGTATTTACAGTACTTTATAATGGTAGAGGTCTACGACGAATGGCACCGTTCATATTAGAGTTTGTATTTTGCAGGAAGTGACATTGAAAAATGAAGTACGTTATAGCCATGGCGATTATTCTGGTTGCTGCTGCAAAGGTGACTGGTAGCGCAGTGCTGCAGTGTTTTAACTGTGTATGTGTTTGTCTTTTGTAGGTATGGCAGCAATTCGCAAGAAGTTGGTGATTGTAGGAGATGGAGCGTGCGGTAAAACCTGTTTGCTTATCGTGTTCAGTAAAGACCAGTTTCCTGAAGTCTATGTCCCCACGGTGTTTGAGAACTATGTCGCCGACATTGAGGTTGACAGCAAACAGGTGAGCAAAACACACTTGAGAAATACAGTGTGCATAAATATCATTGTTCCTGGTGTTTGTAATTATGCGTCACTGACTGATTTAATTTTATGCTGATTTAAAAAAAACAATAGGTTCTTAAATTCAGATTCTCAAAGTTTGGCTCATTTAAGGTCAAGTTATTGGATATTGGAGGACCATGTGTTCACATGTAAACCTCAAAACCCAGTTTAATAGGCTAAATAAGACTGCCTGTCAGTTGGAGCTCTTGGAAGAGTCTTTAATGTGAAAATATTGACCTGATTCACTTTCCTTATTTAGCTTAACATGCTGATTGCACCTCTGTCTGTCCTTTTTGCGGTGCAAGTCCATTTTAATGGTTTGGGATGTTCTGAATGTGCATTGAGCTTAGTGTGTCTCTTTATCCAATAGGTGGAACTTGCTCTTTGGGATACCGCAGGGCAGGAGGACTACGATAGGCTACGTCCTCTTTCGTACCCAGACACTGATGTCATTCTTATGTGCTTCTCTATTGACAGTCCTGACAGTTTAGGTAAGCATACTCTCTTTGGTCTATAGTTTTGTGTACCTTTCGCACATGCGCATTTTGTAATTACATTATCTTTTTCTAATGAAACTGACCTCTGGTGGGTGTTAAAACTCCAGTATTGACCTTTGATCTTTGACCTCTGTGTAGAGAATATTCCAGAGAAGTGGACGCCTGAGGTGAAGCACTTTTGTCCAAACGTTCCCATCATCCTCGTCGGCAATAAAAAAGACTTGCGGAATGATGAACACACACGCAGGGAGCTGACTAAGATGAAGCAGGTAAACACGTATACAGAGTATTTGCACAGAAAATACATGTTTACTGTACTCTTCAACTGGATGTTTTTAAGATAATTACTTGTTAGTTTTTCTTGTTTCAATAAACATGTAGAGTATTTGACAAAATCACGGCACAAATAATGTGTACTGATGGCATATTTTGTGTTGACTGTCCAATAGGAGCCTGTTAAGGCAGAGGAAGGAAGAGACATGGCCAATCGGATTGGAGCATTTGGTTACATGGAGTGCTCAGCCAAAACAAAAGATGGCGTTCGGGAGGTGTTTGAAATGGCCACTAGAGCGGCGCTGCAGGCACGCAGGGGAAAGAAGAGCAACAAATGCAGTCTGCTGTGAATACTCGCCATTGGACTCTGTGCCTGTACTGGGGCTCAAAAAGAGTGTGTGTGAGGGGCACACTCCTATTTACACAGTCATACCCCCCCCCCTCACGTTCGCCAAATGCTTTTGGGAAAGAGATCCCACAAAAAAAGCTTTGTTTTGTCTCTTTTTTCCCCCTTTGGTCTTATTTTTAGTCATGGAGATGTTTATCAGTATTTAAGAGAACTTGGACAAATGGGACTTTTTTTTGATGCTTTACCTGAATTTGTGGTATCACTCAAGCTTGCCCATCTGCCAAATGCTGTCATGTGACCCTGTGGGCTGATTGGAGAGGTGTGATCCTGTGAGCTGCCAATCAACACTTTAGCCCATCCCTCATATGCTGGGCTTTTTTTCTGCAACATGAAACAGGGCTGAACTTGATTGTTTCTGTATGTATGAATAATTTTAAGATTTTCTTTTAGATCAGGCCAAGTTTGGGATTTTAGAACAAAAGTACAAAATAGCTATTTTAAAGCAAAAAAGGGGCATGGGGTGGGTGGGGGGTTGATATGTATACATACCTGTACATATAAACGTGTGTATTTATATGTACACACATTCAGGACTGGAAACCGTATTTGTAAACTAGACTTGGTAATCTTGTGTAATAAAAGATGTTCTATAAGGAGCAACTCTGTGTTTGCGTGCGTGCGTGCGTGTGCCTGTGTGAGTGTGAGAGAGAATGATCAGGTTCATGTGTAAACCTTCACAAACTAGCAGAATGTAAATGATGCGAGCAGAAAAATACCATTTGTTTCCCCTTCCTTTTTGTAAGTAGTGCATTAAAACAATACACTTCTGTTGTTTACTCTTTACAGACCTGCTATTCATAAAGTGTAGACATTTTCAAGAATGTTCACACTTCTCTTTTTTTCATGAAATAAAAAATGATAATCAGAGACATCAATAGACTCTGTGCACATTTACTCCCTGTCTGCTAAAGCATAGTATTTGCCCTAACAAACTGCTACTGGTAGTAGCAAACTATTTGTTACATATCTGTTAACTGTCAATCACAAATAATTATAGTATATACATATAAAACTATAGTAAATGTAATGTTTTAGTACATTATATTACAACATAACATTTTAGGTATGAAATCAAGCAGCTTTAAATACCTTAAGAGCAATTGTGAATTGCATCAATATCGACTTTGTCATGTTGTGACATCCTCAAGATGTAATTTTTATGTTTAATTTACTCATAATTTCCAAACATTGAGCTCCACTGGAAGTTACGATGATCACTGAGACTAATTGAAGAAGCAATTATGCATAGAGTTCATAGGTCATCTGTCAACTTCCAGATGGACAAAAACTACCATAGAATTCATCATATTAATAGATTATTCGTGAATGATGACATTTTGGTCCATTCCTCACACAAAACTAATGTATGACTTGAATTTAACAGTTGAATGGGCTTCTTTTATGGTGCATTTTTATGGTCACTCTATGATTTTATTGTATGTAACCCGAGTACATTGTTCAAAATTTCTGTTTTACAGAAGAAAGTCATATTTTAAATGACATGAAGATGAGTAAAATACAGTTTTAATTTTTGCCCAAACTATTCCCTTTTATGCTGTTTCATTAATGTTGAGATCACCAAACATTGTACACATGCACACAATATACAGAACTCAAGTCAGTTCCTAGTGTAAAATCAGAATATGTAAAACATCAACAAATGTAAATTGGTGACATTTCATCATCTGTTCATAGAATATATCTGGGAAATGAGCTTTAAAGGGGGTCATGATGAAGACTTAATAGGTGACAAGAGAGTTCCTTCACAGGACTGGAATGAAAAAGTTTTAACAGAAGTGGAAATCCTGCTTTCATTTTGTCAGTGAACAGTATGTTCTGTTTTTACACTGATGACTAAGCCTCTGCTCTCCAGCTAATGTTGAGAGTGCTTTCTGAATCAAAATTTAGTGAAGAGGAGCTGGAATTATTTCGAGTTGCCACCCACTGGATAATCCGGGATTCAGAACAGCACGATGAAATTCTCCAAACCATCTTTACCAATATGTTTAATGACAGTGTAGTGGATAATTCTCGGATATTGTGCAATACAACACAGCCAGCTTTTATTTAACTGAAGAGGGGAAAAAACGTGTCTTGTTGAGGGAGGAAGGAAGGAAATAGTCACGCAGCCCCCACCCCCAGCGGGTAACACCCAGACCCGGGCTGGCTGAAAAACTCAACAACTTGCCATTTCTGCCTTTCTTGTGAAAGACTGCGCCGTGACGCGGGACCGAGAGAAAACGGGCCGCCGCCCTTTCGCAATCTCTCTCTCCCTCTCTTTCTCTCGGTCTCTCGGAGAGTTTCATCCTTCCCCGCTACTGCTGCGTAAGTGCGGCGAGCCTAGCTCAAACACCGGCCTTTATATATGCGCCTATTTTTAGCCCCAGCGCGTGAAGCTATTTTTAACCAATATGAGCTCATCGCCTTCCTGCTTATCCAATCAGAGCACAGAGGTGAGCACGTGTGTGGGCGGGAAGCACAGAGAGAGAGAGAGAGAGATGAATAAACGGACAGCTGATGGAAACCGGCCTGGCAGCACGGGAGCGCGCAATGACAATTTGAAATAAAAAATAACATAAAATGAAATAATACATTATTAAACGACACATTATTATATTATACAATTAATATAATTTAAATACTAACAATTATCATTTCAAAAACACAATGCAATGACAGTAATAAAATAGCAATAAAACATTTTATTAAGAAGGCTTAGGTCCTTCAACATATGCATTATGCGCTTCCACAGTACCATAACATATGATGTTCTATCGGTTTGTGGTAGAGAGCGCTGTTTCTGTGCAGTGGTGTGCTGGCGAAACAGCCTCAAAGGGGAAGAGAAAATGCTGAGGAAGGCAGGCTCTGTCCTGGGGACTAAACTGAACTCGCTGAAGGTGGTGACCAAGAGGAAGATGCAGTTCAAATTCTTAAACATCATGAATAAACCCTCACATCCATTACAGTACGATACATCATCACATCCAATATAGTAAGAGCACATTCACTTATACTGCATTCATTTATTGTTTGTTTGTGTGATTACAATATATATGTTGTGTACAACAACTGTACTGTAAATTACACTGTGGGGATTAACTCCCACCCCCACCCCTCCAAAAAATCAAAACACAAGTGACTAAAATATAAACTTTTTAACTGATCAACTGTTTTTAAATCACAAAAACTAGATTTATACAACACCGACACCTGGTGGCCAGTCATCATTACAGTCATCATGGATGCTCTTAACTGTTAATGTTAAATTAAGTATATTAGTTTGTACTGCATATTTAGTGGTATTCTCATTTAAATGATAGATAGGCCTACTGCTCAATCCAGCTGTATAGTGACGATCACCTTTTTTCTGAATTCTTACACTAAGAAAACACAAAACTATTAAATAATCTTTTGGACTTCGCGATACTTCCGTCGTAAATGAATGGTAATCATTAAGCACTAATGACAGAAGCTCGGGGGGAAAAAAATAAAGATTTTTTTTTAACAGTCTGTGGACACGGATAAGAGGGCATTTAAATTTGACGGCTGTACTGATGTTTGCTAAGGTATTTTAGCTAGCTATCATAGACAATTTAACCTGGATGCAGATGAATAGGCCTATATAAAATTATATAAAACAGTTAATATTGTAATGTTGTTGCTCTATTTGTGTGATTTTGCTCTATTTGTGTGCACGTTAATATACAAGTAGGATAACCATTTCAACTCAAATCAGTATTTTATGTCCATGTATTTATTAAGTAGCCGTGAAATAAGCGGAATAAAGTACAGTTTACCAGTCATTATCACAAAATAAACCCCTTTAGGATAATACAAGCCCCCTCGGTGTAATCTGTACAGGGTTTAAGTGAACTGTGGCGTCTTGTTTGAGAATTTTCTTAATTTTACTTGTAATGAGGGGTGGTGCATTAAACAATAATCCTCGTTTAGTCGCTAGAGGGCGCCAACTCCACACAGTTGCTTCTCTGATGAGCTCAGTGATATTTTCATGTAGTAAAGAACTATGATCCTTTAGAGAGAGAGAGAGAGAGTGAGTGCGTGTGTGTGTGTGAGTGTGCTGTGAGGGGGCAATGGGGGTTTTCATTCTCATTTTCTTATTCTTTTGATCTTTTGGTAATTGTTTATGTGACCTGATTCAGCTACCATTCATTCTGATTGCTGTTAGATTTAATTGGAGTGTGTGCACATAAACAAGACAGTGAGGGTGAGAGATGAAAAGAGAGAAAACCAACATGAGAAAACCAAAATTTCAACAGCCATTAAGCAACTGAATCCTAAGAGAGAGTCACATTCAGCAGCTGTCTTATTCTTAAAAAAAGATATACACAGAGAGGGAGGGAGGGAGAGATGGATAGAAAGAAAGAGAGAGCGAGAGAGGGGTGGGCACAATTGGGACAGTTCCCTCCTTCCCAGCAGGGGAGTGTTTGAAAGAAAGGAGTGAATGATAAGAGACGACTGAAGGAGAGAGAGAGATCAGAAAGAGTTAAAAGATGCAGAGAGATGGAGAGGGCAAGACAATAACAGAGTGAACAAAACGAAGATAAATTCAGCCGGCAATATTATAAACACAGAAGACAGACCAAGAGAGGATTCTGCAGCAACACTGACCTGAGCAGGATTATATTACGCTGCACTGCACACACAAACACACACTTACGCAGAGGTGTGTGATGCTGACATCAGGTAGACACCATTTGTGTGTGTGATATTTCTGAGCAGAGCACGCAGAGAGAGAGAGTGTGTGTGTGTGTGTTTACTCCGTACTAGAGTCGCATAGTGTGTGTGTGTGTGTGTGTGTGTTTGTGTGTGTGTCAGACAGCCATGAGCAGGATGCTGGCTCTCTTCTGCTTAATTTCACTGGCGGCACCTCTAACGGACGCATGGAGACCATCACAACCACGACTGCACTTCCAACACTCAGGTGAGGCAACTGACTTTCCATTGACTTTTCTGTTGATATATAGGTGTTTTCAATCTCCTAACATTATTTGGTATGTTTATTATGACATTTTCCTCCTACAATGTAAATGATTTCAGGTTGTATTATTATTATTATTAATATTATTTTAAAAGAATATAATTTTTGAATAATTAAGAAGACTGGAGTCATTCTGACTTGAGTCAATTATGTTACCATTATTAATTTAATTAAAGTTCTGTTAGTCTGCATAGTTTATAAGACAACACTCAGGTGAAACTGACTTTCCATAAACTTCTATTGTTTTTCTATTCTATTAAACCTTTCTGCATTGATTCTTTCAACCCAGAATAAATTATTTAGTATGTTTATTAAACTATTTTCTTCCCACATTGTGGATGATTTCAGGTTTTACTATCCTTGTAGACCACAATCAAACAAACATTCATTCTTTCTTTGCTCCATGCACAAACGCTTTCTCTCTTTTTAACCCAATCGCAATCAGCCGTGGTTCGACAGGGGTATATCATGTGTGACATTGTGTAGACTGAAACTGGTTGTGTGTTTCTCCATGACCTAGAAAACCCTGCACAGATACATTTGTTGGTCTGTCTCACCCTTCTGCATATCAGAGACAACTGAGAGTGAATGTGAGAGAAAATAGAGCGTGTGTGTGTGTGTGTGTGAAATGTTTGTGTTTAGAAGGTTTTAGGGGTACATATCTTAATCAATCTGTGAACAGCTGTATGAATGTGTGTGTTGTGTTTACTTGGATCTCTTAATTACCCAATTAGCCTTTCATTCACGCAGACTCCCCAAGGGTAGAGCATAAGTGTGTGTTTGTGTAAGGGAACGGCTGGTGGTTGATTATTATCCAGCTCATTTTGGCTTGATTTCCCTGATGAGATGATAAATGACAGCTCTTGAGTAGGACACACACACACTGAGAATTGTGTGCCACTGGATATAAGTGAAATTAGATACCCAGTAATATGTCCAGCAGATCTATAAAATGTATTTTCCAGCTGGTCGGTTTTGATTGGTCACTTTGCAGTTGATTGGCCTTCAGTAGGTGTGATTATAACTAACACGAGCATCAATCAATTATGCACTCTAACCTCTACCAAGAGTGTGTGTCTGTGTGCATTTGAGTGCTATAATTATGATGTATACTCATATTCAGCCCAGGTCATAGGTCATGGTTAGTAGGTCTGACTGACGGAGAGTTGAGAAATTCCAGAACACAGCAGTGTGTGTTCACCAGTTTATTTTAGCTGTCTGTGTGTTTATGCATGAGCCTTGTGTTCTTCCGTCACAGACTTATAGTCGCACCTGTTAACATTTCTACCACACGAACATGCCAGCTGGTGGATTGAGAAGTAATAGCTGATAACTCAATCTGCACAGGAAGTGTGGACTGTTTGTTCTTATCTGCCTGTAGGCTAGCACTATGGGAAAAGTTGTGCCCAAGAAAATACACCTTAACATACCTCCATTCACACTTGTGGTAGAAGAGGTGTGTGTGCTTGTCAACAGGTTTTTGGAATCCCATTTTACACAATACACATTACATTTGATGCCCATTTTAATTCAGTTTGATTCAATTCAATTTAATGTTCAATTTGGTTACTTATGAAAAGAATCTCTTTCAGTGAATGCATTGTTATGTTAGTATTATCTATATATACTACAGTATTTATTAATATTTTTAATTCGTTTTAATATTTATATATTTTCATTTTGTTTGTTTTTTTTTTGCAATTTTGTTGTCATTTTGATTATTTTTTATACTTCTGTTTTCTTTAACATATTGATTTCAGTTTTAATTTGAGTAATGTTAATACTTAAACGTATTTTAGTTATAAAGGCAACATGTCAAATTTAATGCTTTTCATCTAATATTTGCATTTTATTTTTATTTATCTTTATTCCAAATAACGAAAACGATTTGTAACAGTTTTAGTTTTGGCTAACAACAAGTGTTTCTGTGCCATATACAGGTGCTGGTCATATAATTAGAATATCATCAAAAAGTTGATTTATTTCACTAATTCCATTCAAAAAGTGAAACTTGTATATTATATTCATTCATTACACACAGACTGATATATTTCAAATGTTTATTTCTTTTAATTTTGATGATTAGAGCTTACAGCTCATGAAAGTTAAAAAATCAGTATCTCAAAATATTAGAATATTTACATTTGAGTTTGAACAAATGGCCATCCCTACAGTATAAATTCTGTGTATCTCTTGTTCTTTGAAACCACAATAATGGGGAAGACTGCTGACTTGGCAATGATCCAGAAGACGAACATTGACGCCCTCCACAAAGACGGTAAGTCATAGAAGGTCATTACTGAAAGGTGTGGCTGTTTACAGAGTGCTGTATCAAAGCATATTAAATGCAAAGTTGACTGGAAGGAAGAATTTGGGTAGGAAAAGCAACAGGCAACAAGCAACAGGGATGACCGCAAGCTTGAGAATACAGTCAAGCAAAGCCGATTCAAACACTTGTGAGACCTTCACAAGGAGAGAACTGAAGCTGGAGTCAGTGCATCAAGAGTCACCACGCTCAGACGTCTTCAGGAAAAGGGCTACCAAGCCACTTCTGAACCAGAGACAACGTCAGAAGCATCTTAACTGGGCTGTGGAGAAAAAGAACTGGACTGTTGCTCAGTGGTCCAAAGTCCTCTTTTCAGATGAAAGTAAATTTTACATTTAATTTGGAAATCAAGGTCCCAGAGTCTGAAGGAAGAGTGGAGAGGCACAGAATCCATGTTGCTTGAAGTCCAGTGTGAAGTTTCCACAGTCAGTGATGATTTGGGCTGCCATGTCATCTGCTGGTGTTGGTCCACTGTGTTTTCTGAAGTCCACAGTCAACGCAGCCATCTACCAGGAAATTTTAGAGCACTTCATGCTTCCTTCTGTTGACAAGCTTTATGGAGATGCTGATTTCATTTTCCAGCAGGACTTGGCACCTGCCCACACTGCCAAAAGTACCAAAAGCTGGTTCAATGACCATAGTGTTACTGTGCTTGATTGGCCAGCAAATTCGCCTGACCTGAACCCCATAGACAATCTATGGGGTATTGTCAAGAGGAAGATGAGAGACACCAGACCCAACAATGCAGAAGAGCTGAAGGCCACTATCAGAGCAACCTGGGCTCTCATAACACCTGAGCAGTGCCACAGACTGATCGACTCCATGCCACGCCGCATTGCTGCAGTAATTCAGGCAAAAGGAGCCCCAACTAAGTATTGAGTGCTGTACATGCTCATACGTTTCATTTTCATACTTTTCAGTTGGCCAAGATTTCTAAAAATCCTTTCTTTGTATTGGTCTTAAGTAATATTACAATATTTTGAGATACTGATTTTTGACTTTCATGAGCTGTAAGCTCTAATCATCAAAATTAAAAGAAATAAACATTTGACATATATGAGTCTGTGTGTAATGAATGAATATAATATACAAGTTTCACTTTTTGAATGGAATTAGTGAAATAAACCAACTTTTTGATGATATTCTAATTATATGACCAGCACCTGTAGTGTTTCAGACTGATTCAAACAGTACCTCGTAATTATTCTTGAAAAGAACAGAGTCGAAAGAGTCATTTGTTGACGAAGCGAAATGCAGCAGTAGCGTCTGGTCTGTTTCTGAGTGCAGTCTGCGATTTCGTTGTCAGTTGTTGTTTTTAATCACACTAAATACAGACCGGAAACTCACATTCACAGTAAATTTGATTTATTTTCAGAAAACATTCGAAAACAGAAAAAATTCGAAAATTTTCAGAAAACATGACACCTACAGGACAGGATCACAAGATCGATCTTGGGGTTTTAATCGATATCGGTATCCATAAAATTAAGATTGTGACTAATCGTAAACACGATTTGTACCAGTTTTAACCTATTCGTTGTTGCTATGCGTTCTTGCACTCATGTGTATGTTTATGAATAAGTTAACTAATGTTTCTTAGCTGTGTCACACGCCACATATTTGCACTAATTGAGTAATTCCACAGTCTCTCTCATGATTGAGGTAATCTAATGTTCAGATACACGCTCACAGCTTGATTGTGGTTAAATATACAGCACTAGGTCTGTATGTGGCTAAATATACCCTCAGCTGGTCATAGAATGATGGACAGAAGGGTTTGTGACTCACTGTGTGTTCGTGTGTGTGTGTGTGTGTAAGATTGTAAAATGACAGTTGTACTAATTGTGTAAGACCATCAGAATGTCTCACTGTTTGTCTAATTTAGTTTATGGCTAAAAAGGTCATCATGAGTCAAACTGATTACAGTCTGGGGCTACCAGGTTCTAGACCACCTAGTCATGAAAGCTCCCTTACTTCCTGTTAAACACACTCGAGACAGGTGGAATACCAGCCCGTAATCCATCAGAGTGATTTTAGCACACAGGCACACATACACACCCTTGTTACCACAGAAACTGCCCCCAAGAAAGAGGGCAATGGTGCCACTAAGAAAGAGCCAGGAATGCATGTGTGAGGTTTCAGGCTGTGACAGATTGTGTGTGCATGTCCCTCATGACAGCTGAAATTTTGTAGTGTGTGGGTGAGTGAGACTATATTTTAATAGAGTGATATAGATGTAAACCTATAGAACATCCAATATAATATTTGCATTTTTTTTTTTTTTTGTATTACAATATTATCTGCTGCACTCTCACTGTAATTAATTGATTTCCTATGATTCTCAAGGCATGTTTTCAATCTTTTTGTCTATTCATCTATTCATCTCGCGTTATTTTATCTCTGTCTGTCTGTCTCATCAGCTGTTCATATTTTTGAACAGGTTATTCTGCCCAAAGGTGAGTCTGTCTGGTCAACATATGAGTTTATTTGAGTTCATTGTGTTTAGGAAAAGTACAGTGTTACTCTGGTGGACAGCTTTAAATGTAATTAAAGAAATAGTTTACCCACGAAAATAAACATTCTATCATCATTTACTCATCCTCATGTTGTTTCAACTCTGTGGCTTGGCTTTATGTCTTCCATGGAGCACAAAGGAGATGTTTTGGTTGCGTCTGGAGCTTTAAGGTTTTAAAAAGGATGCAAAAGTGAAAGAGTGCATCTGAATGATGCAGTATATTCCAAGTCATATAATAGCTTTGTGTAAGAAAAAGAGGTCAAATTTAAGTCATTATTCACTGATTTTCTTCTCCTCCATGCAGCGGGCTTCTTAATTAATGGAACTGGAACACTGAGCCATTGAGTTTTCAGTTATTTCCACTGAATGCTAATTTAAAATTCAGTCTGTTCCTCAAATAAAGCTGTCGTACAACTTCAGAAGACTTGGGATATAGCACATGAGTTGTAGATTTGAGATTTTATGATACGGTAATTTTAGATCTTGACAGCCTCATTCATTGTAATTATATTGTAAAAACTGACCAGGATATTCTTCAGAAATTCACCCTCTGTTGCGTGGCAGAAAGAAACTCTCATTCTCTGTTTTTTCCTTTCCCTATGAAAAACAATAAAGCTGAATTGCATTTTCTTTATTGGCCTGTCAGAAATAAAGGATTTGTGATGGAAAACAGCAATGCCACATATTTGCCGAATTTAGCCGCGAGTGTCTACTCATAACAGAAATGTATGAAATAATCTGTTCACTTTCTCTCTGTCTCTCTGTCTCAGAGCTGGTGCGGAGCGGCAGGCTCATGTCTCTCTCTGTGCCTGCTGGGGATCTGAACTCTCTGCTGCCAGATGAAGATGGTCGTCGTCTTTACATCGGCATGAAAGACCATCTGCTGTCCGCCAGCCTGGATGATATTACTCAAACCCCCCGCAAGGTATGCACACACCCAAACACACAGGCTCGCATGTATTCCTCATATTCTTAAATAAGGGAAATTCTGTCATTATGTTCTCTCTTATTTATGTGTAACACAAAAGGAGAAGTTTAACAAAATGTTAATGCTGCTCTTTTCCATACAATGAAAGTGTGGGCTGTCAAGCTCAGAACATTAAAAATCACAAATTTGTCCCAGGCTAAAAAACATTTTCCATTCGCATTGAAATTGAAAAACACAATTTGTGTATGATTGGTTTTCAAACAAACTTTTGTTGCCTGCTGTCAGTGTATTTGTGAAAGTTTGTGTGAACAAGTGTGTGTGTGAGCCCATCCCTGCTTGTCTGCATAACTTAGTGTGTATTCATAATGATTTCATCTGAGTAATGCCAGGGTGGCATTCAACTGTGATTCCTCACATGCTACATGATGAAATCAGCATAATCAACATTTAATATGACTAAGAGGAGCTTTTATGCACACTTGTGCACCAGATTAGATTCACATCTGTGTGTGTCTATGTGTGCTATATTTCAGATTTACTGGCCTGCAAGCCCAGATTGGATCCAGAACTGCATCATGGCTGGAAAAAACCTGCAGGTAAAACATCATTTTAAAAAACGCAGCTTATTTAGACAGCTGTTCTTGAACTGTTTAATTACAAACAAAATCAATTCAATCCTCACCGTGATAGTTTTCTTTTTATGTCACAGACGGACTGTGCAAACTTCCTGCGTGTGTTAGAGCTGTATAACCAAACACATCTTTACGCCTGTGGGACTGGAGCATTCAACCCTCGCTGTGCCTTCATCCCCACCAACCTCTTCCTCAGGGTAAAGGACTACATTTCCCAGCATGCATCTTTTTCACATAAACTCTTCCTTTTGCATAATGTAGTATGCTGTGCATTCATCTTGTAGTTTTTAAATAAAAAGTGATTAAATATTATTTATTAAAATAATAAAAATTAAAAAGAAACAATTCTTAATAAAACAAAAAGTGTTTTTCATACATATCTATACAAGTAAAAGTAAAACAAAATCAAATTAATTAAAACATTCTTAATTATTTAAATGAAACTAAAAGGTGTTACATATCCAAACAGAAAAAAATAAATATAATTTATTAAAATAATTAAAGTATACTTAGATTTTTAATTCAAATTAAAAAAAGTTTCATACATAACAAAAAATATTTTATTGAGATAATTAAAATAATTAATAAAAAATAATAATTAATTTTTTTTTTTTATTAGTAACATAAAAAAGTTTCATACAGACCGAGACATCCTTAAAGGATTAATTTGTATAAGCAAAAATAAACAATTTGAACTGTAAATAATGTAATGGGAATTTCAGGCCGAGGAACAAATGCTGCAGTATGAAGACACTGAATCAGGGAAGGGAAAATGTCCTTATGACCCTCACCAGAGAACAGCTACCGCTATCATAGGTAAGACAGCATGTTTATAGTTTGTGTGTAATTTATCTGTTTGTGTGAGAACATGCCAGTGTAACTCTGATCGAAATCTTCGTGCATGTTTGCTCAGACGGAGAGCTGTTCGCTGGCATCTCATCTGACTTTCTAAGTCATGATACCGCTTTTATTCGGAGTCTGGGGGAGCGACATGCGATTCGCACTGAACAATACGACTCTACATGGCTGCAAGGTGATATATGTGCATGTGCATCCACACTTACACTCACACTCACAAAAACACACTCACCAAGTTGTTGACAGCAATTAAGGATGCACTGTGCTCTATCAGTTAAACACAAGAAAATGCTACCATATTGTTTACACAATAACAGATGTATGTGTTAGTTAACTGTATTTTTGTCTCTCAGGCGCTGAATTTGTACATGTAGCAGCGATGTCAGAGAGTGATAATGAGGAGGATGATAAGGTGTACGTGTTCTTTACTGAGCGTGCCCAGGAAGCAGAGGGGGCTACTGGGAAGGTCCTCTATTCTAGAGTCGCCCGCGTCTGCAAGGTATCTAGTGTGTTCCTACGTGCCTAACCGCACTTGTGTGGCTCCTGTGCCTGTATGACCACCTCTGTGAATCTGATAGGATGTGCTGGGTGATATATCTCTGACTGTTCCTCTGGTGGATCTCGGTCATTTTCATATGAAATAGTAACATAATTATATAATATATACTTACGGATTTTATTAAAATGCAAAAGTGTTACATACAGATCCAAACAGAAATAAAGATAAACGTAATATTAGTAAAATGTATTAATATTATTATTACAATAAAAGTATATTTATTACAATAAAAAATGTTTCATACAAATCTAAACAGAAATAAAACAATATGTGACCCTGGATCACAAAACCAGTCTTAAGTCGCTGGGGTATATTTGTAGCAATAGCCAAAAATACACTGTATGGGTCAAAATGATTGATTTTACTTTTATGCCAAAAATCATTAGTATATTAAGTAAAGATCATATTCCATGAAGATATTTAGTAAATTTACTACTGTAAATATATCAAAACGTCGTTTTTGATTAGTAATATGCATTGCTAAGAATTCATTTAGACAACTTTAAAGGAGATTTTCTCAATATTTAGATTTTTTTGCACCCTCAGATTCCAGATTTTCAGATATTCCAGAAGCTTATTTATTCAGCTTTCAGATGATGTATAAAAATTGACGCTTAAGACTGGTTTTGTGGTCCAGGGTCACATATAGTATTTTCTTGAAGTAATTATAATACAATTAATTTTCAGTGAAATAAAAAGTGTTCCAAACAGAAGATCCCAAGCAGAAATAAAATGAAATATTATTTCATTTAAATTTTTGTCTGGTGGATTTTGTGTCATTTTGCTATCACAAAAAAATTATTTATATACTTACAAAAGTACTGTAGTGGTACCATGGTAAAGGGATGGTATCAGATGGTAATACCTTTTGTGTATGTCATTGAATATAATGATTACCATATACATTTAATAGGGTATTTACATCTACATCAAAGAACGTGCCCAAAAACACAGTATTAACCTAGTACATGTCTAAAAATCATGGTATTAGCATAGTATATATCCAAAAACATGGTATTAGGAGGGCACATGTCCAAAAAAACTCTGGATTAGCAGGGACAAGTCCAAAAAAGCATGTTACATCTCAAAAACATGATGTAGTGTGGTATGTAGTACTACATCGGTGTGTTTATATCTCTTTCTCTCTTCTTCAGAATGATATTGGTGGTCAGCGTAGTTTGGTTCATAAATGGAGCACCTTTCAGAAAGCTCGTATTGTTTGCTCCGTACCAGGACCCGACGGCATACAGACACACTTTGACAAACTCCGTGAGTAATACACACACCTTCAGATAAATGTCTCACACACACACACACACACACACACACACACAAAAACATTTCACTCCCTCTTGATTACCTAATCAAAGTTGAAACAACTCTCTCAATTTAAAATAAGGCTTTGAGATAACCTTGTACATGTTGTAGAATATAATTTATGCTGTTGATGCTGTGTGTGTGTGTCATATGCCCAAACTTCCCTGATTTATGGAACAAAGTTTATCAGTAGACTCACACACACATCACCACACACAGACTCAGACAGAAACCGGTTTCTTATCAATCAGTCTGTGTAAACAAAGACCTCGCATAGAATAAACAATTCTTGAATCCTCATTCTGACTGAAGTTTTACTGTAGTCTCATAATCATATATCTATAAGATATACACGTTACAGCACATACAGTACGTTGAAATGTTCATCTCAGTTATCAGTGACAACTACACTGAAGATAGCACGTCCCCTAAACTATTCCACCCAAATATGATATAAAACAAGCAATAATCAGAAATCAAGAATGGGTTCCATATCTGGTTGCTACTTTATCAAATCTACAAGCGGCTCTGAAAGGAACTATTCATTGACCAGCGCCATGGCAATCTTTAAACAGCTGAGTTTATGTAATTTGTTTAACTGCGTGCATGTTCAGTTATGTTCAAGTGTTAGGGACTTGTGAAATGTGTTTATTTCTTGGCCTGCCAAAGTATTTAGAACATCTGAAACTGCTTTCTTCTGATTGGTTAACACTTTACTGTTTTCTTGTGACTGTAAAAAAATTTCTGATGATTATATAATGTAAGCATGCTGTAATGTGAATATGCATCTTAGCTGCCCTATGGTGGTAATCTATAAGAATTCTCTTCTCTGTCTTGTTTACATTGTGCTCCATGGCCTCTAAAGCACTACATCTCCCATAATCTCCCCCTGCATCAGGGACCCTCATCTTGCCATAGTTATGATGGGCCAGACCACACTGCAGTCAGTGAATGTTAATCAGGAATAGCGAGTTTATAGACTATATAAAGAAACGTGCATAAACTGACGATATGATGAGTCAGATATAAGTTGAGAACTGCCAGGTTGCTTGAAGAGTTAGAATTGTAAGTTATTGAGAAATATGGAACAGATGAATCTTAGGTCTTTAAGAAAAAATTGACTGGCGTGTGTTTTGGTATGCAAGATTGAAGGTGCTCCAAAATGCGTCACGGTCTGGTGCAAATAAGTTTAGATAATGTCTGTGTGTGTGGAGGTGATGCTGCCAGTTTCTGTGGCTGTGATTTTGAAGCTGAACTGAATTAGTGTATGATATGTTTTGGATTTTAAATAATGTACAGTTGATTCACTGAGTTGGTGTGTTTATTAGCTGAAATTAGCCTTGTGTTTATGTGTGTACATGTACAGTACCGATCAAAAGTTTGGAGTTGGTAAGATTTTTGATTTAAAATAAATAGTAAAAACTGCAATATTGCGAAATATTATCACAATTTAAAGTAACTGTTTTCTATTTGTATATATTTTTTAAATATAATTATTCCTGTGATGGGAAGGCGAATTTTCAACAGCCATTACTCCAGTCTTCAAAGCTATGTTTCCATCCACCTATTTTTATGCGCATTTTGGAATATTGCATAAAAAAAAGCCATGACTTTGCACGATGGGACAGGATAACTTGACTAAACAGTGGATCGATCTCATTGCACAGCATCCGAAATGTTGTTTTGGTTTTTCTGTAATGCCTGAGCAAAGTCTTTCATCCAAACATTTTTGTATAATTGTATTAAACGACTGTGTTCCCAAACAGCAGGCATCTACCTCTGAAAAAAATTACCATTAATTGTGTTTCGTCTGCTTGCTCTGAGGCGCAAGTAATTTATTACATATGAAAATGACTATATTAAGTGGCTTCTCCTAATTTTCTTAGTGATATATAGTTTATCAAGAAATGACGATTTTGTACTCTTTGACCTGCTGGATGGAAACAATGCTTTATTCGCAAATGTTTTATGCGATATTCCAGTTTTGCGCATAAGTTAAATTCGAAACATAGCTAGTCTCTCATGATCCTTCAGAAATCCTTCTAATGTGCTTTTGATGGAGAGAGGGACAATTGGTCTTTACATACATATTGGCTCTAAACAGTTTAATGTTATATATTTCAACATCGATTAATAGAAAACACTAATTAACAACTAATGAGTACTTTAGGAATTTATTCCTTATGGTTATATACAGAAGTTTTATCACAAAGTGACCTAATTTTCTTGAGTTCACCCTGAATGTTTTACATTTTTGAACCACATGATGATAAATATATCTTACAATGAGTGCACAAGTGCATGTGCCATTTGTCTTGGTGGTCTGCTGAATGTTTTGAAGGCCGCCAGTATCTGTGTGTGTGCATTTTCACGTCTACGTTGGCACCCCCATCCTGTTTCCACATAATCTACTGGCTACCTCAGGATGAGGATGAGGGAGGAGAGCAGAGAGCAGTAGAGTCGGAGGTTAGGAGGGATAAGGACGGATAGGGGCAGGATAGAGAAGTGTCAACAAGTGCAGGGCAGACAAAACTATCTGCCCTCAAGGAGAACAAAAGCTTTTGTTGGATGAAATTGACACAACTATAGCATCCCTGCAAAAGTGAAAGAGAAGAGCCAGGGAATAGGGGGGTAGTGAAAACAATTTGAAAGAGAGGGAGGAGAGGTTGAACAGAAATGAGGGATAGTAATGGGATTGAGAGGGAAAGAGGGAGTGTGAATGCTTAATTAAAGGGATTCTTTTGGTTTGTGTGTTAAATATGAGGGGAAAACGGAGTGTTGTGTTTATGTGTGCGGTTTTAGTCCAGAGCTGTCTGTAATTTCAACCATTTTATAGTACTGATCTAGTTTATGTTCTCAGTTTTTAACAGTTTATGAGAGTCAGTAAATCTATCTCATGTTTCAAAAGCGTGTCCACGGTAATGTGAATGTTTAACACTGTGGTTTCCAACTGGTGGGTTGTGCCCCATATCTTAAATTGTTGTCAAGGGCTGTGTGTTTGATCAAACTCGCTAAGATATTTTAATGCTCACTAAAGCTGCATTTATTTGAACAAAATTGCAGTACTGATAGAGATCTTTCAGAAATCAATCTAATATGCTGTTTTGGTGCTCAAATAACATTCCTTATTATCAGTGTTGAAACCAGCTGTTTAATATTTTTGTCAAAACAGTAACACTTTTTTTTTTTTTTTTTTTGTAGCAAGTGTCCTTGCTAAATACATACATTAATTTCTTTTAAAAAGCAGTCTTACTGACCCCACTCTTGCAAATTATTTGGCCTATGAAGTTCATGGTCATTTTCATGTTACATTTTTGTTTACTTTAAAAGTTAACATTTTTGTATTGTTTTTTTGCCATCACTTATTGTCCAGTGTAAAATTTGGGTCCTGAAGCAAAATCAGAAGCAGAACCACTATCTTAATGTGTGTGCGTGTGTATTTGATTTGATAAGGCATTTGATCATATCTGATATGGCTGGAATGTGAGAATGCATAAATGAACTAGCATACCCCCAACAGCACAAGTTCATGTGTGTGTGTGTGTGTGTGTGTGTGTGTGTGTGTGTTTGTGAACAGAAATGAAACCACAAAAATGCTGCTTTACACACGTTTGTTTGTATGAGAAAGAGAGTGTGACCAGGTAGATATTCTTTTCATGAGTTTATACAGCCTTGAGAGGAAACTAGAGACCACACACACTCACTCTTTCTCATTTGCATTGATTGAAGCACAAAGCATGTTTAATATTCTAAACCTGTTTTCTGTTTTTCTGTAGAGGATATTTTCATTCAGCGTGGAAAGGACAAAAAGAACCCCTTCATCTATGGGCTCTTCACCACTACCAGGTGACTCTATAAAACTGACCTGGAATCAGAAGTAAAGAATCTTTCTTTAAAAACAATCCTTTGAGATTGTCCTTGAATCCTTTGAGATTAAAAGAGATGTTTAGCAGAATGTTGGTGCTGCTCTTTTCCATTAAAAAAACCTAAATGGTGGCTAGGGATTGTCAAGCTCCAAAAATGACAAAAATCACCATCAAATTAGTCTATATGACTTCCAGGTCTTCTAAAGCTATTTAAATGTCTTGAAATTTAAGCTGTTCTACATTGATAAATTTGAATAATAAATTAAGAAACTTTCAATTCAAAACAAAAGTTTTTAAAATAGCTGTAAAATCTTTTTGAAAGAAATTAATTTATTAATGTTATTCAGCAAGGATCAAAAGTGACAGCTAATCAGCATATTAGAATGATTTCTTAGAATTAGAATGATTTCAATTATGTGACACTGAAGACACATGCACACACACACACACACATTTGTTTTAAATGGCTGTTTTACACATGTGACTTTTAACCAATCATGAGTCACTAAATTTGAAAATTATGATTATGATTTTCAGTGAATAACAGAACAACTTACATTTCAGTCTGTTCTGCTCACAGAGTAATTGTTTGGCTTCAGAAGTCAAGTTACTACTGTAGTGGTACTTTTATGATGCTGTTTTGTCGTTTTTGGAGCTTGACGGCCTCTGGTCACCCTTCACTTTAATTGTATGGAAAAGAGCAATGAGCACATCATGACAGCCCTGTGTATGTGGTTAAGGGTGTGGATAAAATTGCAGTATTACTGAGTCATACTTTCCAGCTGGCCTAAGATGACATTAATGATGCACCCATGATGTTTAAAACACATTAGAAGTTGAACCAATTTTACATCAGCCATCTCAAATAGCATATGCCTTCATCTATCTTCGTGAAGTGTGCGTGTGTCTGCCTAAGGTTTTGGAAAGGGTTGCACAGGGTGTAGTGCACAATGAAGTATGGATATAGAAAAAGCTGTATGGAAAGAGTGACAGTGTTATTGCTCTCTGCTGAGCTGCTCCACTGAGTGTGTTAAATCTCTCAGAGACTCGTAAAGACTGTAGCTTTCACGGCAGACCCAGATTCAATTCAGTTCAGATCAGGTGACATTTTACCCTCACCGAGGAGTAACCTTACTGCCGACTGGCTTCACGCTTGAACTGAAGTGCCACTTTCATTTGTGCCACCAGAGCTTGGTTTTAATTGGATTTATGTCTGGTCAAAAGCATGTAGGTGGACTGAATAAGATGAATTCTGTTGTTTTGATACATTGTGATTGCTAGTTGATCCTGTCTACTTACAGTATATCTCTCGATCAATTAATAATTAATAATTTGTGTTTCTATTTCTATGTGTGTTTGTTTCCTCTGCCAACAGCAATGTCTTGAATGGATCCGCCGTGTGTGTTTACCGCATGCAGGACATTATTAGAGCTTTTAAAGGAAATTTCCTTCATAGGGAGGGTCAACAATACAGGTGGACAGAATATACAGGCAGAGTTCCCTATCCTAGACCTGGCACAGTGAGTGTTCCTATATGACAAGACAATTTTTTATTTTTATGATTATGGACTATTAAAATTCTAATCATTTTCTTTGATTATAATAAAAAGAAAAGACTAAAAACTAAAATCAATCAGGTGAAAATCAATAGCTGGACCATAATACTGAGTTTTCTGTCAATCTTCAGTGTCCCAGCAGCACATATGGAGGGTTCAAATCAACAAGGGAATATCCTGATGAGGTCATCTTCTTTAGCCGCACACATCCTTTAATGCAGGAAGTGGTACAACCTCTTGGAGGTCATCCTTTGCTCATCAGAGTGGGCGTGCCTTATAAACTGACCCGCCTCCTTGTGGACAGAGTGGAGGCGGTGGATGGACAATATGACGTTCTGTTCATTGGTACAGGTGTGTGTCTGTGATGAATACTTCAGTAAACTGTAGGTTTACTGAATTTTTGATAGACCTGTCCATCTAGTTTGTAAATATCACGTGTATTGTATGTGTGTATTCAGATTCTGGCCTGGTTCTGAAAGCGATTCACCTGCCTAAAGCCAACGGACAGAATCAGGAGATCACTCTGGAACAGCTGCAGGTTTTTAAGGTAAAATCTCCCCAGCTTTAACATTCCAGATTCATATGGATGAACTTTTGAGCTTGAAGCATTAACTGCTCATCTCCTGTCACTCTACAGAACAAGTCACCAATCACGGCCATGACGCTGTCCAAGAAAAAGGTACAATGTTCATCACTGGAAGCACACATACACAAACATATACATGTAAGATACACCAGCACACTTTTATAAACCTTCCCATCTTGTCGTCATGGCAACGTGAGAGGGTGGAAGATATTTAAGATGAAACTGTGAGTTTTCACACATTTGTTCCATGAAACACTCGCTGAAACCTGAAGATGTGGGATGGAACGAGCTCTGTAATTCTGGAGCTGTATATGAGAATGTGGTTTAGATGTATCGTTTCTGACCCAGTTTTCCTGCTTAATGAAAAAAAGCGATAAACAGTATCACAGCCCATATCAATGTGTCTGTGTGTGTGTGTTTCGCTTCCAGCAGTGGCTGTTTGCTGGATCAGCAGAGGGTGTGGTTCAATTGGGTCTGTTCCACTGCGATTTGTACGGCCAAGCCTGCGCTGAATGCTGTCTCGCTAGAGACCCATACTGCACCTGGGACGGCCACTCTTGCAGCCCTTACATGCCAACTGCACGCAGGTGACACACATCTCACACTTGTATGGGCAGCTTGTTTGATAGAATCCATTACATCAGCTGTTTTCTGTACACTGTAACTGGAAAGCATTGGTATTTGGTATATCTGAAATAAATCTGATCTGAAACATTCCTCCCTGTCTGCAGAAGAAACATTCGTCAGGTTAACGATGACGGCAACCCGCTGAACCAGTGTGTCAGACAGGGAGGTAAGAGACACTGACAACCAGGCATTTACTATTGCTAAACATCCTGCTTTGGAACAACACTGTCAATTTTGTTTTTGTTTAAATGTTTTTATGATTTCATTCATTGCTCATTAAATCTGGGTGGAAACTGAAAGGTTGAATAAACGTTCTACATTTGTTCCTTTAGAAAAACGCTTACAATTAATGTAAAATACTTAAATCTTAAAAATGCAGTGCTTGTGGTGTGAAATGCTGTGTGTATGTGCACAATACATTCAATTAAAAATCAAAATAATGATAATAATAAACGTGTGTATATATACTGTGTAAATATATATATATATATATATATATATATATATATATATATATATATATAATTCATTTTATTTGTAATTTTAATTGTAATTAATAATAAAAAATAATGTGAAATGCCACGTGTATGGCATATAATATTTCATAATAATTCATTAAAATAATTCATTAAAAAATACAATAAAATACATGATAATAATAATAATGATAAAATAATTTTATGTGAGAAATGCCATGTACATATGCAAATAGGCCAACAATTATTTAAAACTGTAATAATAATAATAATATGTGAAAAATGCCATGTACATATGCACATAGGCCAAGAATTAATTAAAACAGTAATAATAATAACAACAATAATAATAATAAAATATTATGTGAAAAAAGCCATGTACATGTGCACATAGGCCAACAATTATTTAAAACTATAATAATAATAATAATAAAATATTATTATGTGAGAAATGCCGTGTGCATGTGCACATATGCCAACAATTATTTAAAACTATAATAATAATAATAATTGTTGTTGTTGTCATTATTATTAAATTATTCATTTAAAATTTAAATGTAATTGACAGCCCTAATTCTTTCATTTAATTTATTTATTCATTTAATTTCACTTATTCTATACATTGTTATTCAGCTGGTCTTCAGGTGGATGCAGAGGAGAAGACACAAGTTGTTGCATTGGGTAATAGCACCTTTCTGGAGTGTCTACCCAAATCTCACCATGCCACGGTCACCTGGTTTAAAGACATCGGTGAGAACAGCTTGGAGCAACATAAGGTACATACACACTCATGCATGCACACTAAAAACATCATATTAAACAAACAAATATCAAGATGTCTCTAAATTTGAACCTTCTGTCTTCCAGGTCACATCTGGGGAGCAGCTGGTTGTCATTGACAGGGGCATCCTCATTCCCCGGGCTGAGCTCAATCATGGCGGCATTTATCATTGTCAGCTTGAAGAGCATGGATTCCGCTGGACAGCCGTTATTGTTCGTTTAATTGTGTGGAGCCCCACCCTGCGCTCCACCCTTGTCTCCGCCCAGCCATGGTACCAGGATGTGATGGCATTGATCAACCACAGCAAACTGGAGCGACACTGCAAAGAACTCAGTCAGCGTCACAACAACAAGGAATCAGGGAACCACAAGCATAACAAACAGGAGAGAAAGAGAGCAGACCGGCACAGAGGAGGGGGAGAGAAGGAGAAAGGAAGGGGGCGGAAGAACCGGAGCCGAATGCAGAGTTCAGCACAGAGGCTGCCGAGGAGTGCATAGACCGAATCACGAGTGTTTAAAAAGCTGCTCAAAACAATATAATACACAGCATCATATTAACAGACTTGCTTTGTTTCAAAACCTAATGAGCTGCCTGCATGCAAGTTTAAAAAAATACATGCAAGATGGGGGATGAAGAAAGAAAAATGTTGATAAACTTATATTTTATTAAATTCATTTAAAGAAGTGTATCAATGTTGAGTGATCATAAGTTTGGGTGCAGCAAGATTTTTGCAATTTCAAAAGTGATAGTAAAGACATTATTACAAAAGATTTAGATTTCAAACAAATGCTGTTCTTTTGAACTCTATTCATCCAAAAATTGTAGCACTGTTTCCACAAAAGAATTAATCAGCACAGCTGTTTTCATAATTGATAGTAATAATAATCAAATAAAAATCAGCAAATTAGAATGATTTCTGAAGAAATGTGACACTGAAGATTGGAGTAATGGCTGCTGAAAATTCAGCTTTGCCATCACAGCAATAAATTAAATTTATAAAATATATTAAAATAGAAAACAGTTATTTTACTGTATTTTTGATCAAATAAGTGCAGCCTTGGTGAGCATGAGACTTTACTTCTTACTGACCCCAAACTTATTAACAGTATTGTAATTAAAAACATATTATTTTACCAAATATTTCATGTGTGCTATGACATGCTAACTGAAAACGTCATTGCATGTCAAGAATATCTGTGTGTCGTCCAGAATTGTAGAGTGTCAAATCTCTTAATGAGTTCAGTGACAAGTAGAATGCTGCCTATGTAGGCAATGAGGCAGCTCACTAGGTTCTGGAACAAAGCTAGTATCTGAATCATATGAAGGATTGTTACCAAGCAAATTAAGAATGATCTGGTATAGGTGTGGTAAAGAAGAAGTGTTTACTTTAATATTAAAAACCAATTTATTATTTGAGGACTGTGTTAAGCATATTTGGCAAATCTTTTAAGGCAAGGGAGTGTCCCCAAATGATCCTCTGTTGAATAAAAGAGAAATCTTCCAAAGTTAGGGAGTATCTTAAAATGTTCTTTGTTTAAAAAGACTTCGGTGTTGATGGCACTTTTTCATCTGTACTGAAATGTATTGCCTTATTTATCTTTCATGGTATTTATTTTCCTTGTGTTTTTGTGCTTTGTGTCTATTGTCTTGCATTTTAAGTGTAAAAATTGTACATGGTATTTTTTTCTGTTTTGTATTTAAATAGGGTGTAATTCTGTCTCTGACGTCACTCATTAAGGTTTCGAGACATTTATTTAAATGAATTAACAAAAGCAAAATCCCAAAATGCAGCAGATCCTGTAGGATGATGAACGATGTGTTTCTCTGGGGATCGATGGAGGCACAAAGGGTGTGTTATTTTACTGGACTGGAACAGCAGCTACTTTCTTCTGCACATGGACAGATGCACGACTGCCAAGAAGTTTGGCACCCGCCCTGAAAGGCCTCCATTCAGAAGGATGGAAAACCGAAAAGTAAATTAAGAAAAAAGGATTTAAAGGCTTTAAAGTACAGTACAAACAGAGAGAGAAGAGGAGCAAATTCAAATGCGGTCAGACCCAAACCACATGACAGAGACAGAAGCAGTGATCTGTGTATATGTTGGAGCAGCTCGGTTCGCCAGGAGACGCAAACAAAACTCAAATGTTGTTAACAGTCATAAAATAAACAAAGAAAATGTAGAATAGATGTTTCATGTTCATGTTTTACATATGAAGAGGTAAATCCTGCCCTCAGTTATTTAAATCTTGTGAATCGTGTGACTTTGTCTTACCTTTAACTGTAAATCTGGTTTTCATTAATGGACTTTGAACCTTGAATAAAATGTTTTGGAAGACTCTCATGAAATTGAGAGAATTCAGCATTGCACTACTTAATGTATTCCACTTTGTAATAATAATAACATCCACATACATTGCTTTATACCAGAAAAAAATGACTGCATTAGTATTACACAACAACCCAACATTTGACGTGTTGTATCTGAGTCTTTCACATCCAAGAAACAGTCCTGCTCTAAACAGAAAACCATCACTGACTGATATATCATCACAGTCAAACATTTTTTTTGTTTGTTTTTGGTCTGTATAATATAAACAGAAACACTCTCACATGCACAAACATGTGCTGGAATTTTCTCTGGCCGCTGCTTGCTGTGTGACAAGCATTTGAATTCCATGAGTGCATCAGTGTATATTGCATCCTACTTATAAATGACAGGACACTGGGAAATTGACTAGGCGGGTTGCCTTGGATACAGCTGCCCCTTAAAACACTCACAGAACTGAATACCAAATAGACTTGGAGAGCCTATATGTGAGTAAATGAGATCGGTGATGCAAATAACTAAGTGAGGGGGAGAGACTGGAGGAGAAACACAAAGAAAGTGAGAAAAATTGCACTATTTTATGTTAAGGAAGAAGATTGCCTTGATGTTGTTCAATATTTACGAGAAATCAAGACATTTACTGTCTTAATACACTTTCTTGATCTTATTTAGCACAATTATTCAGCATATATGTGACCCTGGACCACAAAACCAGTCTTAAGTCGCTGGGGTATATTTGTAGCAATAGCCAAAAATACACTGTATGGGTCAAAATTATTGATTTTTCTTTTATGCCAAAAATCATTAGGACATTAAGTAAAGATCATGTTCCATGAAGATATTTTATACATTTCCTACTGTAAATATATCAAAACTTAAAATTTGATTAGTAATATGTATTGCTAAGAACTTCATTTGGACAACTTTAAAGGCGATTTTCGCAATATTTTTTATTTTTGTGCACCCTCAGATTCCAGATTTTCAGATAGTTGTATCTCGACCACATATTGTCCTATCATAACAAAGCTTATTTATTCAGCTTTCATGTGATGTATAAATCTCAATTTTGAAAAATTGACCCTTATGACTGGTTTTGTGGTTCAGGGTCACATATTATACCACAGTGTAAACAAAAAGAAAGAAAGAAAAAAAGGTTATCAAAGTATAATAATTTTGTCCACCTCTGAAACGACTTTCATTTTCAGCTTATATCACCTCAAATTGACATTTAGGTATGTTTTGGTCTACTGTTTTAGTCTTTCTAAAAGCCAATAGTTAATGCTGTAAATTAATGTAAACGTCAAAGGTCATTGCAAATAACAGCATAATTAACATGAAGATACTATGTCATGATAATAGTAAGGTGAACTTGACCTTCAGACTCCACATCCAGGTAAAAAAAAAAAAAACAAGCCTCCTCAAAAGCAAATACTGACATCTGCTAGGAAGTAGTCCTTCGCAATTGCTTTATTCCAGTATAGAACAACCACTTTTTACAATCCAATTAATTCCTAATGAATAATAATCAAGTCCTGCCCTACAGTTTTCACGTTGAATACATTGTTTCACTTAGAAATATATCCAATTATTAATGTAAACTGACTTGTGAATGTTATTTCATGCTGACTACAGTCCCCTAAAGAGGTCAGGAGAGTAAGTAAGGGTCAAGACTGACTCACAGCATTACTCTGGCTCTACTTCAGAGGGCTTTATTACAGGGGGAGGTTTTTTGGATAATAACAGGACCTTAGAGGTTTTGGTCTTGGTCAGGGTTTTGTGACAGGGTCAAAGCTGAAATAAGTTTTGCTGATGTGGTTGACAATTCCTTTAATTCCAGCCTATAAAATGAGAGCAGGGTAAAAATACACACAGCCCACTGCACAGGACGTGGGAGAGAACAGCCCCAATCAATCCACGGCGTCTACCGCCCCTTGTGGTGAAATGTGTGTACTACATGTGTGTCTGGACAGGCTGTCTAGACATCTCTCTATGTGCAAATAAATGAATAATTAAACATAGGTTTATTATTTATCAATTCTATAAATTAGCTCTCTGATAAACTACATTAAGGTATGAGTATATAAAAACACAAAATGCGTTTACATGCAATTTTACACACGTCTTTTGTGTCATGAGAGTTATCTCTCTGTGTAATGCGGAACTATAACGTCAACGTTGTGTTTCAGTACGACAAATATTTAGTG
This sequence comes from Onychostoma macrolepis, assembly GCF_012432095.1. Classification (NCBI taxonomy): domain Eukaryota; kingdom Metazoa; phylum Chordata; class Actinopteri; order Cypriniformes; family Cyprinidae; genus Onychostoma; species Onychostoma macrolepis. The sequence goes on along the minus strand of NC_081162.1, from coordinate 15,083,150 downwards.
TGGACTCAGCTGGCAACCTTCATCCTGTGCGAAGAGCTGCAGGTAAATATTTAACTTCACAAATCCACCATTGCATTACATGCATTTGAAACATGGCAAAATAACCCAAACTCAAGCAGTAATAGTCTTAAGGCTGCGGGTTTTCGCTGATATCTCGCAGAATAACTGCGAATTCAGAGGCCTGCATTACAGCTAAAGCTTATCTTAAAGCTAAAGTCAGGTGACCACTGTCGCTTCCTTGAACCGTTTGTTAACATATTTATTGTTTGGTTGATCTGCGTCTGGTTTGTCAGGTTGTGATGCTGAATTATTGTGAGAATATCGATGTTTGTGCGCCATGATTTTTAAGACCCGCAAATCATTGTTGCTGGTGATATCAGCGTCATATGATTTCAGTTTCTCTGTCATTAGAGAGACACTTCATCGCTGGATAAAATCTGTTTAGGTTTCATTGCTTATGTCAGTAAGTAAATATCCCAATAAATTGATTAGCGACGAGTAAACCGACAACAGACTCGGGAAACTGATCGAGGCAGTTCATAATGCCTCAGTGCTTGCATTATGTGAAGTGAAACCTGCAAGATTTTGCGTTTATTATTAGCACAAGCACAACCTTAATAAATAAAGAATAAACGAATAACTAATTTTAAATCATGGTTATTATTGTTAACTTATACTAAAACTGAAACCAAAAAACATATTTGATGCTTTAATTGTTCATTGAAAAAAAATAGATATAAAAACACATACACTTATTTCAGCTGGCAAGATAACTATTTCTCATTTTCAGTTAGTTTAACTTGTTGTACAAAAATAACTGAAACTAAATAAAAATGCCCTTTAATAATAAAGTATATAGAAATATATGCTAATTAATAAAGTATATAGAAATAGGAAAAATAAAAAAATACAAACAACAAAATTACTAAAACTGTAAAATTAATGGAAAACTTAAAACGTAATAATACAACTAATTTAAAATATTATTAAAAACTGTAATATCATCTTAATGATACTAAAAGCTGTCTCAAATGGATTGGATATGCAATGTTGTCTAATATTATTTTCCCCATGATGTAGTTTGAGAAGAAACATTTCATGAAGCTGTTACATATAATTTGCAATGCCATAATTTATTTTATTTTATTTTATTTCTTCCTTCTGGGGGAATAATTCGATTTGTTTGTCATATGCAATGTTTCAAAAATTATTAAAATCACACACTCTTTTTATGGTGAATTTACCATACAATACCATGCAAACTAAAAAAGGTGCAAATTTTAATAAGAATTTATGTCTTGCATCACATTTAACTTTAGCTTTACATCACTAATGATAATGATGATGCTGATTTGTTGCAGCGGGTGGAGGGATGAGCTGTTCTTCTGTGACCGGTCAGGATGTGCAAGAAGCGAGCAATGGCGTGGACACCTCTGACTCTCCCAAGGCCTCAAATTTGTCAGGACCTCATGCATTCACCACCCAGGGGTTAAAGTTCAGGGATGAGGCTGATTTTGAGCCTCACGAGGGGTCGCCTGCCCTGTCAGAGACTCTCAAACACACACTTCACCACATGGACTCATGTAGAGACAAACACACACTCCAGTCACACGCAGATCACTCCGATTCACTGGTTCAGCACAACCAATGTGCACATATTTCAACTGAAGACAGCTCACATGAGGACACGCACTCCTGTGAGACTGAGCTAATACACGGCCATTCTAAAAAAGAACTGGAAGAATGGAGGTTGGAGGAGGATGAGAGAAAGACAAGTGATGGAGAGGTGAACAATGTCAACAAAGGAGAGATCAAGCAAAAAAAGGAGACTCTTATTTCTGTACAGGTAAGGGGTTAGATTAAGGATGTGCACTCATTCAAATAAATACTATATAAACTTGTGTAATAAACTTGATGTAATAAACTTGATATTATTAATAGGGGTGGAACATTTCTGGAAATTTTCTAGAACTTTTGGAAACTTTCCATGATTTATTTGGAAATTTTCGGAAACCTTTGGAAAGTTTCCAAATATTTTGTGGAAATTTTCCACCCCTTTGCAACCCTAATTTAAAAAAAAAAGATATTTCAACTTACTAACATGATGATGATGATGATGATAATAATAATAATAATAATATAATTAATAACTAACAATAATAATAATAAACAATTAGTAATAAATAAGTCCTACAAATTATAATTAAATTTAAAGAGTTAAATTTAATCTATGCTTTGGTACTCCATTTAATTAAATTATTATATATAAAAATACTAACATAATAATAAATGAATAATTTCCATAAATTTCATTTGAGTTAAATCAAATGAATACTTTTGTACTCACTTTAAATACTCATTTATGTATAATATAACATCATGATAATAATAATTAATAATAAAATATTAAATCTTAAATTTGTGACAATTCCAATAAATTAAAACTTTTAATTCAGTTAGTTTTATTAATTGTGAAATAATTCAACTTTTGTGTAACTCAAATATATGTTGCTGTCTATCTTGAACTTTTTAAACAAACTGAACTGCACAATTTACAGGCAGTTGGTACGCTCTCAACCGAACACCCTCCCACTCGCTCAGAACCTGATGAATGGGCCAATCCTGATTCTTCGGATGAAGTCCAGCCAAATACTTCCATTTCACCTGATGAGGCCCCTCCCCTTGTTCCAGCCCCTCCTCCCGACCAGGCCACACCCCCTCTGCTCCCAGACCTGGATGATTCTCCGTGCCCGGCTCACGTGATGGCAGAGGTGCGTGTGCGGTCATTGCCAGAGCGAGATCGAGTTGTGCGTGGCATGCAGGACAGTAAGAGCCTGGATGAGATCAGTGGGGCGTGTGGGGGTGGGGCACGAGGAGGCGGGGCTAGAGGGGGACAGGTGGAAGGACGCCGAGCTACCATATCCAGCGCCCTCGAATTGGAGGGAACCGTCAGCCATGATGGGGATCTCACGCACTTCATCACCAAAAATCTTGAACAGAAGATTAAAATGAGCTCTCGGCCGAGTCTGGACACAGATTGTGAGTATCTAAGGGTGTCAAAAAATTGTTTATAATTTGTCATGTAATGTACCAGTAATATTTGATCTGTGTATGGCTACTTCAGCGGACTGTTCTGGGCCTGTGGTACGTGGTCGTGGCTCTTTGCGTCGGCCGGCTGATATTCCACCCATTGACCCGTCAGTGCTGGTAGACCTGCACAAACACACACAGGATGTGGCTCAGAGTGTAGAACTGATGCTGCGAAGCCTCAATGGAACTATACAGAATGTGAGTATTACCCGGGATCATATACAGCCACCCAAAAAATATTTGGACACTTAATCCGCATTTCAAAATACCGAAACCAGTGCAGCCTGCAAACAAATTGTGCTGTTCCTTTTTTTTTAGAACTAATTCTTAGCCATTTTTTAACTAGTTTTTAGCCACAAGGTCTCAATGTGATTTAAAAAAAAAAATTTTTTTATTGAATATATAAAGTCGATTCCCCTCAACTTCACACTTTACCTTTTTCCAATGATGTTATTCTGGTGCTGGTTCCTGGCCAATTCGCATACTGTTAGTTTCACAGACGTCTACTACAGAAAAGCCAGTTCTGAGGCATTTATTGTTCCTGTGATGGTAAAGCTGAATTTTCAGCAGTCATTACTCCAGTCTTCAGTGTCAGAGGATCCTTCAGAAATCATTATTATATGCTGATTTGGAAACATTTTTTAGTATCCATGTTGAAAACAGTCCTGCTACTTAATATGCTTGTGGAAACCAGGATATATTTTTCAGGTTTGAACAGCATTTATCTGAACAAAATAAATATTTTATACCATTATAAATGTCTTTACTGTCACTTTTCACCCATTTCATGTGTCTGTGCTGTAAGAATTCTTTCCAAAAAAAAAATCTGTCTGACCCCAAACCTTTGAACAGTAGTAGATATAATTTAATTTAAATTAAGTTATCTTTATTTTGTTATAGGAAGATCAAATCACAATGTAGGTTAAATTTGTGCAAAAATACAGAACATTTTTAAGGGTTTTAAAACTTGATAGCTTTTTCAGTGTCCAAATAATTTTTGGGTTCACTTTTTTTATGTATGCAACCCTCATTTTAACTCACTTGTCTTGCATTTATACACATATTGCTATGAATATGAATTAAAATCTTGTGTCTCTCCAGATGACTGCTTTAAGTGTGGGTTATATCCAGACCTACAGAGATTCTGTGGACAGTTTGGGAGAGTCAGTGGACATGAGTATAAAGGTGAGAGTGACTTATATTTATCAAGTCAGGCGAGTTTTAATTTTGATTTTATTTTGTGTTTTGATCTGTGTGTGCTTGTGTATGTGTTTCCAGGGAATGTACACACTCATGGCGCGCTGTGAGGAGCTAGATCGCTCCATGCAACCTATACATGCTCTAGCTGCTCAGATCAGAGACATCAAACGAACCCTTGATGCCCTAGAAACCATCTGCAAGTGACTATGGCAGCAAACCACACCCCTGTCTGAGTGGGGACTCCACCCATTGGAGAAAAGCAGTGGCTCCGCCTTCTGCAGTCATTCTGCTACACACCGTGCAATGGAACCATTTTGCTAATTATAATGTTTACTAGCAATGCTCTGCAAGTGCTCGTCCCCTTAGAGACAGCTTGGTTCTCACCCTTCCCCTCGGAGACCACATCTTTATCCACCTCCTTTTGTCGTGGCTCCTCCCCTCTAGAATGTTCGCACGGCAAAATAGACTCCTCCCTGTGATTCATGCCGTCCAACATCCACAGGAAGCACTCTCTGTTGTTGGTGGCTCTTGGGCAACTGATTGGTGTTACCGTTGCCCCTGTTTATGAAGTCAGTGTGTGTGTGTGTGTGTGTATGGGTGGGTATATTGACAGATTGCGTCATTGGTGTTAAATGCACCATCTGTAATGGCCTCAAATTTAAGACATAGAGTAGACGTTTAACACCAATATTCGTCAGTATGGAAGCCATGCTCTGTGTATACTTGTTCCTCCCGGACGTCTGTGTTTCTGCAGGATGGATGCTATGCATCCCAGATTAGTTAGTTCACCTGAAACTAAATTCTGATATCATTTACTGACCCTGTTATTTGAAACCTGTATGACTTTTTCTTACATGGAGTGCAAAAGGAAACATTTTTTGAAGACTGTGCTCACAAATCATGAGTAACATCTTACTTTTCAATCTGTTTCTCACACCAAGACATATGACTTCAGAAGAGTTGTGCACACATCATATGAACTACTGTTATTATGCACCTGTCTTTTTTGAAGCTTGAAAGCTTCAGTTTACATTCATAGTCTCCATTCATTAATTGCATGGGAATAAAAAGTGGCCAGGACATACTTCAAAATATCTTCTTTTGTGTTCTTCAGAGGAAAGAAAGTCATACAGGTTTGGAATGACATGAGGGTGAGTAAATAATGGCATAACTTTAATTTTTTGGATAAAACATTAACACAAGCACCGTAAACGCCCACCTACAAATTGGACTCTTGATTACTGTATTGAGAATGACAAATGTCGTGTCATTTGTTTAAAAGTTTTGTTGTCTGCAAGTGATTATCGCAGGAAAAACCCCACAAATCAGAGGAAGGTGAGGAGAGATTGGAGGTGGGTGTGAAAAAAAAAAAATACAGGATGGATGAAAGTTTATTTTTGCAAATGATCTTTACCTTTCTCTGTCTGTTCCTGTTTGAACTGTCTCTCTTTATCTCTGTCATGCTAACTATAACCCTGATTTGTCCAACAATCTGTCATCAATGTATATTTTAAATTATTATATAAACCAAAATAAATTTGCTAGAATCAGACTTGATTTTTGTGAGTCTTCTCACTACATTTTTATGGTGAAAATGTTCATTGCTTTTTGACATACTTATTTTCTATTTGGAGTCTTCTGCTTTTGCTGAGCTCAGTTATAGCTGCATCCTGATCTGCACTATTAATCAGGGTGAAATTATCAGGGATAGAGCATATCATTTGTGTGTATGTGTGAGTGAGAGAGAGAGTTTGTGTCCCCACATGGCCCTGGATTAATTTATACTGGCGGATAAAAGATTTTGCTCCGTCACCCCTTATAATCTCTGATGAATTCACAGATACGTAAACACATAGATGCACGCATTTATTTTTTCAATTTGGACACTGTAGTTGTTACCTTCTCCTAGTTGGCATTTGTTAATTTAACAAACCAGCAGATTTGCCTAGTAGTCATTCATATCTGTTTGGAAAGGCTTTACATTTTCATTATGGAGGATGGCTTTTTTTGGGACAGGCTGTTCAGATAAAGTGTAAACTTGTCTGACTCTTTTCTTTTTTTTTTTTTTCTTAAATGTAAAAGATATATTGGAGACTAAACATTTGATTAGATTTTAGTTTAAACAGATAGAGTCCTATTACACCCCAGCCCAGCTGCTTTCAGGACATTTTATGATTGTGCTATCGCTGTCCTGTCACCAGTCTTACGCAGGTTTGACATTGTGTGAATATATACAAAGTCATACAAGTTTATTTTCAATGTTTTTGAAAGATGTTTTTTAAGCTCACCAAGGCTGCATGCATTTAATTGCAAAAGTGAAAACAGTCATATTGTGAAATATTACAACAAATTAAAATAGTTTTTTATTTTAATATATTTTAAAATGTAATTTATTCCTGTGATGGCAAAGCTGAATTTTCAGCAGGCATTACTTCAGTCTTCAGTGTCACATGATCCTTCAGAAATCATTCTAATATACTGATTTGGTGTTCAAGAAACATTTCCTATTATTTTCCATTTTGAAAGCAGTTGCTTAATAATTTTGTGGAAACCATAATACATTTGTTTCAGGATTCTTTGATGAATATAAAGTTCAAAAGAACAGCATTTATATGAAAAAAAAAAAAATGTTTGATCAATGTTTGATCATCTTATAATAATATAAGGATCAATTTCTTTAAAAAATAAAAAAGATCTTACTCCAAAATATTTGAAAAGTAGTGTATGATCTGAAGGGTTAATGCAGACATATTTGTAAAATAATATTTTTTTTATGATGGAAATAGAAGTTATAATATAATCACAATTATTCTTGCAGAAACAAAATAACACTATTATTGTAATATAGTGTGTTATAGAAGGTAGCTAATTTTGTTTAAAAACCATTCAGGGTCATTTTGTATATAGATAGTTCACTCAAAAAATAAATAAATAAATAAAATAATAATAATTTACTCACCCTTCACTTGTTCCAAACCTGTATGTTGATGGTAGCTATTGACTTCCAGAGTTTTCTTTTCCATACTATGGAAGTCAATGGTTACTGTTAACTGTTTAGTCACCAACATTCTTCAAAATATCTTTTGTGTTCAATAGAACAAACTCATAGAGGTTTGGAACAAGTGGAGGGTCAATGATGGCACTATCCCTTTAAAAAACTTATCTAAAACAAGTTTTATTGTTCATATTCAAGTGTGATTCAGAACAGATCTGTTTATTCAGTCATGTTCAGATTGTGAATTTAATTACATCTTTAAGATTGTCTTTCACAGAAGCTATTCTCTTAACAGAGTTATCCCTTTGGGTATTTATATTAAAATTCTTTTTGCAATTAGCAATCAATGTCAAGGCCAACAGAGGTTCACAAAAGTTCCTATACACTCCAGCTGTCTTCTCGTCAAACATAATGAAGAACCAGTGAGGAGAGAAGGACGATGGGTGTATTAAGTGCAGAATTTCCGCCGTCCACTGGCTGCTTGGTAGGCACTAGTGTGACTGGAATCACTGGAACCGCTGTACTCTGGCTCTGGCTCATCCCAAGCACTGTTTTTACTGTTGGTGATGTTATTTTCCCTCGGTTTTCCAGCACCACGCCTGATTCTTGATCCGCTGCTGCACCCTCCAAGGCTTCGAACCACTGGCAGCGGAAGTCCTTCTTCCAGAGGTCTATGTAAGCAGTGGGAAGCTGTCCTGTGGCCCGGACACCTTCTGCCCCATTTGGGAGAAGCATAAAGTGGGCTGAAGGAAGATGCAGGTATGTGGGGTCCTCAGGTTTCTTTCGCACACAGCGTCCACGGCCTTGACACAGTGAGACTCCACAGAGACGTGCTGCAGTCGTCACATTGACAGCATATGGGCCAAGAACCTGACGAACATACGAGCCGAACTCTGAGCAGGATTTCTGTAGGAGACACACATGCAGGTGTAAATAATATCAGTCATACAAGAATCTGTAATGACTAATGAAAAGTATTATAATGAATAAACTAGAAGTGTAATACACGGAAGTTGTTTCTGGCTCTCACGCTCAGCAAGGGAGCATTTTTTAAATCAGAACTACAGTAAAAACAGTAGTGTTGTGAAATGTTTTTACAATTTTTGTTTTCTATTTGAATGTATTTTAAAATGTCATTTATTCTTGTGATGGCAAAGCTGAATTTTAAGCAGCTATTACTCCAGTCTTCAAAGCCACATGATATTTCAGAAATTATATGCTGATACAGAGCTCAAGATACATTTATTATTATTATCACTGTTGAAAACAGTTGTGCTGCTCAATATTTTTGAGGGTAACTTGATTTTTTTTTTTAATGATTCTTGATGAACTTTTAGAAAGTTGAAATGGAAATCTTTTGTAACATTATAAATATCTTTATTGTCAACTTTGACCAATTTAATGCACCCTTGTTGAAAAAAAGTGTTCAAAATGATTAATGACCTCAAACTTTTGAACGTTAGTAGACAAATGGACAAATGAGTGAATGATTACCTGTGTTTTAACTGCTAAGGATTTTTCCCATATTATGACTCCAGATGCTCCCATAGCTGCACTCTCTCCAATTGTGTTCACCAGATCAATCTGATACATATTCAATACAGACATAATTATGAGGTTGTACTGAGTGACAACAAAGTCCTTATAAGGTACACAAGTATTATTATATTATATTATTTCTTCTGTTCTATTGGCTCACTCAATAGATTACAGCTTACTATTCATTACCTCTGAGAGAAAGGAGTTAGAAGAGATGTACACAATCTTGATCAGTGGAAACACAGGAAGATCAAAGGAAGTCCCTGCAAGAGCCGCCACTCGTAAAGCCTCTCTGATCTGATTGGTTGCGTAAAGCCACGTCCCTTTAGTTCCCTCTGGCAACTTCTCCAGTGAGAGGGCTGGATAGAGGGCACCGCTTCGCTTCCACAACCACATCAGCTCATCATTAAGGGCCATTTCTGCCGCAGGACACCGTCCCGTGTAATTGGCTAATGCTATCTGGGTGGAGTCAAAGTTATAGCAGTTAGGAAATGGGGCCATGCCCCATAATCTTTGTGGGCGGAGTCTCTTCACCTCCCGCAGGGTTTCCATCATAATGGACTGTGCTGCTGCTTCAAAGTCAACCTGACAGGAAATGAAATCATGTGATCTATTTATACAACATAATGCAGAATGATAGTCTCTGAAATATCATAATATGTTGTTATTGTCATCACCTGAGACCATTTCTCCACTTCCTCAGTGCTCCAGTCTGGAAAAAATCCCCGGAGAAGTGCCCTCGACTCCACAAGATACTTTGTTTTAATTCCCCTGTTCCTGTTCCACTGAGGCGCCCACTCCTGCCAGCGCAGCACCCCTAAACCAGGTGCTCCTGCTTGGGGTAATGAGGCCGTCAGGTCGCCCTCCACCTTCTGGAGGTGAAGGTCAAGGCTGGTGTGTTGTGGTAGGCCACCGTTGACAGGACGATCCTGTGCAGTGAAATATGGGTAAAGTCCTAGTGTGTCCTCATAAAATATTGCCACACGGCCTTCCCACTCCATCCCAAATGCAGCTGGGTCAGGCCGACCCAAGCAGTCTTTATCTGGAACCCCCCATAACACCAGGAAAGGCTGGCCAGCGAGAAGAGGGGCCCGGGCAGGACCGCAGACACATGGACGAGTGAAGAGACAGAGGAGAAATAGAAGAGAAAGGGAGAGGAGGACGAGCATGTGTTTTCTTCCAGCCATGGAGCTGAGCAAGAGGTTTCAGGGCCCCTTAACCCAAAACTCACACAAAAGCCTTCTTGGAGAGGAATAATGTCTGGAGATAAAGACAAAGAGACATCTTTGGTAAGGTATTTATTTCCTTGTTTTATAGTGAAATTACAACCCGAATTCCGGAAATGTTGGTATGTTTTTTCAAATTTGAATAAAGTGAAAACTAAAAAACTTTCAAATAACACGAGCCAATATTTTATTCACAATAGAACATAGAGAATATCGTATGCACTTATGCACCTCCATACCATCAGAGATGCTGGCTTTTGAACTGAACGCTGATAACACGCTGGAAGGTCTCCTTCCTCTTAAGCCTGGAGGATATAGCATCCGTGATTTCCAACAAGAGTGTCACATTTGGACTCGTCTGACCATAGAACACTTTTCCATTTTGAAACAGTCCATTTTAACTCAGCCTTGGCCCACAGGACATGATGGTTCTCGACCATATACACATATGGCTTCCTTTTTGCATGATAAAGCTTCTTGTTGGAAATCACGGATGCCATATCCTCCAGGCTTAAGAGGAAGGAGACCTTCCAGCGTGTTATCAGCGTTCAGTTCAAAAGCCAGCATCTCTGATGGTATGGAGGTGCATAAGTGCATACGATATGGGCAGCTTGCATGTTTTTGAAGGCACTATGAATGCTGAAAGGTGTATAAAGGTTTTAGAGCAACATATGCTCCCCTCCAGACGACGTCTATTTCAGGGAAGGCCTTGTGTATTTCAGCATGTCAATGCAAAACCACATACTGCAGCTATTACAACAGCATGGCTTCGTAGTCCGGGTGCTGAATTGGCCTGCAGTCCAGATCTTTCACCAATAGAAAACATTTGGCGCATCATTCAACGAAAAATACGTCAAAGATGACCACGAACTCTTCAGCAGCTGGAAACCTATATCAGGCAAGAATGGGACCAAATTCCAACACCAAAACTCCAGAAACTCATAACCTCGATGCCCAGACGTCTTCAAACTGTTTTGAAAAGAAGAGGAGATGCTACACCATGGTAAACATGCCCCCGTCTCTATTATTTTGAGACCTGTAGCAGGCGTCAAATTTGAAATGAGCTCATTTTGTGCATAAAATTGTAAAATTTCTCAGTTTATACATTTATGTTATCTATGTTCTGTTGTGAATAAAATATTGGCTCATGTGATTTGAAATTCTTTCAGTTTTCATTTTATTCACATTTAAAAAAACGTCCCAACATTTCTGGAATTTGGGTTGTATTATTTTGTGAGGATTTCTGTTCTCGTGTGTTTGTGTCCATAACAATGACTTCAGTTGCACATTGTTTTATTAATTTTAAATAAACAAGAAGCTTTCAGGTTAAACAACTGAAATTTAGGACAACTTGTGGACAGAAATATTCCATCCCACACTCTTAATGTCAGGGAAGCCCAGACTCATTAATTATAATTAAAGCAGTATAAATTTTAACCAAAACGCTGAAATGCATTCTCATGACAAACATGTTGTCACAGAAGGTCAGTTCATATGTGTATACATATATTTCCTAAACATATTTTATATATATTACTTTTTATATAATTTATATATATTTCTTTGTTTTTCCTGGCGCAATTTTCAACAGCTTCTTGTGTCACACATTGCCAGTAGTAATTATAATAATACACAAAAAGAGTGAAGTCTGAAAGAAAATTGTGATCACAAGTCCCTGTTTACCAACTGAAAAGCTACGACGCTACGTCAGAGGAAACAAAGGAAGACACTTTAGGATAATTAATCGCTAACAGGATTAATTAGTGCTGCCCACATTCAGCGCTAAATACTCTTTAAAGTGTACTAATACGAGTCTGCAGTTCACAAGCTTTTCAACAGATGGCGCCAGATGGCCAAGCAACACCTGCGTCTCATGAAAATGACACAACATAATATCGATATCTTTTCCGATGTGCTTTGATAAGGTACTGCAGCAACATACCAGTTTCCACGTCGTTATTCGGTAGTTATTGTTTTTGGTTAAAAAAGTACTACTTGAAAATACAGTCCACTGCTGTAACCATCCTAAACTAGTCTAAAATGTAAACCATCCTTTTCAGCATGGAAAAGGGAAAACGTACATTGAAACTATGCTAACCATAGTTTATACTGTTAGTAGGCTACTGTTATTTCTGCTTCAATAAGCTGTACTTATTTGGTATTATTAATTTATTATGGTTTAACAATAACTGTTGTTTGTGTTTTTGGGTGGACAAATTTGTGGTTCTCTATACATGAGAGAAACATTGCTAAATGTAACATGAAGCCGTTTTACGCTGAAGTGCAACCATGCCAGATAATAGCCGTGGCACATTCCATACTCTGTGTTTAATGAACTGAATGTAAAGACATCTTTCTGAGTCAAATGAGTGCCTTTCTCTGAAATTTAAACTGAAGGACCTGAAAGTTATGTTATCGTTCTCACACATTTACAAGTTGTGTTGTTTCTCATCCGGTTAAACTTGGCTATGTCAAAGTAAGCTTTTGTTGTTGTCGGGTGTGTGATAGTTTTAGGCCAGTTCCTGCTTTCGAGGAAGCGGCTGGGAATAGATTTAGCTTTTATAATGCCAATTTCCTTCTCATTTATCTAACATTTGGAGCAAAACATAATTGTTTAACCGATACTTTGGTTTCCCTCCTCAGGCGCTTGACGAGATGGGATCTGAGTGCTGGATTATGTTATTACTCACCTCTGCATTGGCAGGTCAGGTGTGTGTGCCTGGATCTCCAGGTCAAAGAATCCAGAAGGAAAGGTCAAGATGAAGAGGACTCCTCTGAATGGGGAATGATAAGAAATGAGCGTTTCTGTGCAGGTTCGTGTGTTCGGGTCTCCTGGCTCTGTACAGGAAGCCACAGAATGTAGAGACTTCAGCCCAACCATGAGGGATGAGATGACAGGCTGTCCTGACAAAAGGATGGATGAAGTGACAGAAGGAGGAAATAGAAAAGAAAGGAGGCTACCTCACCTTCACCAGGGTAATCTGTTAGTAAGTAGGGTCACCACGGACCATGACAATCACATGATCAGACTCACCGTAATCCCTTAATCCGCCACTCCTTCCTAGCAAACACACCTAATTCAAAAACACGCACACACATCCATCCAAGCACACATATGCACAAAACTGTCACAGTGACACAAATTTACTTAAAAGCAATAAAGAAGAAAATGCTTACTATAAAATCCATTGACTTTTTTCCTTCCTGTTTTCTTTTTATTCAACATCATACCTGTCATGAAACAGAACATTTAGGTTTATTGGATGACCCTCATATCAAACTATACCCTTCATACCTCTTTTACTTTTAAATCTCTCCCTTTTTCCTTGCTCTCTGGTTTCTGCCTTTCTCCCATTCCTCTCTTTCTCATTTCTCTGTCAATTTTCTGAAGTTTAATCCCATTTCCTGAAAAGGATCACTGGCAAGATTATTCACAATTATATCATCCAGACATAATCTGGCATAATCCTGTTCTTTTCTATAGTCTCTGTTGGTATTACAGATAAGATAAAAGAAGGATTTGGTTTTTGTGACGTGTCATTCCAGGTTGTTTGTATTTCTTATGTCCATATTGAAATGTATAGACATAAATGTGAATCTTTTATGAGCATTTTTGAAAAGTTAATGAGAGGGAGTTTTTTTTCTTGTCAGGCTTGAAAGAGTTTTTTTTTAGGTTTGTTTTAAGAAATAAAAACATTTACAATGTTACAAAACATTTCTATTTGAAATAAATGTTGCTCTATTCATCAAAGAATCCTGAGAAGAAGAAGAAGAAAAAGAAGAACTGTGTGGTTTCCACAAAAATATTAAGCAGCACAACTGTTTTCAGCACGGATAATAATAATAATAATAATAATAATAATAATAATAAGCGTTTCTTGCGCATCATATCAGTATATTAGAATGATTTCTGCTGGATTATGTATAAATATTTTAATTTAATTTGGTAATAATAATTATTAAAAGCTTTATATATTACTATATATAAATTTAATAGCAATAAAAATTGCAATAATAATAATTCACAATAATTTTACCGGTTTTATCAAATAAATACTGTATAATAGGCTGTATACTATTATTTAAATTATAAATACATTGTATATATATATATTATACACGCACACTGCCGCTCAAAAGTTGGGATCAGTAAGATTTTTAATGTTTTTTTAAAGACGTTTCTTCTGCTCATCAAGAAGAATCAAGGAAAGAAAGTATCACGTGTTCCAAAAAACAATATGAAGCAGCACAACAGTTTCAACACTGATAATAAATCATGTGACACTGAAGACTGGAGTAATGATGCTGAAAATTCAGCGCTGCGTCACAGAAATAAATTCTATTTTAAAGTATATTAAAATAGGAAACCAATATTAGAAATCGCAATAAGATGTCACAATATTACTGTTTTTTTTCTGTATTTTTGATCGAATAAATACAGCCTTGATGAGCAGAAGAGACTCCCTTAAAAAACATTAAAAATCTTACTGATCCCAAACTTTTGAGCAGCACTGTATATTTATATATATAATGTTACATGTTATATTTTATCATTTCAATAATTATTAAAAATATAGAAATACATTTGTAAAGCAATTGTATTGAAATATGTATTTGTCATAATTCATTTATCCTTATTAACAAAATGTATTAAAAAATTTAAACAGACTTAACACAATTTTCTATATGTAAATTTCTTTGAAATATGATCTAGAATGATTCACCAAAATTTTCAAGTCGTTATCACACTTGTGATAACATGACAAATCTGGAGTGAAAGTAAGACTTTGTCTGTTCTCTATTTAAACATCTGAATCTGACCTCTTATTGCAGGTTCACTTGCGCTTATATTCAGTACTGAACGCTATTTTGTTATCAGTTGTATGTTCATGTTATGTCTGTGTGTGTGGATGTCTTATCTGGTCAAGGTTGTGTGTCTTTGTGTGTGCATATGTTTAGTTGAGATTATCTGTTTGAGGTATCTAAGGTGATGCCTGCTCTCCAGGTCCATCACCATGGCAACGGATTAGATGAGTTCGGCCCAGCCAGCGGATGGGGGTTAAGGATGTGTGTGTGTTGATGGTTTGTACATGGACATCCAGGTTTGTTCAAGCAGGTTTGACAGATCTGTGTGTGTGTGTAGAGTTGGTTTTGGTATTGACCTTTATGTCATCATGTTTGATGCGGTTAGACCGAACACTGATGATATGAAAAGTGATTTAGTGAAGACAGATGATCAGAACATAGACTCATCTTATGTTATGACAATGAAATTGTACTCAAGAAGTCACAATGTGAGATAATATGTCAAACATGTAGCTCACTTGTTATTTCTTTCTGTTTCTCTATATGCAGATGGAAACAGGTGTGTAGGCTTGGAATTGACCTCGGTCACCCCACTGAGCCACTGTAAACACCTCTAACTCCAATTTATTCTCTTAGTCCTGCTTTTCACACAATCACTGCTCATGTGTTTTTGCTGTTTACTTGCTGGGCAGTTACATTGAAGATAGTTTAGACCTATTTTTTACTTGTATTTTGCATTAATTTGTTATGTGGTCAGTGGGCATCTATAATGTGTAGATAGAAAAATGTCTGATCATTGTATCACGTTTCTCAGTATTAGCCAGTATTTTGATATTGCGGTTGCTTTCCATGAAATGTTTTTCATGTGGTTGTTTGTGTCATACCAGGAAAATGTATGAGCGGTGTGATGTATTTGCTAAAATATGGTTATATAGCTACTAGATTTTCGTGTCCAGGATTTGAGCAATAGAGCTTCTGTGAATGCAGTTGAGTGAAAAATAGTAGCTGAGGAAAAAAATATTTTAGTAATTGGTATGTGGGTGAGGAATTCAGCACTTTTGAAACCTTTTTTTTGTTCTCATGTTCTTCTCTATTTGATTGAAATGTCAGGTCAATCATCTTAATTAGCAGATTGACCAGACGTAAGAGAGAGAGAGAGAGAGAGAGAGAGAGAGTGAGTGAGTGCGTACCTACGTACGTACAGGTTTTGCTGTACTTGTGAAGGTTATCTCATAAATATATTGAAACCTGTCTAACTTTTGAGGACATTTGAAGTGTTTCTTGCAGCTTGAATGGCTCATAAATCATGTTTTACTTTAAAAGTGGAAGTTGACAGGTTTCTGTGTTGGTAAGGGCTGGGATATAATAAATATACTAATACAGTCATGGCCAAAAATATCGGCACCCTTGGTAAATATGATCAAAGAAGGCTGTGAAAATTAATCTGCTTTGTTAATCCTTTTAATCTTTTATTTAAAAAATTCACAAAAATCTAACCTTTCATTGGAGAATAAGAATTTAAAATGGGGCGAAATATCATTATGAAATAAATGTTTTTCTCTAATACACATTGGCCACAATTAACGGCACCCTTTTATTCAATATTTTTTGAAACCTCCATTTGCCAGTTTAACAGCTCTAAATGTTCTCCTTTAATGCCTGATGAGGTTAGAGAACACCTGACAAGAGATCAGAGACCATTCCTTCATCCAGAATCACTCCAGACCCTTTAGATTCCCAGCTCCATGACGGTGCTTCTTCTCTTCAGTTCACCACTCATTTTCTATAGGGTTCAGGTCAGAGGACTGGAATGGCCAGCAGAAGCTTGGTTTTGTGCTCAGTGACCCATTTTTGTGTTGTTTTTGAGGTTTGTGTTTGGATTATTGTACAGTTGGAAGATCCAAACATGGCCCATTATAAGATTTCTAACAGAGTCAGTCACTTATTGATTTTTTTATCTGTTGGTATTTGATAGAATCCATGATGCCATGTGTGTAAACAAGATGTCCAGGACCTCCAGCAGAAATATAGGCCCACAACATCAAAAATACAGCAAGCACAGGTGCTTTTTATCCCTGTGTTCACCAAACCCATCTTGAGTGTTTGCTGCTAAAAAGCTCATTTTTTTTGTTTCATCTGATCATAGAAGCCAGTCCCATTTGAAGTTCCAGTCTTGTCTGATAACTGAATATGCTGGAGTTTGTTTTTGGATGAGCGAGGAGAATTTTTCTTGAAACCCTCCCAAACAACATGTGGTGATGTAGGTGCTGTTTGATAATAGTTTTTTAAGGTTTTCTGACCCCAAGACTCAACTATTTTCTGCAATTCTCCAGCTGTGGTCCTTGGAGAGTCTTTAGCCACTCAAACTCTCCTTCTCACCGTGCATTAGGACGATATAGACACGCGTCCTCTTCCAGACAGATTCATAACATTTTCTGTTGATTTGAAATTCTTAATTATTGCCCTGATGATGGAAATGGGAATTTTCACTGCTCTAGCTCTTTTCTTAAAGCCACTTCATAAATATTTTTTTTTACTTCTGCCTCATTTTAAAGATGTAATTGTAAACAGTAATAATATTTGTAGATGTTTGTTTGCTGACATTGTTTAGCTTTAGTTTTTTCTTAGTTCATTAAACTGAATTCTGCAGTTGAATTACAGATGTAATGTGTCAACTGGAGCTTTAAAGGGATAGTTCACCCACAAATGAAAATTTGCTGTTAATTTACTGACCCTCAGTCCATCCAAGATGTAGGTGACTTTTTTCTTCATTCCTGTATGTTTAGCTTGTATGAAAAATGTTATAAATGGAGATTGTTATTAAATAAAGGCTATTATGTGTTGTAATGTGTGTTTTTAGTGATTGATAAACACAAGTTAATCATTTTTAATAATTTTGTTAAACTATAAAAATATATGTTTATGTAGTTACCCAGCAATTTCTTATGATGCCCAAATAATAAATCTTAGTTGAGGTAACATATAAAACACAGAGTAAATGGTTTAATTTTAAGGGACATAACTTGCTGTAGTCTTCTAAATGTTTGAGCAGTTAAAACATTTTAGTTGAATGGACTATAAAACTGGTTCACTAAAGGTTGAGCTAACTAAAAAATAACAATTCAGATAACACTTTGAAATCATTGAAATTTTTTACAGTGTATTTATATTTCTGTGAAACAGGAAGCCATGGCTGGATAATTTCATGTTCATAATCACCCTGGAGTGTTCAAAATTGTGAATATGAATGGGAATATACTTCAGAGATATTTTACTCATAAGAATTTCTAGGGGTGCCAATAATTGTGTCCAACGTGTATTTGAGAAAAACATTTATTTCATAATGATATTTCCCCCCATTTTAAATTCTTATTATCCAATGAAAGGTTAGATTTTTATGAATGTTTTAAATGAAAGATCAAAAGGATTAACAATGCAGATACATTTTCACAGCCTTCTTTGATCATATTTACCAAGGGTGCCGATATTTTTGTTTATCACATGGTTTACTTCAAAAGCAAAAGCAAAGGGACACAATTATTTCCTGTGGTAATTGACATAAATGAGGCTGACAGAGCTTAATTTATATTGAACCTAGAACATTCCTTTAACTTAATACTGAATCCCAACATCAGCCTCAAACCAGCAAAGCTTATTCTCAGTCCAACTTCAAACTTAAGGCTAAAATCAGCCTTGCACTTAACCTGTGCTTCATTCCTAACTAACCAAAGCCACAAAACCAGCATCCCCCTTAATCTTAACCTCAATATAAAACCTTCATAACCTTAATTTGAATTTTTCAACCTCAGTGTCAACCTGAACCATCATGTTACTGATTGTTGCTTGTTCACCATGCTGTTAACTATAGTATTTTCTTTTTTACATTTAACTTTTAATACTGTCACAGTCCTGTGCTGTTCTATACTGTACATTCACTATATGTACACACTTAAGAATAATACTTTTATTCAACAAGGATGCATTAAATTTATCAAACCTGATAGTGAAGAAATTTATAATGTTACAAAAGATTTCTTTTTTAAATGAATGCTGTTATTTTGAAAACATCTGTTTTCAGCATTGAAAATGATAAGAATAGCCTAATAATAATTTCCTGAGTACCAAATCAGCATATTAGAATGATTTCTGAAAGATCATGTGACACTGAAGACTGGAGTAATGATGCTGAAAATTCAGCTTTGCCATCATAGGAGTAAATTACATTTTAAAATATATTTAAATAGACAACAGTTATTTTACATTGCAACTCAGAATATTACTGTTTTTACTGTAGTTTTGATCAAGTAAATGCAGCCTTGGTGAGCATAAGATGCTTCTTTCAAAAACATAAAAAATCTTATCTCCAAACATTTGAATGGCAGTGTTCTTTATTTGAATTAGCACGTGTTTAATGTTTTATGTGTCAGTCTAGTTTGTCTTTACTGTTATTGTCCTGCCATCTGAGACTTGTCACTATAGCATTCAGTGGCCAGTGAACCAGGTGTAAGCCGTGCAAATGACAAATAAAAACAAACTTGACTTAACTCAGCCTCAAAACAAACCTCAGTCTTAATTTAAACCTCAACCACAAACCCCTTTTAGGTTCTGGGCTCATTACAAGTTACGTGTTTACAGTAACATACTATCAGTGCAAGTTTAAGGAGCAAGGATTGTTCTGGAATAGAGTTTAAAGCTACTCACTGACCATCATTAATATCAGTTTATATCAGTTTCATGATTGCATGATTGCATACAGCTTTAGGGTGAGTAATTGATGAAACTTTAACATTGTGCAGCACTGCCCTCTTGTGATTATTTGAGTTGTAAGGAAATGGCAGGCTCTCTGATGGCATTGCTTGATAATGATCCAGTGTGTTGTATATGTTTGTGTGTGAGTTTAGCTATATTTCTATGATTTACTAGTCATGTGATATACTGTATGATACTAGTACTACTGAATCACTTCAGATTAAAACAAAAAATCATATTTCAGCTCATGAAACTTTGTTGAAGTTGTTTTTGTGTGATTGAAAGAGCCGAAATGGTGAACTTTCCTCAGGACCCCTAAGGTCCAAAAAATCCCCTCAGACTTTGAAAATCCCTCTCTCTCCTCAGGTGGTTTATCCCTGTTGTGTGTGACTGTGTGTATTTGTGTGTCCGTGTGTGTAAATGTGTTTCGGACCCAGATGACAAAAGGAGAGTTTGAACGTGGCATGAAACCGGAAAAAGGTCCACAAAGAGCGAGTGACAGAGAGATGGGGACAAAACCTTCTGGAGGAGAGAGGAGGGGCCGAGCCTTTGATCTGTCTGCTTTCTGAAAGAGGAGGAACAGAATCACAGGAGCAGGACGAAAAGAAAGAGAGAAAGAGAACGAGAGAGAGGGACAGTGAGGGAGATGGAGCGAAACAGGGAGAGAGACGGTAGCAGATTGTAATTCCTCCACGGGTGGAGCAGATGGGGGTATATTCAGGAGCTACAGAAGTGGCTGTAAGTGCTGGAGGAGGAGGGGGCAACTCGGAAAGAGAGAGAACTGGGAGAAGGACGAGGGTGGGAGAGAAAGGGGGAATCTGAGGAATTTCCAAATGAAAGGAGAAGGTTTTTCTTTTAATGCGATTAAAGTTTTCCATCTCACTGCATCTCCTGCAGACAGTTCGACTCTGGGAGCAACATCTCTCAAGAGTGTGAGACAGAGTTTGTGTGTGCTTCTGTGTGTTTCTACGTGTTTGACTCCGTGAACCTGATGGCTTTGAATATGATAAGTGTGGGCGGTGTTTGGAAAGTTTTTGGGCAGTGAGTTAAAAGCACTTTTTTTGTCATTACAATATTCTGGGTTCAATATAAGTTAAACTTAATCAGCATAAGTTGTGGCTTCATGCTGATGACCACAAATTTAATTTCAACTTGTCCCTCCTTTTCTAGGTCACACTGAGACACTTACAATGGAAGTGAATGGGGCCAAACGTACGTTGAAGTACTCACTTTTTTTTCAATATGTAAATAGTATGTGTGTTACTGTGAAAAAAATGAATACTAATCCTTTCTGTGTAAAGTTTTTTGCAACTTCATTGCCATGTCAACGCAGTGAAATTCCCCCAAACACCAAACTGACAGTATAAATTTAAACAACTATATAGCTCAAATAATTCTAACAGAAGAATTAGTGTGCTTTTACAAAACGTTTAGGCATCACATGCTCTATAATTCAATAATTTGGGCTTGATACATTTTTTTACGTTTTTGAAAGACGTCTCTTACACTGAAGAAAAAAAAAAAAAAAAAATGGTGCAGGATTTACTTTAAAGAATTTTTATTCAGAAATTGCAAGTCCATTTCACAAATAATTGCAAAAAATGGCAAGCAGCTGATTTAAACATTTTTATATGTAGCAAGGTTTAAATATAGTAAAAATATATATATATTTTTTACATTGTGTGCTCATCAGAATACATTACAAATAGTTAAACTGTGCATATATTACAATTTGAAATAACTGTTTTCTGTTTTAATATATTTTAGAATGTAATTTATTCCTGTTGTGGCAGAATATATACTCATGATCCTTCAGAAATCATTCTAATATGCTAATTTTGAAACATTTTATTAATTTTGAAAACCATGGTACATTTTTTTTTCAGGAGACCTTTCTGAACAGAAAGACAAAAACATTTATTTGAAATATATGTGTGTGTGTGTGTGTGTGTGTGTGTGTGTGTGTGTGTGTATATATATATATATATATATATATATATATATATATTTGAACAGTAGTGAATTTGCTTCAAAATCCTCTAAAAATTGGTCCCACTCAAGTGCCTCACAGAAACCTTGATGTTTGCTTTTTTATTTTAAAAGAAAAATAGGGATGAGTCTGAATTTATATTTGTCGTAAGCAACATCATGACACAAATGCTGTGGGATGTTCCATGTTCTAAGAGACGGAACTAGAACACCACATTCTGTTCCACTCTATTGAACTCTAAATGTACTAAATGTGTTCATCTGAACCAGTATTCATCCATCCACATCCGTGAATTCATCCATGTGTGCTGGGCTTGCTGACATCTCTCTGTGACTCATGAACTTCCGTTTAGGTTTGTGTGGGTACAGAAATGGCCTTTCGATTTAAGGGTCTCTATATGTTCTCTGCATCTGCGTCTGTGGAGTGGGAGTGTGTGGAGATTCTGGTCTTATTCAGAAAGATCAATTTTACGATGTCCTTGTGTTTACTGGGGCCATGTTTATATCTGTCATATGTAACAGGTTTTTGGATTTGGATTTGCTTTAGTGCGATGCCTCATAAACAGCCTCATACACAACCATACAACCGTGCCTCCCGTTTCATAGAACAAATTATTTCATCTAGCACCTCAAAAGAACTTCACAAAATGCCTCAACAATTACCTCACAGCCCCAAACTAATTTCTCCTCTTTGTTATGGCAACATAGGGTTTTTTCAGCTCTGAAGGGACCACTAAGAACGTTCTCTCTCTCTTTCAAACTCACTCACTTAAACACACACCCAGCAGGATTCTCCTCCCAGCATGCACTTCTGTGTGCAAACACATTCCCTTAGCCGCTGACCCCCGGCCCAGCTGTTACCATGGCAACCGGAGCCCCTCTCCATGACGACTGCTACCACCTCCCCATGGCTCAGCCCAGGCCAAGGATCTCCAGGTGACCAGTCCCGCTTTCTCTTTTTTGCTTTCCTTTTCATTTATTTTCACTTTTTTGGTTTTTGTTTCGCAATTTTTTCCCCACCTGTTTAAATCTGCTTCATCCTCCCCCCTTGCTCGTTTTCTGTCCTCCTTCCATATGTTTCTCTCTTGCTCTTTTTGTCTTGTCACACTTAATGAAAAGTTACAAGATTTTGGTGGCATGATTACAGGTAGTAACTACTTTTTGCCAACTTTTCAGATTAGAAGAATTAATAATAGAAAAATATGCCAATTAACCATAAACAAACAGTGTTAAAACTCTCAGAGCTGGTGCATTTGTATTACACATTCTCTTATGCTTATTTGATCAAAAATACTGTAAAAACAGTTATATTGTTCAAAACATCATTTTTTAAATATTTTAAAATGTAATTGATTTCTGTGATATGGGAAAGCTGAATTTTCAGTATCATTACTCCAGTCTTCAGTGTCACATGGTTCTTCAGAAATCATTTTAATAGGCTGATTTGCTGATCAAGAATTATTATTATCAATGTTTAACAGTTGAGCTGCTTATTATTATTATTTTTTTTGTGGAAGCCATGATAAATTCTTTCTGGATTTTTTGATAAATTTTGAAAGTTCAAATGAACAGCATTTATTTGAAATTCTAACAAAAAATCTAACATTGTAACTGTCTTTATAGTTCATTTTGACCAATTTAAAGGAGTAATATAAGTGTAATATAAGTATCAGGTGTCCCCAAAATGTATCTGTGAAGTTTCAGCTCAAAATACCCCACAGATCATTTATTATGTAATTTTGAAAATGCCTATTTTTAGTGGAAGCAGAAACATGCTGTTTTTGTACATGTCTCTTTAAATGCAAATGTGCTGCCGCTCCCTGCCCTCTTTTCCAGAATAGGGCTGTGTGCCTCAGATACTCAGCTAAAAAACATCTGTTTGGTTTTGATTATCATGTCTTTCAAACTGAAATTTTGCATTTTAAACCATATTAGTTTAAACTTCTGATATACACGTTTTCTGAGCACACACATCCGAAGCACGCGCACAGAAAGCAGCTGTCACACGGCTTTAGTTCTACACTAAATTCATGTCTTGTTGCACTTAAACTGTCAAATACACACAGGTTTATGTTAAAAACACACAGGAGTTACAAAAACAGTCGGTTATGTCTATGAAACAGCTGGGAAAGAAACTGCATGTTTATATTAGATCTATGTGGCAGCAGCGTAATATACAGTAAATAAATCAATAAATCCACTGCTCTCTTGTCTCCTCTGAGGCTGGGACTCTAAATAGTGTTCTGTGCTCAGAACAAAAGTGAGTATGCTTTGCTTAAACTTTTGCCATGCATGGCGTTAGAACTGGTACACCGTTGTCGCTTGTGAAAACACAATGGCGGCGCTGTGGGTGGAAACTTGCAGATTAAGGGGTGGTAATATTATAATAAGATCCCCTTTCTATGTCACAGGGGGAGCGAAATCTGACACACGCGGTTTTTCACAAGCTTGCAGAGAAAGACTTACCAAAAAAATTTACTGGGTTGGTAGATGCACCGGGGACCCGATTATAGCACTTAAACACGGAAAAAGTCAGATTTTCATGATGTATCACTTTTAATGAATCCTTGCTGAACAAGAGTATTACATTTTTGCAAACGAAAAAAAAAAACAGCAACAAGAAGACTCTAAACAGTAGTGTATATCATGGTTGTATCATGACAGATTTTACAGGCGGCAAATTCGGATGTAGGATGACCATAAGCATAGAAAATTCAATAAGCAATTATTGTATGATCAGCATAGGAATTGTCTCCTGTTCATTACTTGGAATAGAATTAGCAAAATCTCTAATGTTTGATTGAGTGTCTTTAATTGTGTTCCAGGATTTCATAAACCTAATCATAAAGCTCTCTGCTGATACTACTAGTGGTAGATTTCAGCCCCCCAGCAGCTATTAGCGACTAATAACATGCACACACTGGAAAACACAGCTGCTTAATTGTACACGACCTGCTAACATCACCCACAATGGTTAGGAAGTACCGATACATTTTGTCCAATCAGTGTCTAGTGACTGGACACCAGAGCTTAGATCGAACGTGAATACTTCACCTGCAGTGTGTAAGATTTAATGGCTCATTTCAACAAATTTGAATTAGAAAAATGGTTGGAATTCATGTTTTTGAGTATGTTTGCTTTTCTCAGTGCACTATTTTGTTGTTTTTAGTTTGGCTTCATAATTTGATTTATTTTTATTTTTTAATAAGTGCCTTAGGCACTAGCAGACTTGTTCCAGTAGTTCTTCCAGAGAGCATCAGAGCTGGCTGAAGGTTAGGTGCTGAGGTTTATTATGTTTTCAGCCAAAACTAGTTTTCTGTTATTAAAATTTCAAGCTTCATTTAAGTTCTTAGAACTTGTGTAGGTTCAATGTGTTCGAATGAATGAAAAAAAAAAAAAAAAAACTAAAACGTTTAAAATAGACCACTGCCACACTTACTGCCTACTCCTCTCTGTCTTTTCCTGTCTCCTGGCATGTTCTGACCTTTCTCCCAAAAGACCAACAGTACGTGTGTGTGCTCGTGTGTGTTTTTGAGTGTGGTTGATTGGGAAATTGAGATATTTACCGCATTCCATCTCCCTGCTGTAGCCATGACAACCACTCAGCGGGAAGAGCTGCCTGTCTCACGCAAAAACACACGCACGCATTGACTAACACACACACCGCTACCCCATAACCTGGAGAGTGGGAGAGAGATGCACATGCATGGTTGACAGTAGCCTAAGGCTTCAAATGGTATTGATTACCTCTCACCGTTCAACTGTTATTTTTACAGCTGCATAACGATCACTGTGTCATCATAACTAACAGTATTGTTGCGTTACCCATTAATGTTATTAACGGACACTTTAACAGATTGCTGCTGTTGTGGAAAGCTTTGGCAACTCTTTATCCAGTAGGTGAATTGGCAATGAAGCTTCCTTTAATTGAGGAGTGGGACAGAAGGAGAGTGAGAGAAAGAAGGAAATTATCCTGGAGGGGATCGTTAAAGACTACTAATGTAAGTCCAGAACGATGAGTCTCCTCAGAGACACATTCTGGCCATTTTCAGAGCTTAAAGTGTGGGGGAAAAGTCACAATGCATTGTGTAGAAAACAAGATGTGGAGGGTAACAGAATTAGCAACAGAGCTGCTTCTGCATACTGTGACGTATGTTCAAGTGAAACAGGTTATTGAAAAAGTTGATTGTGGAGGTGCAAGGGTTTTATGCGAGTCCAGCATACATCACCAGAGAGAAATCTGCCCTTTCCTTAGAAAATCCAGTTATAACATTTTGATTAAAAACTACAAGATAAAAAAAGAATTTTTAAATGAAATGATCATTTCATGCCAACTTTAAAGGTACATAGGTAGTGAGCAGTGGTAGTGAGACACTCATATTAAAAGGGCAAATTTAGTACACTTTATTGATGATGCATACATTGTACAGGCAAAAAAATGAACCCAGAATATAAACTCAACGTGCAAAGTTTCACATTCAACATTTTCCCCTTAGAAAACCATTATAAAGGAAACACTTAACCATTTAGTGCATTGCGTTCATATTCCAGGCTCATCTGCTAGCTTATATATAATGTATGCATCGTCAATAAGGTGTGTACTGAATTTGATCATTTAATATCGCTGTTTCAGTAAATTAAGGCACTTTAAGCGTTTTCCACATTAAATGTTTTAGAATGTGCCGCTGTTTTAGTGATTGAAATATTGCAGTGGGTGCTTTATATGGTTTTGTAATAAGTTGTATAATTTCATATTTACGTGATTACATATTTA
The DNA here is from genome assembly GCF_012432095.1 of Onychostoma macrolepis. NCBI lineage: Eukaryota > Metazoa > Chordata > Actinopteri > Cypriniformes > Cyprinidae > Onychostoma > Onychostoma macrolepis. The sequence continues at coordinate 15,056,782 of NC_081162.1, read as the reverse complement.
CATACAATTTAACTAAAACGAGAGACCGAATTATTACAGTTTGGTGAAAACTGAAATAATGTGAAAGAACAAGTTGGTACAGTTCAGCCACACTTTAACAAAAACAAGATAATGAACTAGTAATATAATGTGGCTTCAGTTTAACTAAAATGAGAGAATGAATTTGTACAAGAAAATATTTGTACAATGCAGTCACGATTTAACTAAAAGCTGCGCGTTAGTACAGTGTTGTCATAAACTGCTAAGTCGTTGGAAAGAATTCTTAATTGATGGCCACAATATCTATTTTTTTCTTCTTCATACAATTTTAGTTTTCAGTAATAGTGCAGGGTTGTTGGCCAGTTCGTGGCCTCGATATCTTGGTTTTTTTGGGGGGGGTTTTCTCAATGTTATGTATGGGGCTTCGTACATTTGCAATTGGATTGAAATCTTACCCTATACTGAGCTCACCACTACCTTGAACAGGAATTGCAATATCTACTGCTTCTACAGGGTCCAAGTAGACAGAGCTTTCTCAATGTTTCTGGATACAAAGATAAGAAACAGAGATTTCACCCTTGAGTGAATGAGGGGTGGTCTTAGGAACTCAACCCTGACAGAAAACCTCTGACAGAAATCTACAGCAGACATTACCAACAATCATGCTCCTCTCGCTCTAAATAAAAGCACACTGATGGTTACTTTCATCCATAGTACTGTAGTGGTAGGAGTGATTACTAAAACATAACATGGCTGATATAAAATTGAAAGTACTGAAAATAGTGTTTAGATGTGTGTGTGCGTGTGTGTAAGTGCGGGGGGTGGGAGGGGTTGCAGAGCTCTGTCAGAACTTCTCTTCCGCAGGCTGTCATGATCAAAGAGCCGTTGGACCCCCTATCAGACTCACACCTCATGCTCACATATACACACAATTCAGTCAGCCATTCACATCACACACACACACACACACACACACTGTGCTCAATTTACCCAGCCATCCGTATCACAAGTATACACAGAGCTCTACACCTGCAATTACCTAAATAAATCACATCCCAGTCACTAATTAAAGTGTGTTAGTGTGTTGTATAGACTGGCACTGGTCTGGCTGCTGATTCAGTGGTTCTAAAACTGTGAGTAGATGCTTATTTCAGCTGTGCCTGTGTGTTTGTGTGTTTGTGTTTGAGCGAGTGTGTTTCAGGTGCCATGCGTGTCTGTTCCCTAGTGTGTGCGTGTATGTGTGCCCATGTGTGGCGGCTGTTCTTTGTTAGGTAAATCCCAGTTGATTATGCAGTTCATTGTGTGGTTGTGCTGGTGCGGCGTTCAGAGAGCTGAGCGTGGAATTCTGACGGGGAGCCTCGCTGCAGACCAGATGACTCTCATGATTTTCCTGTCCCTCTTTTTGTTCCAACGGCCGACGCTGCTGTTCGCACAATCCCTCCGTCTAATCGCACATGCAGGTGTGCCCAACTTTCAGCTGCAAAACTCAGGTAGCGTTTTCCACAACCACGCTCCTCTGCCTGGTAAACCGACAGATACCAAATTACTCATCAGCACTCTGTAAATACAGCTATTACAGAGGCTTGTCCTTCCCAGCAATTGCTTCCACTTGCATTTCTTCGGATTTGTTTGAATACTTAGAAATGTTTCAAACACCTGCATTCTTTGGCAGAATGATTTCGGAGACATTCAAGCATGAAGCCTCTTAAACTATTCTCACTATTATCCTCAAAGAGATGCACAATTGTGTCTGGGCTCTTCTATTCGGTAGTCTTTATGGCAGAGTGTCCCTTGGGTGGATCAGTGTGTGATATTTCACATAGATATGTCACAGAGATAAAGTGTTTTTTTTAAACAATTAAAAATATATTAAAATGCACATAATATGGTTACACTTTTTATTTTAAGGTGTCATTGTTACAGGGTAATTATACATTTAAGTACTGTGTAATATTAATTAACTACATGTACTAACTATATGGTTAGGTTTAAGATTAGGGTTACTTGTATGTAATTATGCATAATTAATTGTTATTATAATAGTAAGTACATGTAACACGTGTAACAAGGACCCAAAATCTCACTGTGTGACTAAACATTTCAGTATGATTTTATGCTGCATAGTATATATATATCATAGTATATATCTCCTAATTGTGATTTTTAAAATTTTTATCACACAATTATAATTTATATCTCACAACGTGTCTTTATTTGGACTTACAGCTTCTTTACCAAATGTTTACCTAAATGTTTATTAAAAGTTATATATCTAACACTAGCACAAATTATACATTACCTCTTAGTACGTGCTGTCTACTTCATTAAAATAATCATAAGTATTAAGATTTTCATATGTATAAAAAGATGTAACCACAATATTGTTGTATTCCTGTTATATATTGTTACATCTCAATAAACAGATTGTTCAAAAAAAGTATTAAGATTTGTTGTGAGTTCTATTGGCATTGTGATAAAAAGGAATCCACATTACAGGACTTATAGCAGATAATAATGAATGACTTTGAATCTGTGTAAAACACACACTGGACCAACAGTATTCACCCAAATGTTGAACTGGCCTAACAGAGTTGTCTGCATGCATTGCAGTATGAATACATTATGCAGTTAGTGTTATTTTTTATATTATTATTTTTTTTATTTGCAGGCTTTATTTATGCTGTTGTTATTTTTGAAACCACTGTTTAGTGTTTTTCTTGTGTGCATTATTTCTTGTTTTCTTGCATTTTACTTGCAGAGATAGGTTACCCCAAAATGAAAATGATCATAATTTACTCACCCTATTGTCGTTCCAGACCTGTATCACTTTCTTTCTTCTGAGAAACATAAAAGATATTCTGTGAGATATTCTTTTCTTTGTCCTCCGTAGAAGTCAGTAGTCACAAAGACTGTTTGAAATTCTTCAAAATTTCTCTTTTTGTGATCTGCAGAAGAAAGAAAGTCATACAGACTTGGAATGACATGAAAGGTGAGAATAACAGAATTTTTTCGGTTAACTATCCCTTTAAAGATGTTTGTACATGTTTGTGCTTTCTTCTTCAGATGCACAAATTGCAGAGTTTGCTCAAACGGCTTATAAATGTCATAAAACATTAAACTGATACTAAAAAATGTGGTGCTAAATAATTATTTATTTAAATTAAATTCATTTGAATTAAATTAGTTCTTTAGGATTCCTAATAAAGAGTTAGGAAGATGCATGCTACCTTGATTTACTTCAACTTTTCTCAACAATTCTCTCTTTTCTTCTTTTTTTTTTTTTGTCCTTTTCTTACTTTGCCCTCTAAGACCCCAAGACCACTCACTTCAAAAAAGCATCAGGTTTATCCCAATTGGCAGTGGAAGTACAAGGCAGCCTCTTCCTGCCTCTGTGCCAACATAATTATTTTTTTCTGCGGGCACAATGCAAAACAACAAAAACAACAGCGGATGGAAGAAGAGTGACATCATTTGACATTTGCCTCAAATGGCTAAGCTATCGCCTGAAGAAAAGAAACCCTCTGCCTCCAAAAAAACGCCTTCGACCCCATCTCTCCCTCCCTCTCAGCTCCACAGTGATGTGCCCTGCTCGGCTCGGGGGAGACAGCAGTGGAGGGGCAAGGGGAGAGAGGGCGCGAGGAAACGCTGTGGAATGTGCTGGAGAAGAGAAGGGGGGCAGTGAACCCTCCAAATGGCAGTGGAAGGTCCCCCCCCCCCACCCACCCCTCTTCTTCTTCTCTCAGTAGACACTTGGAGCTGTCTTTTGTCTCAAGGGCCTGAGTCTACAGTGTGTTGTTAGGACAACCAACAGGAACGGACGCCTGACAAAGTACAAAAAGGGGAACCACACACACACAGATTGGAGAAAGCAAAGAGGGAGGGAGGGACAGAGCAAGTGCAGGATGTCCTGGTGAGGTGTTCATTAGAATGAAGGAGCAAGATGAAGGAAGAGTATAGCCCCACACACACACACACACACACACACACACACACACATGCATATTTCACGGCTCTCCCATTCCCAATGTCTCTCCTGTACTATTGGAAGCAGAAAGAAACTGCTTTCTGGCGGTATTTGAAAAGAGGGTTAAAAAAGGCCCTATTCAGCGGCCGTAGCCCTTTATTAACACGCGCGCTTCTGTAACAGATGAGGGGGGAAAAAATCCCCCGCGCGCACGGAGGTTGGTCTCGTGCACAGGTATGATGTCCTTTCTGTTCTCGCTGCTCGCTTGTCATTGGTCGCCCCGGCTCCGGGGGAGGGGGCCTGTCCGCTCCCCACCCCTCCTCGCGGCGGCCCCCTCGCC